>NC_142888.1:87425000-88675000 GCF_051225735.1 Oryctolagus cuniculus | reverse complement strand
GACCCAACTACTTGGGCCATCTTCCACTGCTTTCCCAGGCCACAGCAGAGAGATGGATCAGAAGCGGAGCAGCTGGGACTCCAACCGGTGCCCATATGGGATGCCGGCACTGTAGGCTGTGGCTTTAACCTGCTGCACCACAACGCCAGCCCCTCCACTTCTTTTTTTTAAAAATTAATTTAATTTATTTATTTGAAAGGCAGAGTTACAGAGAAGCAGAGGAAGAGAGAAAGAGATAGACAGAGGTCTTACACCTGCTGGTTCACTCCCCAAATGGCTGCAACGGCTTAGAGCTGCGTGGATCTGAAGCCAGGAGCTGTATGGATCCAAAACCAGGAGCCAGGAGCTTCTTCCAGGTCTCCCACGTGGGTGCAGGGGCCCAAGCACTTGGGCCATCTTCTACTGCTTCCCAGACCATAGCAGAGAGCTGGATCGCAAGAGGAGTAGCTGGGAATAGAATCGGCGCCCATATGGGATGCCGGCACTGCAGGCGGCGGCTTTACCCGCTACGCCACAGTGCCGGACCCTGCTCCACTTCTTATCCAGCTCCCTGCTAGTGCACCTGGGAAGGCAGCAGAAGATGGCCCAAGTGATTGGGACCCTGCACCCGCATGGGAGACCCAGATGGAGTTGCAGACTGCTCCAGTTCTGATCCCAGTTCCCTGCTAATGTGCCTAGGAAGGCAATGGAAGACGTCCCAGTTTTTTTGGCCCCTCCCACCCGTGCAGGAAACCCAGATGCAATTCTGGGATCCTGGCTTCTGACTGGCCCTGACCCATCCATGGAGGCCATTTGGGGTATGAACCAGCAGATGGAAGATCTCTTTATCTGTCTCTTCTTCTCTGTGTGTTCTCTGCCTTTCAAATAACTAAAATATATTTAAAAACTATCCATGAAAGCAGACAGATGGAAGGGGACAGACAGACAGAAAGAAAGGAATCACTCATCTGCTAATTCCCTCGCCAAATTTCTGAAACAGCTAGTACTGGGCCAAGCTGAAGCCAGGTCCCAGGAGCTTAACCCAAGCCTCCCAGGTGTATGTGCTGCAGGGTCCCTAGTGCTTGAACCATCCCCTGCTGCCTCCTACAGTGTGTACTGGCAGGAGCTGGAATTGGGACCCGATCCTGGACTGGAGCCCAGGCTGGACAGCGTGGGATGAGGGCATGCCAGAAATATACTGTCTGCTGCAACTGATGTGCATCCTATGGCCTTCCCCTCAGAAGATAACGTTTCATTCATTTTAAAGGCAGAGAGCGGTACACAGGGAGTAAGATAGACAAAGAGAGAGACACCTGCCACCAGCTAGTTTAGTCCCCAAATGCCTGTAATATCCATTGCTGTTCCTATCAGGTTGAAGCTTAACTTTAAAACAAATATGATATGGCTGGCGCTGCAGCTCACTTGGCTAATCCTCTGCCTGCGGCGCTGGCACCCCGGGTTCTAGTCCCGGTTGGGGTGCTGGTTCTGTCTCAGTTGTTCCTCTTCCAGGCCAGCTCTCTGCTGTGGCCCGGGAAGGCGGTGGAGGATGGCCCAAGTGCTTGGGCCCTGCACCCGCATGGGAGACCAGGAGGAAGCACCTGGCTCCTGGCTTCGGATCGGCGCAGCGCGCCGGTTGTAGCAGCCATTTTGGGGGTGAATCAATGGAAGGAAGACCTTTCTCTCTCTCTCTCTCTCTCTCTCTCTCTCTCTCTCTCTCTCTCTCTAACTGCCTGTTAAAAAAAACCCATATATGATTAGTAAAAAGCAGTGAGGGTGCCAGTGTTGCATCCCAGATTGTTGATCCGGAGGTTGCAACTCCAGCCATGTGTATAGGCTCCAGCTCGCATGGGGTGGGAGGAGACCCAGATGCAGTTCCAGGGTCCTGGCTTTGGAGTGGCCCTGATCCAGTCTTGTGGCCATTTGCGATGTAAACCAGCAGATGGAAAATCTCTTTCTCTCTCTCTTCTGTTTCTCCTTTGCTCTGTGTTTCTATGCCTTTGAAATAAATAAAAATATTTTTCAAAACAATAAATAAGAGAGGGAGACAGGACAGACAGACAAACAGACAGAAATCCCCCATCTGCTGATTACCTAAGATTCCTAAAATAGCTAGTGCTGGGCCAGGTGCAAGCCAGGCACCAGGAGCTTAAGCTGAGTTTCCTATGTGGGGGGCAGGGACAGGATTGCTTTTGCCATCACCTTCTACATGCCACCGTGCACATGAACAGGAAACTGGAGTGGAAACGGAGTCTGGACTGGAACCCAGGCTCTCCAGTGTGGGACGTGTGCATCACAAGAAATATCTAACCTGCTGTACCAAATGCCCACCTAACAGCTTTTGGTTTGGAAAAATCTAATCTTGGGGACCAGCATTGTGGTACAGGCCTGCAATACCAGCATCCCATGTGAGCACGGGTTCGAGTCCTGGCTACTCTAGTTCCCATCCAGCTCTCTGCTAACGCGCCTGGGAAGGCAGTGGGTGATGGCTTAGGTACCGGGGCCCCTGCCAGCCATGTGGTGCGCCTGGATGGGGTTCCAGTTTCCTGGAGAAGGTCTGGTCCACCCCAAGGGCCATTTGCGGAATGAACCAGCAAATGGCAGATCTGTCTCTCTGTCTCTGGCTCTCTGTCACTTTGCCTTTCAAATAAATAAACGGATCTTTAAAACAGGAAGGCTCGATGGAGTTGGTGGCACAAAGAAGGCTGGGAAGTGGGGAAGTGTGTTTCCTGGCAGAGTGGGCAAAGGCTAACAGGCGATAGAAGTGGTGGCTAGGAGGGGAGCCGCAGGATCATCAGATCCTGGCTTGCTTTGTGAGCCAGACTAGGTGACTCCGAGATCTCTGCTGCGTACATACAGGAGTGAGCCCCTCTGGGCACAGTTGAAAGAAATCGCATGGATCCTCATCTTCGCCGCCGCTCCTTAGCACACTGCTAGCTACCTGTGGGGCTGGAAGCGGACGAGGGCTCCTTTTTCCAGGCTTCTGAAGGTGTTAGTCTCACTTGGCTTCCTGGTTTCCTTACAGAGGCGATTTCAAAGCTTCCGTGGTTTCCTTAAGTATCTATCCCAGGACCTCTGTGCCCAAGAGCAGGTACAACTAATCAGTTACATTGGTCTGAGAAAACTCTCTTAGTTGTCACGTTAAACTGTTCATTTAGAGGAGATAGCCCTAACTTTCAGAAAACACTGTGAGACAGTGGAAAACCATGTCCAGTACCTTGTTGGGACACACACACACACACACATTTAAGCCTTACTTTTCTTTCTCAGATTTATTATTATTTTTTTATTGGTAAGGCAGACTTAGAGGGAGAGAAAGAGAGAGAGATCTTCCATCCCCTGGTTCACTCCCCAAATGGCCACAACGACCAGGGCTGGGCCCTGCGAAAGCCAGCAGCCTAGAACTGCATCCAGGCCTCCCACCTGGGGGCAAGGGCCCAAGCACTTGGGCTATCTCCTGCTGCTTTCCCAGGTGCATCAGCAGGGAGCTGGATAGGAAGGGAAGCAGCTGGGACTTGAACTGGGTCTCATGTGGGATGCTGGCATCAAAGGTGGCACCTTGATCCTCTGCGCCACAACCCCGGCCCCGGGGTGACATATTTTGAGTGGATGAAGCAGTCCTTCACCGCAGGGTGTTTTGAAATGGCCCATGTGATCGAACCCTTCCCAAGTCCCAGGCAGTGCTGTAGTGGGTGACTGTTCCGAATACCAGATGTCACCCTTCTCTACTCCGCATGCCAGGATGCATCTCAGCCCTTAGTGATTTCTCGGTAGTTCTTCTGTAATCCAGAAAGACACCAGGTGAAAAGTAAGCACGCGCTCAACGACTCCATCTCAGGAGCCAGGATGCCGTGGAGCTGGGAGCAAAGTACATTTCCCTTGGTGCTTTTCTTGGTGTGCCAGGCCTAGCTGCCACCCTAGGAGGCTGTTTGCAAGGCTCTTCGGAGCATTGCCCAAAAGAGCTGGTAAGTGGCCCAGGCTTTGGAGGAGAACAGCAGGCATCTCTAGCCTCTCACAGCTTTGCTCTCTTTTGTCCTGAGCCTGTGTATGCCCTTGCGGCATGGCCGGGATGCTTGAGAAGTCATTTAGCTTCGACTGACAAGGGTTTGCTATTTCTAGATTTCAATAGATTTAAATAGAGTCTTAACAGGGGCAGTTGCATTTCTTCACTTTCCAGAGCTATATTTTTTTCTCTTGTGGGTTAAAAAAAAAAAAAACGCACACGAAAAAGCCCCAACTTCATTATGCTTCGGTCACAGCAGGGAATTTATAGCAAGAGCCCAGCTGTTTGCAGCTTGTGCCAGAATTTTTTTGATCCTAACGTAATTGAGCTCACAGTTTGGAATCAGAAAATAATATTCAGAGGAGCCGGCTTCGGAGTTTTCAGGTTTCCAGGCCAAGCAACGGGTTCCTGTATCTCTTTGGGGTCTTTCCCCCCTCGTACTCTCATGCTTTTCCCTCCTCACCCTCAGAACTCTGCTCCTTCCCTGGAACTGGGCCTATGGCTGTGCAAGTCTTTCTGTGCACACCGTGTTCTAACTTTTTCTTGGTGTGTGTGTGTGGAGGAAAAAAAGATCCCCACAATTTTGGGTTCTCTCACTCTGTAATTCATTACTTAAAATTCCTTTCTATTAATTGTGTGGACCCATTCAACAATAATATATTCAAACACATCGCTTGAGTATCCATTACCCAAAATGCTTGGCACCAGAAGTGTTTCAGATTTCTTTGGATTTGGGAATATTTGCATATACATCTTGGGGATGGGACCCAAGTCTAAACACGAATGTCATTTATGATTCATATATACCTTATTATACACATGGTAAGAAGGTGGTTTTATACAGCTGCGTATACACCTGCATTTTGACTGTGATCTGTCACACGAAGTTAGGAGTGGAATTTTCCACTTCTGAAATCATACTGGCACTCTGAACGTTGTGGATTTTGGAGCATTTCAGGTTTTCCGGGTAGGGATTCTCAGCCTGTGATACTAACTATAATTTTCCTTTCTTGATCATGAGGCCAGATCCTGTGCTAGCGGTTTATGAGCATTACTGCCTTTGATCGTCCCAACAATGCTCCCAGGAAGGGACTGTCACTGCTCCCCTTTCACTGAAGGGGTATCTGCCCGAGGCTCAGAGAGGTGAACTAACCTCTCAAGGTCACGTGGTGGTAGAGATGGGCTTCAAGTCCAGGTTGTTTGGTTCTAGAGCCAGTCGTTTGTTTGTTTGTTTAAAGATTTATTTATTTATTTGAGAGGCAGAGTTACAGAGAGAGGGAGAGAGAGAGGTCTTTCATCTGCTGGTTCACTCCCCAATTGGCCGCAACGGCCAGAGCTGCACCGATCTAAAGCCAGGAGCCAGGAGCTTCTTCCTGGTCTCTGACGCAGGTGCAGGGGCCCAAGGACTTGGGCCATCTTCTGCTGCTTTCTCAGGCCACAGCAGAGAGCTGGATCGGAAGTGGAGCAGCCAGGACATGAACTGGCACCCATATAGGATGCCAGAGCTGCAGGCAGATTTAACCTACTGTACCATAGCGCCAGCCCCACAGCCAGTCATTTTAACCCTGCTGCTGTACTGAGCTCAGCACTGTAAACTATGTGCTGAGTGCTAGGTTCTGTGGGCGTATGTTAAGGACAAAAAGGCATAGTTCTTGCCCCCACAGGGCCCGAGCTGCAGTTGGCTAAAACACTGAGAATAGTGATGTGAAGAGCCAGCACCTCAGTTCTTCCTCTCTTTTGGAGTTCCTGGGAAGCTCAAATGAAACGGCAGGTAGCAATACTTAGTTCAAGGTGCAGTGATAGATAGGTGCTGGTTATTGATATATTTCAGCAACATTCCGATCCTAAGCCAGTTGTTTGTGTGTGTGTGAAAATAGGTATAAGAGGGTTAATATCACAGCCTGAGGGAATCTCCTGCTGATTGTAGGATTTCTTCTGCAACATCCTGGTCGGTCTGGCATTTCACACTGGGAAAGATGAAAATGATCCTAGCAAGCTCCTCTATGACTTTTGTTATGCGGAAGCACTGGTGCAAGCGCCTTTACAGGTATGTACCCATTTTATTGTATTTGAATGATGGTGCGTTGACACTGCACTCTCAAATGCCTCAGTGCCTCCTTCTCTGTCAAGGACTAAGTCCCGTTGATTCTTTCTCAGTATCTTTTTTTTTTTTTAAAGATTTATCTATTTATTTGAAAGGCAGAGTTACAGGAGAGGCCGCAACAGAGAGGCAGAGAGAGAGAGAGGTCTTCCATCCACTGGTTCACTCCCCAGATGACCACAATGGCCAGAGCTACACCCATCCGAAGCCAAGAGCCAGGAGCTTCCTCCAGGTCTCCCACGTGGGTGCAGGGTTCCAAGGACTTGGGCCATCTTCCACCACTTTCCCAGGCCACAGCAAAGAGCTGGATGGGAAGTGGAGCAGCTGGGACTTGAACCGGTGCCCATATGGGATGCCGTCACTGCAAGCAGCAGCCTTACCCGCTAGGCCACAACACCGCCCCTCTCAGTGTCTTTTAAAGCCATCCTCTGCTCTCCAGCTGCACTGCCTTCACCTGGGCTATACTGGGTACAGCGCCCACCCCCACCCCACCCCCCAATCTCCCCAAGGCAAAAGAGGGCTTCTTGTGGTCGTTGCTATTCTTGCTGTTCTGGATCTCAGTTTCTCTCTTACTCTATTATGCTTAATAAACCATTTCTCATCCTTTTGAACCTCTAGTCCAGTTTAATCTTTAAGATTTGGCTCTCTGCTGCTACTGGTCATATGGAAGTGGGTTTATTGATGACTAGGGTGGCAGGATGTAGGGTGGAACTCCAGGTGTGCCATGAATAATTTGTTCCCGTTCCTGGTCATCCAGATGAGACTGCGGGCTCTGCATTCAGGGACCCACCAGTGGGGGCTGGGGCAGTTGCGGTTTCTGCCCACCTGTTAGTCCATCCCCGCTGTTCTGTAAAAGGGGAGATGAGGTATGAGGAAGTGATACCTGCTCTGGATGAGGCTTGGCTTTTTTCCTCCGGAAGAATGCAGTGAGTGACAACCAGGCCCTGACCATCTTGGAACACTCAATGCCACTGTCAGCCTCCTCCAGGTCACAGTTATTTTCACCTAATGGCTCAGGCTAGTCCTGGCTACCCAAACCATGCAAAAAGAGAGGGGGAAAACTGTCCCCAACACCCAGAGTGCAATCTTACTGAGGAGATTTATTTTTACATTGATTTGGAACATAAATACTGTAAATATCCTCTACCCTGTTAGCCTTTTTTCAGAGCTATAGTTAATGGGCTAACTTTCTGGCTTGCCACTTTGTCAAGTTGATAGAACTGTTTAATGAAAGCCACGGAGATTGGACAATTTAGTCTAACGGTCAGTTGCAACCCTTGATGTAAGTAATTTCCAGCAATACAGTATGCATCAAATGTCCAACCTGCCAGTGGTTATCAATATCCATTATGCTTTTGGTTGGCTTGAACCATTAATAACCTGTCAGATTAAGCAATTAGGCTGTCTCTACTTGCCAGGGGAAATTGTTTTCCCATAACTGATGAGATTGGTTTTGTGGTTGTGCAGATAAGTACTTGGTCAAAATGTTTGGCGCATTCCTAGCTGAGGAGTGAGTCTTTTTGATAGATAAGGAGCAAGAACTGAAATTTAAGAGGCTGAGAGGAATCTGCAGACAATCTATGGGAAAAAGCATCTCAACCACTCCAGCGCACTTTATAAAAGCAGCTTAATTATCACTGGTGCTTCCTGGTGAAGGACTTCATTTGATGTGTCATCCGGGTAGGACCACATGTCTCCACAGAGCCCCAGGTAAACCGGAGCATTCCAGTTTTGAAGTGTGCATTATCAGATTCTTTAGAAAGCATATGGGGTGGGGAGCTCTTGGAGCTTTGACATTTTGCACACTTTCAAAAACAAGATGAAGGAGGGGAGGGGGAAACGTTGAATGGAAACTCATTACCAACCCTCCTCTGTGCTGTTTATTTCCAGTGCCTCCTGAAACTTTGGGTTTCAGGATTTTCCACGGAGCTGTTCGTGTAACAGTACAGGAGCACATGTCACTTCCTCCTTTCGTGTCTGGACATCCTAGTCACCTCACCTGCTGTTTCCTTCTTTCCTTTTTCACTGATTTACACACAACCATGAGTTTGAAGAACTTGAAGACCTAAGTTGAAAACCACTTGCAAGGAGGTGAACTCCTCCCATTCTACTCACGCATTTACTTAAAGTGTTTTTTAACATTTGTTTGGGAGGGAAGGGGAGGGAGAGAGAAAGAGATTGAGAGAGAGAGAGAGAGGGAGGGAGGGAGAGGGAGAGGAAGAGAGAGAAATAGATTTTCCACCAGCAATTCAATCTTCAAACGTCCACAATAACGGGAATGGACCTGGGCCGAAGACAGGAGGTGGGAATTCAATACAGGTTCCTCACATGGGTGGCAGAGATCCAACCACATGAAGCATCATCACTGATTTCCAGGGTATGCATTAGCAGGAAGCTGGAATCAGGAGCAGAGCCAGGACTTGAACCCAGGAACTCCAACTTGGGATGAAGGCATCTTTTTTTTTTTTAAGATTTTATTTATTTATTTTAAAGGCAGAGGCAGAGAGAGAGAGAGGTCTTCTATCCGCTAATTCACTCCTCAGATGGCCTCACCAGTCAGAGCTGAGGCGATCTGAAGCCACGAGCCAGGAGCTTCCTCCAGGTCTTCCACACTGGTGCAGGGGCCCAAGGACTTGGGCCATCTTCTACTGCTTTCCCAGGCCACAGCAGAGAGCTGGATCAGAAGAGGAGCAGCCGGGACTAGAACCGGTGCCTATATGGGATGCTGGTGCCGCAGGTGGAGGATTAACCTACTGTGCCACAGTGCTGGCCCCATGAGGGTATCTTAACCAGTGTCTTAAACAGTAGACCACATGCTTGTCTCAAAGCGTTTTTATTCCTCTGTCATCATTTTGCATTATTGATGTATTACCTTTATACTGTTTCAAAAATTTTTAATTTTTACTTCCCCCTCATTATAAAAGCAATATGAGTACAATGTAAACAAACAAACAAAAAACAGCAGAAAAAACCTATAATCCTGTTACTCAAAGATAACTGTTTGATGTATGTCATTCATTCATTCAGCAAGGACTTACTGGCCCTCTTGAAAGCGTTGGAAATATAGCAGTAAGCAAACAAGTCACTGTCCTTGTCTCCATGGAGCTCTGTGTCTGATGACAATTTTTGCACCACCACAAAATCAAACACACAGTGACACATTGTTTGGAATGCTGTGGACACAAGGCACACTGTGCCATAAAAGTGTATGAGATGGGGACTCATGCTGGTGTAGACAGTGAGTAAGGCTTTCCCGGGGAGGTGGCACTGGAGTTGAAATCTAGAAAGATGATTCGGAGGAAGGCAGCTGAAGGGGGCTGAATGGTGTGGGAGGTGGGAGTGGGAAGGAGGAGGAGGGGGTGAGGATGGAAGATCTTTTCAAGCAGATATGACAGCCTGTGGCTGGAAGGAATATGGGTGGTCCAGGACAGGGGTGGCCAAACTGTGACCTGCTGGAGCATTTCTGGTATTTTTTAAAAAAGATTTATTTATTTATTTGAAAGGCAGAGTTACAGAGAGGCAGAGGCAGAGAGAGACAGAGGTCTTCCATCCACTAGTTCACGGCCCAGGTGGCCGCAACAGCCAGAGCTAGGCCCATCCAGGAGCTTCTTCTGGCACTCCCACATGGGTACAGGGCCCCGAGGACTTGGGCCATCTTCTACTGCTTTCCCAGGCCACAGCAGAGAGCTGGATCGGAAGTGGAGCAGCCAGGACTAGAACCAGTGTCCATATGGGATGCCGGCACTGCAGGCAGCGGCTTTACCTGCTATGCCTTAGTGCTGGCCCCGGATTTCTGCTATTTCTAAATGAAGTTTTATCTGAAGCAAGCCATGCCCAGTCATTTACCTACAGCCAGTGGCTGTTTTTGTGCTACAAGTTCGGAATTGAATAGCAGTAGAATTAAATAGTCCCCGCACAAACCACCTGACTCCCTCACAAAGCCTAAAATATTTGCTCTCTGTTCCTTTACAGAAAATGTTTGCAGACCCCCATTCTGCTACCTAAGTGAGGGGTAAGGTGATAAGAAAGGAGGAGTATGGGGTGTGATGAGGCTGAATCTGAGTTAGAGACAAGAAAGACTCTGCAGGTTAACTATTTTAAACTTAGAAGAATGGAAAAAATGAACAAGGCTGTCCTTCTACTAAATACTGGCTTTTAAACTTTTTTTTGTCTTTAGTTTGACCATTATATATATATGTGTGTGTGTGTGTGTGTGTGTGAGAGAGAGAGAGAGAGAGAGAGAGAGAGAAAGGTGGGGGTGGGAATATATATGTTCCCATTCTTCACCCTTATCATCTTTAATGGTGTGCCAACTCTTTCACAGTTGGGCTATATGGTAACTTAGAAAGTTCCTCATGTTGTTGGGGCCAGCGTTGTGGTGTAGTGGGTTAAGCTGCCATATGCGTTATCAATATCTCATATAGGATCACCCTGGCTATTCCACTTCTGGCCCAGCTCCCTGCTAATGCTCTAGGAAAGCAGTGGAAGACGACCCAAGTGCTTGGGCTTCTGCCACCCATATAGCAGGCCAGGATAGAGGTCCAGGTTTCTGGGTTCAGCCTGGCTCAACCCTTGCTGCTGCAGCCATTGTGGGTGTTAGAGTCGACCGCCTGAAAAACGTCACCAAGAGACACGTCTCTTATGCAAACAGCACGGGGAAGTTTTATTGATTATCCAGCATGCTGGGGCTGTCTGATCATCATGAGCAGAGCAGCCCCAAATAACCAAAGGTTAGGGTTTATAAAGGCAAAAACCGCAAAATCGGGAGGGGGGAGAGAATACACAGTTGCTAAGCGGTTGCTAATATCTTACAATCAGCAATTATGATTTTAAGACATAGACAAATCACATTTTTATTATTAGCTCAGGTAACCCAGGTGTAACCTTTTTATTTTTAAGCTTGAGCAGTCATGCTAGGGGGTTTTTGTGCGTTGCCAAGGGTTATGTAGTGTACTGCTATTGTCCGACTATTTGAGATCATAGTTTCAGACTAGAGTCTCAAGGGGGGGGGGGTTGCTTTCCCAGAATGCAGTCTCAAGGGCTCCAAAATGGAGTCCCTACTGTCAAGGTGCTACTTTACTCTGTCTTATTTTCACAGCTGCACCAGGAAGGTTTAAACCTGTAAGCTTAAGCTTAACTTTTTACACCCGCACATATACAATTTTAACTCTTCATGGGGAGTGAAGCAGCTTGTGAAAGATACCTCTCTCTCTCTTTCCCTCTCTCTCTCTCCATCTCTCCCTCTCTGTGTACCTCTGCCTGTTAAATAAATAAAATAAATCTATAAAAAGAAAATTCCCCATCTTTTAAAATTATATGTACTCAGCAGTGAACATCTTTGTTCATTTTGCTTCTAATTCTCTTAAGATAATTTCTTGGAAGAGGAATTGTTGGGTCAATAAGTATATATGTATATATTTTAAAGATTTATTTATTTATTTGAAAGTCAGAGTTACACAGAGAGAGAAGGAGAGGCAGAGAGAGAGAGAGAGAGGTCTTCCATCTGCTGGTTCACTCCCCAATTGGCCGCAACGGCCGGAGCTGCGCTGATCTGAAGCCAGGAGCCAGGAGCTTCTTCCAGGTCTCCCACATGGGTGCAGGGGCCCAAGGACTTGGGCCATCTTCCACTGCTTTCTCAGGCCATAGCAGAGAGCTGGATCGGAAGTGGAGCAGCCAGGTCTTGAACCAGCGCCCATATGGGATGCTGGCACTGCAGGTGGCAGCTTAACCCACTTCACCACAGCGCTGGCCCCCTAGGTATATATATTTTAAAGGCTTTGGCTTCTCTTGTGTTTCCAGTCCTCCAGAACTGATGGTCACTACTATGTACAGGGTATGAGTGTACCTGGTAACCACAGTCTCACGAAGTAGTTCAGTATGTTTTCCAGCTTCATACATGAAAAACTACATTTTAGCTTTGCTTTGATCTGTAATTCTGTGGTTATTAGAGAGGATAACATTTCTTTCTCATAAGCATTTCTTCTTTTGTGAAAGCTTATTGATGTTCTTTTGTTATTTTTTCCATTGTGATATTTATATTTTGCTATTGATTTTTAAATTTATTTGAGAGGCAGAGAGACAGAGAAAGAGACAGAGGCAAGCAAACAGAGTGAGCTCCCACCCACTGGTTCACTTGCTAAATACCTGCAGTGGCTAAGGCTGGGCCGGTGGAGGAGCTTGGGAGTCAGGAATGGCTTAGAGATCTTGCACGTGGGTGGCAGGAATCCAATCTCTTGAGTCATCAGTGCTGCCTCCCAGGGTCTGCACTGGCAGGAAACTAGAGTCAGGAGCTGGACCAGGAATCAAACCCAGACACTTTGACATGTGACACGGGCATATTAACCATTAAGCTAAACCACTGGGCCTGCTCCCATTATTGATTTTTATGAACTCATTGTATATTGATGGTATAAACTCTTTGACATCCATATTTTAGATATTTTTCCAAGGTTGTCTTTTAGATTTCCATTTTACTTCTTTTTCATTGATTAGTCCATTTTTCCTTTGGATTTTCTGCCCTTGGGGCTATCTTGGGAAGACTTTTGCCACACTGAGATTACAGTACACACACACATATTCTCTACTGGTTTTAAACTAGTTTTCCTTTATATTTTAATCTTTAATCCATCTGGTATTTATTTTGGTAGTGGCACGAGATAGAGATGTAACAGATTTTTTTTTTTCAAGAGGGGAAAACTCTTTTTCGGGGAAAGGAAGAAATACCTCTTAGAATAAATGAGGAGTTCTGATCAGAGCCCTCAAACACTTTGCCTGCAAGAAGAATGCTTCTTTGGCATTGGAGACATTCCAAAACCAAACAAATTTACTTATTTTACTTATTAGTATCATTATTTACAGAGGTCTTTATTTGAAAGGCAATGTGTGTGTGTGTGAGAGAGAGAGAGAGAGAGAGAGAGAATCTTCCATCTGCTGCTTCACTACCCAAAAGGCCACAACAGCCAGGTCTGGATCGGGTGAAAGCCAATAACTCCACCCAAATCTCCTAGTTGCACAGCAGGAACTCAGTTATTGGGGCCATCACCTGCTGCTCGCCCGGTGCATCAGCCAAAGGCTTTTTGGGGAGGGCAGAACAGCCAGGACTCAAACCAGGCACTCCAGTATGGATATGGGAGTCCCAGTCAGCGGCTTTATCCACTATGGAACAACACTTTCTCAGGTTTAGTTATTTTAGAATAGACTTAATATAGGTGCTTAAAAACAAATCAAGCCCCCACCTCAAAGTTGATATCCCCAACCGCTTCTACCTTCAAATATCTACTACCCCAAAGCCTCGAGCCTAATTATTATATTAAGGAATACTCAAAAATGAGGGGCCTTTTGGGTGTGGAAAGTGTTTATGTCATCTTTTGCTTTTTAGCTTGTATTCATATAAGGTATATATTTCCCAATAGAACACTCTTTGTGGCTTTAAATGCATTTGCACCACTTTTCTTTATTAATTGTCTTGTAGCTGTTTATTGTTTGATTTATTTCACAAACACTTGTATAGTATTTGCACTGGGAACTGTTCTCAGTGTTTTAAAAGTATGAATTCATTTACTTCTCCTAACAGCCCTATGCTATAAGTACAGCTACCATCCTCATTTTACAGATGAAAAAACTTGAGAAGCATCAGTGTATAGTGACCTGCTCAAGGTCACACAGAAAATCACGATCATATTCTGTTCCCTTAAATGTTAGAATAAGGATGAATTTTTTAGTATGGAAAATTCCCTCTCTGGAACAGAAACAAATATCACCACAGGAAGAACTCAAGTCTAAACATAGACATCATAACTCTTTCTCAACACATGCATCATGTGGTTTATAGGCTATTGCTCTCACACAAGCTATTTTAGTTATGTTTTCATCTCTATTTCAATTGTCCTATCAGTGCCCATGCCTAATCTTGCACTGTGTTGTATATGTCCTTTTATTGTAAGACATCTAGACTCTCTTTAGATACATGCTCAAAGCATGTAAATTGAAATGATTTTAAGACAAGAGACTTTAATTTCTAACATTAAAATAAAGGAAAGTTATTTGTACAAATGTTAATAGGAGTTATATCACATCTGTTAAAAACTGGAAACCACTAATAGTCAGTAAGGGGTGAGTGGCATGCCAATGCAATGGACAGTCATTAACAATGACACATATGGCAATTATACTGATATATGGAAATTTTTATTCAAAGTCATATTAAGTAAAAAGACAAGATAATAATAACACACTTAGAGACATGTGGGAATACATATGACACTAATAGAGTATTTATTACTGATATCAGTAGCCATATGTATTTTATTAAAAATAATCAATTACCTTTTCTGTTATTAATTGACACATAATAATTGTATATATTCTGGGGTATAGTGTGGTAATCTGATATGTGCATACAATGTGTAATGATCAAATCACAGTAATTAACATTTCCTGTTCCTTAAACATTTATCATTTTTATGTGTTGGGAAGCTTTGAAAATATCTTTTCTAGTTCTTTATAATAAGGAAAGTTATACTCATCCTATTATGCTTTACAATAGAACTTGTTTCTTCTGACTAATTGTATTTGGTTGATCTCCCTGTATTCCTATCTTCCCTACCCTTCCTAGCCCCTGGTAAATACTATTCTACTCTTTACATCTAAGAAATAAATGTTTTGGGGTCAGCATTTTGGTGTAATGGGTTAAGCCACTGCCTTCAAAGCCATTAAAGCCAGCATCCCACCTGAGCACTGGTTCAAATCCCAGCCTCTCCGTTTCTGACCCAGCTCCCTGCTAATGGCCTGGGAAAGCAGTAGATCATGGCCCAAGTACTTGGGCCCCTGCCACCCACGTGGGAGACTTGGATGAGTCTCCTGGTTCCTGGCTTTGGCCTGGTTTAACCCCAGCTGTTGCAGCCATTTGGGGAGTGAACCAGCAAATGAAAGATAACTGCCTCTCTCTGTTTTTCCCTCTCTGTGTAACTCTGACTTTCAAATAAATAAATAGATGTAAAAAAATAGATAAACATTTTAAGCTACCACATATGCCAAGTACATTTGACTTTCTGTGCCTGGCATATTTGAATTAAAGTATTGTTCTCCAGTTCGATCTATGTTGCATCATATGACAAGATTTCCTTCTTTATGTAGCTGAGCAGTATTTCATTGTGTGTATATACCACAGAAAATAATCAATTTTTTTAAGGGTAGAATTACAGAGAAGCACAGAGCGAGAGAGAGCGAGTGTGTGTGTGAGAGAGAGAGAGAGGTCTTCCATTCACTTGTTCACTCCTCACATGATCACAACGGCTGGAGCTGTGCTGATCTGAAGCCAGGAGCCAGGAGCCAGGAACTTCTTCCAGGTGCACTCAAGTGCAGGGGCCCAAGGATTTGGGCCATCTTCTACTGCTTTCCCAGGCCATCACTAGGGAGCTGGATCGGAAGTGGAGCAGCTGGGACTCAAACCGTCACCCATATGGGATGCCGGCACTGCAGGTGGCAGCTTTACCTGCTATGCCACAGCGCTGGCCCTGAAAATAATAAATTTGAAAACATTTTTTCAAGCCTATAAGAGTTACCTCCCTGATAGCCCCTGTTGTGTTTTGGGCCTAGGAAAGGGTGTCGAGGCCATATCTGGGTGGGATGCAAGGGGATCTGCTCTTTGACATTTCTCCATGGGGGCTTATATTCAGGACATATATATTGGGTTTTTATTTGAAAAAGGACCTAGTTCATGGGGCAGGCGCTGTGGTGTAGAGGGTAAAGCCACTGCTTGCAGTGCTGGCATCCCATATGGGCAGTGATTCAAGTCCCAGCTGCTCCATTTCCAAACCAGCTCTCTGCTATGGCCTGGGAAAGCAGTCGAAGATGGCCCAAGTCCTTGGGCCCCTGCACCCACTTGGGAGACCCAGAAGAAGCTCCTGGCTCCTGGCTTCGGATTGGCTCAGCTCTGGCCACTGCAGCCATTTGGGGAATGAACCAGCGGATGGAAGAGCTCTCTCTCTTTCTTCCTCTGTGTCTCTGTGACTCTGCCTTTCAAATAAATAAGTAAATTGTTAAAAAAGAGAAAAGAACCTAAGTTCAGCTTTCTTGCCATGATCAGCTGGGAATAACAAGGTCAAATTAATGGGAAACTTGGCAAGAGTGCTGGGGTGGGGGAACTAGGGCCAGCAGAAGCAGCCTCAAAGGGTGCTGTACAGTTAGACATGAAGTCCAAACTGAGACATGACAAGTCCCAGCCTATTCTCGCAGGTGCAGGGCTTATGCTCTAGGGGTGGCACATTGTCCTTACTATAGAATTGTTGATGTATCCAAATCTCAGCTGTAGATCAGGTAAACCTAGGGAACTCTCTCAGACAAGGCCTGGAGAGGTAGAACCAGGGCCTGGCCTACAGAAATGGGTGCTGGAACCCGCCAATTGGCTGAAATACAAGGGAAGACCCCCAAATTGGTCACCGAAGCTTTGAGAACAGAGATGCCCTGGATGTCAAATAAACAAGGATAACAGGGGGCCAGAGAAAGTCTCATCGTACCTTCCAGAGGTGTTTGGTGGTTGTAGCAGTTCTAATATGCAGCTGAATTATCTGATATCCCTTCCTTTAAAAGGTGGATCCTAATTCCCTTCACCTTGAATATGGGCTAGTATTAGTGATGTGGGTTCTAATGAACAAAATTGGTGGACTGTCACTTCCAAGATTAGGTTATGATACAGCTGTGGCTTTCTTCTTGGGGACTTTCTTTGAGACCACTTGCTCCTGGAGAGTCCAGCTGTCCTATCGCGTGAGCAGCCCTATGAAGTGGCCCTTATGATGAGGGAACTGAAGTCTCCTCCCAGTTGCTGCAGGTGTGCGCTTCTCCAGCTCCTCAGATAACTGCAGCCTTGGTCTCTCCTGAGACACCTGGAGTCAGAACCATCTAGCTAAGCTGGTCCTGGAGTCCAGACCCCTAAAAATTGTGATATGCGTGATATGTTAAAAAGTTGGATCATTTGTTATGCAGCAGTAGATAGTTACTAATACAGTGGTGACTTGGTACCTGCTTATATTGTAAAAATGTTTGGCACTCTGGCCTAGTTCAGTGGAACAGCCAAGGTGGGATGGGGCAGTATATAGAGAATGGGATGTTTATTCCAGACAACAAGGATGGAGCTGAGATGGGGCAGCCAATGACAGTCATGGGTGGTGAGTGCTCAATGAGATGTTGTGTGTATTGGTGAGAGATGTTCACTTCCCTTCTCTGTGTTGAGGAAAGATCTCAGCCAGTTGGTTTCCCAGTAGTAGATGTGGTAACCCCAAAGTATGGCACATGCTATTTGAAGCCAGGTGAAGAATTGTGGCTGGGGCTGGAGGGGAGAGAGAGAGACAGAGAGAGACAGAGAGACAGAGAGAGACAGAGAGACCACCTGATGAAAACAGCAGAGTGCAGGACAGACTTAAATCAAGAGCAGCCTCAGGAAGTCAAAGCTGGAGGCAAAGCTGAGCTAAAGGACTAGGGATGCTAGTGTGAGGACTAGCTGCTAGTGCCAGGGTCAAAATAGCCCAGCGCGAGGTGGAATGGATTGGCGTGGATTCCCTCCACAGATGCAGGAGCAGATGCTAGTGGCACACAACAGGAGCGAAGCTCTTACGTTTATGATTCAAGCTTCTGTTGATGAGCTAGATCCACTTGAGCCAGGAAAGGCTGCAGAATGAATCTTGGCTTTTTTCTTTCAATGGCTTTAAGAGAGTTGAAAGTGGTTGTCGAGTATAGATTGATAATCCATTTTCTATTTATTCCTTCCTCTTCAAACATTGTTCATTCACTGGAGATAGGAGGGGTGGGAGCTGTAATAAGGTTTCCATTGGTTGCAGTATTTTCTGCAACCGTACAAATTTATCACATGTAGCTAGGCCAGCCTTAGCTCTGACTGTTGCTGAGGGTCGGATGTTCCTTTCTAGGAAGCTTGCATCTGGATGTGGTGACCACCTCCAGAGGGCCTAGCAGCTGGTGCTGAAATACATGTTCAAGTGTCTGCTAATTCTATGGACAGAATGTTGCATGGCCCTCTCTGCACAATGACATTTCACAGCTTTCAGCTGCCATAAATCATTGACCTCAAGAGCCTCAGGGTTCAGTGCCTAATCCATCAGGCTAGCTAGGCACTTGAAGCACTTTAAGACTTTGAATAGAAATAGATCCAAAGACATCCTGTCCCCAAAAGCCATTCCATTCCAGAATGATTAAATGTCTGTGCTCCCAGAGGTTTTCTATGATAGTTTAGAAGATTGGCACAAATATACCCGAGCAATTTTTTTGCATGTGTGTTCAGGCAGCAAAATCCTGATGAAGATGAATATGTGCCATTGCAACTTTCTGGGGACATTGTTCAGATGCAAACTTTTTGTTTTAGCCAAGCTGCCACTTGGGCATTAGATTTCCCAGAGTAAGGATTTGAAGTTCTAAGGTCAAAAGTCCACAGTGGAAAAACTTTGGTGTTTTAATTGAATTTTCCAGCAAGGAGATGCAGAGCAAACTAAGAGAGGTGAGCCAATTGGCACCTTGAGCAAATCTGGTCTTGGTTCCATTCCTAGCTAAGCTCCTCAGGGACATTCTCCACTAGAAAACAATCCTCTATTCCTTCTGGTATACTTGAATAGTGCAGCCAATTTCTGAAGTGAAAATTATTTTTAAGTTGTCTCTAAGGTTAAAATTCAATTAATTAGACAGGCCAAGTGCATATGCAGAGTCAGCTTATCAGCTTATATGTTGTGGCAAACACAGCTAATGCATCACCAAGAGATTATTATCACCCATCTTTAATGGGGCTGTCACTGGGATTACATTTCCCAGTGCCCCTTACATCTCGATTGTGCCATGTGCCCAGTGATTAATGAATGAACAGAAGCAGAAGTGATTTGTATCACTTTTAGATGCAGGTGCTCATTCTAAACCTTCCCTGTTACATTCACAACCATAACATAGTGACCTTGGAATTAAGTGTGTTTGAGACGGAGGAGCCACAAAATATAAGGTCCTTATATTTTTCTTCTGAAAAAACCATCTGCTGATCAAGAATGCCTACACTGGGCCATTAGGAAAGCAAGAAGTATGTTTCCTTTGTGTTGTCATTAGACATTTTTGTTATACCAGCTATCATTACCTTAACCAACATACATGTCATTTTGAGATTCTTGGGCAAAATGTGCTTTGTTGCGGTGTGATTTGATAAACCACATCCTTGGATAAACTGATTTTTTCACCGAATGGCAATAAGGTATATAAAACTCTATCCTGTGCCATGGCTCACTTGGCTAATCCTCTGCCTGTGGCACTGGCACCCCGGATTCTAGTCCTGGTTGGGGCGCTGGGTATTAGTCCCAGTTGCTCCTCTTCCAGTTCAGCTCTCTGCTGTTGCCCGGGAGGGCAGCGGAGGATGGCCCTGCACCCGCATGGGAGACCGAGAGGAAGCACCCAGCTCCTGGCTTCGGATTGGCGCAGTGCTGGCCGTAGTGGCCATTAGGGGAGTGAACCAACGGAAGGAAGACCTCTTTCTCTCTCTCTCTCTCTCTCTCTCACTGTCTAACTCTGCCTGGCAAAAAAAGAAAAAGGAAAGAAAATAAAGAAAAAAACCCCTCTATCCTGAATATTTTCCTGCCATATCCTTACCATGTTTTATTCATTTATTCCACAAAAATGTATTGAGGCTTAGACTGTGCCAAGTACAATTCTAGATAGGCACTAGGGACATAAGAGTGAGCAAAACAGACATGGTCCTTGAACCTTAAAATGTATAGGGGAGAGATGATGAATTACTGAATTAAGACTATGGAAGGGGACTGAAGAGGAGGGAATGGATAGGAATTGTGATTCTCTAAACTTTTTCCTTGGACTGTATAGCCTAATTTTTTTAATTTAATTGTTTTAAGTAGAATATAATATGCTTATTTATGGAGTACAGTGCTATAATTCATATATACATACAACGTGAAATGATCAAATCATGGTAATTAGCATTTCCATCTTCTCAAATGTTATCATTTCTATGTCTTGGGGACCTTCAAACTCTTCATCTCTATCTGTATTTTAATATCCATTATTCACCCTCTCTTTGTGTCCCATCCTCTTTACCCTTTCTAGCTCTAGAGATCCCTATTCTACTCTTTACTTCGATAAGATGAGCTGTTTTTTAGCTTCTACATATATGTGCGAACATGCAGCATTTGTCTTACTATGCCTGGAGTATTTCATTTAACATGATGTCCTCCAGTTTCATCCATTTTTTTCTACAAATGACAACATTTCGTTCTGAATAATATCACTTTGTGTACAATATTTTATTTATCCATTCATCTGTTGATGGACGCCTAGGTTGATTCCTGTCTTGACTAGGGTGAATAGTGCTGCAATAAATGCCATAGTACAGGTACCTCTTGCTTTCAAGGAGTGTACATCAAGTGATATTACATAAGTCTGGTCTCAAGGAGTACTGGGGGATGCAGTGTCATTCCATCAATCTACTGTATACACAACATCCTGACAATCTGACTATGACTGGGAAGAGTGGGGAGTATTTGAGAAATAAAAATCTGGCTTTGACGATTTAAACCCAGCCAGGACAACTTTTACTATTTATTTTTCCAAGTTCAGTCCTCCCTCTCTGTTTTTCTGCCACCTCACTCTCATTATGATTGGCCCTCCAAGTTCTAGAACCGCTAACTTTTCTCTTTTTTTAATGAAAGATGACATATCTTCCCGTTATATTCATTTTATTACTAAAATCTACACAACTTCTTTTTTTAATGAGAGGGTCCATTCTTTTTTTTTTTTAAGATTTATTTATTTATTTGAGAGTCAGAACTACACAGAGAGAGAAGGAGAGGCAGAGAGAAAGAGTTCTTCCATCTGCTGATTCACTCCCCAATTGTCTGCAACAGCCGGAGCTGCTCCAATCTGAAGCCAGGAGCCAGGAGCTTCTTCCGGGTCACCCACACTGGTGCAGGAGCCCAAGCACTTGTACCGTCTTCCACTGCTTTCCCAGGCTACAGCAGAGAGCTAGATCAGAAGTGGAGCAGCCGGGTCTCGAACTGGTGCCCATATAGGATGCTGACACTGCAGGCGAAGGCTTTATTTGCTATGCCACAGCGCTGGCCCCTACACTTCTTTTAACAGTGTGCTCAATGTGATTGATCCCATATGTCAAGTTCCCTATTAGGCATGTTGCCTTAAACATCTCTAATGCATCACAATTTCAGCTTATTCTAAAGAAAACCTGTCATCTTCTAATACTTTTTCTTCTTTGAGATTTCCTGAACTGATGAAAGTCACCCTGACCAAAGAATCCCTCAATAAAGACCCCAGGAGTCATCCTGGGTGTTTACCTACCGACATTCATTCATCACAAGTCCGAGGAATTCTACTTCCTAAGTAACTTTCAAATTGGTCTCTTCCTCACTATTTTAACGGCCAGTATTTACTCCAGGCACTCATAATTTTTCTTCAGAATCACTGCAGTCACTTTTTAACAGTGTTTCCTCCTCCAGCTTTGTTTCACGCAATATATGCTAAGTTCAGCTAAATTCATATTTTATAAAATAAAATTACATCATGCTTCATTGGTTCCTTACAAATTGAAGATTGTGTCTAAATTGTTTTAAAAATTTTTAAAAAATATTTATTTACTTATTTGAAAGGCAGAGTTACAGAAAGAGATGGAGAGATGCACGGAGAGATCTTCCATCTGCTGTTTCACTCCCCAAATGGATGCAGTGGCCAGGGCTGGGCAAGGCCAAAACCAGGAGCCAGGAGCTTCTTCCAGGTCTACCACATGGGTGCAGGGGCCCAAGTACTTGAGCCATCATCCACTGCCTTCCAAGGTGCATTAGCAGGGAGCTGGATCAGAAGTGGAACAGGCAGGGGCCCGGCACTGTGGTGTAGTGGGTAAAGCCGCCACCTGCAGTGCCAGCATCCCATATGGGCACCAGTTTGTGTCCTGGATGCTCCACTTCCAATCCAGCTCTCTGCTATGGCCTGGGAAACCCATAAGAAGCTCCTGGCTCCTGGCTTCAGATCGGTGCAGCTCCGACAGTTGTGGCCATCTGGGGAATGAACCAGAGAATGGAAGACCTCTTTCTTTCTTTCTTTCTTTCTTTCTTTCTTTCTTTCTTTCTTTCTTTCTTTCTTTCTTTTTTTTATTTTTTGACAGGCAGAGTGGACAGTGAGAGAGAGAGACAGAGAGAAAGGTCTTCCTTTGCCGTTGGTTCACCCTCCAATGGCCGCCGCGGCCGGCGCGCTGCGGCCGGCGCACCGCGCTGATCCGATGGCAGGAGCCAGGAGCCAGGTGCTTTTCCTGGTCTCCCATGGGGTGCAGGGCCCAAGCACCTGGGCCATCCTCCACTGCACTCCCTGGCCACAGCGGAGGGCTGGCCTGGAAGAGGGGCAACCGGGACAGAATCTGGCGCCCCAACCGGGACTAGAACCCGGTGTGCCGGCGCCGCTAGGCGGAGGATTAGCCTAGTGAGCCGCGGCGCCGGCAACCTCTTTCTTTCTCTTCCTGCCTCTGCCTCTCTGTAATTCTGCCTTTCAAATAAATAAATAATTCTTAAAAAAAAAAAAAAAACAAAAGAAAAAAAGAAGCAGAGCAGGCGGGATTCGAACCGGCGCCCATATGGGATGCTGGCACTGCAGGCAGCGGCTTAATCTGCTGTGCCACAGCGCTGGCCCCATGTGTTTAAAATGTTTTAAAATTTCCATTTGGATCTTCATGATCTGCTCACTGGAAATAGGTATGGTATACAACTCCCCAGGACACTATGCACCTCAGAAAAAAGTTATCACTTTTTGTTCAAGGAATCTGATATACTCTCTAAGGTGTCTTTGTTATTTGTCGTACTCCAATCATGCCTTAGCAATGTTTATTCTACTTTCTTTTTTACTTGTTCTAGGATTATGATTTTTGTGATTTAAAATTTAATTATTTTATACATCTCATTTCTTTTTAAAGTTTTTTATTAATATAAAGGGAACCAATTTCACGAATTCCATAGGTATATTTCCGAGAAGACAACCAAACTTCCCACACCCCCCTCCTCTTCCATCCCCCTCCTGCCCCCCACTTCATCAGTTTTTGCAAAGCCATAATTTTAATTCACTCTATATTCACAGGCTTAGTTAGCCACTAATGATAATACTCAACAACAAAAAGACAGGAAAACCGCAGTTCCACAGGAGTATAAACAAGGGTTTTAAAAGAACAATCATATCTGAAAATGACCCTTTATTTCTTATACATTTTTTGGTATTCTATATTAACTGCCACATATCAGAGAAAATATATGATGCTTGTTTCATGAAGAATAATGGTTTCCAGTTTCATTTACTTTGGTGCAAAAAACAGGATTTAATTATTTTTTATGGCTGAGTAGTATTCCATAGTGTATATATACCACATTTTCTTTATTCAGTCATCAGTTGATGGACATCTGGGCTGATTTCGTATCTTAGCTATTGTGACTTGAGCTACAGTAAACATGGGGATACAAGTAACTCTTTCATATGCTGATTTCATTTCATTTGGATAAATTCCCAGGAGAGGGATGGGATGCCTGGGTCATATGGTAGATCTATTTTCAGACCTCTGAGGTATCTCCATTCTTTCTTCCATAATTGTACTAATTTACATTCCCACCAACAGTGGATTAGGGTAAATTTTCCCCACATTCTTGCCTGTAGTTTTTTTTTTTTTCTTTTCTATTTTTGGATGATAACCATTCTAACTGGGATGAGGTGATACCTCATTGTGTTTTTATTTGCGTTTCCCTGATGGCTAGTGATCCTGAGCATTTTTTCATGTGTCTTTTGGTCACTTGTATTTAAGCCTTTGAAAATTGCCCGTTCATATCTTTTGTCCATTTCTTAACTGGATTGTTTGTTTTGTTGTCATTGACTTTCTTGAGCTCTTTACAAATCAGGGATATTAATCCTTTATCAGTTTCATAGTTTGCAAATATTGTCTCCCATTCTGTCAATTGCCTCTTCACTTTGCTGAAGGTTTCCTTTGTAGTGCAGAAGTTCTTAGCTTGAAGTAATCCCATTTGTCTGTTTTTGCTTTGATTGCCTGTGTTTCTAGGGTCTTTTCCAAGAAGTCTTTGCCTATGCCAATGCCTTGCAGACTTTCCCCAGTGTTCTGTAGTAATTTGATGGTATCAGGTTGGTTATTTAGATCCTTGATCCATTTTGAGTTGATTTTTTGTATAAGGTATAAGGTATAAGGTAGGTGGTCTTGTTTCATACTTCTGCATGTGTAGTTCCAATTTTCCCAGAACCATTTGTTGAAGAGATTGTCCTGTCTCCAGGGATTGATTTCAGCATGTTTGTAAAAGATTAGCTGGTTGTAAATATGTGGATTGATTTCTGGAGTTTCTATTCTATCCCATGGGTCTACATGTCTATTTTTGTGCCAGTACCATGCTTTTTTGATCATAACTGCCCTGTCGTATGTCTTGAGATCTGGTATTGTGATGGCTTCAGCTTTGTTTTTGTTGTTTAAGATTGCTTTAGCTATTCAGAGTCTCTTGTGTTTCCATATGAATTTTAGTATCATTTTTTCTAGATCCGAGAAGACTGTCCTTGGTATTTTGATTGGGATCACATTGAATCTGTAAATTGATTTGTGTAGTATGGACATTTTGATGATGTTACTTCTTACATACCATGAACATGGAAGATTTTTCCAATTTTTTGTATCTTCTTCTGTTTCTTTCTTTAATGTTTTATAATTTTCATTGTAGAGATCTTTCACATCCTTGGTTAAATTTACTCCAAGGTATTTTAAGTTTGTTGTAGCTATTGTGAATGGGACTGATCTTACAATTACTTTCTCAGCCATGGCATTGCCTGTGTATACAAAGGCTATTGATTTTTGTTTGTTGATTTTATATTCTGCAACTTTACCAAACTCTCTTTTGAGTTCCAATAGTGTCTCAGTGGAGTCTTTTGATTTCCCCTATATTAGTAGAATCATGTCATCTGCAAACAGGGATAATTTGAAATCCTCCTTTTATGTCCCTTTGATTTCTTTTTCTTGCCTAATAGCTCTGGCTTAAACTTCCAGGATTATATTGAATAGTATTGGTGAAAGTGGGCATCCTTGTCTCATTCCATATCGTACTGGAAATGCTTCCAACATTTCCGCACTCAATATGATACTGCAGTGGGTTTGTCATATATTGTCTTGAGGAATGTTCATTCTATACCCAGATTGCTTAAGGTTTATATCATGAAAAGATGTTATATTTTATCAAATGTTTTCTTTGTATCTATTGAGATAATCATACAGTTTTTATTCTTCATTTTGTTAATGTGATGTATCACATTTATTGATTTGTGTATGTTGAACCATCTCTGCATACTAGAGATAAATTCCACAAGGTCCGGGTGAATGATCTTTTTGAAGTGTTGTGAGATTTGATTAGCTATTACTTTGTCGAGGGTTTTTGCATCTATGTTCATCAGGGATATTGGTTTATAGTTTTCTTTCTTTGTTGAATCTTTTTCTGGTTTTGGAATTAAGGTATCATAGAATGATTTTGGGGGTGATTACCTCTGTTTCAATTGTTTTGAATAGTTTGAGAAGAATTGGAATTAGTTCTTCTTTAAATGGCTGGTAGAACTCAGCAGTGAAGCTGTCTGGTCCTGGGATTTTCATTTTTGAGAGGTCCTTTATTACTGATTAGGTCTCCATCTTGGTCTGTTTAGATTTTGTATGTCTTCATGACTCAATTTTGGTATGTTTCCAGGAATCTAACAATTTATTCTATATTTCCAGTATTTTGGCATATAGCTGTTTGTAGTAATTTCTGATGGTTCTTTTTAATTTCTGTTATATCTGTTATGTCTCCTTTTGCCATCTCTGATTTTATTGATAAGGGTTGTCTCCCCCTTTTGTGGTTAGTTGGGCCAATGATGTATCAATTTTATTTTTTCAAAAAACCAATTCTTCAATTCATTGATTTTCTTATTTTTTGGCTTCGGTGTTATTTCTTCTCTGATTTTAATTATTTCTTTCCTCTTACTAACTTTGAGTTTGGTTTTGTTTTTGGTTTCTATGACATTGAGATGCATTGATAGATCATTTATTTAATGCTTTTCCAATTTATTTTTTCTTTTTTTAAGATTTATTTATTTGACAAGCAGAGTTATAGAGAGGCAGAGGCAAGATAAAGAGAGAGAGGTCTTCCATCCTCTGGTTTACTCCCCAAATGGTTGCAATGGCTGGAGCTAGGCCGACTGAAGCCAGGAGCCAGGAGCTTCTTTTAGGTCTCCCATGAGGGTTCAGGGGCCCAAGGACTTGGGCCATCTTGTTCTGCTTTCCCAGGCCATAGCAGAGAGCTGGATCAGAAGTGGAGCAGCCGAGATTCAAATCAGCACCCATATGGGATGCCAACACTGCAGGCGGTAGCTTTAGCCGCTATGCCACAGCACTGTCCCCTTTCCAATTTCTTGATGTAGATTGCTACAGATTTTCCTCTTAACACTGCTTTTGTTGTATCCCATAAATTTTGATGTGTTGTGTTGTCGTCTTCATTTGCTTCAAGGAATTTTTTAATTTCCTTTTTGGTTTCTTCTGTGTTCCACTGTTCATTCAGGAGCATGTTCTTCAGTCTCCATGTGTTTGCACATTTTCTATAGAGTTTCTTAAGTTGTTAATTTCCAGCTTCATTCCACTATGGTCAGAAAAGATACATGGTATGATTTCAGTTTTTTTTTTTTTAATTTGCTGAGATTTGCTTTAAGGCCTAGCATATGATCTATGCTAGAGAAAGTTCATGCATTGATGAAAAGAATGTGTATTCTGCATCTGTGGAATGAAATGTTCTGTAGATATCAATTAAGTACCTTTGGTCCATACTGTATATTAGCTCTGTTTCTTTGTTGACTTTCTGTTTGGTTGATCTGTCAATTAATGAAAGTGGGGTGTTGAAGTCCCCATTATTATTGTATTGGAATCTATGTCTCCCTTTAGATCCATTAACATTTGTTTTAAATACCCAGGCACCATGGAATTGGGTGCACATTTATTATAGTCACATCTTCCTGTTGAATTGATCCCTTAATCATTACATAGTGCCCTTCTTTGTCTCTTTTAACAGTTTTTGTGTTGAAGTCTATTTTGTCTGTTTCTATGTGTAACAAATCCTTAAGCATCTTTTGTAAGGCTGGACAAGTGATGACAAATTCTTTCAATTTCTGTTTGTTATGGAAGGTCTTTATTCCACCTTCACTGATAAATGAAAGCTTTGCTGGGTACAGTATTCCAGGTTGATAGTCTCTTTCTTTTGGAACTTGCACTATGTCTCTCCATTCTCTCCTAACCTGTAGAGTTTCTGATGAGAAATCAGCTGTTAGTCTAATTGGGGAGCCATTGAAGGTAATTTGAGGTTTCTGTTGTGCACATTTTAGAATCTTTTCTTTATGTTTTACTGTTGAAAGTTTGACTATAATGTGTTGTGGTGAAGCTCTTTTCTGGTCATGTCTATTAGGAGTTCTATATGTTTCCTGTACTTGGATATACCTATCTTTCTCCAAATTAGAGAAGTTTTCTGCTATTATTTTGCTGAATAGCCCTTCTTCCACTATCTCTTTCTGTTAGGAGTTCTCTTCAGGAACTCCTAACACATGTATGTTTGGTCATTTGATAGTATCCCATAAATCTTGAACAATATTTTCAGTTTTTCTAATTTTTCTTCTTTTTATTTGTCTGACTGAAATATTTATTTTTTAAAAGATTTATTATTTACTTGAAATTCAGTTACAAAGAGACAGAAGGAGAGGTAGAGAGAGAGAGAGAGAGAGATCTTCTATCTGCTGGTTCACTCCCCAGAGAGAGAGAGAGAGGGTCTTCTATCCGCTGGTTCACTCCCCAGTTGGCTGCAATGGCTGGAGCTGCGCCGATCTGAAGCCAGGAGCCAGAAGCTTCCTCCAGGACTCCCACGTGGGTGCAGGGGCCCAAGGACCTGGGCCATCTTCCACTGCTTTCCCAGGCCATAGCAGAGAGCTGGATCAGAAGTGGAGCAGCTGGCACTGCAGGCATTGCCCATATGCAATGCCAGCACTGCAGGTGGCGGCTTTACCCGCTAAGCCACAGTGCTGGCCCCCTGACTGAGATATTTCTAAGAATATGCCTTCTAGCTTGGATATTCTTTCTTCTGCCTAACTAAGACTGTTATTGAGGCTTTCCACTGTATTTTCTATTTGACATACTGAATTCTTCATTTCTAATATTTCAGTTTGATTTCTCTTCACTATCTCTCAATAAATTTTTTCATCCATATTATGCATGGATTTCTTTATCTCGTGAATTCTTTTCTCTGTATTTCTGAGTCATCTTGTGATCATTGTTTTGAATTCCTTTCAGGCATTTCATCAATCTGTTCCTCTTAACATTCTAATATTGAAATGTGTGTTGCTTTCAGGGAGTCATATTTTCTTCCTTGTTCTTATTTCTTTCATTACTGCATTTATTTTTCAGCATTTGTGGAAACACTTGTTGGTTTTCTCCTCTGATGGATTCTTTCTTTGAAATAGGCCTGTGTGGCCTAGTGGAGTGTCTCTCCTTCAGTGCATATCCAGAGGCATGTGCTGGGTAGGGCTGGGGAGCTCTGGTCAGTGCTCAAGAGTTGGGCAAGAGTCCAGGGTGACACCCAAGTTGGGCATGGTAGATCTCTTCTGTTGTTACCAGAGGAGAGGGTATGATCAGATCTGTTGGCATAATCATACCCTTACATTCTCTCTTCTAAGATAATCAATGCCTGGGATTAGCTGACAGCGGCTGCAACCCTCACCCTCATAAACAAAAGGATCTGTGCAGTCCTCAATGTGAGCACAGACTCCTCTGCAATGACTCGACATACCCCAGGCAGTCAGGGAGCTCTGAGCCTCTGAGACCAGACACAGTGATTGCCCAGAGACCCAGCTATACCCCACACCCTATCACGTAGTCACAGAATTCCCACAGTCATAGTGTGCAAGGCTCCCACAGTCACAGGGTTCAGGGGATCCACTCTCAGCCCCACGTACCTGCCCAGTCTGGAGAGAGCTGAGGTGTTCCCAGAGCCAGCTGCCTATGGGTGCTCTGCCTTGGAAGTTTGAGCCCTGAAGCCTGTGATAGGGTGGGGAGAAGAGAGCACCTGACAGCCCTAAGTGGGTGCCCAGCCCCCCTGGCAACCCTCCAGGCCAGACTCAAAGTCAGTTGGGAATGTGGATTTTTCCCTCTGAGAAAATCCTCTCGTTGCATGAGAGAGATGCTGCAGCCACTCGTGGAATTAAGATGGAGTTTTCTCCCCGCTGGTCGCTGGGTGCCCTTGTGGGGAAATGGGGAGAAAGAAATGCTTTTGTTCTCATAATCAGCCCTTAAGGCATGTGGATCCGGCTGAAATGCCCATGAGAGTATTTCAGGCATGGAAAGCCAAGACACTCTGGCAAAAAAAAAAAAAAAACCTAAATGAAAGATCTCCACGAGTGAGATCCCAGTGGAAAGAATGGGTCATCAAAGAAGGAGGTACCTTTCTCTGAAGGGAGGAGAGAACTTCCACTTTGACCATGGCCTTGTCTAAAAATGATCAGAGTCAGTGAACTCAGGGGGCTTCCATAGCCTTGGCAGCTCATGACAAGAGCCTAGGGTGATTACTGATGCCATAAACAAGAGTGTCAATTTGTTAAGTCAACAACAGGAGTCACTGTACACTTACTCCTCATGTAGGATCTTTGTCCTTAGTGTGCTGTACATTGAGATTTAATGCTATAACTAGTACTCAAACAGTATTTTTCACTTTATGTTTCTGTGTGGGAGCAAACTGTTGAAATCTTTACTTAATGTATGCTAAACTGATCTTCTGTATATAAAGAGAATCGAAAATGAATCTTGATGTGAATGGAAGGGGAGAGGGAGTGGATAAGGGGAGGGTTGTGGGTTGGAGGGATGTTATGGGGGGGAAGCCATTGTAATCCATAAGCTGTACTTTGGAAATTTATATTCATTAAATAAAAGTTAAAAAAAAAAGGAAAAAAAAAAAGAAATGCTTTTGTTTTATGGGGTCTCTCTAGGGCTCCAGGACAGACTCAAAGCCAGTGTGCAGTCTGCAAGATTCTCCTTCAGGCAATATCACCAGTGACAGGGGTTGCCGCAGTCTGTTCTCACCTCTCTCTCAGAAGCTGGCATCCCCTCCAGTGCCCAGCTGTGGGAGTTGTGGGTGGTGTCCCCACTCCCTGCTATGTGTTTGTACTGTCCTTGCTGTTCCAAGGCTTCTCTCCTTTTACTGTAGAATTTCCACTGCCAACCTCTCCAACTCTTCCCTGCAAATGCACTTCTTCTGCTTTTTTATGCTATGGTCCCCAAGTCAAAATCAGCATGTCTTTTCCCTATCCTGCCACCTTGGAATCATCACCCCCTTTTCAAAAAAGCTAGGTTTTCATGGTCGCTTCTGGATTCATTTCTTGGCTTATAAGGTCTTCATCACCATCTAATTTTCAGCTCTGCTTTCTCCTTGGATTTTACTTCTTGATGTTTTGGGTAAGAGGGCCTATACGCAAATGTTTTCCTGAAACCTTACATGGAAGATGCAGTTGAACAGAGCTATTGTGTATGAAAGTACTACCAGCACATTTGCTATTATTCTGACTAGTTCCATAAGCAGATCAAAGTTCCCAGTGATCCTGCATGGGGATATATTAGGTCAAAATGCTGTGCTTTTAGGTCATCATGCCATTCTGTCATCTGTGTACAATTTTTCCTGAAAGGCAAATGGTTTCTACATTGTGTCAATGAACTCACAAAGCTATGAAAGAGTCTGATGAAAATCAATAGCTAAGTCTCCACAGAGAAGAGCAATCTGGTGGTTTCCTGTCCCGAGTCAGTCAGAATTTGAAATTCCCCCTTTGTCTGGTCTGAATTTCAGCTAAAATCACCTCATACCTTACATATCATAGCCTGAGCATAATTAATTGAATAGATTTAAATTTGCTGCATCCAGCACTTTAAACATTAAGGCTGCGTGCCTGAAAGCATCTAGTAAGAGTTCTGGCTGCTTTCTTTTTTGGGTCAACTTTGAGATCCAATGAGTGATTTAGGCTTTGGATCCAGTAGAGGGCTCTAACTTTTCTTAAACTCTTATTATGTGCTAAGTACTATATTAAGGACTGTATATGTTATTTTATTTAACCTTCATAATAATCTTGTTACCCTTAACCTATAGATGACAAAACTGAGACTCATAGAGGTGAAGATATATGTGTAAGAGCACACAGCTTTCAAGTAGCAAACTTGGTATTAGAACTGCAGTCTAGGGGGCCGGCGCTGTGACGTAGCAGGTAAAGCTGCCGCCTGAAGCGCCAGCATCCCATATGGGTGCCGGTTCATGTCCTGGCTGCTCCTCTTCCAATCCAGCTCTCTGCTACGGCCTAGGAAAGCAGTAGAAGATGGCCCACGTCCTTGGGCTCCTGCACCCACGTGGGAGACCTGGAAGAAGCTCCTGGCTCCTGGCTATGGATCAGCACAGCTCTGGCTGTTGCAGATGGAAGACTTCTGTCTCTCCGTCTCTCTGTCTCTCTCTCTCTGCCTTTCCTGTGAAACTCTGACTTTCAAATAAATAATAAATAAATCTTTAAAAAAAAGAACTGCAGTCTATTACCTTCATAGCTGCCATGTACTTTATATTAGATTTGTGCCTCTAGAATTTAATCATTTATAATTTAGGTACCACCTCTACAGTCTTACCTTATTTTTTTCTATTTTAAAAAGATTTATTTATTTATTTATTCTGAAAGGTAGAGTTACAGGGAGAGAAGGAGAGATCCACAGAAGGAAAGGGAGAAGGAGAAGGAAGGAGGGAGGAGGGGAGGGGAGAGGGAATCTTCCGCGGTTCATTCCCAAAATGGTTGCAATGTCCAGGGCTGGGCCAGACTGAAGCAAGGAGCCTGGAGCTCCATTGTGATTTTCTATGTGGGTAGCAGGGGACCAAGCACTCAGGCTATCCTCGACTGCCTTCCCAATGCACTAGCAGGGAGCTGGATTGGAAGTGGAGCATCTGGGACTCTAACCTGTGCTCATATGGGATGCTGGTGTTGCAGGAGGTGGTTTAACCCCCTGTGTCACAATACCAGCTCCTTGACCTTTTTTCCTATTAATAATCTCATAAAAAATTAAAACTCCAATATTTTAGCCATTACTTAAACAAAGATACCTTGAAAATCATTTTTGGGGGTGTATATTGTGGTGGGGGGTGTGCATTATCCATCTAGGCAACGTTTCAAATCCACTCATGTGCTGTTAATGTACTGCATAGTAGTTTGGAAACAGTGCCATAAAGGAGTAAAGGGAAGGCAGGTAGGTGCTTGAGTCACTCCCCAACTCCATCAGTCTTCCCCAGAGCAATCAAGTCAGCTAAGTATGTCTAAAAGCCATCAGACTGATGGTAACATAACTTAATTTGTAAGAAAGAAGAAAGTGAAAACGTTATAGTTCAGTGCTTCCTTGAATTTTTAATGTTATGGGACACCAAGGAAATGGTATTTGTATGGCACAGTGAGGTCAAGGACAAGGCTGCTCCCAGCCCTGGGCCACATCCAGCCACACTGAGGGCAGAGGGATCAGTATCTCAGCATAACCATAACATTTTTGTGGTCCTCCAAATACCCATAGCTCATTGGATTGGGAAGCTCTGCTATAATCTACAATTTGATTGGCTTTTAGGAAGGAAAACCATCTACTTTGATAAAATCCACTTAACGACTGTGTATGTGTACTTGTGTGTGTGTGTGTGTGTGCATTGCTGACTATGCCCTGTTTCTATTTCATTTCTGGCAGTTAGTCCTGTTGGTGGGTCATGTTACACAGTACTCAGGTAAAGGCAACTAAAGGACACATCTGGGAGTCCTTATTTTTTACTTATATTCTTTTATTATAATAATAATGGAGTTGCTATGCTATTAAAATAATTCAGGTGTCTTAAGATTATTCATGCGACTATATGCATGATTATTCAATTTGAGACAGTTTGAATATTTAAAATAAGTTAGTAGCCAAGAGTTCTTGAGACTAAAGTATGTTGGTGCTCAAGACCTTATTTCTTTTTAAAAAAATATTTATTTATCTTTATTTGAAAGTCAGAGTTACACAGAGAGAGAAGGAAAAGCAGAGAGAGGTCTTCCATCCGCTGGTTCCCCAATTGGCAGCAACAGCTGGAGCTGCGCTGATCCGAAACCGGGAGCCAGGAGCTTCTTTCAAATCTCCTGCTGGTGCAGGGGCCCAAGCATTTGGGACATCTTCTGCTGCTTTTCCAGGCAATAGCAGAGAGCTGGATCAGAAGAGGAGCAGCGGGGACTCGAACCGGCGCCTATATGGGATGCTAGCACTGCAGGCAGTAGCTTTACCTGCTATGCCACAGCGCCAGCCCCACAAGACCTTATTTCCAAACTAGTCTCTACTCTCACCCTGTTTACTAAGTGTCTCTGTAGAAGCCCAGATGCCATCAGCAATGTGTACACTCATTCATATTCTGCTTGTGACTTCCTCCTGACTTTGGGTCTCTGAGGATAAGTTTTTGCCTGTGTAGTCATATACCTCCAATTCTGGACTTCTGTTTGGACTCTTTTCTGTGTAGTACATGAACCATCATGACTATCATGATTTATTTCTCTAATCCGTCTTGCTCTGTTTTGTAGATATCCATGATGTCAACACATCCAGTGGGCATAGTGTTACAACTCAGGACACAGCTGATTATGGCTCAGTTGACTATTGTAGTAGCAGTATTAACCTGGCAAGGGCCCAAGACCTGGAACTAGATATAAACACTGGTTGGCTTAGGCACTGGAAGGGTGTATTTGAGACTGGGAAGCAAATACACTCAGCAGGGCCAGGTTACAGTCTAGGTAAACAGTTGGCAATGGGAATTAATGTACCCCAAACATATACCTTCAGTTCTGAGCTCTTTTTTTTATGAGTTCCATTCCCAAATACCTATCTGTTTACTTGGAGTCCCATACTTACTCCAAATTCAACATATTCCAAATTGTATTTGTGATAATATACACATGTCCCAATCCATTCCACTTCTGGTGTTCTCTATATCTGTGAAAAGCCTCATGATCTGTCCAGTTACTCCAATCAGAAACCTGCTGGTGCTAGTGGGGTTATCCTTGGTCCCTCTCCCCTCCCACCTGCATTGAATGCCTCCACAAATCCTATCAATTTTACCTTTTATGTGGCCTCTCAAATCTTTCCCTTCCTTTCCAGCCTCACTGCTGTCACTCTAGACCAAATCACCAACATCTGTAACCTGGAGGACTTCAGCAGCCACATGAATGGCCCCACTACCTCTATTCTGGCCTCCCTTTAATCCATTTTCCTTGTAGAAGGAAGAGTAAATCAAACCATGTCTTCACCATCCTGCTGTCCCCGGCAGACTAACATTCTGCTATAGCTTCCTGCGCCCTGTGTACAAAGACAATAACTCCTATGGGCTGCAAGAGCCCAGATGGTCTGCTTTGGTTCCTACCTATGTCTTTAGCCTCCTTTCATAGCACCTTTCCCCCCAATTCAGGGCTGGAACAGTTTCCTTCCAGTTTTCAGTAAACAATTGGAGCACTAGCTTAACTAGGATTTTAATTTTTTTTAAATAAATTGCAGCATAGCTTGCAAGTCAACATAGAAATCTATTATCTTAAGATGATTGATGGTGATGACAGCGCTATGGTATTGGTTAAGGCAGAGTTTATTGTTTTATTAAATTATTTATCATAAAGATAATAAATACTAGAAGTCAAGTAACAACACTATTTACTACCTGTCATTTAGGCTGCACTTTTATCTTTTTGTTCAAAGTATATGCACCATTATTTTTGCTCTTACCACATTCTGGTGAGGTATGCAATACAGGTATTTGTATTCATTGCCTACAGGTAGAGCAACTGAAATTCATAGTAGTAATGATATAGCATAGTAAGTCAGGGGTCTATCTCAGTCCAAAAGTCCTGAGAAATAAGTAATAAATAATAGTAGTAGTAATAGATAACATTTATAAAATCCTTACTTTCTAATGTATTATCTTATTTACTCATTGTGACAACCCTGTAACATAGGCAATATTTATCTATTACATTTTCTGAAAGATTTTTCTTAGTTATTTGAAATGCAAAGTGACAGAGAGGAGAGAGAGAGAGAGACAGAGAGAGAGAGAGGTCATTCATTTGCTAGTTCACTCCTCAAATGCCTGCAATACCTGGAACCGAAGCCAGGAGCCAGGAACTCCTTCAGGGTCTCACACATATTTTGCAGGAACCAAGCACTTGGGCCATGATGCACTGCCTTCCAGGTGCATTATCAGGATGCTGAGTGAGAGGCACAGAGGAGCGAGGATTCAAATTAGGAGTTCTGATACGGTGTGCGGGCATCCTAAGTGGCAGCTTAACCTGCGATTCCACAATGCCTCCCCTATTCATCTATTTTAAAGATGAGGACACTGAAGATTAGAGGTGTCACTCATGTAGTCTGTGTGATTTTTATAACATATCTTCAATCTATCTGGTTTTCAAATCACTTCATCTTTTAACTGCTTTTAGTTCTAACTGCTATGATGTATATGGAGGAGTTATGAAGGCAGATGCACTTTCTTCGTTAATTGCTGACATTTTGGTATGCAATGCCCTGTGCATGATTCTTAGAGAGTTGGCCTGAATCATTCAACTGTCTGAGAACTGTGCTCACTTTACACTGGAGTCCACACTGGACACAGGGTAATCTAAGTCTCTTTTGCACCTCAATGTCTTTCTTGTCCCATTCATTTAACCTCTCGTGCCTCCCATTCTCTACTTCTCCAAATGGCAACAGAGACGAATGAGAATGAAAGGGAGAGAGAGAAAGAGAAAGATTCTCCTGAAGAGTTATAATTGATAGTAGAGCAAATGTCTGTCACTCACGCTTTTCCTCCTTTCTTTTGGAGCCTACCGTCTTCCTCTTGGCCTTCCAAGGGTGTCTAGCAGGAGGATTATCTAGGCCTATTCTTCCTACACCAATCATATGAGACTTAGAAAAAGTGAGTACTACTTGCCTTACTCTTCTCACCAGAGGTCTATGCATTTGGGGATCCTGGTAAAGTAGTCCAAGCCTGTGGTGCTGAGGACACCTTCATGTATACATGAATGAATCTTCTTCAAGGGGGGAAATGCAGCTTTGGGTGCCCCTAGAAGTTAGGATTCAGTTAGCACTTTCCATACCAGATAGCAGGTAGCGCCACATAAGTTAATAAGCTGCAAATCAGAGGCAGAAGTCCTCTGGATGGATCGAACACCATCCAAGCAAGACTTTCTCTATAGATGGTCAGAATATTAGATTCCAAAACACAGGAACTGACAATGAGACAGAAATTGATTTCTCAGTGCAGCTTGTTGCAAGTGCTCAGGCTATTTATTAGCAAAACTCTCAGAGTCCTTCTATGAGTAGGACTGAGCCCGCAGATGCAAAGTAGAGACTGTGAAGGTAATAAGGCCCACGACATGATGTTAGGTAAACTCTTAGCTGATTTTGATTCCTACCCAGAATCTCCTATGGCAGTGATTCTTAAAGTGTGCTCCCAGGACCATCAGCTGGTTAGAAATACAACTTCTAGGGCACTAGCTGAAACCTAGTAATCAGAACCTCCAGAGTAGGGACGCAGCAGCCTTTGTTGTGACATGCCCCCCAGGGGATTCTGAGGCTCACTTAAAGTTTGAGAACTACTGTTTTGTGGTGCTCTGATGGCCAGGCCAGGCTTTCACACTGCCATAAGGTCATCTGTCTCAGAATTCTTAGGTGCTGCAAGCTCATATTTTTAGTGACTGCCTAGATCTTGTCTTTTCTGATCCCCTGTTTGGTGTGACCTTGGAACTGTGGCTGTCCACAGCGACAAAATCATACTGAGATTTCCTTAGGTGATGTTAGTGCAACCAGTTTAGAGTGAAAATGAGCTCAAGTCTTTCTGTGCCTCCACAAAACCAAATCACTGGGATGACATGGAGCTTGAGAGTCATAGCTTCGAGAGCAGGGATTATTTGGGTCAATATTCAGGTTCTTGCTCTGTATCTTAGACTTTGTAAGCCCCAAGTTCTGCCTCTGACAAAATGGAGCGGGTACTGTCAATATCACAGGGTCACAGTATCTGGCATTTAACAAGTGCTTCATGATGGCAGCCATTATTATTGCACTGCTACCCCCAGCCTTTTCAGTTGATAGAACATTTTGTAGTTCTGTAATTTATGGTGTGAAGGGGTAGTTTTTCTCCCTTGTTTTACTACTGAAAATATTTTGTTTCCTCTTTGGAGGAGACAGATAACACACATGCCACTGAGGATCAGTGGGAAGGTGGAAACGCACAATAGTATTTAAAAACATGAACTCTGGGGCCAGAGGGCATGGGTTTGAATCCTGATTCTGTCACTTACTATCTGTGTGATCCTGCAAAAGCTACTTACCACTGCGAGCCTGTTTTTTCCTTTTGTGAAATGAAGATAATAATAGTACCTATCAGCAGAGATTTCAATAAATGAAAATGCTTGGAACAGTGCCTGAAATTTTATTTTGCAGCTGTGGGGAATCATTGTATGGGGACAGTTTACAAAGAAGGGAATTGTGTGGAAGTTGGGGGAGGGGCTTCTATAAACACTTCCTTAAACCCAGTCCAAGTCCCAGGCCCTGAGGGTTGTCCTGCACCAGCACCTGAATAAATCTCGTGTTTTGGCATTAGGCATATCTAGCCTTCTATTGGGAATGGTCCAAGTGCACTCCACTTCAATAAAATGCATGTAAAACTCAGCAAAGAAATAATGAACATCTACCAACAGATGCTCAGCTTAATGCTTGGGCCTGATTTTTTTTAAAAGTACAAATGAAGAAGAGGAGATGCTTGTTACAGTTGGGGAAACTACATTCTGTCTGGACAGATGAGATTAACAGCAGGAAACATTACAGAAGAATGCAAGAGAGTAGTAAGTGCTAAATGGTGTGCCGGAGATGAAAAGTGCTGCAAGAATTCAGAGAAAAAGGAGGGGAGGGAGGCCGGAGAGAGGAAAGGCTTCTTAGAGGTGATATTAGGAGTTGGACTTTGAAGGATGGGGAAGATCTGGCCGGGAGAGGGAAGGGTGAGATACGCTTATCACATTCCCAAAGGGGACCCATTAAGGACCCTTTTAAGTAGGTGGCACCCTTGGGACATGTAATAATGGACTCACTTTACAGTCACACTAGACTGACAGAAAAAGTGGGACTCTTCCTTTGTCCTACCACTAAGTGGCTGCATCCCCTTGATCAAATTTCCTTCTATTTTCTAGGCCTCTGTTTCCATGTCTATACAGTAAGAGACCTGAATTCAACAACCTCTGAGAAATCTTTTGCTCCTCTGAATACAACCTCACCAGTAGCTAAGGTTTGTTGAGTGCTTACTCTGTGCCAGGTACTACAAATTCTGTATAGTTTTACGTTCACTTAACAACCCTTAAGATTTTAATACTCTCGGATCCCCCTTTTTGCAGATGACAAAACTGATGAGTTCAAGATATGCCACGCATGCACACCCCTTAGTACGCCATAGAGTGGGGGTCTCTGTGTGGGTTGCACTTATAAACAAAGAAGTGTCAGAATGCATGCAATCTCTGAAACTCCCATTTGGTCACAGCAGAAGCCAGGCAGAGATGCTCTATATGCATCGTGGCCAAGGTTCCATTGGGGTGGGGGGGAGGGGGATTGACTGGGCCAGCACACTAGACTTGGGTCAGACAGCACTTCACGAGTGAACCCTGTCCCTAAATTGCATTTGATGTTTAAATATTAGCCTAAGAGAGGTTAGTGGGGGCTGGGCACTGTGTAGTAGTGTTTAGGACTGCTACCTGCAAATACTGGCATCCCGTATGGGCACCGGTTCATGTCCTGGCTGCCCCACTTACAATTCAGCTCCCTGCAAATGGCCTGGGAAAAGCAGCAAAAGATGATCCAAGTGTTTGGGTTCCTGCCACCCATGTGGGAAAGCTGGGTGAAGCTCTTGGCTTCAGCCTGGCCCAGTCCTGGCTGTTGTGGCCTTCTGGGGAGTGAACCAGCAGATGGAAGATGTCTCTCTTTCTCTCTCTCTCTCTCTCTCTCTCTCTCTCTGCATGTGTGTGTGTGTGTGTGTGTGTTTTCCCTCCCTCTGTAACTCTGACTTCCAAATAAATAAATAAATACTTAAATAAGAAAAAAGACTAAAGGACATTTAGTTTTGTTAAATGACAGACAGAAAACATATCAAATGGCAAATGTTATGGCACAGAGGGCTAAGCCACCACCTGTAATGCTGGCATCCCATATGAGTGCCAGTTTGAGTCCCTGCTGCTCCACTTTCCATTCATCTCCCTGCTGGTATGCCTGTGAAAGCAGAATATGGTCTGAGTACTTGTGCTCCTGCCACCCACATGGGAGACCTGGATGGAGTTATCGGCTTCTGGCTTCAGCCTGGCCCAGCCCCAGCCAAGACAGATGTTTGGGGAGTGAACCAGCAGAAGGAAGTTTCTCTCTCTCTCTCTCCTCCCTCCCTCTCTAACTCTGCCTTTAAAATAAATAAATAAAAATCTTTGTTTTGAAAGACAAAGTTACAGAGAGAGGGAGAGGGATAGATAGCTTCCATCTGTTGGTTTACTCCTCAGATGCCTGCAAAGGCTAGGACTGGGCCAGATCAAAGCCAGGAGCCAGAAGCTTCATCTGGGTCTCCCATGTAGTTGGAGGGCCCCCAGACACTTGGGCCATCTTCTGCCGCTTTCCCAGGCCATGAGCACGGAGTAGGATCAGACTTGGAGCAGCCAGAATAGAAACTGGTGCCCGTATGGGATGCTGGCACTGCAGGCAGCCCCTTTACCTGCTGTGCCACAACTCTGGCCCAATACATTTTTTTTGACAGGCAGAGTGGACAGTGAGAGAGAGAGACAGAGAGAAAGGTCTTCCTTTGCCATTGGTTCACCCTCCAATGGCCGCCGCAGCCGGCGCGCTGCAGCCGGTGTGCTGCGGCCGGCGCACCGCGCTGATCCGAAGCCAGGAGCCAGGTGCTTCTCTTGGTCTCCCATGGGGTGCAGGGCCCATCCTCCACTGCACTCCCTGGCCACAGCAGAGAGCTGGCCTGGAAGAGGGGCAACCGGGACAGAATCCGGCGCCCCGACTGGGACTAGAACCCGGTGTGCCAGCGCCGCAAGGCGGAGGATTAGCCTAGTGAGCCGCGGCGCCGGCCCCAATACATTTTTTAAAAGAAAATATGCCAAGAGATTTTCCATCCCAGGGTCCACACTAGGGAGCAGGCATATGGAGGGCCAGGGATCTGCATCCCAACGGCCCTGAGAACAACCTCGCCTACCGGGAAGGGGGGCATTAGCCATAATCATTTTCTCTGTGAACACAGGCTCACTGCAGCTGAGCCAGCTCTTGGCTACACTACCAAAAAGAAGGAGGAAATGAGCCAACAGGGTCATCTGGCTATGCCTCCTGTCAAGGACATCCACAGGAGCTGGAATCCAACTCCAGCCCAGTGGCACCAGCTGACACTATTAACCAAGGAACTAGGCAGTGCCGCTTCTCATACTACTGCTAAGCATTTAGGTGGTATTATAACCAAGGGAAGCAGGTTAGCTTCTGAGCCAGTAAGACCTGAACTTGAATCACAGATCTTTCACTTACCAGATGTGTGGATTTGGGTAAATTATTTAATCTCTCTGAGCTTCAGATTCTCTATCTGCATAACAAAAAAAAATACTCCCTATCGCCAAGGTTTACTCAGGATTAAGTGAGATAATCATTGTAAAGTTCTTAATATGGTTCTTGGCACGTAGGAAGTGCTTACAAAAAGGCGGCTGCTGTCATCATCGAAGGTGCTGTTTCCATTACTGGCGTGCCTTCCAAAAATGCTCAATTCTGAGATCATCCACAAGATGTCTCCCTCTCAAAAGAAAGTTCCCTAGCTCTGCCATGTGTATAAATATGTATATCTGAGGACCTGAGTTCTTGAAAAATGACTCTCACGTCCAAGCCTGCCTGTGCAAAAACATATATTGAACCATGTGCCCAAGAGGAAATCATAGTTGGCTTTGCAACCAGTGCACATATGGCTCGCGAGGCAGTTCTGAGGCGAGCGGTCGTTTTCCAGGCTGTGTGTGGGTGGTGACTACATCCCTACAGTACAGCCTGAGCACGATGTAGTGGAAGAAGTTTGAGAATCTGTAATTATGCTCCTTTCTCGGGTCCTGAGGACAGTATACAGCTTTTGAGTGTGTGTGTACATGTGTGTACGCGTGTGCATATGCCCATGTACATAGTGGGTGCTGAGCCTTCTTCCTGGAAATTTTGCCTTAGCTATGGAAGCATCCTTTTGCTTTTTGTTTTTCTGTTTTTTTTTTTTTTTCTGTTAGGTCCTTGTGGTATAGGACAAAAGTTCCAAAAGGTACTGTGTGCTGTTTGTGCAGAACAGATAATAGCAGACCTAAAATAATTACATGTATTCAGGACAATGAACAATAAGAAATCCAAGTGTGGAGACTGCCTTTGCAGCAGGAGCAATATAGCTGTAGAGTCATTTATTTTTTTTTCTAACCACTTGAAAAATCATTTCCTCCTGGTCAACACAGGGAGAAAGAGAACAGAACAGCTGTTTTTGATTCTTTCTTCCCGTCCATTCAACTCATTTGCATACTGAGTAAAGGCCCTACAGGCTTGCAAATATTTTGCCCATTAGTCTATTCTTCATGGGTTTGTGTCTCCTAAGGGTAATTTCCTTTGTTGTTTCTGAATGAAGGATGAGAGAGTGTCTCCGCTGCTTTTGCTGCATCACTTTGCTTTGTGCAGGGAAGAGAAAACCGTCTTTGTGTTGCAAACTCCCCAGGATTCTGGAAATTTGAGGCTAAGCTCCTGCCGGGCAGGGCAAGTCTGGGTTGGGTCTGCTAAATAATATTTCTGCCCCACAGAAACTCAGAAACTCTTTTCCCAGGGCCCCAGTGCCCTTACACGGCCTGCACCCTGCCCCAGGTGTTTCATGGAGATTAGGCCTCTCTGGACAACACTTCAAGATCCAGGTTTTTTTTTCAGATCTCCTTTGTTTGACTGATTTCTGTTCCGCCATTCTTTCTCTCTGTTCCCACAGATTGTCCTTGACTGCAAGCTTTTTAAATTTTTTTATTTGAAAAGCAGAGTTACAGAGAGAGAGAGAGAGAGAGAGAGAGGAAGAGAGAGAGAGAGAAAGGTCTTTTCACTCTCTAGTTCACTCTCCAAATCGCTGCAGCAGCTGGAACTAGGCTGATCTGAGGCCAGGAGCCAGGAGCTTATTCCTGGTCTCCCACGTGGGTGCAGAGGCCCAAGCAGCTGGGACATCTTCTGCTGCTTTCCCAGGAGCATTAGCAGGGAGCTGGATCAAAACTGGAGCAGCCAGGACAGGAATGGGCACCCATATGAGTTGCAGGCACCACAGGCAGTGGCTTTATGCCACAGCACTGGCCCCAGACTTCATGCTTTTCAAAGTGGACTCTGCAAGTCCTGGATGTACATGGCTGTATGGCCTGGTTATCTATAACCTTTACCTGCCACACTTTCTTGGTGGAAACTAATTTGGAATATACTCTGGAGGAGAATACAAAATTTCCTGAAATCATTATTATATGATTTAAAAAAATTATTTAAAAGACAGACACACGGACACACAGAGAGAAAAAGAAAGAGACATAGATGTCTCCCCTCTGCTGGCAAACTTCCCAAATGTCTGCAACAGCCTGGGCTGAGTCAGCCTGAAGCCAATAGCCAGGAATTCAGTCTGGGTTTCCCACATGGGTGTCATAGACCCAATTCTTTGAGCCATCACCTGCTGCCTTCCAGGGTGTGCATTAGCAGGGAGCTGGAATGGAGAATCAAGCCAGGACTCAAACCCAGGCCCTCCAATATGGGCTGTAGGTGTCCCAAGCAGCAGCCTAACTGCCGTGCCAAAGGCCCATATCTTCTCAAATCTTTAAGATAACATGATAGCTAATGCTCGTTAGCGCTTGTGATGTACCAGGTTCTATTCTGAGGGCTTGCTACATAGTAATTAATTTAATCTATCTTCATCAGCACTGAGAGCTGGGTCACTACTGTCATCCCCATTTGGAGGATGGAGAAACTGAGGCATAGGGAGGTTCAAATGATTTGTCCAGGGTCAGAGCTGAGTGCATGGCAGTTGATGCTCTTTGTTACAACACTCTATTCTCTCTCCAGAAGATGCTGGGCTGTGTCCGGGAGACCACCTAGGGAACTGTCTCTGCCACTACGGAACAGTGTAGCTTTCCTATTGAATGATTGTAGTTTTACGTGGACCTTTGGGCAAGGAGACTTTCACTGAAAGGACTAATTCTGCTGTTGGTTTTAGAGGCCAGTGGCAGATCAGCGAAGGAGATAGTGTGAGCTAAGAGCACCTCACATCAAATCAGACTAGCAGTTAAGCCCTCCTATCTACTCATTAAATAAATGGAAAGCAGGTGTGAGTTTTAGGTCTCCTAAGTGAGAGCAATGCTATGGACGGAATAGTGTTCCCCCCAAATCCCATATGTTGCAAGCCTAACCCCCAGTGTGACCGTATTTGGAATAAGGTCAAGGAAATAATTAGGGTTAATGAAGTCATTTGTGGATCCTGATGCAATAGGATTAATGTCCTTGTAAGAAGAGACACAACAGCCGGCGCCTCGACTCACTAGGCTAATCCTCCGCCTTGCGGCGCCGGCACACCAGGTTCTAGTCCTGGTCGGGGCGCCGGATTCTGTCCCGGTTGCCCCTCTTCCAGGCCAGCTCTCTGCTGTGGCCAAGGAGTGGAGTGGAGGATGGCCCAAGTGCTTGGGCCCTGCACCCCATGGGAGACCAGGAGAAGTACCTGGCTCCTGCCATCGGATCAGCGCCGTGCGCCAGCCGCAGCACACTGGCCGCGGTGGCCATTGGAGGGTGAACCAATGGCAAAGGAAGACCTTTCTCTTTGTCTCTCTCTCTCTCACTGTCCACTCTGCCTGTCAAAAAATTTAAAAAAAAGAGAGACACAAGAGGCAAGGGTGCTGGCTTCTCCTCCCCTCCCCTTCCCTCTCCCTCTTCCTCTCCCCTCTCCCCTTCACCCTCCTGGAGATCATCGTTGAGGAGTCCTGGGCTTTTGTGGTGACAGAAAATCTAGAGAGAACCAGGTCTTTTGTAATGGTTTCATCTTTCCTGTTGTTCCTTGAGCTCTAGTTGCTCGCAGGGTCTTGTCAGCTGCCTTTGGCACAGCTGCTCTGAGTGCATCAGAGACACCGTCCATCCGGGGCTTCCCTTTGCACTGGGGCACAGACTTTGCCATTCCGTTTTCTGGCTCCTCCCAGTCTCAGCAGAAGGGAGAACAAGGTCTCAGTCTCAGTGGCTTCCAGAATTCTTTCAAACCCAAAGCCCTTCGGTCTGTGCAGTGACCCAGCACAATCTTGTTCCTTAATCCTTCAGACCAGCAGTTGAGGGACTTTTTCTGGAAAGGTCTTCAGCTATTTTAGGTTTGTAGGCTATATAGTCTCTGTTGTAAATACTCACCTCAACTAGAAAGCAGCTATAAATATGTAAATGAATACACATGTCTGGGTACCAACAAAACTTCATTCACGACCACTGCAATTTGAATTTACTATAATTTTTACATGCCACAAAATATTCTTTTTAATAGAAAAATTTTATTTAATAAATATAAATTTCAAAAGTACAACTTTCGGATTATAATGGTTCTTCCCCCCCATAACCACCCTCCCACCCGCAAACCATCCCATCTCCTACTCCCTCTCCCATCCCATTCTTCATTAAGATTCACTTTTAAGCCACAAAATATTCTTCTTTTATTTTTCCCCCACCATTTACAAAAATCCCAGAGTATAGCTTTAAGATACCACTTGGGATGCCTCAGTTTGGTTCTGCCCCTGATCCCAGCTTCCTGTTAATGCACACCTTGGAGGTATCAGGTGATGGCTCAACTGGTTGAGTGCCTGCCAGTCATGTGGGAGATCTGCATTTAGGTCTTGGCTCTTGGCCTCTGGCTGGCCCAGCCCTAGATGTTGTAGGCATCTGAGGAGTGAACCAGCAATTTGGAGTTCTCTCTTTCTGCCTTCCAAATAACATAAATAAATAAAAACTTTAAAAAATATTTTAAAAATCCTAACAATTGTTAACTCACACACTGTACAAAAATAGGCAGTGGGTCACGTTTGGCCTTTGGGTGATAGGTTGCTGAACTCTGCATTAGACTATAGCTACTCCAAGAGTGAGTACCTGAACCAGCAGTGTCAGTAGCATCTGCAAGTTTGTTAGAGATGCAGACCTACCTACCCAATAGGAATCTGAATCTTAATAAGATCCCCGGGTGATCTCTGTGCACATTAAAGTTTGAGAGGTACCAACTTAGAAATTTAGTGCTGGCTTCTCTCTTTTAGACACTGGGGAGAGATAGATGCTAACATGAGTTGCCAGTTTTGGTTTGTTTGTTTGTTTTCACACTTGATCACGTTGACCATCCAACCTGATTTCAGTCTTGCCCTTTCCTGGTTGGGGCAGCCCTTAAATGAATGTGAGTTACAGCCAGTTTTTCATTAGTCATGCTAATCCACAGATCATTAGCACTTAACCTCAGAATGAATCATTTAATGTTTTAGCCAGATCTACTTCCCTAGTTCCAGTTTACTTTTTTCAGTGTTAAGTTCTTACTTGCTGAGTCGAGCACCAGCTAAGTATTAGGGAAGAGATAACTTTGCTGCATTCTTGGAAATAATGTCAAAACAGCTTGGGCTTAAATTTTGTTGTGACTAATTCCCATGGCACATGCAAATGTGCTAGTGTGACGAATGGACCACTATGGAAAAATCTCGGTAAAACTGACAGCATGTTTTTGAGAACGGCATATGGTTTTAGATATCATATTAATTTTTGTTTTGGAGGCTTTCTCTTATTGTGTTTTTTCCCTAGGCTGATATTAAAATAAGTTTGTGTTCCATGAACACACATCGCAGGACATAGGGGACTCAGAAGCACAGGCAGAGGTGTGGGGGAGAGTCTTTCTGAGATTAAAATTTTCCTTCGGATAATTCATGAGACATGTGCGTCAGCCTTGTGAGGTGAGAGTGTATAAATAATTAAGAAGTGACTGTTACTTCCTTGGGCTCTTTACGATCATACCTTCTCCCAGCTTTCCTTGGTGAATTGGAGACCAACCCTATCATCACTAATTATCAGTGATTTGTGCCCGAGATTTAGAGGAGCCCAGGATTAGGGAAGTGGGAGGCAGGCTCCTGCTTTCTGTTCTTTTCAAGTCTTGCAGTCATTAAAGTTTGATATCCGTTAATGCATGAATGTCACCACCCCGCTGAAAATGCAACTCTTCTGCGTGTGTTTTGATTACCTTGTCAGAGGCCGGGCAAGGAGAGGCTGAACAGCAGTGCTGCTCCTGCACTCTGTGATTTTTGCTTCCGTTACTTGTCACATCTGTCAGTTTCAGGAACATTCATATCTATGGAGCCATTATTTTTAGTACTTTAATTATCTTGGATGTCTAAGGACACAATTAATGTATCATGTTGGTCACATTGATTGGCTGCTAAGATGATAGGTGGCCCTGCATGGGATTTGGGTTTATGGAGTAGATTCCCAAAGCACTTGGACACGTGGCAGATTAAATGGGTAAATTCCCTTGACTCCTAAGATTCTGCCTCTGGAGCAAATCTCTGATGTTTGCTTTGGCCTTCAAAAGTGCTTTAACATTTTCTCTTCATCTGCTTCTCATTGACTTTTTAGTCCACCCACCACCCAACCTGACTCTTGATTTCTCTTTATTACCAGTGTCTTGTGTGTTAATCCCATCTTTATGATAGATTTGAATAATGGCACTAGGTAGCCGGGACTGAGTGCTGCTTCTGTACAAGGCACCTTACAAACACTCTCTCATTCAGTCCTCTCACAAGAACGCTACAAGGTAGACAGTGTTGCTCTCCCCATTTTATAGATCAGGAAACTAAAGAATAATGACTAACTTGTTCAAAGCCACACAACCATTACGTTCTAGAGCTGGGATTTTGGCCCTGACTCTTGTGTACTTGCTTTAATTTGGTGGGTTTGTTTTTCTTTGGTATCTGACAATTGAATCAATTTAATTAGCATATCCATCACCTTAAATGCTTATAACTTAGTCCTCCTGACAGCTGCAACTTTGTGCTCTTTGACCAACATCTCCCCATTCCCCCTGTCCCAGCCTCTGGTAACCACCATTTTGCTCTCTGCTTCTATGAATTCAGTCATTTCAAATTCCACAAATAGTTGAGAACATACAGTTTTTGACTTTCTGCCAGAGCACATGCTCTTAACTATGCTGTTATATTGTGTTCAACTCAAATAACAATAGCTACCATTTACTGAGTGCCTACCTACTGGCCAAGCACTGGGCTAAGCCCTTCATATGGATTAATTCACTTACTTAATCATCTTCACGATTCAGTAAAGTTGGATTTACTATTATCTCTGATTTAAAAAAAAAAGACTAGGGCATGGAGATGTTGACTTATTTGAGTCACACCATTGAACAGTGGCAGACCAAAGCAACCTTTGGACACAAAGCAGCCTGGCTCCAGTGTCTGCACTCCTAGCTGTTCTCTTCTGCTGCCTTCCAGATGGCTGTTGGACCAGGCAGAGGATGTCGGAGTGAAATATGTCCTTCTGGGGGGAGGATGAGGAGGAAGAAGTAATCATTACCCAATTCCTGCTGCTTGTTACCACATGGACATTTGAGCAGTGTTATCATAGCTACCAGTTTATAAAAAGAAACCCCAAATCTGGATCTCTTGATAAAAGTTTCTCACTTTGAATACTGCAACAAATCTCAATTTTTAAAAGCACTATGTCAGAGTAAAAAAATAATCTTGATGGGAGCTTAAATTATAGGTAAGAATATTGAATTCACATACTTGCAGAATACTTTTAAATTAGTATTTTTAAAAATATTTATTTTGTTTATTTGCAAGGCAGAGTGACAGTGTGTGTGTGTATGTGTGTGGAGAGAGAGAGAGAGAGACATCTTCCATTGGCCTATTCACTCCTCCCAAATAGCTGCAACAGCCAGAGCTGGGCCAAGCTGAAGCCGGGAGCCAGGAGCTCCATCCAGATCTCCCATGTGTGTGGCACCTGGGCCATCTTCCACTGCTTCCTCAGGAACATTAGCAGGGAGCTGGATGGAAATTGGAGCAGCTGGGACTCAAACCAGCACTCTGATATGGGATGCTGGTGTTACAAATGGCAGCTTAACTGCTGTGCCACAATGCTGGCCCTCATTCATTGCTTCTTATGAATACTGTGTTAATGCTAATTCTAGATATTATTGTCAGTGTGAGTCTAAGATTCCTTATTTTCTATGTTAATTCTCAATGTTGTTGTTAAGAAACTGACTCCCTTCCTGATTTCATTCAAAGCAAATAAGTTTAAATGGTGGTTTATGTATATTTTAGAATTTAACACAGAAGTGAAATTATAAGACTGAAGAAACATGCAAACGTTCAGGGTTCAATATACATATTAAATTCTCTTATCTTTAATCTGTGTATGCAAAAATATGTGTTTGTGTATGTAAACTTCAATTGCAGTGAGTCAAACACACAGCTATACTATATACACACATATGCACGCATGTGTGTCCATGCAACACATCTGTGAACCACATCTGATCCATGTGCTGTGAGTTTGAAACCTCTCTCTCAAAGGACATATCATTGATTTCTCTTTTCTGCCTGCAGTTCCTAGCCCATTGCCAAGTTTATAGGAGGCGGTGACCAAACATATGCGGACTCTCTGTGTTCTTGTTCTGGCCTAAACATGTCTCAAAGCTGATGCCCTCTGTCAAGCCACTTCAGATTACTGTCTTAAAAAATGGTATCCAATTCTTTCTCCTTCACAGGTCACTCCTAAATCTGGTGGAGGAGGCTTTCCACCTATCCCAAGCAGAAGCTGTTTCCATATATATATATATATATATATATAGAGAGAGAGAGAGAGAGAGAGAGAGAGAGCGCAGATGAAGGTGGAGGAATGGGCCAGACCAAGGGTTTTCAATACTAACTATACATTAGAATCCCCTGGAGATCTTTTTTAAATGCTGACTGTATAGCTCCTGTCTCAGAAACTTTGATTTAAATGGTCTGTGGTGAGACTTCGGGCATCAGTATTTTTTTCAGAAAAGCTCCCCAGGTATTCCAATCTGCAGTACGGTTGAAAACTGGCTTAACTGATGAATATGTGTTTGTCAGAAAGTCCCAGATATCCACTTTGTGCCTTGATCGATTGTTTTCTCCTTGACTAAAAATCAGAGACTTTTGTAAAGTAAAGAGTCAGACTAGGGTAATTGTAACTTTATGTATTATTTTGTTGTTAAACAGGTCACTGTTTCTTTTTAAAATTTTATTATTTTTTAATTTTTAATTTGCTTTTACAGATTCAATATGGGCAGGAACATGGACTGAAACATGATGTTGAGGAGGATTCAGAATCTGCCTGCCATCTCCTGGCTGTACCCTTATGTAATTCTCTTCCTTTCCTGGTGTGTGGGCTGAATGTGCTGACTTTCTTCTAGAGAATGCAGAAAAGGTGCTGGCATGTTACTTCCGTTGTTAGCCAATGAAACACTGTGATTTCTGTCTTGCTGCTCTTTCTACTTGCTTATTTACCTTGATGAAACATGAAATAAGTGCTATATTGTGAGCTGACCAATGGACAGGTTCACATGGCAAGAAAATGAGGGAGGTACTGGTCAACAGTCTGTGAGGAACTAAATCCCGTCAGTGGCCAAGTGAATAAACTTGGAAGCAGATCTGTCCGTAGTTCAGCCTTGAGATATATATATGCAGGCCAGATCAACACCTTGCTTTCAGCCTTTCAGAGAGCTTGAGCCAGAGGGCACTCTCATCTATGCCTGGATTTCTGACTCACAGAACTGGTGCAATGATATGTGTGTGGTTTTAAGCCACACAATGTTGGGGTAATTTGTTATACAGCAATATGTATATGGAGGAATGACGATGGATTCTGTTTATAGCTGGATTCTAGAGAAGTGGGTCCAATACTTTAATGCACATTGAATTTCCTTGGACAGTTCAATATGAAATAAAAGGTGATCCCTGGGTTCTGAACTCAGAAGTTTTGATTTAGTAGATTTTAGGGAGGGGTCAAGAATGTGTGTGTTTTTTTTTATAATTTTTTTAAGATTTATTTTATTTAACTCTACTGTTCGAGGTAAGTCAGCTTGAGCATGTCCCGAATTGCACATCTCTTCCCTCTCTTATTCCCACTCATATTTAACAGCAAACACTTTTCAGTTAAGTTTCAGCACTTAAGAAGAATTGTGTATTGATTACAGTATTCAACCAAAAGTATTAAGTAGAACAAACAAAAAAAATACTAAGAGGGATAACATATTAAGCTGCTCATCAACAGTCAGGGTGAGGGCTGATCAAGTCACTGTTTCTCCTAGTGTTCATTTCACTTTAACAGGTTTCCTTTTTGGTGCTCAGTTAGTTGTCACCTATCAAGGAGAACAAGTGGTATTTGTCCCTTTGGGATTGGCTTATTTCACTCAACATAATGTTTTCCAAATTCCTAACAGGGATCACTTTTCAGTTAAAATTTAAACACCTAAGAATAATTCTGTGTTAATTACAGAGTCCAACCAATGGTACTAGAACAAAAAAAAATACTAAAATGGATAAAGTATTACATTGTACATCAACCGTCAGGACAAGAGCTGATCAAGTCACTGTTTCTCATAGTGTCCATTTCACTTCAATAAGTTTCCCCTTTGGTGCTCAGTTAGTTGTCGCCAATCAGGGAGAACATATGATATTTGTCCCTTTGGGACTGGCTCAATTCACTCAGCAGTATGTTTTCCAAATTCCTCCATCTTGTTGCAAATGACTGGGTTTCGTTGTTTTTGACTGCTGTATAGTATTCGATAGAGTACATGTCCCATAATTTCTTTATCCAGTCTACTGTTGATGGGCATTTGGGTTGGTTCCAGGTCTTAGCTATTGTGAATTGAGCTGCAATAAATATTAATGTGCAGACAGCTTGTTTGTTTGCCAATTTAATTTCCTTTGGGTAAATTCCAAGGAGTGGGATGGCTGGGTTGAATGGTAGGGTTATATTCAGGTTTCTGAGGAATCTCCAGACTGACTTCCATAGTGGCTTAACCAGTTTGCATTCCCACCAACAGTGAGTTAGTGTCCCTTTTTCCCCACATCCTCTCCAGCATCTATTGTTGGTAGATTTCTGAATGTGAGCCATTCTAACTGGGGTGAGGTGGAACCTCATTGTGGTTTTGATTTGCATTTCCCTGATTGCTAGTGATCTTGAACATTTTTTCATGTGTCTGTTGGCCATTTGGATTTCCTCTTTTGAAAAATGTCTATTGAGGTCCTTGGCCCGTCTCTTAAGTGGGTTGTTTGTTTTGATCTTGTGGAGTTTCTTGATTTCTTTGTAGATTCTGGTTATCAACCCTTTATCAGTTGCATAGTTTGCAAATATTTTTTCCCATTCTGTCGGTTGTCTCTTCACTTTCCTGACTGTTTCTTTTGCAGTACAGAAACTTCTCAAGCTGACTTACCTCGAACAGTAGAGTTAGAAACATACCAGGGGATTCGAATTCAATCCCATCGAGGTGGCATGTACCAATGCCATCTCACTAGTCCCAGTGATCAATTTCTGTTCACAATTGATCGTAATGATAGGACTAAGAACCAAAGGGATCACATAAACAAGAATAGTGTCTGCAAATACTAGCCGATAGAATAAAAAAGGGAGAGAATGATCCAACATGGGAAGCGAGATACACAGCAGACCCATAGAATGGCAAATGTCCTAACAGCACTCTGGCCTCAGAATCAGCCCTTAAGGCATGCGGATCCGGCTGAAATGCCCATGAGAGTGTTTCAGGCACGGAAAGCCAAGACACTCTGGGGGAAAAAAAACCTAAATGAAAGATCTCCGTGAGTGAGATCCCAGTGGAAAGAATGGGTCATCAAAGAAGGAGGTACCTTTCTCTGAAGGGAGGAGAGAACTTCCACTTTGACCATGGCCTTGTCTAAAAATGATCAGAGTCAGTGAACTCAGGGGGCTTCCATAGCCTTGGCAGCTCATGATAAGAGCCTAGGGTGATTACTGATGCCATAAACAAGAGTGTCAATTTGTTAAATCAACAACAGGAGTCACTGTGCACTTACTCCTCATGTAGGATCTTTGTCCTTAGTGTGCTGTACATTGAGATTTAATGCTATAACTAGTACTCAAACAGTATTTTTCACTTTATGTTTCTGTGTGGGAGCAAACTGTTGAAATCTTTACTTAATGCATGCTAAACTGATCTTCCGTATATAAAGAGAATCGAAAATGAATCTTGATGTGAATGGAAGGGGAGAGGGAGTGGATAAGGGGAGGGTTGTGGGTTGGAGGGACATTATGGGGGGGAAGCCATTGTAATCCATAAGCTGTACTTTGGAAATTTATATTCATTAAATAAAAGTTAAAAAAAAGATTTATTTTATTTATTTGAAAGAGTTACAAAGAGAGAGGGAGAGACAGAGAGAGAGGTCTTCCATCCACTGGTTCACTCCCCAGTTGGCTGCAAAGGCCGGAGATGTGCCAATCCGAAGCCAGGAGCCAAGAGCCTCTTCCGGGTCTCCCATGAAGATGCAGAGGCCTAAGGACCTCGGCCATCTTCTACTGCTTACTGCTTTCCCAGGCCATAGCAGAGAGCTGTATCGGAAGAAGAGCAGCCAGGACTAGAACCAGTGCCCATATGGGATGCTGATGCTTCAGGCCAGGGCTTTAACCCGCTGCACCATAGCACGGCCCCCAGGAATATGCATTTTAATCATACAGTTAAGATGTTACTAATGCATGTGTTCATTGCGATCCCATTTCTAGAACCATCATCTAGATGTTGGAGGACCCATGAATGGTAAGATGTGTAGACCCAGTAAATCAGGATTTATAGAAGGATTTTGGATTAATTAATTGGCACATTGAAAGGAGTACTGAACTTTGAACTGGAAGTAGCCATGGAGATTAGAACGTTAGCCCAGTGGTGGTGCAAGAAAAAAAATTTCAGAAAGCTTACAGAAGGGGTTGGGGTTGTGGAACAGCAGTTTAAGACACCTCCTGTGACAGTGGCATCCCATATTTGAGCACTGGTTCAAGTCCCAGCAGCTTTGCCTCTGATTCAGATCCCTGATAATGTGCTGGGAAAGCAGTGGAAGATGGCCCAAGTCCTTGGGCCCCTGCCACCCACATGGGAGACCTGGAAGAAGCTCCTGGCTCCTGGCTCCTGGCTTCGGCCTGGCCCAGCCCTGGCTGATGCAGCCAATTAGGTAGTGAACCAGCAGATGCAAGATCGATCTCTTGGTCACTCTGCCTTTTAAATAAAATATTTTTTAAAAGTTCATGGGAAATGAAATTAAAAGGTAAGTTTATTTTGGTCAAACATTTTTAAATCCATGCAGTTGTTCATAATATGCATTTTCATGAAATCTTTTTGGATCCCTTATATATGTCAGCACTTCAAAATTTGCACCAAAGTAAACATGTATTTTAATTTCATTTTCCACAAAAATTTTGTGGTATCCTCATACTACATGAGTTGGGAGGGAGACTGGAGTCAGAGGCCAGGCTGATCTGAGATGATACAAACCTCAACCAGAATGCTGGAATTGAGGACAAGGAGCAAAGGCATGAGAGACATTTTCTTTTGAAATAATATTGACAGAGAAGAGAGAGACAGAGAGATCTTCCATCTGCCGGTTCACTCCCCAAATGACCGCAACAGCCAGAGCTGGGCCAGGCCGAAGCAAGGAGCCGGGAGCTCCATCTGGGTCTCCCACACGGGTGCAGGAATCCAAGGACTTGGGCCACCTTCCACTTCTTTCCCAAGAGTAATAGCAGGGAGTTGCATTGGAAATAGAGCAGTCGGGACTTGAACCAGTACTCCAACATGGTATGCTGGTGTTGCAAGCTGTGGCTTAAACCACTGTTCCACAACACCAGTGCTAATGACAGAGCTTTTAAGGGGATCCAGCTCCCTGCTAATGTGCCTGGGAAAGCAGCAAAACATGACCCAAATCCCTGGGTCTGCCACCCATGTGGAAGACCTGGATGTAGTTCTTGGTTCCTGGATTCAGTCTGGACCAGCCACAACTGGGAGTGAACCAGTGGGTGGAAGATTCTCTCTCTCTCTCTCTCTCTCTCTGTGTGTGTGTGTAACTGTCTTTTAAATACATACATACATCTTTTTGAAAAAGGAAGTTTTGAAAGGATTTGATGACTGACTATATAGATAGGAACTGAATAAGAGATATTTTAAGCCCCACTGATTGGAAAATTGTGGTGTTGGCAAAATTGAGAAGCTGGGAGGAGAGTGGGTTTGTGGGATATATTTCTCCTAGGAAAATTTAATTCTGTTACTTTCAGCTAATAAGATCTGGGTACGGGTGTTTGAGCTTACGGTTAAGATGCTTGTCTCCCACATCAGAGTGTCTGGGTTTGAGTAACTGACTGCAGCTAACTGACTGTTAGCTCCTGACTGCAGCTTCCTGCTCACGCACACCCTGGGTGTGAGAGTGATGGCTCCAGTAACTGGGTTCCTGCCGCTTATGTGGGAGCCCTACATTGAATTCCTGGCTCCCAGCTGGAGACCATTGTGCATATTTGGAGATGAAGAATGAACCAGTGAATGGGGTCTTTCTCTCCCCACACCCCAATAAATTGTAAAAATTAATAAGTTCTGGTCTGGAAAGCTGAGATAAGCCAAAGGTGCAAGTGGAGGCGGAGTTCTAATCCAGACTATTGGTGTTTAAACTGTGATTCTGGACCAGCAGCATCAGTATCGCCTGAAAATCGTTAGATGTGCTAATACTGCTAAGTTCCCACCATCTTAGGGCCATTTAACATAATACGTGAAGGACTAAACTCCTGTCTGAATTCCAATACGCAAATATTTGACAAATACTCAAAATAGAGCAAAAACCGGGCTGGCTCTGTGGCTCACTTGGTTAATCCTCTGCCTGCGGTGCCAGCATCCCATATGGGTGCCGAGTTCTAGTCCTGGTTGCTCCTCTTCCAGTCCAGCTCTCTGATGTGGCCCGGGAAGGCAGTAGAGGATGGCCCACGTGCTTGGGCCCCTGTACCTGCATGGGAGACCAGGAAGAAGCACCTGGCTCCTGGCTTCGGATTGGTGCAGCGCCAGCCGTGGTGGCCACTTGGGGAGTGAACCAATGGAAGGAAGACCTTTCTCTCTGTCTCTCTCTCTCACTGTCTATAACTCTACCTGTCAAATAAAAAAAAAAAAGACAAAAACCTAGACTAAATAGTAGGTGTTCAATAAATGTTTGTTGAGTGAATGAAGGAATATTGTTATCTCAGCTAATTTGTTCTTGGCCTTCAGCAGTAATGGCTCATGGCTGGTCACCACTTTCCCTTTAACAACCATAGAATGATGCAGTTTTAGAGCTGCAAAGAGAACTTAGACATAGAAAATTAAGAACCGGAGAGGTTAAGTAACATACCCAAGGTCAAGTTAGTTGCGGTCCAGTGCTCTTCTCATGCCATCTCCAAAAGGTGTTAATGCTCTCTCCCTTCGCATTGTCCTTTCCAACCTAAATCACTCCAATGCCAAGCAGCTTGTAGCTGGCCGAAAGTCAGAAGAAGGACACTGTGTGAATGTGATGGGCAGTCAGTTTGTCAGTTCAGTGCTTTTAGTGTTAATGAACACTTTCCTCCTTGGTTCCAGCAGATGCCTGCTAGCTACTTCAGTACCAGTTTTAAATACCCCTTTTCACGAGCTCTTGTATTATATTCCTTTTAGTGCTTTGGTTATTTTAATGAGATTTTCTTATCTCCTATTTATAAAACCAGACCTACTTTCTAATGTTTTGTTGTTATGTTTTTTTTAAATAACTCAAATTCCCAAGTCTTATTCCATTTTCATTGCTCTTTCTCTTTTATGCTTTTTATGTTTATGTGTTTAGAGCTGTGCAGTGCATTTTGAAATGCAATCTTCTTGGTTGCTAACACAGTGGTAGAGCAATCAGTTCTATAGGAAAGAACCACCTAACTTGAACTCCAAGCTAACCAGAACCCACAGCCTGAAGTTGTGAAATAGCAAAATCTTTAATCAGATACAGTTGGATTTAAATCATGTCTTTACTACTTCTTAACTGCATGACCTTAGGCATCTCTTGAACTTCCTGTACATGATTCCTGATTTTTTAAAAAGATTTATTTATTTATTTGAAAGGCAGAGAGAGAGCGACAAAGAGAGGGAGGGACAGAGATCTTTCGTCTATTGGTTTACCCCCTAAGTGGCTACAACAGCCGGGGCTGGGCCGGGCTGAATCCAGGAGCTGTGAACTCGATCCAGGTTTCCCACATGGCAAGCTGGAAGTCAAGTACTTGTGCCATCTTCATTTGCCTATGAGGTGCACTGGCAAGAAGCTGGATCAGAAGTGTGGAGTAGCTAGAGCTCAAACCAGCACTCCAGTATGGGATGTGGGCATCCCAAGCAGCAGCTTAACCTGGTGTGGCACGATGCCCACCACAATTTCCTCATCTTCAAAATAAGAACAATAATAGTGGCCAGTTTTGTGGTGCAGCAGGTTAAGCTGCTGCTTGCAATGCTGACATCCTATATTAGAGTGCCAGTTCAAGTCCAGGCTGCTCCGCTTCTGATCCAGCTCCCTGCAGTGTGCCTGGGAAGGCAGAAGATGGTCCAGGTACTTGGGCCCCTGCGGCCCATGTGAGAGACCAAGATGGAGGTGCAGGCTCCTGACTTTGGCTTGTCCTAGACCTAGCTTTTGCAGCCATTTAGGGAGTGAACCAGCAGATAGAAGATCTCTCTCTACAACCCCCCTGCTACCTTCGCTCTTCCTTACAAATAAGTAAAACAAAGTTTAAAAAGTATACATTTATTAAAAAATAAATACTAGTATAAGTATCTCTTAGAGCAGTTGTAAAGATTAAATGAAGTGTTATGTAGTCCTCAGCTTAAAATTTTTATCCTACCACATGCTAGCTATAGAATAATCTCTGAAAGTTATTAACTTCTTTGAGACTGAGACTCTTGTAAAATGGGTGTTTTTATCTGTTAGCATTTGCTGCATAATATACTACCTCAAACATTAGGAGCTTAAAACAACAACCATGTATTTGCTCCTGATTCTGTGGGTCGGTAGCTGGGACTGTGAGCTTCGTGTGTGTCAGCTGGGCTTACTCAGCCATTTCTGGTAACTGGTAGTCTGTGGCCTCACTCATATGTATAGTGGTTGACTGGTTGTTGGCAGGGGCAAGGGAAGTGATTGGTTCATGTGTCACTCATTCCTCGATAGGCTGGTCTGGGCCCACCCACCACCACCTTGGTTGCTAAAGAGCATCAAGAAAGTGTAAGTCCCACTGAGCAAGCACTTTTCAAGTTGCTGCTTGCTCATATTTGTTGTTGTCCTATTGGCTAAAGCAAGTCATATGGTCTGGTCAAGTCCAGAGTACCTGTGGGAAGGCACTAACAAAGGGCATGGATGAAGGGAAATTAATTATTATAGCCATTTTTTGGTTGGTTTATCATGGACTTGATAATGCTTATTTTTTAGGGTTTCTGTGAGAATTGGTGGTAATGAACTTCACTGAGTGAAGTGACTGATAGAGTAGGTTCTCAGATTCTTACAGCTTAGGTATATTATATATTGCCTGACATGCTGTGTATGTTTAACTAAGCAAAGTCAAGAAAACTTGCCTTCACTATCCATTCTTTTTTTTAAAAAAATATTCATTTATTTATTTGAAAGTTAGAGTTACACAGAGAGAAGAGAGGCAGAGAGAGAGAGAGAGAGAGAGGTCTTCCATCTGCTGGTTCACTCCCCAATTGGCTGCAACGGCTGGAGCTACGCTGATCTGAAGCCAGGAGCCAGGAGCTCCCTCCAAGTCTCCCAAGCGGGTGCAGGGGCCCAAGGGCTGTGGCCATCTTCTACTGCTTTCCCAGGCCATAGCGGAGAGCTGGATTGGAAGTGGAGCAGCTGGGTCTCTAACCAGTGCCCATATGGGATACCGGCACTTCAGGCCAAAGTGTTATCCCACTGTGCCACAGCGCCAGCCCCCACTATCCATTCTTAATGCCTGCTCTTCTTCCCTTATTCACTATTACATGAAAAGTATGACTCAAAAAGAAAAACCCAAATTCAACAAAAGCAAAACAATACTAAAAATATCAAATAAACTCACATCAATGACTATTTTTTAAATAAACTGCCATTAACAAAACACCAAGTAAAATAACCGCCAGATGAAAACTAACAGGATGTTGAGAGTAAGTACCATATTATTGCATGTTCTTTGCCCATAGCCATAGGGCCTGATGACTTTGACTACATACGTGATGCTGCACCTTCGAAGAAAATCCCATTATAGTACCTACGACAGTGAAGAAGACATTTAACAAAGAACTGTCACACTGAGGAGTTTAACCAAAACAGGGATTGGTGTTAACTCTGTATTCCAGGCAATCCCATCAAAACCCATGAATCTTTGAGTTGGAAGGAACTCCAGAAGTCTTTGTATTGCAGGCCCCCATTTCTCTTCAGGAGTGGTGTTCAGATTTTTTATCTCAGTGCCATTTAGTGCTCTTAAAAATTATTGAGGATGCCAAAATTCTGTGATACACATTTATAATTTTTTACCATATGAAAAAAATTAAAAATAAAATAATATTAAAGCATACATCTGTTGTCTATCAGAGCAGTGATTTGTCATGTATGATATCACTTCTGGAAAACTCCACTGTACATTCATGAGAGAAAGAAAGTTTTAAAAAATAATAAGAAAATGTGATTTTTAAAAAGATTTATTTATTTATTTGACAGGAAGAGTTATACAGAGAGAGGAGAGGCAGAGAGAGGGAGAGGGAGAGGTGTTCTGTCTGCTGGTTCACTCCCCAGTTGGCCACAATGGCCAGAGCTATGACGATCTGAAGCCAGGAGCCAGAGGCTTCTTCTGAGACTCCCAGGAAGCTACAGGGGCCCAAGGACTTGGGCCATGTTCTGCTTTCTCAGGCCATAGCAGAGAGCTGGATCGGAAGTGGGGCAGCCGGGACTTGAACTGGTGTCCATAAGAAGAGATGCTCGTACTGCAGGTGGTGGCTTTACCCACTATGCCACAGTGCCGGCCCTGAAATGTGATGTTGTAAAAATAGGCAGATGTCCTAAATAGCACTCTGGCCTCAGAATCAGCCCTTAAGGCATTCGGATATGGCTGAAGAGCCCATGAGAGTATTTTAAGCATGGGAAGCCAAGACACTCTTGAAAAGAAAAAAAGACCTAAATGAAAGATCTCTGCGAGTGAGATCCCAGTGGAAAGAACAGGGCCATCAAAGAAGGAGGTACCTTTCTCTGAAGGAAGGAGAGAACTTCCACTTTGACTATGACCCTGTCTGAATAAGATCGAAGTTGGAGAACTCAAAAGGCTTCCATAGCCTTGGCAACTCATGACTAGAGCCTAGGGAGATTACTAATGCCATAAACAAGAGTGTCCAATTGTTAAGTCAACAACAGGAGTCACTGTGTACTTACTTCTCATGTGGGATCTGTCCTTAATGTGTTGTCCAATGTGAAGTAATGCTATAACTAGTACTGAAACAGTATTTTACAGTTTGTGTTTCTGTGTGGGTGCAAACTGATGAAATCTTTACTTAATATATACTGAATCGATCTTCTGTATATAAAAAGAATTGAAAATGAATCTTGATGTGAATGGAATGGGAGAGGGAGCGGGAGATGGGAGGGGTGCAAGTGGGAGGGAAATTATGGGGCGGGGGAAGCCATTGTAATCCATAAACTGTACTTTGGAAATTTATATTTACTAAATAAAAAATAGTTTTGACTTCATTAAATATCTGAAAGTATTTGAGGCTAGAAGTTTGTGGACCACACTTTGCAAATTGCTATTGTAAAATCTTGCTGTTAGAAAGGAGTTCCATTGCTCAATCTGTTGTAGGGTAGCCCCTGGCTAGGTCCAGACTCTATTTTTTAATTTTTAATTTTTTTATTTTTTAAAATATTTTTATGTAATAAAAGGAATTCAAGGATGGGATATAGGTAAAGGTGAGCAGAGAACCAAGATTTATTCACATGCAAAGTGAAAAGTACACACTCAGGATGGAGTACAGCCAAGTTCAGGAAACAGCCACATGTAACAGAGTTCTGGGACCATCCTTTTATATGATCTGGGGGCTTAGGGAGTGGCATTTGGGGCAATACTTAATTGAATATTCAAAGAAGACTGAGTTTGGGAGCAGAGCTTGAGTACCACCAATTTCCTTGCTACATTTTGGAACTCTCAGAAGTGTCATGGTGTCAGGTGGATGATGGGAGTGGCAGTGTTGGCCACCACGATTTTATTATAATGACAGTATAATGAATTAAAGGTCATCTCGGGGATGCAGTTGGCAGTTGTATTGCATATTTTTAGCCAGTTCTATTTCTTAAGCAGTGAAACCCTGGCAGCTGTGGTTTGCACAGAAGGAGGTTGTGTTTGAGCAGTGCACGAGGGGCTACAGCACAGGTGCTGGCAGTCCTCAGCTTCTCTATGCTACCTTCCTGCCTACATCAATCAATGCATTTGGAGGCAGTGTGGTACAGGGAGAAGGCGCCACCTCAGACATGTGAGATTAATTTGCTCATCTATAAAATGAGGAGGATAATCAAATCTACTTCATAGGGTTGTGAAGCTTAAATAGAATGCAGATAGTACCTAACCCATATTAAGAGTCTTACACAAAACCTGACAAATAGCAGGCTTCTAATAAGAGTTGGTTCTCCCATCACTGAAAGAAAGACCTAATAGCTCATGCCTCATTGCTTTCCTTCATGGGGTAGCTTATTTGGGTTCTGGCTGGTTGTTTTTAAGGATTTATTTATTTATTTGAAAGGCAGTGTTACAGAAAGAGAAGGAGAGAGAATGAGATCTTCCATTCATTAGCTCACTCCCCAAATGGCTGCAAAGGCCAGGGCTTAACCAGACTGAAGCCAGGAGCCAGGAGATTCGTTCAGGTCTCCCACCCGGGGGCAGGGGCCCAAGCACTTCGGCCATCTTCTGATGCTTTCTCAGGCGCATTGGCAGGGAGCTGGATCAGAAATGGAGCAGCTAGGACCTGAACTGGAGCCCATATGGGATGCCAGCCTGCAGGCGATGGCTTAACCCATAACAAAACAATGCCCACCCTTGGGCTCTGGTTTTTAGAAATTCCCTCCTACTGCCTTTCTGTAACTTTTGTCCCTTGGCATTGGTGCCTACTTCTCTCCACAGAATAAGGCAATGCCCTTTGAGTTTTAGATAAAAGCACCCATGGCACCTTTAGTTTTTTAACTTTATCTTTGCGGTGGTTTCCAGACCATACTGATTGTTTTTTCTCTGTGTGCAGTTGCTCATTCAACAAATGTTTATTAAGCTCCTAAAATACTGTGTCCAGTAGTGACCAAAATGGACACTGTCTCTGTTCTCATGGGCTTACATTCTAGATGTAGGAGAGAGGCTAAAAGTAGATAGTCAAATAAATAACGGGTGTGAAAGGTCCTACAGTGGAAATGATGCAGGGTAAGGAAACAGAGCAATGGGTGGGGGGAAGGGGTACTGTTTGAGGCAGGGTTAGCACATAAATGTTTCTTTAAGGACGTGACATTTGAGTAGAAAGCTGACTATGAATAAGGTAAGGGAGTAAGCCAAACTAAGGGAAAAGTCTGTGCAAACCTTCAATTTTATTCTAGCTGTGATTGGAATCCGTTGGAAGATTTAAGTAGGATAATGAAATAAAAATTCTTTTGAAAAGACCATTTTCATTATTTCGTGGAGCATAGTCTAGGAGATAAGAACAGAGGTGGGGACAATAGTTAAACAGTTCTTGAAATAATCCAGAAGAGTGCTTTGTTTTTTAAATTTTTTTAAAATCATTTATTTGAAAGGCAGAGTTACACAGAGAGCAGGAGAGACACAAACAGAAAGAGATATCTTCCATCTGCTGGTTCAGTACCCAAATGGCCGTAATAGCTTCAGGCTGTGCCAGGCCACCTGCAGTTCCGTCCAGGTCTCCCACGAGGGTGGCAGGGACCCATGCACTTGGGCCATCTTCTGCTGCTTTCCCAGGTACATTAGCAGGGAGCTGGTTCAGAAGTGGAGCAGCTGAGACACAAATTGGCACCCATATGGAATGCCAGATTTCAGGTAGTGGCTTAACCACTGTGCCACAAGAGTGGCCTGGTGATGGTGCTTTGTGGTGAGAAGTTAGGTTGGATACAATGCAGAGCCAGTAGGATTTACAAATGGACTAACATATTGTTTGAGGATTAAGGAGGAGTCAGGAATGATTCCTAAGAGATTTAGTCTGAATAATTGGATGGGAGGAGGAGGTGCCATTTACTAAAATGGGGAAAGCTGAATGAGGAACGGGGCAGAGGGACAGGATCAAGAATTCTGTCAGGAATATATGTTAAGCTTAAGGTTTTTGTTTGATATCCACAGGGAAATATGGAATGAATAATCTGGAACTCAGCAGGAGAGTCGGAGTTGCAGATTGGCATTTGGGGGTCCCAAAGAGATAACATCCAAGATTTCAGCTCTGGAGCACTGCCTTACTTTGGAAGGTCGAGAAGATGAGGAAGAATCATCAAGAGATACTGAGAAAAATTGGGAGGTAGGAGAACAAACAGGAGAGCGTGTGATCATAGAAGCCAAGAAATGTTTCAAAATGAAGAAGTAATTAAGTAGGCCAAATGTGGCTAGATCAATAAGAAACAGGAGTAAGCCTTTGGATTTGGCATGATGGAGGTTGTTGGCAATGTTGATAAGAATGCCTTCAGTAGCACCAAGAAGCAGCAGATTTTGGGTGGGTTGAGGAGAGAATGAGAGATGAGGAAATGGAGAGAGCATTCTAGACACCTATTTTGAGGAGCTTTATTATAAAAAAGAGGAAAGGAATTGTGATGAAACTGGGTATGTGGTCAAAAGAGTTTTTTGGTTTGCTTAAGAAGAAAGACTTTGTGGCTTGTTTGTATGCTGATGGGAATGATCCATCAGCAATATTGATGGGAGAAAATAAGGATATCACGGGTGGGGGCGTAGAGAAAGAGAGAGAGAAGGAGAAAATGGCTATACTACCCTGAATGTGCCTGATCTCATCTCATCTCAGAAACTAAGCATGGCCGGGCCTGCTCTGGTTTGGATGGTGGTGGGGGTGGAGAGGGAGAAAGTTAACTGCTGGTGTAAAATGCTTGACTGGCTGAGAGTAGAAGGGATCCTAGGCACAAGTGGTTGGACTAACCTTAGATGCGAATGTGGAAAGCTCCTCTCTAGCAACAGGAGAGAAGGCAGGGTATATGGGTAGATATGCAGGTGAGTTAATATACCTGTTGGTCGGAAAATAAGGTAAGTCTCTTCTCAGTGTTTCTGTTTCTTCCATGAAATAAGAAATGAAGTTGTCAGCTGAGAATTGTTAACAGGGGGTTCTTTGAGGTTTCATAAAAGAAGAGAGGTATGAAATACTTGTTTTCAAGAGAGGGATAGTGAGCAGAATAGGAAAATTTAGGGTTGTCAGCCCTAAATCATTTGAGATTTCTGGTCAAATATTTAAAGTGGGACCGTGTGTGTGTGTGTGTGTGTGTGTGAGGTGGAGTTATTCTTAACCAGGGAAAGTTACACAAGATGGAGAGAAGGAGGTACAAAGAAGCCTTCCACCCTATGGATTCATATGAAGCAGTGGCTAAAATGATGGACCATGAGATGTAAGCTGGGTAGTATAGAAAGTGAAGATGTGAAAATGAAGATAGTGAGTTCTGTGGATTGTAGTTTGAGATTATGTGGGAGAGAGAGAAGCTTGAAGCTGAACTTACAGAGGTGATGCAGTTATTGGTAATGGCAACATCTGGAGTATGACCATGAAGGTGTGGCTGAGCTAGGATGGTGGGAAACAAAAGGTTCTTAGGTGTGACTTCAAGGGATGGTAGAAACAAGGGGTTAGCTATGTGATCAAATAGATATTGAAGTCAGAAGTGGTGGGAGACAAAATCTGTGAGCCAGGTGATAATATTTCCTATGAATTAATGAGGAGGGCAGACTGGGAGGTTGGTGGAGGCAGCCACAAGGAAAGGCGGCATTTGGCATAGTCTGATGTTATGGACCTTAAGGGGCTGTATTTTTTTAATGAAAGAGGGAGAAGAAATGGTTTAGAAGTAGCAAAGAGGAGGGAGGGGCACATTCTCCCAGCTCTGGTTCCAGTCAATGATATGAAGTGTGTGAAAAATAAAACATCTACCACCTGAAAGTGATTCATGGAAGCAGAGACTTCAGGGAAGAGCCAGGCTCCCTTTAGAATAAGAAACTGAATGGCATGTTGAGGATATAAGAGGATTTTTCTGATTGAGAAATGTATCAAAGGTTGGTTTAAAAAAAAAAAAAACCTGGCTTTTGGTTTTAAAGGATGTTGGAGCTGATGATGAAACCTTGTCTTGTCCTTTAGGAGGATGGTGATGAGGGCAGCATCTGTAGCCTATCCAGGTAGGCCCTGATCCCAGACCCAAGGAATTATTGCATTTTGCATTTTAACAGGGAGATGTCTAAGTTGGGTCTTGTTTCAGTAATCACTAGCATCATAATAAAATATTTAGATGTAGGGGCTCAGCAACTGATCTGACAGGAGTGCCCAGGGAAGATAGGCTTTGAGTTTCTGAGGGCATGATAGGAGGGTTCAAGAGTGCATTGATAAGTAGACTATTTGAGTCAGATTAGGAAAATATGGAGCCTTAAGTGGTTAGGAATCCAGGCAGTGATACAGACTGGGAGGCTGGGACTTGTAGAGGTGACTGGGTAGACTGATGTAGGATATGCTGATACTAGTTTTGTTGGGCTCTAAGGATGAGGTGAATGACCAGTGCTAATTAGAGTCTCCTTTTGGGGTTAGTCTCTTGGCTACTCTATAGTGGCGAAGCTGACAGAGGATAAGCTTAGGGAGAGGAACTTATACCAGGAACACTTACACTTCCTGGCCTCCATTAAAATTTTCTGTTGTTCTTTTAAATCCTGCAGTGTTAGGCCATTTCAACAATGCTAGTACTTTGGGGGATTTAGTTTATGCCCTCACAATCTCCACTAGTCCCCACCGAAGTCACTTATTAAATAAATACATGATGTAGTGAAAAGCATGTTCTGGCTATGTAGATGCCATTTCAGGCAAGTTTCCTTGCGGGCCCAACTGCCTTCCAACCAGATTGTTTCACCGAGGCCCCTGTCTTTCACCATTTATTATGAAAATGTTCAAACCTTGAGAATAAATATTTTGCATAATGAGGTCCTATCTCTGTCATCACTTAGAGTTAATAATTATTGACATTTTGCCATACTTGTTTTATTTTTTTTTTTAACATTTGCTGAAATATCTTCAAGGAAATTACAGACATTATGATACCTCATTCCTAAATATCTCAGCATCTTAGGCTTCTCCTATATGGAAATTCTGAAGCTGCCACCACCTTTCAAAATAGTGTCAAGAACTGGGCAAGAGTGTTTCAGATGTGGACTGACTAGCCACGTGTACAGAAAGAATGACTAGACACTATTTTTGTTAATGTAGATCACAGTCTGCGAAGTTAGTTATTTTAGAGGCCATAGCACACTACTGAGTCAAGTGCATTTGTGGTCAGCTAAAGTCCCCAAGTTCTTTGCACATAAACTGCTGCTGTCAAGTCAGGCTTCCCTCATCTTGTATTTGTGTAATTGAAATTTTGTTGGTTTTAGCCTATTGAAAATATTTTGAATTGGAATTCTGTCCTCCAGTGAATTAGTTAATCCTTTTTTGCTTTGGTTCATCAGCAAAGTTGATAAGTAAACCTTTTATATATTCATGTAAGTGTATAGCAGCTACTTCCTAAAACTGAAGCTTATGCTGCCTCAAAATTGGGGAAACTGCAGTAAGAGCATCTCAAACATTACGAGTGGACTTTTTGTATGAAAAATGATTTAAGTTGAGCATTCCTGATTAATGATTGAAATCCATCCTCTTAGTCTATTCTAGCCATGTTGCTTAACACATTTGTTTCTGAGTACAGTTTTTTAAGACATTCCAAATAATTCTGAAATGATTATTATTTTTTGACAGAGTTAGACAGTGAGAGAGAGAGAGAGAAACAGAGAGAAAGGTCTTCCTTTTCCGTTGGTTCAGCCCCCAAATGGCTGCTACGGCCAGAGCACTGCACAGATCTGAAGCCAGGAGCCAGGTGCTTCCTCCTGGTCTCCCATGTGGATGCAAGAGCCCAAGCACTTGGGCCATCCTCCACTGCCTTCCCGGGCCACAGCAGAGAGCTTAACTGGAAGAGGAGCAACCGGGACAGAATCTGGCGCCCCAACCGGGACTAGAACCCAGTGTGCCGGCGCTGCAGGCAGAGGATTAGCCAAGTGAGCTGTGGTGCCGGCCTGAAATGATTATTTAATACAAGCAATAACCAATTTCTTGGTACAGCTTTGGAAACCCATGTTATTCAAGATAGCCAAATCCAGGTGTTGGACTGACTTTTTAAAAAAGACTTATTTTATTTAAAAGGCAGAGAGAAAGAGAGAGAGAGAGAGAGAGAGAGAGAGAGAGAGAGAGATCTTCCATCTGCTGTTTTACTCCCCAAATGGTCAGGGCTGGACCAGGCTGAAGCCAGGAGTCTGGAACTCCATCTGGGTCTCCCACATGGGTGTAGGGAATCAAGCACTTGGGCCATTTTCTGCTGCTTTCCCAGGCACATTAGCAGGGAGCTGAATTGGAAGTGGAGCAGCCAGGACTTGAACTGGCATCCATATGGGATGCTGCCATTGCAGGTTACAGCTTAACAGTACACTATAACGCCAACCCCTGGACTGACTTTCTGAGAACTACATGGGTTTCCTTTGGTGGATTCTCAATTGACTATTGTCAAAATTAATTTTTAAAATTAAGTTCAAGAATTACCTGAATGGACACCCCCTATTTCTGCCCATATTCATAAAATGGGAACATACCTGGAGCATGTCAACTGCTAGACAAGTGATATTTTTGTAAGATTTCAAGCAGATATAATATGACTCAGAAGAAGGCATAATCTGTGTAATATAAAAGGTTCAAAATTGTAAATTGATATTATAGAACTTCACTTTACTCAGCATAGTTCCCAATTCTCAGATATTTCTGAATGAGAGCTCTCTGACACTAGCCTTCATGGGAGGCACCATAGTATTGAAATTAATGCATGGCTGTTGGACCTTGTTTGTCTTGGTCTAAGACCGCTACCATTTATTGACTATGGAGGGTAATTTACTCACTTGTCAATGGTGAGGCTAGAACAAGCACCATAATACAGCAGTTGTGAGGATTGATGGTATTAATTTAAGAAACATGTCAGTAAGTCTTAGCTACTATTATTTATCACAGTTCTGATAGTTCTCCTTGAGACTCCAGGTATTAGATACCATTTGGTGTCATATTCATGAAGTTCTTAATCTATAGTTAAGTATATGAAGTCTTAGGATGATCTATAGAAACCTGTATTAACCTTTTTTTTCTAATTTCCACTCTAGTACCTCCAGAGGCTTGGTAAGAACAATTGAAGACACATGAAGAATGCTAAGGTGCCTTCTATTTTAAGCAATCTGAAGTATTTCTGGCTTGTTTGTTACCTCTTAGAGGTCTTTAGATTGGATCTTATGGTGGTTGACAATTAAACCAATTTTCTAGGAGTGGAGTGAGGGGATTTAGGAAAACTTACTTTTTTCATACATGAATCTATAGGTATGTTGAGTTGAACATCCCACTACTCACCCAGGAATTATGTCCCCTGTATGACCACTGAAATAGTAATAAAACTGCTTAAAAACTCAGAGAAAAGTTGACAACAGTAACTTCAGTAGGTATTGGCCAGAGAGAAAGTTGATATATACACCCATTCCTTGTTGCTGTGGATTTGTTCTGAGAGGAGTAGTGTGGTGGGAGCAAGAGGCGCAGAGTCGCCACAAAGACCCCGGGAGTCGGGTGAAAGCAGGCCAGAGGTGAGCAGCCCGCAGACTCGTTTATTTCAGTTGGTACAGCAGCTTATATAGCTGAGGCAGCCAATCTGATCAAGGGGCGGTTTATGCCCTAACCAGTTATAGCCTGTTGCCAGGCAGGCTCCATTGCCAGGTGGGTTCCAAAGCCATTCCTGAGTAAGTTACGCTTGCTTGCCAGTGGCCATCTTGGCATGGCCTTCTCATTCCACCATACTTCCTTATTCTTGACTCTAAGATGTGACATTCCTTTGCATCGATCATGTATGAGGGGTAGCTAGTCTTAGCCAATAGGAGTGTACATTGGGCACTTTCGATTATTAGATGTCCTACTTTTGTTTTCCAGGAAAAGGTAATTCACTCTGAGAAACTTTATTTTAGATAATTTTAGGTTAATTGTGCAAGAAAGTTTATTTCTGCATAGCCTTCACCCAGTTTCCTCTTATGTTTTCATCTTACATAATGCTGGTACAATCCTCAAAACTAAGAAACTAAATTTAGTATAATTCTATTAACTTCCCTGCAGAATTTATTAATATTTTACCAGTTTTTCTTTGTTTCTATTCCAGTATCCAAATCACATTGCAGTCATTTGCCATGCTTCCTTAGTCTGTTCCAGTCTGTGGCCATTCTTTCGTCTTCCCTTGTCTTTGGTGACTTGGGAGTTTGGAAGAATGCTGACCAATATTTGTAGACCGTCCCTCCCTTGGGACTTTTCCAATGTTTTCTCATGATTAAACTGAAGTTATACATTTTTGGGAAGGATAACACAGTGGTGACATGCCCTTTTCTGCTTGTTCCATCAAGGAGTTCATGATGGATAGATGATATATTATAAGTGAGGAAAACTTTGGCCACTTGATTAAGGTGGTGTCTGTCAGGATTCTATACTATAAATGTACTTTTTCCCCTTCGTTTTCACTAAATATTTGGGGGGGGAGATGCTTAGAAAGTAAGAAAATAGCCTCTTTCTTCTTGAGATTTTCTACAAATATTGCCATCTATCAGTTGATCTGGCACACAGCAGTTATTATGGTCCTGTTTAATGGTGATTTTCTGTGCCCCTCCTTCATTCTATGTTTATTAATTAGAATTCTTCTCTAAGGAAGAGTTGTCCCTATACTCCTCCTTATTTATTTATTTTTTATGGTTCCTTTGTGCTCTGAAACCTTACTTTATTTGTTTTAAAGATTTATTTATTTATTTGAAAGACAGAGTTACAGAGAGAGGTAGAGACAGAGAGAGAGGTCTTCCATCTGCTGGTTTACTCCCCAGATGGCCACAACGGTCAGAGTTGTGCCGATCCAAAGCCTGGAGCCAGGAGCTTCTTCCGGGTCTCCCACGTGGGTGCAGGGGCCCAAGGACTTGGGCCATCTTCTACTGCTTTCCCAGGTCATAGCAGAGAGCTGGATCGGAAGTGGAGCAGCCAGGTCTTGAACCAGCGCCCATATGGGATACCTGCGCTTCAGGCCAGGGCTTTAACCCACTGCACCACAGCTCCAGCCCCTTGAATAGTGTTTCTATATTTTCTGTCTTTAGCCTTATAATGTCCAGCCAAAACTCTGTGTTTTTTTCCCCAAAATTATTTAGGTCAGTTCTTTTCTCTCCCATTCCATTCATCATGTGACTTTGATTTATTTGTCCAGGTCTTTAGTCTATTTCCCATTTCAGTTTGAAGTTTTCAAAATTTACTTACAGTAAAACTCACAGTGTTAATTCTATGGATTTTGACAAATGTATATATTAGTGTATGTACCAGTATGATACAGGACAGATCCATCCCTTCCTTCTCAAAAAATCCCTTATGCTGTCTCCTTAGAGTCAAACCTTCCTCCTGCTGCTAACCCTTAGCAATCATATGGTTTTCTGTTTTCCAGAGTGTCATATAAATGGAATCATGCAATATGTAGCTTTAAAAGTTTGGCTTCTTTCATTTAGCTAAATGCATTTAGAATTCATTCTGATTGTCTGTATTGATACTTATTTCCTTTTTATTGTTGAATAGTACAGTATTGAAATATAATTGAGTAGTAGAGTATGCATTAACCCATTGAAAGGCATTTGGGTTGTTTCCACTTTTCCACTATTATGAATAAAGCTGCTACAAGCATTGATATAGTTTTTCCAATGACATAACTTTTCATTTCTCAAGTAGATAACTAACAATGGGATAAGTAATTTTTGAAATATTTATTTTATTTATTTGAAAGGCAGAGTTACACACACACACATAGAGACAGAGAGAGAGAGAGAGAGAGAGAGAGAGAGACAGAGAGAGAGAGAAAGAGATCTTCCATATGCTGATTCTCTCCCCAAATGGCTGCAATAGTCAGGGCTGGATCAGACTGAAGCCAGGAGCCAGGAGCTTCTTCCAGGTTTCCCACATAAGTACAGGGGTCCAAGCACTTGGGCCATCTTCTACTGCTTTTCCAGACACATTAACAGGGAGCTTGATCGGAAGTAGAACAGCTAGGATTCAAACTTGCACCCATATGGGATGCTAGTATCGCAAGCAGCAGCTTTACCCTCTATGCCACAATGCCGGCCCCAAGGGAAAAGTAATTTTCAAAAAGTATTTACTCTGGTATCCAGAAAAGCAAAAGGAAACATATGTATTTAGTAACATATTTTGGTAACTACTACTATTAATGATGAATCATTTTAGTATACATTCATAACTCCTAACATTACATCTTCATCACCTTTTGTTCTCAGAATTTTCTGATTTTGTTCAAACTGGGTAAGGATTTTTGTCTTGTAGTCTCATAGTGATCTAACATATTATATTGTGGCTTATTGCTTAATGGGCTAGGATAGGCCTTGGATTACATCTTCCCTGAAAGAAATGTACATGGGTATATCATGGGTAGCCTTGAACACAGGTACTAGCCTGTTTACTAGCCCCTAAAAACATTGTTTTTATAAGGACCATTCTTTTTTTATAACAATTTTTTAATTTCTATGGTGAACAAGTTTCTTGTATTTCATACATATAGATTCAGGAACACAGTGACACTTCTCACCCTTTCTTCCTCCCACTCATGCCCCCAAGCCTCCCTCTTCCTTCTGTTCTCATTCTTTCCTCTAATTTTTACAATGACATACTTCCAGTTATTTTATAATCACAAGATTAACCCTCCATTAAGTAAAGGATTCAACAAAATGGAAGAAGAAAAAAAACACACTGTTCCACAACAATAGAGACAAGGGCTGTAAACAATAATCAAATCTCAAAATATATAAGAACCATTCTTTAAGGAGAAGTCTTTGTATAGTCAGAATGAGCAATGACCTACATGACATTAATTAAGGCTCTTCTTTTTTTAAAAAATGTATGTATTTGAAAGTCAGGATGACAGAGAGAGAGAGAGAGAGAGAGAGAGAGAGAGAGAAAGAGAGAAACTCTTCCATCCATTGGTTCACTCCTCAAATGGCCAGAAAAGACAGGTCTTGGTCAGGCAGAAGCCAGGAGCCAGGAACTCCATCTGGGTCTCCCACGTAGGTGGCAGTTGCCTTCCCAGGGGCATTAGCAAGAAGCTGAATCAGAAGTGGAACAGCTGAGACTTGAACAGGCACTGGATATAGAATGCTCTGTTGCAAGCTGCAGCTTAACCCATTATACCACAATGCTGGCCCTTTAAACATCTTCTTTTTTAAAAAAACTTTATTTAAGGTATATAAAGTTCATGTATTTGTTTATATACAGACTTAGGAACATAGTGATACTTCCCACCCTGCCCTCACTCCCACCCTTCTTCCTCCTTCCTCTCCTATTCTCTTAATTTTTACAAAGATCTATTTTCAGTCTACCTTATATTCATAAGATTAACCCTACACTAAGCAAATAGTTTAATAAATAATATGAAGATAAAAGCACCATTACTCAACAGTCGAGACAAGGGCTATAAATGATCATCAACTCTCAAAATGCCAATTTCACTCCAATACATTACCTTGTAAGTACTGGCTTATTTCACTAAGTATAATGCTTTCCAGTTGCATCCATCTTGTTGTAAGAGACATGATTTCATTTTTTTTACTGCTGAGTAGTATTCCATAGTGTATATATGCCATAATTTATTTTTGCAGTGAACAGTTGATGGACATCTGGGTTGATTCCATATCGTAGCTATTGTGAATTGAGCTGCAGTGAACATGGGGGCACAGATAACTCTTTCATATGCTGATTTCTTTTGGTTTGGGTAAATTCTCAGGAGTGGGATGGCTGGGTCATTTGGTAGGTCTATATTCAGATTTCTGAGGTATCTTCATACTGTCTTCCACAGTGGCTGCACTGTGTACATTCCCACCAACTGTGGATTAGGCCACCTTTAAAGGTCTTCTTGAAGAACCCCTTCCTAATATACCAAACTTGTCAACTTGCTGTGAAACCTGGAGTTGCTGCTATTAGTGTCAGTCCTCTGGGCCAAGTCATTTTATCTAGAAAGATTTTTGTTAAAAGTGCACATTTTTAATCTGTGAGGGAAGATGTTTGGCATGCTAGCTAGCTGTCACCTCAGACAGATCACCGTAGACAGTTCTTGTCCCCAAGATCCCCCTTCACTGGCGTCTTCTGTCAGCTTGCGAACACTCATCTATGTTTCTCTAGACCGTGAGCCTCGGACTAAGGGCAAGTGTCATCTCAGTCCTCAGTTCCTGGCTCATAGGAGGTAACCCACATATACTTCCTGAGTGGATGACTAAATGCATTATGGGAACATGATGATTAAGAATAGAGGGTGGAAGATAGAGGGTAGGGAAAGACTTGTCATGTGTGGCACAGGCAGGCAAAGGCCAGCCTAAGCCTGGTAGGAGGGCACACACCAAGGTTCTGGAGTATCAGAGAGAAGCAGAATGGTACAGGGCTGTTGCAGGAACTGTAGACAAATAAAGATGGTTACTAATTCGATGCCAACCTCAAAATTCAGAGCTTTTGGGAAGCTGTGGCTAAGTGGAACAGGCTGTACAAACAGAATTAAATTTAAAAATCCCAGTCTTTCTGTTTTTTATGAGAATTTGGTTTTTAACTGCAGGTAACATGGCAATTGACTTGATCTAACTTCTGTTTCAGTGGGATCAGTCTGGTTACAGTGTTGGAGGTAGAATGTGATGGAAGATGAGAAGACGCTTGGAGCAGGATGGATGCTGTGGAGGTGGTGAGATGTGGTCAGATTTAGAGTGTATGGTGGCGGTAGAATGTCAAGCTTTCATGATGGATAATGCTAGATCTCTTTCCTCTGTGCCCAACAAAACAGAACAAAGGAAAACAAAATAAGTTGTAATGTCTATAAATTATAAAACAGAAGTTGCTGTTAGTGGTTTAGGCAGAGCTTATTTCCCAGGAAAGCGAAGCTTCCCTTAAGATCATGTAACCTTGGGTCCGGTGTGTTTCCACAAGCTGACAGGAGGCTTTTAAGTCCGTGCTTTCCAGCTGTCATCTATAAGGAGCCTCAGCAGAGCAGTATTTACATTCCTTCTTTTCCTGGCCAGTGAATCTGTAGCAAACAGAGCAGTGTACGTAATGTGTACTCTTATCTCACTTGAGAGCCTTTCTGACCATAGGTCTGTCAGCGATTGCGTGGGGAATAGAATTCTTTGAAAATGTGCTTCTTGCAGGAAAAACATTCACCCAGTAAGGGAAATATCCTAGGAAAACCCTTTGATGAATAAGTGTTCAAGAACCCTGTTATTCACCCATGTACACACACCGAGTTTCATTGATTTTCAGTGCAATTCTCTGGCCCTGATATAAGAAGCCAGAGATTAGAGTAACAATTGACATTTTTGATTGGATGCTGGTATTCTGTTCCCTGGATAAGATTTTCCTTGTTGAACTTCTTCTAGTGATTTCACCAGATTGATTTTGGAGGATTAGGTAACAGCTTCTCTGAGAGGATATTTCTGAGGAGGGAAGGCTGTGAACAAAATATCTTTATGTCATTCAGATGGGAATTAAATTTTCTTAGTTCATTAGCACCTCTCAGAATTGTGCCGTAGCCCTTGCCCACTCTGAGAAAATGAGGCATCCAAGTTCGCATAGCAAGGGATGTGTTGGTAAGCGGACCTGAATCCCTCCAATGCGGTGTGTTCTCATGATTGAACTTGTGATTGAAATACATCATATATCTTTACCCCGGGGTCAGTGGCAGCGGCCGCGGCAGAGAGCAATCTCGGGGAGTCCTGTGTGTCTGGGGAGATCACCAAGGAGAGCAGACAGATACAAATGGCTTTGGGCAGTTTGATTAAAATCCCCCCTTTGCAGGGATGACATTTAATCCATCGGCGAGGTTTTTTTTTTTTTTTTTTTTTTTTTTGAGACAGAGAAGCTCTGTGAGTTTGTCAGTGTACCTACCCATAGGGCAGGAGCCAGAGGCTGAAACTTTTCCAGGAAGGGTGCTTGTCACTCAAATAGTTATAGCCAGGTTTGTCTGAAAGCTTAAGGGAAATTCCATTTTGAGGGGCTCCTGTTTAGGAAAAAGTAAAATTTTCAAAGCATACGTTTTGAAGACTTAAGGGATATTTCTGGATTTTCTGTCTTCTATTGTGCTTCAGTGTATTGTGAAAAGTATAACAAAGTGAGAATGTTTTTAATCATTATTCAAATAGATTAGAATTCTCAGTACAGTCATTGGGCATGTTACTAATTCCTGGAACATCTAGTTTTATGGAATGCATTTTATGTATTTTACTGGGTGAATGTGTACATATTCAGATCTGTTTTATGAACCACATAACAAAATCAGTCTTGTGATTTTGTAATCTCATGATATACACACAGAAAGTAACATAATACAACCCAGAAACAGGCAGTGAGAAACCAAAAGGCGTCTGAATAACAAAAATTATTTTCATTCGTTCCACTTATAAGAAGTATTTATGAAGCTATTAGGTGCTAAGGTTGTAAATACAGATGTGAGCAAAGATAAAATCTCTGCCTTCTTATGTTTCAGTATGTGCATTGGAGGGTGATGTGAAACAGATGTTTAATAATATTTGAGGCAACCTGTACAACCGTTTTCATAAAGATACAAATACTACAAAGGAAAAAAAATGGAGTTTGTGACTGAGTGACTTGTGAATCTGTGTGATGAGGCCAGGTCAAAATGAAGAAGGTAGTCAAGGAAGATCTTTATAAGAATCTGATACTTGAGTTGAGACATAAACAATAAGTGGGCCGGGTGTAGGTCAGGGGAAAGTAACCTCCAAAGAGAGGACTAGCATTTCCAAGTATCTTGAAGTGATAATCACCTTGGCTTATTTTCAAACAGTAGAAGTAGGGAGGCCAGTTAGGATGTTTTCAAAGTGGCCTAGGCCTGTGATGATGGTAACTTGGACTAGGGTGGGAGCAATGGAAATGAAATGAATGATTTTGGTGAACTTTTGCTAGTGGAATTGACCAGATGTGCCTGTGCGTCAGATGTGGCCAGTAAAAGAAATGGAGACCTAATGAATAATTTCTTTATTTTTAGACTCAGCCATTGGGTGGGTGGTCATGTGCTACTAACTGAGGTGGAGCAGACTGGAAGAGAAGCATGCTGGGGACTGTGTGTGCTAATTAGACATGCAAAAGTGGTTGCCAAAAAGTCCTCATCGCAAAGCTCATGTCCATAGAGTAGCTCCACAAGTCTTCTGTTGGGGGCTATTTTCCTTACTTTATGCACAAATTAAATGAACTTGGTTCTCTCATTTTCTTAACCTATAATAGATTAAAAGCTTGGCATCTCCCTCTCTCTTTCTCTCATGCACCAGATTCCATGTATCAAATTGCCTACTGAAAATATCCACCCAAATCTAACATGTTCAAAGCGAAAGCTGTTATCTTGTTCTTCGCATTTGTTCCTTCTGTATTTTTTTCATCCTGTTAAATGATTCCTTGGCTCACCCTATGACCCGAGCTTATTCATAGACCCTACCTCTTCCTCAATGCAACATTCAATGAATTCCTAAACTGGATTGACTAATAACTCCCAAATGTCTCTCTAATCGCTCTCCTACTCTCCATCTGAGCTGCTACTACCATTCAAGACCACATTACCTCTTGTCTGGATCACCATATAAGCATATGCAGCTATACCAGCTGATTAAATCACCCTTAATTCCCTACATTTTGGGTAGCTTTTGCTTGTCCTTTAAAACTCACATTACTGACAATTTCCTCCAGAAAAATGTCACTGACATCTCCAGCTTGCCCCCAAAACCCTGTCTAGATTTGGTAATCTCTTTTCTATATCCCTGTGGTGACCTGTGTTTATTTTTATCATGTCCATATAGCACAGCATTGTAACTACCCCTTCACTTGTCTGTCTCTTCAACTGAACAGTGAGTTCCTAGATATCAGAGACAGCATCTCTTGTTATCATATCTTCAGAGTCCTACCTGATGTCTGATGCGTGATTGACAATCAATCTTTTTGTTGAACAAATGGATGGTTGAAGCAAATTAGAAGGAAAACTGCTTAAAAGCAACCTGACAACAGTAAGAAATGATAACTTTTATTTCTGTAAGTGAGGAAATCAACAACAAAATAAGTCATAAAATCTCAAGAAAATACCATAGGTAGGTGGCAGGTAGCACAGAATTGATTTTATAATATAATGGAATCATTCCCATTCATTATAAAGATATTGGACCATCCAGAAAAAGACTCAATACTTAGTATCCTCTGGCTAAGAAATCATGGGCATATGTACTATCTAACTTCTGACTTCTGAATTCTGATTTATCCAAGATCTCTATCAAACGTGGTTGAGGAAAAACGATTACAGATGAACTTACATGCTTCCCTCTAAATTGATTTGTAGTTTTGGATGTAGCTTAAGAATATCATAACTGAAGCACAAGCCATCATTTTTTTTTTTTATCAGAAAGGTGGCATTAAGTTCACTTTCTGAATAAAAATCTCTTAGATACTAAACAATTTAAAAATTATTTTCTCTATAGGGAAATGTCTTCAAAATGTTTATGACATAGGCAAATAAAGTTTATTATCGATGCTTTGATGTAAAGTACAGGACATTGATGGCTTGTGCCTGTACCTTCTACTTGATTGTCCTGTACCACTATAGTCTTTGGCCTCACTTTCCTATCCCTAATGATTGCCCCAAAACTCCTTTCTGGTTGACTAGCTAAACAAATTACTTGAGTGTGCAACATATAAGTAATGAAGATATGGGCAACTCTGAATCCATAAAAACTGGTCAGCAACCTTATAAATATGTGTTTAAGAGTGATTGATGGGGGCCGGTGCCATGGCTCACTTGGCTAATCCTCCGCCTGCAGTGCCGGCATCCCATATCGGCACTGGGTTCTAGTCCCAGCTGCTCCTCTTCCAGTCCAGCTCTCTGCTGTGGCCTGGGAGGGCAGTGGAGGATGGCCCAAGTGATTGGACCCCTGCACCCACATGGGAGACCAGGAGAAGCACCTGGCTCCTGGCTTCAGATGGGTGTAGCTCCAGCCATGGCGGCCATTTGGGGAGTGAACCAATGGAAGGAAGTCCTTTCTGTCACTCTCTCTCTCACTGTCTAACTCTATCAAATAAATAAATAAATAAAAACAAATTAAAAAAAGAGTGATTGATGAGGGGCTGGCATTGTGGCATAGCAGGTAAAGCCACTGCTATACCAGGCAAACCATATGGGCACCAGTTCATGTCCCGGCAGCTCTACTTCCAATACAGCTCCCTGCTAATTGCTTCAGCCTGGCCTGGCCCAGCTCTGGCTGTTTTGGCCATCAGGGGAGTGAATCAGCTGATGGAACATCTCTCTCTCCCTCTCTCTCTCTCTTCCCCTCTCTCCCTCTCCCCCCCCCAACTTTCAAATAAATCAATTTTTTTAAAAAAATTGATAACTATTACTTGGAGGTAACAACCAGGATGAACTGTTTGGATACAGTCTATTCACTGTTTATATCTTCGTAAGATGATCTTTTGTGGGAACACATGTTTAGAGTTGGATAGGTAATAAGCAAGATCAGAAGAGGGAGTATTGAAAACCAGTAAAACGGAAAGCAATATTTGTTCACAAATCATTTCTGTATATGTAATATATTTTTTTTTCCTGAGTTGATAAACTCATTAGGGAGACAGAGAATCACATGATTTCAGAATGGCTGATCGGCATGAGACTTCCAGTGTACCAGTTTCAAGCTGGTCTGGAAGAAGGACATGTTGTGTAGGAGTGGGGAGGGATTGAGAGCCAAACTGTAAAGGGAGACCAAATGCACTCCTGTCTTTTTAAGATGTTTTAAAAAGCCCACACAGAGACTTCATATGCTGTACACACACACACACACACACACACACAATCATTCCCCAGTCTATAGTACCTAGTACTGGAGGGGCTTACAGAACAAGTGGCCTTTTAAGTTCTGCTTGCCATAGAAACCTACAAATCATGAGGAGAAGCTTGTATTTATTCAGTTCCTACTATGTACTATGCCTTATGCACTCTTTCTTTCTTTTCAACTTAATCTTCCCACCAAGTCTATGACATAGGTACTATTATCCCATTTTTCAGATAAGAAAGTTTCCAGAATGTGAAGTTAATTGCTCAAGGTAACAGATCAAGTAAGTGACAGAGATATCATGAAGGCACAAATAATCTGGAACTCCAAAAGCCATGCACCTTCCATTAAAATACGGCATCCTGTTCACGGGAAAGCACCGTTTTCCTTTCCCTTCCACCCATGTGTCTGGGTGGGAAAATAAATGTGACATGTTGGCTTTCTTTTTTTTAAGATGTATTGATTTCTTTTATTTGAAAGGCAGAGTTACAGATAGGCAGAGAGAGAGGTCTTCCACCTGCTAGTTCACTCCCCAGATGGCCGCAACAGCCGGAGCTGTGCCGATCCAAAGCCAGGAGCCAGGAGCCTCCTCCGGGTCTTCCCATGCTGGTGCAGGGGCCCAAGGACTTGGACCATCTTCCACTGCTTTCCCAGGCCACAGCAGAGAGCGGGATGGGAAGTAGAGTAGCTGGGCCCTGAACTGGCGCCCACATGGGATGCCAGCACTGCAGGCGGTGGCCTCACCCACTACGCCACAGCGCTGGCCCCCATGTTGGCTTTCTGAAAGCCAAGGTGTGAAGCTGGAAGCACCTGGCCACAATTCCATAACCTGAGAAATTCCTGGAGCATTTGCACAAGTGATTCACAGTAGGACTGGTTCTAATAGTTGAGGCCTGCATCACCTCCCGTGCTTGGAGGGAATCTCACCAGCCTGCCGTGTGGGCCAAGTGCGGGCGTTTTCCTGTGTACTAGGTGCACATGAGAGCTCTGCGCGAGTGAGGGGATAGTTCTGTTGAGTCCTCAGCAGCGCTCAGACACCTGTAAGTAGCTTTCCTGGAACGGGCTTTGGGGATGGAGTTACATTAAGGTCCCTGCATAGAATTATGTGGTTTATAAATACATTTGTGTCAGCCAAGTGTGGTGCCTCTGATGCTTACTAATGGATATGCTAATTCTAATCAAAACAAGATTTTTAAAAGAACTATCAGAATGAATCTTATGTTTTCCACTGGAAAGACGACAATATTTCTTTCAAATGAGCTAGAAACCAAAATATTTCAGTCATTCCTGTGACACTGATGAATCACATAGATGGTGAGCTTGCCAAAGACACAGAAGCAGAATATATTCTTTGTTATGCCTGAAGCATGTCAGGATAGAAGTAGGTTTTTGTTTAGGCTTCAACTTTGATGGAATGAATGCATGAGAGAGGCATGTTTTAGTAGTTGTTTTGTAAGATGTCCTTTGCTCCTTCTAGGAATTCTGAAAATATTTTCTTATAGAAACAGTGTTATAAAAATGGTGTTATTTCTGTCAGTCTGGAAAATTATTGCATTGTCTGTATATTAATTGAAGCAACAATTCTTTATTGAGCACTTACTATGCCCTAAGCTACTTCTTATATAGTATCCACAAGAACCATATGATATTGAGTACTTCTATCATTTTATAGGTAAGTAGTCTCAGAAACTATACTTCTTGACACAGGTCATACAACTAAAGACTGGTGATTTTATTTGACTTCACAATTTACTCTCTTATCTACTATGTTGTACTATTTAAAGTTATCTCCATAGAGTGCCCTTAAGTAGCTAGCCCGTGATAAATAACACAGGAAGTGGTCCAGATAAAGCATCCAATCCAGGCAGTCATACCTGAGGAACAGAACATTTACCCACTACCTTAAAATGTCTCAGAAATGCTGAACTCTAAGAAGTAACCAGCCCGAACTTTGTATAGACACAACTCACAGTGTCATTGGTTATCACAGGGCAGGAGTGAAAGAGGAAACCAGTCAACTTTCTACATTATAACTATACTGAAATATAAACTGCTCTCCCCAAATATCTTTAACACCTGCCTGTTACTTGAAGAATCAAGTTCTGATTCCTTATCTTATTATTAACTTGGCTACAGCCCAACTTGGCAGTTGGATCCTAGGCTATTCTGATATGCCGCAGACTAGCTGAATTCCTTCCTCTTTGAATACGCCCAGTGCTTCCCTACAGCTTTTGTGCTTTTGCTTAAGTTGTCCCTACTCCCTGCTCACCTTTGTAAATGACTTCCCTTCTGCTCCATCAGTTTCCACACGTAGATTCCATAATCTTCTTTCAGGACACTTCCCAGATTTCACTTCTTCATGCAGCCTTTTCAGATGGCATCTGTGAAATGGGTATGACTTCACACTCTTTGGAACCAACTGAATACTTGCTTTTTCTTATGTGGTGGTTAGATTACCACATAATTTATCATTGAACCCAGGTCTCTTTTGAGGGTCAGAGTGTGCTAGGACTAATTAGACATGAACAGACATGAACCTGAACTGTTCCTGGAAAGCCCAGGGCTCATGCACGCACTCCTTATGGTACATGATTTGCATAATCTATATTCTAGTTATCTGTAAAGTTAGAAGTGTGAGAAACAGCCTCACCTGGCCACTCAAAGGATGGACTCAACCTCAGGAAGTGCAGCGAAAGCAAGACTTTATTAATGATCTTGCAAGATCAAATGCCTGGAGGACCAGCACATCTCGGGTAGTTGACAGCAAGCTATTTTTTTCCTAGCACATAGCTCCCTCCCCTGGTTCCTTGTTGGCTGAGTACCTATGGGGTTACACTCTTCCTGGCATTTGCTTCAGCTGTTTTGGCCACTCCGAACATCCTGTCTTCCTAAGAATTTTCCAGGTGCATGTAGCCTAGCTGTTATGCTAGCTAGCTGCTTGTAACTTTCCACACATCTGCAAGCTGTTATGCCAGCTAGTTGTCTACACACAGCTAAACACCTTACTTCTAAAACGAACCAATGTTTACTTCTCACAGAAGGATTTTATGAACTCTTGGCACCATCTTGCTGTTATCAGAAATTCCCAACATAGTAAATCCTGAATGCACACTGAAGTCCTCTCATCTAAACTGATTCTTTCCACTTAGTTAATTGAACAAGTTTCAGGCTAAGGAAAGTATAACTAAACAGGATGCATACTTGTTTTACATATTATACAAGAATTTTTCTTAAAACATGTAATTTTTTTTCCTTTTTTTAATTTAGTAAATATGAATTTCCAAAGTACAGTTTATGGATTACAATGGCTTCCCCCCCCCCATAATTTCCCTCCCACTCGCACCCCTCCTATCTCCCGCTCCCTCTCCCATTCCATTCACATCAAGATTCATTTTCAATTATCTTTATATACAGAAGATTGGTTTAGTATATATTAAGTATAGATTTCATCAGTTTGCACCCACACAGAAACACAAAGTGTAAAATACTGTTTCAGTACAGTTATAGCATTACTTCACATTGGACAACACATTAAGGACAGATCCCACATGAGAAGTAAGTACACAGTGACTCCTGTTGTTGACTTAACAATTTGACACTATTGTTTATGGCGTCAGTAATCTCCCTAGGCTCTTGTCATGAGTTGCCAAGGCTATGGAAGCCTTTTGAGTTCGCTGACTTCAATCTTATTCTGACAGGGTCATAGTCAAAGTGGAAGTTCTCTCCTCCTTTCAGAGAAAGGTACCTCCTTCTTTGATGGCCCCGTTCTTTCCACTGGTATCTCACTCGCAGAGATCTTTCATTTAGGTCTTCTTTTTTTTTTTTCAAGAGTGTCTTGGCTTTCCATGCCTAAAATACTCTCATGGGCTCTTCAGCCATATCCGAATGCCTTAAGGGCTGATTCTGAGGCCAGAGTGCTATTTAGGACATCTGCCATTTTATGAGTCTGCTGTGTATCCCGCTTCCCATGATGGATCGTTCTCTCCCTTTTTGATTCTATCAGTTAGTATTAGCAGACACTAGTCTTGTTTGTGTGATCCCTTTGACTCTTAGACCCATCAGTGTGATCAACTGTGAACTGAAATTGATCACTTGGACTAGTGAGATGGCATTGATACATGCCACCTTGATGGGATTGTATTGGAATCCCCTGGCACGTTTCTAACTCCACCATTTGGGGCAAGTCCGATTGAGCATGTCCCAAATTGTACATCTCCTCCCTCTCTTATTCCCACTCTTATATTTAACAGGGATCACTTTTCAGTTAAAATTTAACTTATTAGTTTTTTTTTTTTTTTTTGGTTTAAGACTAAGGCCTTTTCTTTGAAAATGAGTCAATTGAATGGTGTTCTGTGAGCTCTTTTCTGCATAAACTGTACTTGTAATGCATCAACTCTGATTTCCAGAGCAGTTTCTTTAGAGTGAGAACCTGAAGATTTTTTTGAAATAATAATTCTCTCCTTATTTACAAAAAATATGTATTTATTTGAAAGAGAGAGAGAGAGGGAGAGAGAGAGAGAGAGAATGACCATACCACCCTGAATGTTCCTGATCTCATCTGATCTCAGAAGCTAAGCAAGGTCGGGCCTGGTTAGTACTTGGATGGGGGAGGAGAGGGAGTGAGAGATGGATTTTTCCAATCTTCCATCTGTTGATTCACTTCCCCAAACGGCTGTAATGGCCAGTGCTGGACCAAGTCGAAGCCAGGAGCCTGGAACTCCATCTGGGTCTCACACGTAGGTAGCAGGGGCCCAAGAAGTCAGAGTATCCTTCCCTGCTTTCTCAGGTGCATTAGCAGGAACCCTAAGCAGCACTCAGATATGGGATGCTAGTGTCGCAAGTGCTTGCTAAACTTGCTGTGCCACAACACTGCCCCTTTCCTTAATTTTTATGGTTGTTTCAACTATAATTAATTGGGCAGCAATTTTTAAGTGGCCCTCATTTTACTAGTCTTTCCGAAGATCTTTATGCAATTTTCACAAAACAACTCTTTTATCATGCATATGTTATTTATTTGCATGAAATTTTATTAAGCTATACAATCATATGGCAAGTAGAACTGGCAGAAGTAGGTTTTGGAAACAAGCCCAACTGACTTTTGGTAAGCTTAGTTCATTGTGGACGGGAGCAGAAGCACGTAGGAAAGCTAGAGATTAGCCTACCAAGGCAACAACTCAGTGAACCTCAGACATTAATCAGTAGCTTTTACAGAGGGAGTAGAAAGGGATTGTTATTCTGGTGATTTGGTTAAGTGGAGAATTGGTTAAGAGGATATTCATAATAGCAGGTTCTGGTACATATTTGTGGGGTTTAGTTGAAGTTTTAAAATGTTTTTTATAATTTATTTTGTTTAAGGAATACAACTTCATGCATTTAATATATACAGATTTGGGAACATGATGCTTCTTCTCCTCCCACCTCCCTCCCACCCATACTCCTGCCCTTCTTCCTCCTTCTTCTTCCCTTTACATTCTTGTTTTTTACAGAGATCAATTTTCAGTTAACTTAGCCTTTAGGAAGACATTTTCCCCATCATTCATTTGTATTTGCAATTTATCTACTATGTCCATAAAGGGGAAAATGCAGCTAGGTTGACCAGTTTTATTAAAAATAAAATGTAAATCTTTGTACTATTCACCCTTCCTCTGCACTTATTTTTCCTGCACCATCTGACATACAAAATGCAATAATTATCTAGTTTATTGTTTGTATACATACATCAGAATCAGAGGTCAATGTGGGAAGAAATTTGGGGCACTTTTATGCAAATATGTGTATCTAGAACCTAGAAACAGTGGCTAGCTAGCATATAGTAGGTAAAACAAACGTGTGGATGAATGGTTTCATGGAAGATCAGAGCTGTGAACAAGCTTTGAGATGATCTATTTCAATACAGTATTGCATAGAGGTTTACCAGGGAACACATAGTCAGATCTGAGTGAAATCTATCACTTACTTGCTGTGTGATACGGACAAATTGTTTAAACTTTCTGTGCCTCAGTTTCCTCATCTATAAAATGAGGATAATAATAGTGAACTATATTGTAAGGTAAATTGTGGGACTTGAATGAGATGATGCCTGCAAAGCACCTAGTATAATACCCAACATGGTAGTTTTGCATCAGTCAAGGTTTAGGCAGAAATGCCTTCAAGGGTAGACAAGAGAGGGAATTTAATGCAGAGAGTCAGCAATAAAGGGAATGAAGGAGCAGAGACAACGAAGAGGTGATGGTAAGATAGTTCATAGATTAGCTACAGTAGAAAGCCAGAGCTCTGAGTGCCGGCATTGTGGCATGGCTGATTAAGTCTCCTTTTGCAATATTGGATTGCCTGTTTGAGTCCCTGCTGCTCTGCTTCCAATCCAGCATTCCAGCTAATGCATCCTGGGAGACAGCAGATGATGTGTTAACTGCCTGTGCCCCTGCCACCCATATAGAGACCTGGCTTTGTACTGGGCCAGCCTTGACTGTTGTGGGCATTTGAGAAGTGAACCAGTGGATGGAGGATCTCTCTCTCTCTCTCTCAGCTAGGGCTCATAGGAATATCGACAGGGGATGGTGTTACTAGAACCCAGAGCCTTGGTCATCTTGGGATAAACTAGAATCTTAGTGAGCCTATTTGTAAGGGAAGATTTAGCTTCCTTAAGAGTGGAAAGAGCTTGCTAATCTGGTAGTTGATTAAATGGGCTCTTTTACTCACTAGGGAGATTAGACTGCCACTCTAGATGGAGAGAGCAGAGAAATACCCGTTTCTCCCTTTCTACTAGTTTCCGGTCCCCCTCCAGTATTTTCCATTGGCTGAACCTCGTTGGAAACCAGCCTGCAAGGGAACCTGGAAAAAGGAGCCTGCAGAGGTCACGACTTTTGTCCTAGGATGCAGAGCAGAACTAATCCATGACTATTGTTACTGGCCTCACTCACACGATGATGCTGAGCTACCTACCTAGAGGCATCCTGTTACATAAGGGAAAGTGTTAAATGATGAATCATTTTGAGCCAGATTTGGTCATGCTCAACCCCATTTAAATTAGTCATGATGTGACTGACTCACAAGGGATTGGCTGGATGTTTTAACCCTTTGAGGATTACCACACTGTGCTTCTGAGTTAGAATATAACATGTTAGCTATGGATACAAATTTTACCTATTCCTTAAACCACTTCCCAATTTCACAACTAAGCATTACTTACGGTTCCATAAGTCCCAACCAAAATTAATGTAAACTGAAATGCTTAATTTTTTTGATACTCAGATTAAGCAACCCAATTATGGACTAAATTTAAATTAAAAACTCAGCATGAATCGATGGCTTATGTCTCTGTGTGATGGTTTTTATATTAAATGGTTTACATGAATGCTGTTGTTTATCTTGGAAACAGGTTGTCATGCATATTAATGAGACCCAGGTGTTAACTTCATGCTGTTTTCTTTCCAAAGAAGAAATCCTTACATTAAGTTAAAGTGTTTTTACAAGTATTTGTTGTAATAATTATAAGACAATGCTTTAAGCATTACAATGTTCACTAGGTTCATTTCCTAATTCCAGTTCATTTCTTAATTCCTTCCTGTTGCTATTGCACTTTTGCTTTTGGATACTTATGGACTTCCAGCCAGACATCATGATCAACTGAAGGTCCCAAGGAGCCAAAGGATAAACTTTGCTCCAGCAGTTCTTCAAATGGCAAGACTTCATGTCTGCCCAAGGGCGAGTTATACAGACCCTTTGTGACTTTATCTTTCCCTCCCACGAAGGGGGATTGGCTAAAGACAGCAGATTGAAAGGCTCGATATCTATTATAATTTTTTTTATGATTCATTTATTTCAAAGTCAGAGATACACAGAGAGAGGAGAGGCAGAGAAAGAGAGAGAGAGAGAGAATGCGAGAGGTCTTCCATCCGATGGTTCACTCCCCAGATAGCCACAACAGCCAGAGCTGCACCGATCTGAAGCCAGGAGCCAAGAGCTTCTTCTGGGCCTCCCACACGGGTGCAGGGGCCCAAGCACTTGGACCATCTTCTACTGCTTTCCCAGGCCATAGCAGAGAGCTGGATCAGAAGAGGAGCACCTGGGACTTGAACCAGCACCCATATGGGATGCCGACACTGCAGGCAGAGGCTTTACCTGCTATGCCACAGCGCCAGCCCCTATAATTTTCTAGTTTACCTTGGAGTACTTTTTTTTTTTTTGAAGAAACCTGGGATTACTTCTGTGATATCTAATTTTAATTAAGGTAAATTAGAGTTCTCTAAGACGAACTGAGCAATGTTACACATAGCAGGGCAATACCTCATGGGTCTTGCTCATTTTGGAGGAGATTCACAGAGCAGTAACAATCTACCTAATTTTCTCAGATGGATGTTGTGGGACTTGTGTTCATGGGGGAACCCTCTGAGTGGTGGGGGCCCAGGGGAGACTGGTATATATATATATATATATATATATATATATATTTTTTGCCAGACAGAGTTAGACAGTGAGAGAGAGAGAGAGACAGAGAGAGACAGAGAGGAAAGGTCTTCCTTCTGTTGGTTCACCCCCCAAATGGCTGCTATGGCCTGCGCGCTGTGCCGATCCGAAGCCAGGAGCCAGGTGCTTCCTCCTGTTCTCCCATGCGGGTGCAGGGCCCAAGCACTTGGGCCATCCTCCACTGCCTTCCCGGGCCACAGCAGAGAGCTAGACTGGAAGAGGAGCAACCGGGACTGGAAGAGGAGCAACCGGCACCCTGACCGGGACTAGAACCCGGTGTGCCGGTGCTGCAGGCTGAGGATTAGCCGAGTGAGCCGTGGCGCCGGCCTGGTATATATAGTTGTTAAAGGTGCGATGTGGTATTAAATGTATACATAGGTGATTCTGGAGTTAGTGGGATTCAGGGTAGGGATCCTAGAGGAGGTAATGCATGAAGTTAAGCCTTGAAGGAAAAGTATGATTTTTTTTTTTTTTGTGAAGAGAAGATGGGAGAATGTTCCTAGAAGACAAAAAGACAAAAGCAAGGAGGTATGACAAAACATGGTTTATTTCACAGTTCAATGTTCTGCGGACTTAAGTGCAAGGTGAGGTGTGATGGAGAAGAAAGATTGAGTAGGGGGCCTGCTTGCCCTGCGCTGGAATGTGGCCTTTTTGAATTCATTCTTGGCATAGGAAATAGGCTAGAGGTGAGGAGGGACGGAAGGGCTTAAGGAAAAGTACATATGAGTTTTTCTGTGAGGTTAGATAGGAAGTAATGGGATGAGCAACTTTTTTTTTCTTGAAATGGCACTTTTTTCTTTAAAGATTTTTCAAAAGCTGACATGTACGCCCCAAGGCTTCTGTCTGTGTGTATGGGCGTGTGAAGATTTTTTTTTTAAATATAGAAAAAAAAGAGCCAAAATCCAAAGAACTCAACTTTTTAAATAACATTTATTGTGTGTTTTTCTGATTGAAAGTAACACATGTTCAGTTTTTTAAATGTGAAAAATGCAGAAAGCACAAGAAATTAAAATTACCAATAGTCCTGATATTCAAACATGATACTGATAGTGTTTTGTAACTTTCCTTCCAGTCTTTTCTACACACACACACTCACACATAACATCTTTACATCCATATGTACATAAATATGGATTTTATAAAATTAGGATCATGTTAAATATATTGTCTTATACCCTGCTTTTTCACTTAACATAATATAATGAACATTTCTCCAGATTATTAAGCATTCTTTTACTAAATATTTAATAGCTGTACAGTATTTCATTAAATTTATGTACACATTATTTACCCATCTGCATTGTTAGAGGTTTCTTTTCTCCACTTGTTTTGCTATTATATGTAATGCTGTGCTAATCATGTCCCTGCATAAATATTTGTGTATCTTACTGATTATTTTCTCCTGGGTGAATCCTTAGAAATGATGTTTCTAGAAAAAAGGGACTTCCTATTTCTAAGACTTTTAATGAATTTTGCTAAGTCTGCTAGAAATGTTTTTCTAGTTTTACTTCCATTTGTTGTAATTATTAAATGGATACTACTCATTTCGCCACGTTTTCAAATTATAGGTATAACTGGTATCATTTATTCTAATTTATTTCATCACTAGTGAATTTTACTGTCTTAAATCTATTACTTGTTCATATTTGTTTTATAAATTTTCTGTGTGTATTCTTTCTGGGTTTTTTATTGGTGTGCTCTTTGCATTATTGATTTTTAGAAGAGTTTATATAGTAAAGATATATTAATATCTGTCCATTAAGTTGCATTCTTCCTAGTTATTTTCCTTTACTTTTTATTCTTGGCATCTTTACATACATTTTGATGTAGTCAAGTATATAATTTTTCATTATGGTTTATTTTTTACTTTTCCTTTTAAATGACTTTTTCACTCTATGTTCAGATATCTGTCATGGTTTCTTCCGTTTTTAAAAATATTTATTGAAAAAATTAAATTTCTACTTTATATAGAATTTGGTTGACATGTATTATAAGAAAGGAGTTGAATTATTTTTCAAATTGTGTCCCCATTAATCCAATATTTATGTATTTTTAAAAATATTTTATTTTATTTATTTGAATGTCAGTTACACAGAGAAAACAGGAGAGATAGAGAGATAGAGATGGAGAGAGAGAGAGAGAGAGAGAGAGAGGTGTTCCATCTGCTGGTTCACTACCCAGATGGCCACAACGGCTTGAGCTGCGTCGATCCAAAGCCAGGAGCCTCCTCCAGGTCTCCTACGCAGGTGCAGGGGCCCAAGGACTTAGGCCATCTTCTACTGCTTTCCCAGGCCATGGCAGAGAGCTGATTCGGAAGAGGAGTAGCTGGGACGCGAACTGGTGCCTATATGAGATGCCGGCACTGCAGGCCAGGGCTTTACCCCACTGTGCCACAGCGCTGGCCCCTAATCCAATATTTATTGAATAACTTTTCTATCCCCATTACCATACTAAAATGGCGTGTTTATTGTGTATTGGACATACATGTAAATTCGTGACTCCTTTTGGACTCCTTATCCTCTGAGCTTTCTGTTCTGACATCAAAGTTCTTTATTATTTATTTATTTATTTATTTTTTTGACAGGCAGAGTGGACAGTGAGAGAGAGAGACAGAGAGAAAGGTCTTCCTTTGCCGTTGGTTCACCCTCCAATGGCCGCCGCGGCCGGCGCGCTGCGGCCGGCGCACCGCGCTGATCCGATGGCAGGAGCCAGGAGCCAGGTGCTTTTCCTGGTCTCCCATGGGGTGCAGGGCCCAAGCACCTGGGCCATCCTCCACTGCACTCCCTGGCCACAGCAGAGAGCTGGCCTGGAAGAGGGGCAACCGGGACAGAATCCGGCGCCCCGACCGGGACTAGAACCCGGTGTGCCGGTGCCGCAAGGTGGAGGATTAGCCTGTTGAGCCACAGCGCCGGCCCAAAGTTCTTTATCATTTATTGTACTGGGGCTAGTGCTGTGAAATAGAAGGTTAAGCCTTCCTGTGCTGTACCGGCATCCCTTATGGGCACCAATTTGAGTCCCAGCTGCTCCACTTCAGATCTGGCTCCCTGATGGTGGGCCTGGGAAAGCAGCAGAGAATGGCTTAAATGCTTGGGTCCCTGTGCCCACGTGGGAGATGCGAAAGAGGCTCTTGGCTCCTGACTTCGTCCTGGTCCAGTCCTGGCTGTTGTGGCCATTTGGGGACTCACCACCAAATGGAAGATATTCTCTCTCTCTCTCTATCCCTCTCTCTCTCTCTCTCCCCCCTTCCTCTTCCCTTCTCTCTCTATATCTCTGCCTTTCAAATAAATAAATAAATCTTTAACTTTCTAGTATGTTTAATATCTGTCTATCCATGTTCTTCCTTAATAATCTTATTATAGTATTCTTTTCTGCTTAGTATTCTATATGACATTTAAACTTATTGTATCTGTTTCCCAAAGCAAATTCTAATTGCCATTTTGATTGGAATTCTGGTGCACTTATAGATAAAATAGAGAAAATCATTGATACCTTTACAATGGTTGGTCTTAACCACCCAGAAACATCATACTTCTTTCCATCTATTTAAATTTTTTTTTGACAGGCAGAGTTAGACAGTGAGAGAGAGAGACAGAGAGAAAGGTTTTCCTTTCCGTTGGTTCACCCCCCAAAAGGCTGCTACGGCCAGCATGCTGCGCCGATCTGAAGCCAGGAGCCAGGTGCTTCTCCTGGTCTCCCATGGGGGTGCAGGGACCCAAGCACTTGGGCCATCCTCCACTGCCCTCCCGGGCCACAGCAGAGAGCTAGACTGGAAGAGGAGCAATCGGGACAGAACTGGCGCCCCGACCGGGACTAGAACCCGGTGTGCTGGTGCTGCAGGCTGAGGATTAGCTGAGTGAGCCGCGGCGCCGGCCTATTTAAATTTTTTAATGTGTGTTCTCAGAACTCAATTTTGAACATGTCTTTACCCTTGTTTGTAGAGTAGGTCAGCCAGCTTGCATATAGAACTTGCAATTTCATGTTGAGAATCGGTTGGTTCATCATCTGACCTGACTGTGCAATTTGACAGCTGCAAACATGAGAGAAGAAAGCAGCACAAAAAGATTGGTAAGACCCTTTCACCATTTAGCCTCCAGTGTTCCTCAGATATTCACAGTGCTGCACATCCTCCTGGGGCACTTTGGGCTTTTTCCCCAACAAAGGCACACTTCTTGAGTTTTATTACTCAAGTTAAGAAAGAAACAGGAGCCTCCTTACTGAATAGAAATATGTCAACATTTCAATAATTATGACAGACTTTATGGCTAAGAAGAGCCAGAGAAGGGCTGGAATTTTAGGCAGAGCCCTAATTTTAAAGCACAAAATGTAGCCAGAAAACTCTAAGTGATGAGATTCCATAACTTGGTTGTTAGCATTCCCAGACACACCCACACAGTGTCTAACATACACGTACACACACACACACACACAGTTTGCTGGTTGAGTTGTTGAAGTAGGAAAAATGTCATTTTTCAGAAAAAAAACCCTGCAATTGGTATTGCTATGTCATTTTGTCTTTTTTTTTTTTGTTTGAACATTGGAGACGGCTAAATGTTTCTTTTTCAGCTAGAAAAATATGAAGACTATTGGGCTGATAACCTTTGGAGATAACACTAAAGTGATTAAACTCAAATTCTGGAATAAATAATCAGCAGTGGTAGATGAAATATTATTGATTACTTCAAAAAGTAGAATTCCAGCAGACAGATGAATTTGGATATATTTTGGGGGACATAAGTAAACTCTTTATTGGACTCTATTGGGGTGCTTCAAGTGACCTGTGGGGGACAGGATTTCACTTAGTGGTTAAGTCACTGGTTAGGATGCCCATGTCCCATATTGGAGTGCCTGACTTTGAGTCCCAGCTGTGGCTCCCAAATCCAACTTCCTGCCAGTACAGATCCTGGGAGGCAGTGATGATCACTCAAGTGATTGGATTCCTGCCATTCACATGGGAAATACAGTTTTAGTTCCCAGATTCCAGCTCTAGCCTGGCCCAGCATGGGTTGCTGCAAGCTTTTGAGGAGGAAAACAGTGGATTAGAGTGTTTCTCTCTCTCTTTCAAGTTTAAAAACAATATTTTTTTAAAAAAAATTAAAAAATTATTTGAAAGGCAGAGTTAAAGACTGAGAAAGAGGGAGAAACAAAGAGAGAGCTCTCCCAGCCACTGGTTCACTCCCCAAATAGCCACAATGGCTGGAGTTGGGCTGATCCAAAGCCAGGAGCTTCACCCGGGTCTCTCACTTGGGTGCAGGAGCTCAAGGACTTGGGCCATTTCCACTGCTTTCCCAGATGCATTAGCAAGAAGCTGCTAATGGAAGTGGAGCAGCCAGGACTCAAACCAGGGCCCGTATGGAATGCTGGCAATGCAGGCAGTGGCCTTACTCCCTAAGCCATAGCACAAACACATTGAATCTGTTAAAAAGTAATTAAAATTAAAATAAAAAGTTTAAAAATATTAAAAACAAAAAAATAACATGGGAATCATCAGAAAAAGAAAAAAAAATGAAGTTCATAGAAAAGCTCTCACGTATCTCTTGAATGTAGTAACAGCCTGGCAAGACAGGATTAATCAATCTGTAAGTATCAGGATAGTGGTCGGATTTCTATTATATTAGGTTGCATATATCAACACATAACGTTGTATAGGGAGGTTAGAGAAAGAGAGAACTTCTGGAATGGTGGAGTGAGAACTGCAGTAAATCTGGATGAACCTCAAAAACATTACACTAAGTAAAAGAAGCCAGTCATAAAACACTGTTTTACTTTATGTGACTTACACAAATATCCTGGTACAAAATAAGAATTTAGCTGAGGGCTCCCATCTGCTGATTCACCACCCAAATGTCCACAATAGCTGGGGCTGGGCTGGAGCTAATTCTGAGAACTAGGGATTCTCTGTAGTTCTCCCACATGGAATCCAGTTACTTTAGCCATCACTGCTGCTTCCCTGGGTGCACATGAGCAGGAATGATTTCATTGGCATGAAATATTCAGAATAAGAAAACCTATAAGTTCAAAACAGCTTACTAATTAGCTCATTTTTTAAAGTTTTATTTATTTATTTGGAAGGCAGAGTTGCAGAGAGAGAGAGAGAGACAGAGAGAGAGAGAGATCTTCCATCTGCTGGTTCACTCTCCAAATGGCTACAATGGAGAGGCTGAAGCTGGGAGCCAGGAGCCAGGAGCTTCTTCCAGGTCTCCCATGTGAATGCAGGAGCCCAAGGACTTGGGCCATCTTCTGCTGCTTTCCTAGGCCCACCAGCAGGGAGCTGGGTCTGAAGTGGAGCAGCCAGGATTTGAACCCGTGCCCATATGGGATGTTGGTGCTGCAGGCAGTGGTTTTACCCACTACAGCACAGCCCCAGCCTCAGATTTGTTCTAATAATCAAATGGTTTGGCCAGCACCGCGGCTCACTAGGCTAATCCTCTGCCTTGCGGCTCCAGCACACCGGGTTCTAGTCCCGGTCGGGGCACTGGATTCTGTCCTTGTTGCCCCTCTTCCAGGCCAGCTCTCTGCTGTGGCCCGGGAAGGCAGTGGAGGATGGCCCAAGTGCTTGGGCCCTGCACCCGCATTGGAGACCAGGAGGAAGCACCTGGCTCCTGGCTTCGGATGGGCGCAGTGCGCAGGCTGTAGCGGCCACTTGGGGAGTGAAACAACGGAAGGAAGACCTTTCTCTCTGTCTCTCTCTCTCTCACTGTCCACTCTGCCTGTCAAAAAAAAAAAAAAAATCAAATGGTTGCCGAAGTTTAGGCAGGGCATAAGGTGAATGGAGAAGGATTTCCATTTGGGGGTGATAAAAATATCATGTGTTTTCCCTGATCTTTGGTAACTAATGGAGTACAAAAAATGGAATGTATAGGAGTGAAATTGACATTTTAAGATTTGATGATTGTTTACAGCCCTTGTCTTTGTTGTTGAGGGACAGTGTTTTTTTTTTTTTTTTCTTCATGCTATTTGTTGAATTCTTTACTTAGTATAGGGTTAATCTTGGGAGTATAAAGTTAACTGAAAATAGACCTTTGTAAAAATTAAGAATGGGAATAGGAGAGGGAAGAGGATGGGTGGGAGTGTGGGCAGGAAGGAGAGTAGGATGGGAAGTATCACTATGTTCCTAAAACTGTGAATATGAAACACATGGGGGCCAGCACTGTGGCATAGCTGCCTGCAGTGCCAACATCCCATATGGGTGCCGGTTTGAGTCCCGGCTGCTCCTCTTCCGATTGAGCTCTTTGCTATGGCCTGGGAAAGCAGCAGAAGATGGCCCAGGTCCTTGGGCCCCTGCACTGGCGTGGGAGACCCAGAAGAAGCTCCTGGCTCCTGGCTTCGGATTGGCACAGCTCCAGCTGTTGTAGCCGATTGAGGAGTGAACCAGCAGATGGAAAATCTCTCTCTGTCTCTCTCTCTGTCTATACCTCTACTTCTCAGATAAATAAATAAATCTTTTAAAAATACATGAAATTTGTTCATATTATATAAATAAAAAATTGACAAAGCATTTTTTTCTAAACTTTGATTGTAGCAATGGTCTCATAACTTTGGAAAAATAGTAAAAACTACTGAACTTTAAACTTTGTGTGAGTTATATTTAAATGAAGCATTTTGTTTTTGTTTTTGAAGAGGGTACAGAATAAGAATTTAGCACACAAGAATTATTGGGCTGACACCACCATTCTTCTGAGACTTAATTTCTTCATCTATGAAAGAGATAGTAAGAATATCATCGGAGAGTTATTCTGATAAGTAAGTGAGGTAATTTAAGAGAATTTAACACATTACTGACACGTAGTAGGTCAACAGGCCATCACAATAGGGGTAAAATTCCAAGTGGTCACATGCTAAGATAGAGGCGAAAAATAGTGTAATAGAGTTAAGTGGGCAATGAGGATCCAGGGTTGTAGGAATCAGGGAAGGAGCAGAAACAACAGAAGGGAACAGTTAATACTAACTGTTCCTAGAATAAGGGCCCTTTGTGTGCTCCTATTTTTAACTTTATTTGTTGGTTGGTTTGAGAGGCAGAGAGAGAAATGAGAGAGAGAGAGAGAGAGAGAGAGAGAGAGAGATGAGAGTATCTCCCATCCACTGGTGCATGCCCTGAAATTGCAGGGGCTGGGCTGGGAGCTGGGAATTCAATCCAGGTCTCCCACATGAATGTCAGGAACCTAGTTAGTTGAGCTGTCACCAGTACCTACCAGAGTGTGCGTTTCTAGGAAGCTGGTGTCAAGAGCTGGAGCTAGGAATCAAACCCAGATCATGCCATATGGGATTTGGTCATTTTACCATGCATCTTAACCACTAGACCAGATGCGCACCCCTGATCTCCTATTTTAAAAGCTTTTGTGGTTGTATAATTGGGGCAGGGGTGTAACATCAGGCAGTGATTTCCAGTAGATGTTAACAAGGGCCTACATCTAATTCTGACCTTAAGTGAGAACACACTGGTCCTTACTTTCGGTGATTTACACCAAAGTCTTGGTGTACTTTATGTGATTTACACCAATATTCTGTTTTTTTCTACCTAATTTTCCTATCAGACAGAAAAATATAGTATCTCCTACAGAGCCTGCCTTCCCATTGCCATCAAATTACAAAGCTATGCGTTTTCATGAAGTGGAGCAAAAACTTTATGATTTCTGAACTGAGAGTTGGATTGGGACTATGCTTTCCTATGTGTGCTGGTAGGGGAATCTCTTTTCATCTACTAGTCACTCATTTGCCTCTGGTAGAAACAGAAAGTACAAGTTATCTTCCCCATTCTTGGAACCATCTGCCATCTGATCTCTTTACTTGCCTTTCCAATCACAACCACTTGCTTGGTCAGCTTCTGCTAGGTGTTCTGGGGAAACCGGGCAGTGTTGAACACTTGTCCTTGAGCGCTTGTCTGAAGCCAATATAGCTCTTTCCCCTTTGCCAATTAACTTAATGAGGTTCTTCAGGATGGCTCCACTGAGGTTTGGTAAAAGTGAGAAGGAATATTGAAACCAATTAAACTCCAGTCTTGGAAAAAGCAACATAATCTGTGGATGGAGTGCTACCACCAGAGACAGCAATAGTTCAGAGCCTTAGCCATCAATAATTATAATAGCTGGTAGAGAGATAGAGGCAGGTGGGTCCTGGAACTCTGCAAGTTGAAGGTAAGAAGCTTGCTATTCAGAAAGGCTTTCAAAGTCACTGTCGCCTCATTCATGGTTATGCTTATAGAAAGGGTGACCCCTAGACAACCAATGTGTAGTCTGTGCTGCCATTTTTCAGATTAGGAGAAAATGAGTAAGGATTTTTGGATTCTTTAAAAGAAATTATAGACATGCTAACAATTTTAACAGGATTGCTGAAATCTGTCTTTTTGACTGATTAATAAGTACTGCTCATGTGATGTGGTATGACAGTTCTGCAATATTATGTGGCGGTTAAAGATAAAATCTTGACTGCTGGGACAGATGTTTGGCCTAGGAGGTAAAATGCCTGTTCAGATGCCCATGTTCCATATCTGAGTTTGATTCTTGGCTCTGGCTCTTGACACCAGCTTCATGAAAATGCACACCCTGGGAGGCAATGGTAATGGCTCAAGTAACTGTGTTTCTATGTGGGAGATATGGATTGAGTTCCTGACCCCTAGTTTTGGACTGGCTTAACCCTGGCTACTGCAGGCCATTTGGAGGGTGAACCAGCAGGTTGAATCTCTCCCCCCTGTCTACATATCTGTCTTTCTCTCTTTCTGTGCCTTTCAAGTAAATAAATAAAAATCTAATAAAAATGTTGGCAACTTGGTGATGGGGCAGGTTAGAATGTCTTCGAAGCATTTCTCCAATTGACTGCATTGAGGCAGGAAGTTCTTCTGAGTTCTAGAAAGGGGAATAAATTGTTGAGAAGAGCAGGAAGGTAACTCTGTATGGTGTGAAAGGAAGTTTGGTAAGACATTAACAGTGAGGAGAAGAGGAAGACATTCTGGAAGCCAGTGTCATAAAACATTCTAGGAATTGAGTTTGCTCTCAAGTGGAAGGTGAGTTTGATACTTGCAAACACTGCTGGGAATATTCAAGTTGAAGTGACACACTTTGGAAATGGATTCTCTTAAGCAGTTGAATGCCTTGAAGAAAGCCAATAGTTACTCTCTTCTCACTTCCAGGAGACCAGATGGCTAAATAGAAGAAATATATGTCAGATACTCCTAGGTCCTTGACGTAGGGTCAGTAGTGACTTCTTATTGCCCATAGGCTTCAGATAGTTAACAATTCATTTTATAACACTTCTTGTATGTTCAGTAGGGTGCTAGACTCCTTTATTAACATTGCTTAGAAGAAATGTGGAATCTAAGCAGAAGGAGTTTTCCTTGAATACCTTACTTATAGTAAATGCTGTTGCTGGTATATCTGAAGAGGAAAAATAAAATAATAGCAAAACTCACTTTGCCTTCATACAAGATTATGAGGTATATTCTTACCTTTGCTATATAGCTGAGGAAAGCAGGGCTCAGGGAGAATAGGTAAATTGCTCAAACTCACACACACACACACACACACACACACAGAGCTAGAATTGGGCCACACATGGGTCAGATTTGGAAGTCTGCATCTTTCACCTCAAAACTGTGCTGGTTCATTGCATGGGGAAGTGACTTTGCCTGAAGTAAACAGAGCTTACTAATTTACGAACATGAAATAGAGTTTGCCTATATGGAGTTAGAGAAGAGCTCATTTTCAGTTACCCATAATAATAACAAAATGAGTTTTCTGATTTGCATTTTCTGGTTAAATCAGACTGTTCTTAGGTATTTGTTCTGTTCCTTATTCATGTGATCGTTGCAGGTTTACCAGCAAAAAAAGAGTGTGGGCCTCAATGCAGAAGCACTTTTTAAGCCTCGCAATTGCTTTGGTCCCATTGGCTGAACAAGTCAAATAGCTGAGCCCTGACTCAAAGGGTAGAGAAATAGTCTTGTCTTTTGATAGTGTGAGTGGTGACCTTGCAAAGGGCTCTGTATGAAGGGATCTGTGGACAAATTGGAGGCCATTGCTAAAATAACCTACCACACCCGCCTATGTTGTATCTCACTTGATTTTAAAACTTGCTCTTCATCTACGTAGAATTGCTTCCTCTTTCCGGCTATTTCATGTGTCTTTGTCTTGTGCTGTTTTCTCTGCTTGAAAATACACCTCCAATACCCACATCCATTCACCCTACCACCGTGTGCTTGGTTAAAACCTACTTGTTCTGTAAAGATCACTTCCTTTTTCTTCAGTCTCCTCTGTGCCCTGTGTGGATTTCCATCAGCACATTCTATTCTATGTATCCATCTATTCTCATCTCTCTCTCCTCTTAACATGTTTTAAGGGCCTTGAGGGCAAATCCTGCCCTTGTGTGCCTTGCACTTGGCAGTGTGCTTGCTACAGAGCAAGAGCTTGCTATGCAAATAATTCAAAAAGTTCATGGAAAGACAGGATTAAAAGATAAAGTGCATTTTCCATGAATATTTTGCAGACCTCTCATATCCATATGTCAAGTAAAAAATGAAGTTTCCCAATATATTGGTTGCTGAGGACGCTTGGGTTTTTGATCTTGTATTTTTCCTGAAGTTGTAACCACTTGCCCAGTTTTCTCAAGGTTCCTTAAGGCTTTTTAAAAAACCCAGGGTAGATTTTTCTATTGAGACTTTGCAAGACCATCCTGAGATAGGGGGAGACACTCTGGGATGTGATCAAAATCGCAACCGGGAAACACTTGCTTAGCTGGTCACTGGCCAAAGAAATCGTCATGCCTTGCTGAGAAGAATGTTTGCTAGCTCACATTTGATGTGAAAATACAAAGTCTCATAGGTACAAAGTGCTAAGTAAAGCAGCAGAGAAGAAAGTACGAGTGTTGCCTAGCGATTGAACATGTGTACCACTCACGGTATTTGTGTTTCTGGATGACAGAGGTCAGAGAGATAGCTAATGCACTGAAGAGATATGGTGACAGCCATTTGTACCCAGAGATAAAAGCATGAAAAGTGGCTCATGATGTGCAAGAGGTGCTGAGAGTGGTTGAAATTCTGTGAACCTGGATGTTTTCATGTCTGTCAGCAGGTGTTTTTCTATGTCCTTCCAAGGTCTATCCTTTTCATAAACAATCTTTACTCCTAACCCCCTTTTGAAAAAAAAAAAACACGCAAAATCCACCTAGCATTGAATACACTTTGCTGAGAAAGAAGTGACCTTCCAGTGTGTCAGGGACCCACTTTGCCTAACCAAGCAGAGGGCTGCTGTGACAGACTTGCACAGCTGGGGCTTCCCCGGGATTTCAAAGGCTGCCATGGTCCCAACTTCACGTTTTCGACTGATGCCATTGCCAGCAGAAGCAGTAGTGGTCCCAGTGAAGCTGTCTGGCCTTGCTCTTCACTTTTGCAAGCTTCATCTTCTACTCAGGCTTCACGACTCTTGCAAAAGCATTCATGTCACCTAACTGTCCCCCTGGTCGGGTATTAGCACTGCCATTTCCTTCTAATAGGGGTGTATCCAAGGGAGAAGTTCAGGTCTTTGAAAAGAACTGGTTATGTTGGAAGGAGGGTAAAGCTTGGGGAAAAAGTTACAAAATCAGAAACTTTCAACATACGACCTTCAAAACTCGCAGAAATCCTTGTCACAGCTTAAAATTGCCAAAGCCTTCAGAATCTAAAGCAATTCTTTGTGGGACTTTGTTCTTAAGGCCTTGATTTCATTTTTTGAAAAATCTGGATTAACTTGTAATACTTTCACATTTTAAGGAGTATAATGGGCCACATTAGCTTATATTGGATCTTTCATTTACTACCAAAAATTTTGCAAAATGCAAGCCTTTTCCAAGGCCATAAATACTCAGAAGTTGGCTCCGTCTTTCTCAGTCCTTGTTCTGTAGTCATCTTTGCAAGGTATCTACCTCCTAACAAACACAGGCTTATCTGCCATTTATCTTCAAGGTTTTCAATGTGTTTCTTAAAATCTTATGAGCAGGAGCTTCCCCAGGAATCCATTAACAATAGAACTCAAAATACAAAGTATATATGGGGTGTTAGAGTGGGAGGCAGAATTTCTGATTTCCTCCAAGAGGTTGATAGATGAAGAGAATTAGAAAGGGACCATTTTTTACAGGACGGCATGAACTCCTGAGAGGAAGGGAAGGAATTTTTATGAAGCGCTTCCAAAACACTGTTAGTAGTTTCTTGAATTTTATTTTCCATACACAAGCAAATATAAATATATGACGACCCTCATCTTTTGTAGACAAGTGGTATTAATAGTACATATACCATTCTTCATTTTGCTTTTTTCAAGAGTCCTTGGAAATATTTCTATGTCACTCCAGAGAGAGCATTATCATCTCTTTCAACAGCTATATAGTATTCTATTTAATACGCACACCCTGTTTTTTTCTAACTAAATCTCTACAGATGGAATTGCATTTTCTCCAATCCTTTGCCTCCAGTGTTTGCAAGTTTATTTGTAGGATCAATTTCTAAAAATAAAATAGCTGGAACAAAAAGTAAATGTATTTATAATAAACATGTTTTATAGGTTGCCAAATTGCTCTTCATAGAAATAGATTGATTGTGGGGCTGGCGCTGTGGCTCACTTGGTTAATCCTCCGCCTGCGGCGCCGGCATCCCATATGGGCGCTGGGTTCTAGTCGCGGTTGCTCCTCTTCCAGTCCAGCTCTCTGCTGTGGCCCAGGAGGGCAGTGGAGGATGGCCCACATGCTTGGGCTCCTGCACCCTCGTGGGAGACTGAGAGGAAGCACCTGGCTCCTGACTTTAGATCAGCACAGTGCCAGCCGTAGCAGCCATTTGGGGAGTGAACCAACGGAAGGAAGACCTTTCTCTCAGTTTCTCTCTCATACTGTCTATAACTCTACCTGTCAAATAAATAAAAAAAAAAAAGAAATATACTGATTGTACTCTAACCTGCAACGTATGAGGCTCCTTTCTCTACAGGCTGGCCACATACTGAGTTATCAGACATGATTTTTGCCCTTCTGAAAAATGAAAAAGGGTATTTCAGTTAGTTTTGTTTACATTTTTATCACTATTAAAAAGTTGCTTTTTTTTTTTGACATTTAAGAGCCACTTGACTTTCCTTTTTGGTGAGCTGTTAACATTCTTTGGCTTTTTTCCCCCATTAGGTTGTTGGCCCTTTGATATAGTGTAATAGTCTCTAGAATTTGAACCTGATGAGCAGGCTATCTGCTGAGGCAGAATTTTGTTACATTCAACATAACATACTAGGCTGAGGTGAGAGGAGCATGAGAGAAGGTGCTTTCCATGAACACAGTCACTAAAAGGGGTGCCTTTTCAATAAGTGTTGTAAAGGCTTTATGATGGCTATGATGAAAAGACACCAGAGGAAGCAGTGTGAAAACTGGGCACATCAGGAAGATAGCCAAGGATGACATGTGTCCACTCCTGCCACCAGCTAACAGTCCAGACACCCATAGATTCATTCTATCTGAGTCACTGCCCCCAGTGGGAAGTTGGAAACTGGCCATACCTCCTCCTGGACTGTTGGTGAATAGCTCTTGGGTGGCAACTTCAGGTCAACACACACAAATCTCATGCAGAATTCTTCCTTTTCTTTATCTTTTTAATTATAATAATATATTTTACTTAACCCAGTATATTCAAAATATTATCATTTCAACATGTAACTGTATCACAAATAGTGGGAAATCAACACTTTTTAAATTTTTTAGTTTATTTTTGAATTTTAATTAGTTTTTAGCAGTTTTGATGTATGTTCTTAGAAATTAACATTCTTGAGGGTCACATTAAATGATCATATTAAATCTTTAACCATCAATTATTTTTTAAAACTTATATTTCTTTTTAAAAAATTCTTAATTTTGCTCTTTTTATCTGATGCATACAAACTGTACATATTTATTCAGTACCCTGTGATTCCCCAAACATGTGTACATTATGTTTAATATTCAACTGAGGGTAAACATATTTATCTCCTCAAATATTTATTATCTGTAGTGAAAAGATTAAAAATGCTCTTTCAGTTTTTTAAAATGTACAGTACATTATTGTTAATTTTGAATTGTAGAAATATTTTACCTTTTGGGTTAAATTTATTCCAAAGAATTTTATTTTATTCTTTGTGGCTATCTGAAATGAAATTGATATCTTTATTTCTCTTTCAGATAATTTGCTGTTGGTGTATAGCAAAGCTACTGATTTTTGTGTGTTGATTTTGTATCTCACAACTCTGCGGAGTTAATTTATTAGGTCTAATTTTTTGATAATCATTATTCTTTAAATGTTTGGTAGAATTCAATAGTGAAACTGATTTTTCTTGGGCTTTTAGTTGATGGTAGAATTTTTATAGTGATTTAATCTTGTTATTTCTTACTGGGCTGTGAAAGTATTATATTTCTTCATGATTCAGTATTGGTAATATATATATATCTTTGTCCAGGAATTTTTATATTTCAGAGAGAGAGAGATCTTTCTTCTGCTGGTTCAGTTCCCAAATGGCCACAATGGCCGGAGCTGGGCCCGTCCAAAGTCAAGAGACAGGAGCTTCTTCCAGGTCTCCTACATGGGTGTGGGGGCCTAAGTGCTTGGGTCATCTGCTGCTGCTTTCCCATGGGCATTAGCAGGGAGCTGGATTGAAAGTGGAGCAGCCAGGACTCAAACCGGTACCCATATGAGATGCTGGTACTGCAGGTGATAGCTTTACCCACTGTGCCATAGTGCCAGCCCCCTTCTTAGTCTAGATAAAGTTTTATCAATTTTTTCATTTCAAAAAATAGTTCCTGTTTTATAGATCTTTTGTATTTCTTCCCTCCGTTTCATTTATTTCTGCTCTGCTTATTATTTCTTTTCTTCTACTAATTTTAGTTTTATTTGTTTTTACTTTCCTGGTTATTTGTGGTAAACTAATAGGTGGTTTATTTGACATCTTTCTGTGTTTTGAAAAGATTATTTATTTTATATATTTGAAAGGGGAGGGGGAAAGGTGGAGAGAGAGAGACTGCTGGTTCAGTCTCAGAATTCTCACAATATCCTGCTCTGGCAAAGGCTGAAGCCAGGGGCTCAGAACTCAATCCAGGTCTCCTATGTGGGTGGCAGGGACCAAAGTATTTGAGGCAGCACCTGCCGCCTGCCAGGGTGTATATTAGCAGGAAGCTGGAACCTGTAGCAGAACTGGGACTTTCTTAACTTCTAGACCAAATGCCTAGAAGTTTAAATATTCCAGTTTTTAACCCTTTGTCAGAGGTTTCCATTTTCTTTTGTTTCTAAAAATGTTTTTGAATATTTGTCCCTAATTTTTCCCTTGATCCATTGGCTGTTGAGGAGTACGATAATTTCCATATATTTGTGAAATTTTCAAAATTTTTCTTGTTATTGATTTCTAGTTTCACTGTGTGTGATCCGAAAAGATGGCTGATATGACTTGTTTTGTGAGCTATCACTTGATCTATCGTAGGGGATGTTCCATGTGCTTTGAGAAGGATGTGTATTCTACAGCTATGAGCGGACCATTCAGTAGATGATGATTGGGTCCAGTTGGTCTAGAGTGCAGCTTAACTCTGCTATTTCTTTGTTGATTTCCTATCTGGATATTCTCTTTGTTGCCTCCCAGGGTATGCATCAGCAGGAAGCTGAAATTGGAACTCATACATTCTGATTTGGGATGTGGGCATCCCAAGTGGCAGTTTTAACAGCTGTGCCAAACACCCACCCATCATTGACTGTCACTATGTTTTAAATTCTCAATTCTTTTTTTTTGAGATTTATTTATTTATTTGAAAGTCAGAGTTACACAGAGACAGAGAAAGAGAGGCAGAGAGAGAGGTCTTCCATCTGATGGTTCACTCCTCAGTTGGCTGCAACGGCCGGAGCTGGGCTGTTCCAAAGCCAGGAGCCAGGAGCCTCTTCCAGGTCTCCCACGCGGGTGCAGGGGCCCAAGGACTTGGGCCATCCTCTACTGCTTTCCCAGGCCATAGCAGAGAGCTGGATGAGACGTGGAGCAGCGAGGTCTTGAATCGGCGGCCATGTGGGATGCCGTTGCTTCAGGCCAGTGTGTTAACCCACTGTGCCACAGTGCTGGCCCCTTAATTTCTCAATTCTAAAGGTTGCAGATTTCAGTTACTATCTTGTTGCTTTCTGGCACCTTATTTTTTCATTAGGTGAGGTTATGGTTCCCTGAAATTTCTTGATGCTTGTTGGTGCATGCTGCCATCTGAGTATTGAAGGATTAGGTATTTATTTCAGGATTCATAATCTGGCTTTGTGCCTGTCCTTGCAGAAATTCTAAGCAGGCTTCACCCCCACCCCCACCCCCACCCCAGTTTATGACACTCTCTGCTATTTCAGCACTAGATGGCACTGTAAATCAAGATTTACTTCCAGTATGCTATTGATGCGTTGTCACTATTTCAGCATTAGAGGGCACCTTGCACCCAGGTGTGTTCTGACACCAAGCTGGTTAGAATGTTGTTGAGAATGAGAATGAACTGGATCGTCGCTTCTTGGCCTTTTGGCTGAGATCGAGTGTAGTGTCTGTTCTTATCAGTTTAATATCTGATAATAAAACTAAAACAAGAATGAACTGAATCATAATGGCAACACTAATTTACAACTCAATCTAAACACAGAATGTTGATTACTATAGACTGAGAGGGATGGGAAGAATAAACGGGTTTTGGGTTTTAAAAATAGAGGAAGCTGACCGGCGCCGCGGCTCACTAGGCTAATCCTCCGCCTTGCGGCGCTGGCACACCGGGTTCTAGTCCCGGTCGGGGCTCTGGATTCTGTCCCGGTTGCCCCTCTTCCAGGCCAGCTCTCTGCTGTGACCAGGGAGTGCAGTGGAGGATGGCCTAGGTGCTTGGGCCCTGCACCCCATGGGAGACCAGGATAAGTACCTGGCTCCTGTCATCGGATCAGCGCGGTGCGCCGGCTGCAGCGCGCTGGCTGCGGCGGCCATTGGAGGATGAACCAACGGCAAAGGAAGACCTTTCTCTCTGTCTCTCTCTCTCACTGTCCCCTCTGCCTGTCAAAAATAATAATAAAAAAAAATAGAGGAAGCTGAGTGTGCTTCAATAATTGTGACAAAGATACTAATATGAGATGTTAATAGGGGAAAGGGGGGAGAGGTATATGAGAACTGCTTGTATTACTACCTTACAGTTTTTGTTTTGTAAATTTAAAATTACTCTGAAATAAAATGTTTAAAAAGGGAAATTAAAATGTAATCTTAATAATGGGGGAAAAAGAATGAACTGTGGGTCTCAAAACTGTAGTCTGTCCCTGCAAGTCTCTACCTGGGACCAGGGCAGACCCAGATACCTCATTCACAGTCACCAGTCTGTGATGAGGCACCCTGCGAGTTGGCCTGGCCCTCTGCCTCATTCTGCAGGGACTAATCCCATGCAATGACTTAGCACTCACCTCCTTCTTCTTCCTCCAAGTGGACGATTACCCTCTCAATGTTGTGCTGCTTGGGTTTGGAAGAAGAAGGCGGTGATAAGTCCCAAGGCCACCAAGGCCACAATGCCAGATCACACCTGTAGCCCCCCAAACCACTAAGACCAGCACAACATGGGGGTAGGACCAAGCCTCTTGCTGCTGTAGTGGACATGCAGCCTAAAACTGCTACAACAAGCCGCAGGTGCTGCTGGCCAGCGCATAAGTCCAATCACATGGGGCCATGAATCTCCATCTGACACTGGAGTATGTAGATCCAGAGACTTCCTCTGCAAGCACTGGCCTAGGGACAGGGACCATCATGATTTTCCAAGTGTTAGGCTTTTCCAGGCTAGCTCTGAATTCTGATACACTTTCCTTCCTTGCAACTGGCACCCTGTTCATTGTTATCTGCCTGAGGTCGAGGGAGCAGTGATGGATTCAGTCTCTTTTCTGGACAGCCTGACACTAAGATGAGTTGCACCTGAATCTCACAGCCACAGGAGCATGTGTAGTTTCACAGGTCGTGCCAGGCCCACATGGGGCTGGTGAGGATGAAGGCCAAAGCACAAATGTGTTCCACCAGAGTACAGGTCCCCCATGTGATGGTGGGGCAGGTCTAAAGACGGTCTCTGTGAGCTCTGCCCTGGGGAACGGAAGCATTTGGGCTTTATCTTATGCTGAATGTCACCATGGCAGACCGAGAACACTGAGCTCCAAGGCAAAATTAGTTTCCTGACCTACTCCCTAGAAGCTGGAGTCTTGATCACTGTCTCAAGTTAAGAGGTAGGTAGCAGACGTAGTTTCTTGGCTGCCTAGCTATTGAGTGCCCAGCGACTCCATCTGTGGGTATTGGCTTGGGGACAGGGGCCGTCGGACCCTATGCAGCACTGGGTTTCCCTTTGGTGGGCCTGATAGTAGGTTTCAAGTCTTTGGGCTAGACTTGACTCTTTCCTTCCAAGTCAAAGGTCTCTCTCTCTCTCTCTGTCTCTCTCTCTCTCTCTCTCTCTCTCTCTCTCACACACACACACACACACACACATACCTGTTTGGGGTTAGGGAAGGGGTGATGTGGGCAACTCTTTACTTTCTGCCTTCCTCAATGTATTTATTATTATTTTTATTATGCTAAAAGCAGGCACTGTGATCTCTCACCTGCTTTCCTCGGCTCTTGTGAAAGTGGTTGCTGTATGAATAGCTGTCTCTATCAATGTCGCCGTGGAGAGATGATCACTGGAGCATTTTCCTCAGCCACTATCTTCCTTCATCTGTCAGCATTTTGCAGTTTGCACTGGTCACACGTCAAGTGCTCAAAAGCCACACGACCTACTGGCTAACTATATTGTTCTGCACAGAGGCAATGCAGAACTGTTGAAATATTTTTTCAGTAACTAGACTTTTTAAAATGTTCTACCTTGAAATGATTTTTTTACAGAAATTTCCCATATCCCCTTTATCCAGTTTCCCCTAATGTTATTATTTGTATTTTTCCTCTCTAGCTTGCAGTCCTTTGTCTTAATTCATGGAAGATTTCTTCATTTACTCTAAAGTATGAAAAAACTTTTTAAATCCTAAAGATAGGAATTACATTTACAATTTTAATTTCTGAGAGTTCTTTCTTGATCTTTGAATGTGCCTTGTCATAGCATAGTGTTCTTCTCTCATGGATGCAAGATCTATTATCTCTATGGGGCTATTAATTATGTTCTTACTCTACTACTTCCCACTTTGTTTCTGTTGTCTTTTTGTATTTTTAAAAACTGTTTCTTGTTTGTGACTTTTGTAAAAGTTTGGTGATTCCTAGCTGCTATTTCACATTTCATCATGAGATATTGGTAAATATGTAAGGACACGAATGGCCTAATTAAAAAAAAATCACAAGAGGTGATTGTATGGGGACACAATTTTTCAATTGAGGGTCTCCTCCAAGAACTATCGATCCTTTCCCATTGATCACTCAGTTTCCCCAGGTGGAATCCTTCAGTTTTCTGCTGGGGCAGTATAATCATGTGTATGGCTGCTATGTGATATGTAGAAGGCAGAGGAACTGAGGTTTTCACCATTCAGTATGTGGATATTCATTTAATGTCTTTCATGTCAGTAAAATGCTTCACTTGTATTTTCAGCGGTTCCTGGTCTTCCCATGTCCAGATCCTGTCTGGTTTGCACTTACTAGAAAATGATCTGCCTGGAGCAGCAGTAGTTGTTTGTTACCAGACCCATTCTGCACCCCTTCTTTCCGCCGTGTCTTGTATCCCTCATTCTTCGGGCTTTTTACAGTTTCTGAGGCCCATATAGTATTGCTTGTTGATGGCTGCTCTTGCAGCAGGTTTATATTTTGTCTTTCTTTGACCTCCGGAGTCAGTTCTGCTTATTGTTTGGATTTCCATTTTCCCAAAGTGTTTACTTTTGTCTTCTGTCGCCTGTCCTCTCATTCTCTTTGTAAATATGAATTCATGCCTTTTTATTAACTTCCTGTCATTGCAGTGGGGATCCAGGGGAAATTAGAGATAAGCATATGTTTTTATGCATCTTTAGCTGGAGAGCTGAATATTTGATTATAAGACTTTTCCTCATATAAAACAGTTGCTTCCATGAGCCTTGGGTGCTTTCTCATTGCCAGAGGCTCAAGAGCGTCTGCTAGATGAACTTCCCTTACGTGTCTTGGTGCCCCGAAATGCTTAAAAATCTCGAAAATTTCCTGGACAACTGCCTCTAAGTGAATATCTGGATAATTATGCTCTCTCAAAGGAAGCCCATGATTTTTCTCCAAAGGTACAAAAGGACAAAATTATAGCATGCGGGAAGTGGAAGAGGACTTGCAGATCATTGATCTCAGAATTTCCCAGGTTGTGATCTACGGAACATTTGTTCCTCAAAGTTCTCTGAGAAAAGATTTCTGTGGTCAGATACATTTTAGGAGACTCTCTATAGTAGCGCTCTACTTTGAGATTTCACGGAGGATATATTTTCGTCTCTGAGACGTTTGCAGAAACTTCCCTCTCCAACATATGGCAGACTGTGCTGAGCTGGCACAAAAGGAGGATTCTAGAGAGGCTAACAAGCAGTTGACAACAGGAGGACTCCTAAGACATAAAGTTGCCTCCTTCAAACTGGCTTTCTCCCTGAGGGCTTTTCCTCAGCTTTCCTGACCTTGAGCTCCCCCTCTGCCTTGACAGTGCTAGGGCTGGGGAAGACGAGATGAAGCCTGGAGCCAAGACACACAATTTTCCTAGGCTGGGATCACAAAGGCTAGCTCCTCAGTGTGATGGTAAAGGAAAACTAGTCCTAGAACTGTTAAAGAAATACAGTTTGTAGCTTAAATTCTTCCCACAATAAGAACATTAGGCTTAAAGTGTTTAAAGGAGAATTCAGCTAAACACTTAAAGAAGAGATAATTTCAATTTCATACAAATTATTCTAGAGAAGGAAAAACAGAGTACGATTATACTCCGACTTTCTCTATGGAGGGAGTGAAACCTTGGTAAAATAAGGTTAGGATGACTAAAGAAAGGAAAATTATACCACAAAGTTACTCGGCAGCACCAATGTAAAAATCTAAAGCAAAATTTTCCAAAAATTAAATTAATCAAATTATAAGAAAGAAAATTCTTCAGAAACGAGCAGAGTTTATCCTAGAGGCATAAACTGAATTTGACATTACAAAATCAATTAATGCCATTCACTGTTGTTAGAAGTGAACCAGTGGTGTATTTTCATAAGATCTTCGCTAAGTACAGCCATGATGCCAGAACCTAGTCCCCAGTTACAAAGGAGGCTAGGTAAAAGGAAAAAAAAAATAAACTGATGAGCTTGCTTAGTGGAGATGAGGCAATAGGTTCTTGTCTTCCCGCAAGAAAGAATTTAGGCGTGAGACAGAAAAGAGTGGGAAACAAGGTAGCAAGGTTGAATGGGGTGGAGCATCTGTTAGAGTGGATGGGCACCTCTCTAGACAGGATCTGAGAGAGTGCCCGGTTTACATTTAGACTGGGGCTTCTAAGGGGATGGGTCCCGTTCTTCCAGCCATTTCTCCTTCCCCTCCTCCTTCTTCCAGGACAAAAGGTTTGCTGAGTGTAAATTAGGTAAAATTTCTCCCAGGGTTTTACTACCTAGTGTATCCCCACCTGGTGTCAGGCAGAGGCAGTTCCCTGGAGTGTCTTCAGTGTCTTCCTTGGGGGAAAGGCTGCTAAGGTTTTGTTGCCCAATGGTATGGGTCTGAGTTGCCTACCAGATGCAAAGGCGATCCTCTTGGGGGAAGGCTGGGACCACCTGCAGAGCTATTTGGGGTAATGGGCAGGACTTTGTAGTATAAAAAAACTGGGCTGCTTTTAAGGTACACTTCCAAGGCTGTTAGATTCCTTTTTGAAGAAACCTTTGTTTTCAGGCCCTCACTCACACCTAGGCTAATTTCTAGCTTCCTAACAGTTTCAATCAAGTAACCACAGTGTAATCTTGCCTTCCCCTATTCTACCTGCCCAGAAACACCCAAGCCTCATTGCATCCCCCTCCCCTTGCCTTGCTGTGTGGTGTTTAGATTGCGCCTCCCAAAGTTGCCAAAACTGGAGAAAGGGCACTGTGTGTGATGGATAGGAAAAGAACTGAACTTCTGAGAGCGACACCTGCTTCACCAGCTGGTCACCACTCTTGAGACTGGGTATCAATTAGGGCATCACTTTCTGCTTCCTTCATGTTTCTGAGTCCATCCTTTGGTGGGTAGAGGGTCTCAGGTGGGCTTATTTCCCATACTGTATTCATAGGAAATAATATCTGATGATCTCAATCAGTGTGAAAAAGCATCAGGCAAAGTCCAAAGTTCATTGAATTGGAAAAAAAAAAAAAACCACTGCTTTGCAAACTAGAAATTAAAGGGGACTTTTGTAACCTGTTACAGAGCATGTGTAAAGATCCTACATCAAACATTAATTTCTAAGGGAGGAATATTGAAACTGTTTTCTTTAAGACACAAGAGTAGGATGCTGGCCTTCATTACTTTTTTTAAAAAGATTTATTTATTATTTATTTGAAAGTCAGAGTTACATACAGCGAGAAGGAGAGAGAGAGAGAAAAAGAGAGAGAGAGAAAGAGAGACCGAGAGAGAAAGAGAGACAGAGAGGTCTTTCATCCACTGGTTCACTCCCTTACTGGCTGAATTTCTGCATACCCTTTGATCCAGCAACTTTAGTATCCGTGGCCATCCCTGCTCAGCAGTGCTGCTGCTACTTAGTACCCTGTCCCCCTTTTGTTCACTTCCCCCCTTTAGTCTTCTCTTACAATTTGTTCTTTTTTTTTTTTTTTTTTTTTTTTTTGACAGGCAGAGTGGACAGTGAGAGAGAGAGAGACAGAGAGAAAGGTCTTCCTTTGCCGTTGGTTCATCCTCCAATGGCCGCTGCGATGCGGCCGGCGCACCGCGCTGATCCGATGGCAGGAACCAGGAGCCAGGTGCTTTTCCTGGTCTCCCATGGGGTGCAGGGCCCAAGTACCTGGGCCATCCTCCACTGCACTCCTGGGCCACAGCAGAGGGCTGGCCTGGAAGAGGGGCAACCGGGACAGAATCCGGCGCCCCGACTGGGACTAGAACCCGGTGTGCCGGCGCCGCTAGGCGGAGGATTAGCCTAGTGAGCTGCGGCGCCGGCCACAATTTGTTCTTTATACCTGGCTCTTTCCCTTGTTCCTTTATTCTTTCTGGGCTTTTGTATCTCTGACTTACTTTTTCAGGCCATCACTAAGCAGTGAACTTGCTTTTGCATTGGTTATAATCTTACTGTTGGACTTTCCTCATCTACTTTGTATTATAAGCCACTCTTCAGCAGCTGTTTTCTGCAAGAGGTGCAGTCAAAAACAAACTCCCCCTCAAATGTCCCTCAGATTTTATGCCTTTCCAGACGCTGGAGGTGACAGAAGACTGACCTCAAGGTGAGTAGGAGTGTTCACATCACTGTACCACATTTACCTGGTGATCAGGCTTCCAGAAACCCAAGACACCTGTATTAGTTATTACTAAAAGAAAGTGAGAAAGATCTTAGTGTTAGAAATGTGATAGTTACAGCATCATGCAGTTTATACTACAGGAGAGTGTGGAGTTTGCTTTAAGCCAGACCTTTCTGACTTAGAATAGTGTGAAATTTAAAATAAGACCAGTGTAAGCAAACAATGAAGGATAGAATTAAAAGGGAGAGAATGATCCTGTGGGGGAAGCAGGACACACAGCAGACTCATAGAATGGCAAATGCCTGAAACAGCACTCTGGCCTCAGAATCAACCCTTGGGACATTCGGATCTGGCTAAAAGGTCCATGAGAGTCTCACAGGCATGGAAAGCTATGACACGGTGGCAAAAAACAATCTAAATGAAAGATCCTGGTGAACAAGACCCCAGCAGAAAGAACAGGCCATCAAGGAGGGAGGCGCCTTTCTCTGAAGGGAGGAAGGAACCTCCACTGTGATATGGCCTTGACTAAACAAGTTCAGAGTCGGTGAACTCAAGGGGCTTCCATAGCCTAGACAGCTCATGGCAAGAGTCTCGGGTGATTGCTGACGTCATAAATAAGAGTGCCAGCTGTTAAATCAACAACGGGAGTCACTGAGTACAGGCTCCCCACGTAGGATCTCTGTCCTTAATGTGTTTTACTATGAAACTTAAAAACAACACTACTAGTTGAACAATACCCTATACCTTGTGCGGTTGTGTGAGTGCAGCCTGTTGAAATCCTTGCTTAGTATATACTAAGTTGATCTTCTGTATATGAAGGTGATTGAAAATGAAACTCGATGAAGATGGGAGAGAGAGTGGGAGAAGGGAGGGCTGCGGGAGGGAGGGAGGTTTGGGGGGGGAGCCATAACAATACAAAAGTTGCACTTTGTAAATTCACATTTATTAAGTAAAAAAAAGAACTTATCGGGGGGGGGGGAAGCCATTGTAATTCATAAACTGTACTTTGGAAATTTATATTTATTAAATAAAAGTTAAAACAAAACAAAAACAAAACAAAACAAAAAGAATAGTGTGAAATTTAGAGTTACATTTTCCTTTATGTGGGCTGTTTCTTTTTGCATAAAGCATGTTCATTTCTTTCCTATTTTTAAACAAATAATTTTTTTAATCTGAAGTTCTCTACTGGATAATGCTATTCTCATTGCTATATTCTCCTATGCACAACCAAACTTCTTAAAAGAAGAGCATGCATTCCTCTTTTGCTTTGCTACCTGCCTCTCACCTGCTCAACCTACTACCGCAGTCTGTTTGCACTTCCAGCACTGGACTAAATTGGCACTCACTAAGCTTATTGATGAGCTCCACAGTACTAAATTAGATGTACAGTCTCCTGTGCTTATGTATCCTTCAACTCCCTTGTGATGTTCACTCCCGTGGATCGTTCCTTTCTGGAGAATTTGTCCTGTCTTGGCTTCTGTGAGTCCATTCTCTCCTGATTTCCCGCTTTTCTGCAGCCATTCATTGCCTTTAAGTCCATCTCACAATGTCGATGATTCTTAGCGTTCCCATGGTTAATCACATTCTCTTTTCATTTCACGTACTCTCAGCGGCTGAGCCCATCACTCGTAACTACTCCCGAGTCTAACCTCTTCAGTTCAGGCCCCTCACATGAATTCGGGGACCCAGTCTCCACCATCGCTATTCAGATAGCAATTTGACACATTCAAACCGGAACACCAGCTCTAACAGAGTGAGGATGGGCAGTAGGATTGTCGATGCTTTTCCATGTAAAACCTGACTTCATCAATACCTACAGTAAACTTTGGCTTTTTGGTTGCATAGAACCCAAAGTTTATCTTGTACAGAGCTGGATGTGAATCCCTATCGCTTTAAAATGAAACTGCAGCCAAATCACTTAACCTCTGAGACTCAGTTTTCTCATCCATGAAACGGGAGTTATGATAGTAATACTTTTTGCATCAGATTGAGGTGAGATTACATGATTAAAACATGAAATTCATGGAAACTCATTACTAGTTCTGGTACTTGCTGAGAACTCAGTTATTGGTAGTTGAAATTATATATCATTATAGTTTTGTTATTGCACTATTTGAATTTGAATCAAGTCTACTATTTATGGCAGATTTAAACCTTATCTTTATATTTTTGCAAAATAGGAATAAAATACCAATGAAATGTGAACATGAAATATTTTATGTATATGTGTGTGTGGGGGTTAGATTTATTCATTTTAAAGGCAGAGTGACACAGAGAGAGAGAAGAGAGAGAGAGAGAGAGAGAGAGAGAGGGAGAGGGAGGGAGAGAATCTACTGGTTCCCTACCTAAATGACAACCAAAGCTGAGGCTGGAGTCATCATCCCCTTCTTCTCAGGCACATAAGCAGAGAGCTGGGTCGGAAGCAGAGTAGCAGGGACTCAAACAGGATCTTCATATGGATGCAGGCATCTCAAGTGGCAGTGTAACTTACTATGCCACAGTGCCCGCCCCTACATTTGGAATTGTTAAGCTCATTTTATATCTTTTTATATTGCCTGCCTCTTAAAAATTAATATATTCATGGGATTTTTAGTCACACTAAAGATATTTAATGGTTTACAACATTAGTGCATTCTGAAATTGTTAATATAGCTGCAGTTAAAGGTGAGTTTTCTACTTTCTGATATTTTCTTATTCTTTAGTGTCTCTTTCAGTTTGAAAAGCTCCCTTTAGCATATCTTGTAAAACAGGTGTGGTGGGGGATACATCCTCTCACCTTTTGTTTGCCTGGGAATATCTTCATCTCTTCATTTCTGAAGGATGGCTTTGATCTTGGTTGGCACATTTTTTTCTTTAAGCTCTTTGAATATTCCATTCCACTTTGTCCTGTCCCATAAGGTTTCTTCTGAGAAATCTAGTGTCAGGCAAATTTTAACACCCTTATGTGTTATTTGTTCTTTCTCTCTTGTTGCTTTTTTCTTTGTCTTTAACCTTTGGGAGATTGATTATAATATATAATGTATGTCTTGGGGTAGACTTGATTGCGTTGCATCTGATGGCCCTTAACCTTCCTGTACCTGGATATTTGTATTCTTCTCAAGCTGAGAAGTTTTCTGTTCTTATCTCTTTGAATACACTTTTCTTGCATATTTTACTTATTTATTTATTTGGAAGCCAGAGTTACAGAGAGAGAAGGAGGTTCACTCCCTAAATGGCAGCCAGGGTTGGGGCAGAGTGAAGCCAGGAGCCAAGAGTTTCATCCATGTCTCCCACATAGGTGCAGGGGCTCAAGCACTTGGCCCCTCCTCCCTGCTTTCCCAGGCACATTAACAGGGAGCTGGATTGGAAACAGAGCAGCCAGGACTTGAACCAGTACCCATATGGGATGCTGGTACTACAGACAGCAGCTTAGCATGTTGTACCACAGTGCCAGCCTGGAATATACTTTTTACCTCTTATGGCTTCTCAGGTCCCTCTTGAACCCAAATAACCTGAATGTTTGCTGCCTCCTAGTTCCCATAAGTTGGTTTTTCTTCTCCATTTTGGCTGTATGCTTTCCAATAGCCTGTTATCAATCTCATTGATTCTTCCTTCTGTTTGATCTGTTCTGCTATTGGTGTCTTTTACCACATTTTAAATTTTACTAGTGTGCTTTTCAGTGCTCCAGGATCTCTTTTTTTATCTTATTTTTAAAAAATAAGATAAATAAATAAATAAATAATTAAATAAATAAATAATTAAATAAATAAATAAATTTGAAAGGCAGAGTTACAGAGAGGCAGAGGCAGAGAGAGAGAGAGAGAGAGAGAGAGAGAGAGAGAGGTCTTCCATCCGCTGGTTCACTCCTCAATTGGCCACAAACCCGGAACTGTGCCAATCTGAAGTCAGAAGCCAGGAGCTTCTTCTGGGTCTCCCACGCAGGTGCAGATGCCCAAGGACTTGGGCCATCTTCTACTGCTTTCCCAGGCCATAGCAGAGAGCTGGGTCAGAAGTGAAGCAACCAGGACTCAAACCAACGTCCATATGGGATGCTGGTACTGCAGGCAGTGGCTTTACCCACTACGCCACGAAACCAGCTCCTCTTTTTTATTTTTAAAAGTTATTTAGGTCTTTCTTTTAACGTCTCTGATAAATTACTGAACTGTTTTTCCATGTTTTCTTGAGGTTCATTGAGTTTCCTTAAACATTTATTTTGAGTTCTTTTCTCCAAGGCATCACATAAAACCATCACTTTATGGTTGGTTTCTCATGCTTCTCTGACATTTCTTCATGCTTATTGGAACATTATGATATGTGCATATTCAAGTATCAGGTGTGTATCTCAGTCTTTGCAATCTGGCTTTGTATATGCCCATCCTTCTAGAAATTTCAGGCAGAATTTATGTTTATGTTCTCTAGGCCTGTAGTCACTTCTGCTATTTTGGCACTAGATGGTATCTTAAATCCAGATTTTCTGTGATCTGTGGTTGGTGTGTCATCACTGTTTAAGTACCAGAGGGTGCTCTAAGACCACCTTTGTCAAATATTTACAGTTGGTGAGTTCAGGTTGGGCACGGGCTCTGCGTAAAGAGGGTAGACCATTCCTGCTGAGTCCTTGAGCTTCTGCCTGGGGTAGAGGGGGCCCAGATGCCTCACCTACAGTCCTGGCTTGTGGCTGGGCGCCACTAGATTCTGTCTGGTTCTGGGCCTCAATGCTGCAGGTCAGACCCTGGGTTGCAAAGCAGTACTTTCTGCCTAACTCCTTGTTTTCCTCTCAAGTGAATGATGACCATCTGTGTCTTGTGCTTCCTGGATGGGGGGAGGTAGGGGATGTGCATAACTTTGATCATCACATCTGTCAAGAAAACTGAGTTGTACCTTAAGCCCACAAACCACCAAGTCCAGTACTATATAGAGGGGCAGGACCAAGGCCCATGCTTCTATGGCATAGCTAATAACATCATCTGTTCCTGGCCCAAGACCACTGCGACTAGCTGGATATGCTGCATACCAGAATTCAACACCATCATACCACAAGTCTCTTACTCACACTGGAATGGGTCCAGAGGTTCTGTCAACAAGCACTGGGCTAGGGGGAGGGGCTGTTGAGGTCTTTCAGGGGTTATTGGGTTCACTGTGGTGGCCTCAGCACAGAGTTCCAAAGCAACATCTTATGCTTAATTTCCTGTTCTATCCTTAAGTGGATAAAGTCTTGATGCATGTGGTGTTGCCCAAGTTTGGGGGAGGGATTATAGAGAACACTTCCTCAGCTGCCAAAGTTGACACTAAACTGGGTCACATCCAAAGGTCATATAAACAGTGTTGCAGGTGGGCCAGAATATATCTGCCCCATTGAAGTGGATTTCCACATGGCTCTGGAACAGGTGCACAGGTACTGGCCTGGAGACAGAGACTGTGAGGTCTCTATTGCTAGGTCTGTTGCTAGGTTCCATATCTAAGGCTTGCACTTAATAACTTCTCCTTCTGCCAAGTGAGAAGTATTTCTCTGTGTTCTGCTGTTTAGAGCTGGGGGAGGAGGGATGTGAGTGATTCTTTCCTTCCTGGTTTCTTCGATGTGGTTTTTTTTTTTTCTGTCTTATTGTTACTCTAAAACAGGTACTATGATTCCTTGCTTGGTTTTGTTAGCTCTCTTATTAAAGTATTTTAATGTGTAGCTAGTTGTTTAAATTGATATTTCTCTGAGGAGATGATTACTGGGGGAGCTTACTCTGTCCTCTTTCACTTCCACTTCCTTCCCATCTTTCCTTGAGTCACTTGGGTTGAAAATTTTGAAATACTCTTACCCTTCTCCCCTTATGACCTAAGTAATTAGTTATCAAGTCTTCTAGAGTCTTCTTCCTTTGTTGGTAGCTCTTATACTTCTTCCCTTCTAGTTCTAATTTTTACCATATTTGAGTAACTATCAGTAGTTAAGAATTTGTGATTGAAAAACTACATTTGAAATTTTATCTAGTTTTAATTAATTTAAATTCATATAGACTCCAGGAAGAGGGTCTAGAGAATATTCCCTTTTGGTCCAGGCCATGAAACAAATGTTCTTAAGTATGAGGGTGGACTCTGTAGAGGAGGGACTGGGGAACCTTAGTCAGGAAGATAAGATATGTAAATGAAAAGTGGAAGGAGTGTTTGGGGCAGGATTGGTAACATATTGTATCAGTCCAGAAGCAATATGAAAAAATTTCCCCTGGAGAGGTGAGTTGCCTCAACAAAAGTTTGCAATCAAGTACTACTTTTTGTGAGGAGCATGAGGGCTGGAAGTTAGGCCAGTTATTTATAATCTTAAAGGATTCTGGGATATTTGGAGAGCAGAATGAAAGTGCTATAAACCTATCTCACTTGTATGTTGTGAACATTCAGTGAAATCATCTGTGTTAAGTGCTTAGAACATAGTGCCTAACACATAGTATGTGCTCAATTAATGGTAGCTAATGCTATTAATAACTACTTGTACATAATATACTAGTTAAAGGCATGGGTTTTGGAATCAGAAGACCTGGATCCTGATCCTGCTATCCATATGACCTTGACAAAGTCCCTTTAACTTGTAAATCTCTCAATTTCCTCAATTTCAAAATGGAAATCTTAATAATTTCCATCCTATAAGAGTTTTTTGAAACTATAAGCATTTTAAACACATAACACAGTACCTGGCACATAGTATGTACTCAGTCATGCTGTTATTATTATTACATTCATTATCTATCTGTTACTTACTGATGCAGGAAGCATTGATACCCCCCTTAGGATACACAGATGTTCTTTTGAGTCCTGGACAGCATTTCCTTCATCCAAGAGGACTAAATTCAATAAATTTTTTTACAGTGGAAGATCTTCCATAAGTATATGGATGTAGATGGCAAATTTTTAACTTTACTCTTTCTAGTTCATAAAGTTGTAGATAAGTTTCTCAGTTTTAGGGCCTGGGCATCTCAACTGGTCTGTGCTTTAAGTGGAAATTTTTAGATCACCAGACTAATAATTTTCACAGTTGAGTAAGGGCCCATTAAATGGACAGACAGTGTCAGAAGATTCAGGTGAACAATCAATCTAGTTTGAAGACATTCTCAATATTTTTTGCCAAAGGATCTTTTCATAACCCTCCTGGTTTTAGGATGTAAGTAAGAAGCACAGGTTCTGTGTTGGATGGAAGTATAACTTCTTCATCTCAATGGGGACCAGAGTAGCACCAAAGAAGGATAGAAAGACAAAGAGAAAAAGAGGATGGAGAAGGTTAGAAGGAGGAGGATGAGGAAAGCGGAACTAGGATAACTTCTGGGTTTCTAGATTTGGACTGGGGAGATTGTGCTACCACTAACTAGTTCAGGTAATACAGATGGAGGAATAAGCTCACAGAGTGTGGAACTGATAAAATCAGTGTTGCCTATATCAAATCAGCAGGAATAATTAGCGAGAATACTTAGCATTTATGCCCACTATGTGCCATGTGAATGACCAGGATATGATGGAGCAAGGAATTTGAGGTGAATGGATTGTGCCTGACAGCTGGATCTGTGAAAAGTCCATAAAAAGGAGAATGGAGGTATACATAATCTGAGTGGAGAGAAAGTTATGATTAGACTTCCTTTGAAAAGTTTTCTAAATGCCTTTGGCTTTAGCTTATGGAGGATGACTTCTTGAATTAAGCCAGAACACCTTGGAGAAACACAAAATGCTTATGGGTGTTTGGAGGAATATTTCCGAGTTGCTGCCAATGTAAGTAGGCCAAACAAGCAGAATTCCCATTTGATGGATTTCTGAACTATCCTCATTATATTGTTGGTTCTAAGTGGACCAAGTCTTCTTATATAATTTCAGTTTCATGCTGTAGAGTGGGACAGCAGCTGGGATATGTTTCCATCTTTTTTTTTAAAGATTTATTTTATTTATTTGAAAGACAGAGTTACAGAGAGAGGTAAAGCCAGAGAGAGAAAGATATCTTTCATCCACTGGTTCAGTCCCCAAATGACCACAACAGCCAGAGCTGAGCTAATCCGAAGCCAGGAGCCAGGAGCTTCTTCCAGGTCTCCCACGCAGGTGCAGGGGCCCAAGGACTTGGGCCATCTTCTACTGCTTTCCCAGGCCATAGCAGAGAGCTGGATCAGAAGTGGTACAACCGAGACTCGAACCGGTGCACATATGGGATGCTGGCACTGCAGGTTGGGCTTTAACCTGCTGTGCCAGAGCTCTGGCCCCTCTCTCACTCATGAAGAGTGGAGTAGATTGGGAGGATTCTGATCCTTCTCCTGCCTTTCTGGTTCAAGAAAAATGTGATGGAGGTGGGGAGACAGTATAAGGTCAGCCTTAAGTGTCATTTGTTTTGAAGAGTGAAAGTAAAGATGATGGATCTTGATGGTGTCCACGATAAAGACATTAGGAGGTGTCTTTTATTTGACAGAGAGAGGGAGAGAGAAAAAGAGAGATCTTCCATCCACTGTTTGACTCCCCAGGTGCCCACAATGGCAAGAGCTGGGCTAGTCACAAGCCAGAAGCCTGGAAATCCATTTGGGTCTTTCATGTGTGTGGCAGGGAACCAGCCACTTGAGCCATCATCTGCTGCCTCCCAGGGTGTTTATTAGCAAGAAGCTGGATTGGAGAGTGTAGACAGACTCGGACTCAAGGACTCCAATATGGGATGCAGGTATTTCGAGCAGCAGCTTAACCCACTGTACCAAACACCCACCCACTTGGACAGGTTTTTAAGCCTTTGCTGCTAATATTGCCCAGGGAATAGCTGAGACGTTTGCCCTATTACCACCCATTTCCCTGCCTTTACCTCTCTTGCAAATTATCCCTCCCCCCAGCATCCAGTCACAAATGGAACGCTGCAGACAACACCTGGATGACAGGCCAGGCCATCTGCAGTGAACATGTTGGAGCACTTCCTTTTGTCCCCACATCCCTACTTTCCTAGTATATAGGCTGCGCCAGGGTATTACACTCACTGAATCCATTTCACATCAGAGCTGATGGACCCCGAGGCTGACTTTCAAAAGTCCTTCTCCAGCAAGTGCGAAGAGCAGCTCCTCGGTTGCCAGGAAGAAGCAGCAGGAGGGCTGCTCCCCGGGAGTCACTATCATATTCATCTACCATTGTCCTGAAATTTCTGGTCTAACAATCCATGGGGGAGTGACCACAGGCCTTCACTGGCTAAAGTGACAGCATCCCTGGTGACCTCCGTGCTAAGCAAAGTGAGGGAAGGCTGGATGAGGAAGCAAAGGGCAGAGTAGCAGCGGGTGAATAGATCCTGTTTTGTTGAACGGAGACTCTGATTTGTAGTATCACACTGGGCGTGCATCGCTGTGAGTGCTGCCACAAGGGAAGAGCAGATGGAGGAGTGACACAGCTCTCAGCAACCAGGACCACAGATAGAAATATATAGAGGAGGCTAGAGGTGGCTTTTTGAAGTCAGCATGAAACAGAATGTATTCAGAAGCACACGTGCATTTCCCGAGATCTCCGAGCAGATGAAGCAGAAAAGGTGCTGAGCAGTTGCCCTAAACTGTCAATAACAGTGAGTCAAACATGCAAGAGTTTAAAATCAGAATACAGCCCATCGCCTTGACATTGGGTCTGAACTGAGGCAGCCATTCAGCTGAGAGAGTTGCCTGTTCTAGACTCTTCCTTAAGCTAGTAAAACCTGAAATTTGTTGTGAGCATTCATGGGGATAGATAATTTGGTTGAAGTCCATGTTTTAATGTTTCTTTATTTCTTCATGATGATATGATTAACGATTGATTTGGTGTCAGCTCACCAGGAAATGAGCATGGGATGGTTGATTTATGCCAGGGTCCCCTTTATTAGTTTGTTTTGACTTTAAAGCCTCTGATAGAATTTTTTTATCTTTTTCTTTTTAAAGATTTATTTGAAAGGCAGAGTTACAGAGAGGCAGAAGGAGAGAGAGAGAGAGAGAGAGGTCTTCCATCCGCTGGTTCACTACCCAGATGGCCACAACAGCCAGAGCTGAGCCGATTTGAAGCCAGGAGCCAGGAGCTTCTTCCAAGTCTCCCACGTGGGTCCAGGGGCCCAAGGACTTGGGCCATCTTCTACTGTTTTCCCAGGTGCATTAGCAGAGAGCTGGATCAGAAGTGGAGCAGCTGGAACTCCAACTGGCACCCACATGAGATGCTAGCACTGCAAGCGGTGGCCTTTACCCACTAGGCCACAGCACCAGCCCCCTCTGATAGAATTTTAAGTCAATGGCATTAGAGTGGAACCAGTAACATATTTGAAATTTTTTGAAAAAAGTTTTTGAATAGTGTTCCTTACATGAAAGAGGGAAATGCTTTTCTGACATTCAGAATGTCTGATATTTTTAAATTAATAATAGCAACCATGTTGGTCAAACCCCTGAGAGAAATGCTCTGCTTAAGAAAGGGGATTTATTACTAAGGGTTGGGAAAAAAAGGAATATGTAGGGAATGGATTTTAGAAAGGGTCCAGCAATCCCCTGGGCTCCAAAGCTCCAAGAACTAGGACAGATGTTTGGGTGGGAACCTACAACAATGCCTAAGACATTAGCAAAGAATAAAGCAAGAGGATGAGAGAAACAGGATAGAGAAACAGAGCCCAGAGAAGAGGCAGGGATAAAGTGGTGCAGATGGGTCAGGCGCCACCCAAGGTATTGATATCCTGGATTTCCTCTCCTTGATCTAGGATCTTGGAGGCATTTGGGGCCTACCGTTAGGCTGGGACCTCATGTTCTCCAAATATTCATATTGTAAACCTGGAGTTTAATTCTTTAAAAGGCCTCTGGGACCTGCTGTTTTCCATCACCACCACCTCAAATTGGTTTGTTCTTTTTCTCAGAAAATATGTGCACATCCTTGAAGAAAACAGACAAAAAAAATCCCTCTTCCAGTGAACTTTACTTTCGGAAAGAAGAGGAATTCAGTAAGCACATAAAAATGGTATTTTCACAGAATGTAGTATGCGATTATGAAAACAGTAGTATGAGATAAAATGGCATGCAGTGCATGTATATATCCACATGTTTAAGCTAATTTAGTTTGGATAGTAAGAAAAGTTATCACCAAGGAGGTGAGATTTGAGTGGAGACTTGTGGGACAACAGAGAACCAGCTAATCAGACGTGTGTGAAGAACATTTGACGTGTATAGAAGAAGAAGTGTAGAGGCCTTGAGGCAGGAACAAGTTCTTTGTGTCTGAGGTCAGAGAGATGGATAGGAGCCAGATAAGCCAGAACTCTGTGGGCTCTCGAAGGAATTTCAATTTTATTCTAGGAGCAATGGCAAGCCATTGGTGAATTTTAAGCAGGGGTGCTAGATGATCTTGCAGATGTTTCTCTCTCTCTCTCTCTCTCTCTCTCTCTCTCTCTCTAAGGTAACTCCATTTAATCTGTGAGGGATGAATTGTGAGAAGCCAAGACCAGACACAGAAAGACCATTTTGTAAGCTACTTTACAGTAGCTTACTTTTACAAGTATAGGCAAGAGGGGCTGGTGCTATGGTGTAGTGGGAGGGGCCGCTGCCTGCAGTGCTGGCATCCCATATGGGTGCTGGTTCTAGTCCCGGCTGCTCCACTTCTGATCCAGCTCTCTGCTATGGCCTAAGAAAGCAGTAGAAGATGGCCCACGTCCTTGGGCTCCTATACCCATGTGGGAGACCTGGAAGAAGCTCCTGGCTCCTGGCTTCGGATTAGTGCAGCTCTGGCCATTGTGGCAATCTGGAGAGTGAGCCAGTAGATGGAAGACCTCTCTCTCTCTCTGCTTCTGCCTCTCTGTAACTCTGCTTTTCAAATAAAATAAATAAATCTTTTTAAAAATAGTATAAGCAAGAGATAATGGTGGTGATGATAGTTAGAGATGGGTATGGAAGGGTATGGTATATGTTGTGGAAGTACACTAGACAGGACTTTGAATGAAATACATATTAGGTATGAGGGAAAGGGAAGCATCTTATAATGAATACATATATATATATATGAAAATATAATAATGAATCTGTGCAACTGGGTAACTTGTGGCACATTTACTGTAATAGGAAAAGCACCCATGTCAGTAGTGTGGTTTTGGTAAATTTAGGTAGGGAGAGGGCCAAGATTATAGTTAAGGTTGAGGTATATACTAAGAATCTTTCTGAAAAAATACCAGTGAGGCAGCTGGGTTTATGAATTTGGAACTCAGTGGAGAGCTCAGGACTGGAATATAAATAGTTATTTAAATCTATAGCTCAGGACTGGGATATAAGTTCCGAAGTTGTTATTTAAATCTATATGGTTGGATGAAGTCACCAACGGGTAGAAAATAAAGATGAGAAGAGGAGAGAGATGACAGGGTCTATGCCCTGAGCAATGCCTTCATTTAGAGTTAAAGCAAAAGAGAGGCCGGCGCTGCGGCTCAATAGGCTAATCCTCCACCTGCGGCGCCGGCACCCCAGGTTCTAGCGCGGTGCGCTGGCCGCAGCACTAGCTGCGGCGGCCATTGGAGGGTGAACCAACGGAAAAAGAAGACTTTTCTTTTTGTCTCTCTCTCACTGTCCACTCTGCCTGTCAAAAAAAAAAAAGGCAAAAGAGAGTAACAAAATACATAGAGAAAGAGCAGTCACTGAGGTAGGAGGAAAACCAGGATGGTGTCTTGGATTTGCCAAGAGAAAGAGTATTTCTTTTTTTTTTTTTAATTTAATTGACAGATACAGTTAGAGAGAGAGACACAAAGAAAGGTCTTCCTTTCTTTGGTTCACCCCCCCCCCCCAAATGGCCACCATGGCCGGCGCGCTGTGCCGATCCAAAGCCAGAAGCCGGGTTCTCCTGGTCTCCTATGTGGGTGCAGGGGCCCAAGCACCTGGGCCATCCTCCATTGGCTTCCTGGGCCACAGCAGAGAGCTGGACTGGAAGAGGAGCAACCGGGACTAGAACCTGGTGCCCACATGGGATGCCGGTGCTGCAGGCGGAGGATTAACCAAGTGAGCCACAGCGCCAGCCCCAAAGAGAAAGAGTGTTTCAAGGAGAAGGGATTGAATTTTTCAAATATGACCACAAAAACTTCTATCTCATGCTTTAGTTTAAATGTGAGCTTGCCATGTCCCCATTAAGAAGTGATTCTGTATTCCCTTCTGTTGAATCTGAGTGGACTTTAGTGATTACTTTAACCAACAGAGCATGATAAAGGTGACACTTATGACTTCTGAGACTATATCTTAAAATGTTAATTCAGATTCTGTTCTGCTCATTCTCTTTTGGAATATGAGCCTTTAGAGCTCTGAACCACCTTGTTAGAAGTCATGTGACCCTGACACCACCTGCTGGAGAAACCATATGAAGAAATCACATAGAGATAGGGGAGAGATGCCCGAGGATCCCAGATGTTCCAGTTTCCAGCTGTTGCAGCCTCCCCAGGGCTGGCACCAAACGTGTGTATGAACAGGCCTTTGGATTAACCAGACCTAAACACCATCCACCTGAAACTATGAGACATCTGAGCCACCTGGGTTGTTTCCAAATACCTAACCTTTGGCAATTAGAAGGGGGTAATAAATGAGTGTTATTTGAAGCCACTAAATTCAGCTGATTTTTAAATCAGAAAGAGGTAATCAGACCAGGGACAAACAGAAGAAAGTCCCCATTAGATGTGCCAATCTGAAGATTATCGATGATTTCAACAAGAACAGGTTCAGTGAGGTCTAGGAATGGAAGCTCAAATGGGGTGCTTTGAGGACAGAATGCCAAATAAGAAAGCTCAGTGACGCTAAGTGATTTAATATTTCAGCTAAGGAGAGTGGAGATGTGAGACAGTAGTTAGAAGGATCAAGGGAACATTTTTCTATTTTCCAATGGTAGATACATGAACATGTTTATGTAATGATAGAGACAAGTTAGAAAAATAGAAATTAAAGATAGTGCAGAGGCCCAAGGACTTGGGCCATCCTCCACTGCTTTCCCAGGCCATAGCAGAGAGCTGGATTGGAAGTGGACCAGTCGGGACTTGAACCGGCACCCATGTTGGATGAAGGCACCGCAGGCAGTGGCTCCACCCACTACAACACAGCGCCAGCCCCGACCAAACAACTTCTGATGGTTTTCCTTTGCCTGATGCATCAAAATCATGGAATCCCAGATCTCAAAGGGAACATATATCAAGTATACATATTCTCAGGGTATAAAACAGGCAGTGACTTACCCAAGTTAAGCAGCTGCTCAGTAAAGCATAGAGAGTGGACCATGGATCTGGAACCAGATCTGCTGAGTCGAAGTCTAATCTTTGGAGGCAGTCTTGATTTCAGTTGTAGTGTCCCAAACTGGTAGATCACAGGTGTTAGATTATGAGTGAGACTTCACCATTCTATTGACAGTGCTGGCGCTCTGGCATGGTGGGTAAAGCCTCTGCCTGCAGCACTGGCATCCCATATGGCCACCGGTTCGAGTCCCAGCTGCTCCACTTCTGATCCAGCTCTCTGCTATGGCCTGGGAAAGCAGTAGAAGATGGCCCAAGTCCTTGGGCCCCTGCACCCGTGTGGGAGACATGGAAGAAGCTCCTGGCTCCTGGTTTCGGATTGGCCCAGCTCTGGCTGTGTGGCCATCTGGAGAGTGAACCAGTGGAGGGAAGACCTCTCTCTCTCTCTCTCTCTGTAACTCTGCCTTTTCAAATAAATAGTAATAAATATATATTTTAAAAGAAAGTCTATTCATACCCTTTCTTTACAGTTCCACAATAATAATGTTAATTTAAATTTCTATCATTTCCACTTATACTATCAAAATAATTTCTTAATTGTTTGAATTCTTGGTCCACACCTCCTTTTTGGGAGGCAGCATGGCATAATAATTAATACAGTCTGGGGGCTGGTGTGGTTACGCAGTAGATTAAGCAGCTGCTAGCAACGTCCTCATTGTAGATCAGGGCTAGTTCGAGTCCTTGCTGCTCCATTTCCAATCCCATGTTCCACTAATTGCCTGGGAAGGCAAAGGATGATGGTCCAAATACTTGGGCCTCTGCCACTCATGTGGAAGACCCAGATGCGGTTCTTGGCTCCTAGCCTCCATCTAGATCAATCCTGGCTGTTGTAGGCATTTGGGGAGTGATCCAGTTGGTTGAAGATTTCTCTTCTCTCTCCCTGTCTGTCCCTCTCTCACTTTGCCTCGCAAATAAATCAATCTTAAAACAAAGAATGTCGCCTGTTGCTCTTAATTCTGTTATTGAAAAGTATCCTAGCAATTAAGTCCTACCTCTGCCACTTAAGAGCTGAGTGAACCTGAGAAAGCTAAGAAAATAACCAATTCCTTTACAAAATAAAACTTCAGGCATGGCAGGATAGATTCCTACAGCAGTCCTTGTCATGCCAAAGTAGTACTGTTTTTCTTTTTTAATTAATTTATTTTATTTGAAAGGCAGAGTTACAGGGAGGCAGAGGCAGAGAGATGGAGAGAGAGAGGTCTTCCATCTGCTGCTTCACTCCCAAATGGCCGCAACAGCCTGGACTGGGCCAGGCTAAAGCCAGGAGCCAGGAGCTTCTTCCAGGTCTCCCACATGGGTGCAGGGGCCCAAGGACTTGGGCCATCTTCTACTGCTTTCCCAGGCCATAGCTGAGAGCTGGATCGGAAGTGGAGCAGCCGAGACTTGAACCAGTCCTATATAGGATGTCGGTGCTGTAGGCGGTGGCTTTATCCACTGTGCCACAGTGCCGGCCCCAGAACTGTTTTATAGATACTGAACTCAGGACAGGAATACCCATGAAGGTCAATGTACCATATAACTAAATATTTAATAGTTTTTAATCAAAGTAATAATTTTTTCTGGCCTTCTACCTTCATAACAATAGAATTTTTAAAAAGTGTAATGTGATTAAAAAATACCCTCATATCACCAAAAGTCATAAGAATATCAAGATAACTGGATTTACAGACAGTGAGAGGGAAAGACAGAGAAAAAGGTCTTCCTTCCATTGGTAACCCCCCCGAAATGGCCACAACGGCCAGAGCTGCACCAATCCGAAGCCAGGAGCCAGGAGCTTCTTCCAGGTCTCCCACGTGGGTGCAGGGGCCCAAGGACTTGGATTATCTTCTACTGCTTTCCCAGGCCACAGCAGAGAGATGGATTGGAAGAGGAGCAGCCGGGACTAGAACCAGCGCCCATATGGGATGTTGGCGCCACAGGCGGAGGATTAACCTACTGCGCCACATCACCGGCCCCTTTTTTACATATCTAGATATTCTGTGGTGTGCTGTTGAAATCAGGATGAATAATAACATAAAGATATAATTAATACATTATTATGTATTTATTCCATAAAACTTATTTTAGTCTTCATGTCAGTAAAATTTTTGATTATATTGTTGTAAACAAAATATGTACATAATTTCTTCTGTATACAGTAATTATTTAAAGTACTATGACATAATTGTACTCGAGTGTTAAATTTTAATACATGTTCATCAAATGTAAAATAAAGCATATCGAAGTTTAAAAGTCAAAATTATTTTTTCGTGTTTTCAAAAAAGTAGTGTTATTCAAAAATATGCAACCATTTTTATTGAAATTATAGCTAAGATGTAATTATAGGGCCCAAGCCACACTCCCCTCTTGTTCAGAATGAAGAGTTGAACTGATTAGAACTTTTATCCTAGGTAATGCTGCTTTGTGTGTCTCCCACACTAGAATGTGAGCTGCTCAAGGAGTTTATTCATAATCTACTCTGTATCTCTTTTTCATCCCTTCTCTCACATCCCTGAGTTCAGGCCACCATTATCTCTTGGGTAGACCACAGCAATAGTCTTTCAACTGATCTCTGTGTTTGCCTTCTCTAAGTCATATTCCACAGTGTGGCTCGCAAAGGGGCATTTCTAAGATGTACAACTTCTTTGAGAAGAAAGTATTAGAGAGTCTATTTACAGTCTTCCCTTGGTAGCTGTGAGTTCCAGGACCTCAGTAGATGGCAAATTTGCAGGTGCTCAAGTCCTTACATAAAGTGGCGTAGTATTTGCATATAACTTGTGCAAATTCTCCTTTAAACTTTAAATCATCTGTAGATCACTTATAACACCTAATATAATGTAAATGCTATGTAAACAGCTCACAAGAAAAATGTCTGTACATATTCAGTGAAGATGCAATCACTTTCCAAATATTTTCTTTTTTTAAAATAAGATTTATGTATTTATTTAAAAGGCAGAGAGAGAGAGAGAGATCTTCCATCCGCTGGTTCATTCCCAAATGGCCACAACAGCCTGGAAAGGCCAGGCTGAAGTCAGGAGCCAAGGAGCTTCTTCCGGGCCTCCCACATGGGTGCAGGGGCCCAAGGACTGGGCCATCTTCTATTGCTTTCTCAGGTGTATCAGCACGGAGCTGGATCTGAAATGGAGCAGCCGGAACTTGAACTGGCATCCATATGGAATGTTGGAACTGCAGGCAGCAGCTTAATCCACTACGCTACAGCAAATATTTTCAAATATTTTCGATCCACATTTAGTTGAATGCAAGAGCAGGGAGCCAGTGGATCAGGGGGACTGACTGTATACTTGTGTTTGTTCTTGGTCATTGTTTAGTATTTTTGTATTGGTGTGTGCTATCTTATACATAATATGTTAGTACAGTTGTATCTGTATTCAGCGTATAAATTAATAAATGTATATGTAAATCAGAGGCGCATGCTAGAATTCTTTGCTATCAAGACAATCAGCTACAAAAAGTACTAAAGACAACTGCTCTCTAGGATCAAGTTCAATCTCCCTAATATGGCAGTGGAGGCCCTGTATGATATGGTCCCACCTCCTCTGTTTTCAAAGGCAGGAGCAAACTATGGGGCACATACAATGCAGGTGATGGCAAAATTATGAGCTAGCAGGCAGCACACGGCACAACAGGGCTTGGCAGGTGGTAATCCTGGTATGTCCTCAGTGTCAGAGGCTTCAATACAAAGTAGTACAGATGTCTTGACAAGTAGGTGGAGTGCTATGACAGTAATGCAGGCACAGATTCCAGAGGTGCAGGCAGGTTGGCAGCTGGCCAGCATCAAGGAACTCTGCCAGGAGGGATCAGGACTTCAACTGGACTGGGACTTGGAGCTGGGACTTCACTCCCTGGGAGGGAGGTGCTCAGCAATAGCAGGGCAGCTCTAGTTCTTGGGGGATGGGAGCTTGAGAAGTAGTTACCTGCACTGGGCTTAAGGAAAAGGAAAAAAAAGCAGTAGCAAGAACTGAGGATGGCTGTGGGATCAATTGAGTCACAGGAGCAAAAGGACTTCCTAGTTTGCAGGGCCAGGGACGTGAGGTCACCAGCAGTGCTGACCCGAAGCAGAGTCACAGCGTGTTCGGCGGTTCTGGCTCCTATCCCTCTAATCTAGGGTCAGGGTAAATACTGAAGCAGAGCTGACCCTGCATCTGGGGGTGGGTGACCTCCAGAAATGAGCTCCAGTTATGGGGAGGGGAGGGGCAGTGCCTGAGGACGAGGCAAGGCCTATCTCCCTGTTGTTCTCTAAAGCTGCCATTCAATGCCCTTCTCAATCTAGCCCTACAATAATACCATCTAACATTTGGTGTTATGCGCCAGCCATTGCTCTACGTGATACCTGTTAACTCATTAAGTCCTCAAAAGCCTCTTAAGGCGATCCTATTAATGTCTGCATTTTTTTTTGACAGGCAGAGTGGACAGTGAGAGAGAGAGACAGAGAGAAAGGTCTTCCTTTTGCCATTGGTTCACCCTCCAATGGCCGCCACGGCCGGCTCGCTGCAGCCGGCGCATCGCTCTGATCCGAAGCCAGGAGCCAAGTGCTTCTCCTGGTCTCCCATGGGGTGCAGGGCCCAAGCACTTGGACCATCCTCCACTGCACTCCCTGGCCACAGCAGAGAGCTGGCCTGGAAGAGGGGCAACCGGGACAGAATCCGGCACCCCAACAGGGACTAGAACCCGGTGTGCCGGCGCTGCAGGCGGAGGATTAATTAGCCTAGTGAGCCGCGGCGCCGGCCAATGTCTGCATTTTTAAGAGGAGGAGACTAAGGAATTTAGCTATGTGCCCAGGATTGCACAGCTAGGAAATACAGGAGCCCAAATTCACATGGGGGAGGGGGGCGGGGGTGGGCAGCCTGCCACCAGAAGACCGTGCTCTTCACTGTTCCCCTAAGCTGCTTCTCCACGTGGTGTGACAGCCTTTGTTCCCATCACAACTTTTCACATGCCCAACGCTGTCGCCGCCCAACTGGGCTTCTCTTACTGCCTCCCGAATATGCTTTGTGCCCTACTTCCCGAGGGCCTGTGTTGCTATGACTGGAATGCCCATCTTGCTGCTCTCAATGTGTCCAAATACTGTAGGCCAGGTCCTGGCCCAGGTCTTCTTTTCTCTGGTTCTTATTCCCTAGATGGACTGAGCTTATGGCTGAACTGGGGCTTTTGGGGGTTAGCAGTTCCCAACCCAGAACCTAGTGGGTTTTTCCCTCTGCTTTTCACCTAAACTCTGTGCTTGTGTGAGTGTGTGTCTCCCTGTGTGTATTCAAAATAACAAGACAATCTAGGAGCTGGTCCCACAATGGGAAAAGAACCTTCTCTGAAGAGATTTGCCTGTGAGTGAATATAGTGACAGGAGGAGACCGGGAGTCTGCTGGGGAGAGAGTGAGATTTGGGCTTGATTTCCTCTGCGGTTGTTTTTGGACAACAGCGTGTTTCCACACCCCCACGAGTGTTGATTCTGGGATGGTATCGTTTGTGTTGGTTCGCAATAATCTTTACAGAGAGTCTAATTACAGACTGGCAGCAGAGAGAGAATGTAGAAGCAAGTGCACGCTGTGACAATTGCTAGGCAAAGAGTTCTCTTTGGAGCGAAGAGCAGCTGTAACGGGCTTTGTGAGGAGGGGCAGTAGGCAGGCAAAGGAATAATTCAAGAAAGGATAGTGGCACTAGTTGTGCCCACTCCTTTTGGAATAGGATTGTGCCATAGTTAGGGTTTTTCAGGAACTCAAGAAGTTTTTGCATGAAAGGCATTCCAAAGTCACCCTTCATTCCTTCTCCTCGTTGTGCCTGTTTGTAGTTCCCAGTGCTCTCTGTGGGCTTTATTTGCTAATCAGAGAATATTTGGTTTTGCAGGCATGCATGCTCCATGAGTACAGGTGTATTCCCCCCACCTTGCTCAGGACATGTTAAGTGATTATTAAATATCTGTTGAATGAATGAATGAGTGCCATACATCTGATATGTTAACAGATTGGATTATTAAAGTTTTTTTTTTCCTAGAAGGAAAGGTCCACGGAGATGTTGCAGATGTTATTAGTGGGTGTTACAGAGGCTGGGAACTCAGTGTAAGGCAGTGGCACTAGGCCAAAAGCATCATCAAGTTAAGCTCTGCATCTAAGACAAGAGTGCATTGCATGTTCTACTAGGTGTTTAATATAGTCCAATGTAGTCAGTAAGAATCAGATACGGGGCTGGCAATGTGGCGTAGTAGGCTAAGCCTCAGCCTGCAGCGCTGGTACCCGGTATGGGCGCCAGTTCATGTCTCGGCTACTGGGCTGCTCCTCTTCCAATCCAGCTCTCTGCTGTGGCCTGGGAAAGCAGTGGAGGATGGCCCAAGTCCTTGGTCCCTGCACCCACATGCGAGACCCGGAAGAAGCTCCTGGCTCCTGGCTTCGGATCAGCCCAGTTCTGACCATTGTGGCCATTTGGGGAGTGAACCAGCAGATAGAAGATCTCTTTCTGTCTCTGCCTGTCTTTCTGTAACTCTGCTTCTCAAATAAACAAATCTTTTTTTTTAAAAAAAAATCAGGTGAGCAGTAACCTGTTTGTGCTATTGGTAAAGGTGGTAGGATCCTCAAATGTCCTATTAATTAACATTTCTGTTGATTTTCTTCTAGGCACATAATTGGTGTTCAAGAAATATGTGTTGAGTAATAATAGCTAAGTTATGTTAGTATTTATTATGTGCCTTTTCAGATGAGGAAAATAGTAAGACACAGAAAAGTCAAGTAATAGCTAGTAAGATGCAAGAGCTAGGATTCTATCCAAGTAGTCTGCCTCTGGCACCAGTAGATTTTCAGCTCTGCCTTGTGCCACACTGCTTTTGTTAAGATTTTTTTTTTAATTTTAAAGAAGGGGGTGGGGGAGGGCAGGCTTCCACTTGCTGGTTTTCTCCCTGAATGTCCACAAAGGCCAGGGCTGGGCCAGGTTGAAGCTGGCATTCTGATATAGGATGTTGGTGTTGCAGTTGGTGCCTTAACCCCCTTTTCCACAGTGTTGGCCCCTTGCACCACATTTCAACACAAAGTTTAGTCAATCCTTTGAATGAAGATATTGGAATTGTTGCTAAAAATGCAAATAGCTTAGAAGAAAAACAGCTTTATCCAGTATTTGTCACCTATTTTCAGCTTGTTCATCATTCAAGATGTTTTCTTGACTATAGTATGCAGACTATACACATACAGATATGAACTAAATCATACAATGTCACAAGTTTGAATATATGTATGCCACCAGCAAAATAAGGATAATAAATATATCTGTCACCTCTACAAATTTCCTTGTGTCCCTTTATACACTCCCTGTTTCCCCCTTTTCTACCCTTGCCCTGTCACTAGAAAGCTATTAATCTGCTCTCTGTCACTATAGATTATTTTGCATTTTCTAAATTTTTTGAAGATTTATTTTATTTATTTGAAAGACAGAGTTACAGAGAGAGGTAGAGCCAGAGTGAGAGAAAGGTCTTCCATTCTGCTGGCTCACTCCCCAAATGACTGCAATGGCCAGAGCTGAGCTGATTCAAAGCCAAGAACCAGGAGCTTCTTCCAAGTCTCTCACGCGATGGCAGGGTCCCAAAGACTTGGACCATCTTCTGCTGCTTTCTCAGGCCATAGCAGAGAGCTGGATTGGAAGTGGTACAGCTGGGCCTCGAACCGGCACCCATATGGGGTGTCAGTGCCGCAGGCTGGTACTTTAACCTGCTATGCTACAGTGCCGGCCCCTAAATTTAATTTTATATAAATAAAATCATAGTGTTCGTAATATTTCTGACTTCTTTCAGTATGATTATTTTGAGATTCATCCATGCTCTTGAGAGTATCAATTTATCATTTTTATTGCTGAGTAGTATTCCATTGTATGGATATTCTGCAATTTATTTGTTGGATTATTTCAAGTTATGAGCAATAACAAATAAAACCTTCATGAACATTTGTGTACAAGCTTTTGATCAGCATGCTTTCATTTATCTTGTGTAAATAATGTTTTAAGGAACTGTCAAACCGATTTCTAACATAGCTGTGCCACTTTACATGCCCAAGAACAGTGTATGAGAGTTTCAGTTACTCTACTGATACATCTTCACCAACAGTTGGTAAAATCATTTTCTTAAAAAGATTTGTTTATTTATTTGAAAGTCAGAGTTACACAGAGAGAGAGGCGAGGCAGAGAGAGAGAGGTCTTTCATCCGCTGGTTCACTCCCCAATTGGCCGCAACAGCTGGAGCTGCGCTGATCCAAAGTCAGGAGCCAGGGGCTTCTTCTGGGACTCCCACGTGGGTGAGGGGGCCCAAGGACTTGCAGGGCATAGCAGAGAGCTGGATCAAAAGTGGAGCAGCCGGGTCTCAAACCGGCGCCCATATGGGATGCTGGTGCTTCAGGCCAGGGGGTTAACCTGCTGCACCACAGCGCCGGCCCAGATCAAATCATTTTTAAAAGTAGACATTCTAATATGTGAGTAGTCATATATAATTAGGGTTTCAATATGTGAGTAGTCGTATATCATTAGGGCTTCAATATATATATATCCCAGACATCATGTAATGTGGAGCTTCTCTGCTTTGCTTATTGGTCATCTGTATATCTATTTTAGTGACTTGTCTGTTCAAATCTTTTGTCCATCTTTAGTTTTTTATTATTACTGAACTTTTAAAATTCTTAATATGTGTTGTATTCTTTTTTTTAATTTTATTTATTTATTTATTTGACAGGCAGAGTGGACAGTGAGAGAGAGAGACAGAGAGAAAGGTCTTCCTTTGCCATTGGTTCACCCTCCAATGGCCTCTGGGGCCGGTGCGCTGCGGCTGGCGCACCGCGCTGATCTGATGGCAGGAGCCAGGTACTTCTCCTGGTCTCCATGGCTCCATGGGGTGTCTCTCCACCTGGAAGGGAAGCCCTTGAGCACAGGGCCCATTGTCCATTCATGTTCCTCAGCCCATAACATCTACCAGAGTCTGCTGTAAATATTCACAACTTTGTCTGAACCTGCACTTTCTCAACTTTGTCAGTGAAAATACATATAGAAGGTCCAGGCTGGCGCCGTGGCTCAATAGGCTAATCCTCCGCCTTGCGGCTCCAGCACACCGGGTTCTAGTCCTGGTCGGGGCGCCGGATTCTGTCCCGGTTGCCCTTCTTCCAGTCCAGCTCTCTGCTATGGCCCGGGAGTGCAGTGGAGAATGGCCCAAGTCCTTGGGCCCTGCACCCCATGGGAGACCAGGAGAAGCACCTGGCTCCTGGCTTTGGATCAGCACGGTGCGCAGGCCACAGTGCACCAGCCGTGGCGGCCATTGGAGGGTGAACCAATGACAAAGGAAGATCTTTCCATCTCTCTCTCTCTCACTGTACACTCTGCCTGTCAAAAAAATTATAAAAAAAAAAAAGAAAATACGTATAGAAGGTCCAGCATTGTGGCATAATGGGTTAGGCGGCCTCCTGGCATGCTGGCATCCCATATGGGTGCCAGCTGTAGTCCTTGGTGCTCCACTTCCAATCCAGCTCTCTGCTATGGCCTGGGAAAGCAGTGTAAGATGGCCCAAGTGCCAGGGCCCCTGCACCCATGTGGGAGACCCGGAGGGCGCTCCTGGCCCCTGGCTTCGGATCAGCACAACTCTGGCCATTGCAGCCATTTGGGGAGTGTCTCTCCCTCTCTCTAAATATAAATCAACATGTCCAAAAAATAAAATAAACATTTAAAAAATACACACAGGATTTTCCTTTAACATTTTCATGTTATAAATTACACACATATGATTACATTGTCATTGTAAAATTTCAAATGATACAGATAGTGTTTCACAACCTTCCTCATCCCCATCCTCTTTGTAGAGATAGTCACAGTTTACAGTTCCATGGTTTTCCTTCCATTTTTCTTTACATTCGGTATGTACATGTGAAGGAACTTCAAAAAGTTCATGGAAATGGACTTGAAAAATAAGCTTATTTTGGTGCAAACATTTTTGAAATCTGTGCATGTGAGGGTCTTCAAACAATTCATGGAAATGCATATTATATAACTATGCAAAAATTTCAAAAACATTTACAGCAAAATAAACAAGTTTAAAATTTTTAATTGACACACAGTTGCAAAATGTGATGTTTTAATATCTGTATACATTGTATAATGTTTGAATCAGGATAAAAATATCGATCTTTGCAAATATTTATTATTTTTGGAGCAAGCATATGGCCTAACAGTTAAGACACCTGGTAACATGCCTGTGGCCCATATTGGAGTACCTGGGTCCAATGCCTGCCTGGCTCTGTCTCCCGATTCCAGCTTCCAGCCAATGCACACCCTGGGAGGTAAAAGGCCTTGGCTCAAGAAGTTGATTTTCTGCCACCCTTGTGGGAGATCTGGATTGAGTTCCTGGCTCCTGCCTTCTTCCTCCAGCCCAGTCCTGGCCAAAGAGGGCATTTAGGGATTGAACCAGAGAATAGGAGCTCTGTCTCTCTGTTTTTCTACCTTTCCAATCAATCCATAAGTCAATCTTTATCATTTTTTTTAATGTTGGAAACACTCCAAATCCTTTTCTTCTAGCTTTTTTTAAACAAGAATATACAGTATATTTTCATTATCTATTATCTCGCTACTGTGCAATAGAACACCAGAACTTATTATACTTATCTAACTATACTTAGACCCCATAAATCACTTTTCCTTATTCCTCTCTTTCCCTTATTTTCCCCAGTCTCTGGTAATCAGCGTTAGATTTTCAACTTCTATGAGATCAACTTTTTTTAGATTCCCATATGGGCGAGATCGTGCAGTACTTGTCGTTACTCTAGTATCAGAAACTTATCTTTTAACTCAATTTTTTCACAAACTTTTTGACGTACCTTCATATATATAATAGAGATGTATAGGTTTCTATGTGTTTTCCCACAAATGGATGTCATAGCTATTATTCTGTGGCTTGCATATCTTAGAGATCTTCCCAGGTTAGTAGATGCACATTTACTTCATTCTTTTAAACTGCTACATTGCACTTTATAGAATAGATACATTGATTTCCTACTAATGAACATTTATGTTTTTTTTCTGATTTTTGGCTTAATTATTACAAACAGTAGAGTAATGGAAAATCTTTACACACAGCTCATTGAACACACATGGGAGTTTCTGCAGAGCAAATATGAAAAAGTGGAAGTTCTTGATCTTAGGATATGTGCTTATATTTTTAGTGAAGCCTTCCTGTGTGGATCATGTAGGCCTTTCAGACCCATGTGGTAGCGGATGGCAGAGTTGCTGTCCCTAGGACAAACTGATTATAGTATCAGTGGATTTTTATTTTTAATTCTTGTTGACAAGGAGACAATAGAACATGTATTCAAGTCATTTCCTAGGCTTTTTAGTTACTATTTGGATACTCCTATACAGTGGGACTTTACTGTCACCTGGATTGCACTAGGTGGAATTCAGAGTGGCTTTTGTGGTTGTGACGCAACACAGCAGCTAGAACAGTAGGAGGGAATGTGGGCTGCTATGCAAGGAAACTTCTTGTGGCCTTTATGACTATGGGGATCTGATTGCTCCACTCTGTGCTCCAGAAAGGCAGCTGACAAACAGGCGTTATTAGCCTTGACAGGCAGTAAGTGAAGGAGTTTAGGTAGTTTAGGGGCACATTCCTCTGCAACTGGGAAAATTAGCTGGCAGGGAAGCCTTGATGTCAGTGGAATGGTAAACTATCCTGGAACACAAAAGCTGGCCCAGACCAGTAAACATTAAGTAGTAATTTTTTTTTTTTATTTTTTGACAGGCAGAGTAGACAGTGAGAGAGAGAGAGAAAGGTCTTCCTTTTTGCCGTTGGTTCACCCTCCAATGGCCGCCGCGATGCGGCCGGCGCATCGCGCTGATCCGAAGCCAGGAGCCAGGTGCTTCTCCTGGTCTCCCATGGGGTGCAGGGCCCAAGCACCTGGGCCATCCTCCATTGGCTTCCTGGGCCACAGCAGAGAGCTGGCCTGGAAGAGGGGCAACCGGGACAGAATCCCGTGCCCCGACCGGGACTAGAACCCAGTGTGCCGGCGCTGCAAGGTGGAGGATTAGCCTAGTGAGCCGCGGCACCAGCCAAGTAGTAGTTTAAAAATAAATGCAGTTCAATTAAAATATCCATTTAAATCTTGAAGCAATCTTAGATATGTGAATATGCGCTAGGTTTTAGATGATACCAAGGAATTGTTAATATTCTTTGGTGTGATAATGTCACTGAGGATGTATAATAAAAATGTCTAAACTATTCAGAGATGCATATTGAAGAATGTAGGGGCTAAATGACATGCTTGAAATTTGTTTTACAATACATTAGAATTAAAGAAAAAAGCCAAAGTAAAAGTTGCAGCATTTTGTGACTTGTCGCTCTGGGGAATAGATCTGTATGAATCTCATCATACTGCTCTCACCACATTGTATGTATTTGAAAGTGTTCATAATGCATGTTTATAAAGAAGGCATGACAAAGATCTGCTTGGAGAAACGGCACAGTCAAAGCAACCCACCAAAGGAGACTGTGGATTCATATGGTTAGACAATTTGTAATATCTAATCAGATATTCTGTTTTCTGATGAGACATAATTTACATCTGTCAAAAAGACTGCCAGCCGCCCAGGATGAGCTGTGAAGGTCCATGCTGATGCCACCATTCCGTGGTAGTCCAGGTACAGGTGTATCTATACAAACCTAGGGTGGGACAATCTGAATTGCTACAAGATGAAACATTGAAGCATTTCTTTAAATTAAAAATTCACTGTTTCAGAACTCATTTAAATAGCCAGCTGTCCCCTTTTTATTGATTGATTTTTTTTACAATTTAGCTAAACAATTATACTTCCAAGAGTATATATAATGTACATATGCCTGTTAAAGAATGAAAACAAAATGAAATAAAATGAGTACTTCAGCCCTGGATTATGAAAATAGAACATAGCCAGTGTTTCTGAAGGCCCCTGTGTGCCTCTGAGTGTATCTCTCTTCCTCCTTCCCAATGGTAACTGCTATCCCAAAATTCAGATAAATTGTTTGCTTGCTTTTCTTGACTTCTTTCACAAATATGTGTATTCCTGGATCTTCTTTCATTATATAATCTTTTTGAAGTTCACATAAGTTAAATAGTACGGTATTTGTTTTTTACTCAATAGCATGTTTTTGAAATTCATGTTGGTAGAAGTGGCTGTAGTTCACTTTAACTACTATGTTATGTTTAATTGTATAACTATAATATAATTTCTCTGTTTTGTTATTTTGTTCAACAACCTGGGACACTGTCAGGTTTTGTTTTAATATTAAAAGTATTAGTGCTGCAGACATTCTTGTACATCTTATTCACTGCATATATATGTAAGATTTCCTCCAGGTATATGGCCAGGAAAGGAATTGATGGGCTGGTTACATGCTGTGTACATATTCTACTTGTGTTCAGGTAGACTTCTTGCAGAAATGACTTTCATTTGCTTTTGCCATAGCCTGGAGAACTACCAACCTTGGACCACTTCAAGCTGAATTTCTTGCTTGAGAATTTTTTGACAGGCAGCATGAATTCCAACCTGAAAGGTCAGTTTGTGGTCACAAACTCTCAAGTGAATGCCTTTTTATTCTCTCTGACTGCTTTTGCTTCCTATCCAGAGCCAGCTTTTCTCTCTCTCTCTCTCTCTCTCTCTCTCTCTAACTCTGCCTTTCAAATAAATAAAATAAATCTTAAAAAGAAAAGACTTGAACTAACTGTTCTCCCTGCATGGGAGCTATCACTGCATTACTTTGCTTCTGCTAAAACAGTAACCTGTGCAGGAGGATGAATCCTTTTCCATGCATGCTCCCCAAAATAATATCCTGTAGGGCCTCGTATTCAACCAGGGCCAAAATATAAGGTGAGTAAAAGTTGTTTTCTTGAGGGCCTCTGAACATTTTTTCCGATATCCTATATAAGAACTGCTTCCAGAACCTAGTGCCTCGATTTTTTCCCACACTGTATAGTCACATTATGATCTGTGTTCCTGGTATCACACTATGTCCTATAACCTTCTAGAGCCTTCTGGTATTTCATTCCCACAAGGCTCCATGTTCTTGAGGTAACAGCAAGCTAATGGCGTACAGAGCTCTATGAAAATATAGGCACCCAGGTGTTGCCAGGTGATTTTTTTAAAAGTGTTTATTTATTTGAAAGAGTTACAGAGAAAGAAGGAGAAACATAGGGAGAGAGAGTCTGTCTGCTGGTTCACTCTCCAGATGGCTGCAACAGCTGGAGCTTTTCCAGGCCAAATCCAGGAGCCAGAAGTTTCATCTGAGCCTCCAACATAGGTGGACCATCTTCTACTGCTTTTCCCAGGCCATTAGCTGGGAGCTGGATTGGAAGTGGGGCAGCCAGGATACAAACCGGCACTCATATGGCAATGCTGGCATTGGAGGTGGCGGCTTTACATGCTACACCACAGTGCCTGCCCCTTGCTAGATGATTTTGATATAGGCAGATAAAACATAAGCCATGTGCACTTATGCACCACCCAAACTCCATTCCCTTCTGTGGCTGAATCAGCAAGGCTGCTGGCTCAGCACACTCACTCCCAATGATGCCATGACATTTTACTAGAGGTCACCAAATGTGCTGCAGCCCCACCCCAAACTCAGCCTCTGTTGAATATTCATTAATGCCCTGCCCCCGGGCCACTCCCCGATCCTATAAAAGGATGACCCCAAATCTTGTAAATCGCAGTGAATTCATTTGCCCCAGCTTTCCTGCAGTTGCATCTGAGCATGTAATATCCCTTTAAATCGATCTTGCTTTCCTTCACACTTGTATGTCACCTTCTTGAACTGTCTTCTCACACGGAGGCGAGAAGCCGGAACAAGTCCACCCAGGGGTCAAGTCCCCTACAGTATAAACAGTGAGCCAGCCAAGAGGAATTGAAGGCCCACCCAAGCATCCATTGGTGAGTTAATCCTGATTCCTCGCTCTCTTGAATTTAAGGCTTTTTGTCTTGAAAACTGATCTATTTCATTTTTTTCTCTTTTCTCCTACTTCTGCTTCTGTAGGCCTTTGCAATGTGCCTTTTAAATTAAACAGTTGATTCTCTCATTCTGTGCCAGTTCTGGGTCAGCACCTGGCCAGCCAATGTGAAGCTCTGGATGGAGCTGAACTCAAGAGGTGGACCCCAAGGGAGGGAATGGCACTGCTGATGGGCTGTGCACAGTGGGAGGTGGGGAGGGACAGGCGACCACACACATGCCCGACCCCTCACACCTCCAGCTCCTGGCCTCATAGGCACCAGTGCCCAGGCTCGTGGCCTCAGATGTGGCCTGGCTTGCCTGCAGAGCAAGTGACATCACTGGACCCCCGGGTGTCTTTACCTCTCTGCGGGCCTGTAGGGCCCCCGCAATGAACCCATGGTGTCTAACCCTGCACCCTGCCCCACTTCCCCCAATAGGGCCTTGCCATTTTGTCAGCTCCTCCTCCGAACTCACCTCCCGGAAAAGGGATGGGAGGAAAGGATGGTTGGGAAGCTGGATGGGGTGGGGAGAGGCTTTGGGGGAGGGCTCAGGAATGTGGAAGTTCTGGATCCACCTTCCAGACCCAGCTTCTGGGGCTATGAGGATGGGTCCAGTCGTCAGGCTTCCACTGCTCTGTAGTGGTTTTCCTTTTTTTGTTTTAACCTTTGTTTTTCAATTTCCATTTGTAAAACATTTCCATATTCATTTATTTTTAAAGATTCATTTATTCATTTGAAAGGGAGAGAGAGAGAGATTTTCCATCTGCTGGTGCACTCCTCAAGTGGCTTCAAGAGCCTGGGCTGAGCCAGGCTGAAGCCAGGAGCCTGAAACTCCATCTGCATCTGCCACACTGGTGGCATGGACCAACATTGAGCCAACATTTGCTGCCTCCAGGGGTGCAGATCAGCAGGAAGCTGGAATTGGAAGTAGAGTTAGGACTCAAACGCAAGCACTCCAATACTGAATCTGATGTTCCAAGCAGCATTTTTAAAGGATTTATTTATTCATTTCTTTGAAAGGCAGAGTTACAGAGAGAGAGAGAGAGAGAGAGAGAGAGAAAGAGAGAGAGATCATCTATCCACTGGTTCACCTCCCAAAAGTCTGCAATGGACAGGAGCCTGGAACTCCATCCAAGTCTCACACCTGGGTAACAGGGGCTGAAGCACCTGGGCCATCCTTCACTGCTCTCTAGGGCACCTTAGCAGGGAGCTGGATTGGAAGCAGAGTAGCTGGGATCCAAACTTGTGCTCATATGGGATGCTGGCCTCACAAGCAGTGGCTTACCCTGCTGTAACACAATGCCCACCTTGATAGGAAACTCGTTTTGTCGTTTGTTTTATTTTTAAGGTGGCAATTTTTTTTAAAAAAGAGAGAGATCATTCACTTTAATAAATGCCATGACTTAAGAACAAAAAAGAAATACCTTCTTTTCAAAAATGTGTATGCACTACTGCTTTTCCAAATCTGTTCTACAACAAACAGATGAGGATTGTTAATATATGTAGTAGAGAGTTTGCATTTTTTTGTTCATTAAGTAAGAAGAGGAGGGAGGAAGGGTGGTGCTAAGGACTCAAGGTCACAGGAAATGCCTGAAGTGGGTATTAGGAATGGGCTAGCCATCAAGCCCACCTGAATGTTAAACCCATTTACCACTGCATACTCCAGGTGTTCAGGAAGGAGGAAGACGCTAGGCACCTTCTTCTAGAAGGTGTGCCAGCTTCCTTCTCCATCCCACAGCAGTTGGTTATCAGAGTCAGCAAATCAAAATAACACTAAACCAAACTAGACAAGCGACTGTGCTCATCACAGCTGCGACCTTCTAAGGTGGGGAACTCTTGACTGAGGAAGACATCACCCATGATGAGACCTGCTTGGAGCCGGATGATTCAGGTCAAAAACACCCTTGGAGGGACAGATGTTTCACATAATGATGAAGTCCCCATATGGGACACCTGCATCCCATATCAGAGCGCCTGTTCAAGTCCCTGCTACTCTACCTCCAATCCACCTTTCTCTTGAAGCACACCCTTCCATCAGTTCTTTTCCCTTGGCTTAAAATAAGCTTTAAGGGTTGCCTACTCTAAATAAAATAGATGCCTTCTCCTCTTAGGGTATACAAGGAGAATAGTTGTTCCCTAAAGTTGCTTTTCTTTCTCTCCATCTTTCCTTTCCTGACAAATTTCTTACAAGAGTGGCCCATGTTTCTTGCCTCTGTTGCCTTCCCATGCACTTACCTGAACCCACTGTGGGGTAAGCTTTTGCCTTTACTGCTCCACTGGAACTGCTCTTTTAAAAGTTCCTGGTGGCCTCTGGTGTGTTCAATCTAATACCTTTTTTTTTAAGCCTTTGGTTTAATTAAGGAGTGTTTCCTAGATACTCTGATGGTCTCACTTACTGGCCAAATGCAAAAGGTCCTGTTTCTGTATCCGAGGAATAAATGAGAACCCATCCTAGAATGACACCAGGGCATGAGGGTAAAGGATGTGGGCGGGAATCAGTGCACTTGCTGTGCCTTCTGTGATTAGAAATAAAGTAGGCATGCATCCTTTCACTGATACATCTGACATATACTTTTGTGTCTCTTCCATGTGGCAGGAAAATGACCCCCAACTCTCTAGGGTGTGGTGAGGCTCCCTTCTGCTCCTGTAAGGACCAAGAGATGGGCAAACTCTCCAATTGTCTTAGGATCTGAGTTACCAGTGCTAGTGCTCTGTAGGCTCCGCATTCAGTTGCCACACCTGCCTGCCACTCAGCAAGAGCAATGCTCACTTCCCTGAGGATGAAAGTTAAAAGCCTCACCCTAAGATACAAAATTATCTACATTGCATCATGTTTTAAATACCACTAGGCTGAGGTGGGAGGAATGATCCGAGCGTCATGTATTTGAAAACTCAGTTCTAGCAGAGGGAATTTAAGTTAATGTTAATAACAGACCCTCTTGAAAAGAGGTCAAGGGGGCAACATAGCTTTAAAAAATTCTGTTTCATAATCCTGTCCGTTTAGAAGGAGGAGTACAGTTTGTCTGAAGGAAGCAAGGGGAAGCCGTGGCCTCCGGTCTTTGCTTTGAACTTCTGAGCTTATTAGCAAAGGGAATCAATATTCAGAAAGATTTCACCACAAGTTGCAAGAACTTGGACTCTTCGTTCAATGTGATTATTTCCTACCCTCTAGCTGTCCATAAGAGAGCCCCTTAAATACGCTGTTCAAGCCTGATCAAAACATTAGTCAAGCCTTATGATGTTTGGACATGCTAGGCAACACCGAAGTCATTAATCACGGGGTTACTGACAGATGCTAAGTACAAGCTTCTGTATGTTAAGCTTTCTTTTTTTCTCTCTTTTTTTTTTCTAACTGATCAACACATAACAGAGCCTGAAGCTTGGAGAAAAAGAGATAAAGCACACTTGTGGATGTGCAATACATGCAGATTTGACCTAGATTCCGGAACCAGAAAATAAAACGCAAAATGGGAATCTTGACATTAGTAACTATATTTGAGGAGTATTAAACACCTTAATTCTCTAAAGGATCCTGAGTGTTTTAAGGATAATTAAAGTTAGCTAAAATAAAAGGGCCTGCTCTTTAAAATACACAAGGCTAGCATGTTCTTAGAATATGAAATTACCTGCTTCTGTTTCACAGGTAAGAATTATTTTGCAGAATGACTCCATCATAGAAAAACATTTATTTAATACTCCTATTTTAGAAGGTAACAATTCCTTAGAAATGTTCTCTGTAACCAACCAGATTTCCTGTATTATTATACCAGTCGTAGAGATCAGCATGTTAGTCACTTAAGCCTACAGGAAATGCATTTATTAGAGTGTAATCTATGTTATTAAGTACTCAGGGGACTCACTATTAAGTTATAAATCTGTGTCACTGTTGATTCAGGGGAAAAAAACAATGAATCTTCACAGATTTTTCTCACTGATCTCCAGGCATCTAGAGAAAATGAGGAAAACCTCAACCTCGGGGCTGAAATAGAAGCATGAAATATGACTCCTATAAAAAGAAGAATACAAGTCTCTCCAGGATTGCATATTTTACCTCCAACTACATACATGGGATTATGAGAAAGCTATTCTATAAGCGTTTTGTGGGGGGAAATGGTTTCAGATGTGCTTGAGAGGATCACGATGAATAAAGGACAAAACCCTTGACAGAACCCAAGATCAAAAATGAAACAAGTACCAGAATGTGCTATTTGTAGCAAAATTTGTCAAAAATGATGAATGGAACAAAGTTATTTAATACTTAACTTGTGGCACTGAGGTAATGAAAGAATCAGAGGTAACACTAGATATGTGCTTGCGTGGTCTTCATTGAATTGTTTACTTATCCTTATGACATTAAACCAAATGGGTTCATGAAGAATAATAGCTAAGAAGCATAGAGGGCTTACTGGGTGTCTGATATTGTTCAACATGTATTAACTCCTTCAAGCCTCACAGCAACTCTATGCTGTGGGTAAGTACTATTATAACCCCCATTTTATATCATTGTCCCCATTTGAGGAAAGAAGTAACTCAGGTTTATTAAAAAAAAAAAACCTACCCAGATTTATGCTCCGATTCAAACTCAAGCAGTCTGGTTCTGTATGCCTGTTCCCTACGAGGGGCTACTGCTCTTCACTCTCAACCAGAGGAAACCCCATAATTTAGATGAAAGGCATCCTGTTCCCCCACATCCCTATTGGGGGTTAGGGTTAGTAGAGCTGAGACCCAGACAGAGGAGGTCAGCAGCCCATGGACTGTGGCTGCTTTGGAATAATAATTGGTAAGTTTCTCACGTTCACATGAGAAAGGCAGCCTTAGTTTTTTTTTTTTAACTTTTATTTAGTAAATAAAATTTCCAAAGTACAGTTTATGGATTACAATGGCTTCCCCTGCCCCATAATTTCCCTCCCACTTGCACCCCTCCCATCTCCCGCTCCCTCTCCTATTCCATTCACATCAAGATTCATTTTCAATTCTCTTTATATACAGAAGATCAATTTAGTATATATTAAGTAAAGATTTCATCAGTTTGCACCCACACAGAAACACAAAGTGTAAAATACTGTTTCAGTACTAATTATAGCATTACTTCACATTGGACAACACACTAAGGACAGATCCCACATGAGAAGTAAGTACACAGTGACTCCTGTTGTTGACTTAACAATTTGACACTCTTGTTTATGGCGTCAGTAATCTCCCTAGGCTCTAGTCATGAGTTGACAAGGCTATGGAAGCCTTTTGAGTTCACCGACTTCAATCTTATTCCAACAGGGTCATAGTCAAAGTGGAAGTTCTCTCCTCCTTTCAGAGAAAGGTACTTCCTTCTTTGATGTCCCCGTTCTTTCCACTGGGATCTCACTCGCAGAGATCTTTCATTTAGGTCTTCTTCTTCTTTTTTTTTTGCCAGAGTGTCTTGGCTTTCCATGCCTAAAATAGTCTCATGGGCTCTTCAGCCATATCTGAATGCCTTAAGGGCTGATTCTGAGGCCAGAGTGCTATTTAGGACATCTGCCATTCTATGAGTCTGCTGTATATCCTGCTTCCCATGTTGGATCGTTCTCTCCCTTTTTTGATTCTATCAGTTAGTATTAGCAGACACTAGTCTTGTTTCTGTGATCCCTTTGACTCTTAGACCTGTCAGTGTGATCAACTGTGAACTGAAATTGATCACTTGGACTAGTGAGATGGCATTGGTACATGCCACCTTGATGGGATTGTATTGGAATCCCCTGGCACGTTTCTAACTCCACCATTTGGGGTAAGTCCAATTGAGCATGTCCCAAATTGTACATCTCCTCCCTCTCTTATTCCCACTCTTATATTTAACAGGGATCACTTTTCCGTTAAAATTTAAAGACCAAAGAATAATTGTGTGTTAATTACAGAGTTCAACCAACAGTACTAGAACAAAGGGGATAAAGTATTTCATTGTACATCAACAGGCAGGACAAAGGCTGAACAAGTCACTGTTTCTCATAGTGTCCATTTCACTTCAACAGATTTCCCCTTTGGTGCTTAGTTAGTTGTTGCTGATCAGGGAGAACATATGATATTTGTCCCTTTAGACAGCTTTTAGCCTTAGTTTTTATTCATTGGCACAATAAGTAAATGACTACTTGGGCAGTGTTGTATGGTAGAGTGCTTCCAGTGCTCTGTGGTTAGGGAGTAAAGAGATGAAAGTATCTGGGCCTTCAGGTCAGAGGGGCAGGGTCAGTGTAGGTCTCTGAGCACAAGGGAGGGCTTGTTAGCAATATTTCTTTTTTTTAACTTTTATTTAATGAATATAAATTGCCAAAGTACAGCTTATGGATAACAATGGCTTCCCCCCACCCCATAATTTCCCTCCCACCTGCAACCCTCCCCTTTCCCGCTCCCTCTCCCCTTCCATTCACCTCAAGATTCATTTTCAATTCTCTTTATGTACAGAAGATCAGTTTAGCATACATTAAGTAAAGATTTCAACAGTTTGCACCCACATAGAAACACAAAGTGAAAAATACTGTTTGAGTATTAGTTATAGCTTTAAATCACAATGTACAGCACATTAAGGACAGAGATCCTACATGAGGAGTAAGTGCACAGTGACTCCTGTTGTTGACTTAACAAATTGACACTCTTGTTTACGGCATCAGTAATCACCCTAGGCTCTTGTCACGAGTTGCCAAGGCTATGGAAGCCTTTTGAGTTCACCGTCTCTGATCATATTTAGGCAAGGTCGTAATCAGAGTGGAAGTTCTCTCCTCCCTTCAGAGAAAGGTACCTCCTTTTTTTTTTTTTTGACAGGCAGAGTGGACAGTGAGAGAGAGAGAAAGGTCTTCCTTTTGCCATTGGTTCACCCTCCAATGGCCGCCGCGGCCAGCATGCTGCGGCCAGCACACCGCGCTGATCCGATGGCAGGAACCAGGTACTTATCCTGGTCTCCCATGGAGTGCAGGGCCCAAGGACTTGGGCCATCCTCCACTGCACTCCCTGGCCACAGCAGAGAGCTGGCCTGGAAGAGGGGCAACCGGGACAGAATCCGGCACCCCGACCGGGACTAGAACCCGGTGTGCCAGCGCCGCAAGGCGGAGGATTAGCCTAGTGAGCTGCGGCGCCGGCCAGGTACCTCCTTTGATGACCTGTTCTTTCCACTGGGATCTCACTCGCTGAGATTAGCAGTATTTCTGTCCCTGGGCTGTGCTAGTCCTTCTTGCCTGGAAGGCTACCTTGATTGCAAACCTCCAGTGTGAATACTTTCTAAGATGTTCCTTCTCATGGCTCAAGCTCCAAGGTTGATGGATAGATTGGAATAGGAAGAAGAGGAAGGCTAATGTGCTTGGAGGCGAGACAGGGAGAGGGGGAGTGTGCTGCAACCCAGCTGGGGCCACCTCTTCTGAGCTTATTCTTTTTCCCCATTATCATCTCTCAGAATTCCCCTTGCCCTCCTGCTCTGATTCCCCTTTCTTCCTTTGTCAAGGTCGGGGGGGGGGATTTCAAGATCAGATCAAAGGAGGGGGCAAATTAAATGGCAAACAGAATAATTAATCTTCATTAATACCTTTGCTCTTCCTTGGGTATTTAGAGAAAAAGAGATAAAATAGCCCTGAGATTTAAAGCTTTTTATGCAATCAGATTGCTTTTTTAAAAAAAGGAAGCCATTATTTTTAGGTTTGTCATGTTTGTCTCACCATGATAAAGCGAACCATCTAACTCAAACTGAGGCCAGAGAACGAGCCCAGTGCAGCTGTCAAAGAGGCTTGGAAAAACAGAGAAAAAATAGTTTTCACGTGCTGTTCCTTCTGTCTGGAATGGTCTTCCTCCACTTCTTGAGATTGCACTGCAATTGTCACTTCTTCAGGGAGGCATTCCCAATAGAGTGTCCCCTCTCACCTTCAGGGTCACAGGCCCTGTAATGTGTTTTCAGAGAACCATGTATTTGTCTTTGGTTTCACCTGTCACAGTTGTAAGTTTACTCTTTCTGGTAACAGATTTTGTTGGATTAATGTGTGTCTTCCGCATTCGACTGTAAGGTTCACAAGAGCAGGGACTCTGAACCCCCAGGATTCCCAGGGTTCATATAATCCCTGGCACACATTAAGTGCTAGAATAAATAATTTGCAGAATAAATGAATGATTCATCCAACAAGGTCCATCATATTGGAGTAGGATATTTTGCACCACTTCCTCTGTCGACAGAGATAGTAAAACACCCGAAGGCTGCTCCAAAATAAGGCTACGTGGGTTCAAATTCTAGCTTTGCCATTTGCTAGCTCTTAATCTTAAATCACTTAGGGTCTCTTCCTCAGTTTTCTCATCTGTAAAAAGGGGAAATAATCATGCTTTTGTCATAGCACTGTAGTGAGGACTGAATAAATGAATACATGCAAAGTATATTCTTGGCATACATATCACATTCAATTAATATAAGCTATTATTTCATGAAAGCCCTTGCTACAGATCACACTGAAAAATTGCATGTAGCTTCTCTTTACACAAACTATGCTTTCCCATTATGCTTTCTGATACTAGTGGCAGAGATTTGACTACGTTCTGATTTTGTACTCCTAGGGTCCACTCCTTATCTCCCACATTTTCTGCCTCACTCCCTCACTTTCTTTGCCGTCATTGAGGCAGGGAGTGGTCCTTAGCTTTTCACAACTTCTGCCTTGCAAATGTCATTAACGTTATGGGAGGAGGAATAAACATGAGAACAACGCATTAATCCCGAAACTGCCTAGGTTGTCTAGGTTGCAAAATGGCAAAATGAAATAAGTGTCTTGTGTATTTCACTTTGAAGTGACAGGAAAATAAGTGGCCCATCAATCAATAATTACACAGCAGATCTCCGACGAGGGCATCTGACTTCCGCAAGATTGCCTCAGAAGCAGCTAGGAGCTTGTGGTTCACTACACAGGCCATTGCAGTAGTCAATGAAGAGGAATTGAGTGAAGCAAGGGATTCTCATTTATTTGGTGCAGACATTCTGCATGAGGTTGTGAGGCATTGAAACAAATAAGCAACAATTTGGGAGGACATTGTGCACTCTCATCTGGCCACCTGTGGACAAGCATGGTGGGTATTCCATCCACCAACACTGAAAAGCCTTCACTCCCTTGACCCTTATCCACTGTTGATGAAAAGGCCCTGTGTTTTTTTTTTTTTTTTTTGTTATGCTCAGTTTAGATGTAGAGTTTTATGGGAAGGTTTTGGTTTTCTGCTTCCCATGGATATAGCAGTTTTGATTTTTGTTTGAGAGGAAGGCCATGGTTCTAAACTCAGGTTCTTTTTTAAAAGATTTATTTATTTATTTGAAAGGCAGAGTTACAGAGAGGAGAGACAGAGGTCTTCCATCCGCTAATTCACTCCCCAAATGGCCGCAGTGGCTAGGGCTGGGCCAGGCCAAAGCCATAAGCCAGGAGCTTTTTCTGGGTCTTTCATGTGGGTGGCAGGGGTCCAGGGACTTTGGTCATCCTCTGCTGCTTTCTTAGGTGCATTAGCAGGGAGATGGATCAGAAACAGAGCAGCTGGGACTTGAATCAGAGCCCATATGGATGTTGGCACTGCAGGCAGAGGCTTAATTCACTGTACCACAGTGCCAGCCCCTAAGTTCAGGTTATGAAATGAGACGCTTGAGTCTGAGTCCTAGTGCCGTTACTTAAAAGCTCTGTGTGACATTCGTCATGCCACCTAACCTCTCTGTTCAAATTTTCTCATTGGCAAAATAATCCCAATATTAAAGGTTGTTGTGAAGACTAAATGAATTATTTGTAAAACATTAGCACACATTTAGAGTTAACAAATAGTCAGCAAATAGTAGTACATTTGCTTCTTTTTAATATTCTTTTAGATAATTTATTAATTAGATGGCCATCTCTGTGCTCAAAGCTTTACATAGATTATCTTGTTTAGTCCTCTCCATCACGCCCATGAGTTGTGTATTATTCTTATCTCCAATTCACAGGTGAGAAAACAGACTGTGAGAGATTAAGTCACTTGTACAGGGTCACAAAATCAGTGAGGCATAGAACCTCTGCTCTTCTGCACTGCAGGGAGAAGGGAGGAAGCTGCTAAGAAGGGCTATCAAGTAGATCATTGTAAAAACTGAAAGGGGGAATAGGAGAGGAAGCGGGGGGAGGAAGGTGTGGGAGCGTGGGCCAGAGGGAGGGTAGGGTGGGGAGTGTCACTATGTTCCTAAGTCTGTATATATGAAATACATGAAATTTATATACCTTAAATAAAATTTTAAAAATAAATAAATAAATAAAAGTCAAGTATTGTGCCACTCCGCTCTGAGTGAGTCCACATTCTGTTGAGCGTGTTCTTTTGCTTTCTCAATAAAACACTGCTTACTTTAAAAAAAAAAAAAAGCTCCAAGTTAGATGTGCTTGGTCCTCGGGGCAGATTGGAGAGGGAAGTCCAAGATCTCTAGCCAGTCAGCCACTCCCAGCTGAGCACGTCACTAAGCTTCTCTAACACTTAAACTCCTTGTCACCATGATAGTTGCTCCCTGAGATATGCCATTGCTCATTTCCTTCCTGTCTCTACAGTGAACCAAATAATTCTCTTTTAGGGAGATAGTACTGCCTAGAAATGAAAAACAGAGCCTTTGGATTCAGACTGTGATGGTTCAAATCTCATCACTTCTTGAGTGACCTTGACCATTCATTCAACTTTTGAAGCCAGTTGTTTTCCGAGCTTGGCCTGTGAAACTGAGGAGGTTCATGAGGCCCAAACTTTGGAATAATAGTAAGGTGCTATTTGCCTGTTTCACTTCCATTCTCCCACAAATGTACAAGGGGCCTTCAAAATCTCTATCCCACATCAACAAAAGTTTTTTGTGGGTTCTCTGTGGTTTTCTTTGCATGTAAAGCAGTCTTGAGATAAAAAAATTCAAGGACCACTACTCTAGGCTTTAGCTTTTCTGTAGATTAGAAATGATAACAGTTTCATCCTTATAAAATGGTTAGGAGAATTACATGAAATAATGCGCATAAATCTCCTTGCCCAGTTGCCTGGGATATAGTAAGTGTTCAGTCAATAGTAATAATTTTCAATGCTATTATTGATTTTTTTTCTTTTCTCCATATTTGCTGAGGGTTTAGAGTTAACCTCCTTAATAATTATAAAGTGAATGGGCATATATTTACTTACTAGGGAAAACACAATTGTCGGTTATTTGTGTGGCCATCATAGTGCTGCCTGGGTACAGTGCCAACTCATAAGAGCTTTCCAGCTAGACAGACGGGACTTATATGTGAAACACCATGAAACAGGTAAGATGGAGTGTAACTGTTAAATCAAGTAGAGTATATATGTAAAACTTCACAGAACAAAACACTTCTGTACTTAAATTCTGAAGGAGCTTGGAGAAGAGGGACTCTGGAGCCAGAGACTGAAGGATGTGTGACTAGCTGATACATGTGCAAGAAATGTTCTAGCAGGCTGGCATTGTGTAATAGCCAGCAAAGCCACTGACTACAATGCCGGCATCTCATATGGGTACCAGTTCATGTCCTGGATGCTCAACTTCCAATTCACCTCCCTGCTAATGTGCCTGAGAAAGCAGCGGAAGATGGCCCAAGTGCTTGGGCCCTTGCCACCCCAATGGAAGACCTGGATGAAGCTTCTGTCTCCTGGCTTTGGTCAGGCCCAGCTCCAGCCTATGTAGCCATTTGGGGAGTGAACCAGTGAATAGAGATCACCCCCCTCCCCCTCCTTTAACTCTACTGGTCAAATAAATAAATCTTAACAATAAAAGGGAAATGTTCTAGCCATATCCAGAAAGAATGTGTGCCTTCTTTAGGTAGCTACAGGGCATGAACCAGCCCTTTTAGTATCTCCACTGGCAATGAGTTGTTCCTTGGTATCCAGGAATGCTGTGGTGCACTTGAACAACAAGAAAACCAAATTCCTGGTTCTTAAATCCTATTATCAGAGAATGCAATGACCTGCTTTTAAATTCTGATTTTGTTATTTTCAGTAGCTGTGGAAGCTGGGGCATATACTGACACTATGGGACATATACTGACAAGTGGAAGTGGGTACTAATACCAGCCTTGCCTAGACTTAGCCCCTAGTGTATGGAGAGCAAATGAGGTTATGCAGGTGATGGCACTGTGCACACTCTAAGGCACTAAATGAATGCGCAATGACTGTTACCACATGGTCTGTTGCCTCTTTTGCCTATTACATACTTCAGTACCTCCATGATGTTCTGAGACTGGTGGCATCTGCTCCAGAGAGGAAGCGGGCCTGGAATAGCCTGGGTATTTACGGAGGAGATTGGCAGAGTCTGAGCTGTGAAACTCAGTGGTCTGCTCCAGATCATCCTGTTGAGTTCCTCACTCTCATGAGCACTAAATTTACTCTCCCCATTTCTTAAAAATAGCTTTGTAATTTTGTTCTATTATGTTTCTCTTCACTTTATGATGGGTGAATCTGAGATTACTCCCATACAAAGGGCTGTTCCTTAACTCTGAAAATTCCTGTTGAGCTTCTAAGCTCACCTCTCACTTGTCAGGCTCAGTCTTTTGTAAACCCACGAAAGGAACTCTAAAGGAGTGCACTGCTGTTCTCAGGTGTGGTAAGGATTATTTCCCATGCACTGGGGGCTTCTGGGAGGCCAGTGATTAGTGGAAGAGTAGCTGCAGCCCTGCCCTTGCACAGCTTGCACTCATAAAGAGCTCAGCTGTGACCTTAATTCAACTAAGCTGGAAGCCTGAGATGTGGTTTCCTCTGGGATTCACTTTCTGCACCCGTGAAGAAGCGATCATGAGTGCTGACCTCCTAAGGCTGGTGGTGAGGCTTGCAGGAGGAAGTCAAGGAGCGTACAAAGCAAAAACCCTCAAGATCACACAGTGGCTGAGAGGAAGAGGCCCCAAAGCATGCAGAGGTTCCAGATCTCGGGCTTCCAGTGACTAGTGGACGAGGAGCTACAGTCCTGTGCTCTACAGCCTGCCTGGCACACAGTCAGCACTCGGCAAATGTTAGCTGCCATTGCCATGAGGGTGCTAGGAACTGGTCACACTGTAAAGGAAGCCACTCGGGGCCGGTGCTTTGGCACAGTAGGTTAAGCCACTGCCTGCAGCACTTGCATCCCAGATGGGTGCTGGTTTGAGTTCCAGCTGCTCCACTTCCGATCCAGCTGCCTGCTAATGGCCTGGGAAAGCAGCAGAGGACGACCCAAGTGCTTGGGCCCCTGCACCCATATCGGAGACCTGGGGGAAGCTTCTGGCTCCTGGCTTAGGCCTGGCCAGCCCCAGCCGTTGCAGCCAATTGGGGATTGAACCAGTGAATGGAAGACCTCTCTCTGTCATTCCTTCGCTTTCTGTAACTCTGTCTTTAAATAAATAAAAAAAAATCTTAAAAAAAAGTACAAGAAGCCACTCCCATGAGGGCTTTTACTCAAAAGGAGACAGAATACAGAAACACAACCGTAACAACCAAACATGGGCAGAAGGACCTCGAAAGTTACATTCAGGCTGTGGCTATGACTCATTTCTGGTGGCTTCACTGAATTCTGTCTCCTTTCTATGCCCTTCTACCCAAATGATCGACCTTACCACAGGCACTATTTTAACTGCTTAGAAACCACTTTTGCTTTCCTTTTTCCCTTAAGTGGGGTGAGGAGGAAGGAAAAAGGAGAGGGAATAAACACCAGCTGGGATGAGAATTTGAAGAAAAGACAGGTTTCTTTTTTTTTTTCTTTTTAAAAAAAGAGTGGGGTAGAGGGGACGGGAAGAAAAATGTGTTCTTAATGCAGGGGCGCTGTCGGGAAGAGCTGCGCGGGCGGTTTTTACCAAGGCACTGCTTCGCCTAATTATCTCGTCACAGGTAATGCTCCAGCCCGAGCCAATCATTTATTTACATAAAAAGGTGCCGACGCCAGAGGCAGGTGTCAAAACAATTAATAACACTTAATAACACTCCCAGAAGTGAAGTCTCTTCCTCACTCTGCCAGCCTCAGGGAAGCCTGCTTCTCGCACAAGGTGGGGGGGGGGTCCGCTCTGAGCACGTTTGTTACTGGTCTGTCTGCAGCCCCACTTCCATGCCTGTTGAATATGGTCGTGTGTGTGTGTGTGTGTGTGTGTGTGTGTAGGTTTGCCTTTCTCAAAGGATTTGCCTTCAGCTTTCCTTGAAGTGCCTGGCACCCCAGCAAAAACTGAATCATTGCTTCTAAGTCTGCACTTTTCTGTCGAGAGAAATGCAGAGACAGGCTGGGGGGATTTCAAAGTGGTGCGAACTGCTGTTCATTGAAGAGAAATTAGAAATAAAGATGCATCCCGCAGTTGAAGCTTGAAAACACTGAAGAGTTAAATTGAATTAAAATGTGAAAAGTTATTTCAATGATCCTTTAAAACGACCCTACAACATTTGCACTGTTATTATCCTCAGATTTCGATGAAGACATTGAGGCCCAAGCAGCAGATCCAGAATTTGAACTCAGGCAGGCTGGCTCCAGTGCACATGCTCCTAGCATTGCACATGCTCCCTCCTGTTCAGTTCAGAGAAAGCCTTTCCTTCCCTGGGCCCTACAACCAAGGATTACGACAGCATCTAGATATTCTTTCTACAACTGTGAGTGTGCTGGTGACTACTGCTCATTTAGGTCAAGCATCTCTTGATGCTTTGAACATTTTCCCACTTGTGCACAACTACACACTTTGTAATTAAAATATTTTTTCTCCTTGATTTATTAAAGTGAGATTGTTATTCTCTTTGGAGCTCGGGTGCCTTATAAGTGCACTGCACCTCAATTACAACTCAAATCAGGAGAGATGCACACAGTTTTCAGGGAATTCATCACCAATTTAGTCTTGAGAAAATGAGAAGATATTGCCCAGTCACCAGACCTAGAAATTCTGTACCTGATCTCTGCAGACCACAAAAAGAATCAAAAGAAATTAGGTAAGGATCTGAATCTTGAAATTTTCAAACCTCCTATAGAACACTTCTCTGCCCCTCCCCCGGCTCATCTTTTCCCCTAATTCTTCAGGAAAATCCTGGGCCTTGGGGAGTAGGAACTTGAACTAGTTATCAGGTTGGCACTCAGTCAATGGGTGCTACAGAAGAACGTCTCACTTGGAGATGTGATGACTTTGAACAGCCCTTGCCTCGACTGTTGAGGAACAGTTTTTTATATACAATTTGTTGAGCTCTTTACTTGGTTTAGAGTTAATATTATGTGTATAAAGTTAATTGAAAATAGATCTTAGTAAAAAATAAGAATGGGAATAGGAGAGGGAGGAGGAGGAAGGGTAGGAGTGCAGATGGGAAGAATCATAATGTTCCTAAAGTTGTGTTTATGAAATGCGTGAAGTTTGTATACCTTAAATAAAAGGTTTCTGGGGGAAATAAAAATCTGGACCCTCAGGAGCAAAAGAGCTTGTGGCTGTTTCCTGGACCAAATCCAGTCTCCTCACAGGACGTAGATAGGAGGTCAGAGTTTCCTAGACAAAAGCCACCTTGCAGTCTTCAGAAAGTTCCTATCATCTGCAGGATGGCAGAATCATGGCCCCCAGGGAAGGTAATAGGTACTTGCTGCACGCTTCGGCTTTCATTACAGATGCAAGCAGCAGCAGCAGCAGCAGCAACGCAACCTCGGACCAACTGAGCGTTTAATTGAACTTCACTTGAAGAGGTGACACTTTTGTTTCCCAGGCAAACTCGATTGCTATTAACAGGGAGGTAGTTATCATGGTTAAATATACTCTCATTCCAACTGAGTACTAGGGGAGCTTTTTAATATTTATGTGACAATAATTGATCTCTTACCACTGTCAAGTACTGCTAAAGACTTATCAGCTTGCTGCTTCAGCACCATATGTTGGAGCCAAGATGCGCTCCATGTGTCCTTCCTGTGCCTTGGGGAGAGAACATTTGCAGTGGATCCGAATGGAAAAAGGCATGGGCTTCAGCAAAGCTCCTTGCTTGTACATTTCTCAATGGCCAGGTATGCAAGCTGTCTTGAGTTTGCCTTCCAAAACCACTGGTGAAATTCAGCCTCTTTCCTTAATCGTTTTCTTCCCCAGGTATGGACCCAAAACTGCATGACCCAATTAAAAGGCGTTCCTCTTAAATTCGCCTTGTATTGCATACAATTCATTTTAAATAGGCCATTCTGTGCGATCGAAAAACCTGCCCACCATTAAAATGCTAACATCTATACCATTTGGTTTTTCTTAATGAGCCATGTGCTGATTTTGCTTGTCTTAACTTCAGCAATAACAAAGTTTAGCACACACATACCACAAATCTCCCAGGATCCTAAGGAGTGGGCTTTTACGTTTTCACATGAGCCAGATTTTCATTTGGACTTTATTTATGGGCTTTAGTGAGCTACTTGGGGAAAGATAGCTTAACTGTTTGAAATTGTGAGTGTCCCCTTAAGGAAACTGCATTTGGGAGTCACAATGTGGGTCAAGGAGACTGAAACATTAACATAAGCGTCTCCCAACTATATATGTACAAGAAGTCTGGCTTAACAGCTTTTCCCTCCTGTGGAGCTGGAATCACCATGATCGTTGGACTCTCTTGAGATCATAGTTCCAGAGGATAGGGTTAAAAAAGCAAGTGTGTTACATTCCCATGATAATATTTATGCTTAAAAGCATTTTGGTGTGGTGGCTCTAAAAGAACTGACACAAGTCATTCCCTAGACGCATATTGGCTATGAACTCAATTGAATAATGAACTATTGATATTTTAAAATCTATACTCAATATATATTTTTTAAATTTCAAAGGCAAACCACATTATAATACTTTTTTTCCATGACATCAGTGTGCTATATTTTCTGGGGTGCAGAATCTCCTTTTCTGTTTATTTGTTATTTTTTTTTTTTTGAGGATTAGGGGAAGGACATTTTCCGAGTTCAGAGAGATTTGAAGACCATGGACACTTAACCCTTGCCTAAGGCTACCTTTGAAGGCCCAAGAGAAACTTCTTTTTTTAAAACCCTCTGGAAATTCAAGAAACAAGTTGAATTTGGTCACCAAGGGCCCTAGGCCAAAAATGTCTATTTGTTTCTAAGACTACTTTCCAAATATTTGGAAAATGCAATCCACAGTCCAAGTGAATTATTTCCTGGAGTGCCTCTGGATATTCTCTGTTTTCTTCTTTATTTTGTGATTTGATAAGTTTTTTATTTATTTGAAAGGCAGAGTTACAGAGAGAAAGACAGAGACAGAGACAGAGACAGAGACAGGGACAGAGATAGATATCTTCCATCTGCTCATTTACTCCCAAGATGGCCACAATGGCCAGGGCTGGGCCAGGCTGAAGCCAGGAGCCAGGAGCTTCATCCAGGTCTCTCAAGTGAGTGTAGGGGCCCAAGCACTTGGACTATCTTCTGCTGCTTTTCCAAGCCATTAGCAGGGAGCTGGACCAGAAGTGGAGCAACCAGGACTCAAAACAGCACCCATGTGGAATGCTGGCACTGCAGGCTACGGCTTAACATGCTGTGCCACAGCACTGGCCTCAAGCTTTTGTTTGTAATTAAAGAAAGTGAACTATTGTTATGTTTTATTCTTTTTCTAAGATATTTCCTATTTGTGATGCGAGCTGATTGATACTTCTGGGGTTAGAAGTGATCCACATGCTTTGCCAAGGTGAGGAAATTAAAGTGGCATTTAGACTGATGCATAGGCTTTGTGGTGTTTCTATGTCAAATGAGCATCCGGCAATAACTTGTACCTTGACTACATTCTATCTTCAACTTATGAGTTCGATTGACTCATGATCTGGGAACATTTGTAAAAAGATGACTCCAACTATGGAAATTTTCTCCAGAAAAAATGTAAACTCACTCAAAAATGTTGCCAGATGTCCTTTATAGAGTGATACCAAAGAAGACCATGACCCAGGTTTAGAATATCTTCGCTAGACAGCCGTGTGCCTGTTCCTGTCAGATTAAAGGATCTGTGAAGATGGATTTCTTAGAAAGGAGATGACCTAGTCCAGGGGTCAGCAAAGTTTAGTCTGGTCTCTGTTGCAGTTACTCAGCTTTGCCATAGTAGCATGAAACAGCCGTAGATACTATATAAATGAATGGACATGGCTGTATTCCAATAAAACTTTATTTATGGACACACATTTAAATTTAATGTATTTGTGTGTTACAAAGTTTTTTCTTTTGAATTTTTCATCCATTTAAAATGTAAAAACAAAACGTTTTACATTGAGGATTATACAAAAACAGGTGGCTAGCTGGATTTGACCCAAAGACTGTAGTTTGCTAACACCATAGATCAGCAGTTCTCAGCTCTGTTTGCGCATCAGGGTCACCTAGGGAGCCTTTAAGAAACGCTGTTGGTAGGCTCTGTCTCCTGTGATTCTGATTCTGTTGATCTGTAACAGCCTGTAATGGAGTGCAGGTGACTAAGGACACAATAAACCTTAGTAATCATAGGCTCTGGGGAGGTGGGCCTCATTATGGTTAATGAAAAAATAGAATCTCATAACACAATGCTTTGCCTCTTTTAGATTCCAGCCAAATAATGTTTTGCAGCACCCATGCCGAACATTCTGTTGTGTTTCACCCATGTTAACATCAAGTCATAAATTCTCCATCTCGATGTTTGAGATTTATAAAAAACATTCTGTTATTGGAGCCACAACCAGTTTCGGTATTAGGCTGTTTACTTCTGAGCCCCTGTCTCCAATTCCTAATATGTCTTATTCTCCTGAGCACAGCTTCCCCTTCTGAACTCCTTAAAAACCCGGAACTGTTTTCACTCAGGAGGAGGGTACTTCTTGAGACACCTGTCTGCTACCTCCTCATTCTATTAATAGAATAAAGTTTCTCTTTCTTGTATTCTCAAATCTGTCATTTTTAAATTTAATTTTATTTTTGAGATAATATTTCTAATTTACATTAAAGTCAAAAGCTTAATGCTCCACTAAATAAAGAATTCAGCAAATAAGAACTAGAAAAAGACCATGGTTACTTTGTCTTCATTGTACTGATTTGGCACCACCGACAAAGACCAGACTTTCAGTAACAGGTCTAGTGTCGTGCTTAGGCATCCCATACTTTTTAAAATCTCCTCAGGTCATTCTAATGTGCAGTCATGGTTGAGAAGAACTACTGATCTAAAGCAATGCTTTCTAGCACCGGTTCAGTCTAGATCTTTTGTGAATAACGTAGCTATAAACTCCTTTTTTTTTTTTTTTTTACAGGCGGAGTGGACAGTGCGAAAGAGAGACAGAGAGAAAGGTTTTCCTTTGCCGTTGGTTCACCCTCCAATGGCCGCCGCGGCTGGCGTGCTGCGGCCGGTGCACCGCGCTGATCCGATGGCAGGAGCAAGGTACTTCTCCTGGTCTCCCATGGGGTGCAGGGCCCAAGCACCTGGGCCATCCTCCACTGCACTCCCTGGCCACAGCAGAGAGCTGGCCTGGAAGAGGGGCAACCGGGACAGAATCGGCGCCCCGACCGGGACTAGAACCCGGTGTGCCGGCGCCGCTAGGCGGAGGATTAGCCTAGTGAGCCGCGGCGCCGGCTGCTATAAACTCTTAAGGGTCTCAACATACACCATGGGAAAAAGCTATAATCTAAAATAGGTTTCTGAATCATTCTTAATAGCACTAAACTTTTCTTTAAGAGGGAGGGTACTGTAGGAGAGAGAACACCAGATGGTAGGATTATGTAGAAAAAAAGAATAATACAAAAAATGCATTTCTTATGAGTACATGCCTATGTCTATAAATGCATAGAATGAGTTCTGGGAAGCTGCACATCAAATGGATAACTTGGATGGGTGGAAGCAGGGTCAAGAAAGACTTGTTCTCAACCTGCCTTGGTTCAAATCCTAACTCAGTTGCGTAGTAGCTATGTGATCTTACTTCTCTGTCCCACAGTTTCCTTGTCAGTAAAAGGAAGAAAATACTGATAAATACTTTATAGGTTATATCTTGGATTTAAGTGAGTTAAATACATGTAAAAATTACAGCTATATCTGGCATGTATTAAATGCTCAGTAAATTTTACTCATTTTATTAAAAATCACTTGCAAAATATAAGTCATATTATATTGGCATTGACCAACTTTTTTTCTGTTCCACACCATTTAAGTGGGTAACTAGGCTTTTTGAAAACTGAATATAACACCCAGCTGGAGGATTCATTCCCTCAGGAAGTATATCAGACTCCCTACAGGGGGATCTGTAGCTTGAAAATAACCCTCTAGAGATTCTGATACACATTCCCAGTGGGCATGACCCTCAGCCTAGATGAATGCAATTATATTTTTATCCACTGTTAAATATAAATCAACCTTCTCTCATGGAGATAGTGCAAGGTTGGGTTCCCAGGAGACAAGAACAAATTAATGTAAGTATAGGACTTTATATAGTAAAAATCCTTACAGCTAACATTGTCTTACTTCTCTAACACACCCAAACAACTTTGTTACAGAACGCTTCCAAAATTGTTTGGAGGAATTGCTATAGAACTGCTAAAACCGTGTCCATTCCCCTGATGCACAGCAAACCAGTTACTAACACTGGAGTAGGAAAACGTAGTTTATTTGCAATGTGCAGGGCAAGCTTGAGGTCTACATCAAAGGAATTAGGGGTAGGTGCTCCCTTCAACTTTAGAGAAAGATTGCTTTAATGCAACCAAAAGACTCACTGAATCACAGCATCTACTTTTATAGACAACAAGTAGTCTGTAAAACATACTAAATCTTCAATTCCCAGGACTCTAATTGGCATGGCAAGTGTCAGGAATCATTCAAAGAATGAAAAATGAGCCATTTGTGTATCTCAGATTTTCTTTGATAGGAAGTATATTTACCTTCTAAATTATAACCTACTTAAATGAATACTAAAATGAGCTTGTAGGAGCCAGCATTGTGGTGTAGTGGATTAAGCCACTGTCTGCGATGGTGACATCCTATATGGGTGCTGGTTCCAGTCCTGGCTGCTCCACTTGTGATCTAGCTCTCTGCTGATGTCCTGGGAAAGAAGCAAAAGATGGCCCAAATGTTTTGGCCCCTGGCACCCACCTGGGAGACCTGGATAAAGCTCCTGGCTCCTGGCTTTGGCCTGGCTCAGACCTGGCCATTGCAACCATCTAGGGGTAGGGTGAATCAGCAGATGGAAGATATCTCTTTCTCTGTGTCACTCCTTTGCTCTCTGTAACTCTGTCTTTCAAATAAATAAATGAATCTTTTAAAAAATGAGCTTGTAATTTCGACTAGTGGCAGAAAATGGGAACATATTTGGTACTAACAAGAACTTGATATGAGAGGGAAAAAAATCAATGGTAAATGACTTGTCAAATATGTAATTAAAAACGATCAATGTAAGAATAATTAAGTGAAAGAAAGTATAGACTTGAGGATCTGACCATTGAGGTGGTAGTGATATAGAACAGCACCAAAACTGGTTAGAGGAGTTGCTATAGAACACCCCAAACTGGGTCTGCTTGCCCAGTGCACAGAAGGCTAATCTTTGAAGCCAGTATGGTGGAAGAAAGGAAGTATTTATTGCAAGAGCAAGGAACCAGGCAGCTATCTCTTAATTCCTGGGATCTCTTAGGGATTAGGGGGTAAGATTTCCTACAGACTGAAGTTGGGGCTGAGTGGTGCCTGTTCAGCTTGTACTCAGTTCCTGCTTGGTCAGTGATATCATGCCCTTTATGGAATGTTTATGATGTTGAAGTGGGTTCCAGGCAATCTGAAAACTACACTTAGGTGGTGTTACTCCTTGTTCCAGGCCTCGATGTCCTGGAAAAGAAACCCATGGAGACAAGTCCAAACTCCAAGATATTCTCTGTTAGAGATGACCTCAAGAGAGCGATGATTAGAACCTTGTAGGGCTGGAGGTTAGGGGCTTTATAGGGCAAGCTTCACCCTCCCACCCAAGTCAGTGAGATAATTTTAGAAAGTTGTTGATTTGCCATCATAAAGGTTCGACAGAAACTTTAAGTTATGGGAGAAAGACTGAGAGACTGGGACCTGATGGTATCTAGGATCTGCATTGAAGGCACTGTATATGGGCTTGGTTTCAGTAGCCTTACTAGAGAATTCCAAAGAAATAATAAAAAGGCCAAAGGAAATATCAGAAGACTATTTAGAGTGGGAATTTGGCCTAGTGATTAAAATGCCCATATCCTGAGGCTGGTGCTGTGGCACGCGAGTTTAAAGCACCGGCCTGTAGTGCTGGCATCCCATATGGGGGCTGGTTCGAGTCCCAGCTGCTCCACTTTCGATCCAGCTCTCTGCTATGGCCTAGGAAAGCAGTGGAAGATGGCCCAAGTGCTTGGGCCCTGCACCTGCGAGGGAGACCCGGAAGAAGCTCCTGGCTCCTGGCTTCAGATTGGCGCAGCTCCAGCCGTTATGTCCATTTAGGGAGTGAAGCAGTGGATGGAAGACCTCTCTCTCTTTCACTCTCTCTCTCTCTCTCTCTTTGTGTGTGTGTGTGTGTGTGCATGCGCATACATGCGTGTGTCTACCTCTTTGTGTAATTCTGTCTTTCAAATAAATAAAATAAATCTGAGTACCTGGTTTGATTGCCACCTCTGGCTGCTGACTCCAGCTTTCTGCTAATGCAGTCCCTAGGAGACAGTGATTGGGTTCCTGCTACCCATGTGGGAAACCTGGAATGACTTCACCATTCCGAGCTTCCAGCTTTGGCCTGCCCTAATTCTGTCCTTGGTGGGTATTTGGGGAGTGAGCTAGCGTATAGGGGTGTGAGATCTCTCTCTTTCCTTCTCAAATTTATTAACTATTTAAAAAGTCATCAGAAAATCTGATTTCTAGTCCCTGCTATCATTGACTGCGAACTTTTCAGTTAATGTCTCTGAGCCAAATTTTTCTCCTCCATGATTTGACAAGGCTGGGCTCAGTAAGCTCAAAGGTCCCTTTGGCCTGAATTTTCCATTAATTGTTAATAGCAGTGTCTGGAGCCATGGAGTTCTGCCTGGGGCCTTCCTGTGAGACAATCATCTTTGGTATATGAGGGAGACACAAAGCGCTCTGATGAACTCTCACCCATTTGTAGCCAAATTAAATTTTGAGACGTCATTTTTCATAGAAATGTCATCTCTAGATTGACTGTTAAACAAAGGCCTTTTGATGCATCTCTGCATTAGTCCCTGATGGGGAGCTTTGACAGTGTTTTTCACTATAACACTACATGTGGCTGCTTTGGAATTCACTTCAACAGGGCAGTCCTATCAATTGTGCTGCTTGTGAAGGTGACTGAGGCATGTAAACGAAATCCACTTGTTTGTGCGGGAATCTCCAGGGTAACCACACCCTAGCATCCTTCTTCGCTTCTTTCAATGTTCTGTTATTGATGTCAATGTGTTTTTAAAGAAAGGATTCAGGGGCCGGCTCCGTGGCTCACTTGGTTAATCCTCTGCCTGCAGTGCCGGCATCCCATATGGGTTCCTGGTTCTAGTCCTGGTTGCTCCTCTTCCAGTCCAGCTCTCTGCTGTGGCCCGGGAAGGCAGTGGAGGATGGCCCGAGTGCTTGGGCCCTGCACCCGCATGGGAGACCAGAAGGAAGCACCTGGCTCCTGGCTTCGGATCGGCACAGCGCCGGCCATGGCGGCCAGGGGAGTGAACCAAGGGAAGGAAGACCTTTCTCTCTGTCTCTCTCACTGTCTATAACTCGTCAAATAAAAAAAAAGAAAGGATTCAGTTCTGGCAGCTGAATTCAGAGCAGTAATAACTGAGAGGAGATATGAGGTGTCTGGCTGGGCACGATAATTTCCTTATTCACAGTGTGGATTTCCAGTCTGCTTTCTGGCCCAAAGGTCCTTGGTTGTGGTGGTGACTCTGCAGGGCTCCAAAGGAGTGAGGTGGTGACAGTGTCGTGCTTCTATTTGGTAACATTCTCCATTAAGGACTTTCTGTTTTTTTACTAGGAATAAATCTGAATGAGGGATTTGTTTTGCTTTAAGGAAAACTTATTTGTTTAGAAAAAAATCTAATCAATCCTGTGAATTGCAAAAGGAGGGCTAAAGAGTAAGTCAGCAACATAGTGACCATTAGTTTAGTGAGACATAAAAGTAACAACTATCACTTTATATAGCATATATTTATATAGCATTATTTTATTCTGTTCTTGCACCAACTGTGTAAACAGGCAGTGGTGCTTCAACTGTATTAGTGACTTACCCAGGGGCATTTAAGTTAATCACTGAACTGAGGCTCTCATCCTAGCCTGTGGGCTCCAAGCCTGGTGCTGGATTAGAATGATTCCAACCTCAGTCCTCTATGTTCTTTTGAGTAGGGGGCCACAGCAGCATATGGTGGTCGGATGTGAGCAATTGAGGCAGTTGTCACAGGCGATAAACAAATTCACCACAGCAGTCAGAGTGAGCAGAGTTGGCTTTATTGAACATGCTGCAAGGGAGCAGCAGGCAGACAGGACCACCAGAGGCAACATGAACCATAAATTGATGTGTATATCTGCAGTGGCAGTTTCTTCTTAGTGAGGGTGAGTTTTCCCATGGTGTAACAGGTTTTCCCAGTTAAGGGATTTGCATTTCTGGGGAGAACTGGGGAGTCTGCACTGCTCTTAGCTTAGGGAGTTCAGCAAGTGCCCTGAGGTGACCCTCCGTACATACTGTGGTTGAGAAGAGGGTGATGGGAATGGTCTGTCCAAATACAGGCAATAATGGGATGCATTGTACAGAATTTAAAAAAGAAATTAGGGACCAGCATTATGGAGTAGCAGATAAAGCCACTGCTTGTGACACCAGCATCCTGTATGGGCTGCTCCATTTCCAATGCAGCTCCCTACTAATGGCCTGGGAAAGCAGTGGAGGATGGCCCAGTGTTTGGGTCCCTGCACCCATGTAGGAGACCTGGATGGAGGTTCCTGGCTTTGGAGTGGCTCAGTTCTGGCTGTTGTGGTCGTTTGGGGAGTGAAACAGTGGATGGAAGATCTTTCTCTCTGTCTCTCCCTCTCTGTAACTCTTGACTTTCAAATAAATAAATCTTCAATAAATTAATGACATGAACTCCAAGTCAGTCTGCTTTTTGTTATGATTAAGCATCAGCAATTCTAAATAATATTTGTGATAAAATAATTTTCCCTGATGGGGCAAATCACTCACACCGCTCTTTCCTTGGATGCAATGTTTCTCAGACTGTGTATCCAATGACATTTTCTGGTCTCCTCCTCATTTAACTTTCAGATGGAGCTGAATGCTGTGTAAGGCCACAGGGAAGACAGGGAAGCAGTCAACAGGCTTTGGACTGGAAACCCTTCCTCAGTAAGTGCTTATTGAAAACGGATTCCACGCTTAGCCCTGGCCTAAGAGCTTGGCAGAAAGAGCTGTCAAGCATAGCCCTGCTTCAAGAAGCTCGCAGCTACCTAGGTGGGATAAGACATATGACGAAGCAGCTGTAGCTCACACTCAGCATAGTGAAGACTTAAAGAGTACAGTAGGGCTGATTATACATTCTACAAAAGTTTATTCATTTATTTAAGAGTGGATTTTGATTTGAGTTCAAATCCTTTCCCATTTTTCTCTAGCCCTATGATTTTTAGCAAGTGACTTGGCCTCTCTGAGTCTCAGTTTCCTTACCTATGAAAACTGGGATAATAATAGTGTTATAATGATAACATGAACAGGGGCCTGGTGTGTGGTGCAGTGGGGAAAGCCACCATCTGCAATGCTGGCATCCCATATGGGTGCCTGTTCGTGACCTGGCTGTTCCACTTCTGATCAAGTTACCTGCTTAATGGCCTAGGAAAAGCATTGGAAGATAGCCGATGTGTTTGGATTAGGATCCTGTCACCCTTGTAGGATATATGAATGAAGTTCCTGGCTTCAACCTGGTCTAGCAGCATTCGCAGTTTTGTCCATCTGAGGAGTTAACCAGCAGATGGGAAATCGATTTCCTCTCTCTCTCTCTCTCAATCTCTCTCCCACTTTCCTTCTTCCCCTCCCCTCCTCTCCCCCACCCCCATAACTCTGACTCTATTTATTAGAGAGTCAGAGTTACACAGAGAGAGAAGGAGAGGCAGAGGGAGAGAGGGAGAGAGGGAGAGAGGGAGAGAGGGAGAGAGAGAGAGAGAGAGAGAGAGAGAGGGAGAGAGAGGTCTTCCTTAACTGGTTCACTCACCAATTGGCTGCAATGGCTGGAGCTGTGCCAATCCGAAGCCAGGAGCCAGGAGCTTCCTCCGGGTCTCCCACACAGGTGCAGGGGCCCAAGAACTTGGGCCATCTTCTACTACTTTATCAGGCCACAGCAGAGAGCTGGATTGGAAGTGGAGCAGCCAGGACTCGAACCAGCGCCCATATGGGATGCTGGCAATGCAGGCAGTGGCTTTACCTGTTACACCACAGCACTGTCCCCCATATATAAATCTTTTTAAAAAACCTTTAATAATCGCATTAATATCCTTGGATGATTAAATGAGTTAAGAAATGTTGAGTAAGTTTTAACTGTTATTGATTCACCGAACATTTAGTGTGAATCTACTGTTTGCCATGCACTATGCTCGCTGCGGCTATGGCCCAGCTTCTATGACTCATTCATTGTCAGCATAGTTGTAAGGCAGTATAGTATACTGCCTTATCGTACAGGCTCTGACATCTGATCACCTATGTTCAAGTACAGTCTCCATCATTTTCTGCTTGTTTGACTTTAGGCAAATTACCTAATCTCTACATGTCTCATTTCCCTCTTCGGTAAAACAGGAACAACAATAATAGTACATATCTAATTGGATTACTATGAAGATTAAATGAATTAATAGATGCTAAGTACTTAGAATAGTATCTGGAACTATAAGTAAGTATAAATTTTAATAGTTATTATTATTGTGGTTTGCTCTCTCACCAGAAATAATAGCTATCAGATTAATTTAGAGATTGATAGGAGGTTCCCAAATCAGGTACATAAATGGTTGAAACTTGAGGTGATGTTAGCCTTTTGGCTGCCCTCTGCTTATAGCAATACCTTGATTATTCAATATGGAGTATTTCACTGAGCTTAATTTTCTAGTTAATTAGCTAAGGGCTGATTAGAACACCCTATTGATTTCAATTCTTTCCATTGGAAATCTTTTCAAAATATCTGTAGCCACTTTTGTATTTGGGCAAATAGGATCTAGTGGCTATCCACAAGTCTGTGGTAGAGGCAAAGCATCCTCTGAGGCCAAAGGGATGGGTTTGATGTTGGTTAGTCTGTGACTGCAGTGACAGGTTGGCCCCTTGCTGTAATTTGCAGTTTTCTGTTCAGGCTTTGCCAAGGACAGCTTTTCATTGCTTAAACAACATACCATTGAGGACCAACTTACTGGTGTTGTAAATGAGCCCCCAAACAGTGCCTTGGGTGCAGAGGCACCATCAGGTCCTAGTCACCCATAGTCTTGCAGCCATAAGTTCCCTTGTCCTGCTGTTATGATTGAAAAGCAGCATCCTACTAAAATTAGATCACTGAATTGAGGGAGTGGTGTAGCCAGCCCTATGGGATCCCTGAACACAAGACCCATGAGGCCATTTATCTCCCCTATTCATAACACCTTGGTATTTGGTCTCGTCTTCAAGGATTTATTTTCCCCAGGCCCTGAGCAAAAAGTAACTACCACCTGCATGTAGTCCCTAGACTGAATGGAGCTCACTTTTCCATCATCAAAATCCCCCCAAAGAACACAGTGTTGCCAACCAATTGAAGGAGAGCCATGAGCACTGAAGACCAACCAGGAACTCGAAGGCAAGCTGATCACACACATTTCAGCCCCATCTTCAATCTACCAAAACCTTTACCCCCAACCCCTCAGGGAGCCTAGGAATTAAATGATAGCTGTTGGCTCCTTGCTCTGTGCTTTGCCATAAATATCTACTTTCTTTCATCACTCTGGTGTCAGTGATTGACTTGCTGTGGATTTGGTGAGCAGACCCAGTATTAGGGGGTTCTATAGCAATTCTAGCCAGTTTTGGGGGATGTTCTATAACAGCTTTATGATTTTCAAGTCCCAGAAGTAGGAACTCAGGTGCAGGTTGCATTGAGTATTTCTAAATGGAAGGACCACGCAACTGTGATTTGTTTGGGTGGGACACAAAATTGCTTTTGAGCAAACGCTGAGTCACTTTGAGTGGTAGTAGCATAGAGAACATTCTGTCCCAGCACAAAGATCTCATGAATGGTCCAAAATGCTCCTTTTGCTCCCCACAACTCTCCTATGAGCCTTATGAGCCTGCACAAAAGCTAAAATTCCCATCATCAGAGGCACTCTCTAGAGTAATGTTCTCCATTAGAAATTTCTACAATGATAAAAATATTCTATACCTGTACTATCCAGCACAGTAGGCAGGTGGCACATGTGTCTATTGAGAATTTATGGATTTTCATTGTGCTTAATTTAAGTCATTTTAAGTCACAATAACTCCAGGTAGCATTTTTTAAAGATTTATTTTAATTATTTGAAAGACAGAGTTATAGAGAGAGGTAGAGCCAGAGAGATTGGGGGGGGGGTAGGTCTTCCATCTGCTGGTTTGCTCCCCACATGACTGCAATGGCCAGAGCTGAGCTGATCTGAAGCCAGGAGCCAGGAACTTCTTTCAGGTCTCCCATGCAGGTGCAAGGGCCCAAGGACTTGGGCCATCTTCTACTGCTTTCCCAGGCCACAGCAGAAAGCCGGATCAAAGTGGAGTAGCCAGGATTTGAATTGGTGCCCATGTGGGATGCTGGCACTGCAGGCTGGGGCTTTAACCCACAACACCACAGCACTGGTCCCCAAGGTAGCATCTAGTAGCTACCATATTGAATGGTATAACTGTAGATACTTTAAGTAAATATCTAATCATTTTTTTCCTAAAATATAGAAAAGCCTCTGTTAAATTCCAGGTATGATAACTGAGGGAAGAGTGAGTATTCATTTATTTTTTTTCTGTTCATAGCAGATTATTGTTGGGCTTATTTGTTCTTATCATCTTAGAGGATTTAATGTGAGATGGATATGGATTATTGAGAAGTGAGGGTGATGGGCATTTTAAGTGAGAACAGAATCTGCACTTAGAGAAATCACAATGAAGACATTCAAGAAGGTACCACTGAATGGACACGTTGGGGGACTTATGGTAGGCACCAAAAGTTAGCAAGAGAACAAGCACTTTTGTGCTAATTTATCATGCTGTTTAAGGGTGATGCAAATGCAGAGAGGCAGAATGAGAGTGGAGATGGAGGCTGATAGCGAGTTTGGAATCATGACTTCCATATTAAGGAGATAAATTTCTTTTCTCACCCTGCCCTGTCTACAGGGGACTTGTTTAGAAGAGGCTAATCCTGTTGTAGAAGGTCTAGTACTGTATCCCACAAGCCCCACCCCAGTGAGTCACAAGCTAAGGGGCAGAAGACAGCTTTATAGAAGCTACAACCTTGAGAAACGCATGTTCACCTGCCAATGGTGGTAAAATCCAGCATCTTCTTTTCAGTGGATGTCCTTAGTACTTGAATGAAATGCCAATCAACAAACTACTGCTTCTCTCTGGCACTCTTGAGACTTCTGCTGGACAGACTGATCAGAGACAAGTCAGCTTTTCCAGAAAAGAAGCAAGCGAGTGCTTTTCTTATTATTTGGAAGTGTGTTGCAATGGACTTACAGTAGCTACTCACGGGGAAACAATTATCTTTTCCAATTTACTTAAAGCTCAATAAGCTGCTACAGACAGCATTAGCACTGCCCAGAATCTTGGATGCGATCCTGTTTTACCAGCAATCATCAGTTTTTAGTGGTTTAAATTTTCTCTGACCCAGTTTGTTTACTATTGAAGAATTTTTGTGTTTTCAAGATTTACCCTGGAATAAAGCAACAACCCCACACTGAAAGTTAATAGTCAATGTCGAGTGATAATTGCAACCCCCAAGGCATCAGGAATCTACAGCCAGTGAACGGCACTCTCCTCCTCTGAACCAAGCATTGACTGAAGGACAGCGAAGTGTTTGGAAAGTGTGTGAAGGAGAGAGGGGTTCTATGGGTTAGGACACTCATGAAGACCATCAGGGCTGCCTGATGCTTTCCAAGAGGAGGGACTTTAGATTTCATCCTTAAAGTACATCTGCCCTGCAATAGTCACAGAATAAAGGTGCTGGAAGGAGAGGGAACTGTGGATGAGGAGAATTTTACTGTGGCCCAAACTGGAGTATATGGATGGACATATATCTGACACAGGATAAAATGTTTGTCAGGCCGGCGCTGCGGCTTACTAGGCTAATCCTCCGCCTGCGGCGCTGGCACACTGGGTTCTAGTCCCGGTCGGGGTGCCGATTCTGTCCCGGTTGCCCCTCTTCCAGGCCAGCTCTCTGCTGTGGCCCAGGAAGGCAGTGGAGAATGGCCCAAGTGCTTGGGCCCTGCACCCCATGGGAGACCAGGAGAAGCACCTGGCTCCTGGCTTCGGATCAGTGCGGCAACGGTAAAGGAAGACCTTTCTCTCTCTCTCTCTCTCTCTCTCTCTCACTGTCCACTCTGCCTGTCAAAAAAAATGTTTGTCATTAGACCTATTCTGGAAATTTTCATAGTGGATTTTGGTATGGATTACTCTCTCCTGCTAAAAAGTGAAATGTCACACGAGGAGCCCCCTGCTCTATTCTGCCACTTCCATAGTACTCATAAGAGCAAACCAGCAACAGCATATAGTTTTCCATTTAACATTTGCAGGACACAGAACAAAGTTACAAATAAGAGGCAGCTAGCTGGCTAGTAGCCTGACCCAGACCCCTCCTCCTACTCCCCTTCCACTCCTGCTCTAGGGTCGCTTCTCTTTCTCTCAGATCTCTTTATGCTATGACAGGCTTCACTCACATAAACATGGATATGCCAGTCTGCATGACCAAGCTCCAGCATTCCTCCATCCTAAACAGCTGACCCTAGATCATCCAACAGCCTAGGGGTTGTACACCTGTGGCATTGACTACTGCTGGAAGGCTAGCCCCAGGGAACAAGCCCATACCTCCCTGCCTTCAGCAAGTTTCATGCTATTTGGGCAGAAGATTCTGATATCCATTTATCTGGACTGCGGTCTGGAAGTTGAGGGTTTGGACTCCAAGTAGACATGTCTCTTCAGGTCCATGTCCCACTTTGTAGGTAGGGTGCAGCCAGAGGAGAGTCAGGGAAGGGTTTTATAAAGCATGAGCCTTAGGGCAGAATGCCTTGCCTTGGGTTAACCTTATACCAAACACACAATGAGAAGTTGTAACCAACCACTAGATTGCTGTTTTTGGTCAAAAACTCTGCCAACCAGTGACGGAGCATTGTGAAAGTAACTTCAATTAGCTGAAAAGGCCAGGGTACCAAGGACTAGCTGACATGGTGATGATCTACTCCTGCTGCTTAGGATGCAGCCATTTCTGTGCAGCTGAGCACTGTAGGAATGATCAGAACAAGGAGTAGGCAGTTTAATTGCAATGAGTCAAGAATAGTCCTCGACAACACTGGGTTTCAGGAACTGATGCCTAGGGAAGTACTGGACTCACAGGCTAAACTCTAAGCCCCACTGTGGGGCTTGCTGCATGGAGCTTGCCTGGGCACCACTCCTAGGAACAGAGTACATATTGTTCTTACTAGTAGAAGGAGGTGTGTCAAGAGTTGACATCTTGCCATTGGTTTTTGTAGTTTGTGTGTGCACGTGAGGCCCCTTCTGGCTGGCCTGGTTATTGGTGAACTTGGAAACACTTACTACAAGTCAGCTGTTGGCCAGGATGCCTGTACTCCATCAATTACCAAATATTTATGTATTTATTTGAAAAGCAGAGTTAGAGAGAGAGAGAGAGAGAGAGAGAGAGAGAGAGGGAGATTCCATATGCTGATTCACTCCCCAAATGTCCTCAACAGCTGGAGCTGGGCAAGGCAGAAGTCAGGATCCAGGAGCTTCTTCCAGTCTCCCATGTGGTTGGCAGGGGCCCGAGCACTTGAGCCATTTTCTGTTTTTCTCAGGCCATGAGCTGGGAGCTGGATTGGGACAGGAACAGGGACAGGAACCGATGCCTTATGAGATGCCAGCATTGCAGACAGCTGCTTAACCTGCTGTGCCATGGTACTGGCTCCTGTGTGTCCTGCTTTTGTGCTGTGTCTATTTCAAGGCTTCCAAGTGCCTCACCTGTGCTAAGTGTGCTCCTGAGAAGGACCTGCAAGTGTTTCCTTAGCTAATACCAATGACTTGAGTGGATTTTATATGCTAGAGTGCGTGTTAAGTGATATACATTGGATTTACCATTGAATTCTAATAGAGGTACTGTGAACGTATAGTTGTTAACATCCCCATTTCACAAATGAACAAACTGAGGTGGATTGAGATTAAGTAACTTGCCCTAAATCACGCAGCTACAGCTTGAGTCCCCAAAATGCAATCCTAACCTACTGGCTGTTATCTCCTCCATCTGGGCCTGTTATTTCTGTCTGGAATTGACAACGAACTCTTCTCCCCCTTTCACTTAGGGTCTAGGATATTCATAGGCATTGGTTACACTTTTACTGTGTGCACAATCTTCTGTCCTCTGTGCTTCTGTGGAGTCATATGAATAAAGAGGAGGGTATTGAATGCTTGCACAGCACACAGTGGTTGAAGGTGAGTGAGTTGAACGAAGCTTGGCATTGCAGCCTGGAAGAGAAGTATTGAAAGCAGCTTGAGAAGGATGAGCAAGACATAGTTGAGAGCAGGGCATCTGGAGTGGAGAACTTGGCACAGGTTTGGAACACTGCAAAGCAATACAACACATTGCTTTTTGAAGTGAGAGACTTATTCAGGTAGAGACCAGACACATCTTTCCTCCCTTTTAACGGGGAGGTGAAGCAAGCTAACATTTACCACCTGTGCCTAGCAAAATACATTTTCTGTTTCCTGTTCCCCTTGTTATTAGCAAAGGGTCAGAGTATACATATCCAGTGCCCTCCTCAATGGAAAGGAAGAATGCTGTTGACTGAAGGTAGGATCAAGAGAACTGGGTCTCAATCCTAGCTTTGTCCCTTGCTAGCTCTGTGACCTTGGGACATTTACTTAACCTCTTTATGCTTTAGTCTCCACCTATGTCAGGAGGCGATCATAATGGTGTTCATCTCATGGGGCTGTTGTGAGGACCAAACAAAACTTCTCTGTAGTCCTGAGCTGGGCATATAGTAGGTACTCATAAACTGGTGGCTACTACTAATATTACCTTTATATATATGACATACAATGTTCAAAAATCCTTATCTTAAACTCCAGTTTATTTATGCTTGAAGGTAAGTACACAGACACACACACACACACACACACACAGGATGTAAAATTTAAAAAGCTCTGAGTGTTGCTGTAACGTGCAGTTATGAAATGGAGAGGGGAGTTTATGAGTTAAGTATGAAGACCTGGTGGGCACTTGAAATATAAAGGGTGCACACTTTTTTTTTTTTTAGATAGGAAAAACAACACTCTGAAAAATAAGGTTATTAGATGAAATTGCAGTTGAATTTAAAAATGATTCTCAAATGCCAACTCAACAAGATTTGGGGCTGTGTCCTGGTTCTGAGATCCCATCTGAGTGATGGATAGACAATCAGGATCTACTGCTTAAGCTGAGAAGAGTAATGAACCCATTCATTCATTAGAGAGTTGAATATATTTCTGTGGTGAGTACTAATTACTTATCTGACCTAAGCTCTCCTACTTTCATTGCAACTCATTAATACTGTCAGTGAGCAAGAGTGCTTTTTGAATTTCCACAAGAGTGAGCCACTGTCACTTATTGCAAGAGATGCCAATTCCAATCATAGCTTTACATACTGCATCCAGCCAATGATACTGCTAACAAACACTGACACAGTACTTGCTATATGCCAGGCACTGTTCTGAGCAATTTACATTCATTAACACACTCAACTTTCATTATAACATATTTATTTTCCAGAAAAGGAGACTGAGGCATTAAGAATTAAAATGAGTTGTTCAAAGTCACACAGCTAATAATGGGCTGGAGGGAAGGGACAGGCCTTCAGGGTCACCAATTTAAGATGGCCTTTGGGATGCCCATTATTCCATATTGGATTGCCTGGGATCCAGTGCCAGCTCTTCTTCTGATTCTGGCGTCCTACTAATGCACACCCTAGGAGACAGCAGGTGATGACTAAAGTACTTGGGTCCCTGCCACCTGTGTCAGAAACCTGAATCAATTCCCGTGCTCCTGGCTTCAGCTTCACCTTGACCTGGCTGTTGTGGGCATTTCAGAAGTAAATCAGCAGGTGGAATTTGTCTCTCTCTCTCTCTCCCTCCCTCTCCCTCTCTCCCTCCCTCCCTCTCTCCCTCTCTCTCTCTCTCTCTCTCTCTCTCGCTCTCTCTCTTTAAAATAAAATAAACATAAATACAATTTATGAGTTGGGATTCAAACCCAGGCATTCTAGCTCCACAATTTGTGCTATTAAAATGCTCTGCCATGTGTTCTCACCAAAACATAGGCTAAAGAGGATTTGACAAAATGCATTAGTAATGAGATGTGCCTTCAGTCCTAGACATTGGTGTAGCTTGGATTTCCGGGAAACATGGACTATATTTCTTAGTGATTTATCTGCCCTAGAACCTCACCCGTGTATTTAAAAGAGAACCCAATAATTTGGCTGCCACTTTTAGAGTGAGGAAATCCAAGAAGATTGGGAGTTGAGATTTTTGAGGGAGAGAACAAATAACACTCTCTCTCCTACCCAAGCTCCAAAGGAATTGAATTGTTAAACAGATGGAGTACAAATCATTGCATCTAATCCTGACAAGGTCTAGCTAGGCAGAAATAGTTTAGTGTGAGGTGGTTCTTAGTTAAAATAGTTGAGTGTGACATAGTTCTTAGTTAATCGTAGCCACTGTTGCTCATGCTTGTTCCTGCCCCTCTGCTCCCTGGAGCCCCACTGCTCTGCTAGTTGAAAGGCCTATACTTTATCAAAGATGAAGTCAGGTCAACAGAGCAGGTAGCCCAATGACTTTCTCTCCTTTTCTAGTGTCATTGGCCTTTCTCTTCTCTGGATTCTTCTGCTTATAATGTAGTGTAATCTAGGCCAATTTAATACATTTCTTCTTTATCTAAACTTATCTTTTGCTTTTATTTCCTATGAACTATTTATTTATTCATTTGAAAGGCAGAGCAACAGAGGGAAGGGAGAAAGAGAGAGAGGGAGAGGGAGACACACACACACAGAGGGAAGGGAGAAAGAGAGAGAGGGAGAGGGAGACACACACACACACACACAGAGAAAGAGAGAGAGAGAGAGAGGGAGAGAGAGAGAGATGGATCTTCTATGTGCTAGTTCACCCCCCAAATGGTTTCAACAGCCAGGGCAGGGCCAGACCAAAGCCAGGGGCCAGGAACTCCATCCAGGTCTCCTACATGAGTGGCAGGGACTCATGTGCTTGGGCCATTTTCTGCTGCCTTCCCAGGTGCATTAGCAGGGGGCTGGATAGGAAGCAGAGCAGGTGGGACTCAAAGAGGTGCTCTGATGTGGTATGCTAGCATCACAAGCAGCAGCTTAACCTACTGCACCACAATTCAATTTCTTCATAGGATTTCTTGAATATATTTAATATGTATCTTTCTGTGGTGTTTCATACCTGTCTACTAGAATTTATGTGGGCTCTCTAAGGATACAAAGATCCTCTTATATTTTGTTAAAATAAAACTAAGTGTACCAATGAACAGGGCGGTGTCTGGTGTGCATAGTAGGAGCTCAAAATTTTTCTTCCTCCATTCTTCTCTCCTTTCTTTTTTTCTTTCTCTTTCTCTTTTTGCTCTTCTTTTTTCATAGCCATAGAAACACCTAGTGCAGTGCTAAAGTCCCAATGAATACTAAATAAATATCTGTGGACTTTAATGTGTATTTTATTTAAGGCAAAATTAACTAGAACCATTCCTTCTCTCAAAACCAGTGACCCTGTTTATAAAATGCCCGGTCTTCACTCAAACTATCAAGATTCCTTTCTTCCCCTGTTGACTCTGGGAAGAGAACTAAGTAGTAATCAAGTAAGTGCTATGTATTGTGTTAGATTGGACCCTAGTTGACTGTGTCCAGAATCTTGATAAGTTTCCTGTCAATACCCTAGAATGACTGCTGAACTATGATTTATCCTTAGGTAGATATGATGCTGGGTTTAGTGCTGTGTCCTCAGGAGTGCAGTCCATTATTCATGGTAATTGTCCAGTAAAACTTTTAGAAAGACTGATTAAATAGGAAGCACTGCTGTACCCCAATCCTAGTGAATTTCTTTGTAGAAATAGGTATGGTAATCCTACAATTGATATGGAATTGCAAGGTACCCCTCATAGTCAAAGTTATTATGACAAATAAAAACAAAGCAGAGGACCTATTACAAAGCTACAGTAATCAAAAATATATTGCATGCCTAAGGACAGACATATAGATGAATGAAATAGAACTGACAGTCCTATTTATAGTCAATTTATTTTCAACAAGGGTACCAAGACCATCCAACGTAGAGAATGATCCAACATGGAAAGCGGGATACACAGCAGACTCATAGAAAGGCAGATGTCCTGAACAGCACTCTGGCCTCCGAATCAGCCCTTAAGGTATTTGGATCTGGCTGAAGAGCCCATGAGAGTATTTTAGGCATGGAAAGCCAAGACACTCTGGCAAAAAAGACCTAAATGAAAGATCTCTGTGAGTGAGATCCCAGTGGAAAGAACAGGCCATCAAAGAAGGAGGTACCTTTCTCTGAAGGGAGGAGAGAACTTCCACTTTGACTATGACCTTGTCTAAACAAGATCAGAGTTGGCGAACTCAAAAGGCTTCCATAGCCTTGGCAACTCATGACAAGAGCCTAGGGAGATTACTGACGCCATAAACAAGAGTGTCAATTTGTAAAGTCAACAACAGGAGTCACTGTGCACTTACTCCTCATGTAGGATCTCTGTCCTTAATGTGTTTTTCAATGTGAATTAATGCTATAACTAGTACTGAAACAGTATTTTACACTTTGTGTTTCTGTGTGGGTACAAACTGATGAAATCTTTACTTAATATATACTAAATTGATCTCCTGCATATAAAGAGAATTGAAAATGAATCTTGATGTGAATGGAATGGGAGAGGGAGTGGGAGATGGGAGGGTTGCGGGTGGGAGGGAAGTTATGGGGGGAAAAAGCCATTGTAATCCATAAGCTGTACTTTGGAAATTTATATTTATTAAATAAAAGTGAAAAAAAATAAAAAAAGACCATCCAATGTAGAAAAGGTATAATCCTTTCGCCAAATGATACTGAGACAATTGGATATTCACATGCGAAAGAAAAGTTGAACTCTTCACATCATATATAAAATTTAACTTAAGAGGCCCAAAGACATAAATGAAAGAACAAAAACTAAAACAGAAAATTTTTAGAAGAAATCATAGAAGTAAATTTTCATGACCTTGCATTTGGTGGTAGCTTCTTTGATATAATACTGAAAGGCTGAGAAACAAAATAAATCAATCAATTGGACTTTATCACAATTGAAAACGTTTAGGAACCAAGAGAAACTATCAAGAAAGTGAAAAGACAACCAATAGAGTGGGAAGAAACGTTTGCAAATTATATATCTGACAAAGGACTTGCATCTAGAATGTATAAAGAATATTCTCAATTCAATACTAAAAAGTCAAATAATGCAATTAAAACCGGCAAAACAAACCCAAAGATATTTCTGCAAAATATGTATAGACATTGGCTAATCATTTCAGGCATGGGAAGCCAAGACACTGTGGCAAAAAATGACCTACATGAAAGATCTCTGTGAGATCCCGGTGAAAAGAAGGGGCCATCAAAGAAGGAGGTACCTTTCTCTGAAGGGAGGAGAGAACTTCCAATTCGCTTATGGCCTTGTCTAAATAATGTCGGAGTTCGTGGACTCAAGAGGCTTCCATAGCCTTGGCAGCTCATGACGAGAGTCTTGGGTGATCACTGACGTCATAAATAAGAGTGTCAATTGTTAAATCAACAACAGGAGTCACTGTGCACTTGCTCCCCATGTAGGACCTCTGTCCTTAATGTGTTGTATTATGAGAATTAATGGTAAAACTAGTACTCAAACAGTACTTTATACTTTGTGTGTCTGTGTGGGTGCAAACTGTTGAAATCTTTACTTAGTATAGAGTTGATCTTCTGTATGTAAGAATAATTAAAAATGAATTTTAATGAACAATGGGATGGGAGAAGAAGTAGGCGGTGGGATGGTTTGGGGGTGGGAGAGCAGGTATGGAGGGAAGAATTGCTATAATCTAAAGGTTGTACCTATGAAATTTATATTTATTAAATAAAAGCTTTCTATAAAAAAGAAATCAGCTCATAAGGGTGTGAAAATATTACCAATATCATCAGTCATAAAGGAAATACTAATTAAAAACAAAATGAGATATTGCTACACTCCCACTAGAATGACAATATTGAGACAGCTAGATAATAACAAGGATTAGTGAGGATGTGGACAAATTTGAATCCCCAGGCATTACTAGTGGGTATGTAAATTGGTACAACCACTTCGGAAAATAGTCTGGAAGTTCTTCAAAAAAGAGTTAGAATTTGATCTAGCAGTTCCACTCCTAGGTTGAAAACATATTCACACAATAAATGCTATGAAAAAATTGGCTATTAATAGTAGGTAACAGGTAGGAATAATACAAATGTCTATCAACTGATGACTAGATAGACAAATCATAGTATATCCATTCAATGAAATATTATTTGGGGGCCAACATTGTGGCACAGCCTGTTAGACTGCTGCTTATGAAGCTGGCATCCCATATCAGAGTGCTAATTTGAGTTCTGGCTGCTCCACTTTTGATACAGCTCCCTATCAATGTACCTGGGAAAGCAGTGGAAGATGGCCCAAGTACTTGAGTCCTTGCCACTCCTGTGGGAGACCTGGATGGAGTTCTTCACTCCTGGCTTCAGTCTGGCCAAACTCTGGCTGTTGAAGCCATTTGGGGAGTGAACCAGTGGTTGGAAGATTTCTTTTTCTGTGTGCCTCTCCCTCTCTCTCTGTCACTCTAACTTGAAAATAAATAAAATGAATCTTAAAAAAGAAATATTATTTGATTGCAAAAATTAAGTTCTGTTACATGGTACCTATATGGACCTTGAAAACATTATGGGGGCCAGCGCTGTGGCATAGCAGGTAAAGCTGCCGCCTGCAGTGCCGGCATCTCATATGGGCGTCGGTTCAAGACCTGGCTGCTCCATTTCCAATCCAGCTCTCTGCTATGGCCTGGGAAAGCAGTAGAAGATGGCCCAAGTCCTTGGGCCCCTGCACCCACGTGGGAGACCCAGAAGAAGCTCCTGCCTCCTGGCTTCGGATTGGCCCAGCTCTGGCCATTGCAGTCAGTTGGAGAGTGAACCAGCTGATGGAAGACCTCTCTCTCTCTCTGCCTCTCCTTCTCTGTGTAATTCTGACTCTGACTTTCAAATAAAAAGTATTTTTTTAAAAAGAAAACATTATGGTAAGTGAAAAAAGGTAGACATAAAATACTGTATATGATTTAATTCCATTTATTTGAAATGTCCAGAAGAGGCAAATATGTATGACAGAGGGTGTAGACTAGTATTTTGCTAGGGCTAGGATGAGTGCAATTACTAAAGTGTAAAAGGGTGTCATTTTAAATTTTACTTGTATTGCTTTATTTAATCCTTTAAAATAGGCATTATAATACCTCCTCCAGTTAAGAAATTGAAATACTGAAAGTGAAGTAACTTGTCCAAGCTTACACAGAGAGTGAGTCAAGTGTTAGATTATCTCAGATAAAACTCTTTGGGGAATTATGAAAATGTTCTAAATTGATTGTGGTGATGGGTGCACAACTCTGTGAATACACTAAATGCCATTGAATTATATGAGTGAATAGCAAGATATGTGGATTTTGTCTCAATAAATGTTTTAGCATACAAACTCCAACACATATACTTAACAAACGATATTATTGTTATTTTTCCAATGGAAAAACCCAGAAGCTCTGATGATGATTGCCAAGGATCGGTGCTTTATTAAAGCTCCCATGTGATTCTAATAGGCAGCCATGGCAGAGAAGCTCTTACTAAGTGAATGGATGACTGTATTCTGTGTAGTGGCTGGAATGAGTAGGATGAGTCAGTGCATAAATGGATGGTGGGGATCAGCCTTGCTACTGCTGCCTGGCTGGGAAGCACAGGCAGCCATAGTGTCTGGAGCAGAGCAGGAGGCATCAATTTTATCTGGAGGGCTAATTGTTTCTCGGGTCCCAGAGGATGTGCAGAGTGTGACCCTGCCAGCCCTTCCACGACACGTGTATGTGTACCTGGACTTGTTAGTAATTCAGCAAGCAGGCTGCATTGAAGAGACAGAGCATACACCTGGGGATTAACACGCCTTTCAAGGAATGAGCTCTGTCAACACAAAGCACAATATTATTGCATTTCTCTAAAGCTGTATGAATTTCCACGTACCATCTGCCTTTTATTTTTACAAGTTCCTGCCTAAAGGTTTGCATTTATGCTGTCAGCATTTGAAGGCATAATTATGATACTGTTCTGCAAAATTATTGTTGTATTGTCTTCCTTTTTTATTATGTGTTCTATTTTTCTCCCAGGAAAACTCTGTGAGTGGAGCAAATGCATATACATGAGGATACTCGGGTGCTGTCCTTCGAGAGTAGAAGGTGGTTATTCTCCCAAAGTTAATGAGCTTGTGTATTGCTAATAAACCCAGCTTACAACATAATTTAATAGAGATAATTGAAAATATTGAATAGAATTAAGCATGTTGCATTTTGAACCATTTCTACTTTGCATTCACTTTCATTAAACAGAGGTTAAAAGTGTGTGCTCACTACCTTACTCTTTTATTAGTCAGGCTTAATAACAGTAGACCTACTGAAAAATATCTACCGAACTTTTCATTCACAGATCTCCCAGCTCACATCACCTCTACTGACTGATTATGATTCTCAGTTCATAGCACGAGATCATAAAAGTAATCAGGCTGGCGCCATGGCTCAATAGGCTAATCCTCCACCTAGCGGTGCCGTCACACTGGGTTCTAGTCCCAGTCGGGGTGCCGATTCTGTCCCGGTTGCCCCTCTTCCAGGCCAGCTCTCTGCTGTGGCCAGGGAGTGCAGTGGAGGATGGCCCAAGTGCTTGGGCCCTGCACCCCATGGGAGACCAGGAGAAGCACCTTGCTCCTGCCATCGGATCAGCGCGGTGCACGGGCCATAGCGCGCCGGCTGCGGCGGCCATTGGAGGGTGAACCAACGGCAAAAGGAAGACCTTTCTCTCTCTCTCTCTCACTGTCCACTCTGCCTGTCAAAAAAATTTTAAAAAAATCATGGAACAATTGGGCCTTGCACAATCAGATGGAGAAGCAAGATCTCAGGCAGTTTTCCTGATCCTGGGTTCAGTGTGCCCCTAGGGAGAGACTGTAAGGCCTGGGCAGCATCCTGTACACCAGGTAGACACCTCATAGGAAGACCTGCTCATCTCCAAATTGAGGCAGGCCCCCAGTGTTCCACATGGTACCCGAAAAGACTTGAAATTCTTCTTTCTGCAAGTGATCCCTTGCTCTTTTGTCATGTGGCCTCCTGGTTGATATGCTTTGACATCATCTGTTCTTCAGTCCCTTACTTGCTGTTAGGCCTTCAGTTCTAACACTCCTGGTCTTACAGTTCCTGTTAATTTGTATCAATGCATCCTCTTGTAACAGTCAAGGTACCTTTGCATCTGGTGAGCTGAAAGCTCAGCTTCAGGATGTAGCAATCTTAATTGTTTTACTAAAATTTTTACACTTGCAGACATATATACACCAATACATGAACATACACACACATGGAAACACACTTAAGCACAAATATGCACACACACAAGCAAACTTTATTTTGTATTCTAAACTATTATCTCTGTAGAGAAGTACACTAAATTCATAGCAGAAACACACACACACACACACACACAATGTCTAGCTAATCAAAACGTACAAAATCTTGACCAAATGTGTTAGTTTCCAATACTGTGCACAAGGGTAAGAACATTCAGCATAGTGAACACATAGTAGGTGTTCAATAAGTATTTGACTACTGGATCAATTCATTTCAGGCAAAGTTTTGACTTAATTAAATGCAACTTCAGAAATACAAAAACAACAGAATTTCTCTCAACACTTTGTTTTATTTGGAGATTCAAAAAAAAAGCAGATTGTAATTATCCCGAGGAACAATTATGCACTTTTATAAGCTATCAAAATGTTTATTTTGGACGTGGGTCTTACACCTTAACATTCATTAGAATTACCTGGTGGTGGTTAAATCACAGATTGGTGGGCTCCACTTTCAGTGTGGTTGAGTCACTCTATCTTGGAGGTGCCCACACTTGCATTTCTTTTTCTTATTTTTTAAAGATTTACTTATTTATTTGAAAGGCAGAGTGATAGAGAAATAGGGAGAGAGGGAGGGAAGGAGGGAAAGAGAGACAGAGAGAGAGAGAGAGAGACAGAGAGAGAGAGAGAAAGAGACAGAGATCTTCTATCTGCTGATTCATTCCCCAAATGGCTTTGGATGAAGGCAGGAGCCAGAAACTCCATCCTGGTCTCCCACATGGGTGGCAGAGGGCCCAAGCACTTGGGCCATCACCTGCTGCCTTCCCAGACACATTAGCAGGGAGCTGGATCAGAAGCAGAACAGCTGGGACTCCAACTGCAGTGGGATCACATGCAGTAGCTTAACATGCAGTAGCTTAACCTGCTGAACCTCAACGCAGGCCTCAACACTTAACAACTTCCCAGTTGATCTTGATGTTACTTGTTACAAGTTTTCTCTGAATGTGGGGCTTTTAGTGATGAAACAGGACCCTCCCAGAAAACCCGGATGGTTGGGCAACCTATTGGTCCAGGACCAAGCTTTGAGTCTGGGATGTTGTATGTTAAATGTCAGGGCACTAGACATATTCAGACAATACCAGTATCCTTTGCTATCCTTACTCTAAATAGCCAAACTTAGTATTATGGATAATTTTATGTGTCACTTTGACAAAGCCAAGAATTTCCCAGATTAAACATGATTTCTGGCTGCCTGTAAGGGTATTTCTAGATGAGATTAGCATTTGAATCAGTGGAGTCACTAAAGTAGATTGCCTCCCCAGTGTGCGTGGTAGGTGGACCTCATCTGACCAGTTTCCCCTCACAAAGCGGAAGGAAGAAGTCTTTTTGCTTCCTGCCTGTTTGAGCTGGGGCATCATTTTTCCCCTGCCCTTGCACTCAGATTTACACTATCATCTGCCCTTGGTTCTTAGGCCTTTGAATGCAGAGCAGACTCTTGGGTCAGACAAACTTACATTTGAATCTGCTACTTCTTAGCCATGCAGCCTGCTGAAGTCATTTGATATTCTGAGCTTCAGTTTCATCATGTAGAAAATGAGAATTATAATGCCTTCCTTGCAGGTATTGTTACGAGACCTGCTGTAGGGATTAAAATGAAGGTATGAATTAAGACATATGTGTGCTGCCTGGCACATGGTAGATACAAAATAAGTGGAAACTATAACCAAAAGAAATCCTGGGGCCTAAGACCCATATTGGACAGCTAAAGAGTACAGCAAAGAAAAAAAAAATATACTGAAATGCAAAGTTTTCTCCTCCCAAAAGTGAAATTCAAAGAGTCACACGGTTGCTGATTTGAGGTACTTTGACTTTTCTTCGTGGCTTAAAGAACCCCGTGAAGACATAGAAGAGATCCCCAAGAAGTTATTTGTGTCACTAAAAGAAAATTCAAAGAGAAATATTTCCTTTGACTACCTGGAGAGTAAGCAGTGTTAATGAGTGAAGAGTCATTTTAAACATTTCAGTTAACAGATCTCCTGACATCTACTCAGCCACTCTCAGAAACATTTTAAAAATGTGTTTGAGAGGCAGAAGTGCGCGCGCGCACACACACACACACACACACACAGAGATTGATTCTCCATCTGCTGGTTCATTTCCCAAATGCCCACAATGGCCTGGGCTGGGCCCATGATGAAGCCATGAAGTCAGGAGTCAGGAAATCAATCCAGGTCTCCCATGTGGGTAGCAGGAACTAGTTTATTTTATTTAAACTTTAGCAATATTTAGAAGTAGACAAGGTTTGTTTCCTCATTCTCATCTACATCTAACATATTCAGGCTGTACTCCACTTTTTTGCTTATCCAGGATTTCTTTTTACAGATCTCTCTCTCTCTCTCACTCTCTCAACATTTATTTATTTATTTGAGAGGTAGAATAACAGGAAGTGGGAGAAGCAGAGAGAAAGGTCTTCCATCTGCTAGTTCACCCTGAAATGGCCGCGACAATGGCCACAGCTGGACCAATCTGAAACCAGGAGCCAGGAGCTTCCTCCAGATCTCCCACATGGGTGCAGGGGCCCAAGCACTTGGGCCATTTTCCACTGCTTTTCCAGGCCATAGGCAAAAAGCTAGATAGGAAGAGGAGCAGCCAGGACATGAACCGGTGCCCATATGGGATGCCAGTGCCGTAGGTGGAGGCTTAGCCTACTGCACCACACTGGCCCCGACACTGACTCTCGTATTACTGGCTGCTAGTGGGTAGAGTCCAGAGATACTTTTTTAAACATCCTGGCATGCACAGATAGCCCTTCAGCAACAAAGATTTATTTGGCCCAAAATACTGATAATCCCACAGTTGAGAAATGCTGCTCTATGCTTTCACTTCTCAAATTTCTGTCAGAGTACAGCATGCTCTGTTTTCCTAAAGCACCACATTTGTTCCAAGGCTTCGTACAGTACAAAATAAACATGGTTATGCTACATTCTAGAATTTCACAAACATTTTAAGAAACTACTATTTTTAAAAATTTTGTGAGTACTAGTCATATAACAGTATCATGAAGATTAGAAATATGGTAAGCAATTAATAATGAGCTTTTTATTGTGGTAGAATAAAGACAACATAAAACTTACCATTTAACCATTTTTAGGTGTATAGCTTAGTGGCATTAAGTACATTTACACTGGTGCTCAACCATCACCATCATCCATCTCCAGAATTATTTCATCTTCCCAAGATGAAACTCCTTACACATTAAGTGCTTTCTTTTTATTTTTGGTAATATCAAGAGAACAGATTTCATGTTTCTTCTATCCACTGGGTTACTCCCCAAATGCCTGCAGTAGCCAAGACTGTAACTAACCAGAGTCAGGAGATTGGAATTCTATCTGGGTCTCCCACATGGATACCAAAGACCTAAGTATTTGGGCTGCCATCCACTGCTTTCTCAGTCACATAACCAGTAAGCTGGATTGGAAGTGGAGTAGCTGGGATTCAAACTTGCATTCTGATATGGAATGTAACATCCCAAGTGGTAAGCTTAACCCACTGTGCTGCAATGCTGCGCTACATTAAATGCTTTCTCTCTGTATTTGACCATTCTAAGCATTGACTATAGGGGAAGTTAAACAATACATTCCTTCTCTGACTGACTTATTTTATTTAGCATGATAACTCCCAGATTCATCGATGTTATAGCATGTGTCAGAATTTCCCTCCTTTTAAACACTGAATCATATTTTATTATATGGCTATGCCTCATTTGGATTATCCAATCATCTGTTGATTGATACTTGGATTGCTTCCATGTTTCAGCTATTGTGAATATGGGTGTGTTGTACCTGATGAGTGTCTGTTTTTTATTCTCTTGGTTATACACCCAGAAGCAGAACTGGTGGATGACATGGTAATTCTGTTAGTTTTTTGAGGAGCTGCCATACTGTTTTCAATAGCAGCTGTACCATTTTACAGTCTCACCAGCAAGGTGCAAGAGTTCTAATTTCCCCACATCTTCATCAACACTTGCTTTTGTTTTTTGTTGTTAGTAATCACCTTATGGGTGTGAAATGTTAGCTCATTATGATTTTGATTTGCATATTCCCTTACGATTTGTGATGTTGTACATCTTTTCGTGTGTTTATTGGCCATGAGAAATGGTTCAAGTCTTCAACCATTTTTAATTGTGTTTTGTTGTCATTGAGTTGTAATGCTACAATTCTTTGTTAAAAATACTAGGGGCCAGCTTTGTGCAGTGGGTTCAAGCTGCTGCCTGAAGCGTCACCATCCCTTATGAGCACTGCTTTGAGTTTTGGTTGCTCCACTTCTGATCCAGCTCCTTGCTAATGCACCTGGAAAAGCAGCAGAAGATGGCCTAAATTCTTTGGCCCCTGCTACTCATGTGAAAGATCTGGATGGAGTTCCAGGCTCCAGGATTCGACTTGGCCGAGCTCTAGCTGTTGTGGCCATTTGGGGAATGAACCAGGGCTGGAAGATTCTCTCTCTCTCTTTCTGTCTCTCTCTCTCTCTTCCTCTTTCTCTCCTTCCCTCTCTCCCTCTCTCTCTAATTCTTCCTTTCAAATAAATAAAATAAACCTTTTTTTTTAAAAAAAGAGTATTTGCTTATTGAGTTCACCTGGAAGGCAGATACAGAGAAAGACACAGTCGGAGATATTGCCCATCAACCTGTTTGTTCCCTAAATGCCTGCAACAGCCAGGGCTGGGCCAGGCCAAGCCAGGAGACAGGAAGTATATCTGTATCTCCCATGTGAGTGGCAAAGACCCAGGTACTTGAGCCTTCATCTGCTTCCTCCCAAGGTATGCTGTAGCAGGAATCTGGAATTGAGAGTGGAGCCAGGATTCAAACCCAGTCCCTCTGACATGGGATGTGGGTGTTCCAAGCAACACAACAACTACTGTGCCAAACACCTGCCCCCAATATAACTCTTACAGTAAAAAATTCTGGGCTTGCTCTGGATTTCTGACTTTGTCTCCAGAGCACTTGTGTTCTCTCTTTTATGGAATTCAGCAAATATCCTGGGGAATCTAGGCCCTAGGACCTAGTTCTCAGGTCTTGCTTATCTGGAGATGAATTTAGCATTAATAATTTAATGGTTGATAGTGGACCTAATCTATAATTAGGTTTCAAAGTGTGCTTCCCATAAAAGATAATTCCTTAACTCAAAGAAATGAGTTCCAGTTGGTAGAACTTCTGGCACCTGGGGGAAATTAATTTTGAATAGAGCAACTCTCAGTTTTCTCCATATCATTTAGGAAACCCTGCACTTACTTGATTTTTACACATTTCATGTCTTCTTTCTTACTTGTTTCTCTTCTATATAATAGAAGAAAAACTAATAACCCCCACGTGTATATCAGGTTCATCAGAATTAGCTTGAGGACATGATTTCATTTAGTTTTCTTAATTTTCTTTACCAACAGATTAAGAATTTGCTTACAACATGATGCTGTGCTACTTATTTTAGTATGTTTGAATTTGATAGCAAAAACTAAGGCAATCTGGACTGGAATATTATATTTCTACAGCTGAAAACTCTTCTCACCTAAATGTGTTGGAATTCTGTGCATGGGCAATCAGAGTTGCTATGCCTTTTCAAGGGATGGATATCTGCCTCATTTGCACATATGATCAATTTGATGCATATATTTTCACAAGATGACTAATCATAGCTGAGATTTCTATAGTGCTCACTATGTGTCAGATAGTGCTGTGTTCTCTCTCTCTCTCTCTCTCTCTCTCCCCTCTAATGGCTTGGAACAGTTCTGGAGTTTTCACAGGCCACTTTCTAGGGTCTGTTCTCCCAAAGGAAAGATGAATAATTACTATATATATTTCTAGGCACAAAGAGTGGCCATAATGGGGAGCACGGATGGGTCTTTCACTCTCAAATTAGGATGTGTGCTCATCTACAATGCAGAATGATGCATTATAGAGTCAGGAGGGATGTGCTGGCTTTCCCTGTGCTTCCACATTTTTGTGAAGAACTCTGAAGAGTCCAAGGATTCTGAAAATGTGAATTTTCAGGTTATGAAGGTATATTTGTCAAGGAAGAGGACAGAACAGATTTCATATAACAGTTCATTAAAGTGTTTTGGACATATGGATTGTAGATCTCCATTTTTACTCTTGTCCTAGGTTGAGTCTCTCAGTTGTTTTTGGCCTCACAGAGTGGAAGGAAGGCCTGTGCGATGATCTCTCTTTTGGACAAATATTTTTGGTGAGAGTCACTTGGTAGATTGGTGAAGGTTGGTGGGCATCTACTAGGAAGGCTTTATCAATGTCGTTATGGTCCCAGATGGTGAAATGGACAGAAATGATATCACTTCCTAGCGACCTCGACATCTTCAGATTTTGCTTGGCAGCATCTGTGTGGTAGCCACAGTCAAATAATACATATCAAAATAATGTGCCACTTAGGTCACATAGGAGTTTCTAAGGTCCAGAGCCCATAGCTAGTAGGACTTCAGCCATAGCAAACTTCCAATTGGAATGATTCCTCCTAGGTATCTTCTGGACCTGAGGTTGTAGAGCTCTGGATCAGTCAGCTGCCTTGGTAAGGGATGACAGAAGGATTTATGGATATCTGTAAGAGCCCCTTAGGATTTCTAGAAATAATATGTAGAAGTTTGAACTTCCTGCATTTAAGTAGGAGGGACACAGGGCTACTATAACTTCATAAGTAGAGTTAATATGACCTCATTTGTATTCACTGGTTGGGAAGGCCCAGGATGTTTGGGTTCCAGAAGAATTCTAAACAGTAGAAAGACACAGCTAGATTTGAGACCATGGACACTCTGGTATATTTGGAAATGGCATAGGAGCTTTGCAGAGGCAGTGGTTAAAAAGGGATTATAGTAGTGATCTAGGGCGATCTAGGGCTGAATGATGAGGCACTAAAGGTAGTGAAAGTGAGGATGGAGTGGAGTGGATACATTTTTTAAAAATAGTTACATACAGACTCAATATATTCAGAGATAAATATCATATCTATTTTTATACAGAATATAAAGGAGAACATGTCAAAGATGTTCCTTCAGAGAAGAGAGAGTTCCATGAGTGAGAGAAGAGGTCAACCAAGTAGAGAAGAAGCACTGTCCTCTGAATAGGGACATTAGGAAGTCATTTGGCATCTGCTTCTTTGTCTCCAATGTCTATCCACCTGGGGTTCATACTTTCATTTATACTTTACCTTGCATGCCCTTGGCCCTCTTGGACGTATCACAACCTGAGTCTGTCTCCTTGCTCTGAATTTTCCTGAAATGAACACTGTATAAATATAATTTCTTACCATTTGGTCCCATTTCTTTAGGGCTTTCCTAGGTGACAGAATTTTTCCAACAATTGGTTGTTTCCTAGTCGTGGAATCAGATCTCACTCTCCCAGGAATAATGGAATTTTAAAGAGAAGTCTTAGCAATAGTCATTTAACCTAAAGGAATGAAATAGAATTATGGTGGAAGTTTCCAATTACATGGCATAGAGGGAAGTGATTTGTAGAGAGACTCTTTTACAATAGGCTAAACAAAAATTCTGAAATCTTAACAGATTTGCCTGAAGTCATACTGAGGAAGAGATGAGATCATTTTCTCTTCTTTCATCCCAGGCAACTGCTGCTTCCCTCTGCCTAGTCTCCTGGCCTTGATAGAACCCCCACTACCCAGCATTGCCTATTCACTAATCTCCAGCCCCAGTCCTTTGGGTGATTGATGTGGTTTTGCCTTGAACCCAGGCCTTGTCTGCTTTCTTGCATCTTTCCACCATCTTCTGTAGGGTGAGTTTCCCAGGAAGGCTCTAGCCCCTTTTCAGGTTTGCTCTGCCTTGTTGCCAGGGAATTACTTTGATTTGAAAATGAATTCCAAAATGTGATAATCACCTGTGAAAATGAATGTGGTAAAGTTGGAACAAGTGACAGTTGCAATGTGTTTACTCCTGTTTGAGATCCTTGTTTTAGGTGACAAAAGGGTGCATGTAATGTTACATAGGCTGTCAGATTGTGCATAGAAACATCAGGCTTCTTATATAGACAGTTGAGAAACACTTCTAAGTTTTTTTTTTTTAATTCCATTTGTTCTTTTTTTCTCTTTTTTTTTTTTTTGACAGGCAGAGTTAGACAGTGAGTTAGAGACAGAGAGAAAGGTCTTCCTTTTCTGTTGGTTCACACCCCAAATGGCCGCTATGGCCAGTGTGCTGCGCCAATCTGAAGCCAGGAGCCAGGTGCTTCTCCTGGTCTACCATGCGGGTGCAGGGCCCAAGCACTTGGACCATCCTCCACTGCCTTCCCGGGCCACAGCAGAGAACTGTATTGGAAGAGGAGCAGCCGGGACAGAACCGGCGTCCCAACCGGGACTAGAAACCGAGGTGATGGCGCCGCAGGCAGAGGACTAGCCTATTGAGCCGGGGCGCTGGCCCCTCTATTTCTTTTTCTTTCTCTTTCTCAGACAAAACAAGAGAGAGAGCAGGAAGGAAGGGGAGAATGGGTGGGAGGGTGGGCATGGTGAATTACTATGTACATAATGTTGTATTTATGAGACATATACAAATTAAAAATAAATATAAAAAAAGAAACATCAAGCTTAACAGGATCCTAAAATTAGAAGAAAGATAATTAGGACTTGGACACGTGATCAAGGAATAAGGAGGGAGATATGTGTTAGCAGATAATATAGTTTAATGTGGGGGGTACGAACAAGAAGTCAAAGTTTGAGACTTTAATCATAATAATAAGAGCAGCTACTGTGAACTAAGAAATTTCAATATATTACAGCTCATTTCATCCTCGCCACAACCTGTAAGGCAATTACAAATACTATTCCTCATTTACAAAACTGCAAAACAAAATTGCAACAATAATAGAAGCAAACATCAATCCTATAAGTCCTTACATGTTATGGATCCAACTACCTCTCCTATCTCATCTGTGACTGCCTTTCTCATTCCAGTCTAGCCCTGATATATTTATTGCTATATTTTGAATGCTATAAGTTCATAGTTGCCTATATTCCCAATGCCTAAGAAAGTGGCACATGGTGGGTCCTTGGCAAATATTTGTTAAATGATGAGAGGTTCCCAGTATAAATGGAAGAGATGGGATACTATGCCCTGCTAGAGAAATTTGCTATGAAGAATACTTTTTTTAATATTTTATAAATTGTTCATACAGATAGCCTGAAAGTAATTGTTTTTCTATTTTTTTTTAAAGAATACTTTTTTATAAGGGAGGAAAAGGAAGGTAATATCACCCACATGGAAAACAATGCCATACACTGCTCTAAGCCATTTCCATATATAAACTCATTAACTTTTACAACTTTGTCAATTAAGTACTATTATTGTCCATGTTTCATAGAAAACAAAAGCACAGAAAGGACGGATGATCAACATTCCCACAGTTAGTAAGTAGTAGACCTTTCTCTTAACTAAAAGGACAGATACAGGTGTAGATAGTCTTTTAGCTTGTAATCAGGAAGAGGAAAACAATTATGTTTAATGGCTTCCATTTTCTCTGTAATCTGAGCAGAGCTAGGAGGATGGGATTAATGGGTAGAGGATCAAGGAGAAGGAGAAAATTTGAAATAGGCTGTTGAGAGTTGGAATTGCAATTGACCAAAGACACATATTAGCATTGCAGGTGATTTGAGAACAGGTAAGAAGGTAGCGTTCACGAATGCCTGTGGTCCCAATCTTCCTCCTGTTCAGTTTTGTCCAAAAATTATTGATAATTCTAATGCAAGCATGGAGAAAGTGTACAATAGCATTCATTTCTATCTTTCCAGGTGGATGAAAAGAAATGACAGAGAGGTAAGGGAGTTTTGAGTGTTGATGAGTGTTATTGAAAGGATGGATGGAGGGATCTAATTTGTATTTAAAAGCAAGATAAAGAAAATCCAGCTGATGGATTGGGAGAAAGTGAAGATGCTGATGGAGTGGACATTTCAATGAAGTAAAAAAAATGGTTGTATTGGAAATGCTTCAACATGGAAATTGGAAAGAGAATAGATTATGGACAGAGAAAAGGATGATGGAGTTAGTGATATGGACAATGAAGCAGATTTAGAGCTCTTAGGGATGGATGGTTAAGATGGAGTACAGGGGAACATCCACGGAAATGAGGGGGCCAAGGAACTAAGAAGTTAAGAATTCAGAAGAGCCTTCTCTATGGATGTTGACATTACCAGAATGATGACAGGGTTTAGGTTGGGAAAAAAGGTGCCAAGCTCTGATAAATGAAGGAATCGTTGACAGTGACAGAAAGAGGGAGTGAGGCTGATATAGCCAGGTGTCCTAAGCCAAGATAAAGAAAACTAGAAATAACAATGTGGAGCAAGGCTAACATCCACCACCAAGCTTCCTATCTGCGAAGATCTTGAATGTGAGAAGATAATCAGCCACCACTCAAACGTGTCTGTGTGCCATGATTTACTTCTGTTTCCATATACCTAAGGTAATGAAGGGTTCTTTTCCTTGTTCTGCTCTCCTCTCATTATTTTCATATATTGATGTGTGTGTGTGTGTGTGTGTGTGTGTGTGAAATAAGAGTAAGGCAGTCATTGATTACTTCTGGGAAATTTCTAGTTCAGATGGTAGACTGTCACCTTGTTAAGGAAGTATATTCTCAGATACTGTCTAAAAGCTGTCACTGGAACTCCAGTTAGAGCAGGTTTAGATGAAGAATAGTTTTGAAATTAATCCCCTCTAAAAGGCCTGGAGGTCTTGCATCTCTCCTGCACCAGCTTGGAGATGTTAGAGAGCTATGGTGGGGGCTCTGCAAATGGTTAGGAGTAGAAGTAGCCCTGCTGTGTGTGTTTCACACAAAGCAGTGCCTCAAGGGCCCCAGTCAGCTGCTGCCTTTATTGCAAATTGCTTCAAATAAGTTGTTGGAGAGTTAAATGCCTGACAAGCTGGACTGTTTCCTGGCTTGGTTGTGGGAAATGAAATCTCTTATCTTTGGAAAGGCCATTATGACTCCTTCCCAGAGTGATCTATCAGAGGGGAAGGGGAGGGGGACAGAAAGCGAGCCAACTCATATGGCATTCCAAGTAGCATCCCTGCTCTGTTTATTTTCTTCAGACTGAATGAATACTGGGTCTTGGATTGTAGCTAGGTCTTCATTTGGACTTTCCTAGCTTAATTAGTTCTGGAGGTTTGGTCAGCATAGTGACAATCTTGCCTGGGAAACCAAAGGGAAGAGTTGCTAAACCTAGGACTAGCAGGGAGTTAGGATACTGGTTAGCTGTTAAATCCTTTATCTGTTTTCAGGACCTTTCTGTTTTGTTGTTATTGTTGTTGGCAGGGGAGGGGGGGTCAGAACCAGGACACCTTTACACAGTCATTTTGAAACAGATGGCATCAAGAAAGCCCTGCCTGTCAAATTATAAAAGCATTGTTTGTTTTTAATTATCAATAATTCACAGCAGACGTCTTTACCCTTGAGCCAGCCTAACCTGTACCCCATGCTGAGTCTTTTACTGTTATAGCTACTACTGAGCAGTATGGAGCAATGGTTAAGCCAGGTTACCCTAAATCCTTCTTGGGTCCAATTCCTATTTCTTCTACTTACTAGTTATGTGACCTCGGGAAGGATAAATGGTCTCTGTAAGCTTCAATTTCTCCTTCTGTGAAGTAGGGATGATAATAATAGTCCTTTGGATGTGTCAGCATTGTATCTTAGTAAGCATTTAGTCAATATTAACCCTTATTACTCTTTCATTCAACAGCCAAATTTTTTAAAAAGATTTATTTATTTATTTGAAAGTCAGAGTTACAGAGAGAAGGAGAGGCAGAGAGAGAGGTCTTCCATCCGCTGGTTCACTCCCCAATTGGCTGCAACGGCTGGAGCTGTGCCACTCCAAAGCCGGGAGCCTGGAGCTTCTTCTGGGTCTCCCACACGGGTGCAAGGGCCCAGGCACTTGGGCCGTCTTCCACTAATAGCTAATTTTTAATTTAATCATCTGTAAAGTTTTTTTTTATAAAGCTATGAGAATTTGTTAGTTTTTAGTGCTGGTTAAAATTATCACTGTAAGGAAATACAATGATATGAAATATATGTATATTTATAAGAGTTCTGCAGGAACTGTTCAGTCTGGAACTAAAAATAAAGGATCGATTTACAGTTCATCTGTGTTTCTCATAACACTAATAATATCTGATAAGATAGGGTTTGTATAATTAGGAAGTCTACAAAAATTGGAAGTGCCCATTTCTCAATTTTGTAATAAATATTATTATCAAGCAGTTTTTCGTTATTAAAAGCAAATGTTAACACTGAAAGAGCACTGGGCAAATCAGACTCAGACTATTCAGACAGCGTGCATAGTTCCCAGACACTAATCAGAATGATGAATGGTCTTTTCAGAGGTGAGCACATGTGATAGCCATAGGATTTTGGCTTAAAATGTGAACCTTGACCCCCACCTCATTGCCAGCTCATCTGTGATTCTAGTTTGCACATTACTTAGGAATTAAAAATCCAAAGCCCAAATCAAAAGAGCCATAGTGGTTTAGTTTTACTTTTCATCACGATGGTTGAGTCAGAAAGGGAACACCAAAATATCACCTCCCACAATCCAGTCTATTACTGAGTTGAGAATCAGGGGGGATAATCAGCCAAATTATGCGGTTGGTTTTCAGTCTCTTTCCCCTCTCCTTCTCTACCTCTTTTCTCTCACACATCTTTTCTCTCACACGCCTATCCAGGACCTTTATCCCTCAGATTTTCCCTGGCTCTCCTCGGTGGTACTTCTGCTTTCCTCTCTAAAAGTGCCTTATGGCCCACATTTGTCCTTCATTCCCCATACTCCCCAACCAAACAGTCTTGTCCCATAGCTGCATGATATGCTATAGTATTGCATACTGTGTTGGTAGCTGATCATTGTTAAATTTTTTCATCTTTCTTCTTTAAAGATTTATTTATTTATTTGAAAGGCAGAGTTGCACAGAGAAGGGAAAGGCAGAGAGAGAGAGAGAGAGAGAGAGAGAGAGAGAGAGAGAGATCTTCCATCCACTGGCTCACTCTCTGTATGGCCACAATGGCTGTAGCTGTACCAATCCAAAGCCAGGAGCAAGCAGCTTCCTCTGGGTCTTCCACGTGGGTGCAGGAGCCCAAGCGCTTGGGCCATCTTCTACTGCTTTCCCAGGCCATAGCATAGAGCTGGATAGGAAGGGGAGCAGCCAGGACTTGAACTGGTGCCCATTTGGGATGCTAGCACTGCAGATGGCGGCTTTACCCACTATGTTACAGTGCCGGCCCCCCTGATTGAGTTTTCTTTCCATTTGGATGTGATCCTTCTTCACTAAAGTCATGATATATCAGTTAAGGGCAATTCAGGAGGTAGCTGTTTGATTGTAGACATGTGTCTCTATATGTCATAAATTTCACTACCAGGATCCTATCCTCACCTTTTTAAAACCACTATTATTGGAGGAGGTAATATACCAAGTGGATTAGTCAGTTTCTTGTTACTTTAACTAAAATACACACGAAGTGCTTCTTGGGAAGTAAACAGTTTATTTTTAGCTTGAAATCTGCAGGTTCACAGTTCAAAATCTGGTTGCCCCATGAGCCTGGCATCTGATAGAGGCTGGCAATGGCAGAGTGGGTGTGGAGGAATGACCACGGGGTGACCCAGGAAGCAGAGAAGCTAGGCTGAACTTGACTTAAATAACCAATCCTCTCATGAGAACTAGCTTCTGAAGACAAGCACCCAATCAAGAAAAGACCTCCGGCTAGGCCCATCTCTCAGATGCCACGGTTACATCAAGTCCCCACCCTCAATCCCACTGACCATTAACAAAAGACTTCAGCGTTTAAACATCTGCTTGAGTTAGGGGAGCCAAGTCCTATTCGATCTATAACTTCAAGTCTCCTAATTCAAATCATAAAGGCTTTTAAATCAAGTGCCTATCCTGTGAACTACGTGACAGCTTCTGAATCACTAAAATGCTTTCCAAGTATTCCTCAGCCAGAGCAGGTGGCCTTTGAGTTGCCACCTAAATCCGATGTGAGAACACTCAATATCAATACTATAGCTTTTGGCTTCATGGCTGAATAACACGTCAATATTGGTAATTGAATGATTTACTGTTCTTTAGGGTGGTTACATTTCATGGATGCAGGCTAAATGGAATTAATTGTGGGCTAATTAAAGTGCTCCCTGCTTCTCTCTCAAGTTCTCCCTTGAGTATTAGCTGCAGTGAGTTGTGCAAGTCACAGAGAACTGTAAATTATGACTCGGCTAAAAGAAAAATGGATTGCTTTTCTAATACTTATTGAACAGTTAAAACAGATGTTTAAATCTCTACAAGTTTTAGATAATTAAAATTATAAATCTGTGCTCTTTGAACAGGAACATGAGTAGGGATCAGAGATATACATAGTACCACACTGAAGTGATTCATCTGTGGCTTCAGGTTTATAACTGTAACAAAGGCTTTCCCCAGGCAAAACAGCAAAGCAGAAGTTTGTCTTTGTTGTCTCTTTACCTCCTAGTATTCCAGACACACCGAGCTGCCCTATGGATGTCCAGAACCTCTTACTATAGGATCCATCCAATGCTAGTTCTGCCCTCTGACATCAAAGGATTATCTGTGCTGCATTCCATTCCCTAAAGGCTGTACTGGATGTTAGAGTAATGGAGCTACAGTAATAATAAAACCCCCAAATCTCAGTGGTTTGGCAGAATAGTTGATCTTTCATGTGCCTTAAGTCCATACTGGGTGCTCTTCATTGACTGAAGGCTCCCGGTGTAGGGACTCATCTTGTGGTTCTATCATCTTCAATATGTCTTTTCCAAGGTTGTCATGATCTTCTGTATTGAGCTAGCAGAAGAATAAAAGGTGGGGATAAGCAGGCATGTGCAGATTTTTATGAGCTAGGACTGGCAGTGCAGCTTGTATTAATAGTCCATGGCCGCATCTGATGGCAAAGGAAACCTGGGAGATACACTGAAGCTGCACATCCAGGTTGGAGATGATATGGGTTTGATGGACAGCTAGTCAGTTTCTGCCACTCTTGGTGACTAAAGCAAATCTGATCAGCAAGTTTGCAGTAAGGGGTTAGCAACTTGTTCCTGCTTTGGTATTTTGATTTCCAAAGAAACTCTCTGGAAAAAAGATACATAGTTGGAAAACTGGCAGCTGTAGTCAACAGGTGATCATTTTTATTTCACTGCCTTTTAGTTACATGTGAAATGTCATCTGTCCAAACTTCTCCAAATCCATCATATGACAGAATTAACACACTTGTCACACAGAGAAACCTCTTTCACTGGCTTTCTTGCTATCTTGCTCTCTCTGTACCTCTAGCCTCTAGCCCTCTTTCTCTTGGTCTCTTTCTCCTTCCCCATCCCTCCCTGTCACACACACACACACGCACACACACACGCACACACACATACACACTGATGGTGATGATGATGATAATGATGATTCGACAAGTGATGAGATGCTTTTCTTGTGACATTTACCCTTGAATCCAATTGGGATTTCAGCTCAGGACTGTTCTGATCATGATTCCAGTATTCTTCACCACTGAAGCAGTTATTTAGATGTTTACCCATCAAGTTATTAAGCAATTCTAATAAGGAATTGGTGACTTGAGCTATTTTTAAAGCTAAGAGTCTTCTAGCACTTTACATTGACTTAGAAATTTGAAAATAGAGTAAGTACCTCTAGTGAAATCATATTTTTATATGATGAATTGGGATCAAGGACATTTGAGAAACATGAACGGACAATTTACCCAGAGGATTTTATAAAAGAATCTATTCCATTTTGCTTGGGCAATAATGGGATTTTAACAAATATCTGTTTCTTTTTTTAAAAATTAGCTTGTTAAGAGACTGAGAATCTTAATAAAAATGAAATGCATCCATGAGCTTTCTTAAGGTCTTTATTTTTAACCAGTCAGTTGATTTCATTTAACTGGCATTTTATTTCACTACCTAGAAACTAACTCTGACCTTTAATCTATCCTTGCTGTGGGCTAAGAACATTTCTGGTCCTGCACCACTGTCATAATACACAGATGCAGTGAGGACTATTACCAAGTTGCTTAAAGATTCAAAGACATTCTTAAAGCAATTGTAGACATATTTTAGGAGCAAATACTGAAATACTCCTATTGTTGAGCTGGTGAAATTTTAAGAGGTTGACTCATTGGGGTTGTTAAGAATGATTTTGAAGCTGTTGCTCCATCTTTGATAGCACAGGTTTTATATATTCCCAATTAAGAACCTTCATGGTATGTCAGTTCTATTCTCTTATCTGACTTTCCCCCTCTTGCCGCTTATTAAAAGTCTAAGCTATGACAAATTTTATCCTCTTTTGCTATATCTGGTTTCACTACACCAGGAGATCTATATTCTGTGAATCTCCATGTTTTTAAGCTTATTCTAGATAAAGTACCAAAGTCTTTCTCATTTCACCTCGCCCCTCCACAAAAATTCAATCTGTTTTAGGATCTGAAATTTCAAATTTTTTGGCCCTACCATCTTTTCCAATGCCATTCTCCAGTGGGAACTATATAATAATTCCCTAATTCTCTAGTGGGAACTATGTAAGAATTCCCTAATTCTTATGAACAGATTTCATGGGGGCCTTCGCTTGCAGGAAGCTTTTTGAAGGAAAAATACTCCTTGAGTTCATGAATCATGGTGCAAAGTAGTCCTTCATTTTCCTTCTTCTTTTTACCTTTTCTGATTGTAATTGGTTGTGTTATTATTGTTGGAGAGGGGAAACAAATTCTAGTATAACTGTGAAGAAATGGCCCAGTGCTGATGCCTTCAAACTCTGCCTTTCATGATCTTCTGTGTTCTCATTATATCCCTTCTTAGACTTTTCTCTGTAAAAGAGAAAGACTCCTCCTCATTGTCTGGTGGGTTAAGCTGCCGCTGACATCCCATATGGGCCCTGGTTTGGTTCATGTCCTAGCTGCTCTGCTTCTGATGGAACTTTCTGCTAATGCACCTAGGAAAAACAGCTCCTGCTGAATGGCGTTCCATGGCTCTCATCTTTAGCCTGCCACAGCCCTAACCAAATTGGCCCTTTGTGAGGATTGAACCAGCAGATGGAAAATCTTTTTTTCTCTCTCTCTCCCTCTCTCTCTCTGTTACTTAGCCTTTCAAATAAATAAATGAATCTTCTTAAAAAGAATTCCATAACATTGTAAGCATGATATGTAAACCATGTATATCTTTAAAAAATGAAAACTCATTTTCTAGTTCATTTTATTTGACAGCTTTCCATTCCACTGATCAATCTACAAACCAATGCCCAATGCGGCATTAAACACTATGGGGGATATGATAGAAGAAAAAAAATCACCTAAGCCTGCACAAAGCCCAAGATTTTGTTGGAGATTAGAAATTTAGAGAAGCCCTCCTGCCCAGCGCCGCCAGCCCAGTGCCTGATTTCTGCTCTAGGCCTGATCCCCTTTTCGCTCGTGTCCATCACCGCGTGCAGCAATGCCGCCAGAATGTCTGACAAACTGCCCTACAAAGTCGCGGACATTGGCCTGGCTGCGTGGGGACGCAAGGCCCTGGACATCGCCGAGAACGAGATGCCTGGCCTGATGCGCATGCGGGAGATGTACACGGCCTCCAAGCCACTGAAGGGCGCCCGCATTGCCGGCTGCCTGCACATGACCGTGGAGACTGCCGTCCTCATTGAGACCCTTGTTGCCCTGGGCGCCAAGGTGCAGTGGTCCAGCTGCAACATCTTTTCCACCCAGACCACACAGCGGTTGCCATTGCCAAGGCCGGCATTCCAGTGTATGCCTGGAAGGGCGAAACAGACGAGGAGTACCTGTGGTGCATTGAGCAGACGCTCTACTTTAAGGACGGGCCCCTCAACATGATCCTGGACGATGGCGGTGACCTCACCAACCTCATACACACCAAGTACCCACAGCTCCTGTCAGGCATCAGGGGCATCTCTGAGGAGACCATGAGTGGGGTCTACAACCTCTACAAGATGATGGCCAATGGGGTCCTGAAGGTGCCTGCAATCAATGTCAGTGACTCCGTCACCAAGAGCAAATTTGACAACCTCTATGGCTGCCGGGAGTCCCTCATCGATGGCATCAAGCGGGCTACAGATGTGATGATCACAGGCAAGGTGGTGGTGGTTGCAGGCTATGGCGACGTGGGCAGGGGCTGTGCCCAGGCCCTGAGGGGTTTTGGGGCCCGTGTCATCATCACTGAGATCGACCCCATCAACGCACTGCAGGCTGCCATGGAGGGCTACGAGGTGACCTCCATGGATGAAGCCTGCAAGGAGGGCAACATCTTTGTCACTACCACAGGCTGTGTGGACATCATCCTTGGGCGGCACTTTGAGCAGATGAAGGATGATGCCATCGTGTGTAACATGGGACACTTCAACGTGGAGATTGACGTCAAGTGGCTCAATGAGAATGCAGTGGAGAAGGTGAACGTCAAGCCCCAGGTGGACCGCTATTGGCTGAAGAATGGGCGCCACATCATCCTGCTTGCCGAGGGCCGGCTGGTCAATCTGGGCTGTGCCATGGGCCACCCCAGCTTCATGATGAGCAACTCCTTCACAAACCAGGTGCTGGCGCAGATTGAGCTGTGGACCCACCCTGACAAGTATGCTGTAGGTGTTCACTTCCTGCCCAAGAAGCTGGACGAGGCAGTGGCTGAAGCCCACCTGAGCAAGCTGAAAGTGAAGCTGACCAAGCTGACTGAGAAGCAGGCCCAGTACCTGGGCATGTCCCGTGATGGCCCTTTCAAGCCTGATCACTACCGCTACTGAGAGCCAAGCCTACCTTTCACCTTCCAGTGCCCAGGCCCTACCTCTCCTCCCCAAGAGCAAGTGGCACCACCTTTGCAATTGGATTTTCAGTGACGACCCCTTCGAGTCACTGGGGCCAGTCACTCAGTCTTTGGCCTCTGCATTCCTCATATTCCAAGTGTGACACAGGGAACTAAGAGGGCCCTATTCAAGCCCTGGTCATGCTGGAGGTACACGGGTGACATCTATGGGGAACCATGAGCCCAGGGAACCCAGAAGTCTTAGAACTGCTAGGCCAGTCCTTTCTCAGGCAGGAAGTTGGTAGTGGTGTCACAAAGCCCATATACTTTACCAGATAGGCCTTCACCTGGCCTGTAGTGTTAGACCCATGTGCTTGGTTTACAGGTCCGCTGGTTCCTCAGCCCATGGTGGAAGAGGAGGAGTGTTATCCGAGGGCAAGGAGGAACTGTTGAAGCTTGAATGTTTCTGAGAGCCTGGCTTAGTGCTGGGCCTTCTCAAAACCCTCAGAACAATGAGTGAGGTTAGTCCTTATTAGTCCTTTTAGTCTTCATTTTACAGGGGTTAAAGTAACCTCTATACGAGACAGCCAGAGGTTGAGAGAGGCCAGAAAAAGCAGGCATAGATCTGCCATCACTTTGTAATATGGTGGTTTCTATCACAACCTTGAGTCAAAAAGATACTAATTTGGCTTATAATGTTTATATAATATTTAGAGTGTTAAAAGAAAGCAGGAAGGTGGGTTAATAAACATTCTGGTGCCTAAAAAAAAAAGAAAATAGAAATTTAGAGAAGCATCGTAAATCTCATATAACCAAGGGCAGAGGGTGCAAGTGTTCTAGGGTGGTGATCTCATGTATTAGAGTACTACAGAATCACCTGGGATTCCTGTGGAAAATACAAATTCTTGAACTGCAGAGACTCAGATTCTGTAGTTTGTGGATGATGCCTGGGAATATGCATTTTACCAAGTTTCTAAGTGATTCTGTTGCTAGGGGTTCCCTAAACCCACTGCTTCACTTCCGAAAATGCCTGCAACAACCAGGGGCTGGGCCAGGCTGAAGTTAGGAACCAGGAACTCAATCCACATCGCCCACAGGAGTGACAGGAACCCAATTATTTGAGTCATCAGCTGCTGCTTTCCAGGGTGCATATTAGCAGGAAGTTGGAATTGGGAGTAGACCTGGGACTTGATCCCAGCACCAAGATATGGGATGTGAGCATCCCAATCAGGGTTTTATCTGCTGAGCCAGACATCTGCCCCAGCAAATCTGGTTTCCTTTTCTCCTGGGTGCAGACTGCATTTCCTAGCTTCCACAAAGTGATGCATCACTGTTTGAGTTCTGGTCAGTGGAATGTGCATAAATGATGTGTCAGTGTTAAACCTGTCCCATAAAATCCTCTGATGTGATTCTCCACTGTTTCTCTTCTCCCATCTAGTAACTCGATGTTGATGCTGAATGTGACCTTGGGATCAACATGGGGAAGCTGACAGAGCCTCCCCCAGTATAGATAACTGAGTGACTAGGATGCTTCCTTGCCCAAAGGAGCCTGCAGAATGTTTGTGATCTGGATATACTGGCCTTCACTTGAGTGAAACTTCAATCCTGTTACACCACTGAGATTCCAAAATTTGTCTATTAGAGCTTTTAGTATAATATATATGTATGTAAGTATTTGAGAGAGAGATTAGAGCACTTCTATCCACTGATGGACCAAAGCTGGTAGCTGGGAATGCTGTCCAGTTAATCCCACAAGGGTTGCAAAAATCCAATTACTTAACCCATCACCCCTGCCTTCCAGGATCTGTATTACAGGAAGCTGGAGTCACAAAATAGAGCTGGGAATGGAACTCAGGCACTCAGATGTGGAGTGTGGGTATCTTAATAAATAGGCTAAATAACTGCTCCTCTAAGGACAGTCTTAACACTGAAGGGACAAAGATGGCCAAGGCAGATAATTTATGGGATAAGCCTCATTGTCTTTCTTTGGATTTTTTTCAAGCTCATCACTACTCAGAATTAATGCATAGACCTATACGCAGTCCTCCAGGTCTGTCGGTTCATGAATCATATGCACATTTTCAGGAAATTTTGTGCATGTTTCTATGTGACCCTTAATGATCAGGGCTCCTAGCTAGACATTCCTTTATCCCTAAATCCCTTTGCCAAGAAGTAATAGATTTGAAAGCACAAAGTTCATGGCAATAGGGGAGTTCAATTACTTCAGACTTTATTCAGTATTTTTGGATAAAGCAAAGGTAGCTGAAAGCACATTAGCATGCATTGAGAGGGACTTAATACATCTCCCACCCACATCCTGCCTTTCCCTTGCTCCACACCTGCCTAACGGCTCCTGGGAAGTAGGTTGGTTGGCTGCAATTAAACTCAAGCGCCTCCTCAAACACTTGGTAAAAATCAGCCTTGGCATAATGATTTTCCTGCTCCTACTCTGTGGAAAGGAGTAAAGAGAGCTGAAAAGGCATTAGCAATTGACTTAGAAACTTGTGGTAGTCTTACCGTTTGAATACCCATAATTATCTGGTAATGAGTATTTCTGGTAATGAGTATTTTATGTATATTTTTCAGAAAATTTTTCACTTTAATATTTAATGATCATTTTTAGTATTAGACAGTGACCTTCCTTCAGTCGGACAGGTGTTGTCTGACCTTGCACAGTTCGTAGTTCATCTTGCCTGGCAGGACCTCCTCACATTCTGCCATCTACTTCTCAAGGATGGATATAGCAGAACCCTGCCAACTGACAATCTGCACGTTTGCGACTTGGACCTATGCTGCTATTGAACGTTGTTGAAGGTGTGGTGAGGAGGCCACTGACTTATCCCAGAGTTTTCCCGTTACCAGAGGGATCCCTTCCTGGCCTCCTAAGGAGCCTAGTAGTTTCATTATTGGAGTAACTATTTGAGGACCGTGACATTATCACAGAAAATTTCCATTAAAATGCAGTAAATTACTAGGAATGAAGTAACCTATTAACCACCAACATACTTGAGCTTATAAGCTTAGTATAAAAATATCAGTAAGATGGCATCCAGGGTGTCAAGAGCTGAGCAAATGGGGAATGGTCTGTTTCAGAACAATACCCTGTTCAAGGGGAATCTCTAGGGCCAAGTGAATCTCCTAGCTGCTTAGGAAAAGTGCGCCTGGGGCCCTGCCATGAGGACCCTTACAAATAATACAGAAGTAGTGGAAAGTCATGGGAATTAAATTAAAGAATGGCATTTGGAATGACATAGAAAAGAAGGAATGCAGAAGGAATGAGAAAGTTAAAATGGAAACCAAGAGCAATGAATTGAGAATTGACATGTCAGCAGATGAAGCTACATCTCTGGAATCACTGGAGAGAATAACAGAATAATAGATCAAGCCACTTCACTGGAAGAGTAAAAGCATATTTCCTGCTCCTTTCCATCAAACCCTTACTGCCTCACTAGCTCAGCTCTTCTTTGATCCATACATTATGCAAATATTTCACAGTGCTCATTGGTTATCTTCTTGATATCTGTGTTGAGCCTATTGAAATCATCCTGCAACCAGCTCATACTATTAGTTTCACAGAGCAGCACATGGCAGTGCTTAGATAAGAAACTCAGATACATACAGGATATCCTTTCAGTGAATACCTAAAACTACAGGTACTATCACATGTGGTCAAAGATAAATCTACATTCCTTGAGTAATGCCTGTTAACCACAGTGAAATGTCTGCTGACATTTCTCTTCTCTCTAGAGTCCTTCTGTTAACTCTTGGCGACCATTATTAGGAAAGAGCAGTAACTCACATGAATATTTACTGAGCTCGGTGAATTGATTGTGTTTCATTTTCAGCTTTTAAGGCTAATTGTGAGTATTATCACTGTTGTGGAGATATATGTTTATGACTTAGTATATATGCTTTTTTATGACAGTACATCACTATTTCATCAAGGATTTTCCCTCTCATATAATGTAAAGCAATTTTATTTTTGCATTGGCTTTTTGTGCTTTTCAAACTTATTTATTTATTTAAAATTTTGATTTAACATGTAATACTTGTATATTTTTATGGAGTACAGTGCAATATTCTAACACATACACAAAGTATATGTTATTTTTATAAAAATAGAAAATTGCTACAAGAATAAGGTGCTGATATGCTGCTGCTCATTTTATGGGTAGTATCTATGATCTTTCATAAACTATCATTCTTTCTTTAAAATTTATTTATTTATTTGAAAGGAAGAGTTATAGAGAGGCAGGGGCAGAGAGAGAGAGAGAGAGAGAGAGAGAGAGATGTCTTCTATCTGCCGGTTCACTCCCTAAATGGCCGCAATGGCCGGAGCTGTGGCGCTAAAGCCAGGAGCCAGGAGCTTCTTCCGGGTCTCCCACATGGGTTCTGGGGCCCAAGAACCTAGGCCATCTTCTATTGCTTTCTCAGGCCATAGCAGAGAGATAGATTGGAAGTGGAGTAGCTGGGACTTGAACTGGTGCCCATATGGGATGCCAGCATGGTAGGTGGCAGCTTTACCTGCTATGCCAAAGCACCAGCTCCGTATACTATCATTCTTTTTTTAACTTTTATTTAATAAATATAAATTTCCAAAGTACAACTTTTGGATTATAGTGGCTTTTCCCCCCATAACCACTCTCCCACCCACAACCATCCCATCTCCCACTCCCTCTCCCATCCCATTCTTCATCCAGATTCATTTTCAATTATCTTTATATACAGAAGATCAATTTAGTATATACTAAGTAAAGATTTTAACAGTTTTCACCCACACAGAAACACAAAGTATAAAGTACTGTTTGAGTACTAGTTATACCATTAATTCACATACTATCATTCTTAATAGGCACAGTCTCCCTGTCCAGAGATAAGCAGAGAGGTACCCAAAAGTTTCGTCCGTTTTCTGGAAACTAAAATCAGCTTCAGTGCCAGGATCCCTAAAGACTTGTCTTTTGTCCTCACCTTAAGATCTACTTTTTTTTGTCTTTTATTATAGTCTTTGAGTACTTTATTGACTTTTTGCCTTTGGCTCCACTCAAGCAATGAAATCTTGCACCTGGATTAACACAAGAAATATACCTGCAGTTTATCCTCCATGTTTTTGCCAGGGTGAAAAACGCTCTTACTTGTCAGGGGAATATAAGCAATATGCTCCTGTGTGAATACTCATTACTTGCCTGTCAGACAAAGGTTGCAGAAATTCCCCTTTGGGGAGAATACCATGAAACCCTTTTCCCTACTGCCTGGTAAATTTCTTGCAGGTGTGCCTCTCTGGGTGCTGCAGCTGCAAATCCCTTTGGAAATTCACCTGGCATAGATACACTACGGTGGCAAAATCCCATCATGGTAAAATATTGTAAATATTTCCCCCCTTAAGCGAATATACAGTGTTTTCCTATTGTGTAAATAGAAGCAATGTGAGGCATGGGAATTCGATTTGGAAAGGCCTTGCCTTTCAGTCCACCATGGGCCACCTTCTTAACAGTGTGGGATTGAGAGCTAGGATCAACATTCTTGTTGGCCTCCAAGCCAGGTGTAGAAAGCTTCAACTGGAGCTGTTATGCTCTGGGGAACAGGATTTGATATGTCTAATATGTCCACAACTGAATATTATTATCTTGCCTGGGCATACCCAAAGAGTCCGCTGTTGGGCAGACACAGCATCTAAGCAGATGTGCTGTGCTCAGGGCATGTGGCTGATTTTCCAGTCGGCACCTGTGTGCTATTGCTTAAAAAAAAATGGTGTCATGAACTGCTGCCCTAGTGACCTTCAACTTCGAGGCGTTCCCCAATTCAGCATTCACTGGAGAGTTATTGCTAGGTCACCAGGACTGCCTCTTTATTGTGGTTTGCTATGTTGCTCACAGCTGACATCATTGTAAGCTGTCAGCCCTTTCGTCTAGATTGATTGGTATGAACAGAACAACCAGTGGAGTGTTCACCAGTGAACAAAGACCCTCAACGAGAGTTCCACCCCAGTGAGCTAGGCTGACCTGAACCAAGGACCTGAAGAGATGTTTCTAATATAGAATCTGCCTTGACAGAATAAAATCAACAGTGAAAAGGTCAGGGGCTTGCACCCCTGCAATAATAATGATAATTAGCATTAATTGAGCTCTTACTATGTGTCAGGCATTGTTATAAACAACTAGGCATTACTCATGTAGCCCTCATCGCAATGCAATAAGCCGGAATGATTATTTTCTCCAGCTTTCAGATGAGAAAATCAGTGCACAGGGAGGAGAAGTCATGTGCTTGAGTTCACATAGCTAGCAAAATGGCAGTGATATGATTTCAACACCCTGGGCCCTCTGGCTCTGGCATCAGAGGTCCCAATCACTCCTTCCACTGCATTCTTGCTGGTGTCAGTGAGAAAAATAAGAATGATTTTCTAAACTAGGATTTTACCCATATGGAAATATGCCTAGGTATCAAAGTTTTCCAACCAATTTACATGTAGTGATAGTTAGGTCTCACCACTGGCTTGCTGTGTGCTCGTTGCTGTTCACTTGACTTCCTAAGCCTCCATTTCCCCATCTAAACCTGTGATGAGTAATATTTGCTCCACTCACCTATCTGACTTGCTGTGAGAGGATGTGAAATAAATGTTTTTGAAAGGACTTCTTCATTTAAAAACTATTCCTGTTGAATTTCTCTGTTTCAGGGTTGAGGAGTCTCCAATATTAAGCTGTAGTGGAGGTAAAACACAGCACAGGCTCCAAGTTAAAAGAAAGTGAAGATTAATACAGGCTCAGGCTGCGGAGAGGAGAAGGAAGCTGACCTCTGCACACACCAAGGGGACCTGCTAAACTAGAAAGCTGACTGGCAGGTCAGGGTCAGAGGAACAAAGAGGAAAGGCAGGTTTGAGAGTGAGCTGCCTCTTTTCTTGTTGATCTTAGTGGTTTGCCTTTTCCTTACAGAATAGCATCCTTTGAAGGGAGAAGGAATAGAGGTAGACATCAGAGTGCATCATGCATGAGTCTATGAAAGAATGCAGCACTCACCTCACAGAGAGCTACAGGCACTCAGAGGAGTTTCCATTCCAAGACAGTACACACGTAGATCACTCCACAATTCCAGAATTTTCCTACTTTTGCCATTTGGCTGCTGTGGGAAAGGACTAGAATCACCCAGTACCTCAGAGGGACACCATGGAATTAGAGGAATATACTGTACATTAAAGGTATGTTGTCCTGTAGAAAACCACTTTACATTCAAACAACATTCATAAAACACTGTTTTAAGATAAAATGCTCCATATTAATTCCAGGAAAAAAATGCTGTTTGATTCACCAGAGCATTTGGTATCCACAATGTTCATCATAGCTTCATAAGAAGAACAAAAGATCATTAATAATGTTTCCCATTCATTTCATGCCTATAATATGACAGAGGATATGCTGAATGCCTGATATGTATTATTTATAACCCCCATAACAATCTTAGCATGTCAGGACTATTATTATTGCTGTACCCCACATGAGAAAACTGACCTCCCGAGATGTGTGACTTGCCCTTAGTCACACATCTAGGACCAAAGCTTGTTGGAGGCTTCCCATTTAAAGGAGGGACTCTCATTGTTCTCCATTCCTATGTCCCACTTTCTTTTCCCTTGCAGCCATTATTGCAAAGTCTCTGAAGTGAATTTGTTTATGTGTTTCCTTGTTTATTATCTTTCTACCACACTAGAAAGGAAATGCTGTTAAATTCATCAATGTACTCATGTATCTTGGACTTAGAACAGTCCTATGTATGTAGTAAGTGCCCATTGTGCTTAGTTGAATGAATGACACAGTGGTAGATGTAGAACTCTATTCCCTATCTAAGCACCTTTAAAACTTTTACTCTGCATATAAAGATAGAGATACATATTAGGATGAAAGAATTTAAAGTTATAGGTCTCTATTTTTATTTATTTGAAAGAGTTACACACAGAGAGGGACACACACATGCACACACACACAGAGACAGAGAGAGAAAGAGAGAGAGAGAATTTTCCATCCACTGGTTCACTCCCCAGATGGCTGCAATGGCTGGAGCTGGGCCATTCTGAAGCCAGGAGCCAGGAGCTTCTTCCAGGTCTCCCACGTGGGTGCAGGGGCCCAAGGACTTAGGCCCTCCTCCAGTGCTTTCCCAGGTGCATTATAAGGGAGTTGGGTAGGAAGTAAAGCAGCTGGGACTCAAACCAGTGCCTACATGGGATGCCAGCACTGCAGGTGGTGGCTTTCCCTGCTATGCCACAGTGCCAGCCCCCCTTGAATTAATTTAACCTAAAAATTTGTAACCAAAATAACACTCTGTTTCCTTAAGAAAAATTCCTTCCAGAAAGAAACAGAGATTTAATAAATAAAAAGGTACAGAATTACATGTAAACTGCAGTATGGACAATTTGAATTCTTCAGGGAATTTTTGTCTGTTATTATTTTTGTTTGTATATGATGGGGGAGGGATTTGTTTTTCATTCTTATCAGTAGGTGGCAGCAATTTTCTTAGGTTGGGGAGAAGCTTAGCATTTAAGTGAGGATCTAGCAAGCTTGGCCCAGATTCTGATAGAGAGATTTCTTAAAGCCAAAGTTCATTAAGTTCACCTTTCCTGGAGATGGTTAACTTCTAATTGAAATATGAATTGAAAATGCCATATCTGTTAAACATAGTGCTGGGGCAGGGGAATTTCTAACAATTGCATGCATCAACTGTAGTAACCATTTGAAGCATCTGAAGTGACTTACACAATTACAGTTTATTCATATGCAGCAGAAGTGAGATATAGTGGGCATTCTCAGGTTGCTAATGTAAGCTTCATTCTTGCTCCCCAATCTTGTACAAAATAGCTTAGGTGATTTGCCACATGGGTGTGATTAATGTGGGGAGCCCTTTCTTTCCTGGTGGGATTTTTTTTCTGTTTTTGTGGAGAGTATTTAGAAGATGCAGGGATACATATGTTTAGGTCAAAGCCAACTGGTAGTGGGATTGAACCCTGTTATGACGTTTTTCTACAATACAGCCTTTGAACAAACTAGCTCCATTAGGGATAGTGACCGTGGTTCATTCATTTTGTGTCTTTTTAAAGCCCTTTTAAGAAAATGCATGACATCTTGATTCGTTTTCCTATCTCTAACACTCAGCACAGGAAGTAGGATATGATAGAGGCTCAAATAAAGGTTTGTTCCTTGGATAATTGATGGCATTATTCTGAATCTCACACAGAAATAAGAAATTATGGTGGACTTGATCAAAAACAGGTTTAGTGTTTGCTAATCAGTGCTATTTGCAGCACATGACTAAAGAAAATGCTGAAATGTACAACTCTGCACATAAACCTGTGCACATGTAAAGTTTTACTTGATCAATATTGTTCTCATTTGTTTCACTCTGAGAGCCATGAAGACACATTGATAATACTCACATAATCATCAGTATCTACTGCGATCAACTTCATGCTAGACCCTGGCAATGCACGATACAGATACAGTTTCTGCCTGCAATCAAGAGGAGAAACACAACTTATCACAGATTTCAAGTGCTCAGTGGAAAGAATGAAAGTGCTCAGTGAATAGGATGAACAGGAAAAACTCACCAAAGAGATAACACTAACAACTGTAGCCAACATGTTCTGTTAAAGGGTATAAGGAATCTAGTTATTGGAGACCGTTGGATAATTGAAAACTTTAACTTTTAAGGGAATGTTTGTTGTTGTAGTAGAGACAGAGCTATGCTGTGCTAGGTGCTGAATGTTCACCTCTCTTAATCATATTCAGTGCATAAATTAGCCCCAAAGCGACTAAAAACCTAATGGTTTATTTTCTGAAAGGAATTCTTTGCTGAATCAGTTATTTTTTCACATGCTAATAATAGGTGAAAGAACACACCATGAATAGCTTCATAAAGTGATTGTGACTTTAGTTTTCATAGTTAATTTTAGCCTATGCTGGCTGAAAAGAAGTGAAAAGCTCCAAAATCAAAACCATGGGTTAGATGAAAAGTGATTGTTTGATTATTTATACAAACTTCTTACAGCAGAATGACGGTTCTGAAAGCAAATGGAGCTGTATTTTCAAGATAACACTTATTTCCCATTTTGTTTCCTTTTAAAATTTTCTATAGGTAATATAGAGATTTACAAATAGAAGATAGAAAATAAGATTAAGGCATTTTAGTGATCAAAATATAAATCGGAATTGAGGGCATCAAAACGATAATAAAACCAGATACGCTTCATCTTCTTGAAAGGGAAAAACAAAACTCTAGTGATTTTTTTGTTGCATTTTTCAGATAACATTTAGTGGTGATTAATGCCCGATACATTTGCTATTATAATGAAAGGACTATCTGCTCTCCCCCAACAAATACTTTCTCCCCATTCTTACTGGAGGGTCTTATCCAAGATGCATTGATTTCTCTATCAGTGATTCCTTCTGAACAGTTAATGCACTCTTCCTTCCTACAAGATTAACTATATCTCCATCTGCTATGGCCAATTTCTAAAGTTTATGGTCCATTTCATAAAGTCTTGTAAATCTGTCCTTACTTCCTTTTAATTACGTGTCCCTATAGAATGCATTGTACCAGCATTGCTTCAAATTTATATGAGAGGCCAAGACTCAGACAACCTTATCATGGGATAATTGTTTTAAATCCTATTAAGGTCTCTTCTGTATTAAAAATGGCTGAGGTCAAGGAAAGTTAAGTCTGAAAATCAATTGTAGGCCTTTTCATTCAAAGCTGAGACAAGACTCATTGATTCTCAGTAGACTTCTCTGACCAAGGGCTCCTCCAAACACACTTACAACCCTCTCCACACTGACAGCACCATATATCCCTGAATGTTATTCTACTTTTATTTTTATTTCTTGTTGCCTATGTACCATTCTAACATTAACAATATGCTTTATAGAATTACATTTTGCAGGCCGACGCCGCGGCTCACTAGGCTAATCCTCCACCTGCGGTGCCGGCACTCGGGGTTCTAGTCCCGGTCGGGGCGCCAGATTCTGTCCAGGTTGCCCCTCTTCCAGTCCAGCTCTCTGCTGTGGCAGTGGAGGATGGCCCAAGTGCTTGGGCCCTGCACCCGCATGGGAGACCAGGAGGAAGCACCTGGCTCCTGCCTTCGGATCGGCGCAGCGTACCTGCTGAGGCTGCCATTTGGGGGGTAAAGCAACAGAAGGAAGACCTTTCTCTCTCTCTCTCTCTCTCTCTCTCACTAACTCTGCCTGTCCAAAAAAAAAAAAAAAAAGAATTACATTCTGTATTATAACTCAGTGGTTAACAGCTCAAGCTCTGAAGTCAGATTGCGACTGCCAGAGTTTGGTGCCAGCTTTGTCGTGTGTTATAAATGTGATTGGGGACAATTCACCTATCTTATTCATGTCTCAGTTTCCTTATCTGCAAAGTGAGGGTGACAATAACAGCAGCTTCCTCATAGGATTGTAAAGATTAAAAAAGCTAAGATGTTTACAGTATTTAGCATGCACTTGGCTCATAGTGTTATACAAATATTCACTCTATGTTTTTGAAAGTTTCTGATTTCTCAATTATTTCTTAAGGTTGCTTTAGTGCAAGAAACATGTTTTCAATATTCACATACTCCCTCTGTGCACAGGATGCCATGCATACAGGAGCTGGTGTTTTCCAAAATAACAAACAAATGAATAGATAGATCATAATGATTCCTCATGTATGTGTATTGTGACCCAATATACCTGATAGGCTCAGAAGAATATCTCTAGTTGTAAAAAAATATTCAGCAAATGTGTACATCAAAGGAGGCAATGGTTGACTAAGAATTGGCCAGACTCCACTTGAGTTCATGTTTATGCACAGAGAAAGATTTTGAGGGGTTTTGAGAAAACTTCCTAGAAGGAGACTAACTTTATAATTCAGCATTGGTTAAAAATTGTGTCCTGAGAAGAAGTGATGGCAGCTGGGGGAAAACATTTTGACAGAGGCAGGCATGCTAAACTGTCCTCTGATAGAAGGGAAGGCTTAGCCTTAATTTTTGTAGCCCCAGTGAACAAGGCTAAAGATGAAAATCATAAGATTTTCAATATAAGAATACAAGAGACTTCAGAAAGTTCATGAAAAATGCAATTAGAAGATTGGGAGGGGGGCAGAAGGTTTGAAATACATGTAACAGCTTTTTTTTTTTCGTAATTCACAGTTTCCATGAATTTGTGTAGGCCCCTCATATTTGAGTTCAACAAAAGCAACACTTTCTAACCACCTGGGCTACCGAGCAGTGGAATCAATGGCTTTGTAGTTTGTTGGAGTTCACAGGCAGCGGGCTTTCCCTTTGTACTGAATAGATGCAAAAATGTCACTTTTGTGGCCAGGAGTTTGAGTGGTTTTCACTGCCAACGTACAGGCAGGATCTGTTGCAGAGCCACACTGCAAGAGGTAAGTAGAGAGCTCATTCCTCTTTTTACCTTCTTTTAATGGAGGAAACAAAAAGGGAAAAGGTTGTCAAGTGTCATTTTACTCATCCAGCTAACATATGCATTAGAGCTCAAAGGAATGAGAGAGTGAGTTTTGTCTTGGGCCGAAATCATTCAGTATTTCTGAATCTTAAATATAACCCAGGGCCGGCGCCGTGGCTCAATAGGCTAATCCTCCACCTTGCGGCGCCGGCACACCGGGTTCTAGTCCCGGTTGGGGTGCAGGATTCTGTCCCGGTTGCCCCTCTTCCAGGCCAGCTCTCTGCTATGGCCAGGGAGTGCAGTGGAGGATGGCCCAGGTGCTTGGGCCCTGCACCCCATGGGAGACCAGGAAAAAGCACCTGGATCCTGGCTCCTGCCATCGGATCAGCGCGGTGCGCCGGCTGCAGCGGCGGCCATTGGAGGGTGAACCAACGGCAAAAGGAAGACCTTTCTCTCTCTGTCTCTCTCTCACTGTCCACTCTGCCTGTCAAAACATTAAAAAAAATATATATATATATAACCCAGGCCAGTGGTCATCAAATTTAAGTTTCACAAACTGTAAAGTTCCTCCCACCCCATTCTGTGGATGGACTGACATAGGTTTGCTAATATTTTTATCTTGCCAAGTAAAGACATTAAAGAAACAAAACTCACCCAACCGTCAGCTTCCATTACCATTTTATGAAAGAATCAATATTAATAAGAAGGCAATGGAACATAATCTCACAATAAAATATTGAATTATTTTAGCATTATGAAAAATACATATTGTCCATGTTGTTCGTATTTCACCTTGGTCAAATAAAATCCACAACATGAATTGGCATGGATTCTTAAATAAGCATTTGGGAACAACTATTTTGGCTTTAGTTATACTCTTTGTTTCATGTGAGAGTCCTATACACCATCCCTTCTAGGCTCTTTCTAACTCTCTTATTACAGGATTGACATTTTAATCATCAATTCCCAAAAGTAACATTTTATCCCAGAAAGCCCTCAGAGCACAAAGTATAAGAAGGCTATCCACTGGTAGATAGGTTAAAAAATGATTTAGTCTTTGCTTGGGTTTGACATCATCTGTAGGGGTCCTATGAACACTTATCATTTAGTCACTAAGCCTATGCTAGGATGTCTTCTAACTACTCCAGTGAGAATAATATGGAGTAATGTCCTTATTTCAAAATGCTGAAAGACTGCAGATTATCAAGGCTATTACTAAAATAATTTAATCCATAAAAATAGGGACTTAAGGTCTTTGATCTCTCCTAAAAGCCCTTTGAACCTGCCTAGCATAACAGATGAGGTAAAAATTTCATTTTTCTATAGTGGATAATGTATCAAGGAAGCTCCTGGGTAAAAATATTCTAAATATCTATCCTGACAAGAGAAGGAGTCCTATCATTTTTCAACCTTTAATTCCATTTCAGAAACACTGACATACAATTACTTGCTACTGAGCTGGAATTTGTCTACATGTGAAATCACTTTTTTGAAGCATATTATCTGCTAATGGAATCATAGAGCATTTTCTGGAGAGGAGAAAAAAAGACTAATCTTTGGGCTGCACAGCATAGACAGTAGATTACAATTTGGATTAATGGTTTCTATACAGTATTGTTTTACTTCTAAATGCTCAGGTTCCTATTTAAAAATTACAAGATTCAGAAGCTCTTATGACACAGTGGTGTCCCAGTGTTGAGTATAAGGGACATAGAGTTTTATGCCCTTGTAAAAATCCCTTGTCTAGTAGGATTCTATATGGGGTTTTCCCAAAATTTCATCCACATGTTCTGAATTGCTAAAATCCAGATAATATGTCCAGAACATTTCTTGGGGTACTGAGTCAAAACAATACCACTCTTATGAATAAGTTCTATGTATGACTTTAAATGTGAGACTAATCCATGAAGACTCTTATTCGTGTACTACTTCTCTACTTTTCCACCATCACTATCACTTTATCCTAGGATCTTACTTGCACTGTTGCCAGGACCACTTATCTGGTCTCTCAGATTTCATTCTGGTCCTCACACAATCTCTAATCAAAGTAATATTTTTTTAAAAAAAGATTTATTTATTTATTTGAAAGGTCAAGTTAACACACATAGAGAGGTGGAGACGCAGAGAGAGACATCTTTCATCTGCTGGTCCACTCCTCATATGGCTTGGAGCAATGGCCGGAGCTGGGCCGGGCAGAAGCCAAGAGCCAGGAGCTTCTTCCAAGTCTCTTACGCAGATGCAGGGACCCAAGGACTTGGGCCATCTTCTACTGCTTTCCTAGGCATTAGCAGAGAGCTGGATGGGAAGAGGAGCAGCCAGGACTAGAACTGGTGCCCATATGAGATACCAACATCATAGGCCTCTACAGTGATCTTAAAAGTTAAATCAGATCCTGTCACTAATTTGCATAAAATTATTTTTAAATGGCTTCTCACTTGGGCTAAAATACAAACTTCTAGTTACTGCCAGCAAGACCCTATAAGATCTTACCTCTGCTTATATAAATACTTATTAAGTGCCCAGAATGCACAAGGTGAGAAAAATAGAATTCCTACTTTGATGAATTTGACAATCTGGTTGGAAGATGCACACAATAAACTAGACAAAAATGTAAAATGTATAGTAGGTCAGATACAGTAAGTGCTATGGATAAAAATAAGGCAGGGAAAAGGACTAGGAGGAGCAATTAGAATCAATCAGAGTCTTGGCAAAGAAGAGCTGGAACACTAATATTTGATATTTTGAAGAGTGCTTCCTAAAGGGACTATTTACAAAGGTATGGGCAGGACACAGGTAAACTATAAAGGATTTTACAGCTGGATTCAGTAACCTCTCCTAGGACCTGAAGGGTCAAGAGGAGGGAGAAGTCAAGAGAATAAGGGAGGGCCAGTGTTGTGTTGTAGCGGGTAAAGCCGTCTCCTGCAATGTTAGCATCCCATATGGGCGGTGGTTTGAGCTGGCTGCTTCACTTCGAATCCAGCTCCCTGCTAACAGCCTGGGAAATGCAGAAGAAAATGGCCCAAGTTCTTGTGTCCTTGCCAATCATGTGAGAAACCCAGATGAAGCTCCAATTCCTGGCTTTGACCTGGCTCAGCCCTGGCCATTGTGGCCATCTGAGTAGTGAAAACAGTGATTGGAAGATCTCTCTCTCTCTCTCTGCAGCTCTGATTTTCAAATAAATAAATCTTTTCACAAAGAGAGAATAAGGCATTTAGAATTGTATGAAGAAGCCTGCTGACAAACGTGGTAACCCTAGACTAAGGGATTCAGTCAGCCATAGATGCCCCTGCAGAGAGGGAGCTGGATGAATACTCTAGCTCTCCTTCCTGCCTCAGATCTTCTACTGATCTTTCCCACAGGCCAAATGTAACAGGACTATCAGAAGGTTAGGGGAGCCCATTGATGTACCCAACCCATCAGTTCTGGGGAGGGGAGCAGAGAATAGGATGAAGAATGTTGGAGAATCTGGAGATCAAAATGAATACATGCAATGTGAAGGTTTTGTATGGTTGTAATTTTACAAAGTAAGGGGAGGCCCTGCTGAAACTTCGTCTTAGATTAGTGGCCCTCTCCTGTTCGTGAAGCCACGATGACTTTTTTCAGTACTGGCTTCTGCCATGTTCTTGCCTGTTTGGGCTTGGGGCTTTTGTATCTGCTGATACCCCTATCTGAAGTGCTTCTCCCGTCCCTCCTACCAACCGCTGCTTTATTAACTGCTATTCTGCAGATGGAAGTCCTGTGGCCTTTTCCTCAGGAAATCCTCAGATACTCAGATGTCCCTGCTATGTGCTCTCTCTTCTGCACTTCTCCTGCATAACACTTACCACAGTGTGCCGTTCGATATTTACTTAACTAATGAATATTCACCTTGCTGGCTCGATCTTGAGGTACACAAAGACGAGGGATATGTCCATGTTTTCCTTCACTATATTCACAATGTCTAGAACATGGTATGTAACGAATAAACATTTAAGAATTGAGTGACTGAAGATTAATAAATGGGAAAATGTTACATTGGGAGATCCTTTATCCTAAACTCCTCATTATTTCATATCTATCATCTTTCTCATTGTGGGGAGCAACTCGGACTAGACTAAGTTACTGGAATTAAGACTTATTCTATGCATCTGCTCTCCCACAATATGGCGCTGAGAAGGGAGAAACAGCTTCTACACAGCTGCCTCCAGTTCAACCAATAAACTGTAGGATCTGCTCCTGATTGGAGGAGAGCAGTGTACTCGGCGTGTGGGTAGCAGAGTTGGGATTGGTGGAAGAGGACTATAAAGGAGGAGAGAGACAACATGCACCAGGAACATCTAAGGGGAACATCTATCTGAAGGAACACCTGTGCAGCCCCCGAGAGAGCCGGCCGCCGGCGGTGTGCCGCTCCCCTGCGGAAGTGGGGAAGGTGGCCAGGGGGAACCGCCCTTCCACGGAGGTGGAGGGACGGCAGCCAACCCGGGAAGAACCAGCAGCAAACCCGGGGAGGGCCGAGCAGACGAAAGAACAGCGCAGGGTCCTGTGTCGTTCCTCCACGAAGACGGGGAGCGACATAATGGTGCCGTGCCTCGGATATGAAGCCTAGGCAGGGTTTAGTGTCGTTCCTCCACGAAGAGGGGGAGCGACACTCATGACTGTATTTTTTAAAAGATCTTATTTATTTGAGAGGTACAGTTACAGGCAGAGAGAGGAAGCAACAGAGAGAAACGTCTTCCATCTGCTGGTTCACTCCTCAAATGGCCAAAAGAGCCAGGGCTGGGCCTTTCCAAAGCCAGAAGCCAGGAGCTTCTTCTGGGTCTCCCACACAGGTGCAGGGGCCCAGAAGAGAGCTGGATGGGAAGAGGAGCAGCTGGGACATGAACTGCTGCCAATATGGGATGTTGGTGCTGCAGGCAGAGGCTTAGCCTACTATGCCAAGGCACTAGCACATGACTGTTATTTTTTAGTTATCAGAGTTCTAAATCCTCTATAAATACTGTTTGTACATCTCCAGTCTACATTAATCTCTTCTTTTATGAATTTGAATTAAGGGTAGGTTCAAAGTCACTTAGTTTAGCACCTGATAGAATTGATATCTTAAGATACTGTTTGTAGCTATACCTTAGTAAAATTGGGGAGAGATATAGGCACACAATACTCTGCCTACTGCAAAAAACATTTTTTTTTTAGACAGGCAGAGTTAGACAGTGAGAGAGAGAGAGAGAGTCAGAGAGAAACGTCCTCCTTTTTGCGGTGGTTCACCCCGCAAATGGCTGCTACAGCCATCACGTTGCAGCCAATGTGCTAAGCTGATCTGAAGCCAGGAGCCAGGTGCCTCCTCCTGGTCTCCCATGCAGGTGCAGGGCCCAAGGACCCGGGCCATCCTCTACTGCACTCCCAGGCCACAGCAGAGAGCTGGATGGGAAGAGGAGCAACTGGGACAGAATCTGGTGCCCCAACAGGGACTAGAACCCGGGGTGCCGGCGCCGCAGGTGGAGGATTAGCCTAGTGAGCCATGGCACTGACCAAAAAACATTTTTAAAAGGTTAATAGTAACATTAAAGTATTGGCTAAGGGGATGGTGATAGGAATGGGGATTTAAATAAATAAATGCAATTAGTGATCAATAATGATGGTGTACCATGAACAAAGGGGTATGATAAACTCAAATGTTGTACCTGAGAATATAGAACATTAAAACACACAAATGTGCGCACACACATTAAAAAAACATCAGGACTATGGCTAGGATGTGCATATTGCAAGGTGTCCGGCGCATAACATATCTTCCCAGGCAGACGAATCAATTAATTCACAGGCTTTTATTGGGGTTCCGCTCCTGGGCGAGGTTCCCTGGTCCCAACAGAGCAACAGAGCGGGGGGCCGGGGAAGTCGTGCCTCAGAGGTTGGGAGGGCTCCTTTTATAGATTCAGGGCATGGGAGTTAAAGGTTGAGGCGGGTCTGATCCTCATTGGTTGACCTTTAGGCACCTGCAGGGACCTTGACAAGGACTTTTCTTCCCAGCAAGTAGGTAGGGACTTCTCCATTCCCGGAAGTATAGGCCTTCCTCCTTGCGGATCCCAAAGCTACCATCTCCTGTTCATCGAAAATCCCCATATTACCATAGCCCGCTCCCCACCCTAACCCGGCCACCCTCCTTCCGCTCCCATGTTCCCCCATGGACCCTCTTCCTGACTCTCATTCCTGCTCTGAAGTACTAAATTTCTTCCAGACCCCAACAGACCATGTTCTAGATTCCCCAATAGACTCCCCTGACCTAACACTGTTCGTGGATGGCAGCTCAGTGAGGGGGGCAGATGGGGTGTGGAGAGCAGCATATGTGGTGGTTACCCTCAATAAGACCATAGAGGCGCAATGCCTTCCCCCAGGAACCACCTCCCAGAAGGCAGAACTCCATGCCTTGACCCGAGCTCTTATACTCACTAAGAACAAAAGGGTCAACATCTATACAGACTCTAAATACGCCTTTCTTATAGCTCATTCCCATTCTGCCATAGGAAGGAAAGGGGATTCCTGACGTCACGGGGAATGCCCATAGTTAATGCTGCCCACACCCACCAGCTTTTCCAGGCCCTCACTCTGCCCCTCCAGGTGGTGATAATCCATTGCAAGGGCCACCAACAAACGACTGATCCGGTGTCAAAGGGTAACAGGCGAGCAGACTTGGTGGCTCGGACACTTACTAGTCAAGACCCACCTACACAGGAGCCCCTCACCCCATTATTGTTTCTCACAACCTCTATTACGCCTGCTTACCTCCCTCAGGAAAGGCGTCAACTACTACAAAATGGAGATAGGGAACACCCTGAGGGTTTTTTTTTTCCTCAAAGACAAGATCGCTCTCCCTATTGAAAACTCCCTTCCATCATTAACTGACATTCACAACTCTCTACACATAAACCCAGACTCACTCTACTGTTTTCTGACCCCTCTGTTTCACTGTCCTACTCTTAAAGATCTCCTTAAACAGGTTCACTCGTCCTGTTCTATCTGTTCCTGACATCCCCCCAGGGAAAGCTAAAGCCCCAGATACCCACCCACCAGATGAGAGGCCACCTTCCTGGTGAAGACTGGCAAATAGACTTTACTCATATGCCCCCTTACAAACGCTTACGGTATATTCTAACCATAATGGACACATTCTCTGGGTGGATAGAGGCCTTTCCTACAACTTCAGAAACAGCAGCCATGGTGGCTGAAATCTTACTACAGCACATCATTCCACGATTCGGGCTGCCTACCTCTATCCAATCGGACAATGGGCGGCCTTTGTATCACGGTGGTACAACAAGTTACACAAGCCCTTGGCACCACCTGGAGGTTACACATCCCATACCACCCCCAGTCCTCGAGTAAAGTCGAAAAAGCGAACGGCATGCTAAAAGATCAGCTTACTAAACTTTCCATCCAACTTCGGATGGGATGGCCACAACTACTCCCGTTGGCCCTCACCAGGCTCTGTGCAGCTCCGCGCAAGCCCCTGGGACTTAGCCCGTTTGAGCTCATGTATGGAAGACCGTTCCTTCTTAACCATAACCTGCCAGTCCACACCCCGTTGTTGGCCTCTTACCTCCCCTACTTCACCTTACTTCATTCACTTCTCAGGGAACATGCTGACCGACATCTCCCATCCCCAGCTGCTCATCACCCAGCTGGTCCAGAGGTCCTGCCTCTCCAGCCAGGGGACTGCGTCCTACTCCGATCCTCTTAGCACCAGCCACTCCATCCCCGTTGGACGGGACCCCATGTCATAATTCTCACCACTCCAACTGCAGCCAAACTACTGGGTCATGAAAATTGGTATCATATATCTCGCCTCAAGAGGGCACCTTCCCCTCCCCCAGGGCCGCCATCATCCTGGACAGCCACTGCTGTGGGGCCTACCAAGCTTAAGTTTGTTCATAATCCTAGTCCTCCTGGTCCTACCCATGATTCCTAAGATCCTGGTCTCGGCTCAGTCCCTGCCCACATGCTCCTCCTGCCTATCTTACTTTCCATCCACGTGTTATAAGAGAACATCACCACAATTCCGATGTTCCTTCGCTGGATTACCAGCAATCCAGGTAACTGTCCGCCGTGGTGGAGTTCACAGATGTGACTGCTTTGGCAAACCCCCCGGATCGAAGGTCTGTATGACACTGACCACTCACTGGGGCTATAGTGACGGGGGAGGGCACCAGGACTTTAACCGACGACAGGAGGTTTCCAGGGTTAAGGAGGTGCTCAAGGACCTGGGAGAAAACTTGTCACCAATAACCACTCAGTGGCGACCCTTGCCGCCTCTCCCATGGAGATCCAACCCACCTCGCCTCTCATGCCCTGACTGGCTGTCGTATATCTCTTCTGTCTACCAGCTCCTCAACTCTTCTGAGAGCTCTCTCTGGCTGATGGCTGCTGGATTTGTTCCACCCTGTTGCCTTCAGTGGCAACTATTGAGGTCCCAACAAATTCTACTCCTGGACCCACTGATGAGACAACTTTTCCATTACTTACTAATCTCCCTCACCCAAAAAACCTACACCAGTGCTTCAATTTAACCTCATCATTATCTCCTGACCTACTATCCCCCAACCCTTTTATCAACTCCACTCTCTGTAATTCCATGACCCCTATAAAGCCGGGAGATTGCTTAACTGGAGGTCACTTCCTCCAGTGCGGGAGCTCCCTATTTTGCTGTCTACCACCTAAGGCAACTGATATCTGTATTCCTGTAATTGTCCTCCCAGAGGTCTCTGTGGTGCCCCAAAACCAGTATCTCCCATTGCCAGTGCTGCAAAACGCCCGTGCTAAAAGGGCCATAATTATCCTTCCCTTTCTAGCGGCACTAGGTGTTCTTACAGGAGTGGGGACAGGAGTAGCTAGCCTGACATGGTACTACCCAGATACAGCAACTGGCAAACACCTTAAATACGGAGCTACAAAATGTTGCAGCCTCCATTATATACCTGCAAGACCAGATTGACTCCCTGGCTGATGTGGCCCTTCAAAACAGAAGGGCATTAGACCTCTTACTAGCAGAAAAAGGGGGAACATGTGTATTTCTGGGGGAACAGTGCTGCTTTTTTACTAACAAATCTGGAGTGGTCAGAAACATGGCACAACAACTTAAGGAACACATTGCCAAACGACAACAGGAGTGCCAGGGAGAACAAGGATGGGATCTATTTTCCTCTTTTCTCCCTTGGGTACTGCCAACTCTGGGACCCATAATAACTGCAGGGATAATTGTAATGATCACTCCTTGTGCTCTCAGGCTCATGAAAGATCGAAGCCAGGAAGCCTCCAGAGTAGCGGTCAACCAGATGCTTCTCCATCCATACATGCCTGTCCCTGCGGAACCCCGAGATACCCCCAGCAGACCCCTGTAGACGACATCCCCAGTCAGCAGGAAGTAGCCAGAGAGACCCATTGTCGCCCCCTTTTCTATCATCAAAAGGTCGGGATGGTAGCTTTGGGATCCGCAAAGAGGAAGGCCTATACTTCCGGGAATGGAGGAGTCCCTAGCTGTATTTTCGGGGAAGAAAAGTCCTTGTCAATGTCCCTGCGGGTGCCTAAAGGTCAACCAATGAGGATCAGACCCGCCTCAACCTTTAACTCCCATGCCCTGAATCTATAAAAGGAGCCCTCCCAACCTCTGACGCATGCCCGCTCTGTTGGGACCGGGGAACCTCGCCCGGGAGCGGAACCCCAATAAAAGCCTGTGAATTAATTGATTCGTCTGCCTGTGAAGATTTGTTATGCGCCAGACACCTTGCACATATGTTTTAGTCCATTTTGTTTTGCTATAACAAAATACCCAAGACTGGATATTTTGTACAAAAAAGAGGTTTATTTTGGCAAGCTTGTGAGGCCATATCTGGCAAAGGCCTTTTGCTTTGTCATAACCCTGTAGATGGTATTACATGATGGTACATGCAAAAGAGACCAAATTTGTGGGGTGGTTTTGCTTTGTAACAACCCAATTTTGCAGTAACTAATCTAGTCCCTTGAGTGTTAACCCACCATCGGAAATGCGTATTAATACCTTCTGAAGGTAGGGGCCCCTTGAACTAATTTCCTCCTGCTAGACCTCACCTCTTAAAGTTCTACCACCTCTCAATACTGTTACACTAGGGACCAATCTTCTAGAACCTGAATGTTGGTGTACAAATTGTATTCAGGGCCGGTGCTGTGGCTCAAAAGGCTAATCCTCCACCTTGCGGCGCCGGCACACTGGGTTCTAGTCCCGATGGGGGCGCCGGCTTCTGTCGCGGTTGCTCCTCTTCCTGTCCAGCTCTCTGCTGTGGCCCGGGAGTGCAGTGGAGGATGGCCCAAGTGCTTGGGCCCTGCACCCACATGGGAGACCAGGAGAAGCACCTGGCTCCTGCCATCGGATCAGCGCGGTGCGCCGGCCGCAGCGGCCATTGAGGGGTGAACCAACAGAAAAAGGAAGACATTTCTCTCTGTCTCTCTCTCACTGTCTACTCTGCCTGTCAAAAAGAAAAAAATCATATTCAGACCTTAGCAGTATATTAATTCTAATGCCACCCTCCCACCCTATGTCTACTCTTGTTTGTTAAATACTACTTTGGAGGAATATGGTTTCTTTAGTCTATCAGTAGCAGCCACGTCAAAATCTGTAAATTAGATGGACTTGTTGAGCTAAGTTCAATTTTCTCCTTTTCCAGTAGAATGGAAGACAACAAAATATGTCATCTGCTTCTCACGTTGCAAGATAATCTGTTTCTCCTTGGATTTCCCCCCAGCGCATCTGTTTATATTCAAGTGAAGATTTTTCTGCTAGAAGCTGGTATTTGTCTCAGTTATGTGCTCAGCTAGGATTGGCTATACAAAAATTGATCTCTGCCTTTATAGAAATCACATAAACTCATTGTGCACGGCTAAGTAAAATGGCTCAGTAGTCGAGGTCTTTTTCATTGCTGTCACCTTGCCCCTCCCCATTTTCCTGTAGTACTCCCCTTCCTGTAGTACCAACCCCCCATCTGATATTTATTACCTCCTTTGATAATCTACTTCCTGGACTTCTGACTCTTTGAATAAGAGTACCGGTGCCTTATATTGCTTTTGTGCCCTGACTCCTGCTTGCTTGGCTGTTTCTGACTTATTGCTTTGATCTGACTTTTGGTTTTTGGCCTTCTACTTTCACCCCAATTCACATCACCAGCTACTTTGGCCCCTGGGACCCAGGTCATTCTTCTGACCTGCCTCACTTTCTTGTCAACTCTCTTTCCTCTGTAAAAGTCTTTACTTCAGATCTCTTGATCCTGGCTCTGACTTCTGCATACATTTCTCACTGCTATGCGTGTTCCTCCAAACTGACAATCTGGAAGAACTCCCCCCTGTTCCTACCACTAACAACAACAACCAAGGACAGATGTTTATATTTTGAAGCAGTGTCAGCACCATTCTCTGAGCTGTTGGAAGGACACAGGATGTGGCCTCTTAGCCTACATGAACAATATTGCCACTTAGCAAATGGGAAATAATAACAATAATTACTAAGAAGGGATTTTTATGAGTGCTTAGTGCCCCCAGGGCTCCCATGCTGTCACATGGGAGCTGGAGAGAGCCGAGGATTTGGCTGAGAAAGAAGGTTTTAAAGGGTCATGTCACACTTACTGTTCCCATTATGAGCTTGGTCAAGGAGAAAAGAGTTGAATTGACTTTCATAATAAAAAAAATACAGATTTTTTTTTCCATTGTAGAGATGTGGGAAGGGTGGACAGGGCAGTACATAAAAGGCAAATCAATTAGTTGGGAATTTCAGAAAGTTAATAGAGTATGTCAGTAGAAGTCCTCCAGATTGCATGTATTATTCCTTGATTGGGAAGATTCACACAGTTCCAGGACTCAAATTAGCATTAATGAGGATTTCACATGTAAATTCCCAGCAAAGCCAAAGAACTGTTAATTCCTTACACCTGGATAGTGCTCAGAGCCATTTTTTCCCCTTCCTTTTAGGTCTCTATAATACAACGAATATTAAAAAGCCCAAAATTGGAAATTGCCCACTCAGATGACATTAATTTAAAACAAAGAAAAGGTGTTTACAAGAACACCTTGCTTCTATGACAGAAGAGGCACTGACACCAGCCTTGTTTTTAGCTGCTGTTTAGAGAAAAGGTGTCATAACTACAAGGTACAGTATCTTTTCCTATTATTATCACTATATGATGAGGAATTTGTTAAATTATGCTGATTATTGGTCTGGTGTTTCTGAAGAAAATCACAGCTTGTAGGGAAGAAAGACAAAGGTTATCAGCTGCCTATCCAATTTCCTAGTCCACGTGGAGAAAGAATGATTTATTTTAATACAACAAGAGTTCATGAAAAATTCTTTCTTACTTCCTTTGGAAGGAAGAGAGGAGAAAAATATGCACCATGGGTGAGAGGCCGATTTAAGGTCAATATAAAAATTTTTAATGCATTAAATTTGCTTGTAAATATACCGGGCTCCTCTGGTAAGAAGTGAGTTTCTTGTCAATAAAGGCATTAAAACTGAAGAATTATATGTGAGGACTATTATGTGAGAAATTTCTGTATCAATGAATCTAGGTACCTTCCAAGATATCATTCAGCTCTGAGAATTTCTTTAAACAATATTTCAGAGTATCGGTTTAGAAGGCAGGAATCAAATTTTTACAAAGTTTTTAAAAGTGATAATTACAAAATGTCAAGAACCTCAGAACTGGGGCCAGCATTATGGCACCATGGATAAGTCACCACCTGTAATGCCAGCATCCCATATCAGATCATGGTTTCAGTCCTGGCAGCTCCGATTCTGATCCAGTTCCCTACTAATGCCCTAGGAAAGCATCAGATAATAGGCTGAGTACTTGGGCCCCTGCCACCCATGTGGAAAACCTGGATAGAGTTCCTGGCTCCAGGCTTTGGCCTGACCTAGCCCCAGCCATTGGGCCATTCATGGAATGAACCAGTGAATGGAAGATTCTCTCTCTCTCTCTGACTTTCAAAATAAGTAAAATGAACCCTAAAAAAAGAACCTCAAAATTATAATACCTTTTTTCTTTAAAAAAAAAAAAAGAATTGAAACAATTGCAGGTTCACAGAGTTTGTAAAACATACACGAGAAGTCCCACGTATCTTTACCCAGTTTCTTCCAAAAGTTACATTTTCTCTGAATATAGTATAATACTGTGCCCAGGAGTTTGACGTGAAGTTTATTTTCATATATAAAATTTTTCATCCCTTAAAGAGTCTAAGAGCTCTGGGAGATGATTAGTTACTTCATTTTTTTAAAGAAAAGATTTATTACGCGTGTCAGAGTTCCATTCTTAGTTTTCTAACAGAATTTTCTTTTAACTTATTTATTTATTTATTTAAAAGGCAGAGTTACAGAAAGGCAGAAGCAGAGAGAGAGAGAAAGGTCTTCCATCTGCTGGTTCACTCTCCAAGTGGCCACAACAGCCAGAGCCTAGCAGATCTGAAGCCAGGAGCCAGGAGCTTCTTCTCTCTCACACAGGTGCAGGGGCCCAAGGACTTGGGCCATCCTCCACTGCTTTCCCAGACCATAGCAGAGAGCTAGATTGGAAGTGGAGCAGCTGGGACTTGAACCGGGACTCATAGGGGATGCTGGCACTGCAGGAGGTGACTTTACCTGCTATGCCATAGCACTGGCCCAGGCCATTTTTATTTTTTTCACCATTAAGAAATATTTATTTATCTATTTCAATTACTTCATTTTTGCATGTACACATTAAATCATAGTTGCACAAATGAAATTCAATGACTTGAACATGACTACGAATCCAGTAAGCAAGGTTGTAGAGCAAGAATTCAAATCCTTGAACATCCCAAATTTTATGGAAACCATTCTTGCTGACTTTTATATGGTATAATGGTTTACAGGCTCCTTTCCATAGATCTTTGGAGTTAACTTGGGTGTCAGAAACCCCTCTCTCTAAACTGAAGTAAGTAGTCATAAGAGTTTAAATCCAGGATACCAAGAAATCATTTTAATAATTGCCCTTTGTTTATTGTAAAATGTAAGGCTGTCCACATACAAGAGGGGGCCTTGCTATATGCAGTGGTGGCTTATAGTGGGTTATTCCTAATTTAGAGGAAGGAGATTAATGGTCTTTAAACATTCTTTATTTTGAAGTAAATATGCATTCACATACAATTGCAAGGAATAATATAGTGAGGTTCTGTGTACCTTATACTCAATTTCTCCTAAGAAATATCCTTTTTTAGATTTATTTATTTGAAAATCAGAGTTATACAGAGAGAGAAAGAAAGACAGAGAGAGATAGAGAGAGAGAGAGAGAGAGCAAGAGTGAGAGAGAGAGAGAGAGAGAGAGAGAGATTGGTCCTCCATCCATTGGTTCACTCCCCAACTGGCCGCAATGGCTGGATCTGGGCTGATTCAAAGCCAGGAGCCAGGCAACTCCTCCAGGTCTCCCATATGGGTGCAGGGGCCCAAGCACCTGGGCCATCCTCCACTGCTTTCTTTTTTTAGTTTTTATTTAATGAATGCATTTTCATAGATACAACTTCAGGAATATCGTGGTTATTTCCCCCATACTCCCCCCCAACTCCCATCCACCCCCCTGTCCCTCTCCCATCTCCTTCTTCATTATGGTTCCTTTTTAGTATGACTTTCTATACAGAGGACCAACTCCATGGTAAGCATAGACTTCAACAATTTGCACCCATGCACACAACATATAGAGTACAGTTTGGGGAGAGAATTTGCAGTTGATTCTCATATTACAATTCAGTAGGGACAGAGGTCCTATATGGGGAGCAAGTGCACAGTGATTACTGTTGTTCCTTTAACAATTAACACTCTTTTTTATGTCATCAGTGATCATCTAAGGCTCTTTCCATGGGCTGCCAAGGCTATGGAAGACTTTTGTGACCATAGACTGTCGGTATTTGGACACGGCCATAAGCAAAGTGGATGTTCTCTCCTCCCTTCAGAGAAGAGTGTGTCCTTCTTCGATGACCCTTTCTTTCCTCCGAAGTCTCACAGAGATCCTCTGTGTATGTTATTATTTTGTCACAGAGTCTTGGCTTTCCATGTCTGAAATGCTCAAGGCCTTTCAGCCCGACCAGGAAGCCTTAAGGGTTGATTCTGAGGTCAGAGTGTTATTTACAGCGATTGTCATTCTAGGAGTCTGCTGTGTGGACTGCTTCCCATGTTGGTCTTTCCTTCCTCTTTAGTTCTATTATTTTTACCGGGTGCTTGATGTTATTTATATCATCCCTTTTAAACTTAGACCGATCTATATGTTGCGTTTAACATTTAATATGATCATTTTAATAGTGAAGACCCTCCACTGCCTTCCCAAGCCACAGCAGAGAGCTGGATTAGAAGTGGACCTGAACTGGCGCCCTCATGGAACACCAGTATTGCAGGTGGCAGCTGCACCAGCTACATCACAGCACCAGCTCCGGATTCTGTCCCGGTTGCCCCTCTTCCAGGCCAGCTCTCTGCTGTGGCCAGGGAGTGCAGTGGAGGATGGCCCAAGTCCTTGGGCCCTGCACCCCATGGGAGACCAGGATAAGTACCTGGCTTCTGCCATCGGATCAGCGCGGTACACCGGCCGCAGCGCGCCAGCCGCAGCGGCCATTGGAGGGTGAACCAACGGCAAAGGAAAACCTTTCTCTCTGTCTCTCTCTCTCACTGTCCACTCTGCCTGTCAAAAAAAAAAAACCCTCTATTATAGGGGCCGGTGCTGTGGCATACCAGGTAAAGCTGCTGCCTGCGGTGCTGGCATCCTATGTGGGTGCCAGTTTGAGTCCCAGCTGCGCCACTTCTGATCCAGCTCTCTGCTATGGCCTGGGAAAGCAGTAGAAGATGGTCCAAGTGCTTGGGTCCCTGCACCCACATGGGAGACCTGGAAGAAGCTCCTGGCTCCTGGCTTTGGATCAGCCCAGCTCTGGCTGTTGCAGCAATTGGGGTGAACCAGTGGATGGAAGAATAACTTTCTCTACCTCTGCCTCTCTGTAACTCTGCCTTTCAAATAAATAAATAAATCTTTTTAAAAATCTCTATTACAATAGTACTATATTTATAGCATAAAACTATAATAATAGGGTACTTCAAAAAGTTAATAGAAAAATGGAATTAAAACATAACTTTGGGTGGGTATTTGACAGTGATTAAGATACCACTTAGGATACCTACATCCCATGTTGGAATGCCTACTTTGAGACCCAGCTCCTGCATTTCTGAGTCAGCTTCCAATATGCTCCCTGGGAGGCAGCAAATGATGGTTCAAGTATTTAAGTCTCTGCCACCATGTGGGAAACTGGGATGGAATTGTAAATTCCTGATTCCATCCTTTCCAGTCCTGAATGTTGTAAGTATTTTGGTAGTGAACCAATGCATGGAAAGTCTCTCTCTCTCACTCTAAAGTGGGGAAATCTCTCTCTTTCTCAATCTCTCTCTCTCTCTCTTTTTGTGTGTGTGTGTCAAAGAAAATAAAAACAAATAATTAAAAGATAAGTTTATTTTGGTGTAAAACAGTTTTTCAATCCATGCATATTTTTTATGATACACATATCCATGAACTTTTCCAAGGCCCTTCATATGTTGTACCCTCAAGAAACTGATGTTGATACAGTCCAGTGATCTCTGCATTTCACCAATTTTACATGCACTCATGTGAATGCTCTTGTGTATTTATATATGTGTAATATTAAATCATGTGTAGATTCTGCGTCCACCTAAAATCAAGTCTCAGAATAATTCCATCACCCCAAGAATCCTTTACTGTGTTTCTATATTCACAGCCACTTTTGTGCTCCCCCTCCCAACTCCTGAAAATGTGTTACCAATCCCTATAATTTTGTCATTTCGAGAGTGTTACATAAATTGAGTCATATGCTATGTAATCTTTTGAAACTGACTTTTTTTTTTTTACTTAGCACAGTTCCTTGGAGATTCATCCAAATTGTTGCATGTGTATGGCTTATTCCTTCTTTTGCTGAGTAGCATTCCATGAAATTAAGACACCACAGTTTTTAATCATTGATCCATTTAAGGATATAGGGATAATTTCCAATATTTTTATTAAAATAAAGTTGCTATAAACATGTACAGATTTTGATGTGAATGTAGGTCTTCATTTTTCTGGGATTAATGCCCAGGAGTACATATTCTTGCTCATATGGTAGTTGCATATTTAATTGTGTAAGACTTGTATCATACTTTTTTTTCCAGAGTACCTATACCCCTTGTATTTTTTTTCCCCTTGTATTGAGTCTTTTACTGAATGTTTATTTTATGCTAACCACATTCCAGATCCTGCGCTAATTATCTCACATGCATCATCTCATTTAGTTCTCAAATAAACTTTCATTTTAACATAGAGGAAATTGAGGGCCAGAAAATTAAGTACTATTTTCAAGGTTATTTAGTTGGGAAGTTGCAGATCTGGACTTGGGTGATTCCAGAGCCTTACATACTTTCTTAACAATGACACTATCCTAGCTACTCCTTTGGAAAAGGGCTCTAAGTAGAGCAGATGACCAATTTTTAAATGTTATCATACAGCAAATAAATACTACAACAAATTTCTTCAAAGATATTGGTTCAACATTTAGGCTTTAAAAATATACTTAAGTAACTCAGAAAAGCTGAAGGAACCAGTTTCTAAGTTTTTAGGAATGTGAGGATTCTGATTTGGATGAACTGGACTTGATATTCCTGGTGGTCTGGTTATAGCAGGCATGTAATCAGAACACCTGAATTTACATTACTGCTTTCTCACTTACTAGATGTGTGGCTTTGAGTAAATTGCTAAACTGCACTGAGAGGTTATAAATGAGCTATGCTCTCATTTATAAAATGGGGCTAATAACACCTTTCCAGTAAGGAATTTAGTGACTCTTAGAGAGGCCAAAGGATGTGGATGCAGTTTATAAGCTCTAAAGCACCATATAATAATGAAGGGTTATTATTATCATTACTTCAAATGTTTATACATTTGTAGGATTGCAGATATAATGCACAATATAGCTTGGATATTCAGAGAAAAAACAATTGTCTTCATGTCTGTTGGGCCCACCCATACACTAAGGGGTAGGTAGGTGGGTACCAAAAGCACAAATATCCAATTGGGTTTGAAACTTAGTCTGACTTGGGAATTTAAACCAAGGATTGATAAAAATTTTTCTGGAAAGAAATAGATAACAAATGTTTTAGGTTTTGTGGGCCTAAATCTGGGTACTAAAGCAGCCATAGACAGTTTTAATAAAACTTTATTTGTAACAAGTGGCAGATTTAACCTGTAGACTATAGTTTGCCAGCTTCCAATTCAAACAATTCTTTCGGATAGTTTTCAGATTTTTTAGTTTAGTTTTGCTTTTTTACAAAAATGCTGTCTCAGATAAATGATGCACCCTACTTCTACAAGATGGTGACTGAGTACATAGGGAGAAGGCTTATGGAACCTGCTGCTATTAAAGGGAAGATGAGGATATTAGATCCATGTGTCCTTTGTACTGAATTCTGGCTATTCTGATGGCTGGTCGATGTTCCTTGTCACATGTTTGCTGCCTCCTTCACTGCTCTTTACTGCTGAAGTTTATAATTCTACCGAGTGTGATTTGATTTCCTTTTCTTGATTTGTCCAGAGCTTGATAATGTGGCCTGGTAGTCTCTGCTTCCTCTTGGCTCCAAATTTTTATAGATTCAAAATTTCTGGCTGGCGCCGTGGCTCAATAGGCTAATCCTCCACCTTGCCGCGCCGGCAAACCGGGTTCTAGTCCCAGTCAGGGTGCCGGACTCTGTCCCGGTTGCCCCTCTTCCAGCCCAGCTCTCTGCTGTGGCCAGGGAGTGCAGTGGAGGATGGCCCAAGTGCTTGGGCCCTGCACCCGATGGGAGACCAGGAGAAGCAGCTGGCTCCTGCCTTCGGATCAGCGCAGCGTACCGGCCACGGTGGCCATTGGGGGGTGAACCAACGGCAAAGGAAGACCTTTCTGTCTGTCTCTCTCTCTCACTGTCCACTCTGCCTGTCAAAAATAAAATTCTGTCAAATCTTACATCTAGCTCAATGGCTCATCTCTGTAATGAACTCACTTCCTTCCCACACTGGTTCTCTTGATAGACCCAATGGCTCTCACCTCTGTCTATCTGTCATGGAAACTAAGGGCAGTTGGGAAAAGCTAACCATTAGGGATTTCACTGCCTCACCAAAGAGACTTTGATGTAGCTGGTCCATACTGGAAGCTATAGGGTAGTCTGTGAGGTACCCTCCTCCATGGTTTCAGGTGGAGAGTAATGTTACCCTCACTTATCTTACGTGATTCTCCCTGTACTCATTTCCTTTTCCTGCATCTCTCCCTCCCTCCTTCCTTCATAGTTTCCCAAGGCTGGAATGGTAGAACTTTTTTTTTTTTTTGCATCCCATAGATTGTATCCTGCTTTTGCCATATAGTTGGCCTAGATGTCACCAAAAAATGGATGATTTTCCTGGTGCACTCTATGAAATTGATCCCTAAAACTTGACCTTTGATTTTTGCTAGAGATAAAGAAATTGGAATACATACATGCATTGGTTTTACATAGAATTACATGTAATCTGTGTGTGTGCATGTGTATGTGTGTGTGTGCATGTGTGTGGGCCTCTAATCCCCTAGCAAGAATGGAAAAAATAGTAACATTTAGGAAATAATAAAAATGTTAACAGTTATACTATTGATACTGTCTTAGGACAATAGTTTAGCTTATAAAGCTATTGCCTACTGCATGATCCTATTGTCCATGTCAGAAGCCAAAATTTTCCTCTTTTCTCCTTCTGTCATAAATGCTTAGCTTTCTGCTAACCTCCCACACTCTTCACGAAAGGCTGTCCCAGGCAGGCAAACTAGAATGTAAGTGCTCAAGAAGGTGAAAGAGAAAAGCACAATAATAATTTTCAAACTATGTCCTCTTTTAGAAGACTTTTTTTAACCTCTTGTCAGCGTTAATCTGATGATGAGTGGTAGTAAAATATAGTGATTGAAAGTGTAGGCTGTGAAATCATACCACTCTAGTTTCAAGTCTCAATATCATTATTCACTGACTCCATGAGCTTGGGAAAATCATTAAATTTCTCAGTGCCTTAGTTTCCAAAACTGCAAAAATACAGATAAGAGTAGTAATTAGTGAGGATGAAAGTAGAACGTGTGATGTGCTCAGCAGCAGTAAGGAATCACTAAATGGTAGCCATTTATTATTATTGTTTGGAAAATGGTATGCCCGTTAAGCAAATGAGCTAGATTCTGCATCTGGATCACTAGCTCAGATCTGTCCTTGGCATGTCAAACCACATTCAGGAGGAATATAGGAGAGGTTATGCCAAATGGCATGTACAATTTGGTAGTAGGGAGAGAGCAGCAATAGGGAACTTCTGATATTTTCTTCTTTCCAAAACTCACTTCATCTTCCCAGGGGGCGGATAGGGCAAACTGGAAGTGGAAAAGAAAGGAAGAAGATAACACAGAGTGGCTTTCCAGCAGAAATCAGGGAGTTCAACTGAAGCTTTCTCAGGCAGGTCTGGAGCACAGTCATATACTTCTCTTCCCATAGCACCTGCCTGTGTCTCGGTACCACAGCAATTAGAGAAGACCACTGGGATTTTTACTCAAAATCAAAGCCATCTGGAGGCTGTAGACCACATGAAATCCAAGCAGGATCGTTGCACACAGGTATTCTTCGGAGATGCGTGGAGGGATGCAAGTGCAGGGAGTGTTTGATGTTGCTTTGCAAATAACTGTTTGCTCAGGGAGAGGTGTGTGGCATGTCAGGAAAGCATATTGATTTGATGTATTGCATTACCTGTGTATCTTGAAAGGTTAAGGAACAATTGGTTTCAAAAATTGGTCTCTGATGAAAGTTTGTTACTTATGTACTGCTTGGTTCTGTCCTTGATACTGAGCATTATTTCACAATGGGAACAGCATAGTGCCTACAATTTTTTTCTGTTTGCCTTCATCCTGCACCCTTATTTTCATTGATATTGTCTCTGGATCTTGTGAAGTGAGGCTCATTTCTCCTGCTCCCTGCTGTAGGGGGAAAAATTCAGATCTGGAAGAAATAGAAGGTGAAATGTCAAGTACCTAAGGTATTTCAGTCTAACCTTGGCTAGAGGCCAGCTACTGAACCCAGAAAGTAAAAAGGCAAACTCCAGAGTGTTTTTATAATGTGATGGCTTGCAAGCTATGCTGACAGAGGGCTGTACTCTCACAGCTCTATTTATTTATAGCTCCCCCCCAACCCAAATGCTACAGAACAAGTATTCTGACTAGTTGGAACGCTAATAGATTACAAAAAAAAAAAAAAAAAGAGAGAGGAAATCGATAGAAACCCATTCCAAAATGTCTCTCTTCTCCCAATAATTAGGTGGGAAATGGGAGAATAGGTAAGTTTTCTTTTTCGCATTTAATAAGGTTTAGGGATGGGAAGGACAGGTGGGGTACAAATGTATGGCTTTTGATCCGATCAGAAGGATAGGAAAAATTCAGTTGCATTTAGAGGCTCCAGCCACCATCTAATATTTATAGAAGTCAATTCTTCTGGGAAGTACGTTTAGGCCTGTGAATTCCTGTGGTCAGGTGATCCTGGAGACTGGCTCATTGTCACAGTCTTTATACTGTTGCACGTTCCACTCAGCCACAGAGAAACTGTATCCTGGCTCTTTAAACATAGCCCTGACTGGCCTGTCTTTCCTTCCTGATTTTGCATCTAGCAAAAGCTATTCACTGTATAGACAGGTAGGACCATACCGGATACATGAGGATGGCTAATAATTAAGGACAGCTGCTTCAGGTAAATACAGTTTGCAGGAACACCAGATTATGTTAATTTTCTCAAAATAACTTTTTTTTTTTTTAAAAAAAGCCTTGTAGCAGAGCAGGCTCTTGGGTTGTGTTCCTGAAACAATGATAATGCCAAGAGTAATGGGCCTTGGGTGGTATCTCTCTCCTCCTTCTTCCCCACCCCCTTCTAATGCTGCACTCTTGGAGCAGAATAGTCCAGAAGGCAAAACACACCTCAGTGGAGGAGGCACTGTGCTTGTTTATTCTGGTTCCTGCTTACTAGCACTGTGTTTTATGAGCTTCCAGCACAAAAACATGGCGTAGCACTCAAAACAATGCCAACCTGGTAGACTACCAAGTGTGCTTTTCAGCTGTCTTTCAACCTGGCACAACACAATGGTCCCTAAACAGAGTCCTGGGTTCTAATTGTAATCACTTTTTGTGTTAGCTGTGAAAAGTGGCCTCTGGATTTCTGTTGCTCCATCTGTCAAAATGGGGGCAAGCAAGTTCACAGAGGTTCTGTTGAAGATGCACTGTTGTTAACGTTACTGCTTTGAAGAAAATGTGTAAATCTTTATATTAAAACATAGACTAACTTAGACATCTCTCCATGTGTTCTTCAGTGCTGGAGATATTTTCTTTCTTAAACAAATCCCTATGTACTAGGTACATTTCCAAAAATCCTAAAATGCCACTTCTAGAACCAAATTTCACTCCATTAGTTTTCTAGCCCTGAAGATTTTCCCTGCACTATATGAAATATCACTAGATATTCTTAAAAGCATTATTCTGTTCCCTTTCCTACAGGTTTTCCTTCTTTGCCATTAGAACAGTGCTTCTCTAAGCATGGTCCTTACACCACCTGTGCCAGGATCACCTGTGAAAGTGTGATTTCCTGGGTGCTGCTTTGAGAGTCACATTAATAAGTTAGTAAGAGTGCTTGCATTCTGAATTTACCCACTGAAGTTTGAGACAGGCAGCATTAGGCTTGCCTAGGGCAGAAGTGAACTGGTAAATTCATTTTTGTCTTTGCCTGTCACAGCCTAAGATCACTGTCCAGCAAATATGGACAGACTAGTGTCTGTTATTCCACAGTTCTCCACCTTTTTCTTACCACAAGTATGAGTTACCCTACTCTGTGCAAACTTGCATAGTTGCAGTGCAGGTTGGGAGGAATCTGTGGAGTTGCATTCATCAGACTGGCACATGTAAACAGATGTCTTCTTTGTCTCTCTTGCTCCATGCTCTGGGAGCCATTTTTGATCTACGGAGTCAGAGTCAGGGCCAGACAGGCACGTTTGCACCCACAGCGGTTCTCAAAGTGTGCTCCCCGGCCCAGCAGCAACAGCAGCATCTGGGGATTTGTTATACACGTACACTTTTAACATTCCGCCCCTACCAGACCCACTGAATCAGAAACTAGGGTGGGCTCAGCCATCTGTGCTTTAATAAGCCCTCCAGGGGATTCTGATGCATGGTAAGTTTGAGAACCACTGCTTAAAGCATTTTCTATCCCCAAACTGCAGTCTCTCCAAAACTAGAAGCAGCTGGAACAGTAGAGCGGGAGTAGATCTGAGCAGGACAATAGGGGAATTGCAATATAGAAAGAATTGATTAATTGTAAAGGCCTTCTTTAGGGTATTTGTGCTTGAGAGAGAGAGCAGGTCTTCAAATAGCAATGCTCCTAAAAATGACTACAAATACTACATATATACCACACCAACACACATTACTATCACACACAACCACAGGTGTATATATGCACATATACTTGTGTATGTGTGTGCCTGCATGTATGCACCTATATAACTAAAATCATCCTTAGAAAACAACAGAAAAGGAATAAAAACATTTAGGCAGTAATAAAAATCTGAGCAATAGCTATTGATAAAAATGCAGGCAAGGGAACAAACTTCAAATATATACCAATCAGCAAGTCTGGATGATATGCATTTTGGGATCTGGAGGGAATTCACTAATGATTTTACTAAGCCACTGACAACTGGAAAACCTGACAAAACCCACTTGGGTATGCACTATGTTTTGCCTTGTCAGCATCTTGCATAATAGTGGTATTCTAGTAGGTGCATTCACTAGGCCCTTTCTGCCCACCCGACCTCCCACATCAAGGAAAAAAAGGATTCCATTAACTAGAAGTAGATGATACAAGAGTTAACAATATACATCAAAAATCCTTTTTGTCCCAAGATTTTATTTATTTATTTGAGAGGTAGAGCTGTAGACAGAGAGAGGGAGAGACAAAGAGATTTTTCATCTGCTGGTTCACTCCCCAAATGGCTACAACAACTGTAGCTGGGCTGATCTGAAGCCAGGAGCCAGGAGCTTCCTCTGGGTCTCTTGTGGGCTCAGGGGCCCAAGGACTTGGCCCATCTTCTACTGCTTTCCCAGGCCATAGGCAGAGAGTTGGATTAGAAGAGGAGCAGCCTGGACACGACTTGGTGCCCATATGGGATGTTGGCATCGAAGGCAGAGGCTTACTCTACTATGCCACAGTGCCAGCCGCTAAAAGTTCTTTTTTTATTTTTTTAACAGGCAGAATGGACAGTGAGAGAGACAGACAGAGAGAAAGGTCTTCCTTTGCCGTTGGTTCACCCTCCAATGGCCGCCGCGGCCGGCACACTGCGCTGATCCGATGGCAGGAGCCAGGTACTTATCCTGGTCTCCCATGGGGTGCAGGGCCCAAGCACTTGGGCCATCCTCCACTGCACTCCCGGGCCACAGCAGAGAGCTGGCCTGGAAGAAGGGCAACCGGGACAGAATCCTGCACCCCAACCGGGATTAGAACCCGGTGTGCCGGCGCCGCAAGGCAGAGGATTAGCCTAGTGAGCCGCGGTAAAAGTTCTTTTTATAAACAGGGCCTCCCAAGCATTGCTGTCTGTAAACTCTGCCCCTGGTGCACAACACATTACAAAAACTGCTCCCAACTGGACCTATAGGGCCTGTAGTTGCTTGGACTGAGATTTACTAGTTTACAATCTAGCAGAAGGATTGGGGAGATTAAGCTAGGAGATTTTCTGCAGAAAAGGAGTTCACTATGAAGGGGATTCCATTCCAGCAATGCTTTCTCCTCTTTCATGGTGTTGAGACTGAAAATGGAGAAGCTGCATTGGTTGAGGATGCAAGCTTCTCGGGAATGAGAGGTTCTCAGAAATGAATGAAAACCTCTGCTTGCAGCATTTCTCATATTTCAATAAAATCCAGTTCTTTTACTTGGCCAATCATGATGTACTATTTCAACCTCTTAAAGAACTCAGTGGACCCATACCAAAGAAAAAGGAAACAGAACTGTGTCAGATAGTGCGTAGGTTGTCATATATCAGACCGAGTGCATATTAGTGGAAAAATTACTGATTTGGGACGTTTGGGACCTTGATTATTAGGCTAGGGCTACTATTATTTTGAGGACAGCATTTTCCCTTCATTGGCTTCAGTTTTCTTGTGTGTAAATAATAAACATTGGATTATATGACCGCTAATACCTACACACATCTCTAACATTCTATGTGTGTAGTAGATCCTGAGCATACGGTATTTTATCACTTTCTGTTTTAACTCTTTAAGAACAATACCTCAGGGATGGACATTGTGGTACAGGAGCTTAAGCCACTGCTTGGGATGTCAGCTTTCCATATCAGAGTGCAAGTTTGGGTTCCAGCTACTCTGCTTCCGATTCAGCTCCCTGCTAATGCACCTGAGAAAGCAAGTGGACAATGGCTCAAGTGCTTGAGTCCCTGCCACTCACATGGGAGACCTTGACGAGGTTCTAGGCTCCTGGCTTCAGCCTGGACTCAGCCCTGGCTATTGCAGTCACTTGGGGAGTGAACCAAAGGATAGAATATCTCTGTCCCTTCCTCTCTCTCTCCATCACTCTGGAATTACAATAAATGAATCTTTTTTAAAATTAAAAAGAATAACACTTTAGGTCTATGTGGATAAGTTTGTCATTTTGCTAAAACAAGAAATTGAATTTCCTATCTGAGGCTGGACTGTGGGGGAAAGTTTCCTGCCTAGAGTGAGCCTAACCAACCACTTAGCACCTCTGCCCCAATAAGGTTCAATTGTTCTCTACTTATTAGATACAGTTTTATAAGGGAAGTTATACTCAATGGTGAATTTGGACGTTTAGAAACATAATACCTGTTTACCTCAAGGGCCTATTATTACACAGCATACAAAAGGTTGAAGTGTATTGCGTATGAAAGCCAGTTTGGTTTTACGTTTTTGTACCTCAATTTCCTCATTGGTTTTTGTAAGGGTGCAATGATCAGAGGCTTATTTCTTTCTCATGAAAGACCCATGTGGAAAAGAAAGCTAAGGAGACAGCACCTCAGCTCTTATCTACCTCCACCCTACATTACACATTGCTTCTCTTCATAGTTCATTGGACAGAATCAGTCATCAGGTCCCACCATAACTGCACAGGAGACTGGGAAATGTAAGGGAGCACATGGAGTATTTAGTAAAAACTAATAGTCTCAAGTATAAGGGAAAACTTTTCCTCTATATACATACAATTTTTAACATACAATGATGTTAAACAATAGCAACTACTATTATTTATCATGTATCAGGTATTTCGCTAAATGCTGTACATGCACTATCTCATTTAATCGTCAAAACCTGGTGAGATAAGAACTTTTTTGTCAAGTCATTTTTATTTTTACAAGTGAGAAACTAAAGCACAGAGAATTTTAAAATTTCATTTAAGTTATACAAGCTACATGTATTTCCTATATACAGATTTAGGAATAGAGTGATATTTCCCACCCTACCCTCCCTACCTTTCCACACTTCTTCCTTCCTTTCCCATTCCCACTCTTAATTTTTACAAAGATCTACGTTCAGTTTACTTAATGATCATAAAGTTGAACCTACACTAACTAAAAAGATTCAACAAATACTATGAAGAAAACAAAACAAAACAAAAACAAAAACACTGTTCCTCAACAGAAGATACAAGGCCTGTAAACAATCAATGAATCTCAAAATGTCCATTTCACTCCAATACATTACATTGTAGGTACTCTATTAGTTACTTTGTATCAGGGAAAACATATAGTATCTGTCTTTTGGGGACTGGCTTATTTCACTAAGTATAATGTTTTCCAATTGCATCCATTTTGTTGCAAATGACAGGATTTCATTTTTTAATACTGTGTAGTATTCCATGGTGTACATAACCCATAATTTCTTTATCCAGTCTTAGTTGACAGACATTTGGGTTGATTTCATATCTTAGCTATGGTGTATTGAGCTACAATAAACATATGGGTATCGATAACTCTTTCAGATGCTGATTTCATTTCCCTTGGGTAAATTCCCAGGAGTGGGATGGCTGGGTCACATGGTAGGTCTATATTGAGACTTCTGAGGTATCTCCATACTGTCTTCCATGGTGGCTGCACAAGTTTACATTCCTACCAACAGTGGATTAGGGTACTTTTTCCCCACATCCTCACCAGCATTTGTTGTTTGTTGATTTCAGCACAGAGTTTAAGAGACCAGTCCAAGCATACGTAGCTGATATGAAACAGGGATAGTATTTGAACCTAGGTTGATATAGAATTACAGTTGGAAAGTGATGAAATTGTCTTTCCAGGGAAACAGCTGTGTATCCCATTGCCTGTGGGATACCCAGACCTGCTCCCAGATATTCTCAGTTGGATAATATTGCCAATAGGAGGCATTTGAAATTTTGTCAGGATAGTTTTGGTTCTTACAGTGCTGGAAGGTGCATCAGGTAAGAGGAAGGATCAATGATGTTGGATGCCCTGCAATGAGGAGGACATTCTCCCACAAGAAAGAAGTGGCCTATTTCCACAAGAGGTTTGAATGTCATTCAATATGCTCAGGTAACTCAAATTATGTGAGCCTAGAACCTAAGTCTGCTTACTTCCATGCTTCACACAGTTTTACTACACACTAAGTTTTCTTGGAATAAAACTATTTATTGAAGAAAGATTTTACATTGTCTTGTTTAGAATTTTAGTAATAATATTAAGAGCTAACACCCAATTTATTATGTGTTAGTTTCTGTTGTAAGCATATCACATATATTGACTTGTGTAATTTTCACTAAGCTCTAAAAATTATATACTATTATTATTCCCATTTTACAAATGAAGAAACTGAGGGTCAGAGAAGTTAAATAACTTGTTCAAGGTCACATGGCTTTAGCAAGTTGCAGCTACAGTTATGAAAACTCACATTCCTGATAGTTGTGCTTTGTTTTTTACCCTTTGTGATGCTTACCATTTCTTTGTAGATATCCAAAAATATCAGATTACCATTTCTTTGTAGATATCCAAAGATATCCAAGTATCTGATTGGTATTATATTCCTCTTATGTGAAAAATTTCTTTAAATTTTTGATATGCAGATCTGTTGGCAATGAGTTCCCTCAACAGTTGTCTAAATAGTTCTTAGCTCCTCTATTTTTTAAAAAATATTTAAAAAATATTTATTTATTTGGAAGGAAGAATTAGAGAGAGAGAGAGAGAGAGAGAGAGAGAGAGAGAAAAGGTGCAGGGGCCCAAGCACTTGGGCCATTCTATGCTGTTTTCCCAGGCATAATAGCAGGGAGCTGGATCAGAAGTGGAGCAGCTGGGACTCGAACTGGCACCCATATGGGATGCTGGTGTCCCAGGCAGAGGCTACCTGTTACAAAACAGCACCGGCCCCCTTCCTTCATTTTTGAAAGGTATTTTCAGTGGATGTAGAATTATGGGTTGACAGCTTTCTACTTTCAGTATTTTAAAATAAGTCACTACATGGTCTTCTGGTGGGCATAGTGCTTGTAGTGTTTAAAAGACCAATACAACACCCCCGAATCTATCTACATGTGTTATCACATTGACTATAGACAATTGACCCCTTTATTACATCCTCTAGGGAGGTCATAGCAAAACATTTACATATAAAAATGTATACCATTTTATTTTTAGTTACTATCTATTTCTTTCTCTTTTATATTACAGTTAATTTAAAATGATATTTCAAATTACATGTAAGGGGGCTATTTGAAGGGGCTTCAAAATGTTCATGGAAAATGTACATTAACTTTTAATTCCATTTTCTCACAGCCACTTGAAGCTCCTCGTATTATCTATGACTTTCATTTTGGAAAGTTAAAGTGAACATTACAAATATTTGTCAGAACAAAAAGGGTGCTGAGTTTGATATGTTGAAAATCACTGTCCTGGAAAAAACTATTAATTCAGGAAAATTGGTTTTCAGTTCTCATTCCTCCATTTGGTCTCATCTGCTGCTTGGCTTATCTGCCCTTTGGCTCTTATTAATCCTTATTAGCAGTGGTTATTTCTGGATTGATATTATACTTTCCAAATTTTCCACAATGAATAAACATTACTTTTATATAGTAAAGGGCTTTAAAAAAGAAAGACTTACAATAAAGCAAAGCAAATAAGATAAAAACAGAGTTTCCCTTTGTCTTATTCATAGGGTTTTGTAGGGACAAATATTTTGCATAATTTATTTTTATATAAAAGTACTAAACTTATATGATTTCATGTACCATATTCAACCCTTCCTCAAATAAACAAGGATTCTGAAATATTTGTGAGTTTACACCATCAAGATTTAAGTACCTACTCTGAGAATTTTAGGTACTTATAGAAAGACATTCTAAGGGAGGCTATATTTTGTAGGCTGTACTAGTTATCTATTGCTCCACAATACATTTCCCTAAGATATAGCATCTTAAAACAATAAACACTTATTATTTCACAACATCTGAGGGTCAGAAATTGAATATCAGCAAGTTGGGTTGTTCTGGCTCTGGATTCCTTGTGGAGTTTCAGTTAAGCTGTCTGCCAGGGCTGTAGTCATCTGAAAGCTTAACTGTGCTAGGGTATCCATGGGGTAAGTGGGTCTTCAAAAAACTAGTGAAAATGTGCATTATGCAAAAAACTGCATATATTTAAAACATGATTTGCACCAAAATAAACATCTTTTAATTGCAATTGCCAGGAACTTTTTGAAGTACCCCCTAACTTCAAAGCTGTGAGCAGAACTCTTCAGTTTCTCATCATGCGGACTTTTCCAAAGGGCTGCCTATAACATCCCAAGAAAGAAGCCAACTTATCTTTTATAACTTAATGTTGTAAGTAATATAGTGCTATGGCTTGGACATTAGTTTGGATGTTGAATGTCCTCCAAAGACACATGTTGTTTTAAAAGCCTGATTTGGGGTGCAACCACTCTCTCTGCTTCGTGGATCATGATGTGATCCTTCTTTTGCATATGTTGCACCATTGCCATCTGCTGACCCCAAGAGAGGCTAAACCAGTGGAGCTGCCTGATCTTGGATTTGAATCTCCAAATCTGAGCTAAGATGGAAGGTCCCCTCTGTCTTTTTTTTTTGTTTTTGTTTCTGTCTCTCTGCCTTTCAAATAACATGAAAATAAATTTATAAATTTACAAATTAAATATTCTCTCTTCATAAAGTTTGATTCAGCAGGTATTGAAAAACTGCATCAGTAGTAATGTAATTACATAATGAAAGCTAGTATATACAGGATCACTTTTTTTGTGTTCTATTGCTTACACAGAACAACCCTTATAAATGTGGGAGCCAATTTCATAAGGGCATTAGAAGTAGGGATGACCAGAGATCATCTTGGAGATTTGCAAGCACAGTGGCCCCTAACTGCATCCTGAAACATCTACATGTGAAGTTGTACAAACTGGACTGTGCATACATGCATAAATGTTCACACATAGGTAGGTATGTTTGTGTGAGCACACATACCTATGCCTATACATCTACATATCAAAGAGAGGTTCTTTTTGGTTTAAGAAGCCAAAATTCTTTTATGGCTATTTTGCATGTAGAATAGGTTAATGTCCTGAGAGACAACATGCGCTTCCTGGGATATACACTATTATCTCATAATGAAGCATAGAATTTAAACTGGGGGAGAAATTATTTACTCTTGAATTTCCATTTGGTTTATTTGGTACTATGGTTTGAATGTGTTCCACAAAAGTTCATGTGTTGGAACCTTAATTCTCCATGTTGCAGTGTTGGGAGGTGTTTTGAGTTGTGAGGGCTTGACCCTCATGAATGAATTAATGCTGTTTATTCTCACTAGAGTGGGTTCTTAGAAATGCAAGTATGGCTTCCTCAGCTTTCTGTTGCTCCTATGTGCTTGCCTTCTGCCATTTTATGGAACAGCAAGAAGGTCCTCACCAGAAGCCAAGCAGAGTCTGGTCCCATGCCACTGGACTTCCTGGCCTCCAGCATTGTGAGCAAATGCATTGCTTTTTCATATAAATTACCTAATCTGTTGTGTTTTGTTATGACAGAAACAGACTAAGACATTTGGTTAAATTCGGTCAAGGGTAGTGGTTAAGAGCAAAAACTCTAGGGGCCGGTGCTGTGGCGCAGTGGGTTAATGACCTGGCCTGAAGTGCCAGTTCCAGACCCAGCTGCTCCACTTCCTATCCAGCTCTCTGATATGGCCTGGGAAAGCAGTAGAAGATGGCCCGAGTCCTTGGGCCCCTGCACCCGCATGGGAGACCTGGAAGAAGCTCCTGGCTCCTGGCTTCGGATCGGTGCACCTCCAGCCGTTGTGGTCATCTGTAGAGTGAACCAGCAGATGGAAGACTCTCTGCCCCACCTCTGCTGCATAGAAAATTCTTGTTGGGGCCAGCGATGTGGTGTAGCGGGTAAAGCCGCTGCCTGCAGTGCCGGCATCCCACATGGGCTCGGGTTCAAGTCCCAGCTGCTCCTTTTCCAATCCAGCTCTCTTCTATGGCCTGGGAAAGCAGTACAAGATGCCCCAAGTTCTTGGGCCCCTGCACCCACGTGGGAGACCTGGGAGAAGTTCCTGGCTCCTGGCTTCAGATCAGCACAGCTCCGGCCGTTGTGGCCAATTGGGGAGTGAACCATCGGATGGAAGACCTCACTCTCTCTCTGCTTCTCCTCTCTCTGTGTAACTCTGACTTTCAAACAAATAAATAAACAAATAAATAAATCTTAAAAAAGAGTAAAAACTCTGGAGATAGTCTGGTTTTCAAATCCTGACTTTGCAGTATTTAGCTCAAATCAGCCTCCCTGAGCTGCAGCTTCCTTTACTGTAATGTTGAGAGGAGACTAACATTTTTTTTTTTTTGACAGGCAGAGTGGACAATGAGAGAGAGAGACAGAGAGAAAGGTCTTCCTTTGCTGTTGGTTCACCCTCCAGTGGCCGCCGCACGATGCGGCCGGTGCATCGCGCTGATCCGAAGCCAGAAGCCAGGTGCTTCTCCTGGTCTCCCATGCGGGTGCAGGGCCCAAGCACTTGGGCCATCCTCCACTGCATTCCCGGGCCACAGCAGAGAGCTGGCCTGGAAGAGGGGCAACCGGGACAGATTCCGGCGCCCCGACCGGGACTAGAACCCGGTGTGCTGGCGCAGCAAGGCAGAGGATTAGCCTGCTGAGCCACGGCACCGGCCGAGGAGACTAACATTTACCACATAGGATTATTGTGAGAATCTAATAGATTGTTGTTTTTTAATGTGGGGACTTGCCTGAGCATTAACTGTCTAGAACTGGTGGTTGTTACTGGCACCACTGGAAACTTCTGATTCTTTGAGAATGAGGATCTCTCAGGCCCCAGCTTTCATTTGCTCACTCTGTCTTCTCCACTGTGCTTAGAAAGGAGAAAAAGAATGTTCATTATTTCCCTTCCTCTGCTGATCCCGTCACAATGTGCACCCTCCCATCCTACTTGTCTGCTTTTATGTTTCTCATAAAAGCATTTGCACTGGCAGCAAATGCTTTTAACTAAGTAAAGCAATGCACTAAACTTATTGGATATTGACATCTTGATTCAAGTATTCGGCTCAGCTCAAGAAGGGTTGAGATGTATGGAAGAGAGAGGGAAAAACATGTGACGTGCTTTGAAAGACAGGGTGAGAATGGTTCAGTACCCAGGATATATAGCAGGGGTTGGGGTGGGGGCTCACCTTTGGGGGTAGTATGACAGCAATGAAAAATGCAAGCAATGAGTTATGGAAGGTACTGAATGACGTGTCATGAGTATAGAAAGGTTAGGTGAGAGACAACGACAATGTTATCCATTTTCTTCTCTGATTTTGCTGAGGACCTGGTAAGCACATGTCTGTGTTTATGTGTATGTGTCTTGTGTGCATTTAAAAAGAGAGCATGCTTGCCTTCTTTGATGCAGAATGCATCACAAAAGTGCCTCATCTGGACAGTAATCCTGGAAAAGACTTTTTTCCCCTTCAACTTCAAACCATGGGCGTTTCACAGAGCTCTTTCTGTCTCTAGTTGGTGTGATTTCTCAAGATGCTCACCTGTCCATCTTACCTTCAATAAGAGTGCTTGTATGTTTCTCATAAAAGCATTTGCACTGGCAGCAAATCGTCTGATGGGATGGAAATTCCTCCTTTTCCTTTTTTTTTAAGATTTTATTTATTTATTTGAAAGTCAGAGTTGCACAGAGAGGGGAAAGGCAGAAAGAGAGAGAGGTCTTCCATCCACTGGTTCACTCCCCAATTGGCTGCAATGGCCGGAGCTGCGTCAATATGAAGCCAGGAGCCAGGAGCTTCTTCCAGGTTTCCCATGTGGGTGCAGGGGCCCAAGGACTTGGGGCATCTTGTACTGCTTTCCCAGGCCATAGCAGAGAGCTGGATCGAAAGTGGAGCAGCTGGGTCTTGAACTGGTGCCCATATGGGATGCCAACACTTCAGGCCAAAGCGTAACCTGCTGTGCCACAGCACTGGCCCCCCTTTTCCTAATGAAAGAAGAGTTTCCATATCATTCTTGTAGATCTGCAAGGCTTCCTGTAGCCACTGTTCAATGTAACCTTAGCTTGTGGGGTTAGAGGCATCAGATGCTGAGGAAATCCCAATTTTTATCCAGCACGGCAGAGAAGCCCCTCTCGGCAATGAGCACTACATCCCACATGCAGACGCCAAGGTCAGACGCCAAATACAATTTGACAACAAGACAAAACATGCTAAATGGAGGGCTTTTGCGTGAATGTGAATTTCTCTCTCATTTTCTTTTTCACTCTGTAGGACTGCTTTACAGAAATTCCTGACAGGAGGCCAGTTTAGAAAAATAATGCGAAGTGTATAAACAAATTCCAAATCTCTCATTAAGCTATCAGCACTGTAATAGAGCTCATTATTTTCTACCTTCCAATTATTGACATTTTAAATTAGAGAACATGCTTAAAGTTGAACTGCACCCAGTACTTTCTGTAGAACTTCAAGCCAATTTTGCTATATTAAAATTTTAAGTGGTGCCAGAAAGCTTGGAATATCCAAAGTGGTTTTGACAGAATATCCACTCCTACCATTGTGTGTTCTATGCTAGATTAATATAAAAACATTCATATCCTATGTAATAAGGCATGACTGGTTGTATTGATGATGGCAAAAAATTATCAGAGCTCAAAATCGCATGTGTTTTACTTTTAAAGAAATATTCATTTGAAAGGCAGAGTGACAGAGAGAGGGAGATCTTTCACTGGTTCACTCCCTAAATGCCTGCCAAAGCCAGGGCTGGGCCGGGCCAAAGCCAGGAGCCAGGAACTTCATCTGGGTCTCCCATGTGGGTGGCTAGGACTCCAGTTAGTTGGGACTTGAATGAAGCAATCCGATATGGGGTACTAGCATCCCAAGTGGCAGCTTAATGTGCTGTACCACAATACTCACCCCAAATCACCTCTTCTTAATTTAGAGATTTCAGATTACTTTTTACTTATTCTTTTTTTAAATATTTATTTTTATTTATTTGAAAGACAGAGTTACAGAGAGAGGTAGAGACAGAGAGAGGTCTTCCATCCACTGGTTCACTCCCCAGATGGCTGCAATGGCCGGAGCTGCGCCAATATGAAGCCAGAAGCCAGGAACTTCTTCCAGGTCTCCCATGTGGGTGCAGGGTCCCAAGGACTTGGGCCATCTTCTACTGCTCTCCCAGGCCATAGCAGAGAGCTCCATTGGAAAAGGAGCAGCTGGGACTAGAACCAGTGCCCATATGGGATGCTGGCGCTTCAGGCCAGGGCGTTAACCCACTGCACCACAGTGCCGGCCCCATACTTTTTACTTATTTTACATACTAAAAATGGATAATAAAAGATGTTCAAATGACAGTGGCAAATGAGTGTGATGTGTTTTTAACCAGCATCCTAGGGGATTCTTGTGTAGTTTCAGTTTGATAATCCCTGATGATGGGAGACATTTTCAAAATCTCAGGACTATCACTTCAGAGAACTTGTTTTGTAGAATGATGAAAATAGTAAGCATAGATAGAAATGAATGAAATTTAGTGAATGTAAGAGTCACATATTTGAACTTTAAGGCATATGTAAAAGATGCTTTATGCTTCTATGAAGTCACTAACAAGGCTATCATGGAATTCTTGGTAACAGTCCTGATTCCAGTGGCTGGTTTTGTGGTGTTACAGGTAAAGCCACCACCTGTGACACCAGTATCACACTGGGGCTCTGGTTTGTGTCCCAGGTGTTCCACTTATTATCTATCTCCTTGATAATGGCCTATTTAAAATAGGGGAACATGGCCCAAGTGCTTGGGCCCCTGTACTCACATGGGAGACCCGAAAGAAGCTCCTGCTCCTGGCTCCTGGCTTTGGCTTGGCCCAACACTGGTTGTTGGGGTTACCTGGGAAGTGAACCAGTGGATGGAAGATCTCTCTCCCTCAGTAACTCTTTTTTTTTTTTTTACAGGCAGAGTGGACAGTGAGAGAGAGAGACAGAGAGAAAGGTCTTCCTTTTCCATTGGTTCACCCCCCTCCCCCCAATGGCTGCTGCTGCCGGCATGCTGCGGCTGGGGCACCGCGCTGATCTGAAGCCAGGAGCCAGGTGCTTCCCCCTGGTTTCCATGCGGGTGCAGGGCCCAAGGACTTGGGCCATCCTCCACTGCACTCCCGGGCCACAGCAGAGAGCTGGACTGGAAGAGGAGCAACTGGGACAGAATCTGGGGTCCCAGCCGGGACTAGAACCCTGGGTGCTGGCGCCGCAGGCGGAGGATTATCCTAGTGAGCCGCAGCGCCGGCACTCTGGGTTCTAGTCCCGGTTGGGGTGCCAGATTCTGTTCCGGTTGCTCCTCTTCCAGTCCAGCTCTCTGCTGAGGCCCGGGAAGACAGTGGAGGATAGCCCAAGTGCTTGGGCCATGCACCCGCATGGGAGACCAGGAGAAGCACCTGGCTCCTGGCTTGGGATCAGTGCAGTGCGCCAGCCTTTGCGACCATTTGGGGGGTGAACCAATGGAAGGAAGACCTTTCTCTCTGTCTCTCTCTCTCTCACTGTCTAGTGCTGCCTGTCAAAAAAAAAAAAAAAAGTCCTGATTCCAGCATCTGAATATTTGAATCATCAGAAGGCAAATGATGATGATAATAGTAATTAACAGAATAAATAATTGATGAACAGCTATAAGGGATGATAGAACAATAGTTGTTACATGGCCCCTAGTCTCATGTCACTTATAGAAAAGCAGGGAATGCAGTGATTACACACGTATGACGAGGGTTATAAAAGGAAAGCAAAGGGTGTTAGGGGAATGTCTAGCATGGGGTCCCAATGTCATCCAAGGGATACTGGGAAAGGACTACCTGAGGAAGGGGTCTTTAACCTGAGCCCTTAAGGATACAAAGGATTCATCCCTGGGGATAGGAGATGAGGAAATGGCATATTCAAAGGTATCAAAGTGAAAAGCTGAGTGTGGCTAGAGAGAAGCGAGGTGAAGAGCAGACAGGGAGGAATCTGCCACTATGTTCCCTCTCTCTTCAGCTCATTGCTCGTGGCTCCTTGGAATGCCCTTTCATCAGGGAATGACTGCTTCCTCCTCATCATTCAGAACCCATCGCTCACATTACTTCCACATGGAGGCATTTTTTACCACCTCCTGGCTTTCTATAACTTTATTTACTCTATCACTGACTTCACTATAGCTATCAGTACCTGAAACTCTTTTTTTCATAAGTACAAGCATATTTTCTTGATTGTTACCTGTCTCCCTTCACTAGAACATAACAATCTCACTGAATGCAGGAACCTTATCTGTCTCATTCAATGTTGTATTTACACTGAACAGAGTGATGCTTGGCAGAGGAGAAATAAAATTGTTACTTGCGCTAAAGAATTTGAATGGGGGAGGTGGCTTTGGTGCAGTGGTTAAGATATGGTTTGTGTTACCCACATCCCATATTGTAGTCCCTGGATTTGAGTCCAGTTCTGCTTCCAATTCCAGCTTCCAGCTAATGTGCACTCTGGGAGGCAGCAGATGATGGCCAAAGTATGTAGGTCCCTGTTGCCCATGTGGGAAGTCCAGATTAAGTTCCATGCTCCTGGCTTTGGCCTGGCCTACCTGTGGCTTTTGCAGACATCTGGGGAGTGAATGATTGAATGGAAGATATCTCTCTCTCCCTCCCTCCCTTTCTCTCTTTCTCTTCCTTCCTTCCCTCTTTGTACCTTACTTTCAAATAAAGATTAAAAATGTTTTTGACATTAAAAAACTGTCAGTAACTAATGTATACACATTACTGTGTTTGGAGATAAGTACATACCTGTGAAACCATTACCTCAATCTATGCCGCAAGATTATCTCCTTAAAATGTCTCCTTCTAACTTATTATTATTATTTTGTGATATAAAAGTTAATGTAAGAACAACTATTTAAGCAAAGTGTAAGTATATAATTCAATATTATTAACTATACACACCATGTTTATTGTAGTACTCTAAGACATTTATCTTGTTTAATTGAAACTGTATACCCTTTAATAATTATTGATATTGCCCATTGGGTCAACTATTTTCACTGGTATTGGTCAAACAGGGGTGCTCACACTACTGTCCCATGGCTTGGAATATCTCCTGAATGGCTTCAGTTATGACTAAGAAGTGTATGTAACGAGAAAAACTGTCACCTGGAATTAAATGATTTTTGGGTCTGAATTGTAACTATGCATTCTACAAGACCTAAAATTATATAGGAAAATTAAGAGGCTTTTCTTAATTTGAGAGGGAGGAAAGTGTGTGTGTGTGTGTGTGTGTGTGTGAAAGAGAGAGAGAGAGAGAGAGAGAACCATTAGCTAGAAAAATATTTTCATGACAAAAGTGAATTCTTAAAATGCCCCCTTGTTGACAAGATTTGTAGTCATTGTGGCCCTTCATCAATCAAACTCGTGAATTTTCCTTGTTACTCTTGCTTGGGCTGCTATCCTTGGCCTAAGGAGATTCTCCCTGTTTCTTTTTGGTGAGACTGTCTATTATTACAATATAAAACTCCTTAATTCTGTCCAGTGATAGCTGCTATTTCCCCATATTCAGCAGGAAGCCGATCACAGGAGGATAGTTTTTGTTTGTTCGAAGTTGCTCTGTGGAGAAGCATGTTGCTTGCTACCTGGAATCTGGTGCCCTTCTAAGTTACAACTTTGCCAAGTCTATCCTAACTACTAAACATGGAACACATTTTCTTCCAGGTGATAGGGGAAGGACATAAAGAACATGACAGAGAGTTCAACTTTCAGATTGCAATGAGTTAATGAACTACAGGTAAATTAAGCTGACCTTTTGTCAACTTGGTTGTCTGCAGTATTCATTCTAGTCTTGGGCACTTCTAAGGAAGCGCACTAAGGCTTCCCATCTGCCAGTGTTCTAAAATAGCCTGTTCAGCATTTTGATGCTGTTTTCAGCCGGTCTCTTCCTTCTTATGGTAGGACATACAATCCTCCTTCCTGCAGGGGCTTTTCTTCTGTGCAACTGATCACACCTGGACACTTTCAAAAAAACCAGGAAAGAAGCTTTTCTCAATCACCAGCTCCCAGCTCCATCTCCTCATTTATCTGAACACTGTCATGTTCTTTGGACTTCCTTTCTTACCTTGTGTGATTGGGAAATATTTTCCTGTTACCTTTTGTGTCTCGTATTATTTCTTTTTACTCCTCCTTAGGGACCTAGCCTGATTTTCACATTTTGTGGCTTTCCTATTTCCCTTCCAGGTTACTGTATTGCTCTAGGTTTTAGCCAGCTTGGTATCTAGTTACCTTTCAAAACGGCCCTGAAATTTGATACCAGAACGAAATTACTTCACTGTATTGTGTATCTTCTATGTCCCATTAAAATTATTTTCTATTTACTTCTCCCATGGCCACCTAGGAGTTTGGTTAGTACATGGAAATATCTTTTATATTTTCCTTGTGAACATTTTACCTAAAGCCAATATTTCAAGAGGGCAGAGGAATGACACATGCTTATATGAGTATGTACAGTCCTGCCTTAGTTCAAGTTTCCCTAGCAAAGTATTACAGACTGGATGCTTAAAGAACATACATTTATTTTCTCACAACTCTGGAGGCTAGACGTCTAAGTTCAAGGTGCCAACATGGGTAATTTCCAGTAGGGAAATCTTCCTGGTTTGTAGTCAGCCTCCTTTCTATGTTCATATGGCAGGGAGAGATGAAGCAAGCAAGCATTCTGCTGTTTATCCTGATAAAGGTCCTAATTCCACCCTCATGATGTCATCTAAAGTTAATTATCTTCTCCAGTGGTCCATCTTCAAATACCATTACACTGGGGGCTTAAGGCTTCAACATATGAATGGGAGGGTACAATTCAATCTATAGCATGTTCTATATTTTTTTTAGTGGTGAAGGGAGAACAACAAAATCAGAAATCTTTACTTAGTATAGAGTTGATCTTCTGTATGTAAACATAATTAAAAATGAATCTTAATGAAGAATAGGATGAGAGAGGGAGTAGGAGGTGGGATGGTTTGGAGGTGGGTATTGGGGGAAGAACTGCTATAATCCAAAAGTTGTACTTACGAAATTTATATTCATTAAATAAAATATTTAAAAAACATTTTATTTATTTATTTGAGAGATAGAGTTATAGACAATGAGAAGGAGAGACAGAGAGAAAGGTCTTCCTTCCATTGGTTCAATCCCCAGATGGCCCCAATGGCTGGAGCTGTGCCAATCCCAAGTCAGGAGCCAGGTGCCTCTTCCTGGTCTCCCATGTGGGTGCTGGGGCCCAAGCACTTGGGCCATCTTCTACTGCTTTCGCAGGCCACAGCAGAGAGCTGGATTGGAAGAGGGGCAGCTGGGACTAGAACCGGCACCCATATGGGTTGCCAGCGCCGCAGGCAGAGGATTAATCTACTGTGCCACAGCGCCGGCCCCTAAATAAAAGCTTTCTATAAAAAAACAGTCTGGCCCTTTTAAATGGGATAATAGCACTATGACTGGAAATCCTTTTTGTTACCTAGCTACCACTTTGAGGTAGTATGGTATTGTTAAGAATAAAGACTCCAGGAGCCAGCACTGTGGCACAGAAGGTTAAGCCACTGCTTGTAGCACCACCGTCCCATACGGGTGCCAGTTGGCGTTCTGGCTATTCCACTTTTGATCCAGCCCCCTGCTAATGTGCCTGAGAAAGTAGCGGAAGATGGTCCAAATCCTTGTGCCCATGTACCCATGTGGGAGTCCCAGAAAAAGCTCCTGGCTTCAGCCTGCCCTAGTTCCTGCAATTGTGGCCATTTGGGGAGTGAACCAGTGGATGGAAGATCTCTCTCTGCCTCTGCTTTTCAAATCAATAAATACATCGTTTTTAAAACAATAAAGGCTCTGGAGCCAAATTACCTAGGTTTTTCTCCTAGCTAGTGTTTCCTAGCTGTGAATATTCAGGGAAATCATTATTCCTCAGTTTCCTCATGTGTAAAATGGCTACAATAATAGTACTTATATCATAGAACACTGACTGGCCATGGTAAATGACTCAACAGTTGTTACCACTACTAATATAATGGCTGCAGTTTGAATTTTTAAAAAAGTAACATATTTGAGACAGAGGGAGAGATAGAGAGAGAGAAAGCAGCTATTCACACGTCCATTCTCCAAACATCCACAATAGCCTGCAGGCTGAGCTGGCTGAAGCTGGGAGCCAGCTACTTGGGAACTCAATCCAGGTCTCCCATGTTGGTGGCAGGAACTCAATTACATGAGTCCTCACCACTGCCTCCCAGGTCCTGCATTAGCAGGAAGTTGGTGTCAGGAGCAAGAGGTGGCTATTGAACCTAGGCCTCTGGCTATGGGATGTAGATGCACTGATACCGGATGCAGATGTCTTAACTGCTGAGCCAAATGCACACCCCTACTGCAGTTTTTAATGTGGCCTCTGTTCTAACTTCATATGGATTCTCATTGTATTCTTGACTCAGAAGTTCAACTGTGATACCATCCATCCTCTCCCAACCCCTAAATCTTAAATGAGCAGCTGAGATTGGAAGAAAAATCGTTTCATTCTCTCCTTTGCAGAGGGGCCAGTGTGGGCCTAGATCAGGTCCTGCTCAACTAAGCAAGGGCCTCAGGTCTGTGACTGAAATTAGTGTAGAGGGGTGGAAGTAAACTATGGAGGTCAGCAATAGGAAGAGCCAGATATAAATGTCTTAGGCCAAAGCATAGGGAGCACGATTCTGTCCTGTGAGGGGCAGGTGGAGGCCCATAAATGAAAAACATTTAGAAGAAGCTGGTTGAAATTGGAGAGCAGCAAAAAGAGTCCATGACAGGACGTGAAGTCAAAAAAGGTTCCGGAATCATTTATGTGATCAGGGCTAAATAGCTTAAGGATAATTCCTCTACTCACTTCCTGAGTGGAATTTTTTTTTTTTTTCAAATGGCCAAGATCAAGGTGAACAGAAGCAGATGTTAAGTTGCTTCAAGCATGGGGCCAGCTATATCAGTGGCCATTTCTCTTTTTATTATTATTATTTATTTGACAGATAGAGTTAGACAGTGAGAGAGAGACAGAGAGAAAGGTCTTCTTTCTGTTGGTTCACCCCCCAAATGGCCGCTACAGCCAGAACTACACCGATCCGAAGCCAGGAGCCAGGTGCTTCCTCCTGGTCTCCCGTGTGGGTGCAGGGCCCAAGCACTTGGGCCATCCTCCACTGCCTTCCCAGGCCTCAGCGGAGAGCTGGAGTGGAAGAGGAGCAACCGGGACTAGAACCCAGTGCCCATATGGGATGCTGGCACCGCAGGCGGAGGATTAACTATGTGAGCCACGGCGCCAGCCCCGGCCATTTCTCTTATAGTCTAGTACTGCTTATTGTCAGGCATGAAAGGCATTAAATCCATACCCAAGTCTACTGGAATAAGCAGGAATAGGTCGTTTGAAGGTAGCCTACCCTATGAAATTGAGAATTGTACATTGCTTGAGATCTTCTTAAGTCAAAATACATGTAGCTTGAGAAAAACCATTTTCCAGGGAAAGATATCTATGTCAACATTTTCAAATCAATGCCTCCTTCATTTTGCTAAAAGTAACCTTTCATTTTAAAATCTAAAAATCAAAACATGAAGGCTTTCTTTCCTCTATTAAATTAGCAAATAAGTAATAAATCTTGCATTAGAACATATCTCTTGATTAGAAGTACAGGCTCACTTCTGTTTAAAAAAAATTTGCCATATTTAGAAAAAATAGTTTGTAAAACAAAGTGGTAATGGGGAGAAGGGTATGGCATACTCAACAAAAGACAAGCCCAACATAAATTTAACATAAGGACAACACTAACAAACCCCTTCTACCAAGGAAGACACCTAGGGAAGGGAGTGGATTTCCAAAGAACCTGCCTTTCACACTTAGAACTTGCCATTTCTTTTCTCAGGAACACATCTCTTTCAACAGTATTCCTCAGCCAGGCACATGAGCAGTAAGTCAAAGCACAATATTTCTTTTCTTCAGCTTATACTGATTTCAAAGCACACTCTACAAACAATAAAAGTTAGTCAGGTACAAGGCATCAGTCTCATTACCTAAATAAATCTATCATTGGAACTCACTAGTAAGCATTGAGATGCCTTACTCTTACAGTTCTTTCAGTTTTACCTTGATGATTCCATCCTTGATAAGTCCCCCCGTTATTCTATCCCAGGCCAAGCTTATAGATATTTCCCTCTCAGATGCCATTGTTTCTGATTAAGGAAGCTCCATTTTTGCTCCATCCACTAGTGCAAGACCAAAACAACTCTCTATGTAGGCATCCAAACTCCAGCTGCGTGAGCCTTGCCCAGTGTGTTATTGCTAAGGACTTTCCCTAACATACCTATTCCTATGCCTGCTAGCGCAGTTATCTGTCTGTCTTTTACTCTGGCCCTAAGATTTTCACATAAGTCCCAAAGGTAATTTCCTGTCTGGTTTGTAGTATCAGTTTTCTTATTCTTTTTAGGTACTAGTCCTTTGCTGTATATATACCTTACAAATATGTTCTTCCTTTCTCTAGAATATTTTGAATCCTTTATAAAAGTCTTTTGCATAACAAAGGCTTAAAATTTTTGAATATGTTTTGTATATCAAATTTTCCTTTTATGGCTCATGTTTTAGCTATAAAGTCGAAGAACCCCTTGCCTAGCCCTAGCTCCTGAATAATTTTTCTATTTTTTTATAAAAGTTTTATAGTTTTACATTTAATTTTATGATCCCATTGATTTAATCTTTGTATAAAAATGTGAAATTTAAGTAAAGTTCTGGTTCACCTCCCAAATGGCTACAACAGCTGTAGCTGAGCCAACCAGAAGCCAGGAGCCAGGAGTTTCTGCCAGGTCTCGCTCATGGGTGCAGGTGCCAATGAACTTCGACCATCTTCTACTGCTTTCCCAGGTGCATTAGCAGGGAGCTGGATGGGAAGTAGAGCAGCTGGGACTCAAACCGGTGCCCATATGGGACGCCGGTGCTGCAGGCCAGAACTTTAAACCACTGCACCACAGCATCAGTCCCAGCTGCTGGTTTTTTGTTTGTTTGTTTGTTTGTTTGTTTTTTGTTTTTGTTTTTTTTGACAGGCAGAGTGGGCAGTGAGAGAGAGAGAGAGAAAAAGGTCTTCCTTTTCTGTTGGTTCACCCACCCCAATGGCCGCTGCAGCCAGCACACCTCACTGATCCGAAGCCAGGAGCCAGGTGCTTCCTCCTGGTCTCCCGTGTGGGTGCAGGGCCCAAGCACTTGGGCCATCCTCCACTGCACTCCCTGGCCACAGCAGAGAGCTGGCCTGGAAGGGGGGTAACCGGGAAAGAATCCAGTGCCCCGACCGGGACTAGAACCCAGTGTGCGGGCGCTGCAGGCAGAGGATTAGCCTATTGAGCCATGGTGCCAGCCAGCTGCATGTTTTAATAGATACACTTCATCAAGTTGAGAGGCTTCTTCCCTATTCTAGCTTGCTGACACTTTTTTTCCCCATGAATGAGTGTTGCACTTTGTCAAATGTTTTTTCTGCCAGTACTGATGTGATCATATTGTTAAGTATATATCAGATATTGCTTGAGCTCAGTGTAGGGCTTACAGGAGTGAGGCCAATCAACAGAAGAAGCCCAAAAGCCTCTATCCCTAGGCCAGTGCTAGCAGACACAGCCTCTAGGTCTTCCCTGACATCAGATGGAGACCTGTGTCCCAGTAAGAAGGATTTGAGTTTGGGCCTACATCACTGCCAGCCTCGCATAGGCTTAGTCACACCTGTGAGACTGTGCAGGTCCCCATAGCTGCAAGACTCAGGTGAGAACCAGCTTAGAATCAAATTGAGTGACCAAGAGACTGCCTTAACCACACATCCCTCAACCTCAGGCAGGCAATGATGAAGACTCCAGCTGCTAGGGAGTAGGGCACAAAATCGAGCATGGAATTATATCTTGGAACTCAGCATAAAGGTGGTAAGACCTAGAGCTGGGAAGATTGTTGTAGTCCCTGTACCCAGACCGATGCATGCAAATGAAACCTCTGGACTCATAGGAGAGCTCAGCTGATTGGGTTTATATAAGAGCAAACAATACCTCTGGCTGGTTGCAGTGGTAGGGCCACATGTTCACCTCAGCAGCAGGTAGTCCATAGCAGCATGGGCCTTGGTTCTATCCCCATGCTATGCTGGCCTTAGTGGGTTGTGGGTTTCAAATGTCATTTAGCATTGCAGTCTTGGTGACAACAGGGATGTCCATCCCATTCTTTCCCCAACCACAGGCAACACAACATGGAGATAGCAATTGTCTACTTGGAGAAAAAAAAAAAAAGAAAGTTGCTTTCAAGTCATTGCATAGGAACCAGGGACAGTAAGGCCCAGAACCAGGTAGAATCCTGTGGTGCCTGAGCGCAAGTGAGTGTCTGTGGACAAAGTGTCTGGGTTTACACCAGCCCCAGATGGAAGCATGCTGAGATGGATTACCCCTTCAGAGATACTTCACCAATTCATTCTGAAAAACACACCATCTATGCATTTAGGATAAAACTAGGATAAGAGTACCCTCTAATGCTAAAACAGGGACAAAGTACCATCAGCAGACTCAGCAATCCTAGACTTAGAGTACCATCTAATGTTGAAATAGCAGAAATTTCCACAGGCTCAGACAAAAAAGGAGCAAATTGCTTAGAATTTCTTGAAAGGACAGGCATAAACAAAGGCAGATTACAAAGACTAGAAAATACCCAATCTTTTAATGGTCAGATGTCACCATATATCAACAAACACCAAGAACTTTTAGGCAAGTATGACTTCACGTAATGAACAAAATGAAGCGCCAGAAACTAAACAGAGAGGAAGTGATATCTGGAATATTTTGGACACAGAACTAAAAATAGGTCTTTTAAGGAAAAAGCATGCTTTAAGAAACTCTTTCATAGAGAAACAATTCAATAGTCTAACATAGAAACTTAACAGAGCAATGGGGGCAGCCATCATGTTGTGGCAAGTTAAGCCACCACCTGCAACATCAGCATCCCATGTGGTTGTCAGTTTGAGTCCTGGATGCCCCACTTCTGATCCAGCTGATGGAAGATCTCTCCTTCTCTCTCTCTGTAACTCTGCCTTTCAAATAAATATAAGAGAGGGAAAGACAGACATAGGGAGATCTCCTATCTGCTGGTTCACTCCCCCAAATGGCCACAATGGCTAGGGCTGGGCCAGATTGGAATCAGGAGCCAGGAGCTTCTTCCCATGTCTACCACGTGGGTGCAGGGACTCAGGCATGTGGGCCATCTTCTACTGTTTTCCCAGGCCACAGCAGAGGGCTGGATCAGAAATGGAGCAGCCAGGACTTGTACTGGCACCCATATGGGATGCCAATGCCACAGCTGGCAGCTTTACCTGCTATACCACAACACCTTCCCCAATAAATAAATCTTAAAAAAAATGAATGCAGGGAAGTTTTAGGAAACAAAGTCAATGTACAAAAATCAGTAACATTGTAGGAGTCAGTGTTCTGGCATAGTGGGTGAATCTGTGACTTGTGGCACTGGTGTCCCATGTTGGTGTGCTTGTTTGAGTCTTGGCTACTCTGTTTCAGATCCAGCTCCCCGCTAATGTGCCTGAGAAACGATGAACGATGGCTCAAGTGCTTTGAACCCTGTCAGTACAGTTCTTACGAAAAGAGACTCTATTACTACTATCAACATACAAGTAGGAGTCTATTGACTACTGAATTCAGTTTCTGTATATTGATTCTGTTAGTTCCAATGGTAATGTAACAAATCCTAGAAATGAAGTCAAATTAATAGAAAATAGCACCTCACCAAGTTGAAAATGCATGTATGTGTGCTTCACTCATTGAAGTAATCCCATATTAGTTTGTCTTTGGGAAAGACAGGGAATCAGAGATCTGTAGCAAGGAGAACAAAATGAAAGCAGGATAATGGAACACTGCTTAGCTCAGACCGTCTTCAATATATGTGAGCTGATATTAGATAAATTTAATTCAATTTATTTTAGTGGAAATGCTTGTATTTTAAAGGCTTAGTTTCAACGACAGGAGTGATTTAAGAATCCATAAATATCTGGAGCTGGCTTTTTCTTTGTCATGTGGTTAATTATTTATTTTATGAAAACATTTTGTATGTGTAATTAAAAGCTCAATAGATAAGCTAGGTATTAGAGAAATTTAAATTTAACATTTTATAAGTCAAAATCCCTGAAATTCAATCAAAAGTAAACTATGGTCTTTTATACTATGTTCTTGTGTAAGCAAATAAGGATTTCTTACAAAAATAATTTATTAAGAGTGTATCTCTATGAGTCAGGATTCGTTTATAGAAAACAAAACCATTCTCATATTCTATGTATTTAACACAGAGAGTAGGTTTCTCCAAATATACAGGCCAGATTTAGAGGAATGACTTCTGAACGGAGCCTACAGAAATGGAGCTCACAATAACACTGATGAATCGGTCTGCTGAAGGATATGCTACCTCTGCTCACATCACGAAGGTAGGGAATCAGGAATATTCCCACTGGTACTGTTGAGTTCAAATTCATGGCTGTATATGAGAAATCAGGAAGCTACCACTACTGCAGATACCTTCTCATTCTATGCAGCTAATGCGAGGGCATCCATGACCGAGTCCACCTTCCATCATGAATACAACTGCTTCTAATACCAATTAATCTAACACCAGTTAATCTAGACACTGGAATGCTGGTGCTGAAAAATCCAAAGTCTTCAACACTTTGCTTGCCAGAAACAATATTCAAAGCAGCAAGAAAATAATCCTCAGGGCTGGCGCTGTGGCATAGCAGGTAAAGCCGCCGCCTGCAGTGCCGGCATCCCAAATGGGTGCTGGTTCAAGTCCCAGCTGCGCCACTTCGATCCAGCTCTCTGCTATGGCCTGGGAAAGCAGTAGAAGATGGCCCAAGTCCTTGGGGCCCTGCACCCATGTGGCAGCCTTGGAAGAAGCTTCTGGCTCCTAGCTTTGGATTGGAGCAGCTCCGGCCATTGCAGCCAACTAGAGAGTGAACCAGTGGATGGAAGACCTCTCTCTCTCTCTCTCGCTCTCTCTCTCACTCTCTCTCTGCCTCTCTGTAACTCTTTCAAATAAATAAATAAATAAATAAATATTTTTTTAAAAAGAAAATAATCCTCAGATCACTTCTGTCTTCTAAGTCTCACGAAAGGACAGTTAATTAGTGAAACCTAATTTGCATTCAGAAATATAATCATAAGGGAGTCTCAGAAATGTAGATTTTGTGTTCCCAGGCTCAGCAATACAAAAAGGCATACTAGAAGGAGGCGAGAGTGAATGTTGAATGCACTTCATAGATTCACCACCTCTTTTGCTACTAAACATTGCATGTATTTATCTTTCTATAATTCCAAAAAAAAAATTACACTTACCATACCATAATGCCTATCATAACACAACTCTTTCTGTTAAAAACAAAATGGTTGCCATCTTCTTCCAAGAAATGGGGAGAACTAGGTTCTCAACATCACAGAATCCATTTCTGCATGACTTTTATTCATCTTAATGGTTTTGTTATAATCCCATTTTGATATACTGTAAATCAAAGACCATTATGTACTTAATTATTTTTTAAAGATTTATTTATTTATTTGAAAGTTAGAATTACACATAGAGGAGAGGCAGAGAGAGAGAGGTCTTCCATCCATTGGTTCACTCTCCAATTGGCTGCAATAGCCGGAGCTGTGCCGATTCAAAGCCAGGAGCCAGGAGCTTCTTCTAGGTCTCCCACGTGGTTGCAGGGGCCCAAGGACTTGGGCCATCCTCTACTGCTTTCCCAGGCCATAGCAGAAAGCTGAATCGGAAGTGGAGCAGCTGGGACTCGAACCGGCGTCTATAAGAGATGCCGGCACTGCAGGCGGCAGCTTTACCCACTACACCACAGCGCCAGCCCCATTATGTACTTAATTATTATCAACACTTTTCACAAAATAGTTGGGGAAAGGAAAGGCAAAAATATGTGTACATTTGTGTGTGTGTGTGTGTATGTGGGTGAGTGTGTGTATGCAAAATGTGAAATATGGGTACTTACCGCAATTCTCATTTTATTACTGGTTACAAGACCACAATATCATGAAAGCTAATAAGTGCTTCTTTCTGTTTTTTTTTTTTTTTCCTGTGCTTTTTTGCCATCAGCCAGTATCTCTGAAGGTTTGGGCTCTTCATAGATTGACTTAAAACTATTCAAGGGGCAAGGGTTCCTTATGGTTCTCCTAGAATCGGTAGTTACAGTTTTCCACTAATTTCCTTTTTTGAACTGGACTTCACAAGCACATTTTCATCTCTGGTTCATGTATAGCCTGCCTTTATTTATTTACTGATCATTTAATGAACTTTAGATTTTAATAATATAACAAGCACTGTCAACCTAACCATGCAAATGAAAGACTAGGACCTCAAAAGCAACTTCTGCACATTACCCTCTCCCATCCTCCCATTTACTTCCATATGAAGTAGCACCAACCTGTTTCCCTTCTATGATTCCTATGTTCCTTTTGTATAGTTTAATTGCCTTAAAATATATTCCAAAAGAGTATATTTGAAATGTATAGTTGTGTTTTCACAGAATGGGCATCAACCTTCATGTAATATTTGAGTTTTATTTTTATTTTATTTAAAATCATTTGGCTGAAAATTATACATATTGGTGAGTTGGCTGTAATTCATTCATTTTGACTTTTTTATTCCTATCCATTATATGTCTGTACCGCTGTGTACTAAACTTCTATTTCATTAATGGTAATTTGGGTTGCACCCAAGTCTTTCATGTTGTGTGAAGTAATGCTATGGACATTCTTGTACTTATTTCTATATATATCTATATCCTCGTATACGTGGATTTACCTTGAGTGGAATTTCTAAACCATAGGCTATGCAAATGTTTAACTTTCAGAGATAATTTCAAACTGTTTTTCAAAGTGATTGCAGAAATTTTCATTCTCAGAAGCAATATATAAATTATATGGTGGATCCACATCATCCCCAACATTAGGTATTGTTATAATTCTCACTTTTTTTCCTATTAAAATATTTATAAATTGATGTCTCATTGAAGTCTTGATTTGAATTCCCCAAGTCACCAGTTGATGTGAAACTCTCTTCTCACTACTTCGGTTATATGCGTCTCCTCTTCTGTAAATTATCTTTTCTTCATTTTTTTAAAATTTAATTTTTTCTAGTGGTGGTTTGATACACAAGGACAGTCTCAACTAATTTGTAAACTAACAGCTGGGTAAGTTTTGAGGCAGGAATGTGGTGCCCAAAATTTCCCAGGAGAGGAGGCTCCTACTGAATTTTATGAAACATATTTTTCTAGAAGATTTATTGTATTTATTTGAAAGGCAGAGTAACAGAGAGAGATAGAGACAGAGACACACGTCTTCCATCTGCTGGTTCATTTCCCAAATGGCTGCAACTGCCAGAGCTGAGCCGATCCGAAGCCAGGAGCTTCTTCCGGGTCTCCACGTGGGTGCAGGGGCCCAAGCACTTGGGCCACCTTGCACTGCTTTCCCAAGGGCACTTAGCAGGGAGCTGAATTGGAAGAGAAGAAGCCGGGACTCGAATCAGTGCCCATGTGGGATGCTGGCACTGCAGTCCTGGACTTTAACCTGCTGTGCCACAGCACTGGCCCCTCTGAAGCATATTTTTAAAAATCCCTTTACTATTTGAAGGTGTTAATTATGATGTAGCATGTGTATGATTTTATGGGGTGCAGTATAATTTTTTTGGTGCATATATACAGCATAATCCAATGAAGTTAGACAACCAATCTTTCCATTTTCTTTGTTGTTGTGTTGTTGTTGTTATTTACTTTCAACTACTTGAAAGGCAAAACGACAGTGAGAGAGTGCGCGAGAGATCTTCCATCTGCTGGTTCACAACCCAAATGTTCGCAACAGCCACGGCTGGGCCACGCTGAAGCCAGGAGCCCAGAGCTCCATCTTGGTCTCCCATGTGGGTAGCAGAGGCACAATCACTTGGGCCATCATCTGCTGCTTTCCAGGCTGCATTATCAGGAAACTAAATGAGAAGTGGAGGAGCTGGGACTTGAACTAGGATTCTGACATGGGATGTAGGCATTGCATGGGGAAGCTTAAACTTCTGGGTTATAACACCTGCCCTAGCCATTTTCTTATCTGTTCTTTGTGATGGAGTCTACCATCTTCTTTCATGTAGTTCTTTACACAGTATATAGTAGATTCTTGGGAACTATAGCCACCCCACTGTGTTGTGAAATACTAGAACTTGTTCCTTCAACCCGGATGTGTTAGGTACCTGTTATCCAGTCTTCCCATATTCCTCTTAACTGCCCCTCTTCCCCTCAAAAAACATCTTGGAATCTCTAATTTCAAATGAACTATTTTTTAACTACTAAATATGGGAGATAATATGCAGTATTTGTCTTTCTGTGCCTGGCTTATTTCACATAACATAATGATCTCCATTTCCTTGAATTTTTCTGCAAATGTTAAGATTCCATTTTTTTATGACTGAATAATATTCTACCATGTAAATATACTACATTTTTTTACTCATTCATCCAATGATGGACACGTAGGTTGACTCCATATCTTGGCTATTATAAATAGTGCTTCAATGAACATGGGAGTGTATGTGTGTCTTTCATATGCTGATTCCATTGTTTTCAGATACATACCCAGGAGTGGGATAGCTGTGAAATATCAACAGCATTAAGAGGCAATTGACAGACTGGGATAAAATATATCCAAACTATTCATCTGACAAAGGATTAATATCTAGACTATATAAGGAACTCAAAAACTCAACAACAAAATAATCCAGTTAAGAAATACATGATAAAAGGATCAATATCACTTAGCCATCATGGGAATGCAAATAAAAACCGCAGTGAGATGTCATTTCACTCCAGTTAGAATGTGTGCTTTCAAAGAGACAAAAACTAACAAACGTTGGCAAGGATGTGGAAAAGGGGGAATGCTTGTATGCTGCTGGTGGAATACAAATTTGTAAGACGTTCTTCAGAAAAATTGAAAGTAGATGTGCATATGATCCAGCCATCATAGTTCTCATCTACTTTTGTTTGTGCTTCTCTTATCGTTCTATAGAATTCATTTATGTATTCTTAATACTAATCATTTCTTGGTTATGTATACTCTGAGTAAAGTTTTCCAGGATGTTAGTTATCTTTTCATTTTCTCTAAGGAGTTTTTAAATGAATTTTAACATATATAAAATTATCAATCTTTTAGTGTCTTTTAAAAAAAGTTTCTCTACCCCACTGACTAAATGATTTTCTTCCATATTTTCTACAAATAGTTTTAAAGTTTTGTTTTTGACTTTTAAAGCCTTAATCCATGTGAAATTTATTTTTTCATTTGGCACGAAGCAGAGGCTGATTTCATCTTTTTCCATATGGTAACCGTTTTACCAGCTTCATTTATTAAACAGCCCCTTCTTTGCCTACTGAGCAGATTTGCCATTTCTGTATTATATCATGGGTGAGTTTGTTTTGGGTATATTTTATTCCATTGGTCATTTTATCTATACAATTCTAATAATATTTTCTTTTTTAAAAAAAGATTTTATTTATTTATTTGACAGGTAGAGTTACAGACAGTGAGAGAGAGAGACAGAGCGAAAGGTCTTCCATCCGCTGGTTCACTCCCCAAAAGGCCGCAACGGCCGGAGCCGCGCAGATCCAAAGCCAGGAGCCAGGCGCCTCCTCCTGGTCTCCCATGCAGGTGCAGGGGCCCAAGCACCTGGGCCATCCTTCACTGCCTTCCCAGGCCACAGCAGAGAGCTGGACTGGAAGAGGAGCAGCTGAGACTAGAACCCGGTGCCCACATGGGATGCCGGCGCCGCAGGTGGAGGATCAACCCAGTGCGCCACGGTGTCGGCCCCTCCAATAATATTTTCTTGTAATACTACAGCTTAATCATAATCCTAGTATCAGAGAAAACACACAACCCAAGCTTGCTCTCCATCTTCAGTTGTATTCTGAATATTATTGGCCCTTTTGTCTTCTTTATACATTTTGTAATCATCAAGCCACATGAAAGAACTTTTGGAATATATGTTCACATTGCATTGATTTCGTTTCTAGGTCAATGGGGAAAATGAGTATCTATAAGATATTGTCTTTTTGTCCAATAATAGAGCATATTTAATTTATTTAGATCTTTTAATTTATTTAGATCCTGTTAAATATGAGTGGGAATAAGAGAGTGAGGAGCTGTTTGCCGGTGCCGCGGCTCACTAGGCTAATCCTCCGCCTTGGGGCACCGGCACACTGGGTTCTAGTCCCTGTCGGGGTGCTGGATTCTGTCCCGGTTGCCCCTCTTCCAGGCCAGCTCTCTGCTGTGGCCAGGGAGTACAGTGGAGGATGGCCCAAGTGCTTGGGCCCTGCACCCCATGGGAGACCAGGAGAAGCACCTGGCTCCTGGCTTCGGATCAGTGCGGTGCGCCGGCCGCAGCGTGCCGACCGCGGCGGCCATTGGAGGGTGAACCAATGGCAAAGGAAGACCTTTCTCTCTGTCTCTCTCTCTCACTGTCCACTCTGCCTGTCAAAAAAAAAAAAAAAAAAAGAGAGAGAGAGAGAGAGGGAGGAGATGTACAATTTGTGACATGCTCAATCGGACTTGCCCCAAATGGTGGAGTTAGAAATGTGCCAGGGGATTCTAATATAATCCCATCAAGATTGCATGTTACCAATGCCATCTCACTAGCTCTTTTAAGATGTATCTTAATAACACTTTATAATTTTACCTGAAGTGTGCATGCATTTACTATTAGACTTATTCTCAATGACTTGACATTTCTAGTATTATTATAAATTGTGCTTTCATTTTAAATACATTTTAATAGTTTGTTGCTGGTGACTAAAGATGTAAATGAATCACGTATGTTAATTTTACATAGCCACTTTGCTAAACTCTTCCATTGTTTCTAACAATGTAAAAGTACACTATTTGGATTTTTTGTGGAAATTATTGCATCATCTATAAATAATCTGCAGGCAATCACAATTTTCTTTCTTCCTTTATCATCCTTATACCTCTGTTTGTCTTCTTATGCTGGATAGGACTTCACATACAATATTAATTAAAAGTGGTAATAATTGGTTTTTTTTTAATTTTTTTTTAATAATTGGGTTTTATTTACAGCTCCAGCTCCCGACTGCAGGTTCCTGCTAATGCAGTCTCTGGGAGACAGTGATGATGCCTGAAGGAACTGGGTTCCTGCCACCCATGTGGGAAATCTGGATTAAGTCATCACTCCCAGCTTTGGCCCTAGCCCAACCTTGGCAGTTGCAAGCATTTGTGGAGTGAACCAGCAGATGGAAACACTTTCAATTTTCTTTCTTTTTCTCTCTTCCTCTAAAATATTTTTTTTTAATTGAGGGGCCAGCATTATGGCACAGCAGGTTGGGCTGTTATCAGCAACTCTGGCATCCCATACGCATGATGGTGAATGAGTCCAGCGGCTCTGCTTCCAATCCAGCTCCAAGCTAATTATCTGAGAGGACAGCAGAAGATGGGTTAAGTGCTTGGGCCCCTGGCATCCTCATAGGAGAACCAGATGTAGTTCCTGGCTTAAGCCTGGCCCAGCCCTGGCCACTGTGGGGAGTGAACCAGCAAATGGAAGATTTCTCTCTCTCTCTCTCTCTCTCTCTCTCTCCCTCCGTGTGTGTATGTTTCCCTCTCTCTGTGTAACTCCACCTTTAAAATAAACAAACACATCTATTAAAAATTTTTAAAAGTGATACTAATTTTAAAAATCTCATTCATGATTTAAAGAGAATGTTTTCAATGTTGTTTGTTGAAGATAATGCTAAATTTTGAATGGGGAAAAGTTGGAAGCATTTCCACTGAGATCTGGTAAATTTTGTACTCTATTAAGATGCTTTTTATCAGGTTAAGAAATATCCCCTTCTATTTCTGATTTAGGAAGAGTGAACTTTTTCTAAATTTTAATTATTTTAGAGGCAAAGACACACACACACACAAAGAGAGAGAGAGAGAGAGAGAGAGAGAGAGAGAGAGAGAGAATGAGTGTTCTTCAGTTTCACTCTCTAAATGCTTGTAACAGCCAGGAGAAGGCCAGGTCAAAGCTGGAGCTGGGAATTCCATCTAGGACAGGAACCCAGTTACTTGACCCATCAATGCCACTTCACGCGACTGGCTATAGCAGGAAGCTGGAATCATCAGCGGAACCAGGACTCAAACCCAGGTACATGAATGTGTCTTAGCCACTAAGCTAAATGCTTGCTTGATAAGAATCTTGTGTTTATCATTAATGAATTTTACATTTGATGAAAGATTTTTATTGCCTATTAAAATGATCATATGGTTTTCTGTATTAATCTGTTTATATGATAAGGTGCATTTATTAATGTTTTGAAACCATCCTTGTCTACCTGGGATAAATTCAACTTGGTTGTGATATATTGTCTTTTCTATACAGTATTTGGTTTGATTTGTTAATATTTTGTTCTGAGTTTTGCATCTGTATTCATTAATTAAAATAATACACAATCTTCATTTCTTATAATTTCTTTGTTCTGGTGTCAAGGTATATATTTTCTTTGTTTGCTGGGTTGGATAGTATTCTCTTTTTTATTATCTGAAAGTATTTGTATAAGATTGGAAGTATCTCTTTCTTTAAATAGTGTAAAACTCATCTATAAAACAGCCTTGACCTAGTTTTTCCTTTGCAGGAAATTTTACCCACTTTTATAAATTTTAAAATAGTTAAAAGATGATCTAATATTTCAAAATATCTTTTCAAGTTCTGGCAATTTGTGTTTTTGCCAAAGGAATATTGATGGCTTTTGTATTTTTGATTTCTATTTCATTAGTTTTCAGTTTTTGTATTTACTATTTCTTTTTTTTAAAAAAAGTTTCATTTTATTTATTTGCAAGGCAGAATGAGAGAGAGAGAGAGAGATTTTCCATTTTCTGGTTCACTCGCCAGATGGCTGCAATAGTTGGAGCTAGGCCGGGCTGAAGCCATGAGCTTTATTGGGGTCTCCCCCATGGGTGCAGGGTCCCAAGCACTTGGGCCATCTTCTTCTGCTTTCCCAGGTGCATTAGCAGGGAGCTGGATCAGAAGTGAAGCAGCTGGGATGCAAACTGTCATCCATATGGGATGCCCATGTTGCAGGCAGCAGCTTAACCCATTATACCACAACACTGGCCTCTGTACTTATTATTTCTTTCCATCTAGTCTCTTTGGACATATTCTCTTGGGTTTTCTATATAACTTCTTAAGATCGATAGTTATAACTCTTTGTGATTGTTCCTTCTTCAGTATAGGTATTTAAGGCTATAAATTTCCCTCAGAATACTGCTTTGATTACATCATAGAAGTTTTATTATATAACATTCTCATTGTATTCAATTCTAGGTATTTTTAAGTTTCCACTGAATGTTTTGCCCATGAGGCCCATGTGAGTCAGTTGTATGTTCTGTAGCCTGATCATCCTGGAGAACCCTCTAATATTCTGGACCTCACAAAAAGTTGGCAGAATTATGAGTTACTTGGTTAAGTGGATCAAATTAACTCATTCAAGTGAGGAATAGTTTTCTATCAAATCACAAAGAAATCTTCAAATACTATGCCTTTTTATTAGTAGGGTCCAAGAGATAAAGAAACTAATCATTTTCATTGAAGAGTATACTTCAATGTATCACTGGCCAATGGGTTTCCCAAAACTTCACTGAAGTAGCAGGCCCCTGATTCTCAGGGGTTTTGTCTCTTGTCCACCAAGACATGTGGAGTTCCTGCTCGTCATGCCCTCCTACTGGCATAAAAAGACCAATGTTGTAGATTAGCATGATGTCCTGCAAGATGTTCAAAGTTCCAGTGGATGAAATTATGGCAGAAAAGTTATATATCTCTGCAAAGAAATAGTGAATATGTAAATGCTGTTCCTGTAAGGTTAATGAAAATTGCTGCTGGTCTTTACTGCTTACTGGTACCAGGATTAAAAAACATTTCAGATTGATAACTGCATACCAGGTGCTAGGGACTGTTGATTTGCTCCAATCTCTTTAAAAGAAAAAAAAAAAAAGAACAGCAGCTGCAAACTGGTGTTTCTCACTGATTAAGCTGAAGATATGTCACTGGCAGTTGATAAGACCTGACTCTTCAGCAAAGGCAAAGCAGGTCACATAAACGGGATGTGATAGGAATCACAATCCCTGCACATATCTTTGATGGTGTCACTACTCTGCGCTTCTCCCAGAAATAGTGCATTATGTTTGGTTTACTATTTTGGTAAAGAAGGATATTTCGCAGGCTTTTGCTTTGTGATTCTTCCATATTAGCCCTTGCTTTACAGGTTAGGAGGGCAATGCCAAGGAATAATTCCAAGTTGTGCATTTGCAAAGCGGAACAGTAACCACAGGATTGGTGCATAGATCCACTGCACCGACAGTGAGGTGGACACAATTCCATTTTGTCATCGGATTCCTGTAAGACTTTGTATTTACCAGTAGATCTGAGTGGTTTTCTAGATCCCCAGGGATCAGCATAATTCAAAGCCTGTGTCCAATTATTTCTAAAGATTATGGGTATTTCTCTTTCCCCAGTATATAGTTATCCTGACAAATGGCTACAGATTCCTTTTGGTGGGGCCAGCACCGTGACTCACTTGGTTAATCCTCTGCCTGCAGTGCCGGCATCCCATATGGGCGCCAGGTTCTAGTCCCGGTTGCTCCTCTTGCACTCCAGCTCTTCTGTGGCCCGGGAGAGCAGTGGAGGATGGCCCAAGTGCCTGGGCCCCTGCACCCACATGGGAAACCAGGGGGAAGCACCTGGCTCCTGGCTTTGGATCAATGCAGTGCCAGCCGTAGCGGCCATCTGGGGAGTGAACCAATGGAAGGAAGACCTTTCTCTCTCTCTCTCACTGTCTATAACTCTACCTGTCAAAAAAAGGGCATATTTCCTTGCATTCTTGCTTATGCTGGAAGTTCATTTATTTAAAAAAAAGATTCCTTTTGGTAGAAATAGGAATAAAGATGTACGGTATACATTTGTGGTGGTATTATAGGATTCTTCTTCAAGGGACTCTTGTTCTATAAATTGATTCAGGTTTGGGAACTGGGGGAGGAACTATAATGTTATACAGCTCAAGCATGTTCTTACTGGGTTGCTCAGCTATTTTATTCCAAGGATCTTGTGAATATCTACTACCTAAGCCCTTTGAATATGAAGCCCTTCTGAATAACACTCTGTCTCTGCTGCTTATCACAGTTAAGGATGCTCACTTTCCCTTTGGTGGTGAAGTGCTGCCACTTGGCATCTGCCACTCTTTTATGCCATCATTCTCATTGAAACAAGGCAGCCCCCATTTCAGTGGTGGAGCTCCCACTTTCATCTCCACTCCAAACTACAGTGGAAAACCACTATATGTAGTGCTTTATTTAAAATCAATTTTTTGGGGAAATATAACATGAAATTAGAAAGGTATGCAAAACAAATATACAGCTTAGTGAACTATTTGTAGAACAATAATGCACATTTGAAAATAGAGCATTGTTTGCATTTCAGAAATCCTCAGTATGCCACTTCCCAATCACATACTTCTCCCTCCCACCAAAGTGCAACAATTATCCCACTTTTCATGGTAAGCATCTCCATACATTTATTTATAAATGTGCCACTTTAATATGCATCCTTAATTACACAACAAATAGCATTTGAACTGTTTTTGAATCTTGTTTAAATGAAAGTATATATTGGTTGTATATCTTAAATGGAAGTATGTGTTATTTTGTCTGGTTTCTTTTGCTCATCATTACAGTTGTGAGACTAATTCAAATTGTAGCACATAGCTTGCTATAACTTTATGAATACACTGCAACTCATTCATTTTGTTGAAAAAACATCTAAAGCCAGGAACCAGGAGCTTCTTCCAGGTCTCCCACGTGGATGCAGGGGCCCAAGGACTTGGGCCATCTTCTACTGCTTTCTAGGCCATAGCAGAGAGCTGCATGGGAAGTGGAGCAGCTGGGTCTTGAACCAGCTGCCCATATGGGATGCTGGCACTGCAGGAGGTAACTTAATCTACTACGCCACAGCGCCAGCCCCGAAAAATCATCTGGTTTAATCCACTCAGAGTGCTGTCACAAAATACCTTATACTGAGAAGTCCAGTCCCATATGGGATCCAGCACTGTAGGTGATGGTTCAATCCTCTGTGCCACAACTCCAGCCCCTAGAAATTCCATTTTTTAAAAACCAATGTGTTATCCTGTCCTTGTTCTCTGTATAATTTTTAATCATTTATTTTCTAGAAACTAGTAAACAGTTATTTTTAAATCTACATCTGGAAATGTTAGTATCTGGGGTCCCGCGGTCCTGTTTCTATGCTCTGTTTTTGCCTCTGTTTCTTGTTTATATATCCAGGATTGGTTCATCTTCCATATATGCCAGATTGTATATCCAACAATGAACTGAAACTTCTTTTCTGTAGCATTGTCTGTTGCTTCTGCCAGACACCTAGAAACACTAGCAATCTGGGATCACCTTATTGCAATGTGAGGATCGAGATTTTTCTGGGTCACCAAAATGATTCAGAACTGAACTGCAATCTGTGTAAAAGCTGTTTAAGGTTCAACTCATTCTAAATATTAGGGTTCAACTTTACAGGTTTTCAACTCAAATTGTACAAATTTTGCCAGGGATTCTACCCTTATTGATCTTGGTAAATTGTGTTCAGCTGTCTGAAGATAGTGCATTGAATCCAGTGATTTTTTTCCCACATGTGTCTATTTATATGAATTCAATCAAAACTGTGTTCTTCCATTTTATAGCATCTTTTGGACATATTCCTATATATATTTCTCAAGTTTACATTGGTAAACGTGGACTCTGTCTTGCATGTAATTCTTTCCCCCCCAAGTCTGTCTTAGAGGAATAATACTATTACAGAGTATTTCAGCAAGGGAGATCACCTTTATTATCTTGTAAGGAGTCTTTACCTGGCAAAGGAAATTTAGGGGGTTCAGTGTATTCATATTTTTATGAATCTTCCAGGTTTCACCATTTCTAGGTGTCAAACTCAACAAGTTTTCCAATTGGTATGTCATTGGCATTTATCAGAGTTATCCCATTCTAACCTGAACAATTAGTGTAGATGATCACCACCTTCAAGTTTTCTGCCAAGTGTCACTCTTTTGTTAAAATTTATATTGGGGAGAACATTTGGCCTTGTAGTTAATACACCAGTTAAAACACTTGCCTACCTAGTGCCTGGGTTTCACTCCTGGCTCCTGCTCCTGACACCAGCTTCCTGCTAATGCACACACTAGGAAGTAGCAGTGATGGCCCAGGTAATTGGATTCCCACCACTTGTGTGGGAGACCTGCATTTGGGGAGTGAACTAGTAGATGGGAGCTCTCTCTCTCTCTCTCTCTCTCTCTCTCGTCTCTCTCTCCCCCCACCACCATTACTGTCTCTCAAATAAATTAATTTGGTGCTGGCGCTGTGGTGTAGCAGGTAAAGCTACCATCTGCAGCGTCAGCATCTCATATAACGTTTTCCTCCTGTCCAAAGCCCTAGAACTACATCACTTCTAGTGGATCCCAATGTAAACTGTGAACTTTGGATGACCAAGAAGTGTCAGGGAAGGTTCATCAGTTGTAACAAATGTAGCACTCTGATGGGGTGTGTTTATAAAGGGGGAGGCTATGTGTGGGAGCAGGGGGTATCCTGGAAATCTCTGTAACATCCTCTTAAATTTGTTGTGAAACCTGCTCTTAAAAAAAAACACACACACAAAGTAAAAAAATGCAGCTCTTCATTTATATGCCATGTAACCTATGCCTTTGTAATTGTTTTATTTCTCTTCATAATATTTAGCAACATCTGATATATCAAATGCCTATCTGTTTTGTTGTCTAGGGTGTAGCTCTCTGGAGTACAATATAAACCTCATGAGAGTATACAATTTTGTCTTTTTTATTCATTGCTCATCTCCAGAATCAGGAAGGTGCCTACTGCAGAGTAGATGGCCCATTAGTATGCTGTTGTCCGAATTAAAAACCAAGGATTTTAGGTTGTAACTTCACTGTGCAAATGTGTTTTCTTTTCTCATTTAGGGGACAAGGAACTAACACTTAGTGAGTGACCACTAAACACTATAATTAATTTTAATATGTTGTATTATTTAATTCTCAAAGCATTCTCTAACAAAGTAGTTATGATTATTATACCCATTTTTCAAAATAGAAACTGAGGGTATTTACTTTTTTTTATTGATAGTGAGGCTATTTACTTTGTTCAAAGCCATACAGCTTAATCAGTGTTGGTGCTGCTAGGATTCCAATCCAAATTTATCTTTCAGGCTCATGTAATTTCTACAAATCACCACCCCCCAAAAAAATTCATTATTAGAAATGAGCTTACCAAATTAGTTCTTACTTTAATGGCTTTTGGGAAGGGCAAGTAGTAAGATGTCAAGTCAAAAGCTTTAAGGAGAAGTATAAATTTGATTGGCTGATGAACTTCAGGAGAGTACTTCAGGATAGAAAACTCTGGAGGAAACAGACCCCGGTGGGAGAAGCATCAGAGTTCAGAGTGAGGCCAAAGGAATCTTCGTCACAGCTGGACTTTTTGTCACTTTGTCCTGGCATTAAAGTTTTGGTGTATATCCCAGGAGCAAAGAAGAGGCATCTGAGGCCCTATAATAAAAGAAAAAAAAGGCCTCAAACTATATTGTGAAGTAATGAATATGTTAATTAGCTTTATTTTGGCCTGCACCAGGTCCCACATGCCTTAGCTTGCTTTCTCCATGCATGCTAGCTGCATTTTTTTAAAAAAAGATTTATTTATTTATTTGAGAGGTAGAGTTACAGACAGAGAGAGGGAGAGACAAAGGGAAAGGTCTTCCATCCGCTGGTTCACTCCCCAAAAGGCTGCAATGGCCAGAGCTGGGTTGATCTGAAGCCAGGAGCCAGGAGCTTCCTCTAGGTCTCCCACGTGGGTACAGGGACCCAAGCACTTGGGCCATCTTCTACTGCTTTCCCAGGTCATAGCAGAGAGCTGGATTTGAATAGGAGCAATTGGGACATGATGCCGGCACTGCAGGTGGTGGCTTAGCTTACTATGCCACAGTGCAGGCCCCATAGCTGGATTTTTAAAAATTTATTTATTTGAAAGGCAGAATTACAGAGTCAGAGGGAGAGATTGAGACAGAGAGATGCCGGCGCTGTGGCTCAATAGGCTAATCCTCCGCCTTGCGGCACCGGCACACCGGGTTCTAGTCGCACTCGGGGCGCAGGATTCTGTCCCGGTTGCCCCTCTTCCAGGCCAGCTCTCTGCTGTGGCCAGGGAGTGCAGTGGAGGATGGCCCAAGTGCTTGGGCCCTGCACCCCATGGGAGACCAGGATAAGTACCTGGCTCCTGCCATCGGATCAGTGCAGTGCGCCGGCCGCAGCGTGCCGGCAGTGGCTGCCATTGGAGGGTGAACCAATGGCAAAGGAAGACCTTTCTCTCTGTCTCTCTCTCTCACTGTCCACTCTGCCTGTCAAAAAAAAAAAAAAAAAAAGAGAGAGAGACAGAGAGATGCATTTAGACCATCTTTCATTGCCTTCCTAGGGGCATTAGCAGGGAGCTGGATCAGAAGTGGAACAGGTAGGATTTGAACCAGTGCCATATGGGATGCTGGCATCACAGGCAGCAGCCCAATCTGCTGAGCCACAGTGCTGGTCCCTACCTGCACTGTTGACCTTAGAAAGGGGAAATGGTTGTGGCAATGGCTGAAACTGTCTACCTTCTCTCACTCAGCCTTGCAGCTGGGTTAAGACCTTTCCAGGTCCTAAGCACTAAGGTTATGCCTTCCCGCATAAAACACAAGACCATAAAATAAGTGAAAGTTTTAGAAATTCTCTAATTTCCCTCACATATGACTAAATTACTGCTTTCCCTTTTTATTTATCAAATACCAGCATTTTTCAAAATGTGTTCTTCTTGATAAGGGATCAAGTGGGAGATAGTTTATTTGTTGGTAGCTTATGTGGCACTTTGTATGACTCTGAATAATCTAACACTGTGCAGAATGAAATAAAAGGGACCTAATTCCCCACCCAAAATGATTTGCCTGGCACAGCTGGACATTTCTGGGCAGTTTATATGTTATGACCACTCATTATCGCTGCAGCACCTTCCCAGTTTGCAGAGAGCGAGAAGAGATCCAAGGGATGGAGCAAAGGAAAGGTTAAGTTTGAAGTTGTAGATAAGCAGAAAGGGTTGGAGCATGGGAGTGCTGATGAGAAAGGAGGCATGGGTGAGGTAACTAAGCTGGAGCCCCTTGGGCAGCCGGGGTTCCTGGAGGCTGGATACCAAAAGGAAGTAGGAGAGGAATACAATTGACTGCTTTGGTTAAAGATGCCCCCACCAGTCTAGTGATGCATGGTGGAGAGCCACTATGGCAAGGGCAACTAACATTACAAAGAGGGGTTAAATGGGGCCTCGTTCTCATCTGTATTTCTCTGTGCTAGTGTAGGAGAAAGCCACAGAGACTAAACTGTGACCTTGTGAGGCTGGATCTATAGTTCCCATCAGACTACTGGTCCTCACCCTTTCCCATTCTTCACACCTGACTAGGTATAAAGTCAGACTTACATGCTTGCTATGGCCCCTAGGGGTACAGGGACAAAGTGCATGACAGAATGGGAGCAAACAAGGAGAGGCAGGTCCTTAGTATAATATAACCAAACAATGAGTTAATAATAATAATGTTAATAATAATAAAAACCCAGAAAACATAAAACTGTTGAAAACCCAGAACCAAATTCTAAAATATTTGGATGTCTGGGACTGGTGCTCTGGTGCAGTGGGTTAAGCTGCCATCTGCAGTGCCAGCACCACTTATGGGTGCCAGTTTGAGTCCTAGCTGCTCCACTTCTAATCCAGCTCCCTGCTAATGCACCTCGGAAAGCAGTGGAGGATGGCCCAAGTCTGTGGGCCCCTACACCCATGTGGGAGACCTGCAAGAAGTTCCTGGCTCCTGGATTTGGTCTGGTCCAGCCCTGGCCATTGCAGCTATTAGGGGAGTGAACAACCAGCTTATGGAAAATCTCTCCCTCTCCCTCTCCTTCTTTCTCTCAGTAACTCTGGATTTCAAATAAATAAATAAATGCTTTTAAAAAGTAAAATATTCAGATGTCTAAATTTTCTTTTAACAAATGGCAATATTTTTGAGAACTCCTATTTTTATTCTGTCATTGTACAAATACTCAATTTCCCTGGAAGTATGTGCTCATCTGATCTATATTCTATAACACTGACATTTCTCTTTTCATTCATTCTTAAGCTGATTCTGAGTAAAGACTGCCAACTGTGTCATATTAGCCATGGCTATGAAATGGACTATTTTCCACTAGTGGCTAAGATGAGACCAGAATATGGAAAATAAAGCAGGCTTTAAAAATTCAATTTGCAGTAGATATATATGAATAATTTATGTGTCCTTACTTTATAACATAATAATTAAGGTACCATTGATTTATTACAAAAAGTTAAAGTATGTTTAATGATACTACTTTATCTGTGAATTTAAAATTAAAATATAAATCAAAGGTATCATTAAATATAATTTCACCTTACTGTATATTTCAAAGTCCATGGGTTATTTTATTCTAATGCTTATAATCTCTTAATTCAGCTAAAAAAGAGATGACTCTAAGAAGTGACATGATAAATAATTTAAAGCGTTACATTTTATGCCATAATCCTGACAAGAGAAGTGAAAGACGATCTAAGGTGGCAGAGGTTCTAAATTGCTGAAAAGGTATTAGCATTCTGGTCTGAAGTTTTGGCATATGAAAGAGAAAGTTATGCTTTTTGACAGTTTCTAATTGAAAGATTTACAAAGATTTGAAATTGATAATGGTTTTATTGATTTGGAGTGAATTTGTAGAATCACTATTGTGTCTAGAGCTATGATCACGACCAGGAAAAGAAAAATAAATTTGACTCCTGGACATCACAGAAGGAGATTGACTCAGAGGACCAGAGAATGGATGTCTGCGGTGAATCATGATGGAATGGCAATCCCAGGAAGAGAAAGAAAAATATCAAGATCCAAATCCATACTTTCTTCTATGAAAGATGTATTTTGTGTTAACCCAGCATTTTCACTGAACGTGTCTTATGATTATTTTAGCTTATTAATGATACTATAATAGTAGCTAGTTGGTATTTATCTCCAAGGCATTCTACATGCTTTGCAGGCACTTTTTTATTATTCTGCACCATATCCTTGCCAGGTGACAATATTCATCAGCTCCTCCTTCTAAGGCAATTTAAAGAAAGAAAAACAGAGATAACAAACAAGGAACAGATGAATAGCAGAACTAGGATTTTAAAAACAACAACAACAGAAAATTTTCTCAGATTTTGATTCCTATCCTGGTATATTGTGCACAAAGCTTTTTCTGCCTTGCTTGAATGTGTATGATCTAAAATAACCAGCATGCAGTGAAAGTCCAACAAAGCAAAATTTTATTTTTTTTGCAAGTTAATTAGTGATGTTTTTGACAAGTGTGAGTTTTCTTTGGTACCTTCATGGGAAGTAAAACAACAGTTTCTCATATTCCTAAGATGTATTATATTCTAAGAAGTAGACATTCCTACTGGGGGCGGGTGTGGAGCTAGGTGCTGGAGGCAGTTCTTACTGGAGGTCTTAAATGGCTCCTGACATTTTAAAGTTAAGCCAACCAAAGAGGGTATTGTTAGATAGGAGGGGCTTTGAAATTTTGTTACAAGATCTTTGCCTTGAAGTTTTGAGCAGATTATAAGGCCATCTGTCCAAGACAGAAAGTGATAAAGCTACTCCCAATATTTATTCTTGCTATTTAACAATACTTTCTAACAAAACTTGATTCTGACTGTGTTAAAACATCAGCTATTCTGTACGGTAAGGAAAATAATGTTCTGGTTAATTCAAATTACCATGAATATATCTGTTTTCAAATACTACCCAGGACAACAGAGTCAGATATTTGCCAGGAAATTGATATTGTGGATATTTAATTTTTTTTTCTGAGGATCGGAAGACACTACACAATCACACAATGTCACCAAGGCACCTTAATAAAGAGCAGTTTTCCTTGTGCCACAAGTGAGCTGAAGTGACAGCTGACAGTTTCAATTACTAGAATGCTGGGTAAGAGTGTTGATCTAGAAACACAAAGCAGCATGTAATTGCCTTATGGAGCTCCCTTTCTTTAAGATTGGTTTCAACTTCTCTGTGTTTTAAAAGTACTCATGTCAAAACCAGAAACCTTAACCTACAGCATTGCTGTTTGAACTCCAAGTCCAATTTAAAGCATCATTACAGAGGCAGTATTAGCTCCTGATGTAGTAAAAGCATTTACCTAAGTATCAAGTATGTGCTTTAAGCTCTAGATTGTTGTGGTTTCTTTTTGTGATTGGGCTTTTCTTTTATTATAATACAGAGGATTTTCTTCTTTGAGTGATAAAAGCTCAAACTCCAATCAATTGATTTAGAGGACTGTATATAACTCACTTTACCCACTCTGGTAAATGTGCTGATGCTTAGTGATATCTGACTTGACTTTGCCTTAGTGATTATAAAAATAAATAAATATTGACTTCCTTTCTGTGAAGGCAACAGAGGTTTTTCAGTCTGATGCTTATTTTTGTTGCTGCTCTTTTCAGAAACCCAAACTGATGGAAGAGTTACTTGCCTCTCTGAAGAATCAACCAAATGCAAAAGGATTTAGCTGAGATGTAGGCAGAAATTTCCTGAAACATGTGAACGAGTTTTATTAGGCAGGGATGTCCGCCTCACTTCAAAGCCAATCAGGGCTTGAGATGGGAGAGCAGAGAGCCAGTGCAATGGTTGTCAATGGCCTGTACCCACCTTCACATGTTTGGTGCTGCTGATTGCCAACTTCAGGCTAAGGAGGGAAATGAAGAGGATGAGGAGAGAGAAGACAATGTAGAGTGCTTCCTTTTGACTTGGAGTTTTGAAGGCTAGTACCTAGGAAGCTTGGTCTTTACCACTGAGTTAAATAAAAGAATCTTAGCCTAGCATTTCAAATCCTTCAAAATCTGGCTGAAATCTGTCTCTGGGCCTCTCTCAGTCGTCATCCTTTCCAGAGATGCTGGGCAACCAAGTAACACTGGTTCTGCGCTTTCCTTATAGAATGCACCACAACGTTTTGCCATACACAGTTGGTCACACTTAGACTCTGGCCTTCACAATATTCCTTTGAATTTGAATCCTATCACGCTCCCTTTTATTTTAGTCCACATTGTTACTGGTGTCATGTTTTTGTTTAAAATAATAAAGATTTGTTTATTTATTTATTTGAAAGTCAGAGTTACACAGAGAAAGGTAAAGAGATAAAGAGGGAGAGAAAGAGAGATACAGAGAAAGAGAACTTCCATTTGCTGGTTCACTCCCCAATTGGCCACAATGGCCTGGGGCTGGGCCAGGCTGGCACCAGGACCCAGGAGCTTCATCCAGGTCTCCCACATGGGTGCAGGGACCCAAGTACTTGGGCCATCTTTTGCTGCTTTCTCAGGTGCATTAGCAGGGAGCTGGATTGGAAGTGGAGCAGCCAGATCTCATACCAGCTGCCACATGGGATGCCGGTGCTGCAGGAGGCAGCTTTACCCACTACACCACAATGGAGGCCTTTATTGTTCTTTGTTGGGCCTGCTCCTGCCTGATGGCCATTGCACTTCCTATTTGTTCTGCCTGGAATGCTCTTTCTAGATATGAGGCGAACTTCTTCCATCATCTTCTTTAAGACTCTGTAAATCTCAAATTTCCTCTGAGGCTTTCCTTGACCACTCTATCAAATTACAGTCTCCTGGTCCTCCCCAGATCACCTATTCTGCTTTCTTTTTGTCATAGCACATTTTCTGCTGTACAGTGCCATTTGCTTATATGTTATGTTTCTTTTCTGTTCTCTGCCACCACCAGAATTTAAGTTCCATTCTAGCAGGGAGTTTCTGTTCTTCACTACTATGTATCCAGCACCTAGAAACAATGTCCAATATATAGTGTGCTGAATAACTGTTCACTGAACAAATGACAGAATTGTTACTGTATCCTTTGCCTGAAATTCTTCTTCATATATACCAATCTCTTAAGCCATCCTCAGATGCCACCTCTTCCTGAAACTTTCTCTGATTTCTCTCACCATTTTTCCCTCCTATGATTCTCCACGGGATAACCTATGATTTCTCCTGTTTGAAATAAACTTACTGAAATTTCCCCTATGATGTAGTGACCTATGTGTTTTCTTCTTCCTCTTGTAAATATTTATTTCTGGAGGGTATGGTTGTATTGTTATTCATACCCCTTTCATAAAGGACTTAAACATGAATTTGAGCATTCCACTTCTGGGATGGTAGCATGAGGAGCTCCCTAGACACACTCCCTAGTGAAACAGTGATAGCTGATGAAAACTAAAACAAATATGAAAATTCTATTAAAGGTATATGGCAAGTGAAGAAATATTTATTCAAGAAAATCTACTAAAACTCAGTAAGAAGAGTTGGAGTTTTTGTGGCACTTGATTTGTGACCTAGTTGCTCCCTCAGTCCTCTCCAGCTCACCTTCTTGGAAGCTCTGCTCCATGTGGGTGTGGCCAAGAAGATGGGATTCCCTCCCTACTCATCTCCCACTCAAAGAATAAGGTGTTGTGATGGGAGGGGCAGGCTGCCAGCATTTCTTACCTAATCCAACTCAGAATTAAAAATTTAAGATTTCAGGGTCTGGTATTGTGCCACAGCAGGTTAAGCTGCTGCCTGCAACACCATCATCCCATATGAGCACTGGTTTGAGTCATGGCTGTTCCATTTCTGATCCAACTCCCTTATAATGTGCTTGGGAAAGCAACAGAGATGGTCCAAGTACTTGGTTCGCTGCACCCATGTGGGAAACTGTGGGATTTCCTGGCTCCTGGCTTCAGATCTGCCCAGCCCCAGCCAATGTAACCATTTGAGGGTCAAATCTGCAGATGGAAGATCTCTCTCCCTCTCTCTGTGTAGCTCTGCCTTTCAAATAAATACATGTTTTTTAAAAGATGTAAAATTCCTGGTGCTTGTGGCTGAGAGATTGAGTGGTCCCTTCCTCCACCCAAGCTGCACTGATAGAGACTCTAACCAGGGCATATCAGTATAAGAATACTGTGGTTTTGACCATCCTCATCCTTGCTCACTTGTAGGGCAGAGTTTTTATGGCTGGAAAGACAAGCTCAGAACAAAGGTTACTATCCCTAGTACTTGATGCTGTGTCTCAGAGATTTTTCCCGTGTGCAGAGAAAGTCTATAATAACAGAAATCTCTGAAGAATCCTCCAAAGAAACTAACTTTATTGAAACAAAGTACCTAAAGGCATTCTTGATAGCAATGGAGATGTTGGTAGTGAGTAAATAAGAGGAGACTTAAAGATTTTTTTTAACTGAGAATAGCATGTTGAACCATAGAATAGCTTAGTTCACAAGAGAAAATCAAGCAATGATACATCTATGGAGAGCCCTCTCGGGGTCAGAAGAAACCTCAAAGACTCTCCCTAAAACTCTTCCCACCTCATTTAATTGGATTTCACTGTGGAGAAATTTTTGTACCAGGGCATTGTCGAAAACAATAGAGAAATCCACCCCATTAGTGGAGCATAACAACTGAGTGTGATGCCAACTGGACTGAAAGGTTGAGAAAAAAGACGAGGAGAGTCCTTCTAAAACCACCGCTATCCCAGAATGACTGTGTATGTGCCCAAGGTGGTGTCTTTTGAGTAATGACACCACAAGCTAAACACTACGGGAAAACAGCTTTACTAAAAAATAGCCTAGCCAAGCCATTAAACTAATAAACTAAAACAAAAACAAAAGCTTCAGGGAGTGATAAGGTGAATCAGTACCCAAAGTTGGTATAATACTTAAAATACCCATTTTTCATGTAAATTAAATAAAAGTTATTCAAAAAGAGAAAAAAATAGGGAAGTGTTAACTAAGAAGAAGTAAAAGAGGAAGAAGAATGTGGAAACTACTCCAGATAACAGAAACATGTCAAATGTAAGAGACTAGGAATTTAAAGAAGCAAAAACATTTTTGAATAAATGAACTATGTTTAATGGAGTAAAGGAAGCTATGATAAAAATGTGCAATCAAATAGAGCATGTCACTAAAAAGATATAATTTTAAAAATCAAGAACTGAATGGAAATTTTGGAGTTAAAAATATGATAATCAAAAACAAAAGTTTAGTAGAAGCCAACAGTAGACTTCAACTGCCACAAGAAAAACAATCAATGAACTTGACAACAAATTAATAGACATTATGCAATCTCAAAAACAGAAAAAATAATGAAGAAAAATAAATATTGAGTAAATGTGGTACACTATAAAGTACACAAAAATACGCATAATAGTCATACCAGGAAAAGAGAGAAATAAACAGAATATATTCCAAGAAATATGGATGAAAAGTTCACTCATTTCATAAAATACATTGGTGTACATGTCCAAGAAGCCCAATGAACTTCAAATAGGGAAAATATAAAGCGATTCACATGCAGTCACATCATAGTAATAGTACTGTGTAATGGAGTAGGTGTTTGATATAGCTGTTAAGATGCCACTTCATATGCCTGCATCTCATATTTGAGTGTCTGGGTTTGAGTCTTGTCTTTAATCCCAATTCCAGCTTTCTGCTAATGCAAACTCTGGAAGTAATAGATAATGGCTCAGTGGTTGGATCCCTGCCATCTATGTGAGATACCCAAATTGAGTTCTGGGCCCCTGGTTTCAGCTTGAAGCAGTTGTGGGGATTTGGGGAGTGAACCAATGTCTGTCTCTGTCTCTCTGCCTTTCCAATAACCTGAAAAGAAATAAAAGCATTTTAAATGCTAAATGCCAAAGACAAAAAGAAAAATCTTAAAAGCAGCAGGAGAGGGGTCAGCACTGTGGTGTAGCATGTAAAGCCACTGCTGTGGGGCCAGCATCCATAGGGGCACTGGTTTGAGTCCCAGCTGTTCCACTTTATTTAGTTCCCAGCTAATGTGCCTGGGAAAGTAAATAGGGAACCTGGAAAAAGTTCCTGGCTCCTGGCTTCAGATTAACCCAGCTGAACCAGCAGAGGGAAGACATTCTCTCTCTCTCTCTCTCTTTGTAACTTTGCCTTTCAAATAAATAAATATTAAAAAAGAGAAAAAAATCAGCAGGATAATAGACAAAAATGACTCATAATGTTCAAGAGAACTCCATTAAGATAAACAAATGATTTCTCATCAGAAACAACAGAGGCCAAGAGGCAGTGGAATGATTTATTCTAAGTGTGGATAGAAAAATGAGTAACCATATTTATCAATATTAGCCTTCAAATATCAAGGCAAAATTTAAAAATTCCATGATGAACTAATAATGAAAGAATGTGTTCTAAGTAGGCCAGGTTTATAAGAACTATCGATTGAGGTTTGTTGGTATAAAAAACAAGTGATCATACAAAGTAATGTGATTTTACATGAAAAACAAAGGCTGCTATGCAATTATAAAGATAATATAAATAAATATTTTTTCTCTGTTATTGATTTAAAAAGCAATGGCATGAAAATGTTGTTGCCTTGTAACACAGAGAAATGCAATCTATTTAACATTAACAACACAAATGAGGTGGGTGGGCACAATTAGATTAAGGAAATGTCACTAGATGGTAACTCAGATCTACAGGAACAAGTAAAAAGAACCAGAAACGATAAATAAGGTTAATGATACAAACTATATAGATATATATATTTGCCTTTCTTTCTACTCCTAGCTTGTCTAAAAGACATAAAATTATATATGGTATTATAATAATCTACTTCTGGTTGAAACATAACCATGTGGGGGTCAGCACTGTGGCATAGCGGGTAGAGCTGCCGCCTGCAGGGCTGCCATCCCATATGGCTTCTCCACTTCCAATTCAGCTCTCTGCTATGGCCTGGGAAAGCCGTGGAAGATGGCCCAAGTCCTTGGACCCCTGTACCCACGTGGGAGACACAGAAGAAGCGCCTGGCTCTTGGCTTCGTATCAGCTCAGCTCCGGCCATTGCAGCCATCTGGGAGTGAACCGGCGGATGGAAGACCTCTCTCTGCTCTCTGTAACTCTTCTTTTCAAATAAATAAACAACTCTTCAAAAAAAAAAAAAAAGAAACATAAACGTGTACCTCAAAAAGTTTGTAGAAAATTGAATTAAAATATGTTTATTTTTGTGCTAAATATTAAAGTCATTCATAGATTTTTCATACTACTCAATTCCAAAATCTTTCTTTATTTGAGAGGCAGGGAACTAGAGAGGGAGCACTGACTCATGGGTTTACTCCCAAAACAGCCACAGTGGCCAAGACCAGCCAGGGCAAAACCACAAGACAGGGACTCAATTCAGGTGTTCTATGTAGGTGGCAGGGACCCAACTACTAGAAATTTCCTCGGTTTGCATTGGCAGGAAACTGCAGTTGGGAACTGGAGCTTGAACCCATGCTGTCCAATATGGGATATGGGCATCTTAACTGGCATCCTAGTAGCTGGATCAAACTATTCATGAGCTATTTGAATACCCTTTGTATGCTTGGATTTGAAAATATTTTTGTGGGTTGGTGCCTTGGCATAGTGAGTTAAGCCACTGCCTGCAATTCTGGCATTCTACATGGATTCTGGTTCAAGCTGCAGCTACTCCATTTCCTATCTAGCTCCCTGCTATTATGCCTGGGAAAGTAGCAGAAGATGGGTCCAGTGCTTGGACTTCTGCTACCTATGTGGGAGACGGGGATGGATTTCCTGGCTTCAGCCTGGGCCAGCCCCTGCTGTTGTAGCCATCTAGGGAGTGAACCAGCAGATAGAAGATCTCTCTCTCTCTAACTCTACCTTTCAAATAAATAAACGAATATTTAGAAAATATTTTTGCATCAAAATAAACTCATTTTTTATTTTCTTGGAAATTTATAAAGTATCCTCATATAGATATAATGTTTATGATAATGGCACAAAAATGGAGGAGTACAATATAGGACTAAATTTTCTATATTTGACTGAATTAAGTAAATATTGGGCTGGTGTTGTGGTATAGCAGGTAAAGCTACTGCCTGTGATGCTGGCATCCCATATGGGTACTGGTTAGTGTCCCAGTTGCTTCACTTCTGATCCATCTCCCTGCTAATGGCCTGGGAAAAGCAGCGAAAGATGGTCCAAGTGTTTGGGACACTGCCATCTATGTGGAACACCTGGAAGAAGCTCCTGGCTCCTGGCTTACTCCTGGCCCAAACGCTGGCTGTTGTGGCCATCTGGCGAGTGAAACAGCAGATGGAAGATCTTTTTCCCTCTCTGTCTGTAACTCTTACTTTCAAATAAATAAATAAATCTTTTTTAAAGAAAGTAAATATAAAGTGGATTTTCATAATATATTCAAAAACATGATTTAAAAACCTATTAGGTTTTTTAGAAAGTATTTACTCAATGCAAACAAAAAGCAGTAAAAGAGGAATAAACAAAACAATATGAAATGTACCGAAAACAAAATGTACAATGGCAAATGTAAATCAAACTTCTCTGTCTCTACACACATACCCAAACACTTTTGCTTCTTTCATTTTTGGCTCCAAGGAAATAGAGGTGGAATAAAAGCAGAAAAAAAAATTGAACTTCACTATTCCAATTGTCATTGCTTTTATATATGTTTTACCTGTGTACTCCAGTGGGGAGGTAGCATGCCGTAGTGAAAAAAAATTTAGGCTGGGGAATAACACAGATGAGACTGCTAGCAAGTTGCTTGTCATTCTAAGACATAGCTTTTTTTTTTCTTAACTAACAAAAAGGGATGACATAATTTGCTTGACAGTGTTGCAGTGAAAATGAAATCACTGTTTCCCAAGTGTGGTTGGTTATGCAGATCTACAAGTATTTAACAAAACTTAATTTTGTCTTCCAGGCCAGATTGTCAACCCTCTTGTCTTTCCTATAAAACACAAGCACTATTGCTAGTTTCTTGGGTTTTCATCTAGCACCTGAGGAGCTAATTTTAAATAAACAAATTGTATTTTTAAAACAATTTATGTTTTGAAGAAGTAATGCATTTACATGAGTTGAAAGCAGAATAAGGAAAGCAAGAGTATACAAAGTACTCAGGGAGATGTATTTCTCCTGTCTCTACTTAGTGCCCCTCTTTCTCCTCAGGTAAATGATACAACTAAGTTCATGGACATTCTTCTAAGCAAGCACAAAGACACATTATTCTCCTCCTCCTCAATTGTTTTTTTATTTTACACAAATGGAAGCAACCTATTTATATTGTTCTGCAGCTGTGCTTCTCTTTTAATAGCATATCTTGCTTATATGTCTATTTAAGAGAGAGTTTTCTTATTACTTTTTAAGCTACATGGTAGTCCATCATTTGGATGCTCCATAGTTTATTTAATCAGTGTTCTAATGATAGATACTTTTTGATCAAAGGTTAAATGGAAATAATAAATATACATAGTGAATATTTCAAAGTGTAAATTGAATTGCATTTATTATTGTTGCAATAATGCATGGTAACAATAAAAGTCATACAAGATTTGAATATGAAGAGGATAAAATAAAAATTCATGCTTCTTGCTCACAGGTTAAATCCGTGTATTGGGTTCAAGTTTGTTCCACATATCTCACTATTCTCAGAGCAGGAGCTACCCAGAACTACTGATGGATGACAGAAGCACAAGAGGCTAAGCTACTTACATCAAGTTCGCTAATACTCCTGTGGTCAAGCAAGTCACAAGACCAAACCTAATAAAATAGGAGCTACTCAAAGTCATAAGATAAAATGTGTGTAAAAGTGCAAATCTCCAATAGTGAGGATGCAAAGAATGGGGAACAATACCAACATACCACGTAATAAATAATGGAACTTAAATTTGCCTCTCATCACATACTGCTCACTACCTTCCCTTCCAAAAAAAAAAAAACACTATTGTCAATTTCTTGAGTATTTCCCTAGAAATATTTTTGTAATAGAGGTCTGTGTATATAATTTCAGCAGATATTGCTATAATGCTCTGAAAAAATGGTTGGACTATTCCATACTCTAGCTACGTGTGAGTGAGAGTTTATTTCTTCACATACTTGCTAACAGTGTGTACTATCCAAAATTTATCCTTTGTCATTGTTTAGGTTGCAATTATTTATCAATCTATATATGCTCATTTGTATTTTTAAATCTGTAGTATCCATTTCCTTTGCCTATTTTTCTATTGAGTTGCTTTTTAAAATTGATTCATAAGGGTGCTTTATATATCTACAAAATACTTTGCTTGACATGTTACATTTTTTTCTCCCAGTGTATAGTGTCTCTTTTGATTTTGCTTATGGTGTTTTTTTTGTAGAAAGGTTTAATTTGTATGAAGTAAAACTTACTATTTGCTTTATGGTCCATGGTTTTGAGGTTTGCTTAGAAAGGTTTCTAAGGAGGTCTACTCCTTACAGTGCTGATTTGACAGTTCTGGGACATGGTTCCAAGAATCTTTAACAAGATGCTAAACAAGTAATTCTGGCCCTCATCCAGGTTTAGAACATGAATGAAATATAAACAAATATGTAAAGTACCAAGCAAGTAGTAAACACACAATAACTACTCATTCTCTGGTGTCTCTCATTACTATCCAAAGAGACAGCTTTGACGTTTGCCTTGGGCAGAGGAGAATAAAGTGAGGCTTTTTTGGGGGGAGGGGTGTATTTTTTCTGCAAAGTCACTTACCTCAGTTACTGAATTATGATAGATTTTTGGCATCACTAAATGGATATCAGCTATTTTTACCATGAATCAGTGTGGATCTATCAAATATCCAAGAGTTGGTGAATTCTATAAAGTTCCATTCTTTGTCTTATTAGGAAGGTGATGATACTGACCCTAACCTAGTGGATGATCTGAATTGATATATTTAGAAGTAGTGATTGAGTTGAATTAAACAAAGCCAACACTTTCACCTTTTTCTTTCATGTAACCAAGGAAATTTGGGCTAAGAGGCCATATGTAGGTAGGGGAGTGAACCATAATTTGGTAATAGTCCTTGGTTGTAAAATATATTGGACCTGAATAACCTAAGCATATATAACCCTGGTCTTGTTCTTAGGTGCTTATCATATGACAATATCTCATTAGTTCCTTGGGTAATTATACTCACTTCCTCTTGTCCTTTCCTGGGATGGGCAGAAATCAAAGATTTTCTTGAAAGTATTTCTCAAATGTTAATGTGCATGCAAAATTACTCCTTAATTACTTGTTAAAGGGCAGATTCTGATTCAGGAGGACTGGAAGTCATGCCTAACAAGCATGTCTAACAAGCTTGCAGGTGATGCCCCAGTGCTGCTGGTCAATGGACAAACTTTTAGGCAAAAGGAACTAGGGCATACAGTTTTACCAAATTCTTTCTGAAAGATCATTTGATGCATTCCTCATTTTCTTGACATTGTATTTCTTTTGGGGTGCTAATCCTCACACCCCCAGATCCTTTTAGATCACATCATTTAACCATGAACAAGACTTGTAGAACTGGACAAATAGCCTTCTCCGATGGGTTTTCCCCCACTCAGAGAAAAACCACTGATCTGCCATAGTCCCTTAAATCCCAAATTTTGGAAAGACTCGTTAAAGTGGCTGGTGAAAGGTGATGTTATCCAGGAGAGTAAGCTTAGCTAGAGTAGTTGGGCATTAATCAGATTGGAACACCAACCACGGTCAGCAAAGACAGTATTGAAAGAATGGTGAAGTGCATGGTAGAGTAAGTTCTGCTAGGGTCAGAGGTGTTAAACGATACATAAAAAGGCACTCGTTGTTGTGGGGAGCAACTGAGACTAGGCTAAGTTACTGGAATTAAGACTTATTCTATGCATCTGCTCTCCCACAATATGGCGCTGGGAGAGGAGGAAACAGCTTCTACACAGCTGCCTCCAGTTCAACCAATAAACAGCAGGACCTGCTCCTGATTGGAGGAGAGCAGCGTACTCGGCATGTGGGTAGCAGAGTTGGGATTGGTGGAAGAGGACTATAAAGGAGGAGAGAGACAACATGCACCAGGAACATCTATGAGGAACACCTGAGCAGCCCCCGAGAGAGCCGGCTGGTGGTGTGCCGCTCCCCCGTGGAAGTGGGGAAAGTGGCAGGGGGAACCGCCCTTCCACGGAGGTGGAAGGGTCGGTAGCCAACCCGGGAAGAACCAGCAGCAAACCCGGGGAGGGCCGAGCAGACAAAAGAACAGCGCAGGGTCCTGTGTCGTTCCTCCACGAAGACGGGGAGCTACACGTTGTTAGAGTGAAGTTGAGTCAAATCAGATGCTGAAGGATGATGAAAGAAGGAACCAACAGACAGGAAGAGGTTTGTTGTTGTAAATGAATTGTCTATTTTACTTGCCTAGAGTATTGTTGGCTAGGATATTCAATGGGCTCCCCTTCTCCAGAATGCTCTTTAACAACACTCTCATATGAGTAAGGTGGCCTCATCCTCTGGTCAAATGGCTTCACCCAAAACAACTTAGGTGCTCAGCTAAGGCCCAGGGCCTGAAGGATGATGCCATCCTAGTGGCCAGACTGGACAGTGCCAGGAACTCCATGTGTACAAACAACAAAAACCTGGGAGGGTAACTTAGTATTGGTTTCCCTCAAAAGGATTTTTCCTTTTACAGCTGACCGACCTAAGACCTCTCTGGATCTCCTGGCTTAATTCTAATTGCAGAAGGAATTTACCAGGACGGGGGTGGGGTGGGGCGAGGCTTTTATTTATTTTTGACGGGGAGGGGCGGGAATTTGATGGGTGGAATGGTTCATAAGTGAAAAAGAGTGTGTCAACTTGGCAAGAGTGGCAAGGGAGTGTGACTTTAATCACGCACAGGTTCAGGTCTTAAAAGTTGAATGGACGTGCTCGCTTCGGCAGCACATATACTAAAAAAAAAAAAGCTGAATGGATGGCGGGCTGAGACCAAGCGGCCAAGAGGAGGGGTGGAAACGCAGGGATGTGTGCTGCGCATCACAAACAAGGCGCTGGAATGCTCCCTTCAGGTGCCTGTCTCAGTTTCTTGCTCGCTCTCTGTGGATAATGCGGAGCGATGGAGCAGCCTCGGAGAACAGCTGGAGAAAGCTCGGAGAAAGACAAATTAATAGGAGCCCAGCGTAGCAGCAAATGTTGGCGCACAGTGTTCAGCTGACCCGTTAAATGAGCAATCCTGTTAAGTGTGTTAATCAGCCCCAAGCCTGAGAGCCGGAGGAACGCTCCGGGAGGTACCTGGCTGGCAAAGAAAGGATACTTTGCATTGCTGCGATTGAGATCCTGCAGGTTCCTGGGTATTAGGCCCTCTCCTCGTCCCTTTTAAAGACGGGGATTTTCTAGGCTGCATGACATTGGACCAGCAAGTGATTAGGAGCATGCCTGGGTAAACAGCAGAATGGGGCCCCAGGACCCTACCTGTCTGCCTGCCCTGTGATTGGTGGAGCTGAAGAACCCTGAGTCTCGAGGCTCTTTTTCGGGAGAGGGGTGGAAAAATGGAATTCTCCCCGGTACTGGGAAGCTCATATTGTAAGTAAAACTAGGTGCCCCGCATCTAAAAACATTAAGTTCTTATGTGCGGGGAGCCAAGCGGGTGAACTTCTGGGTAAACCACAAGTCTATTTCCTGTTCAGTCTCTGGAGCTGCGGAACAGGAGAAATGAACTTTGCTTAGGGTTTTCCACACCTGCGTTCAGTTCAGTTGAACACTGGCCCCCAACGCTGTATGCCGGCCTATTCTAGTGCGGACGCTAGACGGCGCTGCCAGGACGCGCTTTCTTTCTCCGGGGAAAGGTAAGAGAAGTGGCGTGTTTTTTTTTTTTCTTTCTGTAACCGGGGAATGGGGGACTTGGGGTTGGCAGCCTTGCCCACTCTCCTCACTCTGCCTCCCCTCTCCGCCTCCCCAAATCCAAAGGGGTGTGGAAGAGGAGGAGCAGAAGCCGCTCTTTTCCGTGACGCGCCAGAGCAGTTCTAATTCCCACCTCCTCCCCGGTGGAATCAATCAGCCAGGAGGCATCAAACTGTTAGCGACGAAGACGCAGCTCTTGGTACTTCCACTCCCCTGCCACCCCCATCCTAGGCGTATTTTGGAGGCGGCAGTAGCGCTGGCAGGATGTGAGGCGACCTGGAGCGCACCTCCCAGGCGCCGCTCTCCTTTCAGTGCTAGCAGGAACGTGTGGTCTTTTTGCGCACTGGGCTCCCAGGCAAGGCTGGAGCACCGAACAGAGAGGTGGGCTGGCAGAGTTCGCACTCGCAGCCGGCTCAGCAGTCAGGTCGAGAGGGTACCTAGGGGGTCTGCTTCCTGGTGGTGCAAGAGCCGCAGCTTGAGGTGCCCGCGTTCTGGCTTGCACCGCTTGGCCCAGGCAAGGTGCGGCAGGAACAACGCTGCTCTGAAGAGAAGTCGCTGGCAAGGAAGAGGCTGGGAGGCGGGCGACCTAAGAGTCGAGGTACTCTGCTGAGAGGCTGCACCTGCCATTCTAACTAGGGCTGGAATGATTTAAGAACCTCCCTTCCAGCTGCCCCGAAAGTCCGCAGAAGCTCCGCTGAACTCTAGAAATCGGCCCCGGGCCGGAAGTTTCCCGACATCCTCTGGCCAGGACAGGGAGCAGAGAAAACGGGCGGGGCTGCCGGGTCTTCTGCCGGGATAGACCTGGGCTTCCCTACGCCTCCTGCCGCGCCGCTAGTCTTCGGGCAGCGTTTCTGACCACCCAGGAAGTCCGAGCCCGCGCTCTCCAGAACCCGGCTCGCCATCTCGCCTTGGACATGGAACTACACGCCTGAGACTCGCTGGACTGTGCTGGCTGTTTTGCAAGGCTCAGGTAATGCCTGCTGGCAAAACGAAACAGTTGGCTGGCCAGAGCCAGGGCGGGAGGGAGAGGGGGAGAGGACGCGCTGCGCTCTCAGGTGGCCGCAGGGAGCAGGCAGGCCGTGGCCAACTGAGGCTCTAGTGCTCCTGAAGCCTGGGTCCCAACGCCTGCAAACTTGCGCGCTTGCGTTCTCTTTCTTCAGCTTTCCCAGAAAGTTTAAGGTTCAGAGCTCCCAAGACTAGGGGTTCCTTACCTGCAGGAGCGTGCGCCATGGGTCAGGTGTGGAGGAGCCGGTGGGTCGCATTTGCGCGGCGGGATCTTTGGGGGTGTCTGCAGTGGCGCGCGAGCTCTGCAGCCTGGAAGGCAATTTCTCGCTGGGCGCTTCTGACTGTCCACATTTCTGCCCGTGGCGGAGGGAGTAATTGGCGCGGAGAATGGGGCTCCTGGGCGGAGCAGCAGGGGGTTCTCCAGCATTGCGCTCGGGTTCCTCGGGATTTCCACCTAGGGTGAGGTGGGAGTGGAGTGGAGGGGAGTGTTGGCGATCTGGGACCATCTTTGCCTAACGGCACTCTCCCGCGGACCCCGAGCCGCTTTCTCTCCTCTTCCTGCAAGAATTTCCGCTGCCCCTTGAGCGAGTTCCCGGGTTGAGTGAAGCTCTCCTCACCTTCGCTCAGGGGTGTGAGGACTGACTGAAGCCGAGTTGCGCTTCAGACTTTTTGTGAGGGAACCCCAAAGTGAGAGAGTGGGGAAGAGTGATGTGTGTTTCTGTGGTCTAATTCTGCCTCAGGTGTTTCCGCTGATCCCTCGCCCCGTTTTAGGGACTTAACAGGAGGCATTAGTAAACAAGCAGGTTTTCTCCATTCCACCCACGAAAGTTCTGACTGGGCTAAAGTGTTGGAAAAGTACTTCTCGGCTGAAAGTTACTTTGCAGCCTTGCGCGGGTATTTTTAGTTTTTGGAGTGTGGTATCTTTTTGGGCATAGTTTAGTCCTGAATTGGACACTTTTCTACCACCACTACATTCAATCTCGTGTAGACGTCCAAGTGAACTTTTCCTTTACTTCTTGGCCAAGGGGACCACGTGTAGACCATTAAACGCGCGGCATAGCTGAGGGCAGACCAAACAGAATTAGCAGGGTGGTAGGAAAGAATGTGTCCCTGAGGCCTTGCAAGTTCAGCGGGCATCCCACATCAGGAAGACTATCAGTTACAGGGTTCCTGGGAAGGAAGGTGTTAAGTGTTCCGGACAAGAATGGGGGGGGGGGCATTTTTCCACTGACACACCACCTCCCACTTCCCCACGGTGGCATGCGTTGTCCCTGAGGAGTTGGGGGTCCTTGTGCCCATGCATGCTGCACCATTGTGCTCTTTGCCACCAGGGTCGCTTGAGCTTCCACCTCTTGGCTGCCACTCCGAGGCGTTCCTCTCCGTTTCTTCTGATAGTATTTGGGCAACTGCCCTGAGACCCAGGGATAGTGAAGTTCCCAGGTGTTCCAGAGCCCGGGCTTCAGCGGAAGCTTACTTCAGCTCCTTCCAGCCTTTCTACCCCCTCTCCAGCACGGAGTAATCGAGCCACTGCAGTGGCACCACAGGGCGCTGGATCCCTTGCTCTGGCTCCAGCTCTAAGCCGCCCCATCACCGTGTGAGCGCTCCAATTGCCGGTTGCCCTAAGGCTAGACAGTCCGCAATTATGCACGGAAGCAGTTGATTTAAATAGAAAGCATTTAAATCTGGGTAAAAGATTGTGGCATCAAAGGCTCCTGGCTTCACTGCCCTAGCTACAGCTCCTGGGAAGGAGGGACAATTGGCCAAGAAATCTGCCTTGGTGACAGCAAGCCTTGACCTCTTTTGTTTTTGCCTGGTAGGTCAAAGCCAGGCCTTTTTCTGCAATAGCATTGGGAACTTAAATCCAGCTTTGTGGTATAACCTCTGCTACCCTCTTTAATTTCTAGCCAGTCTTAACTCAGGTTGAGCAACGGGGTCCTATTTCTCTTTCTGTGGGGCTCTTGCTAGAAACTCTGCAGAAACTAAAGGTTCTGCTCAGAGGTTGGGGACTTTGGGATGCTCCCAGACTGTGTTTTTTTACAGGCAAGAATCAAGCCTCAGTCTTGACTTACCCATTCATTTCCTGAGACACAGTTCCTTAGTTGAGTAGGACATTCTTATTTGTCCATTGCTGGTAATAGAGTGAATACGGGGCTCTGCTGCTTACCAGGGTGAGCTGATGGTGTGCCGGCATGAGGAGCAATCTGAATTAGCCATCTGGAAAATGTCTCCACAGGTGCAAGGCTCAATGAAGTTTTATTTAGCTGTAAGAACACATACTCTAAAGAACCTGGCTATATAAAAGACATGAGTTAGGAAAGGACTACTGCATTTTTAAGACAATAAATGAATCTTAATTCATCAAATATGTTGGCTTGTAGACTTCATTGAAATGGGTCTTTGAAAAAACATTTGCTATTTGTGAAGAAGGGGAAAAGCTGGGAAAGCAAAATGAGTTAAAATATGGTTGAAATAATCATACACTTTAATTAAACTGAATTGTGTGATGGCCTGAGTAGATTCTCTGACAGATTGTGGCAGTATGATGAAACTTAGAGGAAGCGCCATTTCTCCCTTGAATTTGGATATTTCTGTACCATGGCAGCCATGATCACAGCTGGGACTGCTGGAAGAATACACTGCTTTCTTCATCTGAGATGTACCATAAGCTCCTTGGTGAAAATGCACTGTAATCAAGTGGAAGAGATAACAAATCCAAAGTTGGAGCTATTCAGTAAAATATGAAAGAAAAATCGCTGCCAAACCTTGAGGTGTGGGCAAGCAGGGATTTTTCAGGGCTGATTCTAGCTATACCCAGTAGCTCATACCCTTTAAACCCTGATGTTGGTCATTTGAGCCTAGGTCGACGAGAAGGGTGATTAGAGCAAATTTGGAAAGAGATAAATATTGAAGCTGTAATATGTTTTCCGGAGCTGGGACTTGAAAATATGCCTGTTATTATGTTGACACTCTGAGCTATCAGGGGCAAGGAATTTACCAAAGTAAAACAGTGTAAGGCCTGATGTGAAGATGTTTTGCATGGCTCCATCTGGCCCAAGCCACCACTTGGGCTGGTTCACATTGACCTGGCTCCTAATGACAACAGAAGCACTGGAGTGAGTCCATTGTGAGCCAATTTCTTTCCAGCTTCCCCTGCCATAGACAGGGCTTCAAATCTTGGGTTAAACAATCTAAATCTGTGTTCTCTGGGCTACAGAGCCCAACATTAGGCTGCCCCTTCCTTACTGTATTTTTACCTTTAAAGCACACACCTTCAAGTAGCTACACCTTGGCTTCTCTCCTGAATTCCAAAATGTTTTACCTGCTTTGCTTTATTCCTCTACCTTGGTGTTCTATTGGCATATAAAATATACTCAAATGCTAATTCAGTGTTTTCCCTCAAGCAAACTTTTGTCTTTGTTTCTTTTTATTTTTGATTGACACATTTGTAATTGTACATATTTATAAGATGTGTTTCCATATGTGTCTTGTGTAGTGCTAAATCGCAGGACTTCTTACCTTGTTTATCTGTGACTCCCTTCTGTCTCATTCATTCCTGCCTCTTGCAGCCTGTCATTTATTAATTGCTTTGATTCTTGTCTCTGGAATGGGTTTTGTTCCTTTACATTCCTACTGTCACCACCTGCAATCAGGTCTTGGATTCGTCACTTTGACCTGCAGGAAATGCCTCTTCTACCCTCTTTGGTCTGATCTCCAATTCAATATATACTGCATATGAAGACCAATCTTCCTGGAGTCCATTTAGTTCTTCACTTAAAAGTGTTAAATACCTAGTGAGTGGATGTTAAGTGGTATGGATTGTTATTGAATTTGAAATTTCTAGCAATTTGAGTTGCCTGATACATTTAAATAGGTTGCATTGTAACCCTAAGAATTTCTCCACCATTTCAGGTGTTTACATAGCATGGACTTGCATTTGGCCAGGAGCTCAAGCATGAGATTTGAGAGATTGGACTACATGATGTGTCAGTACTGTAAACCCAGAAAGCCCATATCATCCCTTCAACATCCAAGGACCTGAGTAGTGTGTTTCCTACCAGTTTGCCTGCTGAAACTGTATCTTTTAAAAATAAGTATTGCATTTTCAGAGTCCTGTTTCTTACAGTCTGTTTCTATGCCTGAATGGGTTTTTGTTGTTCTGGCTCATTTGGGTGTGTGTCACAATTGGAAATATCTAGACCTTTAAGAATTTTTAACATGCTGTGCTTGCCTTGTACTTTGTTAAATGTTTTTTCCTTCTTACCATGCTTAATAGTTATAATAATCTTGAGATGGGTGCTCTTTCCAAGCTAGGAAACTATTTTATTGATCCCACAAACCTAGTATTGCTCTGGGGTTCTGAACTCAGATGATGCTAGTCTTCAGTGACTTTGTTCTCTCCTCACTAGCTCTAATGTCAAGTGTAGGTTCTTTAGCTAGAACTCTCGGGCTCTGAAAGTTATATTTAGCATTAGCCTAGCTAGTAAGCCTTGTTTCTCACTGCCTTCCTACTCACATAATCTAGACAGAGCTGACCACTCACTGTTATCTAACATAACCTTTGTCATTCAGCTTTTGTGCCTTTGCCATCCTTTTATCATGAGTATTTTCCTCTTCTCCCTATCACATTTCTATTTCTCTGCCTATTGACAATGAACCATGTTGAAGAAGCAGCTTAAGCAGCTGGCTTGGTGGTGCAGTGAATTAAGCTGCTGCCTGCCATGCCAGCATCCCATATGGGAACTGGTTTGAGTCCCAGATGCTCCATTTTTGATTCAGCTTCCTGCTAATGCACCTGAGAAAGCAGAAGATGATTCAAGTGCTAGGGTCCCTGCCACCTACATGGGAGACCCAGATGGAGTTCCTGGCTCCTGGCTTCAGCCTGGCCCAGCCCTGGCTGTTTTTGGCGAGTGAATCACCAGATGGAAGATATCTCTTTGGCCATGTCTCCTCTCTCTGTACTGCCTGTCAACTAAATCAATAAATCTTAAAAAAAAATGAAGCAGCTTAAGTGTTACTTCTTCTATGCAGCCCTCCCTAATTTCTCATGTCTCATAGCAAAATTCTTTTGAAATTGACACTTTGATTCCTCTTATTTACCTTGTTCTGCAACTATCATTGCTATCTGGGTATTGATTATTTCCTCTACTACATTTTAAACTTCTGGAAGGCTGCCTTGTCTTTTTTATTCTGGAGTGCCAAACATGTAGGGGACATGTGTTAATGTATTTATTTGAATTGCCTTTGATATCTCAGGGTTAGCCTTAGCATTTTACTGAAGTTCTATATCTGATATTTTAGATTATACTGGAAATTATGTGCTGATAATGCTATGAAGCAGTATAATAGAGAAGTGATTTTCTTTAGATAGCTATGCTCTTCAAGTGCATAAAGTATATACATTTTTTAAAGATTTATTTATTTGAAAGTCAGAATTATACAGAGAGGAGAGGCAGAAAGAGAGGTCCTCCATCCAATGGTTCACTCCCCAATTGGCTGCAATGGCTGGAACTGTGCTGATCCGAAGTCAGGAGCTTCTTCAGGGTCTCCCACACGGGCACAGGGGCCCAAAGACTTGGGCCATCTTGTACTGCTTTCCCAGGCCATAGCAGAGAGCTGGATCGGAAGTGGAGCAGCCAGGACTAGAACCAGAGCCCATATCGGATGCCGGCGGCTTCAGGCCAGGGCATTAACCTGCTGCGCCACAGCACCAGCCCCAGTATATACATTTAAATGAATTATAATTAAGTGAAAGGAAAAACTCAGTCCCTCAGTTTTACACTAGTCAGTAGCCACATATGGTTAGTGACTACCGTATTGGTAAGCACAGCTCTAGAGCATTCCCATCACCACAGAAAGCTCTACTGGACAGCGGTCCTCAATCGTTTTCACCACAAACATGCTCACAGAGATGGCCTCTTTCATGGGTTTATGCAGAGTTATTCAGTGTTCTCAGTGTCCCAGTGGTAGTGCTGCCACTTTGCTTTCTTGTCAGAACGCAAATCAGTTAGTAGCATGATAGGAGTCACCTTTGACTCTAGGAGAAAAATCAGATTTATAGTGCACCATACTCTAAAATAAATCTCAAATGAAATAGTGTAGAAAAAATGATAGGGAACTTGTATTGCCACATAAATTGTACTAGAAAGTATAATAATTAAAATATTGTGGTATTTGTGTAGGAGCAGGCAGATTAATAGAACTATGTCCAAAGAAATTAAAATCCATAGTCTGGATGGGTTAAGAAATGATAAAGAGCCATTTGAAATTCACAAGTTTTGTAAAAAGATGAATATTTAAAAAATTTGGTTAAGACAACAGACCTAATCACTGAGAGGCAATTTAATAAAACTACATCTACACTTTTTAAGTTTTAAGCTTTTTAGTGAGAGAAATGCATAGGAGAGTGAGGGCGTTAATCTAAGGGTACATCTACACTCTTTAAACCAATGTTAATTCCAGTCAAATCAAAGATTTAAATGCAAAAAACCATAAAGGTATTCAAAATATCTTACTTGGACATCTACATATATAATTATACCCTAACATTTTATTTTTATGACATTTTACCATCGAGATGTAGAAGGCATTTCAAATCATTTCATAAGGACTGAAAGCTTAAGTGAAAGATTGATACATTTAACCTTCAAAAATATGTATAACAACATAATTGAGGTTAAAACCAACAAATGAGAAAAAATGTGACATATAACAATGGGTAGATTGCCCTAATATAAGAAGAATTTTAGATATCAATTAAATCTCCTGATAGAAAAATGGTGAAAATTCATGAACAGAATGTTCACAAACTGAGGAATGTGAAACTCAGTTTGAAAATAAAAACTGTGTTCACAGATTAAGAAAGTTTAAAAGACCAACAGAAACAGTGTTGGCAAGGTTATAGGGAGATGGATGATGCTTCATTTCCAGAGGTTCGGTTTTTGCAATGTGTACAAAAAATGCAAAACACTTCCTATCATCTAGCAATTTCACTAAGAATTTTTTCCCTAAGAAGATAAATGTAGACTGCTCAAATTTGTATATACAAGGCTGTTCATTTATGTATTGCTTATAGTAGCAAAGCTTTGAAGACAATCCAAATGGCTGTAACAGCAGATTGACTGGGTCAATTTGGATGTATCAATTTAGTGGATTCCTTTGTATGTGCTAAAGATAATGTAGACTTACATTTATATGGAAACATATCCACAAGTGCTATTTAGTGGAAAAGGTATGTTACAAAGAAATATCATTCAGTTTATGTACTTGTGCATTTCTATATATGCATATATATTTTCATCAAAATAATTATAGATGGAGATATTTTGAAGTTTATTTTAAAAAGTTTATGCTTTTAACTATAAGAATAACAGTACATCTGACAAAATGTATATAAAATGCTTATCTCAGTACACAGTACTCAAGTGCTTACTGCATAGTAGCAGTTATGCTCATGTAATTGACAAGATAAGCCAATCAAAGTTAAGGGTGCACTTCACAAGGAGACAAGTGTTAAGAAATTATATCAATGTGCCAGGGGATTTCAACTCAATCTTACCAAGGAGGCAGGTACCAATGCCAGCACACTTGGTAAAGTGACAAATATAAATACATAACTGATCCAAAAGATAGGGTAAGTGTCGAAGAGATTACACAAATAAGACCAGTGTAAGCAAATAATGAAAGATAGAATCAAAAGGGTTGAGAATGATCCTGCTGGGGAAGCAGGTCACACAGCAGACTCACAGAATGGCAAATGCCCAAAACAGCACTCCTGTCTCAGGATCAACCCTTGGGACATTCGGATCTGACTAAAAGGTCCATGAGAGTCTCTCAGGCATGGAAAGCCACGACACGGTGGCAAAAAACAATCTAAATGAAAGATCCTGATGAACAACACTCCAGCAGAAGGATCAGGCCATCAAGGAGAGAGGCGCCTTTCTCTGAAGGGAGGAAGGAACCTCCACTGTGATATGGCGTTGACTAAACAAATTCAGAGTTGGTGAACTCAAGGGGCTTCCATAGCCTAGACAGCTCATAGCAAGAGTCTCAGGTGATTGCTGACGTCATAAATAAGAGTGCCAATTGTTAAATCAACAACGGGAGTCACTGGGTTCATGCTCCCCACGCAGGATCTCTGTCCTTAATGTGTTTAACTATGAAACTCAAAAACAACACTACTAGTCGAACAATACCCTATACCTTGTGTGGTTGTGTGAGTGCAACCTGTTGAAATCCCTGCTTAGTATATACTAAATTGATCTTCAGTATATGAAGGTAATTGAAAATGAAACGTGATGAAGGGCGGGATGGGAGAGGAAGTGGGTGAGGGGAGGGCCACGGGAGGGAGGGAGGTGGGGGGGGGAAGCCACAACAATACAAAAGATGCATTTTATATTCTACTTAAAACTATTGGTTGAGCTCTGTAATTAATACACAATTACTCTTAGGTGTTTAATCAATGCTATAACTAGTACTCAAATAGTATTTTACACTTTGTGTTTCTGTGTGGGAGCAAAATGTGGAAATCTTTACTTAACATACGCTAAATTGATCTTCTGTATATAAAGATAATTGAAAATTAATCGTGATGTGAAGGGGAAGGGGAGAGGGAGTGGGAGAGGGGAGCATTGTGGATGGGAGGGAAGACACGGTGGGGGAGGAGGCTATTGTGGTCCATAAGCTGTACTTTGGAGATTTATGCTCATTAAATAAAAAAAACCAAAATTATGTCATAATTCAAATAAAATTAGGTTTGGAGAAGACTTTTTAATAAGTGAAGAAATAAAAATAGATCATTTCACATGATCTACATATATAATAGCAAAGAAATAGATATATTGGAACAAATAATTATTGTTGAAGGCATATATTCCCAAACACAACTTTATACCAATTACCTCTAAATAATGAAGTGCTTTTAGACTTCTTTGATATAACAAAATATTGTATATATCTTATACATCCATATAGTCATTACATTATTCCAGATACCAATTTTTTAAAATTTAATACAGTAGCTTTGAGATCAGTCACCTACCATAACATTCACTCATTAGTAATACCTAATTCAATGTTTTGCTTTTTTGAGGTGACATTTTTAATTATAACTGAAGGATACGATTTCTAATTATTTGCGATGTTTCCGAATTATTGGTGGGGAAAGGACCATCCACTATAACTTTGATTTAAATAGACAAGGATAAAGCCTTTTTAGGTGGGTGCCAATGCAGCATTTGTCAGCAGGAACTTACTTTTCCCATTAGTTCCCTAAGGCCAAAAATAGCCTTGCCAGGTTCAAAATACAGTTGATTTTTGCCCCCATACACCCTTTGGTTTTTTATAGTATTTATGAGTGTATCACTATTTTGGATAAAAACATTTATGCTAATAATCAGCCTTCCATTTAAGGGGATACTTAGAGCTAGCAGGTCTCTCTCGGTTCCTGAACCAGCCTTAACATCAACAATGCCAAATCCTTATCTGGGGAAAGTAAGCCAGATCAGCCCCCAAATGCTCTTTGACTGAATATATGCTTAAGCTTTCTAGGAGATGGAAAAGGTGATTTCCCTGAGGTCCACTCCCTAGTTTGTTTAATGTCCCCTTTAATGCATGGTTCAAATATTGACCAAGACCTGTGGACTACAAGTAATAATGATAGCCAACATTTATCAGGGGCTATTATATTCTGGGCACCATTCATTTTTTTTAAAAAGATTGATTTATTTGAAAGTTGGAGTTACAGAGAGGCAGAAGCAGAGAGAGAGGTCTTCCATCTGCTGGTTCACTCTCTAGATGGTCACAGTGGCTGGAGCTGTACTAATCCGGAGCCAGGAGCTTCTTCCAGGTCTCCCACATGGGTGCAGAGGCCCAAGGACTTGGGACATCTTCCATGGCTTTCCCAGGCCATCAGCAGGGAGCTGGATCAGAAGTGGAGCATCAGGGACTCGAATCAGTGCTGGGCACCGTTCTAAGTGCTTTATGTGTATTAATAAATTTCATCCTCATAACCCATCATTTTTGGAAGAGGAAGCGGACACAGAATAGTTCAGTCATTTGCCTTAAGTCACAAAGCTGTTGTAGTGGTTAGTCTGGGGTAAAAATTCAGCCAGTCTAGTTCAGAAACTTGGGCATTTAAACACTATGGATACTATATATATTTCTATGCTAAGAGTATCAAGATATCATTTTTAGTTTTTGATGTAGCTTTCAACTGTTCTATAATTAGAATATAGTATTGCTACAGTCACACAAATATATTAAAAGTTGAATTAGGCTGGCGCTATGGCTCACTAGGCTAATCCTCCACCTGTGGCTCCGGCACTTTGGGTTCTAGCCCCGATTGGGGCGCCGGTTCTGTCCCAGTTGCTCCTCTTCCAGTCCAGCTCTCTGCTGTGGCCCAGGAAGGCAGTGGAGGATGGCCCAAGTCCTTGGGCCCTACACCTGCATGGGAGACCAGGAGGAAGTACCTGGCTTCTGGCTTCAGATTGGCACAGCACGCCGGCCGAAGCAGCCATTTGGGGGGTAAACCAATGGAAGGAAGACCTCTCTGTCTCTCTCACTGTCTAACTCTGCCTGTCAAAAAAAAAGTTGAATTAAAACTTCAGATTGAGCCACAGACAGCCCTCTGAACTTTTTTTTTTTTAAAATAGTTTTTACAAAGTATCCTAAGGCATTGGTACTATGGCCCATGGAGGTAGTAAGTGCAATCTGTTGACATGAAGATAACTAAATTTTATAGCCCAGAAATAAAAATACATCCCTGAAACTTTTGTTTTGGAACCTAAAATGTACAGTTATTTCCATGTTGAGCCTAGTGACTGCTTTGTGATAGTGTTTTCTGTCTGTAATGTACTCCTTTAGCTCACAGCCACATCTGACTATATAGACTCATATTACCCAGAAGCCCCCTCCCCTATTCGTAGATCAATCTAAGGACCATTTTCTCTGCGGTAACATCTACAACACTGAAATTTTTCTAGAAAATCCATACCTATGTTATGGCCAATGTCAAACCAGTACCTGGTCTACAAGTTCATCTAGAGTCTATAAAGCTGTTAAAATTTTTTTTTAATGTTTTTAAATTAAATCCCCCTCCCCTCCCCCTCTTCCCCTCCCCCTCTTCCCCTCCCCCTCTTCCCCTCCCCCTCTTCCCCTCCCCCTCTTCCCCTCCCCCTCTTCCCCCCTCCCTCCCCCCTCCCCCTCTCCCTCCCCCCTTTCCCTCTCCCTCCCCCCTTTCCCTCTCCCTCCTTTCCCTCTCCCTCCCTCTTCCCCTCCCCCTCCCTCTTCCCCTCCCCTCTCACCCTCCCTCTTCCCCTCCCCTCTCACCCTCTCTTCTCCTCCTCTCCCCCCTCCCCATTCCCCTCTCCCCCCTCCCCATTCCCCTCTGCTCTCCTCTTCCCTTCTTCTATTTGGTGAAATACTACATTTGACCAGGTATTTAGAAATTCCGTGTCATCAATTATCCTCACAGGCAGCTGAGGAATGGTATTCCAGAATGGGGTTGGGGGGAAGGCCTATGCAAGAAAGGCTTATGCAAAGATCAGCAGGCTGGGTCAAGTTGAACAGTAGACTACATACTGGTAGAGTAGAGCAAATAAAGGAGTAGGATCTCACTGAAAAGAAAGCAATTACAAATACAGAAAGTGGGGAGGTTAGAATGGATTCTGTGGCACTGAACTGGATGCATTAGAGTCAACTCATAACCCCCTCTCAGTTTTTGTGTCTGTTTGTCATACATATGTGTTTCCTAACCATCCACTGTGGAGGCACAGAATAGTAACACCACAGTAGTAGTAAACATAAGAAACACTCAGATACTGGTTTCTAAAAATTGGTCTTCCCTAAAATTAACAAAGCTCTTTAGACAAAAATGCTAATCTCATGCTTGGGGCAGGAGAGGAACAAAATGAGCCTGGAACAACTGGTGCTGCCAGAACAGAAGAATATTTCAAAGAATGATGAAGCCATGTCAAAACATGCACAGCTGAAAGGTCTTTGCTATCAATATTTGGAAAACGGAATGCTAAAGCTTAATGGCATGAATTTCAAAGGGGCAGAAGTTTGCCCTGGAAAGCACAGGTGAAAGTGATACTGGGGAGGGAAAATCTTTCCTATCTCTTGACCCTAATCTGGATCCTCCAGAGGATTCTGAAAGGGACCTTTTGATAAAGGTTGGAGAGCATGTAGAGAATTATAGAAAGGAATCTGGTGGGGCAAAAAAAAAGTTATGTAACATAATATGAAAAATGATACAGGGAATAGGGGACCCAATAAAAGGAAAGAGGTGGTGAGAAGCTCCAGTGTGTCAGTAGTGCAAATAGTCATGAGAACAACTCATTCTGATTGGGAAGAAAGAGGGCTCCAAGAGATATGTTCTAGGAAAGATTATTTCTGTAAGGATTTTTGAAGATCTATTGGGAGCACCTGGTTATAGATAACAGAAAATGAGTCAAGCAAACAGTTATTTTCACTAATGTACAATATATAACTGCAGGAAAAGCAAAGTTGTAGAAGAAAGGAAATAAAATCACAATATATTTGGCTCAGAAGTAAATATACATAATAATGTAAAATTGTGGCATAACTACTTGAAGAATTGAGGGAATACAACCGGTTATTATCTTCCATATTAGGAACTCAATGGGTAATATATAAAATTGGCTAATTAAGAAGTGGAAATATAAGGGTACTATTTATAAATATGCAGATAAATAAAAGAAGAAACATCTTAAAATGTTTAGAATTGACTTTAGAAACAAGGAGTCAGGAGTGGAGGGGTGTAGGTGTCATAGTATATCAGGTTAAGCTGCAGTTTAGGATGCCAGCATCCCACGTTAGAGTGCTGGTTTGAGTCCCAGTTACTGTGCTTCCAATCTAGCTCCCTGTTAATGCACCTGCAAAGTACTGCCACCTGTGAGGGAGACCCAAATGGAAATCCTGGCTCCTGACTTCAGCCTGTTCTAGCTCTGTTTTTGGCATTTGGGGAATAAAAAGTAGATGGAAGGTATGTCTGTCTCTCTGTCACCCTCACTGTCACTCTGTCTTTCAAATAATAAATGTTAATATACAAATGTGAAGGTGCAAAGTAATGAAGAGGGCGTAGTGTCATTAAATATGTATCTATCTGTAACTGCCCCCTGCATCTTTTATGTATATAAAGTTGTATCTGATTTATATAGGGATAGAGAAAAGTATGGAGATATTGATTCCAAATTGATACATTTTGGGGGGAAGACTGTAAAAAAGGAGCGATGGCTGATTTTTTTTTCCTTTTCACTCTGTTTTGATTAATTGCAGCAAATTACTACTTCTGACATTTAGAACCTAAAGAAGAAAAAAATTAAAGGACTCCCATGATTTTTTCCCCTATGCTCCACAGTAGTCTTTTTCTTTTTCTGGATAGGCATAAGAACTATACTTTAAAAAAAATCCACTACCTTTTAGTCATGGCTGTAACTCACCTACTTTGTAATTTCCCTCTGATAGAAAACTTGGTAGAAGCTGTTTTCTAAGAAGACCTGGCTACTTTAAATAGATCACAGTGGGTATACAGAATACTTTCAGGATCTTGGATAGGAAATGTCACTACACAGCTTCTTTGGCCACCAACAGCCCATGACTAGAGACAGTTTTCTAGTTTGCAGCATTTTGAACATTTGGACTGGGAACCATAGAGACCTCCTTCCTGGATCTGGTAGTCTCATCTTGGGCCTTATATTTGTTGCTTTATACTTTTGGCAAACACTGACAGTGAAGACCACTTAGTTCACAAGGGACCAAGCTTAAAAATAGAATATTTATTGAGCACTTGGGGTGTATCAGATACTGACACTTATGGAGCAAGTCTGTGATGGAGGCATATATTGACTGAGAGAAGGAGGTTTGATAGAGGAGGACACCCAAGGTAATGGAAAGTACTACACTGGGATTTATGACCTCCACTCTGAGTTACTCTGTCTCTACCATGCTAAGTAACCTTCAGCATGCCACTTCCCTGCACTAGCTCTAAATTTCCTCTTCTGTGGAGTGGGAAGGTTGGACTCAATCAATGATTCTCCTGCTTCAGTATGCATTTGAATTACCTGGGGTGCTTGTTACAAAGACAGCTTCCTGTAGCCTGCCTCTAACATTTATTGAATTAGATTCTCTAAGGAGGGGGAGAAGACATAAATACAGAGTTCCTGATTTAGGATGATTCAATTTCCAATTTTTTGACTTGCTATAGTGCAAGAGCAATAAACATTCAGTAGAAACTGTATTTCAAATTTTAAATTTTTATCTTTTCCTAGTCTAGTGATATTTGGCATGATTTTATCTCATTATGTTGGGGAGCTTCTGATTAGTCCCCCATCATAAGTGGAAACAACTAAACTGTCGTTGGTTGCTGAGCTGTGATGTTGGATAGGTTAGGTGTATTAATGCCTTTAAAACTTACAGTGGGTTTATTACAACACAACTCCATCATACATGGAGGAGGATCTGTAGGTATTTTTCACAAGTATGGAGGAGCATCTATAGGTATTTTTTCACAAGTTCCCTGGTAGTTCTGGTACATGTGGTTCTTGAATCACATTTTGAGAACTCCTGAACTCCATTGTCTTTTCATTTCTAACATGTCATGACAGAATATCTTCATGACAGAATATCTAAGTGTAATGGGTAGGGATGTAATTGAAAGAAGCAGCATCGAACGAATGACTTTTCTCATTCATTAATTCACTGATTCAGTAATTATTTTTAACTGCTTACTATGTGTCTGTTGAAGACCTGTTGTTCAGTTTTTCCGTATGTCTTATTGATTTTGCTGACTTGGAAAGTAATTGGTGAATAGTCTGCTTCTGAAGACCAGCATCTTATAGTAGCTATATCAGTGCTTAGTGATGTGCACGATACTTAGAATTTGATACACAAGGCTAAGGATGATGAACAATAGCTAAAAAGTGAGAACAACCCAAATGTCCATCAACTGATGAATGAGTATACAAACTGGTCTACTTGTACTATGGAATATTATCTGTCAATAAAAAAGAAATTAAATACTGATCCTGACAAAATGGATGAGATTTGAAAAGGTTCTGATAAGTAAAAGGAGCCAGACACAAAATGTCACACAGGGTATGGTTCCATTTTATGTGAAAAATTTAGGATAGTCAAATTGATTGAGATAGTAAGTAGCTTAGTGATTGCCTACGAATGGGCTTGGGGTATGAAGTGGATGAATGGGGAGTAACTACTAATTGGTATTGGGTTTCTTTTTAGGACATTGAACACTTATAAAATTTATTGTGATACTTTCATAATTCTGTGAGTACATCATGAAAATATAGAATTATACACTTTAGGTGGAAACATTTTTGCTATGCAAATTATATCAAGAATGCTAATATTTATCAAAGAAGAAATATCAATATTACTGACTGTTCACCAATTTGGAAGAGATTATGGCAACTTTTAATATAAATGGAATATAAAACACATGCTGATTTTAGCAGTCTTTTTATGCAAACAGTTTTTAAATTACTCTGCTCCCCATTTCAGGTAGGCATTAGGAGTCCATCCTGTGTGCTAGTTAAGTACTCAGAAGCAGTCTGTTAGTTGACAATATGCAAACCTTTTTTACATTTACTTTAATTAAATTCAAGTATTTTTGTCCATTAATGGACGAAGGCAGCTGGTGTGACTACTCTTGGCCTTGCCTGCATTTGTAGTTGTGTAAATAGCAGTAGAATGTGAGCCCCATGAAAAGAGATTTCACAATGGAGTGACCCTAATGCAGTATTATTTAGGCAGAAAGTGGTATACTTCAGATTGAATAAAAAAATTTTCAAGAATATCTTTTAAATTTGCTCTCTCCTTGGCCACCAGCTCAGGAAGAGTTGTGAGCAATTTTAAACTATTTTTCTAGAATTTAAGTCAGCATCATGGGTGCTGACCATCCCTTTTCTCTCCTCCTTCCCCCTCCTTCTACTCACTTGTATCTCCCTCTCCCTTCACCACTCTCTCTTCCTCCCTCTCCTCTCACTCTCTTGTAGAATGTATGAACTTTTAAGAAAAGGGCATTTTGTTTTTATCTTGGTGTTTCCAGGTATTAGTACAGTATATGAGACATTGAGTTCTTAATGGATGTTTGTTTAATGAAACAAGGTCTACTGTAGTGTTTCTCTTGGGGAACTAGAGAGGTCCTAACTAGAGTCCTTTATGCAAATAGGATTCTGGGCTTGCTTTTCTATTCCCAGGGTTCTTGAGGTGAATATGCAAATTCAGTCCCTTGCTACATTCACACAGAGATGCACCACATGCATTTTCAAATACCTAAATATTAATCACATGCCGAAATCTGTTAACTAATTGCTGGTCTGTAAACAATGTACAAAGATTAAAAACATATAGGAAAGTATGCACACACACAAAAACCCTTGCAGAATACAGATTGAAATTTTATCTAATTCTGCTCAGTTTCAATTCTCCTAACATTTTTATTAATCTGCACAGTGTAAAAGCTATTCAGGGGACCCACACAGCAGTGAAAAAATTTGGCCTAGCTACAAAATATGGTCTAGCATTTCTTTTTTTTTATTTTTTAAAGATGTATTTGTTTGTATGGCAGAGTTACAGAGAGTCAGAGGGAGAGACAGAGTGAGGTCTTCCATTCGCAGATTTACTCCCAAAGCATCCTTAATGGCTGGAGCTGGGCCATCCAAAGCCAGAAGCCAAGAGTTTCCCCTGGGTCTCCCACATGGGTACAGGGGCACAGGGATTGGGCCATCCTCTGCTGCTTTACAAGGCAAAGCAGCAGCAAGCTGGATTGGAAGTAGAGCAGCCAGGACTTGAAATAGCGCACACATGGGATGCCAGATTTGCAGGTGGTGGCTTTATGTGCTATGCCACAGTAGATGTCCTGATTGCCAAGTAATTAATAACCACATGCAAACCTTTGCCTGAAGTTGTACTTGCTTCAATACTCACTTCCAGGGCTATTTTCAAAAATCAGTGCCAAAATATCAATATTAATAGCTGAGCCGCCTTAGACCATGATTTCACTGAGAGCTTCCTGTGTTAATACCTTTCAGTTTCACCTGCATCTTAAATATGCCCTGTATATTAATAATCTGAAGTAGAAAGATTCGTTCATTCTCTAAACAAATGATGCAGGGGCCCAAGCATTAAGATCTTGGAGTGATGAGGAACACACAAGGCTGGGGTTGAAGCCATGGTCCTGAAGTCAGATGCTGACCATCGACCCCAGAAAGAAAACCGAGATAGTGAGATGTGTCTAGGTAGCAGACGAACCTCTCCACCAAGAGAGACCAAGGCAGGATGGAGGGCCAGAAATCCAACTCCACTCAGAGGCCGCTGGCAAAGGACAGACTCTTCCTGGCAAGATCTGAAAGATGAAAGGCAACAAGAAAGAGGAGGCTGCACCCAACTGGGCAAGAAAATATCCAGGAAACAAGTGGTTGCTGAGGTAGAGAAGGTAGAGATAAGTTTGCAGACAATGTAACTCTCTGCAGGCTCGGTGGGGGGGGGGGAGTGGTGGGGGTGGGGGGTAGGGGTTGGGGTGGGGGGCGGAGGAATAGGAAGGAATAGGCAGGAGAAGCCTGTGCTCTACAAGCCCCCCTCCATGCCGCTCTGGCTGGAGGTCTTTGATTCTAATAAATCTTTTTAAATTTCAAAAAAAAAAAATGCACCAGAAAGACCTGTAGGACACTCAAGAAGGTGTCCATTGAAGCACATCCCCTGGAAGTCCAGGAGCAATGACTGCACTGGCAGTGTGTTTCTAGCATTTCTGAATGGCTTAGTACCTTCTTAGTAAAAATCACAATTTGGGGGCCAGCGCTGTGGCATAGTGGGTAAAGCCACCGCTTCTGGGGCCAGCATCCCATATGGGTGCCGGTCCAAGTTCCAGCTGCTCCACTTCCAATCCAGCTCCCTGTTATAATCAGCAGAGGATGGCCCAAATGCTTGGGCGCCTGCACCCACATGAGAGACCTGGATGAAGCTTCTCTTGCTGGTTTTGGCCTGGCCCTGCCTGGGCCATTGTGGCCCTTTGGGAAGTAGTAAACCAGAGGATGGAAGTTCTATTTTTTTTTTTTTCAAATAAATACTTCCTTTAAAAGAAGCGAAAAATCACAATTTTAACCTTTTGTTCTTTTCCTTCTGATAACTGGAACAAAGTAAAATGGTATGTTTTGAAATTAACTGAAAATTGAAGCCCAGGAACCATTTGCTTTGTTTGGGAGAACAAGTTATTGGTTATATTTGGAGATGCATAATTTAAAACATTTTTACATTTGTTGAGCACTCTAAAACTTTCATCGCACTTGCATGTCAAATATTTCATTTGAGTCCCCCAAACAGTCTTTTTTTTTTTTTTTTGACAGGCAGAGTGGATAGTGAGAGAGACAGAGAGAAAGGTCTTCCTTTTGCCATTGGTTCACCCTCCAATGGCCGCCACGGCTGGTGCGCTGTGGCTGGCGCACCGTGCTGATCCGAAGGCAGGAGCCAGGTGCTTCTCCTGGTCTCCCATGGGGTGCAGGACCCAAGCCTTGGACCATCCTCCACTGTCTTCCCGGGCCACAGCAGAGAGCTGGCCTGGAAGAGGGGCAACCAGGAAAGAATCCGGCACCCCGACCGGGACTAGAACCCGGTGTGCCGGCGCCACTAGGTGGAGGATTAGCCTCGTGAGCTGCGGCGCCGGCCCCAAACAGTCTAGAGATAAGCAGAGCATGGTACTATTTTGTAGAACCACAGGGCTTAAAGGAACCTAAAGGAAAATACTTCAACTGCCCCACCCTACTTGGCAGGTGCCAAAACGAGACACAAAGAAGGTCAATGGTTTGCTCAAGGTGGTACTGCAGGATACCCTATGCAAGGCATTCAGCCTATAAATGTGTAATGATATTCAGAGATAGAAAACATCGCTGAGACCAGTGTGGTGATCAAGGTTGGCAGGCAAGGATTTGAAGCTGGGGGTCCCTACCTGGGGTACTAAGCACAGCCCTCTCTCCCTCAGTACCTTTTATACACATCAGTTTGACTCTTTCCTATCATTGACTTTACTATAATCTTCTAAATATATATACCTTCTGCAGCCTCCAAAGCAGTTAAACCCCCATCAGCAGACATAAAATTTCTTGGTCTGACAATCTTACTTTTATGTTGCCTTCAGTATTTCAGGATGCCTGAGGTGCCATATTGATTAAGCTGCATTCTGGAGAACTAAATATATGTAGAATATTATATGGCTCCCCGACTGAGCACAAAACCGTAAATTAATGGATCTCTCTTGTTGACATCGTAAAGTATGCAGGCCTGAAGCACAACTGTAATATTCCTTGCAGGACCATGTATTTTATTTGTAATGTCTATAAAATGAATAGTTGTTCAAATGTAAAAGCTGTGACAGAATACCGATGTTTATATAGGAGGTGACACAGTGGGAGAAGGATGACAGTGAGGACATGTGAAGTGAGAGGCCAGAAAGGGCTTGGGGAAGAAAATAATAAAATGGAGTGATGACAGGGCAACCTTTTGCTGTGGAGGTAACAGTGAGGTTTAATCAACACATCAATCTTGAATATGGTTGCAGATGATATCAGCATGTTTTGGTTTGTTTTTCTATTGGCATTTTGTGGCTCTGAGTGCTGTAGGGTATAACTGAAACTGTGGCAGAAGAGTAGAGCCAGGTGATTTGGGAGATTAGTTAGGAGTACTGCACATGAGAAGGTGTTTCTGTATTATGTGTGTGGGGGGGATTCAGATATAAATGGTGAGGAAAGCAGGCCTGGGGAGTGGCCCAGATTTGAGACAAGTGGCTCACGTATGTATGAGAATAGCATTTTCCTCTTGCCGCTTTGACTTCCTTCTTCAAATCTGCCCAGTAGATTGTTCTGCCTTAAAATACCCCTGCCCCCACTCTCCTCAAGGGGCCAGCATTGTGGCCTAGCTGGTTAAGCCACTGCCTGTGATGCTACCGTCCCATATAGGCACCAGTTCCAGTCTTGGCTGCTGTACTTCCAGCTCCCTGCTACTGCACCTGGGAAAGCAGTGGAAGATGGCCCAAGTGCTTGGGCCCCTGACACCCATGTAGGAGACCCAGCTTCTGGCTCCCTGGCCATTGAGGGCCATTTGGGGAGTGAACTAGCAGATGGATGATGTGTGTGTGTGTATCTGTATCTGTCAATGTCTGTGTCTTTGTCTCTCCATAACCCCGCCTTTCAAATAAATAAATCTTTTTTTTTTACCTTTTATTTAATGAATATAAATTCCCAAAGTACGAACTATGGATTACAATGGCTTCCCCCCCATACCGTCCCTCCCACCCACAACCCTCCCCTTTCCCACTCCCTCTCCCCTTCCATTCACATCAAGATTCATTTTCGATTATCTTAATATACAGAAGATCAGCTTAGTATACATTAAGTAAGGATTTCAACAGTTTGCTCCCACTCAGAAACATAAAGTGAAAAATAATAGATGATTTTTTTAAATGATGATGTAATCAGATCAGACCTATTGTCATGTTTAATCCCAGTGAGAGTCAAGTTGGGAGTTGATAATTTCTTTTTTTTTTTTTTTTTTTTTTACAGAGGATCAGTTTAGTATGCATTAAGTAAAGATTTCAACAGTTTGCACCCCCATAGAAACACAAAGTGAAATATATTGTTTGAGTACTCGTTATAGCATTAAATCTCAATGCACAGCACATTAAGGACAGAGATCCTACATGAGGAGTAAGTGCACAGTGACTCCTGTTGTTGACTTTACCAATTGACACTCCTGTCTATGGCATCAGTAATCTCCCTATGCTCCAGTCATGAGTTTCCAAGGCTATGGAAGCCCTCTGAGTTCTCCGATTCTTATCTTGTTTAGACAAGGTCATAGTCAAAGTGGAGGTTCTCTCCTCCCTTCAGAGAAAGGTACCTCCTTCTTTGAAGACCTGTTCTTTCCACTGATATCTCACTCACAGAGATCTTTTGCCAGAGTGTCTTGGCTTTCCATGCCTGAAATACTCTCATGGGCTTTTCAGCCAGATCCGAATGCCTTTAGGGCTGATTCTGAGGCCAGAGTGCTATTTAGGACATCTGCCATTCTATGAGTCTGCTGAGTATCTCACTTCCCATGTTGGATCACTCTCCCCTTTATTCTATCGGTTAGTGTTAGCAGGTACTAGACTTGTTTATGTGCTCCCTTTGACTCTTAGTCCTTTCATTATGATCAATTGTGAACTGAAATTGATCACTTGGAATAGTGAGATGGCATTGGTACATGCCACCTTGATGGGATTAAATTGGAGTCCCCTGGTATGTTTCTAACTCTACCATTTGGGGCAAGTCACCTTGAGCATGTCCCAAATTATATATCTCTTCCCTCTCTTATTCCTACTCTTATGTTTAACAGGGATCACATTTCAGTTAAATTTCAACACTTAAGAATAACTGTGTATTAATTACAGAATTAAACCAGTCATATTAAGTAGAACAGACAAAAAAAACTACTAAGAGGGATAATGTATTAAGTTATTCATTAACAGTCAGGGCTATGCTGATCAAGTCACCGTTTCCCATAGTGTCCATTCCACTTCAACAGGTTTCCTTTTTGGTGTTCAGTCAGTTGTCACCGATCAGGGAGAACATATGGTATTTGTCCCTTTGGGACTGGCTTATTTCACTCAGCATGATGTGTTCCAGATTCCTCCATTTTGTTGCAAATGACTGGATTTCGTTGTTTCTTACTGCGGTATAGTATTCTAAAGAGTACATATCCCATAATTTCTTTATCCAGTCAACCGTTGATGGGCATTTAGGTTGGTTCCAGGTCTTAGCTATTGTGAATTGAGCTGCAATAAACATTAGGCTGCAGACCGCTTTTTTGTTTGCCAATTTAAATTCCTTTGAGTAAATTCCAAGGAGTGGGATGGCTGGGTCGAACGGTAGGGTTATCTTCAGGTTTCTGAGGGATCTCCAGACTGACTTCCATAGTGGCTTGACCAGTTTGCATTCCCACCAACAGTGGGTTAGTGTCCCTTTTTCCCCACATCCTCGCCAGCATCTGTTGTTGGTAGATTTCTGAATGTGAGCCATTCTAACTGGGGTGAGGTGGAACCTCATTGTGGTTTTGATTTGCATTTCCCTGATTGCTAATGACCTTGAACATTTTTTCATGTGCCTGTTGGCCATTTGGATTTCCTCTTTTGCAAAATGTCTATTGAGGTCCTTGGCCCATCTCTTAATTGGGTTGTTGGTTTTGTTTTTGTGGAGTTTCTTGATCTCTTTGTAGATTCTGGTTATCAACCCTTTATCTGTTGCATAGTTTGCAAATATTTTTTCCCATTCTGTCGGTTGCCTCTTCACTTTCCTGACTGTTTCTTTTGCAGTACAGAAACTTCTCAATTTGATGCAATCCCAATAGTTAATTTTGGCTTTGACTGCCTGTGCCTCCCGGGTCTTTTCCAGAAACTCTTTGCCTGTGCCAATATCTTGAAGGGTTTCTCCAATGTTCTCTAGTAACTTGATGGTGTCAGGTCGTAGATTTAGGTCTTTAATCCATGTTGAGTGGATTTTTGTGTAAGGTGTAAGGTAGGGGTCTTGCTTCATGATTCTGCACGTGGAAATCCAATTTTCCCAGCACCATTTATTGAATAGACTGTCCATGCTCCAGGAATTAGTTTTAGATCCTTGATCAAATATAAGTTGGCTGTAGATGTTTGGGTTGATTTCTGGTGTTTCAATTCTGTTCCATTGGTCTATCCATCTGTTTCTGTACCAGTACCATGCTGTTTTGATTACAACTGCCCTGTAGTATGTCCTGAAATCTGGTATTGTGATGCCTCCGGCTTTGTTTTTGTTGTACAAGATTGCTTTAGCTATTCGAGGTCTCTTGTGCCTCCATATAAATTTCAGCACCAATTTTTCCAGATCTGAGAAGAAGGTCTTCGGTATCTTGATTGGTATTGCATTGAATTTATAAATTGCTTTTGGGAGAATGGACATTTTGATGATATTGATTCTTCCAATCCATGAGCATGGAAGATTTTTCCATTTCTTGGTATCCTTTTCTATTTCTTTCTTTAAGGTTTTGTAATTTTCATCGTAGAGATCTTTAACGTCCTTGGTTAAGTTTATTCCAAGGTATTTGATTGTTTTTGTAGTTATTGTGAATGGGATTGATCTTAGAAGTTCTTCCTCAGCCATGGCATTGTCTGTGTATACAAAGGCTGTTGATTTTTGTGCATTGATTTTATACCCTGCTACTTTGCCAAAATCTTCTATGAGTTCCAATAGTCTCTTAGTAGAAAAAAAAATAGTAGTAAAAAAAAATACTTCTATGGGGGCCCTCTGTAGGCCAGCATTGTGGCTCAACAAGTTAATCCACTGCCTAAGAAATCTGCATTCCATATCGGAGTGTGGTCATAGTCCTGGCTGTTCCACTTCCAATCCAGCTCACTATTAATGCACCTGGAAAGGTGGCGGAGGGTAATCCAGAGTGCTTAGGTTCCTGCCACCCTTTAGGGAGACTCAAATGGAATTTCTGGTTCCTGGCTTTGGCCTGGCCCAGCTCTGGCTATTGTGGCCATTTGGGGAATGAACCAGTGAATGGAAGTTCTCTGTTTCCATAACTCTGTTTCTCTCTCTCCCTCCTTCTCTCTCTCTTTCAAATAACTAAATCTCTTTTTTAAAAAAAAATATTCCTCCTAATACTACTCTGCCCTAAGTTTCAATAGATAAGATTCTCAGGTCAGTACTTTGAGAGATGTTGTTTCAATTTATTGAAATACACTTTGTATGTGGCTCCTCCCAGCTCTTAAATAATTACTACTAAACTCTTTTTGAGCTGTGAAACTTAATTTCCTGTAATAATCAGGTGTTGGGTCACAACGAATTATTCTGAACACCCACACAATATTTTCTTTGGGCTGTAAAGTTAAACATCTTGATTATCATGCAAACATTAATTTTTAATGCTTTAATTTGATCAAAATGATTTTGTTATGTGTGAAAGGACTCATTTTTTTAAATTTGGAAATAATCTGGAGTCTGAGTCCAAGGATCTTTATTAATTCTAAAAGCAATTAAAGCAGTTTTCTCACCTCATTTTTTTCTCCTGAGAAGCACTGAACATATTTGACTAAGAGCTTTGTGTACTTTTTAATTTTTAAAAAATATTATAATTATTTATCTGAAAGATGGACTGGCAGAGAGAAAGACTCCTCTTTGATTCACTGGCTCACTCCCCAAATGCCTGCAACAGCTAGGGCCGAACCAGGCTGAAGCCAGGATTCTGGAACTCCATCTGGGTCTCCCACATGGGTATCTGAGCTATTGTTTGGTGCCTTCCAGGTGCATTGGCAGGAAGATGGATCAGGAGCAAATAAAAGGAAAATGGAACCAGCACTCTGATATGGGATATGGACATCCCAGGTGGGAGCTTAACTCACTGGACCATAACACTCTGCCTGCCTCTTGATTTTTTTAAGTTGCTCTTCTGTTTATTAGTAGGTTAATGCTTCTTAGGTTGTTGAGAAACATCCCCTACCCCTGTTCTGAATACAGTGAAGGGAAAGACAACATCCTTTCATAATCTGGAAGCCTTGGCATGTGAGAGGATCAGAATACATTTAAGATATAGAGACCATCTGCATCTTAAGGACTTGAAATAAATTTCTAAGACAAAAATTCACAACCATCATGCCAAGTATCAACACTTATGAACCCTATGGCTCTGGGAAAATCACTTAAGATCTGTGACTGTGCCCTAGCTACTATATATGTGCAATGAGGACAATGGTGGTATCTACCTCAAAAGGTTTTGTGGAGATGAAATGGGGTGATGTATATAGAGAGTTTAGTACAGTGCCTGACTTATGGTATCACACTAGCTGTCTTCTGTTAATGGCCACTGTCGCTCCCCCATTCGCGGAGGAATGACACAGGACCCTGTGCTGTTCTTTCGTCTGCTCGGCCCTTCCCGGGTTTGCTGCTGGTCCTTCCCGGGTTGGCTGCTGATCCCTTCCACCTCCGTGGAAGGGCGGCTCCCCCTGCCACTTTTCCCACTTCCGCGGGGGAGTGGCACATCGCCGGCCGGCTCTCTCGGGGGCTGCTCAGATGTTATTCGGATGTTCCCCTTAGATGTTCCTGGTGCATGTTGTCTCTCTCCTCCTTTATAGTCCTCTTCCACCAATCCCAACTCTGCTACCCACACGCCGAGTATGCTGCTCTCCTCCAATCAGGAGCAGGATCAGCTCCTGCAGGTCATCACTCAAGTTGGCGAGAGGCAGCTGCATAGAAGTTGTTTACTCCCTTCTCAGTGCCATATTGTGGGAGAGCAGATGCATAGAATAAGTCTTAATTCCAGTAACTTAGTCTAATCGGAGTTGCTCCCCACAGCCACTACAGATGCCCAGACCTTCCCCCAGAAGCTTTTTTGATTTTGTAGGCCTGAGGCTGTGACACAGGAGTGTGCATTGTCAGAAAGCTCCTTGTGGATTCTGATACCCACTTCTAAGTTCCAAACTACTCTAGGCAGTAGTTCTCAAACTTTACTATATATCAGAATCACCTGGGGTAGGGGAGGGACCCTACTGAAAATGAAACTTCAAGTACCACTTACTACTTTAGGTCTAGTGGTAGGGGCCCATGGATGTGCATTTTAACTAAACTTTAGGTGATTGTGATGAAAGGTGGTCTGCAGAGCACCCTTGGGAAAGCACTGTTATGGAGGAATGGCATTAGTACCCCTCTTTTTGCACAGCATATACCTATCATTATACTATTATAAAACTGCCAAGGAACCGTTGGAACAGCCATACCACACGGTAATGCTGCTGATTGCTTTCAGTGGAACAAATCACACAGGCTATAAAGTATTTTCCAATCGTAGTAATAAATGAGCACAGGCGTGCACCCTCTGCCTCCTGACGAAGGGCACATAGTGTTGCAAAGGGAGCACAGGGGAATATAGTTGTATTGTCTATAGCTATTGAACTATGAAATGCTAATTTACCATGTCTGAAGAGAACCTTTGACACCAGATTCATAGCTTTTGACCCTTGTGTCATTAGCAATGTGCCTTCATCAACTGAGTTGACCAGCCAATACCTACAAGAAAACAAAAGAAGGAAACAGTATTGCTTAATGTTTGCACTAGATAGTCATTATGTGAGTGTTGCTTAATGAGCCTGGTAAATTTTTCTTTTCTTGCTTAAAGCAGAATGTTTTGCGTGATTGCTTTGAAATACGTTTCCATTCTGTCATACCTGTAAGGATAATAGGAAGGCTTTGAGGAATTTTGAATCTTCATTTGTCCTTAGCCTATGATGTGCAACACCTGGCTCTCCACTCATTGTAGAACTAGGACTTTCCATTCATAGTGATTTTTTTAGGCTTCCAAAGCATTTTGAAAACTCAATAACTGCTAAGCTCTACATGGTTTAATACCTGTTGCCTACGTGCACACACACATACACGCTCACATTCATTCACTTTCTCCCCCTCTCTCCCCCCTCTCTCCCCCCTCTCTCCCCCCTCTCTCCCCCCTCTCTCCCCCCTCTCTCCCCCCTCTCTCCCCCCTCTCTCCCCCCTCTCTCCCTCACTCCCACTCACACACACACACTCACTCACTCACTCACTCACTATAAATTTGTCATCTTCACTTACTGAGCCTTGTTCCTTCTTAGGTCAGTGGTCCCTCTCCTGAACTTTTCAATGAGTATGTAAAAGACAGGAGTGTGTGAAGTTATTTATCCTCCACTTACATTTTCTTATGGCTGAGGACACATGTATTAACATCCCTTGGGTTAGTGCTAGGAATAGAGGAAGAGCATTCTTGAAAGCCAATCATCTTGGTGCTGACATTAGGGTACATCAGGTGAAGCTGCTGCTTGTGATGGTAATGTCTCATCATGATACCTGTTTGAATCCCTGCTGCTCTGCTTCTGATCCAGCTTCCTGCTAATGTTCCAGGGAAAGCAGAAGAATGAACCAGCAGATGGAAGATTTCTCTCTCTCTCTCTCTCTCTCTGCCTTTCAAATATGTACACACATAAATCTTTGAAGAAGTCAACCTTCTTGAAACTCACTAGAAACCTCTAGTCATAAATTCCTTCTAGAACTTAGAAACCTAAATATCTTAGATTTCAGATAAATTTGTCACTCTTGGGTGTTTTAAGTGTTGTAGAAAAATTTACTTAGAGGTTTGTAGAATTAACTCTTGTTTCTAAACCATGATCTATTTTGAATAGTATACTAAGTAAAGCTTATTAAATAAGATTAATGATGGACAGCTTCATGAGTACAAACAAATGAGTTTCAGGTTGAGCATTCCTAGTTCAAACACCTGAAATTTGAAATTCTCCTGAGCTTCAAAACATTTTGAAGCATTTCAGATTTTGGAATAGGAATGCTCATACCATAAAGTCTATGCAAATATTCCAAAATCTGAGAAACTCTGAAATCTGAAACCCTTCTGGTCCCAAGTAGTTAAGGACTACTCAGTTTGTATTTGTATAGATCTCAGCATTTTAGCCCAGTGGCAACTTCTCAGTTTTCATCACTGTAAATTATAAATTTCAGGAGATAGCACCAAACTTGGCTATCTCAATGTCTGAATGTTTCCTTTGGGGTACCAGGATTTCTTGAAGTGTGCATGGAATTTGAGTCTTAAGAAGAAAGATTATATCTGAGACATGATTTCTATAAATAGAAAAAGGTTTAGTTTCCTCATGTTTGTAATGTGAAATATAACTGCACAAAATCTGCCTTCTAGAGGTACTGAGCAAACAATGTGAGGTTTATTTTTTTTTAAGATTTATTTATTTGGAAGTCAGGGGTGGGGTCTTCCATCTGATGGTTCACTCTCCAATTGGCTGCAATGGCCAGAGCTGCACTGATCCGGAGCCAGGAGCTTCTTCCAGGTCTCCCACGTGGGTGCAGGGGCCCAAAGCCTTGGGCCATCTTCTACTGCTTTCCCAGGCCATAGCAGAGAGAGCTAGTTCGGAAATGGAGCAGTCGGGACTTGAATGGGTGTCTGTATGGGATGCCGGTGCTTCAGGCCAGGGCATTAACCCACTGCGCCACAGCGCTGGCCCCTGAGGTTAGGTTTATACTCATAATTTTGTACTGCAAAGGCGTAACTTTCTCTCGGTACCATTTGGTTTTATGACATATTTTTTCACTTTGTGACATGGTAAAATTATTTTTGTAATTATTAGTAAATAACATTTGTTATGTGTAAAACTAAAACCATTAGCAATTACATGAACCAAGTTCTGACCTATAGCTTAAAAGATTTATGATTTTAAAAATCGTTACCAAAACAAGGTAAAAGCAAAATAGTAGTCTGACACCCTTTGTGTTGAGAAAGTGAAGCACCTGTTTGCTTTAATAAGACCCTCTACTTGGAGACCAGTTATCCAATTCCATCTTTGCTTCTATAATAAGATAAAAAGACTTCAGTGAAATTTTAGCAAGTTATCATTTGCTCACTGACAGTAACGAAGACTTTAGTTTAAACAAATTGTTAGTAAATGCTAATTGATATACTAGTCACCCTTTCTACCACCTGTATTAGCCTGAGTTGGATATTTGTGCTTGATACACTTATTAGACTAGTTTTGAATATTTTACCATAAGGCTTTTGATAATATTAGCTTGAAAATCACCACTTCCTGAGTGAACAACCTATTGTTCTTAAATAGATGGGACAGTCTCAAAAAGATGTGAGCTTTAACATTTTTTTTTCAAAGAGGTAGATTGTTCTGGGTGACTGCTTTAGGTCTCTTACAGCTCTAAAAGCTCATAACTCTGTGCTTTAAATTACAATCTGTGAGATGGTTCCGTTCCCTCAATTTATTCACATCCCCTTTTTCAATCCTCTGAATGTCCTCAATATACAGATGATAGAACATGATGAACTGTATTTTGGAAAATTGTCCCAGATCAGGAAATTTACCATAATATTAATGATTTCTAGGGACACAAGACACTTGTGCATCCCTTTATCAAAAAAGGTACTAAATACAAAGAAAATAAACATTATATAGATTATATGGCAAATATCTGAAATTATTCAGTCCTATGTAGAAACCATTTTTTGTTCTCTGCTTTATGAGTTGCAGGAGTCTGGGTGATCTGCTTACTTTCCTTTGCAATTGTGGTTCAGAAGACTACAAATAATACTAGTGTTGGCTAATGTGAAATGAATAAGAGAAGCTTAGACATTTACATCTGCCCACCTCTAACACAGTATTACCGTAAAAAGGTATAGAAACACAAAAGGAACAAGCACCACAGTGAAGCTGTACGCCCTGATAGGCTTTTGAATATTATATATTCATGCTATCAGATTGTTTCCACCTTTGTCCTAGCTGTTAAGTCAGAAGTCATTTCGATATGAATAATACTTGTGAATAAGCTGTATAAAATACTCACCAACCTACACTGAAGCTGTCCCTGGAGGTGACAACTTGCTGTCATGAATGATGAAATATCATTTGTGTAGAAGACAATTGTGTTGATTGTAGAAAAACAAATTGGGCTTCCTAGATTTCTTCCTTTTGTGGCAGTATTTTTTTTAATAGGAAAGCTCCCTAAACGATGATGTTAGGCCATATATTTCATTTCAACTTTTGTTTACAGTTGTCATTGTTGTAAGGGGAAACATTTTAATCAGTTTCTGCATGAAGGTCAGATAACACTGTGAACAAAAGTAATTTCTTTATGATAATATCAAAACAGAAGCATTGCTGCACTTAAATTATGAAGCATGTTTTCCTTATCTGCAATACAATTGTGTGTATGGCTTTATAGAATCTGGAAGTATATCTTATTTATGCTACTGGTAACTCAAGAAATTCTCTTCCCTTCAAGGCCCAAAGTTCTGCTGTTGGCAAAGAATAAGACCAGATTATATTATATCTTGTGGTATAAAGAATTTCAAAGGTGATATAGACATTATTTTAGGTATTTTTTTGGTAAACTGAGACAGTATTGACATTAACTTTTTTGTGGTTTAGAAGATGTCATATGATTTTTAGAATGTCCTGGTGTGTGTGTGTGTGTGTGTGTGTATGTATGTATGTATGTGAAGGAGAGGAAGATACTGATTTGAGTTAATGCCATGGGGCAGAAGTATCCATAATATTTTATCTTGTTTGAGTATAAAAACATGCATATTGAGTATATATACACAAGCATATACATCCAGAATTGCTACCTGAACACTTCTTTCTGTTCTCATAGTTGTTACCCATTGCCTGCACAGGGAAATTTTAAAACTACCCACACCACATCGTGGCAGTAACTGACTATAGCTGCAAAAGCAGACTATTGCCTGGGTACTTTTGGGGGCACAGTGTGGGCTAGGTGACATATAGTGATAGTCTAACACATGCAATCACTCCTAACCATAACATTCCTCAATACCCTTATTCATCTAACTTTTCAAGAAATTCCACCAATTTAGGCTATACTTGAAAGCATAAGAAGAGTAAAAATTTCCCAGTATGTCATAGAAATTGTTAAACTTATATCTAGTTAACCCAAGAGACTTTTATTCCATATCATTCTTAAACTGTAATCACGAAGTATTTAGCCAGACCTCCAAATTCTTCCCCATATCTTTATGAAGATATTTATTTTCCTAGAAGTAAGAAACATTGCCGGTTTCATTTTGGAGGTCTTTTTAAGTATTATTTCTACACATTTCACAGATGGGAATGCTGAGGAATAACATGTTTTCTTTTATGAACATTCCTAGGATAATTTAAAAAGGAAAGAATATTTGAAATGTTTTATAGCCATTGTAATTATAGCTATTGTAATTGGGCAAATCCCATTTTATAACACTTAAAAATGATACAGAATTTCAGATGACCACATTGATCAAAAATAAAGATTATCTTGTGATGTGGGTAAAAACATAATATGTCTTCAGTATCTAGTTTAAGTCCCTAAAAATGACTGTCTTTCAACATCAGCAGGGTTTGTTGACATGGGGAAATATAGTGGTGACTATATACATCTTTAAAATGTTATATCATCAGGTCACTGGGATACTCTGTATCAGAACTTTTTAATTCCCTTTGACCAAATAACAATTTAAAAGGGAATTGGTAGCATTCAAGCATCTGGTAGCCTGCAGAAACATTTTCATCTTGCCTTCAAGGATAAAAATGATATAAAAATATATTGAAAGAATCCAGTGCTAGAAATCTAGAGAACTGAATTTCAACTCAGAAAACCTGGATTCCATTAATAAGCAGTTGAATAACCTTGAGAAAATCACCAGGAGATTTGGACCTCAATTTCCTTATTTGTAAAATTGAGGATCTAAAATGAGGTGAGATACTGCGATAACCTCCTAATTGATGTATTTGCTCCTGAGCTCATATTCATCCTCCATTTTGCATCCCTCTTGGCAAAAATAACATACAAATCTGTCTCTGTCAATAGCTGTTACAAGTTCCTCCTTATCGTTCTTTCCTCTCTCGCTTTCTTTCCTACCACTCCTCTACTTTCATTTTATGTTCCAGCTATACCAAATGATTTGAAATTTTGTGAATATTTCTTACTTCTTTACCTTTTCATGTATCTGCAAATGTTCCATTTCCCCAGAGTGAATGGCCTTTTAGCAGAGTTGCTCACTCCAGTATTTTTGATAAATTTTCATTCTTTCAAATCCCAGTTCAGATTGGTATTCCCTAGTGAAAACTTTTCTGTCTACCACTGACCCCACTCCTCCTCCTGTGCTTTGTTCACATTTCTTACCTGTTCATTTCTTACCTGTCTCTTCTTTGATTTAATTTTGTTAGGACTTCTGCCTGATTTCTTGCCTACATTCCTTTCACAAATACTTATATAACAATTAGGGTATTTTTAAGAAGTTTGTGGAAAATGGGAGTGGACATTTATTGTAGTTGTTAAGATACCCAAATCTCACATCAGCATGCTGGTGATCAATACTGGGATCTGGCTCCTGACTCCAGCTTTCTGCTAATGCATGTCCTAAGTGGCAGTAGTGATGGCTTAAGTAATTGGGTTTCTACCACTCACCTGGGAGAACTATAGAGCATTTTCATCTCCTAGCTACAGTTCTTGCCCAGGCCCAGTGACAGGAATTCTAGGATTTGGGAAACAAACCAGCAGATAAGAGTTCTCTGTCTCTTAAATTAAAAAATGATCTATTAACCATGAAAAAACATTTAATGTTTATAGAAGATAGAATTGAAATATAAGTTTATTTTGGCCACAGAAAAATAATCCAGTGGCTGACTTTGTGACACAGTGGGTTAGGCTGATGCTTGCAATGCCAGCATCCTACATGAAGGTGCTGGTTCAAGTCTTTGCTGTTTTACTACTTTTTTTTTTTAAGATTTATTTATTTGAAAGAGTTAGAGAAGGAGAGGGAGAGGGAGAGGGAGAGAGAGAGGGGGAGAGAGAGAGAGAGAGGGAGAGAGAGAGAGAGATATCTTCCATCTTCCATCTTCCATCTGCTGGTTCACTCCCCAGATGGCTGCAACGGCCAGAGCTGCGCTGATCCGGAGCCAGAAGCTTCTTTCGGATCTCCTGTGGGTGCAGGGGCCCAAGGACTTGGGGCATCTTCTACTGCTTTCCCAGGCCATAAGAGAGCTGGATCGGATGAGGAGCAGTTGGGTCTCAAATCAGTGCCCATATCAGATGCTGGCACTGCAGCGGTGGCTTTACCCACTACGCTGCAGTGCCGGCCCCTGCTTCACTTCTGAGCCAGTTCCCTGGTAACGTGCCTGGGAAAGAAGCAGGTGATGGTCCAAGCACTTAGGCCCCTGCCACCCTTTTGGGAGACCCAGATGGAGTTCCAGGCTTCTGGCTTGGGCCTAGCCCAGCCCTAGCCATGTGGCCATTTGGGGAGTGAACCAGTGAATAGAAGATGAATGTCTCATTCTTGCTGTTTCTCTCTCTCTCTCTCTCTCTCTCTCTCTCTCTGTGTGTGTGTCTCCCTCCATTTCTTTCACTGTGCTTTTCAAATAAACAAATCTTTAAAAATTAAAATGTATGCATACAAGGGAGTGTTCAAAAAGTTCATAGAGAATGCTTAATGTGAAAAACATGGATTTCAAGCTTTCCAGGTTAAAATAAACTTTAATTATATTTTCCCACAGACTTTTTGAACTGCCTATGGACTTTTTCCAGTTTTAGCTCCAGAAGAATATTATAGTAGACAAAACAAATAAAGATCCACATCCTTATGGAGCTTCTGTGTCTTATTCTTCATCTCTGTGTCCAAGGAAACAGAGAACAATGTTTAGTATGTAAGAAAGAAATACTTGTTGAAGGGGACTCAAGAAACTAGAATTATGGCTACATTTGAAACTCTCATGTCTTTCTCTTCCTTATTGCCTCCACTATGCATATAGTATTCTGCTTGTACATATATTAGTATTTAGTTCTAACAGCATATTTTTAAAACTTTTATTTAATAAATATAAATTTCCAAAGTACAATTTTTGGATTATAGCAGCTTTTTCCCCCCATGACCATCCTCCCACCCTCAACCATCCCGTCTCCCACTCCCTCTCCAATCCCATTCTTCATTAAGATTCATTTTCAATTTTCTTTATATACAGAAGATCAATTTAGTATATATTAAGTAAAGATTTCAACAGTTTGCACCCACACAGAAACACAAAGTGTAAAGTACTGTTTGAGCACTAGTTATCCTGTTAATTCACATAGTATAACACATTAAGGACAGAGATCCTACATGGGGAGTAAGTGCACAGTGACTCCTGTTGTTGATTTAACAATTGACACTCTTATTTATGATGTCAGTGATCACCTGAGGCTCTTGTCATGAGCTGCCAAGGCTATAGAAGCCTGTTGAGTTCGCCAACTCTGATCTTATTTAGACAAGGTCATAGTCAAAGTGGAAGTTCTCTCCTCCCTTCAGAGAAAGGTACCTCCTTCTTTGACGGCCTGTTCTTTCCGCTGGGATCTCACTTGCAAAGATCTTTCATTTAGGTCATTTTTTTGCCAGTGTCTTGGCTTTCCATACTTGAAATGATCTCATAAGGCACTCATATCTGGCTAAAAAGCCTAAGGGCTGATTCTGAGGCCAGAGTGCTGTTTAGGACATCTGCCATTCTACGAGTCTGCTGTGTATCCCGCTTCCCATGTTGGATCATTCTCTCCTTTTTAATTCTATCAGTTAGTATTAGCAGACACTAGTCTTGTTTGTGTGATCCCTTTGACTCTTAGTCCTATCATTATGATCAATTATGAACTGAAACTGATCACTTGGACTAGTGAGATGGCATTGGTAGATGCCACCTTGATGGGATTGAATTGGAATTCCCTGGCACGTTTCTAACTCTACCATTGGGGGTAAGTCCGATTGAGCATGTGCCTAACTGTACATCTCCTCCCTCTCTTATCCCCACTCTTATATTTAACGGGGATCACTTTTCAGTTAAATTTAAATACCTAAGAATAATTGTGTGTTAAAGAGTTCAACCAATGGTATCTAATAGCATATTGATGTTTTCTTTCTTGCCTGTTTCTATATCTTTGTCTCCACCATTGATGTCTATGAAGCAATTGGCTATCAAATATCCTGTAAGGATGGTATGATGTCTGCTTGCCTTGATTTGGCCTAGCACACTGAAAGATATCCTCAATAATTTATTCAATAAATATTCATTGAACACCTATTATGTCAAATAAGACAGATCTATTCCTGTCCTCTTGGAACTTACAGTCTATCAAGACAAGTAATAAGTTATATACTATTAATATAACACATGATTATGGCTATGAATGTAATGAAGAGGTGACTGTAATACAGAGTGAATGGAGATTTTGATCAGCTTACGTAGAATGGTCAAGGAAGGCCTCTTTGAAGAGATAACACTTAAGTTGAAAAGTAAAGGATGAGAAATCCAACCATGTAAAAAAAAAGTTGGGGGACAGAGCATCAGGGAAAGAAGGGACATCATGTTAAAAAACTCTATTCTGAGAAGGACTCATAATTTTCAAAGGGGTCCATAGGAAAAAAATAGCCAACAAAATACCTCTATTCTATTGAGGTATAATGTGAAGACTTAGAGAAAGGAGAAAAGAATTGTCAGAGCCGGAGCTGTGGCATAGCAGGTAAAGCCACTACCTGCAGTGCCGGCATCCCATGTGGGCGCTGGTTCGAGTCTTGACTGCCCCACTTCAATCCAGCTCTCTGTTGTGGCCTGGGAAAGCAATAGAAGATGACCCAAGTCCTTGGGCCCTTGCACCCATGTGGGGGACCCAGAAGAGGCTCCTGGCTCCTGGCTCCTGGCTTCGGATCGGCACAGCTCCGGCCTTTGCGGCCATTTAGGGAGTGAACCAGAGGACGGAACACCTCTCTCTGCCTCTGCCTCTCTTTAACTCTGCCTGTCAAATAAATAAATAAATCTTTAAAAAAATAATTTTCTTAGAAGATTGTTACTCAGGCTATCCATAAAAGAACCTTAAAGCAGACAAATCTAAGAATAAATTGCCTTAAAGAAAAGAGGAGGAAGAGGCCGAGGCAGAGGAGCGACGACCAGAATAGGAGGGAGAGAGTGGTCCCTGGGGTCTGGAGGAATCATGGGGATTCAGCACAGGGGGGCGCCAGGGTCTCTCCGGCTGCTGGGACAAAACATTTTAGTCCAGGAAGTCTGTTAACAACAGAAACGCGTTGCTCACAGTCTGGGGCTGGGAAGCCCATGATGTAGCTGCTGGAAGTTTCTGTGGCTGGGAGGAGCTCGCCTATGCTTCACGAGCAGCACGTCCTGCTGAGTCCTCCCACAGCTGAGGACACGGATCCCACAAGGACCTCACCACTGCCCCCCCTGATGCCGTTACACTGGGACTAGGAGGAGTACAACATCCAGGCCCCAGCAGGGCTCCACCCACATGTAAGGGCCACAGGCAAGACTGGCTCCTGTCCCTTTCTCTGAAGGGAGGAGAGAACTTCCACTTTGCTTATGGTCCTCTCTAAATAATGATAGTTTGTGGACTCAAGAGGCTTCCATGGCCTTGGCAGCTCATGACAAGAGCCTCGAGTGATTACTGAGGTCATAAGAGTGTCAATTGTTAAATCAACAACAGGAGTCACTGTGCACTTGCTCCCCATGAAGGACCTCTGTCCTTAATGAGGTGTACTATGAGAATTAATGGTAAAACTAGTATTCAAACAATACTTTACACTTTGTGTATCTGTGTGGGTACAAACTGTTGAAATCTTTACTCAGTATAGAGTTGGTCTTCTGTATATAAATATAATTGATTCTTAATGAAGAATGGGATGGGAGAGGGAGTAGGAGGTGGGACAGGAGTGGGGGTAGGAGGATGGGTATGGGGGGGAAGAAGCGCTATAATCCAAAAGTTGTACTTATGAAATTTATATTTATTAAATAAAAGCTTTCTATTAAATAAAAAAATTCCTGGCAAAGAGCTTAGTGAATTTAATAATGGAGAGAGAAGCTAGAGTTTAGAGAATGAGGAGAAATGTGATTAAATTATAGAAGTAGCAGGGGGCAAGAAAATGCAAGGCTTTGTGGGTTCTGTTGAAACAGTTAACAGTATATCTAGAGGGGATGAGGAGCTGCAGAGTTATAGAGTCAAAACTTCATTTTTATAATCTCAGCCTGGAATCTGTATAGGAAGTAGAGAGGGTATAAGAAAGGATTCAGGGACAACAGTTGGGGTCTGCTGTAGTGGTCCAGGAGAGAGAGAGTAATGATATCAACTACTATCATTACAGAAGTAGTGACGAGAAATGTCATATTTGGGGGATGCTTTAGAAAGCACTGTAGTTAGCCTTATAATTGCATTTAATATGGGGGTGGGATGGGGAACAGAGTCAAAGACTATGCTGGGATCTGACTTGAGGCTGCTGGCTGGCTGGAAATACTGGGTACTGAGATATAAATTATGGGATATAGAAGACAAATTTGAAAAAGCAATGTGTTTTTTTTTAAAAAATAAATTTATTTTAAATGCAGAGAAAGGATTACCATCTACTGGTTCAATCCCCCAAATGCTTGCAAAAGCCAGGAACCCCAAGCTGGGATTCAGGAGCTAAATTGAGGTCTTCCATGTGGTGAGTAGATGGAATTCAACTACTTGAGCCATCACCACTGCCTGCCAGGGTTCACATTAGCAGGAACTGGAACTGGGACTCAAATCCAGGCATTCCATTATGATACATGAGCATCCTAATGGAGTCTTAACCACTAGGCTGAACACCCACCCCAACAATGCATTTTAATGATGATCATGGTGGTGGGATGCTGTTAGATTTGTTACAGTTAGAGGAAAGATACAAGGGAAAATCTTGTAACTTTCAATTAGTTTGTTGATAGAAGTTCAACATATTTCATATGCTTCAATTTTGCAAGTCATCTTGGGCCTGATTTAAGAAAATGTCTTTGTCCTTTCTACCCCCCCCCCCCCCCAGTGTGACTAGTTTTTAAAAGGTTGCTATTAAGAATTGGGGCAGGCATTTTGTGCTGCTGTTAAGATGCCCACATTTCAAGTAGGAGTCTCTGTGTTCAAATTCTAGTTTTGCTTCCAATCCAGCTTCTGCTAATGTGTGCCCTGGGATGCAGCAGATAATGACCCAAGTACTTAGGACTCTGTGACACATGTAGGAGATTGGAAGTGAGTTTCAGACTTCTGGCTTTGGCTTAGCCTAGCACTGCCTGTTGCAGGCATTTGGAAAGCGAATCAGTAGATGAAAAATCAATCAATCCCTTTCCCTCTTCTTCCACTCCCTCTGTGCCTTTCAACTAAAATAAAATAAATATGTCATTAGAAATGAAAAGATCTCTTAACAGGAGGCTATGAAAATATTCAAAATAAAGAATACATTTCAATAGTTAACAAATATTCATTTATTATCAGATTATGCAAATGGTATATCTTTCTCAAACTTACGTACTATTTCCACATCAGTCTCTATTAAAATAATGTCCCGGGCCTTCTTATATAAACTCAGAATATTGGTTAAAATGAAGATCTGTGTCTAGCCAGATGTATCTCTCTGAATGAGGCCTAGGATTCTGTTTTAAATGTCAGTCCATTAAAAAAAAAGTCATTTTTTTTTTTTTTAACCAAAGGACTATTAACAGTTTTTGGTGCCCTTGTTTCCTTAGACAATCTGGTGAAGCCTAGGGATTAGATGTTTTCTCAGAGATACTGTTCCTCCATGCATGGAATAAAATGCAAAGGATCATGAAGGAAACCAGTTCTTTTGAAATACAGTTAATTGGGACTGGCACTGTGGTGTAATGGGTAAAGCCAATGCCTGTAGTGCCCACATCCATATGAATGCCGGTTCCAGTCCCAGCTGCCCTACTTTGAATCAGCTCTCTGCTATGGCCTGGGAAAATAGTAGAAAATTACCCAAGTCCCTGGGCCCCTGCACCCACATGGGAAACCTGGAAGAAGCTCCTGGCTCCTGGCTTCGGATCTGCGCAGCTCCAGCTGTTGCAGCCATCTGGGGAGTGAACCACCAGGTGGAAGACCTCTCTCTCTGCCTCTGCCTCTCTGTAACTCTCCCTTTCAAATAACTGTATTTTTTAAAGATTTATTTATCAAAATATTATAATTTATACATTTTATTAGCACATTAAATAATCAGTATTAACAGGTCTAATATTACCATAATATATTCGGAGGCATGCTGCAATCATATGATATGAAATTATAATTTCTATTAGTGTCAAAGTTAGAAGTTCAAATAATACTACTGTGGTTTGTTGGCTGGATTAATAATAAAAAACATGCTACATTTCAGAAAGAAGTGAATGAAAAGAATGGTACAATGTTTTTCCAGTCCAAGTTTATGTATTCCAGGCTTAGAATCCCTTGTTTTGGGGCCAGCGCTATGGCACAGTGGATTAAAGCCCTGGCCTGAAGTGCCAGCATCCCATATGGGCACCGGTTCGAGTCCTAGCTGCTCCTCTTCCAATCCAGCTTTCTGCTATGGCCTGGGAAAGCAGTAGAAGATGGGCCAGGTTGGGCTAGGTCCTTGGGCCCCTGCACCCATGTGGGAGACGGGGAAGAGGCTCCTGGCTCCGGATCAGCGCAGCTCTGGCTGTTGTGGCCATTTGGGGAGTGAACCAGCAGATGGAAAACTTCTCTGTCTCTACCTCTCTGTAACTCTTTCAAATAAATATAATAAATCTTTAAAAAATGCATTGTTTTGAGGTTGTCACCCTGAAATACAGAGACTAGTGAGGGTGTAGTGAAGACAGGAACTGGGATAGAGACACTTGTCAAAGAAACAAAACTCAAGGATGATGTCAGGGGGTCTCAATATTTGGTATTATTAATTTAACTAACTGATAAAAGAGTAAAGGACAAAAAGTCATCCCTGCCCTGTTGAACTTTTGATGTGCTGGTTTGGTGGTTTTGCTTGAGTGTACCCAGGTAGGCTTGTCTGCAAACCTTTGTTAATGTCCCCTCCACTTTTCTCCCAGCCTCTTCTAGTGGGTAGCTATGAAGAAGAATCTAGGTTTTTACTCTTTGCAGTTCTGAAGAAGGTGCATTTTCCAGGATAGAGGGAAACATTTTAGGGTGAGGAATTAACATGTACAGTAATGACAAATTCAGTAACAGACTGGTATTTAAAAATAGTAAGAAGCTCAAGGTAACTGAGTCCTATGGTGGATAAGTGGGAGAGACAGGAGATAAAGCTGTAGAAATAGGTTGACCTAAATCTATAGAGGACCTTTTGACCATGCCACGTACGAGTTTGGATTTCATGATGTGGTTAGCAGGTAGTTGGAGGAGAACTTGATACTGAATGGAGATATGGTAAAATGTATTCCTTATGAAAAGAAAACTACTGATAAAATGTGTGATGCTTCAGAGGAAGGTGGACCATTTCTGAGGCCTTGGGGAATAATTGAGTTGAGCAAAGGATGTTTCTTTGAAGTAAGGCAATGATCATGGGACAGAGACGATGGAATTTCTGAGAGAGATGTTAATGCCTGAATATGTGCCATGAAGAAGAGGAGTTTGTGGTGACTTTGAAATTTCTAGCTTGGGAATTTGGTTGAATGAAAACACTACTAAAGGAGGTACCAAATATGAAAAGCATGACAGGTTTTGGGAGGGAATATTTTAGTTCAGTTTTGGATAACCTGAGCTTTAAGTGCCTATTGAACATCAAATGAGAGATACATGGAACTTCCATTTTTACAGTTTTTCATAGTAATCATTTAAAGGAAGTAAATTATGTGAGATACTTTTTGTCTAGAAATTGACACACTGACTTCATGGAAATTATGGGACAGTTAGGTTTCAAGAATACCTAAGATTAAGTATTATATTGTCTTTTTAGTCTACTTTTGATAAGATGGTAGTGAATGTCCTCCAAAGAGTTACAGTTGTATAGTTAATTCTTTATTAAAAATGAGTTCAGGGTCCGGCGCCGTGGCTCACTTGGTTAATCCTCTGCCTGTGGTGCTGACATCCCATATGGGTGCCAGGTTCTAAGCCCGGTTGCCCCTCTTCCAGTCCAGCTCTCTGCTGTGGCCCGGGAAGGCAGTGGAGGATGGCCCAAGTGCTTGGGCCCTGCACCCTCGTGGGAGACCAGGTGGAAGCACCTGGCTCCTGGCTTCGGATGGGCGTAGCCATTTGGGGAGTGAACCGGTGGATGGAAGACCTTTCTCCCTCCCTCCCTCCCTCCCTCCCTCTGTCTAACTCTGTCAAATAAATAAAAAAAAATGAGTTCATTACTTGTAGTAATGGATTCTGGTGATAAGGAAAATGAACAGGCTTGGTCTTCCTATATCAGAGTTTAGATTTTTTTTTGTGTCCTTCAATTGCCTTTCTACCATGACTGCTGGAAGGAAGGCAGGATTATAGGCAGGGTGGGAACAAGAAGCAGAAGTGCTTGTGCAGTTGACTTTTACAACAGCTCTGTGGCCTGGAAACACCTCTCAGCAACTCTGTGGACACAAAGGAAACTGGCTGGTTGTAATAATCTCTATTAATTACCATTTTACCTTTTACATCTGGAATGAGAGTGTATCACTGTGAACAGAGGTTGTTGAAATGCAGGATTGACTTTCAACAGAGCTGTGAGAGAAATGATGTTAGCCTTTGGTGTTCCTTTTCTCTTTCTGGTTATTCTTAATCTCTGTTCCTGATGCCTTCATGTTAGGTCCTGGATGAGTCATAAACCACACTTCAGTGTTTAGCCTACACTTGCCCTGTCTAGTAGGCAGTGCTTCCTTTTACATTTCTCCTTCCCCAGTAAAAGTTCTTGCTTATCTATTTGATAAATTATTGGATGTGAACATCTCTAGTTACTCATAGTTTAAAATATACTATGATTTCCAAGTACAAATGACATTTTAAGATGGGCTCTGGAATAATACTTTAACCTAAAGGAGTAACTTTATAGGCAGTGAGACTGAACCCCTACACAAATGTCCATAAAACAGAAGCAAGACCCAGCCTCTCTGTCTGCTTACTCCAAGGAATACTTGTCCATCATTTAGGAATTCTCTGGCCCTACAAAGTTCTAATCACCAGATGAATCATTTGCTTCTCAAATGGACAAGAATCTGGAATGACCAGTACTGCCTGGAATGTGGTGGTGGTTTGTTCACAGGAATGTAACTACCACTTGCATGTAATCCCCCAGACCAACTGAAGCCAACCTGGCCATCATAAACATTCCCTGAAGAGTATGACATTACTGATGAATCAACAGAAGGTCACAAGTATCACCCACCAACCAGGACTCGGATATAAGCTGAATATGCACCTCTCGGTGCCAACTTTAACCCATAAAATTCTTTATCCCTACCCCTCAGGGAGCCCAGGAATTAAGCAATACCTATCTGGCTCCTTGCTATGTGCTTTGCAAATAAATACCTACTTTCTTCCACCAACCTGATATCAGTGATTGGCTTCCTATATGTCAGATGGGTGGACCCTAGTTTTGGGCTAGTTCTATGGCTACATCTCCAACTAGTTTGGGGGCGGGTTGCAACAGTAGGGACTGTAAGTATTATGGTAGTTGGGACTCGGGGTCTTTCCTAATAATTATTAACTAATATTAATAGCATATACATGTGAAAGAAATTTCATAAATAGAAATGTTCATTTATAAAGGCTTAGAGGAGAGTGAGTGAAAGTAGATATACTAGGCAGAATTCATTTGTAGTATCTTGACTGAAAGGGAGCAGAAGAGTTATTTTGGAGGATGGTATAGAAATGTGGAATGAGGTGAGGAAAAGTAGCAAATTTTAATTGAAGTAACTTAGAGGGTAGGGACCATGCACTTACATCCGTCTCTTCCAGTAGACCTGAAAGTGTGATTTATGCCTAGTATATAGTAATAGCTTAAATGAATAAGGAAATTCATGTTGGGGGGACTGTTGATTAAAAAAGCATTTCTATATATTTTTGCCTTGAAGAATACCTTAAAAGAATTAAAAAGAATCTTTCCACTTATAGTTATTTAAAGAGGTTGGTTGAAATATTCAATGAAACATACAAGAATGAAAGCACATTTATTCTTCACTGAATTCCAGATTGAAGAATGTTCTGTAACTTACAACAAGTAGAGTTGATGAGGGAGTCTTTAAGTTGTCCATTCATCCTTGTGTGAGATGTGAGGCTTTCTGTGTGTTTTGTTTGGCTTTTTAAATGTCAGCAAATCTCAGGTGTATGTTAATAGAAATGTTGTGATCAGAAGTCCATTAGAACAGCATCTGGAAAGGAAAACTGATGTTCAGAAATCAGCAGTCAGGGAGAATAAGAAATGCAAACAAAACCCTTTGGTGATGTGCAGCATGAGCTTGTTGGGAGCAAAGGGAGGAATGAGAAAATGGAAATCCTCATTAAAATTAAAAGCCATAGAAAAGTGGGGAATAGTATCAAAGGCAATGCAACTTAAATCATTATCTACAGAGCTAACTAAAAGACAAAAGAATTAGTGTTGGCAATTCATGCTTTAGTGGAAAACAGTAATCTGTTTCCTAGAGGTATCTGACATGAAACCTAACAAAGGAAAACTGCCATGGAATCTGGGCATGGTTTTAATGAGTACCTCCTAACAGTACACAAGTAGCAGCTACAAAGCTCTCCAGAGTATGAGTAAATCAATTTTTATGCTGTGAAAATGCAATGATAAAAAGAGATTCACTGTTCTATTCAAAACTGGGAACAATAAAATTCTATTTTTTTTTTACAGAATTTCAGTTAATTTAAGCTTTGGATGTGATATGCAAACTTTGGAGTGGTTATCTATATTAGTCTCCAAGAAATATTATTGAAGACTTGGGATGTTCGAATACTACCAGTAAGCATTTTTTTGCCACTTCCTCTATATGCAAAAGTACTTCAAAAAGTTTGTGAAAAATGCACATGATCTTTTAATTCCATTTTTCATGGACTTTTTGATGTACCCTTATATATAAATACTGTGTTAGACATTGTGGGGAAAATAAGTGAAGACAGACATTGATGAAATTTTTACAAGTGTGTTATCAGGAACAGGTGCAGTGTTCAACAAAAAAGTTGAGAGAACTTGTCAAATAGGAGGAGGCACTCTGGAGCAATTGCATACTTGAGACTTGAAAGATGAGAAAAGTCTGCTAGATGAAGAAGTGCCAGCATTCTGAGCAGAGGGATAGCATATGTGATGGTTCAGGAGATGATGGAGAACGTGGCATATTCCAGGGACCTTAAACGTAGGAAACAATGAAGAATTTGGCTGGAATAGAGACTGAGAAGTAGGACAGGAGTCATATTTTGAGAGGCTTTATAGACTATATTATATGTTTTGATTTTTATTCTAAAAACAATGGGAAGCAATGAAAGGTTTAAAACATATAAAATGACTAATGGGAAGTGCATTAAAAGAGCTGATATCTATGAGATCAACTTGAAAAACAGTAATAGGTAGCTGATTATATATATATATGTGTGTGTGTGTGTGTGTGTGTGTGTATATATTGCCAGGCAGAGTTAGACAGAGAGAGTTAGAGACAGAGAGACAGAGAGAAAGGTCTTTCTTCTGTTGGTTCACTCCCCCAATGGCCGCTACGGCCAGCGCTGCACTGATCCGAAGCCAGGAGCCGGGTACTTCCTCCTGGTCTCCCATGTGGGTGCAGGGTCCCAAGCACCTGGGCCATCCTCCACTGCCCTCCTGGGCCACAGCAGAGAGCTGGACTGGAAGAGGAGCAACTGGGACTAGTACCCGGCGCCCCAACCAGGACTAGAACCTGGGGTGCCAGTGCTGCAGGCAGAAGATTAGCCAAGTGAGCCATGGCATGGGCTACTGATTATATTTTTGTTAGGCAGTTAGGTACTCTTGCTTGGCTATTGGCCTGTGCTCACTAGACCTTGATGTAAAATGATCTCTTTGTGCTCCACAGTACTTTTGAAACCAGCTAATTATTGTTTACCAAAAGCAGCTCAATAGAACTTAGCTGGACTTACTTTATGATCCTAATCTAATAAATAACCATATACTAGAAGATGTTGGCACTAGTTTGGAGTGGGTAATAACCAATAAAGAGAAATTTATACTTTTTAGTGGAAAGAAATATACAAGGGAAGAGAAAAGATCAAGGTGCATAAACAAAAATAAAGATGAACTATGAGCACTATCCAGCAGCTTTGCCATACGATTGTCAATGGATGAAATGTCATTCGGGAGGTGTGTATTTGATTATATTTCATTTACTTGCTGTTATAAATTGCTTAGGAAATCACTTAAATTAATTATGTCTTTGTTCTTCCCTTGTAAAGACTCTGGGCCCAGCACTGACCACTATGCATGTTTATTTAATGAAATTGGGTCATTTAGAGCATTTTGAGCTCGAGAGAGAAGTATCTCATGCACAAAGTGTTGATTACAATTGTTATCTTCTGCTTGCTTGTTCCTTCGTTCTTTAGAAAAGAAACATTTTGAAGAAGTTGCTTTAAAAGATCCTTGGCAATGTAGGCAGGCTGCCTCAGTATTCACACTTCTCTACTTGCAATATTGAGTATGTGTCTTTGATGGGTCTCTTTTGGCAGGTGTATTGACTTTGTTCTCTCTCCTGGTATTGGTGTAACATTTTTACAGAATAGCAGAGGATACTGTGAATATATCCTGATGTATGATGTAAACAGGAAGACAGGTGTTTGCTCCTACTTTGGCTGTTACTCTAGGGAAGTTGCTCAGAATGTGGTTGTAAGGGACTGTTGTATAGCCAACTGCCTACCTTTCCCATCTCTTCTGCAAAAAAAAAAAGTCACCATTTTGCCTACTTGGAGTCTCTAACTTGTAATTTTTTTATGTAGAGATGATGCTCTGATACTATATAGCAGTGGGTGGTGGCTTTGGCTTGTTTTCACTAGTACATGGGTTTTATCTGAGCTTTTCACTCACTGTACTTCCCTGAGGACCAATATAATGCCACTGAGGGATAATAGTCAATGTGAAGCTCTTAGTTCATGGCTGAGGTCTAAAATAAGTCTACTGGGATCTTACTACAATTTTAACCTCATTTCTCTGCTGGTTAGCTGAGTGAACTTGCTTGGGAGCTCCCAGTGGATCTCATAGGGTAGAGCTCAGTCCCCAAAGTGTACTTTATCTGTTTAGTCAATGGACAAGCACATAACTGAAGAAAATACAGAAATCTCCTGTTGAACTAGAGAAAATAATTTTTCATGGTTGGTTCTTTGTATTTCTTATATAAAGAAGATCCTGACTTCTTTGTGTTCAGTCTCCACCTACATAGTCTCATTGCTTTCCATTATGGTAGCTTTCTAAGTCGGATACTTATTACCAAGTTATTTGTCGCAGTTTTCTGATTGAGATTCATAAGCTTTATTTTTGATTTATTTACTTATTTATTTGAAAGAGTTACATAGAGATAGGAGAAGTAGGAGGGGGAGGGAGAGAGAGAGGGGAGAGAGAGAAGTCTTCCATCCCCTTGTTCACTCACTCCCCAGTTGGCCACAATGGCCGGAGCTGCACCAATCCGGAGCCAGGAGCTTCCTCCTGGTCTCCCAGGTAGATGCAGGGGCCCAAGGACTTGGGCCATCTTCCATGCTTTCCCAGGCCACAGCAGAGAGCTGGCTTGGAAGCGCAGCAGCTGGGTCTCGAACCAATGCTCTTATGGGATGCCAGCACTGCAGGCGGCAGCTTTACCTGTTGTGTCACAGCGCTGGCCCCCGTAAGCTTTATTTTTAAGTTTTACCTTTGGAATGCCTAGAAACTGTCTTTACATAGTACTGCTGTTTGTATTTAGTCATAGCCTAGAATAACCAATTGATGTTACTTTATTCCTAAAAAGTAAGGAAAGCATGTTGTAATCTGTTGGGAAGGCTGTATGTTTTATAATTTTCTATATTTAAAGGGAACAGCAGTAGCTTGAGTTTGGGACATTTGAATTCATGGTCTGCCATTTACAGCATTTGTAGAAGTCATCCAATTCTGAATATACATTGGCTCTGAAAGACATTTCTGTTTCTGGAGTAGCCCCAAATGCACACTACTGGACTTAGAAAATGAGGCTGAGGTTACCGTGCTGGTATATTTCTTTCCAATGCTGTGTTAAATGATACAACTTTGCCACATAGAAATTTGCCATGATGGCAGTATTTATACCATAGAAATAGGCAAAGTTTTCCAGTCAGGGCTGCTTTGGAGAATTGGGCTTTTAAATTTTTTTAGTTTAATTTTTAGTTAGTTTTTAACAGATGCAATATGATTTGTAGATACAATTCTAAGAACATAATGATACTCCTTTTCTCCCTCCCTTTCGTCTTTCACTCCCACCCTTCTCCTTTTCTTTTTTCCAGTTTTTGAGATAATACACTTTAAATTTACATTATAGAAAAAAGGCTTAATACTTCACCGAATAAGAAGTTTAACAAGTAAAAAGCAAAAAGATACTAGTTAGGTAGGGATATAGACAGCAGCTATAAATGATAATTGAATGGAAAAATGAACATTTCACCCATGTACAGCAAATTTTAAAGTAATCACAGATCATTAAAACTATAGTAATATAACATTCTTAACCATTGGTTTGACAAAAGGTATAAAACAAAGTTTTACAAAATTATATTTGCAAGAATGATACACAAATTTCTTTTTGTTTTTTAGATTTTAGCTTCCACATACAAGAGAGAACATGCAGTATTTGTCTTTCTAGGTCTGGCTTATTTCATTCAACATGATATCCTCCAGTTGTGTCCATTTTGCAAATGACAAGATTTCATTCTTTTTATAGCTGAATAATATTCCATTTGTGTGTGTGTGTATACGCACATATTACATTTTTATTCATTCATCTGATGATGGATACCTTGGTTCCAAATTTTGGTTATTGTTAACCATACTGGTATGAACATGGTAGGGCAGGTATATCTTTGGTATATTGTGTTCAAGTTTTTTTGATTTATTCCCACTACTGGGATTGCTAGATCATCTGGCAAGTCTCTTTCTAGTATTTTAAGGGATTTCCATGCTATTTTCCACAGTAGCTGCACTAGTTTACGTTCCTACCAATAGTGTATAAGTGTTCCTCTTTATCCACATCCTCGCCAGGATTTGTTAAGTCTCTTTGTTTTGGATTTTAGTCATTCTGACAGGGGTGAGGTAATGTCTCTTGGTGGTTTTGATTTGCATTTCCCTGATGGATAATGTTCAGCATTTTTTCATGTATTTGGCCATTTGTATTTCTTCTTTTGAGAACTCTCTGTTGAAGACATTTGCCCATCTCTCAACTGGGTTAGCTATGTTTTTGTTAAGTTTTTTAAATTGCTGATATATTTGGGATATTAATCCTTTGTCAGATTAGTGGTTTGCAAATATTTTAATATTCTGTTGGATGTCTCTTCATGCTATTGATTTTTTTGCTGTGCAAAAGCTTCTGGGTTTGATATAGTCCTATTTACCTAATTCTGCTTTTGTTGCCTGTGCTTTGGGGGTTTTGTTCAAGAAGTCATCCCCTACATCAGTGTCTTGGAGTGTTTTTCCTACATTTTTTTCCAGCAACTTCATAGTCTCGGGTCTTTGATCCATGTTGAATTGATTTTTGTATATGGAGAGAGGTTTGGACCTCTCTAGTATTGCTAGCACCATTTGTTAAAGAGATTATCCTTACTGCACTGTATTGTCTAGGCATTTGTGTCAAAAATCAGGCTGTTTGTATATATATTAATTTCTGGGCTCTTTGTTCTATTGATTTATGTATCAGCTTTTTTGGCCAATATCATGCTATTTTAATTACTATAGCTCTGTAGTATGCTTTGGGAATCGGGTATTGTAATGCCTCCAGCTTGATTTCTCTTGTTTAGGATTACTTTGGCTATTCTGGGTCCTTTTCTAAAGATTTATTTTATTTATTTGAAATGCAGAGTTACAGTGAGAAATCTTCATCTGCTTGTTCACTCCTCAAAGGGTTACAACAGCCAGGGCTGGGCCAGACTGATGCCAGGTGCCAAGAGCTTCTTCTGGGGCTCCCACATAGGTGCAGGGGCCCCAGTGCTTGGGCCATCCTCTGCTGCTTTCTCAGGCATATTAGCACAGAGCTAGGTAGGAAATAGAGCAGCCAGGACTTGAACTGGTGCCCATATGTGATGCTGGTGTTGCAGAAGGTGGCTTTATTCACTGCACCCACAATGCCAGCCCCCCCATCTGTGTTTTTTGTGATTCTATATCAAATTTTTTTTTCTCTCTCTTTTTTTTTTTTTGGACAGGCAGAGTGGACAGTGAGAGAAACAGAGAGAAAGGTCTTCCTTTACTGTTGGTTCACCCTCCAATGGCCGCTGCGGCTGATGCACCGTGCTGATCCGAAGCCAGGAGCCAGGTGCTTCTCCTGGTCTCCCATGCGGGTGCAGAGCCCAAGGACTTGGGCCATCCTCCACTGCACTCCAGGGCCACAGCAGAGAGCTGGACTGGAAGAGGAGCAACCGGGACAGAATCCGGTGCCCCAACCACGACTAGAACCCGGTGTGCCAGCACTGCCGGAGGAGGATTAGCCTATTGAGCCGTGGTGCTGGCCGATTATATATCAATTTTAAGATGTTTTTTCAGTGGAGGATGGCCAAAGTGCTTGGGCCCTGCACCTGCATGGGAGACCAGGAGGGACACCTGGCTCCTGGCTTCAGATTGGCGCAGCACGTTGGCCGCAGCAGCCATTTGGGGGGTGAACCAACGGAAAAGGAAGACCTTTCTCTATGTCTTTCCCTCTCGTCTAACTATGCCTGTCAAAAAAAAAAAAAAAAGATTGCTTTTTCTGATTATGTAAAGAATGTCATTGGTATCTTGCTAGGGATACTACTGAATTTGTAGATTGGTTTAGATAGTATAGAAATTTTAATGATATCGATTACTCTGATCTATGAGCAAGGGATATCATTCCAATTTTTTGTTTGTCCTTGCTAATTTCTTTGATTAGTGCTTGGTAATTTTCATTGTAGAGATCTTTCACTCCTGTGGTTAAATGTATTCCTAAATGTTTGATTTTTTTTTTGTGGCTATTGTGCATGTGATTTCTTCCTTGATTTCTCTTTGAGTTCATTAATAGCACACAAAACTATTTTGTGCATTTATTTTGTAATCTACAAATTCAATGAATTGGTTTATCAATTCTAACAGCTTTTTGATAGAGTGTTTAGGTTTTTCCATGTACATCATCATGTCACCTACAAACAGATAATTGACTTCTTTGCCAATTTTGATGTCTTTTATTTCTTTCTCCTCTAATTGCTCTTACTAAAACTTCTAATACTATATTGAATAACAGTGGCAAAAGTGAAATTCTTGTCTTGTTCCAGATCTGAGGGGAAATACTTTTAAGTATTCAGCAAGATATTGGCTGTTGGTTTGTCATAGATAGCCTTTTTAATTTTGAAGAATGTTCCTTCTATACCTAATTTGTAGAGTGTTTTTATCATGAAGGGGTGTTGAATCTTATCAAATGTTTTCTCTGCATCTAATGAGATGATCATTTGGTTTTTGCTCTTCATTCTATTGATATGATTGATGAAGTTTGATTTGTGGATGTTGAACCACCCTTGGATTTCTGGGGCAAATCATACTTGATAGTGATGTATGATCTTTTTGATGTGGTTTAGGATTCAATTTGCTAGTATTCTGTTGGACATCTTTGCCTCTGTGTTCATTAAGGATACAGGTCTATAGTTTTATTTCTGTGTTGTGTCTTTGGCTTTGGTATCAAAGTAGTACTAGCTTCACTAAAGTGAGTTTGGCAGAGTTCCATATTGTTCAATATTTTGAAATAGTTCGAAGAATATTGGAGTTACTTCCTTTTTAACTGTTTTGTACAGTTCAGTAGTAAAGATAAAAGGTTCTGGACTTTTCCTTGACAGAAGACTTACTGTTCAATCTCATTGCTTATTATGGGGCTGTTTGGATTGTCTCTCTTCTTCATTTAATCATGTTAGGTTATATGAATCCAGGAATTTATCCAATTCTTTGAGGTTTTTCTAGTTCATTAGCATATAGTTCTTCATAATTGTTTCTTATGATCCTTTGTATTTCAGTGCTGTCAGTTGTAATGTTTCCTTTTTCTTTTCTAATTCTATTAGTTTTTTCTTTTGTTCTTTGTTAGTTTTGCTAGAGGTTTATTTTGTTTATCTTCTCAAAAAACCAACTGTTTTGATCTTTTATGTATTTTTTTGGTTTCAATTTCATTTATTTCTGCTCTGATACTTATTTCTTGGCTCCTGCTGATTTTGCGTTTGGTTTGTTCTTGGTTTTCTAAGTCTTCAAGGTGCATCATTAGATCTTTGAGACATTTCTCTTTCTCTCTTTAAAATATTTATTTATTTGAAAGAGTTACACACAGAGAGAGAAGGAGAGGCAGAGAGAGAGAGATTTCCATCTGCTGGATCACTCCCAAGTTGCCTGCAATGGCCAGAGCTGGGCTGATCCAAAGCCAGGAGCTGGGGGCTTCTTCCTGGTCTCCCATGTGGGTGCGGGGGCCCAAGGACTTGGGCCATCTTCCACTGCTTTCCCAGGCCAAAGCAGAGAGCTGGATTGGAAGTGGAGCAGCTGGGACTTGAACCAGCGCCCATGTGAGATCCTGGCACTGCTGGTGGCAGCTTTACTTACTACACCACAGCACCGGCCCCATCCCTCCCTCTCTCTTTTTAAAGATTTATTTTATTTATATAAATGCAGAGTTACAGAAAGAAAGATACAGAGAGAGAAAGAGAGATCTTGGATTCACTGACTGACTTCCCAAATGGCCACAATAGCCAGGACTGGGCCAGGCTGAAGCCAAGAGCCAAGAGTTTTATCTGGGTTTCCCCTGTGGGTGGCAGGAGTCCAGAAAATTGGGCCATCTTCTGATGCTTTCCCAGATACATTAGCAGGGAGCTGAATTAAGGTGGAGCAGCTAGGACCCCGGACAGCAACTAGCACCCATATGGGATGCTAGCACTGCAGACAGTGGCTTAACCTGTTCAACCACAACACCAGCCTTGACATTTCTCTTTTTTAACATAAACACTTAATGCTATAAACTTCCCTCTTAATATTGCTTTTGCTGTACCCAAAGGTTTTGATATGTTGTGCTTTTAATGTCATTTATTTCAAGAAATTTTTTGATTCCTTTTTAATTTTGTCAATGACCCTTTGATCGCTAAGTAGCATGTGGTTTAATTTCCAAGTATTTATGAGTATTCTTTTTTTGTTGATTTCTAGTGTTATCCTTTATGGTCTGAGAAGATACATGATTTCAGTCTTTTAATTGGCTGAGACTTGATTTGTTACCTGATATGTTTAGGTCTCTTTTAGAAAATGTTCCATATACTGATGAGAAGAATGTATATTCTGTAACTGATAGGTGAAATGTCCTGTAAATGTCTGTTAGGTCCATTTGCTTATTAGTATGTTTCAACTCTGTATATTTATTGATTTTTTTTTTGGTCTGAATGATCTATTGATGAGAGTGGGGTGTTGAGGTAACCCACTATTGTATTATTGGAGTTTCTCTCCCTTTAGGTCTAGTAGTGTTTTCTGTATATATCTGCGTGGTTTTGTGTTGAGTGCATATATATTTATTGTTATGTTTTCTTGCTAAATTGAACCTTTTTTGAAGATATAACATCATTCTTTATATCTCTTTACAGTTTTTGGTTAAAGTCTCTGTTATCTGATATCAGAATAGCTACTCCTGCTCACTTTTTGTTTTCATTTGCCTGGTATATCTTTTTCAAACTCTTCACTTTCAGTGTGCATGTATCTCTGTGAAGTGAGTTTCTTGTAGGCAACATATAGTGGGGTCGTGTTTATTTATTTATTAATCCATTCAGCCAACCTAAATCTTATGGTAAAGTTAATCCATTTACATTCAAGGTTAGTATTGATAGATAAGAACTAAGACTTGTAATTTTATTGATCAGGTACTGTTTCTACCTGCTTGCTCTGTTAGTGAATTTGGTGGTGGTGTGTGTTTTCATGGTTTACTTTTAATGCAGGATGCCCTTTAAATTTTCTTTTAAGGCTGATCTGATGGTGGTGAATTCTGTTTTTCCTTATATAGAAAATACTTTTTCTCCTCCACTTTTAAAGGATACCTTCATTGGATATAATCTTGGTTGGAAAATGTGTTTTTTTTAAATATTTATTTACTTGAAAGAGTTACATGGGTGGGGGGAGGAAGGGAGGGAGGTCTTCGAACCGCTGGGTCACTCTCCAATTGGCCACATTGGCTATGGCTAGAACTGCACCAGTACAGGAGCTTCTTCTGGGTCTCCTATATGGGTGGAGGTGCCCAAGGTCTTGGGCCATCTGCTGCTGCTTTCCCAGGCCATAGCAGAGAGCTGGATCAGAAGTGGAACAGCCGGGACTCAAACTGGCGCCCATATGGGATGCCGGCACTGCAGGCGGCGGCTTTACCACTACACCACAGTGCCGGCCCCAGAAGATGTTTTTTTAACACCTCAAATTTATCATCTCACTCTTTTGGCCTGTAGGGTTTCAGCTGAGAAGTCTGAGGTTAATGTAATTGTTCTTCCTTTATATGTAACTTTATATGTAACTCGAGGCTTTTCTCTTACTGTCTTGAGGAGTCTCTCCTTATTTTTTTTTTTTTTTTTGACAGAGAGAAAGGTCTTCAATCCGTTGGTTCACCCCCTAAATGGCCGCCACGGCCGGAGCTACGCTGATCCGAAGCCAGGAGCCAGGTGCTTCCTCCTGGTCTCTCATGCGGGTGCAGGGGCCCAAGGACTTGGCCATCCTTCACTGCCATCCCTGGCCACAGCAGAGAGCTGGACTGGAATAGGAGCAGCCTGGACTAGAACCCGGCGCCCATATGGGGTGCCGGTACCATAGGTGGAGGATTTACCGAGTGAGCCACGGCACCAGACCCCCTCTCCTTATCTTTAACATTTGACAGTGTGATGACAGTATACCTTGGAGAAGGTCATTTTTGGTTAGCTTGGAGTTCTTCGAGCTGGATGTCCATGTTTCTTTCAGGACTTGGAAAATTTTCAACTATTTAGCAGGTTCTCAATGCCTTTTTCCTTTTATTATCCTTCAGGAATACCTAAAGGATGAATATTTGGTCATTTAGTGGTATCCCATATTTCACATAGTTTCTTCATTAATTCTTTACTCTTTATTTTTGTCTGATTGGGTTATTTCAAAATTCTTATTCTCAAGGTCAGAAATTCTTTCCTGCACTTGGTCTATTCTGCTCTTAATGCTCTAAATCAGATTTTTTTATTTCACTAATTGAAGATTTCATCTACAAAATTTCTATTTGGTTCTTCTTAATGAGCTCTGATTCCTTAGTGGTATTTTTTTCATATCATTAATCTCATTTCTTTATCTGTGTTCTCTTGCATCTCATTGAGTTTCCTTACAGCCATTATTTTGAATTCTAGATCTGTCGTTTTATAGGTTTCCTTCAGTTTGGAATCTAATTCTGGAGGAGTATTGTGTTCTTTTGGCACCACCGTGCTACCTTCTTCATGTTGCCTTGTCCCTATGTTGACATCTGCCCTTTTTATGCATTCATCCCTTCTTTGTGTAATAGGTTATATTGTAAAATAATTTATGGTTTAGCTGGAATGCAAGGTATCATATGGCTTGTTGCATTGGCTTCTGTTCTAGGTAAGCCCCAGAGTATAGTATGTGAGTGATTTCTTTTGTCTGAATCAATGTCAGCTATGTCTATCAGTGACATAGTAAACTAGCTTGCAGTTCATAGAGATAGAAGTGTGACCTTGATATAAATGTTTCCTTGACTGTATATCTTTGGTCCACAGAGTTCAGTGTCAGTCTCCCTGGCAAATGTAATACACAGGGCCTTGTTCTTGGTGAGAGTGAGACATGGGTGGCTATACCTTTGTACTACTTGCAAGGCTGAGTGATGATGGGGGCTTGTGGCAACAATTGCTGTGGCTCTAAGACTGCGCGATATGGATGGACCCCTCCTGAGGTCCTGCTAGGAGAGTCCAACTAGTGCTGGATCTTTTCTTTTAATTTTTTAAGTATTTTTTAACTTTTATTTAGTGAATATAAATTTCCAAAGTACAGTTTATGAATTACAATGGCCCCCCCATAACTTCCCTCCCACTCGCACCCCACCCATCTCCCGCTCCCTCTCCCATTCCATTCTCATCAAGATTCATTTTCAATTATCTTTATATACAGAAGATCGATTCAGTATATATTAAGTAAAGATTTCATCAGTTTGCACCCACACAGAAACACAAAGTGTAAAATACTGTTTGAGTACTAGTTATAGCATTACTTCACACTGGACAACACATTAAGGACAGATCCCACATGAGGAGTAAGTACACAGTGACTCCTGTTGTTGACTTAACAATTTGACACTCTTGATTATGGCATCAGTAATCTCCCTAGGCTCTACTCACAAGTTGCCAAGGCTATGGAAGCCTTTTGAGTTCGCCAATTTCGATCTTATTCCAACAGGGTCATAGTCAAAGTGGAAGTTCTCTCCTCCCTTCAGAGAAAGGTACCTCCTTCTTTGGTGGCCCTTTTCTTTCCACTGGGATCTGACTCTCAGAGGTCTTTCATTTAGGTGTGTGTGTGTGTGTGTGTGTGTGTGTGTGTTGTTGTTTGTTTGTTTTTTTGTTTTTTGTTTTTTTTTTTTTGTTTTTTTTTTTTTTTTTGCCAGAGTGTCTTGGCTTTCCATGCCTAAAATACTCTCATGGGCTCTTCAGCCAGATCCGAATGCCTTAAGGGCTGATTCTGAGGCCAGAGTGCTATTTAGGACATCTGCCATTCTGAGTCTGCTGTATATCCTGCTTCCCATGTTGGATCGTTCTCTTCCTTTTTGATTCTGTCAGTTAGTATTAGCAGACACTGGTCTTGTTTGTGTGATCCCTTTGACTCTTAGACCTATCAGTGTGATAAATTATGAAATGAAATTGATCACTTGGACTAGTGAGCTGGAATTGGTACATCCACCTTGATGGGATTGTATTGGAATCCCCTGGCACATTTCTAACTCCACCATTTGGGGCAAGTCCGATTGAGCATGTTCCAAATTGTACATCTCCTCCCTCTCTTATTCCCATTCTTATATTTAACAGGGATCACTTTTCAGTTAAATTTAAACACCTAAAAATAATTGTGTGTTAATTACAGAGTTCAACCAATAGTACTAGAACAAAAAAATACTAAAAGGGATAAAGTATTAAATTGTACATCAACAGTCAGGACAAGAGCTGATCAAGTCACTGTTTCTCATAGTGTCCATTTCACTTCAGCAGGTTTCCTCTTTGGTGCTCAGTTAGTTGTTGCTGATCAGGGAGAACATATTGATATTTGTCCCTTTGGGTCTGGGTTAATTCACTCAGCATAATGTTTTCCAGATTCCTCCATTTTGTTGCAAATGACCGGATTTCATTGTTTTTGACGGCTGTATAGTATTCTATAGTGTACATGTCCCATAATTTCTTTATCCAGTCTACTGTTGATTGGGCATTTGGGTTGGTTCCAGGTCTTTTGTGAATTGAGCTACAATAAACATAAATGTGCAGATAGCTTTTTTGTTTGCCAATTTAATTTCCTTTGAGTAAATTCCAAGGAGTGGGATGGCTGGGTTGTATGGTAGGGTTATATTCAGGTTTCTGAGGAATCTTCATACTGACTTCCATAGTGGCTTAACCAGTTTTCATTCCCACCAACAGTGGGTTAGTGTCCCTTTTTCCCCACATCCTCTCCAGCATCTATTGTTGGTAGATTTCTGAATGTGAGCCATTCTAACTGGGGTGAGGTGGAACCTCATTGTGGTTTTGATTTGCATTTCCCTAATTGCTAGTGATCTTGAACATTTTTTCATGTGTCTGTTGGCCCTTTGGATTTCCTCTTTTGCAAAATGTCTATTGAGGTCCTTGGCCCATCTCTTAAGTGGGTTGTGTGTTTTGCTGTTGTGGAGTTTCTTGATTTCTTTGTAGATTCTGGTTATCAACCCTTTATCTGTTGCATAGTTTGCAAATATTTTTTCCCATTCTGTCGGTTGCCTCTTCACTTTCCTGACTGTTTCTTTTGCAGTACAGAAACTTCTCAATTTGATGCAATCCCAAATGTTAATTTTGGCTTTGACTGCCTGTGCTTCTGTGGTATTTTCCAAGAAGTCTTTTCCAGTACCTATATCTTGCAGGGTTTCTCCAATGTTCTCTAATAATTTGATGGTGTCGTGTCATAGATTTAAGTCTTTAATCCATGTTGAGTGGATTTTTGTGTAAGGTGATAGGTAGGGGTCTTGCTTCATGATTCTGCACGTGGAAATCCAATTTTCCCAGCACCATTTATTGAATAGACTGTCCTTACTCCAGGGATTGGTTTTGGATCCTTGATGAAATATAAGTTGGCTGTAGATGTTTGGATTGATTTCTGGTGTTTCTAATCTGTTCCATTGGTCTATCCATCTGTTTCTGTACCAGTACCATGCTGTTTTGATAACAACTGCCCTGTAGTATGTCCTGAAATCTGGTATTGTGATGCCTCTGGCTTTGTTTTTGTTGTACAAGATTGCTTTAGCTATTCGAGGTCTCCTGTGTCTCCATATGAATTTAAGCATCATTTTTTTTTCCAGGTCTGAGAAGAATGTCTTTGGTATTTTGATTGGTATCACATTGAATCTATAAATTGCTTTTGGGAGAATGGACATTTTGATGGTATTGATTCTTCCAATCCATGAGCATGGAAGGTTTTTCCATTTTTTGGTATCCTCTTCTATTTCTTTCTTTAAGGTTTTGTAATTTTCATCGTAGAGATCTTTAATGTCCTTGGTTAAGTTTATTCCAAGGTTTTTGATTGTTTTTCTAGCTAATTTGAATGGAATTGATCTTAGCAGTTGTTTCTCAGCTGGTGCATTGCCTGTGTATACAAAAGCTGTTGATTTTTGTGCATTGATTTTATATCCTTCTACTTTGCCAAACTCTTCTATGAGTTCCAATAATCTCTTAGTAGAGTTCTTTGGATCCCCTAAGTAAAGAATCATATCATCTGCAAAGAGGGATGTTTGAGTTCTTCCTTCCCAATTTGTATCCCTTTAATTTCTTTTTCTTGCCTAATAGCTCTGGCTAGAACTTCCAGAACTATATTGAATAGCAGTGGTGAGAGTGGACATCCCTGTCTGGTACCAGATCTCAGTGGAAATGCTTCCAGCTTTTCCCCATTCAATAGGATGTTGGCTGTGGGTTTTTCATAAATTTCTTTGATTATATTGAGGAATGTTCCTTCCATACCCCGTTTGCTTAGAGTTTTCATCATGAAAGGGTGTTGTATTTTATCAAATGCTTTCTCTGCGTCTATTGAGATAATCGTATGGTATTTCTTCTGCAGTCTGTTAATGTGGTGTCTCACATTGATTGTTTTGCGCACATTGAACCATCCCTGCATGCCAGGGATAAATCCAACTTGGTCTGGGTGAATGATCTTTCTGATGTGTTGTTGCATTCTATTGGCCAGAATTTTATTGAGGATTTTTGCATCTATGTTCATCAAGGGTATTGGTCTGTAATTCTCTTTCAATGCTGCATCTTTTTCCAGCTTAGGAATTAAGGTGATGCTGGCTTCATAGAAATAATTTGGGAGGATTCCCTCTTTTTCGATTGTTCTGAATAGTTTGAGAAGAATTGGAGTTAGTTCTTTAAATGTCTTGTAGAATTCAGCAGTGAATCCATCTGGTCCTGGGCTTTTCTTTGTTGGGAGGGCCTTTATTACTGTTTCAATTTCTGTCTCAGTTATGGTTCTGTTTAGGTTTTCTATGTCTTCCTGGTTCAATAGGTTGCATGTGTCCAGGAATCTATCCATTTCTGGTGGGTTTCCCTGTTTGCTGGCATACAAGTCCTTGTAGTAATTTCTGATGATTCTTTTTATTTCTGTGGTGTCTATTGTTACATTTCCTTTTTCATCTCTGATTTTATTGATTTGGGTCTTTTCTTTTTTTAGTTAGTTGGGTCAATGGGTTGCCCATTTCTTTATTTTTTCAAAAAACCAGCTCCTCGTTTGGCTGATTTTTTGTAATTTTTTTTTGATTCAATCCTGTTGATTTCTTCTCTGATTTTAATTTTTAATTATTTCTCTTCTCCTACTAGATTTGTGTCTGGTTTGCTGCGTATTTTCTAGATCCTTGAGATGCATTGAAAGCTCATCTATTTGGTGCCTTTCCAATTTCTTGATGTAGGCACCTATTGTTATAAACTTTCCTCTTAACACTGTTTTTGCTGCGTCCCATAAGTTTTGATATGTTGTGCTATTTTCTTCATTTACTTCCAGGAAGTTTTTAATTTCTCTTTTGATTTCTTCTATGACCCATTGTTCATTCAGGAGCATGTTGTTCATTCTCCATGTGTTTGCATATGCTCTAGGGATTCCTGAGTTGCTAATTTCCCACTTCATTCCTCTATGGTCTGAGAAGCTGCATTGTATGATTGTAATTCTTTTGAATTTGCTGAGACTTGCTTTATGTCCTAGTATGTGGTCAATCCTAGAGTTGGTTCCATGTACTGCTGAGAAGAATGTAAATGCTTTCTGTGTAGGATGAAAAGTTCTGTAGATATCTGTTAGATCCATTTGGGCTATAGTGTCGTTTAATCTACTGTATCCTTGTTGATCTTCTGTCCTGTTGATCTGTCTATTTCTGAGAGTGGAGTATTGAAGTCCCCCAGTACTATTGTATTGGAGTCTAAGTCTCCCTTTAAGTCCCTTAACAAATCTTTTAAATAAACCGGTGCCCTGTAATTAGGTGCATATACGTTGATAATTGTTATATCTTCCTGTTGAATTGATCCCTTAATCATTATATAGTGCCCCTCTTCATTTCTCTTAACAGTTTTTCTGTTAAAGTTTATGTTGTCCGATATTAAGATGGCTACGCCAGCTCTTTTTTCATTTCTGTTGGCATGGTATATCTTTTTCCAGCCTTTCACTTTCAATCTGTATGCATCTTTGTTGGAAAAATGTGTTTCTTGTAAGCAACAAATAGATGGGTTTTGTTCCTTAACCCAATCAGCCAATCTGTGTCTTTTAACTGGACAGTTCAGGCCATTAATGTTCCATGTGACTATTGATAAGTAGTAACTTTGCCCTGCCATTTACCAAAGATATTTTCTAATATATGCTTTGAACTTCCTGTGATCTTTTGCTGTGATGTTTCCTTCCTTTACCTTCTTTCATATTGATGACCATGTTTCTGTTTTGCTGTGTGTAACACATCTTTAAGCATCTTTTGCAGGGCTGGACCAGTTGCGACAAATTCTTTCAATTTCTGTTTGCTGTGAAAGGTCTTTATTTCACCTTCTTTAATAAATGAGAGCTTTGCAGGATATAATATTCTCGGCTGGCAGTTTTTCTGTTTTAGTACCTGGGCTATGTCTCGCCATTCCCTCCTAGCTTGTAGGGTTTCTGATGAGAAGTCAGCTGTGAGTCTGATTGGAGATCCTCTGAGAGTAATCTGACATTTCCCTCTTGCACATTTTAGAATCTTTTCTTTATGTTTCACTGTGGTGAATTTGATTACAACGTGTCGTGAGGATCTCTTTTGGTCATGTTTACTAGGGGTTCTATGAGCTTCCTGTACTAGGATGTCTCTGTCCTTCTGCAAACCTGGGAAGTTCTCTGCAAGTATCTCACTAAAAAGGCCTTCTAATCCTTTCTCTCCATGCCTTCAGGAACTCCTAGAACCCGAATGTTTTTTTTTTTTTTTTAATAGTATCCTGTAGATTCCCAACAATATTTTTTTAGATTTCTGATTTCCTCTTCTTTTCTTTGGTTTGACTGTATGTTTTCCTATTCTCTGTCTTCTAAGTCCGATATTCTCTCTTCTGTTTCACTGACTCTGTTTTTAAGGCTCTCTAATGTGTTTGTCATTTGATCTATTGAGTTCTTCATTTCATCTTGATTTCACTATCACACTTTCCTGTTCTACTAGTTTCTGCATTTCATTTTGATTCCTCCTTAAGATTTCATTTTCTTGAGATTTTCTGTCCTGTCCAGTAAGGATTTCTGTAGCTCAAGCATTTGTTTTTGAAAACTTCTAATTGTTCTTATCATAAATTTTTTGAAATCCATATCTTGCATTTCTTCCATCTCATCATCTTCATAATCTTGGCTTGGGGTGTCTTGTTCATTTTGGGGTGCCATAATGTCTTTCTTGTTCTTGTTTCCTTGGTTTCTGCATTTGTTGCTTGGCATTGTGGAGATATTCTTTGGATTCTTCTTCCCTCGCTGTGGTGTTTTTTTCTTGTTATACTGTGATTGTATTAAGTGGACTGTCTGCTTTTGATGGAGCCTTAGAGGCTTGAGATGGGTGTGGCCTGAGAGCTCTGTTTGGTTCCTCAGGGTTAAGGGTGTGCCAAAAAGGTGACACTCCCAGGTTAGGCGCGGTAAATCTCTCTCTCTCTCTCTCTCTCGATTCAGAAGGGAAGTAATTCTGCACAGCTGAGCAGAATTGTAGGTAGTTAGCAGGCGAATGATATACCCGCAGGAGCCAGAGATAGGAAGCTCTTTCCTAAGGACCACACAGGGAATCTGTGCTGCCCTCAGTGTGGGCTCAAATTCTTCTGCAGTCTCCCACTGGGTTGCCAAGGTTACCGAATTGTAGTATCTCTGGAGAGTACTCACATGAACTCCATGAGTTCTCTCCCCCACAGTCTCTTTTTTCACAGTCTCAGTTCATTAGCACCACACATTCACTAGGTCCTAATCTCCTGTTATTTCACCACCCCAGAGTCAGGTTTTTCTGCTTGGCTGAGGGCAGGTGCAGTCCTGAGGTCGCCCTGCTTATGACGTACATCCAAAATGGCGCCTGCTCTTTGTCTTGCTGGCCTTTGAGAGGTGAATGGAGAGAGAGAAACTCGTGTCCGAACCGGTCACACTTTTTTTCCCTCTCTCTTCTGGTTAGCCTGGTGAACTTTTCCCCACAGGGTTTCAAGCCTCATTCCCTCTAGTCTTCTCTTTCCGCTTTCCTGCCGGTGTCTCGGGCTATTGAGTTTCGGCTCACATCATGTTCCAGCGCTGGTGCGTTGATTTTGCCGCTGGTGTCCAGAGCCATGGGCTCCCACGCCCTCCATGCAGGTCCACCGTGAATCACTAGTTCCGGAAGAGTTTCCTCTGCTGTTTCTTCCCCTACTCTTCCTTGAACCTGCAGTATCTCCACTTTTATTAAACTGTCTCTTCCCAGACTATCAGTGTGCTCCCTCCCTATTCCACCATCTTGCCGCTCCCCTTTTTTTTAAAAAAATTTTTGACAGGCAGAGTTAGAGAGACAGAGTTATAGGCAGAGAGAAAGTTCTTCCTTCCATTGGTTCACTCCCCTAATGGCTGCTATGGCCGACACTGCACCGATCGGAAGCCAGGAGCTGGGTGCTTCCTCCTGGTCTCCCATGTGGGTGCAGGGACCCAATCACTTGGGCCATCCTCCATTGCCCTCCTGGGCCACAGCAGAGAGCTGGAGTGGAAAAGGAGCAACCGGGACTAGTACCCAGCACTCCAACCGGGACTAGAACCTGGGGTGTGGGTGCCACAGGCGCAGGATTAGTCAAGTGAGCCACAGCGCCAGCCCCTGGTGCTGGATCTTAAATCAACAGCTCTAGTCCTAGGACTAGGGGACATGATCTGGACCCTGTTTCAGTCCTCCAGGGTGAGTACAAGATACATAAGAGATTGTACTCTGGAGGTTATGAGTCCAGAGAGGTGGAATGCAGGTCAGTTCTTCCTTATGTCCACCAGCTAGATTCAAGGGGTGCCAAGAAATTTAGAACTAATTGTTACAGTCCTGGTGTTGCAGGGTATAGTTGCATCAATACATAGATCTCCCAGGGTGGGAATGGTTTTTTTATGGGCTGCTTCTAGTGTTAGCCCCCAAAACTCCCACAGTTGCAGGATACAGGGGATTTTTCCTCAGCCCCACACATTGCCCTGACTCTGATGCTGGTAGGAGAACAGAGGCATACTGCACAACATCTTGCTGTCGAGTATGGCACTTTGCGGGAGTGGAGGATGGGAAGGAAGCAAGACAGCTTCCCTCCTCTAAGCCCGACAAGTTGCTCAGACCCCCATCAGCTCTCCAGGCTTAAGTGAAACTGGGTGACTGTGGAATTCCTTCTCAGCTAGAACTTCCAGTGGTGGGACATGTGGCAACTTCTTCCTATGTTGACATGGTAGGATGGTGGCTCACAGCCAGCAGCTGGCTGCACTGCACAGCTGGTTCCAGTGGTGTCTGTCTGCTCTTCTCTTGTCCCATGGAGTCTTTGTTGTTGTTGTTGTTTTCACTTCTTCCCTGAAAATTTCAATTGGACATCTGGAAACATAGTCCTTCCTTTGTTCTTTTCATATCCCAGAGCACTTAAGTTAATGTGGCTATATCATATTCAGCCACTATGGATCTCTGGGAACCATTCCAGTCAGTGTGGGCTCCCTCTGAGTATACCTGACTTACACTAGGTTAGCCCTGACATTGGGAATGACCTAGATCCCCCACAGTCCTTTGAGGTGCAATCTAGGAAAGGATGCTATTCTAAATCCATACTTTTGAAACTGTGAATGAATGGGAAACTGCTAAGTCATTTGAAGGATGAAGGACCAGGATGGGCCTGAATTGCCATTAAGTTCATTGCATTTGCAACAATGTTCACTAACAGGCTGATTCCAGGTGCTAGCCATTTACTGTAACTAAGAAATATGGAATCTTTTGTCAATGGAACAATTTACTAAACAAGTACCTTCCTGTCCATTCATGGCAAAGTAATGAGAGGAACAAAAGGAGTCCTCAACTTTGTAAGTAGTTCAGCTCCCTGGCATGCTCTGATGAATTTCATATGTATCCATTCCTTCCTTTAGATTCTCTTAATTTAACGATTGTCAATACACTGTGTAAATAGTTGGTAATATTGAAGATGGCAATTTCCATAGATGATATTTTTTCTTTTTTGACAAAAACCTTGGTGATTTTTTTTGAAGAATGCTTCTGACACCTGGGTTTTAGTGCTTTCATTTTTAGAATGAACATTCATCCTACTATGTAGTTAATATTTTAACTTTTCAGATGCTTTGGAATACTCCTTGAATTAAAAATGCTTTTATTGGTAGAAATGTTTATATTACATATAGTACCTACAGGGCTACTTTAATTGCAAATTACTTATAAAAACTAAGCACATGAATGGAAAATAGGACAAAAGACATGAAAAAGTAATTTATACAAAAATGGAATATAATCAATAAATATATAAATGATCTATCTCATAGTTGAAAATATAAATGCAAACTAAAATGTATTAATGGTGGTTAAATGTGAAGACATACATTTACATGCTATTGTTGGGCATATAAATTGGTATTGAATTTATTAGAGACATTTTGGCAACATTCACGATGTAAAATCCAGTTTCTTTTGGAGTCACCATTCTTCTGAGATTTTATACTATAAAAATATGTTGATAGAGGAATTCCAAGATGGCAGAATAGGGAGGGAGCTTACTGATCTAGGGGAAGATGGTTAAAAAACAAAGTGGTGAGAGTACAATCTCAGGGAAGAGTTAAGGAAAACACTGCAGAGGAAACTCTGTGCAAATTAGAGAGACGCTGTGGATTGACATGGAGGGTGTGGATGCACACAACTTGGGACCCAGGCAGCTGAGAGTCTCAGCACCAGCTTGGGAGAGTGAGGTGAGACCAGACTGCAGCAGCCCAAGCCACTGGCGATAAAGCTGCAGGAAGAGCATGACGTGAGTGTTTGGCTTGGAGCCCTGTGGAGGACAGTGTACCTGACAACTTAGAGGAGAGAAAAAAAGGGGGCACAATTCTCTCACCCCAAACAACCAGCACCTCTAGCCGAGAGGGAGTAGGCACCATTTTGGACATATGTAACAGCTATGCCAGCTCATATCCATGTACACAGCAACCAGCTGAGAGGAGATGCCTAAGTCTGGCTGGGAGAATTGACAGGGGCCAGCTGCTCATGACTCTGGGAGCCTTGAATGCTGGAACTGTGAAAACACTGTAGCTGTGGCGGAGGGCACAGGGTGTGGCTGGGATTGGGCAGTCACTGTGGGCAACTCCACATGCTTGGGGCTTCCTAGTTCCTTGGTGAGGGTTATTGCTGTGGGATCCATGCTCACACCGAGGACTGCATGGATCCTTTGTGTTGTTCTTATGGCAGTGAGGATGAATATTGTACCCCCTGTGGCTAGCACCCAGGCATTGGGCTCCTTGGAGGAGAGGAGGTGAGCATGAAACTATGCCAATCCTCCCCTCTGATAAACAAAGAGAGATCTACCATGCCCACTTTGGGTGTCAGATTAGACACTCTCCTTACCCTGGAGCACTGAACAGACCTCCCTGGCCACACCCAGCACACACCTCTGGGTATTCACTGAAAGAGCAAACACTCCATTAAGCCACAAAGGCATAGTCTGAAGATAAAAGCCATCACGGGGGTAGGGGGTGGGGGAACCCAGTATCTCCAGGAATGCCTAAAAAGAAATGCAGCAGTTCAAGTAACAAGAATAAGAAAGACAACAGGATGCTTCCAAAGGAACACAATAACACTGCAATACTAGAATGTGAAAATGAAGAGATTGAAGAAGTGCCAGAAACAGAATTCAAAAAAATGATCATATAATTACTTAGAAGTAATAAAAGCAAATCTATTAATTAAAGGAATCCATACATGAATGAAAATTTTCCCATGAAATTGAGATTTTTAAAGAGAAGTCAAAATGAAATACTAGAAATGAAGAATTCAGTAGATGAAATAAAAATGCAGCGGAAAGCCTTAACAACAGACTTGGTGAGGCAGAAGAAAGAATATCTGAGTTAGAAGACAAATCTCTGAAAATTTTACAGTCAGAACAATAACAAAAAAAATTAGAAACCTAAAAAGCAATGTAGGAGACCTATGGGATATGATCAAATGACCTCACATATGGGTCTTAGGAATTCTTGAAGGTGTGGAAAGAGAATGGATTAGAAACCCTTTTTAGTGAAATAGAGAAAACTTCCCTTATTTGGAGAAAAATACAAGAAGTACATAGAACTCCTAATAGACATGACTAGAAAACATCATCACCAAGACACATTATAGTCAAATTCTCCACAGTAAAACATAACAAAAAGATTCTAAAATGTGCACTAGAGAAATGCCAGATTACTTTCAGAGGACCTCCAATTAGACTCACAGCTGAATTCTCATCAGAAACCCTACATGCTAGGAGAGAATGATGAGATATAGTTCGAGTCTTAGGAGAAAAGAATTGTCAACCCAGAATACTGTACCCTGCAATGCTCTCATTTATGAATGAAGGTGAAATAAAGACCTTCCATAACAGAAATTGGAAGAATTTGTTGGCCGGTGCTGTGGCATAGCAGGTAAAGCCACTGCCTATGGTGCTGGCATCCCATATGGGCACCAGTTTGAGTCCTGGCTGCTCCACTTCCAATCCAACTCTCTGCTATGGCCTGGGAAAGCAGTAGAAGATGGCCCAAGTCTTTCGGCCCCTGCACCCATGTGGGAGACCCGGAGGAAACGCTTGGCTCCTGGCTTGGGATTGGCACAGCTCTGGCCAGTTGGGGAGTAAACTAGCAGATGGAGGATCTCTCTCTCTGCCTCTTTCCGCCTCTCCTTTTGTGTTAACTCTTTAAAGTAAATCTTCTAAAAAACACAAAACTGAAAAGTATCCATCATTAAGTATGATTTGATTAATTATGGAAAAGCAAAGTGACAGTGTAGTTTGTACCTACTAGAAAGTATGAGGTAGGTACCCATGGTCTGGCATGTGGGGAGCAACTCAGACTAGACTAAGTTACTGGAATTAAGACTTATTCTATGCATCTGCTCTCCCACAATATGGCGCTGGGAGAGGAGTAAACAGCTTCTACACAGCTGCCTCCAGTTCAACCAATAAACTGTAGGACCTGCTCCTGATTGGAGGAGAGCAGCGTACTCGGCGTGTGGGTAGCAGAGTTGGGATTGGTGGAAGAGGACTATAAAGGAGGAGAGAGACAACATGCACCAGGAACATCTAAGGGGAACATCTATCTGAAGGAACACCTGTGCAGCCCCCGAGAGAGCCGGCTGGTGGTGTGCCGCTCCCCCGCGGCAGTGGGGAAAGTGGCAGGGGGAACCGCCCTTCCACGGAGGTGGGAGGGACGGTAGTCAACCCGGGAAGAACCAGCAGCTAACCCGGGAAGGGCCGAGCAGACAAAAGAACACCGCAGGGTCCTGTGTCGTTCCTCCACGAAGAGGGGGAGCGACACTGGCATATGAAGATGTTTGTCATATAGCATTAGATGGAAAAAAAAAAAACCTCCAAAAACATTTTGTTTAAAAAATGTGGAGCAAGAATTTAGCTGAGTGGTCAAAATGAGCTTGGTACGCCTGCAGCTCATATCCTAGTACTTTTCTTCAAGTTCTGGCTCCATTTTTGATCCAGCTTTTTGCTGATGCACACCATGGGAGGCAGCATGTGATGTTGCAAGTGCTTGGGCCCCTGCCAGTCACATGGGAGACCCAGATGGAGTTCCTGGTCCTGGTTTCAGCCTGGTGTGGTCCCTGATGTTAGATGCATTTAGGGAGTGACCCAGCAGGTAGGAAATCATTATGTCTCTCTGCCTTATCAAAAGATAAGTAAATAGAAAGGTAAATCTTTAAGTTATATATCATTCTTCACTATATATTTCTGTACTCTTGGATTATTTAATAACTAGGTATTGCCTTTGTATTTGAGCCATATTGAAAAAAATAATTTTGCTTCTTTTTTTAAAAGATTTATTTATTTGAAAGTCAGAATTAGAGAGGAGAGGCAGAGAGAGGTCTTCCATCCAGTCGTTCACTCCCCAATTGGCCGCAACGGTCGGAGCTGCACTGATCCAAAGCCAGGAGCCAGGAGCTTCTTCGGGATCTCCCACACAGGTGCAGGGGCCCAAGGACTTGGGCCGTCTTATACTGCTTTCCCAGGCCATAGCAGAGAGCTTGATCAGAAGTGGAGCAGCAGGGTATTGAACCAGTGCCCATAAGAGATGCCGGTGCTTCAGGCCAGGGTGTTAACCCGCTGCGCCACAGCACCAGCCTAATTTTGCTTCTATACTGTTCTCCAACAACAAACTTGGAGCTTACCCCTCTCTCTTTATAAATGCTGTACTACATACCATTTTGTAGGCGAGGTATCATTTATGCTTTTTCCTATATATTCATATACATACCTATCAAAATATGCTTTTCTTAGTTATTTAAACTATTTCTTTTTGAGCTTATAACAAGTATCCCCACCCTTAGTGAAAACAACAAAAAAACAAGGAAAAAAACAGTGAAAATAACATGGAGAAGGTTATGAGAGTTAAAAAACAATGACAAGCTAGATTCATTCTTCAGAGGCAACTGTTGTACCATTTTCGTATCTAATGGTTATTTTTATGTCATTACATGACATTATTATAACATTAGTATTGATGTAAAATTATTATATTACAGTATTACATGTGGACATTTTGCTAAACAAGTACCTTCTTGTCCATTCATGGCCCTCATTGTCTCTTTTCCCCTTCTCTCTTCTGTTCTCTTCTTTCCTTGTTAACCTATGGAAGGCTCAGAAGAAACCTGTATGGTAAATTTAACCCTAGAATACCTTGTAACTTGCGAAATTTTATCAAAATAGGAAGATGCTTGGGTGGATCACGTGAGTGGAGGGTATCTGGACTTCAAAATAATGGGAACAAGCAGAGAGGAGAAGGCATATAGTCAGGAAGTATAGGGCCAGTGAGGAAGTGGGGCTCTTCTCTGTGCCAGATTCTTATTTGGCACCTGAAAAGGCTGGGTTGTGGCTTAATTTTTAGTTAAGATTGAAAGTCTCACCCGGAGTCCCTGGGACTCTCAGTAGCATGATAAGACAGAAAAATGAAATGGATTTTCAGTCCAAAGGACTTAATTTCGAATCCCATATTCTTTGTAATCTTGGAACAACTTAACTTTTTTGGGTACCAGTGTCTTTTTCTGTACAGTGACCATAATATTTTAGTGAATATTACATTGAAGGAGTTAGATGATGCTGATGGCAACTAATAATCATTCTTTACTTTAAGCTCTCTGTGATTCTATATTTCATATTTATGAAGTGCCTTGTATAATAATAGTACCTACACAATAAAGGTACTATTTTTATCTCACAGATTATACAATCCTACAGCAGATATAAACGGGTTAAGGAACTTGCTCAAAGCCTACAGCTAGCAGATGGCCCTGCTGGGGCTCACATTAAGGAGTCTGACTGCAGGTTATATGGTTATACTGTGATAGTTATACTGTAACATACCTAGCATGCTGTGTGCACACAGGTAATACTAAGTAGGTATCTGTGTCTTTCTTCTCTGTACCAGATTCAGTGCTAGATTTTGTTTCCCAATCTAAACAAGCCTGAATAACCTTATATAAATTCATACAGCCCTTTCTATTTTTCCTGCATAGAAACAAGTCCTTAAATGCTTTGTGTTAAACTTTGAAATGCTATACAAAATATTCAGCACTATTGTTTAAGACATTAACAATACATTGGCTATGAGCTGTTCCATTTCCTAAAGGTGTGAGTTTGGGCCTATCACTCTTCCCTACAGTGTTCAAAGTCAAGAATGTAGGAAACTTAACATTACTAGACATTCATGTCTCCCATGTGCAATGTTCAGAGGAACATGTGCAAATTGAGCCACAGAACTGTATTTGTTCCTTCCAGAGTTCTCTAAAGCAGGCAGACAAGTTCAAGTAACAACCTTGTTACACATAAGAAAAATATCTGTATTTTTCCAAGAGAACATTATCACTGGACAAAGAGAAAATAACAAGCCAAAGAAACAATAGTAGGTCTCAGTGGGAGACTTTATTCTGAGGAATTTAGAAGAGACAGAGAAAGAAGATGTGAATTTGTACAAAGGGCTATTCTCAGTTATGTGAGAGATGTGTTATGTTTTAGCTATACTTTTTAAAAAAGATTTATTTATTTGAAAGAGTTAGAGAAGGAGAGGCAGAGAGAGAAGTCTTCATCCGCTGGTTCACTCCCCAGATGGCTGCAATGGCCAGAGCCTCACTGATCCAAAGCCGGGAGCTTCCTCCAGGTCTCTTAAGCAGGTGCAGGAGCCTAAGGACTTGGGCCATCCTCGACAGATTTCCCAGGCCATAGCAGCAGCCAGGACTCAAACTGGTGCCCATACGGATGTTGGCACTGCAGGCGGCAGCTTAACCTACTACGTCACAGCACCAGCCCCAGCTATACTTCTTAAAAATTTATTTATTTGAAAGAATTAGGAAGAGAGGGAGACCAACAGACACACACACACACACACACACACACACACAGATCTTCCATCTGCTGTTTCATTCCCCAAGTGTCAGTAATGGCCAGGGCTGAGCCAGGAGCCAGGAGCTTCTTCCAGACCTCCCATGTGGGTGGCAGGGGCCCAAGCACTTGGGCCATCTTCTGATGCTTTTCTTGGGCTATTAATAGGGAGCTGGATGGGAAGTGGAGCAGCCAGGACTAGAATTGATGCCCATATGGGATACCAGTGTCATAGGTGGTGGCTCTACCTGCCACATCACAATGGCAACCCCTTAGCTATATTTTTTAATAAAAAATATTTACTTTTTCTTCACTGTTAACATTCTAAGATAACCCTCCATCATCTCTAATCTGTACTACATAATAGTTTCCAAATTGATCTGCTTGCCTCTAGATCTTTTCCTTCCAGAGTAGCAAAGATTTAAGAACTAAGCAGATGAGTCTGCATGTGGTTTCTGAGAGATCAAGAAAGTGCAGAAAAACCACTTTTGTGTTTTAAGCTTCCCTTTTGCACTCTCTAGGCAGTGTCTTTTCATCATTATGTCGATGGCCATCATGCCTACATACTACCTTTAAAAGATGGTATCAGTTTTTTGAGAATGCTACTCTATTCCCTCTGCTTGTGCTTTTAGTCCATTCTTAGCACAGCAGCCAGAGTGATCTGTTTCAAAACAGTAAATCAGACCCTGTCACTTTGTTGTGTCAAACTTTTGCTTCCCACTGCACGTTGGATAAATGTAAATTCCTTTCCACTGCCTCAATGCCCTGCAGGTTCTAGCTGCAGCTCACTTCTACAAGTTTCTCTCCTGCTACTCTTCTCTGTTCTAGTTAAGTGGATCTCCTTCTGATTTCTGAATCAGGTTAACCTAAGCAAGCCCTTTCATATCTTATGCTCTCTTAGTAGAACATTTTCCTCCCCCTTTCCTACCCACTCTCTATAGCTCCAACCCAGTGACAATTCTTCAAATAAGATTTCTGTGACCATCACATACTGGATTGGGTCTCCAAGCAGCATAGTTTCCTCATGCTTAATATTACAATTAAACAATCTAATTGTTAATGTGTGTTTCTTTCCATAGAATGTTAGCATAATGGGAGCAAGGGTAATTTCTTGTTTCTCTTCCTTACAATACAGTATCCTTTATAACTGCTGAATACATTAGTTGAGTCTCAGTATTTGTTCACCTAATTAAATTAAGGGTTACCTGGGTTGTGACTGTTTCATTTGTGTGTGAGGTAGAGGTGTTTGTGACCCTTTGGTATAAACCTCTACTTAGCTTCAAAGATATTCATATAGTATATTTTTTCTTTTACCAATATCCAACCAGTTCTTTGCTAACCTCACAGTAATATGAAATATGAAGTTGAAAATATTTTAATTATAATTTCTTTTGAAAAATAATTCTGTATAAACAGATACCAAGTAGAAATATCTACCAAGAATCTAGCTCCTTTATTAAAAATTAGTTAAGGAGTACGGATTTTGTTAGGGAGTATAAAACTGTGTTCATGAAAAATCCTGCCAAGTTTGCTATCTGCAAAGTATGTCTTTAGGTTACAACTCAGTAAAAAAATAGTGTTTTAACTGCAGATGATATATCATTTCCTTCCAGTTTTTATTATATAGGTAATAGAATTAGCTATGCTCATTTGGACCAAGTCATTTTCTTACTGAACCTTTGTGCTGATTGTGATGTTTTTAGATACGTTTTGAGCTGTCATCTTGTCCATAGCAGTGGTGGTATGGGCAGTAGACAGTTGAATGTAATTTTGTGAAGGGAAGTTAAAAGTTATTTATTTACTCATTAATATTTACTCAAAAGGCAGAAAGCAAGATATGGAGGGAGGAAGAGAGACCTAGATATCTTCCATTGCTGATTCACTCCACAAATGCCCACAACAGACAGGGCTGGGGCAGGCCTAATGCAGGACCCTGGAACTCAGTCTGGGTATCCTCTTAAAATGGCAAGGATTCAAGTACTTGAACCATCATCTGCTGCCTCTGAAAGTGCATATTAGTAGGAAGCTGGAATCAGGAGAACCAGGACTTGAACCAGGCACTGTGGTATGGGATGAAGGCATCCCAAGCAGGTCTTAATCTGCCCATTAGCTTTCTTTTTTAAAATTTTTACAAAGATCTGTTTTCAGTTTACTTAATGATTCTATAGTTAACCCTGCACTAAGAAAAGGAGTTCAACAAATAGTTGAGCTTCCTCAATGGAAGAGACATGGGCTATAAAAAAAAAATCATCGAATCTCAAAATGTCTGTTTCACTCCAATATGTTACATTTCAGGTACTCTATTTGTTACCTCAGATCAGAGAAAACATATCTGTCTTTTTGGGACTGGCTCATTTCACTCAGTGTAATGGTTTCCATTTGTGCCTATCTTACTGCAAGACAGGATTTCAATTTTTTTTACAGCTGAATAGTATTCCATGGTATACATATCCCATAATTTCTTTATCCAGTTAACAACTGATGGACATCTGGGTTGATTCCATATCTTGGCTACTGTGAATTGTGCTGCAATGAACATGGAGGTACAGATAACTCTTTTCTTTAAGATTTATTTATTTTTACTTGAAAGGCAGAGTTACAAAGAGAGAGGGAGAGGGAAGGAGGGAGGGAGAGGGATGGAGGAGTCTTCCATCCGCTGGTTCACTCTCCAACTAGCTGCAATGGCTGGAGCTGTGCCAATCCGAAGCCAGGAACCAGGAACTTCTTCCAGGTCTCCCACTCAGGTGCAGGGGCCCAAGGACTTGGGCCATCTTCCACTGCTTTCCCAGGCTATAGCAGAGAGCTGGATCAGAAGTGGAGCAACTGGGTCTCGAACCGGTGCCCATATAGGATGCCAGCTCTTCAGGCCAAGGCATTAACCCCCTGTGCCACAGCAGGGCCCCCACACTTTCATATGCTGATGTCATTTCCCTTGGGTAAATTCCCAAGAGTGGGATAGCTGGGTCATTTGGTAGGTCTATATTCAGATTTCTGCAGTATCTCCATACTGTCTTCCATAGTGGCTGCACCAGTTTACATTCCCACCAAAAGTGGACCAGGGTGACTTTTCCCCCACATCCTCACCAGCATTTGTCATTTGTTGATTTGTTTATGATAGCCAGTCTAACTGGAGTGAGGTGAAATCTCACCATGGTTTTCATTTGGATTTCCCTGATAGCTAATGGTCCTGAGCATTTTCTTTAGGGTCTGTTGGCTGTTTGAATTTCCTCTGTTGAAAAATGCCTGTTCAAGTACATGCCTGTTCAAGTACTTTGCCTACTTTCTAAATAGATTATTTTGTTTTGTTGTTGTTTAATTTCTTTTTTTAAGAGGATTTATTTAATATTTGAATGGCAGAGTTATGGAGAAGCAGAGCAAACGAGAGAGATTTTCCATCTGTTGGTTCACTCCCCAAATGGCTGCAATGGCTGGAGCTGGGCCAATCCAAAGCCAAGAGCCAGGAGCTTCTTCCAGGTCTCCCATGTGGGTGCAGGGGCCCAAGGACTTGGGCCATTTTCTTCTGCTATCCCAGGCCATAGCAGAGAGCTGGATTGGAAGAGGAACAGCTGGGACTAGAACCGGGGCCCATTTGGGATGCCAGCGCTTCAGGCCAGGGCTTTAACCCACCGCACCACAGCACCGCTCCCTCTTTCCTCCCAAGTTAGCTTTTTACAAGAAGAATTCACATTTGTTGTAACATCAGATGATCATAATGTCAATAAAGACCACAAGCACCAGTTATTTTTACTTACTTATCCTTTACCACTTCCCATGAGTATAAAGATTTTAGTGATTCATGCTTTAAGGCTATCGAGGCCTATTGTTAAAAAGGAACTGTCCCCTCAAGTATCCCCATGTGTAAGTGAGAGAACATAAGGATGATATGGTAAATATTATGATTACCTGCTGCCTTTTCAAGATATCTTATAATATCTAAAACCTGAAAGATCTAAAAGGGGAGCTTGGTGATAGAGGTCTACATCAGAAATACTTGGAGTTGAATGAAATTATCATTTGCCCCAAATCTGCTATGTCCAAAGGGTCTAACTTTAAAAATCACACATTTGACACATAGTCTATAACTATGATTTTCGTGTGAGAAAATTTAAAAGGGGAGAAACTCCATCAGTGAACTTTATATAATTGTATTAAGTGATTGGATTGACCATTTACATTTTTATTTATTTTGAATCACCATGTAATACTTTATGGGGTATAGTATAATATTTAAACATACCTGTACAGAGATTACTGATGAAATGAGATAATTAGGCTTACTCTTTCATTTTTTAACTATTTAACTTTTTAACTATTTCCTTTTTTAATCAGATAATTAGGCTTACTTTTTCCTTAGGAGGCTACCAACTCCTTTGTTACAATTCTTTACCTCACTGTGAACTATATTCAACCCAGTGTGCTGTAGAACACTAGAACTTATTCTATCAGACTGTGTTTCACTACCTGTTAGACAATATCCCTCTATGCATCCTACCACTTTTTCAGCATCTACTAATCACTATTCTACATTCAGATAGATGTTTTTAAAGCTTTTCCACATTTGAAGGGAGCATGTGGTATTTGTCTTTCTGTGTCTCAATTATTTCACTTAGCATAATGTCCTTTAGTTCCATCCATTTTGTTGCATATGGCAGCATTTTATTCTTTTTTGGCTGAAAAATATTCCATTGTATATTCATACATATATCACATTTTCTTCATCAAGGAACTAATTTTTAATTTTATTGATATATATATATATATATATAATATGTATAATTTAGTGATTTAAAATGTATAACACTCACCATTTGATTTCCTGGCAACCATTAATCTTTTTTTCGATGGATTTATATAATGTGGACATTTTATGTAAGTGGAATCCTTCAATATGTGTTTTTTTTGTGACTAGATTCTTTCACTTAGAATGCTTCCAACATTCATCCACATTATGGAATGCATAACTACTTCATTTTATTGTCAGATTTCACTGTATAGATGCATATTTTTGAAATTTTATTAGAAATTATATTTTCAGATGCACTATACTAAGTCACATTTTTAAAGATCTTTGAAAAATTAATTTTTTAATTAAAATGTTTTCAATAAGATAAGATTTGTACATCTATATGGGGTACGGTATATGTCTAGCTGCTTTGGAAACAGTTTGGCAGTTCTTCAGAGGGTTAAATGTAGAATCACCATATGACCCATAAGTTTCATTTCCTAGGTATGTATCCAAGAGAAATTAAAACATATGCCCACACAAAAACATGTACATATTGTGCCTTCTTAGATATGACATCATATAACCATTTTAAATCCCCATCAGTAATGTATGACGGTTCTGATTTCTCTGTTCTCACCAGTGCCAGTTACAATGTGATTTTAATTGTAACCATCCTACTGAATGTGTATCTTGTGGTTTTGATTTTAATTTTCTTAGAATAATTGTGTTTCATGTACCTATTGGCCAATTGCAAATCCATTTGAATAAAGATCTATTCAAATACTTTGCCAAATTTTTCACTGGGCTATTTCTGTTTTTATTGCTGAGTTGTGAGAATTCTTCATATATGCTAGATACAAGTCCTATACCAGATATATGATTTGAAAGTATGTTTTCCATTCTGTGGGATTTCTTTTTATTCTTGTGGGTATTTTTTGTAATACAGGGTTTTCAATTCTGCTGGCATCTAGTTTGTATTTTGCTTCAATAGTTGGTGTCATTTCTAAGAGTTTAGCCTAAATCAAGATCTGAAGATTTGGGTGGGTATTTAGCTTGGTTGTTAAGATACCTGTGTCCCAGATCAGAGTTCCTGGATTTGGTTCCCAGTTCTATTTCCTGATTGCAATTTACTGCTAATGTAGACCTTGGGAGGACGCAGTGGTGATGCTCAAGTAATTGGGTTCCTGCCATCCGCATGGGAGTTCTGGGTTGCATTCTTGTCTCCCAGCCTCAGCTTCAGTCTAGACTTAGCCAATGTGTACATTTTGGGAGTGAATCAACTGATGGGAACTGTTTCCATGTGCCTGCCTCTCAAATAAAAAAAAAATTAAGCATGGAAATTTACACCTATGTTATCTATCAAGAATTTTAGAATTTTTGAAAAGATTTATTTTATTTGAGAGAGGGAGAGGGAGGAAGGGAGGTGTTCATCAGCTGGTGCACTCCCCAGACAGCTGCCATGAATGGGGCTCGGCCAGGCTGAAGCCAGGAGCTTTTGGTTTTCCATGTGGTTTCAGGAGTCAAGCACTTGGGTCATTTGCTGCTACTTTCCCATATGCATCAACAGGGAGCTGGATTGGAATTGGAACAGCCGAGACTTGAACCGGCATTGATATGGGTTGCTGGTGTCACAAGTAGCAGCTTAACCTGCTACACCACAGTTCCGGGCCAAGAGTTTTAGAATTGTAGTTCTTACATTTAGGTGTGTGATTCATTTGGTTACTTTGATCTTCTATCTTGCAAACTTGTACTTAACAGTTTTATTATCTTGACTGCCCTTAGTACTAGTTAAAGAACATTTTCTATATCAGTAACATTTTAGGGGCTGGCATTGTGGTGCAGCAGCTTATGCTGCCTGAGAAGCTGGCATCCCATTTGAGTTGCAGTTTGAGGTTCCCCTGCTTGGTTTTTGATCCAGCTCCCTGCTAATGCACCTGGTAAGGCAGCAGAAGATGATTCAAGTCCTTGGGTCCTAGTCGCCCACACTGGAAATCCCAATGGAGTTCTGAGAACCTATCTTCAAAGTAGGCCAACGGTTGCAGCCAATTGGGGAGTGATTCAGTGGATGGAAGATCGATTGATCCAACTTTCTCTGTAAATCTGATTTTCAAATAAATAAATAAATCTTTGAGAAAACAAATCTTAAAGCCTTCTGTCTCTTCCCATCAAAAAATAACATTTTAAACAGCTCTTTGTTAATGATTATGTAATATTCCAGTATATAGGTATGCCATAATTTAACAAATTTCCCATTAGAAATTTGGATTATTTCCAACTGTGGTATAAATATTGATGAGATGGACATATTAATGCATAAATCTTTAGTTATATTTTGGATTATTTTCTTAAGATATGTTAAGTCAAAGTGTGTGCATTCTTGTTTTGCTGTGATATAGAATAATGGTCTATCATACTTACAAGAATGCTTCAAAAAGTTTTGAAAGGTACAATTAAAAGATGATTTTATTTTGTTGTAAAATATTTTGAAAGTCATGCCTCTTATCCATAATCATTTTCCATGAACTTTTTGAAGGCTGTTTGTGTGCATAAATTTCAAAATGTTGGGAACAAATTAACTCATTTCCCTTTTCCACATTTTTTTTTTTAAATTTGAAAGAGCAAGAGATATGAACAGAGATTCTGTCTACTAGTTCATTTCCCAAATGCCTGCAATAGCCAGTACTGGGCCAGGCCAAAGGTAGGAGATGGAAACTCAGTCCAGGTCTCCTATATGGACAGCAGGGTTCCAAGTACTTGAGCCTTCACCTGCTGCCTCCCAGGGTATGCATTAGCAGGAAGGTAGAACTTGGTGCACAGATGGGCTCAAATACCAGTACTCCAGTGTGGGATGTGGGCCTTCCAACAGGTATGTGAGCTGCTAGGCCAAAGCCCACCTCTCTATGAAAATTTTGAAGTACCCTCATACTGTAAAATAGACTAACCATTGCTGTCTTTTTAATATATTGTATTTATTTTGTGCTGTTAGGAATAATGCTAGAATGAACATTGTACACGCGTCTTTGTATTTTCTGAGATAGATAATTGTTAAAGGTTATTATACAAGCATAATAGCTAATTTGGTCTCCAGAAAATGAATATCAATTTATATTCTCTGCCAATTTTGAGTTTGTTTTGCTGCAGGACTTCTAACACTAAATTACATTGTTATTATAAACATCATTGTTAACTTGTTAGATGCCACCAGTTTGATCAGCATAAGGGGGACCAAAACATTGTATATTAGTTTGGAGTAGGGGGCTATATTTTTTAAAGGCTTTAAGGAGCAATTACAGTGATCCTAGGGTATAGTTATATATTTTAGTAAAATTTCAGGTTATATTTAAAATATGTGGAAACACTAGTGAGCTAGAAGCATAATTTCCATGCTAACAATCATGATTATAATTATTATTAAAGAAATTGTCCCTTTATTGAATTAATCCCTAGAAGACTTAATTAAAATAAATGTTACCAGGAGTCAGTCTTTAACTTTCTCTCATTTGTTCATTTTTAAGGACAGTTATGTCTGGTAAGCTGGTTGCTACCTAAGACCCCAAAGAGATTTCAAAAAGGGGAAATTTAAAAGGGGGAGAATGTCAGCAATTATTTCTGCAGACAAAGTAGGTTAGGGGAACCCAGAAAGAGAGTACAGGCAGAAACATATTCTTGATTTATATGGCAGTAGACATGAGTTACAGGGCAGCAGGATAAATTTTATTCAATTCTATAAATGGTGGGGGGGAGGGCAGAGAGAGAAAGGGAGCTCACATACCCCTTTCTATTACCTGAGTGTAAGTTCAAAGTCTTTAGCTATTGTTCAGTGAAGGGAAATGACTAAGTCATTAATATTAATGAATCTTGATGGATAGGTAACAAACATTATAAAATATGGATGGTATTTTATGCCTCCAAATGAATGCTTCCTATAGTGAAATTTACTTACCTCAATGAACCTCAGTTTGGCCACATTTACACAAAGGTAATGAGGTTAAAATAATTCTTCAAACACTACAACCTCTCAGTAGGAGTATTGATAACGGAAGGTATGAGGGTTAATGAGATGAAAATCTTTGTTGGCATGGTAGAATACTAAAAAGGTGTTCTTTCAGCAACTACCAGTAAACTCCCATTGAAAATCCTTTTGAAGAAAGTCATAGAGAAAATACAAGTGCAATAATACTGGATATAGTCAAATGCCTCAGTTTCAAACAAATCCAAACAAAAATTTGACCTCTAGAAAGTTAAATTGGCGAACTTAACTTCCAGTGCTATAGACATCCTAGAATGAACTACCTGCAAAAACGTATACACTTCCTCCAACTTCCATTGCCCTTTCTCTACAGATAAACTTGCTAGCTGTTTACAGAGAATGTAAAAGCCACAAGATGACCACTACCCACCACAAGCTTTACAAACCTACCCACACTTTCATCTATTATTTCTGCTGCCTTTATATCTTTGATCCTTCATTGAAGATCTAAACGTGCCCTTGTATATGGTAAACCCTCCCACCTGAGCTCCAGCAACTTTTATTGATTTCTTTAATATCCTTATGCGATAGGGTAATTGTTTTCTTTTCCGCCATCCCTTCCCTTTGACTCTGGTTTCTTTCTCTCAGCATTTAAACCTGGTTCAAGTTTCTCTTCTTCACTAAAGAAAAATAAAACCCATAATTCAAGTCTAATCATGAGAAAATATCAGTTTATTCTCTGCCCTCATGCTGTTCACTTACCCTCTCTCACTTTCTATCACAGATATTCTCTGTGAGTGTTGTCTCTGCACACTGATCTACCTCCTTACTTTGATTTACTCATCTTTCAGTCTGCCCAGTCTGGTTCTAAGTCTGCTACTTCACTGATCTGTTTTGGCAGCTTCGTCTTGGCTGACAGCCTTTTCCTGGCTAAATAAAAAGGACACTTTTCAGTCTTTGACTCACTAGATTACCCAGTAGCATTTAACATAGTTGTCATTTTTGAAATATGCCGTTACTTTGGCTTCCCTCCTGATTTCCCTTGTAACTCACATTGCTTTTTTTTCCAGTCACTTTTTGTGGGCTATTCTGAATCTGCCTGCCTCCTAATATTGTTTTCAGGCCTCTTCACCACCTTTTTCTTTATAGATTTATTTTCTTTAAAAGGTAGAATGACAGAAGAGAAGCCAAAACACACAGAGAATAAAATCTTCCATGTGCTGATTTACTCCCAGGTGGCTGCAATGGTTGGGGCTGGGCCAGGGCCAGCCCAAACCCAGGAGGCTGGAACTCCATTCAGGTCTCCTTTGTGGGGGATAGGGGTCCAAGGAATTGGATCATATTTTTCCTGCAGGCATCTGGATCAGAGGCAGAGTAGCAAGGACTTGAAACAATGCTATGACAAGGGATTGCAGATGGCAGCTTAGCCCACTGTGCCACAACACAGGTCTCCTTGATCACCTTCTTATTCTGCCTCTAATTTTTGGTCATTTAGCTTATCCTGACATTAAATGCCATCTATGTGCTTACAACCACCAAGTATATATCCCTGATCTCTTTCCTTAACTCCTATGAGTTTCTCCAGTTTTCTACTTTGCATTCATGTTTAGATGTATTAGACATAACTCAGTCTGACCCCTGCTCATATACTCAGTGTTAACTCTCTGTATTTCTTCTAACACTTTGTGATTCTGCTATATTGAAATCATTTTATTTCAATGAATGTGTCATCCTTTGCCTTTGCACTATTGCCTCCTTTTTTAAAAACATTTATTTAATAAATATAAATTTCCAAAGTACTGCTTTTGGATTACAGTGGCTCCCCCCCCACATAACTTCCCTCCCACCCTTGCATCTCCTGTTCCCTCTCCCATTCCATTCGCATCAAGATTCATTTTCAATTATCTCTCTATACAGAAGATCAATTTAGTATATATTAAGTAAAGATTTCAACAGGTTGCACCCACACAGACACACAAAGTATAAAGTACTGTTTGAGTACTAGTTATAGCATTAATTCACATTGTACAACACATTAAGAACAGAGATCCTACATGAGGAGTAAGTGCACAGTGACTCCTGTTGTTGACTTAACAATTTGACACTCTTGTTTATGGCGTCAGTAATCACCCTAGGCTCTTGTCATGAGCTGCCTAGGCTATGGAAGCCTTTTGAGTTCGCCAACTCCGATCTTGTTTAGACAAGGTCATGGTCAAAGTGGAAGTTCTCTCCTCCCTTCAGAGAAAGGTACCTCCTTCTTTGATGGCCTATTCTTTCCACTGGGATCTCACTCGCAGAGATCTTTCATTTAGGGTTACTTAGGGCATTTTTTTGCCAGAGTGTCTTGGTTTCCATGCCTAAAATACTCTCATGGGCTCTTCAGCCAGATCCGAATGCCTTAAGGGCTGATTCTGAGGCCAGAGTGCTGTTTAGGACATCTGCCATTCTACGAGTCTGCTGTGTATCCCACTTCCCATGTTGGATCATTCTCTCCCTTTTTGATTCTATCAGTTAGTATTAGCAGACACTAGTCTTGTTTGTGTGATCCCTTTGACTCTTAGACCTATCAGTGTGATCAATTGTGAACTGAAGTTGATCACTTGGACTAGTGAGATGGCATTGGTACATGCCACCTTGATGGGATTGTATTGGGATCCCCTGGCATGATTCTAACTCCACCATTTGGGGCAAGTCCGATTGAGCATGTCCCAAATTGTATATCTCCTCCCTCTTTTATTCCCACTCTTTTTTTTAAAACTTTTATTTAATGAATATAAATTTCCAAAGTACGGCTTATGGATTACAATGGCTGCCCCCCCAAAACGTCCCTCCCACCCGCAACCCTCCCCTTTCTCACTCCCTCTCCCCTTCCATTCACATGAGCATTCATTTTCGATTCTCTTTATATACAGATCAGTTTAGCATATATTAAGTAAAGATTTCAACAGTTTGCTCCCACACAGAAACATAAAGTGAAAAATAATAGATGATTTTTTAAATGATGATGAAATCAGATCAGACCTATTGTCATGTTTAATCCCAGTGAGAGTCAAGTTGGGAATTGATAATTTCTTCTTTTTTTTTTTTTACAGAAGATCAGTTTAGTATACATTAAGTAAAGATTTCAACAGTTTGCACCCCCATAGAAACACAAAGTGAAATATACTGTTTGAGTACTCGTTATAGCATTAAGTCTCAATGTACAGCACATTAAGGACAGAGATCCTACATGAGGAGTAAGTGCACAGTGACTCCTGTTGTTGACTTTACAAATTGACACTCCTGTTCATGGCATCAGTAATCTCCGGATGCACCAGTCATGAGTTTCCAAGGCTATGGAAGCCCCTTGAGTTCTCCAACTCTTGTCTTGTTTAGACAAGGTCATAGTCAAAGTGGAGGTTCTCTCCTCCCTTCAGAGAAAGGTACCTCCTTCTTTGAAGAGCTGTTCTTTCCACTGGAGTCTCACTCACAGAGATCTTTCATTTAGGTTTGGTTTGTGGTTTTTTTTTTTTTTCCCAGAGTGTCTTGGCTTTCTATGCCTGAAATACTCTCATGGGCTTTTCAGCCAGATCCGAATGCCTTTAGGGCTGATTCTGAGGCCAGAGTGCTGTTTAGGACATCCGCCATTCTATGAGTCTGCTGAGTATCTCGCTTCCCATGTTGGATCACTCTCCCCTTTATTTATTCTATCAGTTAGTATTAGCAGGCACTAGACTTGTTTATGTGCTCCCTTTGACTCTTAGTCCTTTCATTATGATCAATTGTGAACTGAAATTGATCACTTGGACTAGTGAGATGGCATTGGTACATGCCACCTTGACGGGATTAAATTGGAGTCCCCTGGTATGTTTCTAACTCTACCATTTGGGGCAAGTCAGCTTGAGCATGTCCCAAATTATATATCTCTTCCCTCTCTTATTCCCACTCTTATGTTTAACAGGGATCACATTTCAGTTAAATTTCAACACTTAAGAATAACTGTGTATTAATTACAGAATTAAACCAGTCATATTAAGTAGAACAGACAAAAAAAACTACTAAGAGGGATAAGATATTAAGTTGTTCATTAACAGTAAGGGCTATGCTGATCAAGTCACCATTTCTCATAGTGTCCATTTCACTTTAACAGGTTTCCTTTTTGGTGTTCAGTCAGTTGTCACTCTTAAATTTAACAGGGATCACTTTTCAGTTAAACACCTAAGAATAATTGTGTGTTAATTACAGAGTTCAACCAATAGTATTAAGTAGAACAAAAAAAAATACTAAAAGGGATGAAGTATTAAGTTGTTCATCGACAGTCAGGGCAAGGGCTGATCAAGTCACTGTTTCTCATAGTGTCCGTTTCACTTCAACAGGTTTCCTTTTAGGTGCTCAGTTGTCACCGATCAGGGAGAACATATGATATTTGTCCCTTTGGGACTGGCTTGTTTCACTCAGCATGATGTTTTCCACATTACTCCATTTTGTTGCAAATGACCGGATTTCATTGGTTTTTACTGCTGTATAGTATATTGCCTCTTTCTTAAACAATTTTTCCTATTATGTTCTAGGTATCACTTTAGAAATCACTTTCTCCAGAAAGCCTCCTCTTTCTCATTAACATGAATTTGGTTTATCCCATTTTTGCTGTGAAAACACTTCGTGTTTCTCTTCTCATTACATTTAAAATATTTATTGTTCTCATTACATTTACAACATTTTATTGTTATTGGCTGTTTAACTGTTTTCTTTTGTACTAGCTATAATCACATAGAAGGTAGATATCATAGTTAACCTTTTTCCCATTTATATCTTCATTGTAGCCACACAGTAAATTTATTAAGTTTGTAATTAATGGACCTTAAGAGAAAAGCCAAATAGACCTGTTTTTTTTGAGAACTATTAGACTGTTATATCAATATGAAAGCTTGATGTAACAAATGAATAATATCTCATGACAACATGTGCAAATAAAGACTAGATAGATGAATTCTAGTATAGTTAAATAATTTACATCTATTTGGTCAACTGGATTAATGGTAACATAGAGAGAGATCTATAATGGTAGGCTGCAGGTCTTTGTTCTATACCCTATTTTATTTAGAATTTTTTTACTTGATTGAAAAGAGAAAGAAAGCTTATAAAATGTTCATATGACACAGAGCTAGATGGGAGAGATAATAAAATGAATATAAGCCTTATGATTTGATGTGAATGTGATGATTTAGAACAACAGACTAAAACTAACAATGAAATTTCAAAGGGATTGACATGAAACTGTAGGTTTAATGTAAAAAATGATAATTCATTCAACATTCAAGAAGAGTGCATTGCATACCTGTGTTCTAGTCACCAGTGAGGATGAAAACAAAACAGTTTCTTCCCTTGAAATACTTAGAGATTGATTATTATACTGAATCTAGATAATGGCAATACTATTGGTGGTCTCATTGCATTTTGAAATCTCTATAGAGAATGTTGTAGGTCATTCTAGATGTTGTATTAATTTTAGTGTACCCAGAAAGTATAATAGTCACCTCAGTGTAAAATTTAAACAATCAGTTGTAACAGGATAGTTTAGATGATGTTATTGTAACAATCCCCAGCCCTTGATGGTTTGTAACAGCAAATATTGTTTCTCATTAATGTAGCATGTTGACTAGAAATTCGGCCCTGTAAATCTTCATTATGAAACTCAGGGTGATGGTACAACGATCATCTTAAACAATATTTACCATTGTGGCAAAAGGAGATAGCTGTGGAATCCATTGCATTGACAAGTAAATGTTCTGGCCTGGAAATGATAAATAAGTGTGAACAATGACGTTTGCTCATAAGTAATTGGCTAGAACAATCACATGGTTTCACCAATGCAATGGGACCAGGAAGTACAATCCTATCATGTACCTGGAGGCAAAGAGTTATAAATATTTGGAGAACATAATTAATTCTCACCACCACAATATAGAGTAAAAAGTCAAATTTATATTCAATCTTGAACTTAATCAACTCCCAAGTATTTACAGTATTTAAAGTTTCAATTTTTTTCTATAAATTTCCATACATACATACACACATGCATATATAACTGTTTCCATTGTATGTGGGGTCATATTTGCTTTTCATTATCTTTTTTTTAAACTTTTATTTAATGAATATAAATTTCCAAAGTACAGCTTATGGATTACAATGGCTTCCCCCCCATAACGTCTCTCCCACCCGCAACCCTCCCCTTTCCCACTCCCTCTTCCCTTCCATTCACATCAAGATTCATTTTCGTTTCTCTTTATATACAGAAGATCAGTTTAGCATACATTAAGTAAAGATTTCAACAGTTTGCTCCCACACAGAAACATAAAGTGAAAAATACTGTTTGAGTACTAGTTATAGCATTAAATCTCAATGTACAGCACACTAAGGCCAAAGATCCTACATGAGGAGTAAGTGCACAGTGACTCCTGTTGTTGACTTAACAAATTGACACTCTTGTTTATGGCATCAGTAATCACCCTAGGCTCTTGTCATGAGCTGCCAAGGCTATGGAAGCCCCCTGAGTTCACTGACTCTGATCATTTTTAGACAAGGCCATGGTCAAAGTGGAAGTTCTCTCCTCCCTTCAGAGAAAGGTACCTCCTTCTTTGAAGACCTGTTCTTTCCACTGGGATCTCACTCACGGAGATCTTTCATTTAGGTTTTTTTTTTTTCCCCAGAGTGTCTTGGTTTTCCATGCCTGAAATACTCTCATGGACTTTTCAGCCAGATCGGTATGCCTTAAGGGCTGATTCTGAGGCCAGAGTGCTGTTTAGGACATCTGCCATTCTATGGGTCTGCTCTGTATCTCACTTCCCAGGTTGGATCGTTCTCTCCCTTTTTTAATTCTATCAGCTAGTATTTGCAGACACTATTCTTGTTTATGTGATCCCTTTGGTTCTTAGTCCTATCATTATGATCAATTGTGAACAGAAATTGATCACTGGGACTAGTGAGATGGCATTGGTACATGTCACCTTGATGGGATTGAATTGGTATCCCCTGGTATCTTTCTAACTCTACCGTTTGAAGTAAGTCAGCTTGTATTATCTTATAGATAAAGTTTCTGCTCTTTACCTCAGTCTCCTTAATGGCTATATAGTATTCTACAGTATTGATGTACCATACTCCCCCCATGAAAAGGTGTTGAGTTCCTGAATTTTCACTATAACAGTGTGTGTACAGTATTGATCATCCTTAATGCATATTTCTATGTATATGCCTTTGGATTTCTGTAGTATAGATTTCTATGAAAGGGACTTATTATGAATTTGAGTTTTGCCAAGTGTTGCTAAATTACCTTCCAAAGTGCTGTGCCAATTTGTAATGTCATAAATAGTGTGTGTGGTGGCAAAAAAGGGCCTACATGAAAGTTCTCTGTGAGTGAGATCGCAATGGAAAGATGGGGTCGTCAAATAAGGAGGTACCTTTCTCTGAAGGGAGGAGAGAACTTCGAATTTGCTTATGGCCCTATCTAAATAATGACAGTTTGTGGACTCAAAAGGCTTCCATAGCCTTGGCAGCTCATGATAAGAGCCTCTGGTGATCACTGACATCATACATACGTGTGTCAGTTAACAACAGGAGTCACTTTGCACTTGCTCCCTATGTTGGACTTCTGTCCTTAATGAGTTGTACTATGAGAATTAACAGTAAAACTTGTCTTCAAGCAGTACTTTATACTTTGTGTGTCTGTGTGGGTGCAACCTGTTGAAATCTTTACTTAGTATATACTAAATAGATCTTCTGTGTATAAAGATAATTAAAAATGAGTGGAGGATGGCCCAGGTGCTTGGGCCCTGCACCCCATGGGAGACCAGGAGAAGCTCCTGGCTCCTGCCATCGGATCAGCGCGGTGCGCCAGCCACAGCGCACTGGCCGCGGCGGCCATTGGAGGGTGAACCAATGGCAAAAGGAAGACCTTTCTCTCTGTATCTCTCTCTCACTGTCCACTCTGCCTGTCAAAAAAAAAAAAAAAAAAAAAGAATGGGATGGGAGAGAGAGTAGGAGGTGGGATGGGAGGGGGGGTGGGAAGGGGGTATGGGGGGAAGAACTGCTATATTCCAAAAGCTTTACTTATAAAATTTATGTTAAATAAAAGCTTTCAAAAAACAAAAAAAATAGTGTATGAAAATGTATATTACATTTTGAGAACGTTGACATACTTTTTTTAAGGAATGATTTGGATGAGGATGGATTTAGCTAACATGCCAAAATGAGTAATGATTAGGGTTTTTTTTTTTTTTTTTGTCTAAACAGTTTATATAACCTTATACCTACTACATTTAGATTTGCTGACTGGAACAATCCTGAAAAAGACTAACCTCTTTTGTATACAATAGTTTGGGTTATATCTTAATGGTTAGAACTCATACTTTGGATATACCTAGCTGCAAGAGAGATTGTAAAATTGAATCTCTAGTTGGGAGGATTATGTACTGAACACAAAGCTGGAGATTTCAGTGACTATGGAAAAAATAAAGAAATCCTATAGTTGTGTATACCATTGTTTCCTCATGTTTGCTTCACTTTTTGCTCTCTGTCCCTTCTGCTATCTCTCAGCAGTTCCTTTTTCATTACCATTCCGTTTCCTCCTTTCTCATTATGTTAACTATTTGTATCTACATTTCTGTGTTTTTCTGTCTCTCTGCTTCTCCATATGTTTTCTCTGTCTCTCTGTTTCTCCTCTATGGATGTATTTTTTCCTCTCCATCTGTGTCCTACCCATCTGTCTCTGTCTTTAGCTATCTCTCTGTTTTCCCATTCTTTTATCTCTGATTTTTTGGTTTGTGCCTACATGTATCTTTCTTTGTACTTCCATTTCTACCTATTAGATCTTTTTTTTTTTTTTTTTTTTGACAGGCAGAGTGGACAGTGAGAGAGAGAGAGAGAAAGGTCTTCCTTTGCAGTTGGTTCACTCCTCAGTGGCCGCCGTGGCCAGCGCACTGTGGCCGGCGCACTGCGCTGATCCAAAGCCAGGAGCCAGGTGCTTCTCCTGGTCTCCCATGGGGTGCAGGGCCCATGCACTTTGGCCATCCTCCACTGCACTCCCGGGCCACAGCAGAGAGCTGGCCTGGAAGAGGGGCAACCAGGACAGAATCCGGTGCCCTGACTGGGACTAGAACCTGGGGTGCCGGCACCTCAGGCAGAGGATTAGCCTATTGAGCTGCGGCGCCGGCCTACCTATTAGATCTAACACCAGGGTAACTGCCACTTTGTGCAGTGGTTTTCAAGTGATGGGAAGTACTTAAGGACAAGCTGTGTATAGGGAAAGTTTAAAAAAAAAAAACTTTTTGGTTCTTTGCAAGTTGGAATGGATAACTATTGAGGTCTTTTGCAAATTTAAGTTTGAGATCCAGTTTTCCAATCTTAGGAGAATCTCATTAACATTATTGCTTTTTGTATTCTAATTTAAGATCTTCTAGGACCTTAGGACTATCTTTATGTAAATACCGTACCAGATATCATTGTAGATGACTGTAAAATTCAGATGTAAGAGATTGAGATAAATGTGTATTATCTTACAGAACTGCCTCTGTATGTGTGTACATATTTGTGTGTATCTGTGCATGAGATGTGTGTGTATTCCTTTACTTATAATGGGGCTGTGTCCTGATTAACCCATTAACCCATCATCAATTGAAAATATTGTAATTTACAATGCATTCAATGCATCCAATCTACCATACACTATAGTTCAGCTACACAATATATGGTAAAGTATGTGTTGTGTCCCCATGATTGTGGGGCTGATTGGAACTGTGATTTACTGTCATTACCCAGAATCATGAGAGAGGGTCATACTTCATATTTCTAGCCCAGGAAAAGACAAAAATTAAAAATTTTCAGGATAGTTTCTACTGAATGAATATTTATTTGACACCATCATGAAGTCAAATAATCATAAGCCAAACATTATAAGTCAGAGATCATCTTTATATATAAAATGACTGGAAAAATTGTAAAGATGACAACATTTTCTTTTGCAACAACAACGTAATAAGAAATATTAGCAGCTAGCTAATATATTTAGTTGAATATTAAATGTGCTCAACTATATCCATAACTTGTTTTGTTTTATAGAGACAAAAGGAGTTTGCTGTTTAGATACTTTACAAAATTAGCATGAACCAGAAATCTGGCATACCTGGTACTTTAAAAGAGGAAGAGAGTAAAGTGGAGAAAGTAATTTGCAAACCATACTTGAAAGTCATTCAAGCATAACATCATCATTACAATTATCTGTCAAAAGATTTAGTTCAATTACATTTTTAAAAACTCTCTTCAAGATGGCACTACTTATAGCAGGATTTGGTACTCTAAGGAGAGGAATACTAATGCCTTCATTAGCTATTGTCCTAGCATTTTCATTCTTTAAAATTCCTTGTGTGGCCTATGGGGATTTTTACATATTAACCCTAGGGAGTCAGTAAACACAAAGCTCTCGGGAATATGAACTTCAGGAGTGAAAACCATTGAATATTTATAGTCATGGTAGGGGAGAAAGATTGATTTTTTTTGGGGGGGGGAGGGAGTAATATTGAAATAATTGAATAGCAGCATAATTTCCACCTTAGTAGGTATTATACATGCTCCTGTTCACTTTCTTCACACAACAGTAAGTTGGTTGTAAAATCACCAAGGGGAAAAAGTTAAAATGTAATAAACTTAAATTTCAGTGCAACATTTCTAGGGGATAACTTGAGCTGCTTCTGACACTTTTAGTATTTAAACAGATGTGTAGAACCGTATGTTGGGAGCCTAGTGGTCACAGTGTTGAGACATTCCTTGATCAATGATGATATTTCAGGCCTACTGCTGTTGCAGATGAGTGCTGCTAGGAGATTGATTGTGCTGTCTTTCTTTTTGGCTATTTGAATTGGCAGTTTGGCATACTTTTCCTTTCAATGGGAAATTTGAATTACCTACTGAATGTGCTACAAAATACTTTTCCCACGTACATTCCCTTACCATTTAACATATATAGGCTCTTCTTCACTGTCTTCCCCTTGACTAAGCAGTCTAGTTTGTGTGCATCCTCCATAGTTAGGTTATAGCTCCTTGAAGGCAAGGAGCCAGCCACATTTTATAATCTTAGACTTGCTCTGTGATTCCCACAGCATTTGAATCCTTTGGCAAAAAGAATTTAGCAGTGGCTAAGATTGGACTGTGTGGTCACACAGATCTAAAGTCAAATCTTTTTGTCCCCACAGCTTTCTAATATTGTGACCTTGGGTGAGTCACAAGTGTCAGTTTCCTGAAAGGTAAAAAGGGAATAACAATACTTCACAAGATTATTGAAGCTGAAATGCCATGTAACATTTTAGCACAGTGTCTGGCATGCATAAAATGCTCAATAAATTATATTTTTATCATAAACATAATAGTTACCTCCTATGGTTTTTTTCAGTCAGAGAAATCTGGCTGAAAAACATAGGGTTTTTTTTAAAGATTTATTTACTTTATTTGAAAAGCAGAAATGGAGACAGACAGACATGCCTTCTGTCTGCTGGTTCACTCCCCAGAAGGCTGCAACAGCTGGAACTGAGCTGATCTGAAGCCAGGAGCCAAGAGTATCTTCTGGGTCTCCCATGTGGGTGCAGGGGCCCAAGGACTTGGGCCATCATCCACTGCTTTCCCAGGCCATAGCAGAGAGCTGGGTCAGAAGTAGAGCATCTGGAAATCAAACCATTGCCTATGTGGGATGCTGGTGCTGGAAGCAGCACTTTAACCTGCTGCACCACAGTGCTGGCCCCAGGAAGACTTTTGCAGATGACTTTAAGGTAGAAGAGGGTACCAACAGTGTTTGTGATAGCAGGTGATTAGATACAGATCATATCTGGATAATCACATGTTAAAGATGTTCTGGTTCAAATAAATGAGTAACTTGGAAAAAATAGCATTGAAAGCTTCTGTTCATTTGTATTACTTGAAAATTTGATGTTACCTTCATAGGTCTTGCTCTTAAAAATATGTACTAGTCGCCAATTACGTGTCGGGCTCTATGCTAGGTGCTGAGGATACAACAGCTAATGACTAGTTACCCTTATGGAGCTTACATTCTAAAGGACAAGAAGTAGACAAAAGACCTAAACTAATATATGTCCTTAAGTGTCTCAATTCATTGGCATATCAATGTAAAGTGACATTATTTTTCCCTCTAACTGCTATTTACTGTGTTATGTTACACTGACTTTTTTTTTAAATTGAATACAGGGACTGTGGTAAACATTTCAGTCTGATTCTATAACTTTTCAGCTACTTTAATAGTCTCATTTTGGCTTTAATGCCTTTGTTTTAGCCGGAGTTCATATGATTCAAATGCTATCTTTTTCTTCAGATGAGATCTCTGAATATAGTGGCTAGTAGTTTGAGGGGTGCTTGGTAGATTTTTCTTCTTTTTCTTTTAAAAAACATATCTTCCATCCTCTTTTCCTGTGCATTCTTTGGTGATACATTGGGAGGGGAGTAGCTAGGGAATCAGGAGAGGGAAAGACAGGTGTTTGTGACTGTGTGTATTTATTTAATTGGCCATAATTGCTCTTCTAGTTGCTTATGGGATCTGTGTAAGCAAATATTCTAACAGCCTTTTGATGCAAACTTTTGCCACACATATCATCTGGGTATTAGAAGACCCTTAAAAATTTTATTACATCTTCTGTTAGGTTTTTAGCTAATTCCATCATATGACTTTACTTTCACATGCTTTCATATTGACTCATGTTATAAAACCTCTGGCGGTATCATCTATTTAAGCCCAACTTGGACCTTTGGAATATGTCAAATCCATCTTTTATAGCTCTTGGGACCCAGAAAGTTGGGATGTGTTGGGAGTTGGTGATTATTAGCCCTGTCTCCTTTGTTATCTGAAAAATTCCAACTTATCATCTCTCCCTAGGTTTACTTACCCATGCGCTAGTGGTATAGAGGATGTCCAGCATGACTCATGGAATATACATGGTCATATTGGAAAGGAAAACTCTATATGTTTTTTGACAGGCAGAGTGGACAGTGAGAGAGAGAGACAGAGAGAAAGGTCTTCCTTTGCCGTTGGTTCACCCTCCAATGGCTGCCGTGGCCGGCACGCTGCAGCCAGCACACCACGCTGATCTGAAGCCAGGAGCCAGGTACTTATCCTGGTCTCCCATGGGGTGCAGGGCCCAAGGACTTGGGCCATCCTCCACTGCACTCCCTGGCCACAGCAGAGAGCTGGCCTTGAAGAGGGGCAACCGGGACAGAATCCGGCGCCCCGACTGGGACTAGAACCCGGTGTGCCGGCTCCGCAAAGCAGAGGATTAGCCTAGTGAGCCGCGGCGCCGGCCAGAAAACTCTGTTTTATTTATCAAAAGTGATATCCTTTTTCTACTTTATTTATGGGTATGGGTGGTGTGTAAAAGAGCTAGCTGTTTTGGTTCACTGAGCTGGTAGCCTCAGATGCCCAACGGAAAGTTTTCTGAGTTTAAGATATCGAGTGGATATTTGCGGTCAGTTCTGGGAAAAGAGGAACTTCATATCAACCTGTTACTGCTGTGTTCTGGATAAGGTTCTGTACCTTTAGGTATAAATCAGTCACTCAACAAAAAAAATCTTCATAGAGAATTCTGGATTTTTAAATGTTTTCTGGAGGCTGTTCTGGCTTCCTCTTGAGGTTTTCTCCCATTCATTATTTCAGGAATTGTTATTGTTTCAGCCTCATAGTCCCCATGGCCAATTTTATATCTTGGGTTTATGATGAGTCCAGTGTACCTCTGTAGTGCTTGTATTCTTTTTTTTTTTAAGATTGAGTTATTTACTTGAAAGACAGAGAGAAAAAAATATTCCATCACTGTTTCATTCCTTAAATAGCTGCAATGGCCAGGACTAAACCAGGACAGAGACAAGAGTGATGAACTCCATCAGGGTCTCCCATGTGGGCATCAGGGGCCCAAGGATGTGGGCTGCCCTCTGCTTCCTTCCCGGGTGAATTAATAGGGAGCTGGATCAGAAGAGGAGTAGACAAGACTGGAACTGGGACTCTAATATTGGATACTGGCATCCCAAGAAGAGATTTAATCTGCTGTGCCATACCAGGTTCTGTGTTTTGATTCTTAATAGATCCTAGATGAGCCACTGTATAGGAAACCATTTACTACAAGGTCTTTTTTTTTAATGTTTATTTATTTGAAAGAGTTAGAGAGAGGTAGAGCGAGAGCAAGAGAGAGAGAGGTCTTCCCTTCCACTGGTCATTTCCCAAATGGCTGCAACGGCCAGAGCTGAGCTGATCTGAAGCCAGGAGCCACGGTCTCCCACGTGGGCCATCTTCTACTGCTTTCCCAAGCCATAGTAGAGAGCTGGATCGGAAGAGGAGCAGCCAGAACTTGATATGCTCATTTGGGATGCTGGTGCTACAAGCTGGGGCTTTAACCCACTGCGCCTCAGCAAAGGTCCCTACTGCAAAGTCTTAATGGTTTCTTTTTTTACCCAAATGATTTGTTAGTTGTGCTTTAGAGTACCTTTTTGTTAAGTGGTGGTGAGACTTAACAATATCCCAAATTATGTGCTTTTCTCAGTTATTTTTGGTTTTGGAACAGTTTAATTTCAGTTCTTTGAAGCCCAGTAATGTTCATTATAAATGTCAGTGTGAAAGTTGAGTAAAAAGTATTTCCATAGCATAAATAAAGTAAATGAGTATAAATACCCATCAGTCTTATAAATAAACAAGTAAACTAGAGAATGACAGAGTTGAGATTGGATATGAAAATGACCTTTCTGCGGGACTGAGATATGTAGGATATTAAAGAACTAACTGTGTGAAGACTAGGGCAGTGTATCCCAGGTGGAAGACAAAAGTGCAAAGGCTATGAGAAAGGAAATTATCTTAGTAAGTTCCAGGGCCAAATAAAATGACTGCAGTGACTAGAACATAGCCAAAATGAAGAGAGTATTACAAAATAAGATTAAAGGAACATCTTGAGAGTCCACCTCAAAATCAAAGATGTTCATATTTTACTCTAAATCCAGTAAAAAGCAGTTGAAAGGGTGTTATAAGAGGTAACTGACATAATTCAACTATGAACTTTGAGATTTTCTCCCATTTGCATAAACATAATGTGAGATGTCATCAAAATGTCATTGTTTCTGTAATGAATCTTTGAGAAATGTAAAATTGTACAATTGAGCATCCCTTATCTGAAATGTTTAAGACTGGGAAGTGTTTCAGATACTGGAGTTTGGAATATTCTCATAGAATTTACTAGATGAGCATCCCTTATCCCAAAATCTAAAACTTAAAATGCTCCAAAATATACAACTTTTTGAGTGATAATGTGATACTCAAAAGGATTTGGATTTCAGATCATTTAAGATTTAAAATTTTCAGATTAGAGTTTTTTGATCTGTAGCTGTTGTTTTGTCAAGGCCAAGATATGTGGTTCTAATTTCATATCCGTTTTTTGACTTTTCAGCCGCGAAGGAAATTGAATGATGAAGCCACCATTTCTTTTGGCCCTTCTGGTCTGTTCTGTAGTCAGCACAAATTTAAAGTTGGTGTCAAAGAGAAATTCTGGTAAGTTCCTAGCAATTTCTCTATTTGGTCAAAAATATATGGTTTTTGTGAGCATCCAGAAGGTATCTGTTCCTTTAACTAGGAAAATCTTTCAACTGAAGCACTTGTATTCTAGCTATGTTGGCAGGTAGCCAAAATAAAAATGAAGTTTTAGCCTACCACTGAGCAAATACTGGGAAACCAGTGGAATTTTGTTAAACTTCAATGACCAGTAGTACTCTCAGTGGACAATGAAATGTTAAGGGCCTAATTTGAGTTGGTTACATTTTCTAGTGAATAAACATCCGGGAGCAAACATTTACAAATGAGAAGATAGGAATCCTAGAAAAATATATACCCTTTCCTCCTAATTGAGGGTGCAGCATTACATCTTAAATGAAAGATTTTGATAACTATCAGTGAGCTTTAGTTCTTCCTGTTTGTACTGAATCTCTAACAGGCAGAACTTTGAAGCCTCCAACTTTGGAAATATTAGCTAATTGCCTGAAGAAGAATTTCTTGAAGAAATAACTGTTCCTAAAACATGGTGGTCTGGCAGGCAGCCATGATTATACTAAGAGATTAGCTGTAGCCAGTAGATTTCCCAATCAGAGCTTAATCATTGTTTAATAACACGTGGATATTATATATGTCTTTCAGTTTTGATTACATATTCTAGCTATAATTACCAACTGTGCGGGATATTTTAAGAATTTGTTTTTTGTCTGTAATCATTCCAGTGAGATATTAAGAAACATATCATTATATGGAAATATTGCATTGGGGGTTTCTACTGGCTTCTAATTCAGTTACTTCTCAGAATTAAATGTATGTGCTTTTCTTCCTCATTAGGTACAAAATCAAGGCAGTGAAATTCATGCTTACTTTCTGAAGCAATAAATTCTGGGTGGGTCACGCAGTTTGGTTAATGTTTGTTTTCTGAAGCAAGAACACTTGCTAACTGAAGTGACTAACAAATAGTGTTGATCATCAATTGATAATATTTAATAATTATTTTACAAAAGTGAATCATAGACTATAAAATAGAATAATAATACTGAAGTTCAAAGGATTCTGGATTGGTAAAGGTAGGGTAATATATTGACTTTTTCTCATCCTAGAGATTCCTTATGTTTTTAAATTACATGTGTGCTTTTGTATATTGTGACTTTTCAACTGTATTTGTGCTTAACATTTTACCTGTCATCTAACTTGGCATATTGTTCATTGCTGCTTTTGTTTGCCTTCCTAAAGTCACGTTTTCACTTTTGATGTTAGTTCAGATTGATTGTTTCTGAAATAAAACTCTTGGAAAGATTAGTTATCAACAAATGTAATCTGTTGTATCAGATCCAATTTCTCTCACTTGGTTACATCATGATGTCTATAGCAGAATCTGAAAGAAAAAAAGCATTGCAAGTTTAAAAAGTCATCAATAAAATGTAAGCCAAATAAAATCCAATGTAACAAACATGCAAGTTGTTACCTATGCATTTTACCTTATATGTTGTTTTCTTATTACTTATGAAGAGAGCAGCTCTCAAAAATGCCCATGTAGAGGTTATAATGGGTATACAATTGTCATTCAAAGATCAACTTTTTAATGCTTTCCCCCTTTATTTTTACTTCTCGAGTGTGAGGCTGTTTGTTGCTTACTAGGAATTTTTAGTGTGGTAAGTGGTGCCATGTTTTCAGTCATCTTTATTAAAGAAATATTACCCAAAATATAGTCCTCTTAGGAAGTGTTTCAGTGATTTCAGTCTCTTCACCCACCTCCTTTACCTCTACTTCCCTTCCAGGACAACAACAATTGTATTAGAACAAAACTTTTCCCACAGGTTGAAACAATTGAAATGGTTTGAATGCACAGCTGGATTTTTTTCTTTTAGACCCTTTGTTTCCATTTCCAGTGTGTATATAATGGAGAAGGCAGAAAAGGCTAATGGGTTTATGTTGGTTCCAGTGTGTGTGTGTGTGTGTGTGTGTGTGTGGTGGGAAGGGTTGTTTATATGTGATTCATTGCAAAATGCAAAATATCAGAGACAGGATATATCTTAGTTGTCAAAGCTGATCAAACTGGGGGTAGTTTGGAGCAGTTCTTTTATTTTTTATTTTTTGACGGGCAGAGTGGACAGTGAGACAGACAGAGAGAAAGGTCTTCCTTTTTTCCGTGGTTCACCCCACAGTGGCCGCTGCGGCCGGCGCACCGCGCTGATCCGAAGCCAGGAGCCAGGAGCTTCTCCTGGTCTCCCATGCGGGTGCAGGGCCCAAGGACTTGGGCCATCCTCCACTGCACTCCCAAGCCACAGCAGAGAGCTGGCCTGGAAGAGGAGCAACCGGGATCAGAATCCGGCGCCCCGACCGGGACTAGAACCTGGTGTGCCGGCGCGGCAGGTGGAGGATTAGCCTGGTGAGCCGCAGTGCCGGCCGGAGCAGTTCTTTTCATTCTTGTCTTTTACTTAGCCTCCTTCATCATAACTCCCTCACTAGCCCTATACTTGTGTTAATATTTTATGTAGAAAATAGAATTATTTGTACTATCATTATACTTGAATTGCCTTTATTTTTGAAGAACACTAAAAATGTTTTGGAGTATCTGTAGTATAAAATTTTGCTTTGTGTAGTTTGTGAAGTCCTTTGCCTTTTGTTGCTTAAAGAGATCTGATTTCGTGCTTGCATGGTTGTTTATTGTAGAATTACTCATGAAACTCAGAGCTTTCATTTTTCTCCCTGCTTCCCTTCCCCCAAATTGAAAAGTGAAGAATGATTGTACCCTTTGTTCATTAACATTTATGACTGTTTAGTGCCAGATGCAAAACTAGCTATAATGATTTGTGTGCAGTTTGTTGTAGACAGGGATCCCTTTCACTGAGATCCCTGTAAGTACTGATGTCAAGGGCCTCCCTTATGCACGTGACAAAGAGAAGTAAGTTTCTTCTATGCTTATCAAACAAGAAAAAGAAGTTAACAACAGATGAAAATTCAGTTTTTGTTTGTTTCTTAATCTCCTCTGGCCACATATCAAAGGAAAACTCTTGGTTTTGGGTAGTGTACAATTTTTAGAAGAGATATCATAGGCTGTATGTTTCCATGCAGGCTATATGATTCCATGCAGTTTCTAAGTAAGCCCAGCCACTAACCCTGACTTGGGAAAGAGCAAGGATACATCTGACACCGCATGCTAGGTTTGATTGCATTACAGCATAGTAAAATGCACAGCATCTAATTTTAAGGTTTGTAGCTAATTGGCCAAGTGTGGGGTCTTTTTGTTTATTTTTTTTACATAATATCCATCACATCCTTCAGTTTTCACATTGTCTAAATGTGGGACTAAATAGATAATGTCATGTAGAAAGTCTGCTTTATTGAAAATGTTTACTTAGCTTAGAAGTATCGTTTTTAATGGCAGGAACTTGGCTAATATCTCATCAAAAGTCAATGAGCTAAATGTCACCTTTCCTAATAGAAGACACATGCACCTAACACTAATTTTACTGTGATTGGTGGGAGAAATTACTATCCTTTGAGAAAATCTCATTCCAAAACTCCTGTTTACCTGTGTTTTTTTTTAATCTGAAAATATATGCTTCAAATAAAACGTCTGTTTCCTTTTGACGCATGAACTGTTCCTTTAGTGTTTCTCTGACTTCTGCTGAATAGGAAATGTTAGTTGTGTTATGCAATTCTTGGCATTTTACTCCCCAGTCCAGTTCTGCATACCAGAGGAGAAAGCATCAGTTTGATGGGAAGATATGTTTAACTTTGAACTCAAATTGGGTCATCTTGCAGTTAGTTCATCTGGAAGATGACAATAGCAAAAAATTTCACAATGATCTGATATTGGGGAAGGGGAAATTCCATAGCTACCAAAATATTGGAATTAGCTAGAAAAATGTAGTCTGTAGTGGTAAAGAGGATGTAAAGACCTGCTGGCACCCAGTGGGTACTTATAGATAGAATTTGAATTGACTTGAACAGAACCACTCAGTTCTATGTAATGAGAGAATGGCTTTATTAGAGGCTCTGGTGTCCAGGTTTATAAAATTATGGAATTTTCTGATTATTGATGAGGAGGTAGCAATTTATCCTCACTTGAAACAAATTGGTTTTAGAATTTCTATCTAGATAACTGAGGAAGACCATAGAAGAACAGAGATTGTGTGAGCCTGCGTTTCTAGTAAAAGCTCAAGAGAATCTCTCAAGCCACCTACAAGTATAAACATGATAACTTTCTTATGAAACTACTTGCTATACAATTAAAATTAAATGAAACATCATGCTTTTACATCTTCAAAAGGAGACAATAAGCTATTTTGTTTCAAACTGCCGAGTTCAATATAATGTTCTAAGGATGTTCACAGTGTAACTTTAAGATTTATTTATTCTTTGAAAGGCAGAGTTGCAGAGAGAGAGAGGTCTTCATCTGCTGGTTCACTCCCCAATGGCTGCAACAGCCAGAGCTGGGCCAATTTGAAGCCAGGAACCAAGAGCTTCTTCCGGGTCTCCCACACGGGTGTAGGGGCCCAAGCATTTGGGCCATCTTCTACTGCTTTCCCAGGCCATTAGCAGAGAACTGAACTGGAAGTAGAGTAGCTGGGACAGGAACTGGTGCTGATATGGAATGCCAGCCAGCACTGCAGGCAGCAGCTTTACCTGCTATGCCACATCGCAGGCCCTGATCTGTTCTTTAATTCAAAGAGACAGTCTGAGATTGAGTTTAATTAAGGTGACTTCTCTAGAGGAAACCGTATCTTTGTAAAGGGGGAAAATAGTACTGGAATGACTGTCCTGGACATTGGGAGTGATATAGGACAAAGTTTAGAGTCTTAGACAAAGTTTAAAATAAATAAGTACACAGATGGAAGGTGTAAGAAAGAACCTGTGGCCATTATTGGAGGATGGCCCAGGTGCTTGGGCCCTGCACCCCGTGGGAGACCAGGAAAAGCACCTGGCTCCTGGCTCCTGCCATCGGATCAGCGCGGTGCGCTGGCTGCAGCGCGCCGGCCACGGCGGCCATTGGAGGGTGAACCAACGGCAAAAGGAAGACCTTTCTCTCTGTCTCTCTTTCTCACTGTCCACTCTGCCTGTCAAAAAAAAAATACTTAATTTCATTGAGATAAGTGAATAAGCAAATCATACCATTCCATAGTGTATGGAATACTATATAGCTATCAAAATGACCAGAATTTAGACTGTGTTCATATAAGGGCATATTAATATTGCCATCCCTTGGTATTTGGTGGAGATTGATTCCAGGACCCTCCATGGATACCCACATCTGCTGATGCTAAAGTTCCTAATAAATGGCATAACATTTGCATATAACTTATGCGCATCCTCCTGAATACTTTAAGTCACCTCTGCATTACTTAAAATACATAATAGCATGTACATGATATGTAAATAGTTGTACACTGTTTTGGGGAATAATAAAGAACTATGTTCATGTTGAATACACATGCAACCATCATAGGCTTAACTGAATGCTTTCTGATGTATCTTCTGTGGCTGGTTGGTAGAACAGCTATAGAATTCATGGATATAGAGAGCTGACTGTATATTAGGCAAAAAAAAGGCACAAAACAACCATGTTGGGTGCTGGTTTGTGTCCCAGCTGCTCCACTTCTGATCCAACTCCTTGCTAATGGCCCAAGTGTTTGGGCCCCTGCCATCTATATGGGAGACCCAGAAGAATCTCCTGGCTTTAGCCTGGCCCAGCACTGGCCATTGTGGCCATCTGGGGAGTAAACCAGTGGATGGAAGGTCCCTCTCTCCCCCACTCCCTCTCTCCCCCACTTCCCCTCTCTCCCTCCCCCACTCCCTCTCTTCCTCTCTTCATTCCCACTCCAACCTGACTTTCAATAAATAATGAGATTTTTTTAAAATATGCCATTCTATTAATAAAAGATTTTCGATTGATTCAAATTTATAGTTAAAAGGATTTTTTTCCCTATGAATTGGTTAAACCTGATTAAAACAGATCTAGTTAACTGGAAAGACATACTTTTACAGGAGAGGCTTCACGTATGAAATGCTTGGAGAATAATAAGAGAATTTGATTCAATATTCAATTGCAAGGGACAAGCCCACAAAGCTAGAGGAGTCAAAGAAGGGCAAGACAAATAGAGGAAATTATGTAGAAGATGAAGGACTTGAGGCAAACCTTGACAGCCAGGTGGGAGTAGACCAGGCTGGAATGGGAGAAGGGAACAAAGTAAGAAACACAATGTAAGTGGATATACAGGGATGACAGTGAATGTACCATGTGTATCTAGGGAGTGGTAAATAAACATACTTAAAAAATTCATGGAAAATGGAATTAAAAGCAAGTTTATTTTGGTGCAAGAAAATTTTGAAATCCATAATTTTTAATACATATTTTCTATTAACTTTTAAAGATCTCTTATGCATGGATTTCAAAAATTATTTTTAAGCCTTTATTTTGTTTATTTGAAAGCAGAGTGACAGGGAGAGACAGAGACAGAAAGAGATTGTCCATCCATTGGTTCACTCCCCAAATGGCTGTAAAGGTTGGGATTGGGCCTGGCTGAAGCCAGGAGCCCAGAACTTCATCCTGGTCTCCCATATGGGTGGCAGGGACCCAAGTATTGTGCCGTCTTCTGCTGCTTTCCTAGGCCCGTTAGCAGGGAGATAGATTTGCCTATGTTGCTGTACCACAATACCAGCTGCATATTTTAAAAATTTTGTACCAAAATGTACATATAATCCAATCTTTCCATGATGTTTTTGAAATCTTGTTCAGTCAGCAAATTTTGAAAAGCAGTTGAGGGTGGCTAGGGAAGCCAAGCTAAATAGGTCTCCTGAATTTTGGGTTAAAGTAGTTTAGATTACTAGTAGATTTTATTTTTCAGTAAATAGAGATGATGACATTTGTAGTAATATGCAGGATTGATTGTAAAGAATAGTAAAATGAGGAAGAAAGAAGTCTAAAATGATTCCCATGGGGGAAACCAGAATTTGACTTGGGAATTTTGGCTATAGGACAGATTAGAATGAGTTTCTTCTTATTTTTTTCTCAACTTTTAATTTTGAAACATTTCAAAGCTACTGGAAAGTTAGAGTTGCGCAGTGGTCATCCATATACTCTTTTATTATTTAAAAATGTTTTTTTCATTTTATTTGAAAGGCAGACACACGGCGGGAGAGAGAGAGATCTTCCATTTGTTGCTTCACTCCCCAAATGCCTAAGGTAGCCAGCACTGGGCAGGGCTGAGCTAGGAACTAGGAAGTCTAGCTGTGAGAGTTTTAATAGTTTGTGTTTTTGTAAAAGATTTATCCATTTTATCTTACTTTGTCAGAGTAGACCTCTTTTTACTCCCCTGTGGATTTTGCCAGTGCTTGGCTTGAGGTTTGGTTGGGGGTGGTGGTTGGCCTTGTTTATGGCCTGTTCCTTTCTCCTAAGATGGGACCTTCTTGGAGTCTTAGTTGTATGTCCACATGAAGAAGCTGTTCCCTCTCAGCACTTGTTCTTTAATATTATTCTATCACTAACCCTGCAATGGTCAATTCCTGATGATAACCCAACTTTTCATAGTCCTGCTCTGAACATGTTCAGTCCAGTTTTGTAACACACTCAGGGGAATGCCTATACAGATTTCATGGACTGCCCTCTGTGACCTTATCTCATTTTACTGTAGCTTTTGATTCATTTAACTGCCCTGAACTTTGATCTCTGTAGCTTCAGTTTAAAAAGATTGTTGTGCTCTATTAGGATTCTAACTCACTGAGCCAGAGTTAGATTCGTCTGCCTGTGGAGAGTAGGACTGATTGTGTGGGGGACCTACTTCGTGAGTTACCATTTACTCTGAGATCACAGTTTGGTATTTCCTGTTCCATCCTATATGTTGTCCAATTGTATTGTTGCTTTCTTGTGGGAGAGCAGATTTAGTTACTGTTATTTTACCCTAACCTGAAGTAGAAATTATCCTGTTACCCATGGATACCACATCATTCCTGGAGCAATTTCTTGATATCTGTCATAAGGGAGATATACCAGGCTTAACTTGGTACAGGTTCCATTTAGTGTAAAATAATATTGAAGACTTTTTAATTTAAAAATCTAAAAAGATACATAAAAATTGTACATTTTTCTGAGGTACTATTCAGTTTTTCTATACTATATAAAGTCAAATCAGGGTAAACATCTCTATCTCTTCAAATACTTAACATTTCTTTATAGGTAAAACATTCAAAATTCTATCTTCTGTTTTATATAAGGAAATACATTATCATTGTAGTTATCGCACTGTGCAATGGAACACCAGAGCTGCTTTATCCTAACTGTAACTTAGAACCCATTTATCAACCTTTTCCTACTCCTCTATCCCCACTTAGTCTATCAAACCTCTGATAACCACTGTTCTAGCCTCAAGTTCTGTGAATTTTAACAATTTAAATAATAGGGGCCAGCATTGTGGTGTAGCACAGTTCAGTGCCTGCTACAATGGCATCCCATGCGGGTGCCGGTTCAAGTCCCAGCTGCTCCACTTCCAATCCAATTTGATTTTTTTTGCCCTTTTAAGTTAAATATTTTTGTTTATTTTGTTTTATTTTATTTATTTATTTATTTTTTGACAGGCAGAGTGGACAGTGAGAGAGAGAGACAGAGAGAAAGGTCTTCCTTTGCCGTTGGTTCACCCTCCAGTGGCCGCCACGGCTGACGCGCTGCGGCCGGCGCACCGCACTGATCTGATGGCAGGAGCCAGGTACTTATTCTGGTCTCCCATGGGGTGCAGGGCCCAGGGACTTGGGCCATCCTCCACTGCACTCCCTGGCCACAGCAGAGAGCTGGCCTGGAAGAGGGGCAACGGGGACAGAATCCGGCGCCCCAACTGGGACTAGAACCCAGTGTGCCGGCGCCACAAGGCGGAGGATTAGCCTAGTGAGCCGCGGCACTGGCTTTTTTTTGTTTTGTTTTATTATTATTTTTTTATTTTTTGACAGGCAGAGTGGACAGTGAGAGAGACAGAAAGGAAGTTAAATATTTTTGAATACACAAAAATGTCCATAATTGGAAATCCAGTTAAAAATGTTTTATTCTCATACATATCCCTTCTACCTGGTCTTGTACATACCCTGTTTCAATTGATTCCTTTAGTTGCTGATATTTCCTTCCTTTTTTGCACAAATTAATGCATTTAAAGAAAGTATTTTAAAGACAGTGACAGAGGGAGAGACAGGAAGAGCAAGATCTTCCATCTGGTGGTTCACTCCCCAAATGGCTAAAAGAGCCTGAGCTGGGCCAGAACAAAGGCAGAAGCCAGGAGCTCCATTCAAATCTCCCACATAGGTGGCAGGGAAATCAAGTACTTAAGCCATCATCTGCTTCTTCTAGCAGTATTATCATGGAGATGAATTGGAAGCAGAATAGCCTTGAACTGTCACTGTGATAAGGGAAGGGTATGTCCCAAGCAATGGCTTAACCTGATGTGCCACAATGCCTGCCCCAATGTATGAATTTTTATTTCTGCTTGTTCAGTGTATACAAGGTAGCAAAAATATAACCATTTTTTATTCTTGTTTTTTTCAATTGCTCTATATTGAAAATCAAGGACATGGGTTGTCTAAATGCTTTTTTTCTTATAGTGTGTTATGCTTCATAAAAGTTCAAATTATATCAAAATAGAAAACTGTCTTGTTTTCATCCTCAGAGTTACCTCCTCATTGCATTTCATATGGAAGCTTTCATATAGTTCCTTTGGATATGTAAATATATAGATCATGTATTCTACATAAATCTCATGTATTTTTCAAACTTGGAATTATATTGAACATACTATTATCCAACTGAATTTGTTACTTAACATATCTATAACCTCTAATCCTTGACAATACACATCTAACCCAGATATTTAAATATTGTGCACTATTTCATTGTGCTGACTTTCTGTAAAATTGAATCTGTGCTCTATTTATGAAGGTTAGAGTTTTATTCCTAGGTTTTGCTATTCCAGAAGAATGCTCCAAGAAGCACTCTATTACATAGATCTCAGTGTAGTACAAGAGCAAATAGTTTTCGTAGGATAGATTCCTTGAAGTGGAAATGTTGGAAAAAGTTTTATGCAAATTTTTGAAATAAATGAACAAATTGCCTACCAATATCACTGTTTAAACCTATATTTAACCAACAGCATATGAGTTCTTTTCTAATTACACCTTTGATAACTGTATGTTGTCAATTAAAGAATTTTACCAAAATAAGTAAAAAAAAAAAATCTCACTGCTTACTAAAATGACTATGTTCCTTGGATTCAAGGAACCTTAGAAATTGTGTGTGTGTGTGTGTGTGTGTGTGTGAGAGAGAGAGAGAGAGAGAGAGAGAGACAGAGAGAGAGAAAGAGAAAGAGAAAGAGAGAGAATATGCATGTGAGCGTAAGCTCACATACACAGTATCAGTAACAAAATAATCTGTGTAGTTAAAAATCTCTACCTAGTCCTTTATGTTGAGCAACACAGAATGGCAGAGAAGAGAATGTGAATTTACTGAGTTGTTATTTTGGTCATTATACATCAACAAACATCTGATATGATCCTTTATTATCCTTTATGACACTGGTTTTCTTCCATGAAAATGGATGGATAATTAAGCTAATTAAAATATGTAGTGAATTTAAAAGCTGGAAAATCTGGATATAATTCCATATTAGGATCCTGCCCAGTTCTGTAGAATCACTTAAATTATAGAAGTTACCTAGCTTGGTATCATGTTGAATTTGTTACTGTCCAAGAGGTTAAAGAATGAGAGAAAAGAATGATTGATACTTTCATTAATTTTGATATTGGGATTTATCCCATCCATAAGAACAGTCAAGAACTTCAATGAACGGGCTCTTTCCTACTCTGTTGTTTTGAAGTCAAGGGATATTTTATCTGCCAGAATGAAGAGAAACTTTGAATGTATGTTATTTCTGCTAGGTGAGTTTCTATCATAACCCAACTCATGTAGGCATGTCAGGCTAAAGTGCATCCTTTGTGGCTCTGCTGACTTCTACAGGTGTAATTTTCTCTAAATGAAATATGTGCTTTGCAAAAGTAAACCTTTAGTGATGCTTATAGTTTGTTCCCTGGGGAAAGCTGGCACCCAGAGATTTCTTAAAATATGCATGACACCCGTATTCCATCAGAGGAATACTGAATATGCAGTTTTAAACTTTTGCAGATATTCTAATTGTTGCCTTATCTTTAATTCCATGTGTTTATTTAAAACCATCGCAGAGAACAGAAGAACCACGTTTTGCCAGGATGGCATCAGGACTGTTCTCTAAAAGAAATGCTGTGATATTCAGTGACTTTCCCCTGGCTAAAAAGAGTTGGGTCTTGCTTCTTTCTATGGGTATGACTTAGAAGAGCTGTGCTCTAAATGTGCCCTCCCTAAATGGCTCCAGATTAAGAAATGTATAGTTTTCAGAAGTGTTCATTAAACCTTGAGATGAGTGACATGTATTTGGCAACATGGCTTTGTGGAGAAATAATATGGATTTGCAAAAACTAAATTCTCCTAAAGAATGTGATAGAAACATGGCATCTATTAATTCAGCAAGCATGGAAGTAGACTATTAAAGTCTTGTGCTGGCCACGTGCATGCGACTCAGAAATGGACAAGAGAGGCTTTTTGCTCGCAAGGAATTCAGTAAATCATAGAAGGAAGAAACTACCATACATTGATTGTTACTATATGCCAGGCACTTGATATGTATTGTCTCCTCATACTTACACACTGAAGTAGGTAAATCATAGTCTTGTTTTGCAAATAGGGGAATTGAGCCTTGGAATTGCTAAATAATTTGGCTACTTTTACACAGCTGTTAGATGTTACAGCCAGGATATAAGCCCAGGCTTTAAAATTTTTTATTTATTTGAAAGGCAGAGAGATCCTTCACTGGTTCACTCCCCAAATTCCTGCAACAGCTAGGACTGGGTCAGGCCAGGAGTCAGCAGCTCAGTCCCATGTGTGTTACAGGGATCCAAGGACTTGAGCCATCACCTGGTGCCTCCCAGTGCGGGCATTAGCAGGAACCTGGAATTGGAAACTGAGTTGGGACTCAAACCCAGGCACTGTGATGTGGGATACGGATGTCCCAGGTGACTTCATAACCACTGCATAAAATGCCTGCCCTTAAAATGCAGGTTTATCTGACTCCAGGATGCTGCTCTTCGACACCATACCATGCTGACCTTTTGTGAGGGTACCAGTAGCCTCATTTTAAAAGTCAGAAAACTGAAGCTCTGATGAGTTTATCCATAGTCTCCAACTGTTAGGTGATGGTCTGAAACCAGGATTTGCCATTTAATTCCAGAGTTCATGCTCTTCACACCATGGCTGTGTTTTATTTAAAACTTCCATAAAAGGTATGCAATAACAAGAGTCATATAAGAAGCAAAGATACAGTTTAGATGGCAGAGATATTATTTCCAGTTGAGGATGAGGGAGATGATTATCACGGAAGGATTCAGGGGACGCTATCATTTGACATTGACTGTGAAGAAGGGGGTTGAGAATAGTGACCTGGGCTGTATTTAGAGGAAACAGCAGCAGGCAAATGTATGGATGCATAAAGTAAGGCTGTTTTTTTTTAAAGCTTTATTTATTTATTTGAGACGCAGAGAGAGAGAGGTAGATAACGGTCTTCCATATGCTGGTTCACTCCCTAAGTAGCTGCAATGGCCAGAACTGGGCCAATCTGAAGCCAGGAACCTGGAGCTGCCTCTAGGTCTCCCATGCAGGTGCAGGGGCCCAAACATTTGGGCCATCTTCTGCTTTCCAAGGCCATAGCAGAGAGCTGGATCAGAAGAGGAGCAGCCGGTATTCAATATGATGCCCATATAGGATGGTGGCTGTAGCTGCTATGCCATAGCACTGGCCCCAGAAAATGGTTTTTGAATACAAAGTAGCCCCCTTTGACTGACTGGAGGTCAGTATATGATTTAACCAATTAGAAAACATATTTGCACAGAAAGATGTAGCCAGACATATAGTTTCTTGAATATATCTTCAGTTTTTAAATTACAGGGAAAATACTGAGAACTCAGAAATGAAATGTGGGTTGAGGTTACTCAGATTGGGACACTCTAGTCCTGGGCTAGTGTTTGTTTCTGTTGCTGCTAAGTGGAAAGTATAAAGAAAGATTCAGTTGGAGTTTTATCTGAAATTAGGAAAATGATTTTTGAATAAAATAAATTGCTAAGTAATGCAGTACTTTCAATTATAAATCACGTTAAAGCTTATTAATCTGTATTCTTCTTCAGTTCTGGAGAATTAATGATTTTAAAAGGAGAAAAGTAAAGTAACTTGTTTCTAGTCTTAGCATTACCAGCAGGTGGCACTATAATACATTCCTTCTATAGCTCTAAAGTAGTGTTTTACCATCCTGTGGCTGAGTCTGAAATTAGAAGAAATGACAGCTTTTAGAGTGACTCTAACGTGATTAATCTAACCTTAACACACATGTACTAAGCACCTCATTCCACCATGATTCTCCACTTTTGGAGAGCTACTCTGCTTAGATTATCACTGAACTATCTCAGAACCTTTCTATTTGTCTCCAAGAGTGTGAGACCTGTCTCGAGTTACTTTTCAAGAAGTTCTTCAAAGTTAGGTGTTCAAAGGCAGAAGATACAGAAGAGCTAGTTCGATTAGCGGATTTTACTTTTGGCACTCTCTCCAGCCATTCAGCTTTTGACATTGTTGCTGCATTTTTGGGTATGTAGCTCTGGCCAAGGCTGAACAGTTTCCAAAAGATTAACAATTTTCTCAAGCTTTACTTTGAACATTCCCACTACTAAAATAGGCAACAGCAAGTTTCACCTTCAAATAATCCACGTGGATGCACTGAGATACAACTGAGTGCTTGATGCTACTGGACATACTCTTTGCTTTTAAACAGTCTTTTCCTTTTGCTCAAGTGACACATGTTTGTCCTGGATCTGTCTTTATCTTTCTAGACACTCTTTTTCAGTCTATATGATAACTTCTTTTTCCTCTGCTTGTCCTTTAAAAGTTGCATTTCTCCAGCATTTTCTGATTCCCTTTAAAAAAATCACTCTACACTTCCTCAAAGTTCCAGCTCCGTTGGTATTAACTACCACATCACTGCTTCTCAGCAGTTCCTGTATTAGAATCACCTGGGGAGCTTTTAAAACCATCTTCTTGTGCAAGTCTCACCCCCATATTTGCTGATTTAGACAAGGGTAGGGCCCGGACACCAGGAGGTTTCGATTTAACTCCTAGCCAATTCCAGTTACAGCCAGGGTTGAGAACCCTGACTTTTGAGAATTCTAAATCTAGCGAATTCAAATCTAAAAAAAATTTTTTTTGACAGGCAGAGTGGACAGTGAGAGAGAGAGACAGAGAGAAAGGTCTTCCTTTGCCGTTGGTTCACCCTCCAATGGCCGCCGCGGCCGGCGCACCGCGCTGATCCGATGGCAGGAGCCAGGTACTTATGCTGGTCTCCCATGGGGTGCAGGGCCCAAGGACTTGGACCATCCTCCACTGCACTCCCTGGCCACAGCAGAGAGCTGGCCTAGAAGAGGGGCAACCGGGACAGAATCCAGCGCCCCGACTGGGACTAAAACCCGGTGTGCCGGCGCCGCAAGGCGGAGGATTAGCCTGGTGAGCCGGCCTCAAATCTAAATTTTTAATCTCTTTCCTTCAAATTCCACCTTTCCTATTGTGTACCCTATCTTGGTTAAAATGACATTATCATTCTATTTGAGCCAGGTTATATGGAGTAATCCACAAATATTTCATGATTTTTTTATATCCAATAATCACCAAGTTACTCCAATTCTAATAGTAAAATATCTTCCTCTTCATCCTACCTTCCACTAACCTGGTTTAGCCTTTTGTCATTTATGTCCTGAAGATTGAGCAAGCTTGTGACCTGGTCTTTTTTTTTTTTCTAAAGATTGATTTTATTTATTTGAAAGACAGTTACAGAGAGAGAGGTAGAGACAGAGAGAGAGAGCTTCCATCCATTGGTTCACTCCCCAGATGGCTGCGATGGCCAGAGCTGTGCCGATCTGAAGCCAGGAGCCAGGAGCTTCTTCCAGGTCTCCCACATTGGGCCATTTTTCTACTGCTTTCCCAGGCCATAGCAGAGAGCTGAATCCGAAGAGGAGCAGCCAGGACTAGAACTGGCTCCAATATGGGATGCCGGTGCTTCAGGCCAGGGCGTTAACCGGCTGCACCACAGCGCCGGCACTGTGACCTGGTCTTTTTCACCTTCCAGCCCCTTCTAAGTTTCTACCCATTTTCCATAATGGTTGCAAATGATGTTTTTACTTATAGATATATAATAATATGTAAGTATTCAGTCCTCTAATAAGTATTTTAGATCAACTACTATGTTCTAGACCATTTCTTGAGGAATAAAACTCTTGGCTCCCTACTGCATACAACAGTTTAAATGAGTCGTGACATATAATCTGTGATATACAATATCACCCTGAGTTAATTCCTTTTTTAAAAGATTTATTTATTTTTATTTGAAAGAGTTACACAGAGAGGGAAGGGGAGATGAGATGCAGAGAGAGAGGTCTTTCATCTGCTGGTTCACTCCCCAATTGGCTGCAATGGCCAGAGCTGTGCTGAAGCCAGGAGTCAGGAGCTTCTTCCAGGTCTCCCATGTGGGAGGGGCTCAAGGACTTGGGCCATCTTCTACTGCTTTCCCAGGCCATAGCAGAGAGCTGGATCAGAAGTGAAGTAGTTGGAACTCAAACCGGTGCCCATGTCGGATGCCGGCACTGCAGGTGGCAGCTTTACTTATTACACCAAAATGCGCCCCCCCCCACCGAGTTTATTCCTTAATTAGTTCATCTGTTCAGTAATGAAGTGTTCAGTGTCCCACGATGTGCTAGGTAATGTGCTAATTTTATCTAAATATAAAAATATGTGTGCTATTCTATATGTACAAATGCACCTTAACTTCTGAGTGGATCAGGTCCAAATAAAGCCATCATCATTTGGAACTTTCGTAAGTCAGAAATGCAGTTAATACACTTTACCTACCAAACACGTGAGCTCTGCAACACAGTATGCAGCAGATTGTCATTTGTGTCCACTCATGATCATGGGGCTGAGTCGGAGCAGCACTTGCTTCCACTGCTCTGCATCATGAGAGAGGATTGTATTGCATATCACTAGCCTGGGAAAAGGTAAAGAAGATTTAAAATACAGTTCCTACTAAATGTATTTCTTTTGTACCATTGTAAAATCAAAAAAAAATTTATGTCAAATCATTTTTAGTCAGGGACTGCATGTATACATGCGCACAATCCATTTTGGCCACAGGCTCCTCAGTCTCCATTTTGTGCCTCTCAGAGACCATACATCCTTCCATACAGGAAGCCATCCTGAGTTATTTATCATTCTGGAAAAGAACTGTTCACTTTCCCAGCTCGGAGCATTTTCTCTTATGCTTTCTTCACTTTAAAAATCCTTTTCCACCTTCTCTGCCTTTTGATAATACTATTCACCTTTGAAAACCCATTTCAATTGTCATTTTCTCTGTGTAACTTTCCTTGATTGCCCCCACCCACTCATTTCTTCCAAGAAGAATTAATTGCCCCTCCTCTGTGCTGTTGGAGCATTTCGTTTATACTTCTACATTATAACTGGCCATATTGTGATTTTTGTTACTTGTACATCTGTCTTTTCTACCAGACCTGTGAAGTTTTGGAGGCAAAAAATAAGCTGCTTTGGATTCTCTGTACCTAGTAGACGGCCTTGTACATAGTAGTTGATCTATGAATGTTATAAGATGATTGAGTAATACTTATGGATTGTTGGCCTCCTTGCAGACTAGAGAAATAAAACCACTGAGATAGGAAGTTGTCAAGCAACCTGGAATTACTAAGCATCCCACCTTTAACAGTCTGGAAGTGTCAGAGCATAGCCTGTCTACTCTCAGGTTCTGTTGTTTGTTATAAGTGTCTCTTAAACTCAATCGTCATCTATACAGCCCATATTCACAGACTATATAATGAACTGTTTTTAAAGATTCATTTATTTATTTGAAAGGCAGAGAGAGAGAGAGGTCTTCCATCCGCTGGTTCACTCACCAAATTGCCACAGTGGCTGGAGTTGCGCCGATCAGGAGCCAGGAGCTTCCTCCAGGTCTCCCACGTGGGTGCTGGGGCCCGAGGACTTGGGCCATCTTTCACTGCTTTCCCAGGCCATAGCAGAAAGCTGGATCGGAAGTGGAGCAGCCAGGACTCAAACCAGTGGCCATGTGGGATGCTGGCACTGCAAGTGGCAGCTTTACCCGCTACTCCACGCCACAGTGCCGGCCCCTTTTATAATGAATTTTTTATAATGAATTTTTAATATATAAATACCACCCACTTCACTTCAGTCTCATTAGTATTAGTGACTTCGGTTATTTATGTCTCAAGTGATATGATTAAGGACAAAGAGCATGAGAGAGTCAATAAGCTTTGTAGGCTGGGGGAGATGAAGGCTAATTACATTCTATTTGTCTTTCTTAAGACAAAATTATCATGCATGTGACCTTGAATCTCGAAGAGCCTCAAGAAAATGCTGTGTAAATGTACAACCAGGAGCAATACAGGCCATGGGATGCCATATTTAAACTTACACTTTAGCTGAAAATAGTAGATAAAACTATAGCAATGGCAGAACTGATGAGGGACAGGTCATAAACCCTATGTAGTGCAAACATTTGTGACAGTGTTGTCTCCTACCCTGCATACTCAGTGGAATGACAGTACAAAGGAGCTACACCTCTAGTTGTCAGGAGTAGGAGGGCCTGGTTTATTGATATGCTGCTAAATTGGTCAGGTTTAAGTTTACCTTTTGATAAAGCCTCTGCATCTCATCCTTCCTTTTTATGTTTATTCAAAGCAAATTTTTCCAGCTCTTTGAGGACTTCCTTAGACACTCCAATTTCTCTTTTGATAAAAGGTGGCAGAATTCTTTTCCTTTTTTTCTGTTTAAGTTAATCCTGAGTGTGATTCTCAAGTCCTGCTGCTGCTTTGACCAACACTATTGCTACTGAGTTTGGTTTACTTAGTATTAATTCAATTTCCCTAAAACGCTGATCCATTAGTGAGCAGATATCTAAAATCTGATTATGAATTTAAGAAATCTGTCTTAAGGATAGATATTTAGTGCAGCGATTAAGACACTGCTTGGGGAGTCTGCTTTCCGATTGGAGTGCTTGAGTTTGAGTCCCAGCTCCACTCTGAATTCCAGTTTCCTTTTAATGTATACCCTGGAAGGCAACAAGTGACAGCTTTAGTACCTGGGCTTCTGACACCAATGTGGGAAAACTCGACTCAGTTTCATTTTCCTGGCTTTGACCTGACCCAGCCCCAGGTGCTGTGAGCATGTTGGGGAATAGTGAATCAGCAGATGAAAGATCTTTCTCTCTCTCTCTCTCCATCTCTCTGCCTTTCAATGAAACAGTTACCTGCACCACCATGTTCATAGCAACACTATTCACGACAGTCAAAATTTGGAATTAACCGAAGTGTCCATCATCAGATGAATGGATAAAGAAATTTTGGTATATATACACAATGGAATATTATTCAGCTTTAAAAAAGAATGAAATTCTACCATTTGTAGCAAAATGGATGCAACTGGAAGACATCGTGTTGAGTGAAATAAGCCAGCCCCAGAAAGATTATGTGTGTTCCCTTGTATGTGCTAGCTAACATTGAAAAAAAATAAGTGTGTGTCAGTATTGCTGCAAATGTAGTTGTGTTTTTTTTTTTTTTTTTTTTTTTTTTTTTTTTTTTTTTTTTTGACAGGCAGAGTGGACAGTGAGAGAGAGACAGAGAGAGAAAGGTCTTCCTTTTGCCGTTGGTTCACTCTCCAATGGCCGCCGCTGCAGCCGGCGCACCGCGCTGATCCTGGCAGGAGCCAGGAGCCAGGTGCTTTTTCCTGGTCTCCCATGGGGTGCAGGGCCCAAGCACCTGGGCCATCCTCCACTGCACTCCCTGGCCATAGCAGAGAGCTGGCCTGGAAGAGGGGCAACCGGGACAGAATCCGGCGCCCCAACCGGGACTAGAACCCGGTGTGCCGGCGCCGCAAGGTGGAGGATTAGCCTATTGAGCCACGGCGCCGGCTGCAAATGTAGTTTTGTAAAGCTTTGTTTTCTACCTTTGTGAAACCAATGGTTAAGAATATTAAGTGGTTTTAGGAGTTTAGCCTGTGTACTTTTTGTCCCCGAGTTTGATGATGAGGCTTGTCATAGCCTTTGATGTCTCATGGATTTTTTTAGGAGTGACTGCTCTCATCAAACTTCTTGGATCCTTCCCCTCACATTTACTTGGTGCCCTTTTCATTGCTCTTAGGGGAGCTTAGTCTGCCATTTTCACATTCTTGATTATTTATGCTGCTTTGAATGTCCAACTGGGCAGGCGAGAAACCAGGGGAACGATCTGTTGCATCACTTTGCATAAAATTAACATGATTATTTTATATAAACCCATAGGTTACAGACTAATTTACATAAACCTGGCATTCAGGAGGTTCAACCTTTACCTTATCAAGGAAAGTGAAATAAATCAAGACAGCTAAAACCAAGTATATTCAAGCCATCAGAAAATGGGGCAGACAAAAAGGCAGTATGGGGTAGAAATTTCTTACAGTTTCCCAACAAACTCATAATGTCTTAAGTGACTGAAGAGGTTTTCTGATCCAGCTTCTGCTCAGTATAATCAATCAAGAGCACAACAAGTAGGTGATGGTGTGGCTGACAGTTACACCTTCAGAACAAAAAGCCTAGTAAACAGTCTCTAATTTTGGAAAACCTGCAGTTGTTAGTAAGTGCAAATCTGTTCTTTGAATAAGCTTCTAATGGATCTTATATCTGCCTGTTAGAATCAGTCTAGTCCAATGGTTCTTAATCTAGGGTCCATGGACAAGGCCTAAATGAGTCTTCAACTCCTCTGAAATTGTTGTGTATGGGCACATGTCAGAATATGTGTGTATCTAAAGCTTTCAATTGATTTTGAAAGAGGACTAGTGATTCTTGATCAGTGCAACTTCCGAAGCAGTTGTAAGTGCTTCATACTTAAGAGGGAACCATGGCTTAATGCTTTGGTGTTGCCATCTTGGAATTCTTAGCAATTAATGTGCAGGTGACTCTGTTCATTTTGCACTGGGACCTGTGGATTATAGAATAACTACTCTAAAATATGAAGCTCAAACCAAAAAAGGAAACCCTGAAATTCCTAGAAAACAAATCTTTGGAATGTTTTAAGTTCAGGAGGCATGCATCATCCTTCTGTTTAGCTTCTGGCCCTGCTTGTATATCCAGAGAATTTATCTTCTCAGCTTAAGCAACCTCTGCTTCCTCTCTGTTTTCTTTACTTTCTTCTCTGCCCTATGACAACCTGGAATCCCTGTCCACTATTGTATTTTGTAATGCATCTAATTTATTAGTTATTAACCTAGAATCCATGCCGACAATCTCATTTTGTAACTTATCTAATTTATCTTTATACTAATTCAAGCTTTCACACCAATTTTAGTACAAAAGCTAGATTGCATCTAACTAGAGAAAATTAAGAACTTTTATTAATATTAACAGAGTTATCTATCTTTGGGTATCTTGAATTTGAGCACAGTGGATTCTGTCAGGGTAAAAATATATTCTTAAAGCAGACCATTCACATGTATCCAATTCATTTTACCAAGTTCTATCTTATCTTTCTGTGTACAAAAGCTTTTAAATTGATTTCTTTCCTCTTTTTGATTGATCAGGGTCTTTCCCTTTCACATAAAATATTTTCTTAATAAATTTAATATGCTAAATTACATATTCTCATATCAAATACTGCATTTAATTTATAACAGAAAACTCAGCAAAGTGTAATGTAAATTAATTGCATATTTTAATTTAGCATATTATTAAAATACAGTTCATAAAAGATTGGCAATTTTTTGGGGGAAATATCCCAAAGAGAGCTTCTGAAGATCATTAGGTAAATGTGGTATTACCCTTTGGTGACCTTGGACTCTATTGTGGAAGAAAGGCAGATCACAGTCATTCTGAAACATGGAGGAGAGGAAAAGAAAATGTTATTGGATGAAAGGTTAAAAGGCCTATGATTTTTTTGCCTTGAATAATGAAATCTAAGGATGACATGAAAGAAATGAGAATTTTGATGAAGAGTTGTCTTCTGTATTCAAAGAAAAATAGTTGATTTAAGATTTAGGTTGACATTTGAAGAAATTATTTTTTAAATTAAGAGAATCATGTTCTGCATAGGTTAGAGAGTTACTTACCTAAGGCAAGGGCCTCCACCAGATGATCTTGAAGTTTCTTCAAATTCTGAGTTTTTACCCTTGGGGCTTAAAATCCTACTTCTTTGGTAAATGAAGGCTGGCGTGCACTTTTTTTCTGACTTGTTTTCATCTTGGGCTTTTCATCTTCAGTCTTATTTATGTGTTAGGCACATGTCCCTTCTGGGGAAGAATAGAGTGAAAGGGAGTTGTCCTTTGTTGAATGGCCAGAGTTACTACCCTTAAGTATCTAAATAGGAATTGTCTTTTTCAACTTCATCATCTGAAAAATTGTGCAATTGTATCAATTTTGTTGCCGCTATTCAAAATATTTTGGAGAATTGTCGTTGGAACCCATGGCATGATCTAGATAACTTTTTTTAATTCTTTTTATTATTTAATAAATGTGAATTTACAAAGTGCAACTTTTGTATTGTTGTGGCCCCCCCCAACCTCCCTCCCTCCCGTGGCCCTCCCATCTCCCACTCCCTCTCCCATCCCGCCCTTCATCGAGTTTCATTTTCAATTACCTTCATATACAGAAGATCAACTTAGTATACACTAAGCAAGGATTTCAACAGGCTGCACTCACAACCGCACAAGGTATAGGGTATTGTTCGACTAGTAGTGTTGTTTTTAAGTTTCATAGTAAAACACATTAAGGACAGAGATCCTACGTGGGGAGCATGTACTCAGTGACTCCCGTTGTTGATTTAACAATTGGCACTCTTATTTATGGCGTCAGCAATCACCTGAGGCTCTTGCCATGAGCTGTCTAGGCTATGGAAGCCCCTTGAGTTCATCGACTCTGAACTTGTTTAGTCAAGGCCATATCACAGTGGAGGTTCCTTCCTCCCTTCCATGCCTGTGAGACTCTCATGGGCCTTTTAGCCAGATGATCTAGATAACTTTTAAGATGGACCTAGCCTTTGAATGTGATCTGCTTCTTTAAAATCGCTGCAAACAATTACAATGACAACAACAAAACCAATATCAAATAGAGAACTTCATTGGCTTGCAACTAAACTAGATATGAAAGCATGATTAGGAGAGAAATTTCAAAAAAATTATAATAGAACCTAAAACAGTGCTAGTAAGTAGAATAGATGGCTGATTAATTTGATTAAAGAAAAATACCATTCAAAATCTTAAAATCACAGTAGTCTCATCATCTCATTATTGTAGCCTCTATATACAACCAATTAACCAAAGATTCATAGAATCATGGAATAGTATCCCTTGAAATCCCTGAGTGATAATTTTGTATAATATACTCACCCTCACCTCTATCATTATCACATACATATCTCAACTAAAATATTTCAGAAAGACTGTCACTGGACTCCAGAGCATGACTTAGTTTCCCTAACACCTGGGTCAAGGTATAATAGATAGTAGAGACTCAATAAATATTCATTGAGTATATGAGTATATTTAGAACTTTGAAAGACCCTGCCAGAAGTTAAGGCATCTCAAATTTATTTTCATGAATGTTAATTACGCAAAACTGTAGAATAGGAGTGAGGAAGGAATCTTGTTATTGGATCATTCTGATGGTTGTGAGTCTAGTTAGAATTTTCTATACAGAAAAATATCAAGATTGACCTATATCCTTAGCTACTAGAAAGAGTTCTTTAAAGATCATTTTTGTGATTTGAATCAAATTCAGATATTACTTTTTTTCTCTTATAACTGATAATTGTTGAGTGCTGTGTAGAAATGTTTGGCCTGGTATTGTTTCTGTAAGTAGCTAGCCAGAAGATACCAGATTTATAGAAAATTAATGCTCTGATGTATATCCAGACTTCACCTGATATGTCCTTCATTGCACTCTGAGATTGCACTTGCCATATAGTGCCCTGGAGTACAATCCTTCCCTCTTTTCTCCCTTCTCAGAATTGTACCCCTGGAATGTAGACCTGACTTTGAACACACATGAGGAATCCCTATGGGTCAAGTACTAGACAAAGAATTTTCTGCACATTCCTAGCAGTTAATTGGAATTGCTTCAGAATCTAATACAGGGGTCAGAGAGAAGGGCAGAATGAGGAGGTCAATGCTGGGTTTATCTACCCCGTTTCAACCATAGCAGCTTTGCTTTTGTTTGATAGCTATGCTTCTGGGAAAGATATTGTTTACAAATTAGATTCACTAACATGGTGAGAGTAGATTGGAGATGTAATTTATTATTTTTTAATTTTTGTTAAAGATTTATTTATTTATTTGAAAGTCAGAGTTAGCGAGAGAAGGAGAGGCAGAGAGAGAGGTCTTCCATCCGCTGGTTCACTCCCCAGTTGGCCGCAACGGCTGAAGCTGTGCTGATACGAAGCCAGGAGCTTCTTCTGGGTCTCCCATGTGAATGCTGGGGCCCAAGGACTTGGGCCATCTTCTGCTTTCCCAGGCCACAGCAGAGAGCTGGATCGGAAGTGGAGCAGCCGGGTCTCGGACTGGCGCCCATATGGGATGCTGGTGCTTCAGGCCAGGGCGTTAACCTGCTGTGCCACACTGCTGGCCCCTGGAGATATAATTTATTCGTTAAGGTAGTTGAAATGATTCCACCTACTGTTTCATTATAGAATATTATGGCTTTGGGTGTTGCTGATTGAATGGAATTGATCGTGTAGCAATGTGATGAATTACTCTTAAGGGTCCCCTGTCTTGGCCACCTGGCTGCATCTACTCAGTACAATTCAGCAGTAGCTTTAGGTGAAAGATGTGGAAATTACAAGCCCAATAGTAGTAAAAGGAGATTGCTCCCTTCTTGTAGAGATTGGTGTGTGTGTGTGTGTGTGTGTGTGTGTGTGTGTGGTGAGAGAGGGAAAGAGAGAGGGCAAGAGAGAGAATGTGTGTGAGGGGAGTGAACATTTCTGGGCATGGCTACACGGAATTCTGTTAGCAGGCCCTCCTTCTCTCTACCTTTCTCTTACCTAGACCTGGAGCTGGAGTTTCTATAAATAATTGCCTGCCTATATACTGAAAGTTAAATTGATCCACGTAACAGAGTCACCCCCAGAGTGTACATTTTATCATTTTATTATCTCATCCTTTCAAACCCAATCGATCCCTCACTATAAGAAGCATGATTAGTGTTCCTAATGGACTGGCAGGAAGATATATAGTACTCTAGAGATAGACCAGAGAAGGAGGAAATAAGCTGTTGTCTGAAATATCTGCTTTATTTTCAGGTAGTCAGTGATCTGTAGTTCAAAGTGATGGGTTCTGAGTGAAAATAATGTTTTTTTTTTTTTCTTAAATCTTGTTACTACTATTTAGCATTGACCCCCTGCAGGGCTTTCCATCTGCCCAATGGTTGGAGGTCATGTGAATGACTAATACTCTCATTCCATCTTCATGGATGAGGAACCAGAGCCCCAAGGTGTAGTTCGTGAATTGGCCCAAGGTCATATGGTAAATCCATGGCAGAAGTGAAGAGTACCACATCAAGTTTTCACATAACCTCCCACATATCTTGTCACTGGTTACAATCTTCTCCTGTCAGGACACTGCACAGCATAAATAACGCCTCCCACTAGACTAGTTGAAAGCCTTCGATAGAATGTTACAAAGTGGGGCTAGTGACTTCCCTGATATTCGTGGTCACCTGGATAGCTCACTCTGTGGTTTGACTTTATGGGCACAAGGAAGCAAATGCTTCAGGATTCTTAATGAAAATTTACAGTAGGGGATGATTGGCAACTGTTGTGACATTGTTCATTTTTAAAGTCTCAAAGTTGAGCATCCTCATATGGTAGAGATATACCAAAAGTTATTTACTGTAATATAAAGCATCTTGTACTGCCTATAGGAATTAATTTCATTTAGCGTTTACCTGAAAATACAGCTTCTACTCTGATTCATCCAAAAAAGCTGGAGCAGCGTTGTGTTTTAAGTTATTGATTCTCAGTTTTGGGAGCCAAGATAGCTTGTGTTTTCTCCATTGAGCTCGAGGATCAGCATTCTTTAGTTTAAAAAAAAAAAAACATCTTGAAGTGAGAAGAGTAAGAGAGGAAAAGGAAGGAAAACTTAGTAGGAAAGGAGAGGGAGGGTGAGGAAGGAAAAGAGATTATATAGAGAGTTCATAATTGCTTAATATGACATGAAATTTAATAATACAAAATTCAAGCCTCTAGGTTTGTTTGTTCAATAAATATGAATTAAACACTCACTTGTTTGCCAGACACATGCAAGACATAAAAGGATATTCCCTTCTGATCCTTTCAATTGACAGAAATTGTAACCTTGCAAGTCCACTCAGGTATTATTCCTGATACTCCTTTTTCAAGACTGTGTCCATGAACAGCTGAGAAGTAGGAAAATTCCCATTCCATTCCAGCTTAGTCACTTCTTGGTGTAAGTTACGGCTTTATCTGTTTGCACCTGCCCCATGTGCATGCATTGCTTCTCTGTATTGTGGGCACCTGTTCAGCTAAGTCAGTAACTATTAGAAAGAAACCATGCTTTAGAGTCACACCTAGTTACTGGGTTGCCGATGCTTGCTCTGTAAAATAAAGCCACCTATTATGGAAAAAATCACTGCAGGAATTGGAAAGAAATTACAGGGAAAGAAAAGCTACCATATAGGCCTTGGCAAATAATGCTTGATGCTTAATAGATGACAGTTGTTTTGTTGTTGCTATTGCTGTTGGTTTCCTTAGATCAAAATTTTCTTAGTTATGGTAATGAATGTGACAGCAGTCCCAAGGAGGGGACTTGGATTCTGCTCTTCTAGTCAGAGAAAACATTTTGTATATTGAAGTTTAAGGGTAGAAACAGAGAGTAGGTTTTATTATTTCTCTTACTTCACTTCTCCCCTCTTTTCCATAACTAGTTTTCACCTGCAGTTTTCTTTAATATTTAGGGTGCAATGAAATATTCATGTCATTTTTTCAAAGGTTATGTATACAGAGGAACCATACGTAACTGAGTATACATACAAATATTGGCGTTATTTTTCACACTTGGCAAGTAGAGATCTTTAAAACATAACTTGAAAAGTTATTAAATTTTAAGATGTTAGGAAATGCTTTAAAGGGAGATATGTGGAAATACTTTTTTTGGCACAAGTAATTACCCAGAAAGGACATCCCATTTTTAAAAAAGGCCTATTGATATAAGAAGAGCTAGAAGTTTGGCTAAATATTTCAGAATTTGTTTACTTGTCCTGAGCTTCAAAGACTTGTGTCCTGGACTTTGGGAAGGGCAGAATCACTAAACATGAGGATTTTTTTTGGAAAAGTTTGTTTTGGTGAAAAAGTTTTGAAATTCATGCATATCAGAGGACTGCAAACAGCTCATGGAAAATGTGTTTTATGAAAAGAATATTCATGGATTTCAAGAATGTATTGCACCCAAACTAACATATGTTTTAATTCCATTTCACATAAGCTTTTTGAAGTGCTCTCATACATACGGTTCTTGAAGCTAGGGTCCTTGGCCAGCTCTGTGAGGAAGGTTGCACAGTATAGTAAGTGTGTCCAGGTCTTCAGGGTTCCCTTTAATCCCCTAACAGAAGGTTTCTCTGTTTATCCTGAGGCTGGAGCTATGCTGGCTGATAGAAAACACACTTTGGGAGTTGCTACTTAAAGGAAGACAGAACTGAGCAATTGGGCCTGGACTCTTCCAACATAAAAATCAAAGTTATCAAGAAGTTGATAGAGCAATTGGTGCTTCTCAAATCTGTTTCCACATGCTATGGCTTAATTATGGGAGCAATGAAAATGCCAATTCCAACAATAATTATAATAACTATCACTTATTTAATGTTAGATCCTGTGCTATGCACTTGACCTATCAGACCTCATTTAATGTTTACAACAACCTTTTAACAGGTATTTCATAAAACAGGAGACTCTGTGTCCAACAAAGGTAAGAAACACTGAGTAAAAGAAGTTAAAGGGTTTCTTTACTGCAGTACTTCTCAAGGCTTTTAATATGGTGATCCATGTTATAATCTTCAAGGGGATCTATATTATGTTATTTTTTCAAATGTATTAAACCACAAGCCCACTGCCTCCCCTCGTCCTGGGCAAGTGACCACATCTGGAAGAGATGGAACAAAGAGATTGGGACAAACTGCCCTATGGATTGCTTGTGTAATCTATGCTTATTAACCTTGGAAATTGGACTATTTTCTGTCATTTACCTAGCCATGATACCTAATCTTAAAACAATGTAGAAGCTTGTATCTCTTCCTGGAGAACTGGATCTGTGCCCCTAATCTACTCAAATCCAAGCCACTCTCACCTGTAGCCCCATAACTGGTGTTCCTGCTCTCCTCCTTGTCACCCTATAAGCTGCTATCTGTGCTGTAGCCAGAGCAACCTTCAAAACAAAACAAAAACAAAAATACATCACACCACTGTTTTCCAGAAATCTTTTGAAAACTCTCCATCATCTTCAGGATAAAATTTGAATGCCTTTTCATGTTCTGTATAACTCTGTACAACCTGATTCTGCCTGTTTCTCCTTACCATCCTCCCCACAAGCTCCCTCTGCTCAGGGTACACCCCACTCCCTGAGTAATCTTCTTTTAATTGTCACACTACTGTTCATATTTCATTTCTTACCTTAAATGGTGTTTTCTCAGAGAGATGGTCAGTGATCATGCAAAAAAATTAGAGATACTGATGTTGATAGGCTCAATAAAATTAAAGGGTTTTTTTTTTTTTTTTTTTTTTACAGTAGGACTTCTCAGAACCTTCTATATGTTACTACACAACATAAATTTTGAGAAGGGCACAGTGGCGCCAGCATTGTGGAACAGCTGGTTATATTTAAGTCCTAGCTGCTCTGCTTCACATCCTGTTAACCTGTCTGGGAATGCAGCAGAAGATGGCACTAATACTTGGGGACCTGTCACCTGCCTGGGAGACAAGGATAAAGTTCTTGTCTCTTGTCTTCTACCTGATACAACCTCAGCCATTGTAGCCATTTAGTGAATAAACCAGTGCATGGAATTTCCTGTTCTCGTTCTTCATATCAGTAATCACAATGGTTATTTAATGGCTGTCTCTTCATTAGACTCTGGGTCGTAGGAATGCATTGACAAGGAATCAGTAAACATTTGGTAAGTGAATGAAAAATATGAATAATTTTATGCTGTCCTGCCTTTTTAAAAATTTTCAATTTTTAATGCATACATCAAAATTATTTTTAATTTTTAACTCATACATCAAAATTATGTACTAATTGTTATTTTTATTAATCTATTCAAAATTTTACCCTCCTATTTAAGTCTAATAACTCTTGGAGGAAAATCTGGAATTGGAATTAAATTTAGCACTGATTGATAACAGTTTAGGTTTAGTGACAATACTTGGCTTTTATATTTTAAGAATATTAATCTTTTAAACATTTTTAATATTTACTCTTTCAACTTTTAACATTTAATATTTAAAATTTTTCCTTATCAATGGTATTCCTTACATGTTATCCTTAACTTTTCTTTTTTAAAAGGTTTTATTTATTTATTTGAAAGGCAGAATGACAGAGATCTTCCATCTGCTGGTTCACTCCCCAAATGGCTGCAACAGCCAGCAATGCGCCAGGCCAAATCCAGGAGCCTCCAAAGCCAGCAACTCCATCCAGGTCTTCCAGGTAGGTGGCAGGGGCCCAAGCACTTTAGCCATCATCCACTGCTTTTCCAGGCACATTAGCAGGGAGTTGGATTGGAAGCAGAGCAACCGAGTCTACAACCAGCGCTCAAATGAGATGCCAGTGTCACTGGCAACAGCTTAATCTTCTGTCCCACAATGCCAGCCTTAACTTTTTAAAAGTTGCAGTTCAGAGTGAGACAACAAACCAAAATAATGCACTAAAACATTCCTTTCCACCTAGCCATATCCATAGGAAGTCTTTTTTGGTCCATGAAGTCCAAGCCCAATGTGAGCTTGGTAGCACTAGCCTTCAGAGTAGGCCCAGAAACCCTGAAAGAAGGAAAGACCTTTATGAAATCATAGTCTGAAAATAAAAGCATAGCATGATTACACAGTATATACATGTGAGCAGGTATTTAATGTAAGACTATGGTAGTGGTATATGCATTATTTTTTATGATTCTCCTTGTGACCTATGGAACATAGTTTCATTGCTACTAAGCAGGATTACAGGTTCAGTTGTGACTGATGAAACAAGACAGCTGATGAGACCTTGTAAAAATCCACATAGTGATTTAGGGTGCATTAAATAGGCTCTGAAACTAAATGTAGCATTGGTGCCAAATTCCTTGGATCCTCTGAGCCTCTTGTGTGGATAGAGCCAGCAGGTGCACAAAAGTAAATGTAAAACACACAAGGTCACTTCTTGGTAGTTGGATGGGTGCAGCGATCTGTCCAGTTTCAATTCTTTGACAAAAGCTATCCCTAGAAAAGTGTATTCAAAAAGCATGGATGGCAGATGCAGACAAATGGTACTTCCTAGAGAGATTATCCATGTTAGTTACCTGTTATCAGTTACATCCAAGTTCTGCAGCACTGAAAATACAGCTTGCTTTGAGTTTCTGTGATATGCTTTGGTTTCGTTGGCAAGGAGACTTCACCAAGATTTGCTAAAGTCTCATTAATAGATTACTAGCACTAACAAGAGGAAGATTCCCTCTAATGAGAGAAAGTGTGTATCTCATTAATGGCTTGGAAATTAAGCAGTTTCTAATCAATGCTAAGTGACTGACCTTCGTGGAGTATGCAGCTCATTAGTAGAATACACACAGATGGTAATGTGCTCAAAGGTATTTAAAATATATGTGAAGAGAACTACATTAATATGACAAACCCATCTCAACTCTTCATGACTTGGCTCACTGTTCCCCTGTGCTATGTGTGTATAATTCGGTGCATTTATATTTGAAAATGAACTTGCTTGGTTAAATCTAAAGTATTCAAATTTCTGCATAGATAGTGCATTATGATCAACATTCATAATAATTTGCCTTCATGAAAAAGTCTATAGGAAGAATTGACTTTAATAATGACTTGCTTTATTCAGTAACTCGTTTATCTAAGGATAATTGCCTTGAGGGAAAATGGAATCCAAGCCCAATACAATAAATGCTTATTTGAAATTGTATTTGACTATTTCTTTCTTCCTTGATAAGTGGTTTCTCAGATCTGACCTGTTAATAAATTATCCCAGCATCTCAGAGGGCCTTACTGAAGATGTTCATGGTGAAATGTTCAATAAATATGCTTGGCTTTCTCTGACAGCAAGCCAGTGGTGACATCAGAGATGGTGTGACTATTCTTCAAATAGGACAATGCATACAACAGCCAACTGACTAGTTCTATTCTTATCCCGTATGTGCCAAGCTACTGCAAAAGACTCAAGTGGTAATGCATGGGTAATTTTTAAATCTTATGTCCCTTTTCTTTCAGTAAGCCAATCTGTCACCTTTAAGAGGCTTTTCAAGGATTTCCAGAAGTTTTAATAATATGCTCTCACATCTTCTCTTTACCTTGCCCACAGATTGAAATTTCCTTGTCTTGTTCATCATCTTCCTCAGAAACACCTGTTTCTGGCATCTGTAGTAAAATCAGCCAGATGAGGAGTTTATCAATTCCTCAGGCTCCTTTTGTTTTCATTTAGATAAGAAGCTCCCCAAAGGGAAGACCTTTACTTCTTGTTTGGTGAAGTGCTACATTTGCTCACAACTCTCTGCTCTGATAAATGGAAATAGGTCTTGGAATAGAGCCAAGAACTGACAAACACTTCCAAACAGCCTGCTTTCCATTCCTCTTGCTTAGGAGAATAGTGCTCTGATGATACAACAGCCTCAGGTCATGTGTAACTGGATAAGATCCAGGGGTAGAGGGATTTAAAAGTCTAGAAATCGAAATCCAAGAATGGAAGTTGGTTCTATTGCATGTTCCCCCAAAACAAGATGGGTAGATTGTAAGATTAGCAGTAAGTAGAAGTCCAGGATGTTCATTTGCTTTTAATTGATAAGGCCAAAGGGTGGGATAAATCATTTAACAGAACCCTACAAAGGTCTCTGTGTATATCACATTTCTTAAAGTGGTTGCTGTCCTTTGTCACCTCAGTACATAGCTTCTCCACGATGCCTTCTTCCTCTAATCCTGTTCATTTTTCTCTGTGTCCTCTACCACGTCTAGAGTGATTAGACTCGGATTTCTTTAAAGCTCTACCATGTTGGATATTCAATGTCACCTCAGTGGTGAAAACAGGCTCATTTATACCTCGGGACATATGGCCGCTTTGGTTAAACTCCAAGGGCCTTACTCTATTTATTTGTTGGAATTTTTCTAGCTTATTACTAAATGACAGACAAGACAAATGAATACAACCTCTGGGTAAATTTACAAATTTTAGTGACATTTCTCTCCATTAAGTTTTGACCTTAATAAGACAGCAGGGACCTTCATATAATAAAGTAGTCCATGTATTTTGTTATAGCTTTATAGATAGAGGAACACTAGAAGCATTTTTTTTTCTCAAACCAAAATGAGTTGTAAACATCTTTTCTGAATCTCAAAAAAGGAATTATTTTTTCCACTAAGAGTTGAAACAAGGAAACGATTGCTATGTTTGGAGACCCTAAATTCTGTCCCCAAGAGGGTAAGCCTGGATCTTGCCTCTGCGTTTTTGTTTTTTTCAGTGATGGTTTATTTTCAGTCTTGCATATCTGAATGGTCATGGTAGATTGAGGAACCTGGAAAATTCATCCCGACAGAACAATGAACTGAATATCTATATCTTTTCAAGTACCAGAAGGCCACATTTATAGGAAAATAAACCAATTCCTGGTTATGGAGGACAGTTGGGCCAGGGCTACTCTATAAGTTTGCAGTGTAGTCTTGCTCTCTTGCTTATGTGTTATGGTTTTACACGTTTTATCCCAAAGATATATTAAGATTATCTGATTCTTTGCCTTACTAGTCATCTCAAAAGGGTGGTACTTTAGTTTCCATTTTATAAAGGTAGAACAGATATTATTATTATACTCACTAATTCACCAAGAAATAGTCCAGGCACTAAAAAGATGAATGCAGATAAGATTTAATCCATATCCAGAGATACATACTGTCTTTTACTATAGAAAGGATCACATCAAAAATTACAATAAAGTTTAATTTGAGCTATTACAGAGTTTAGAACAACAAACTTTGGGAGGATGGTATTTTTAACAGTAAGAGGCATCTTTTGATCCCTTTGGAGAACTGTGAAGGGAGAATGTGAATATATCCTAAGGCTTTTTGAAAGTTGAATATAAACATGGTTTTTCATTTATATTTCTTCATTATCTAATGTTGTACATGCAGTGTATCCCTGCTATTGTACATGTGAAAGGAAACAATTGGATCATTGAAGGATTGGCTGAGTTGGATAGACGTTTATTAATATCTCATTCTTCCATCTGTGCCTTGTCTCATTCTATCATTCCTACTTAGAATCCTCTCTGTCTATCCATATGAGGCTTATTTTTCAAGGCCCTATTAGAGGGAACCCTATATTGAGGAGGATTTGCAAATAGGCTATCAACAGAGGATCTTAAATGCACACAAGAAATTAAAATCTTAAGTTATATAACCTTTATTCTAAAGGTGTTTATCAAGTACTGGCCATTATTCAGAAGTTTGTTGAATAATAGGTCACTTTCAGTTGAAGAGCATTTGTAGAAAGGGATTGACACACGGTGATAACTTGGCTGGACTAAAGCACACAGATGTGTGAGTTGTTCTTTAATCAAAGATTTAAATTCCCTGTTTCCAGAGGCTTCACATTGGTTCTGAGAAGTACTTTGTGGTAAAAATGAACCCCAATTGTCCTTTTATTGGGAAATTTTTTTTTTTGAAAATGTTAACCATAAAATATTCAGCCACTTAGTTTTCAGGGTTGAAATTTGGGCACCATTTCCTGATTTAGCTCTGCTTTGACAGTACTGCTCCCCCATTATTAGAGAACCTCCATATGTCCTAATTAAGTGGCCAAAGCTTGGCTTCTTTGGATTGATTCTGTAATGAAGACAGTAATGACTCATAATGATTCTGAAAGAACTGTCTAACCAATCTTGCCAAAACTAAAATTGCCTTTCATTTTTAATATCCCCAACTGTTCTTGCCCTGTTGGGAATAGTAAATGTATTTGCGTCCGGGTAGAACCTCATATGCAGCTCTGTGAAAAACAGGGCAGTTCTCTCCGTGTTTTTATAAACACTGTGTAGCCAAACCATGCATATTGAGGGCAAATCTGTACACACACGCACTTCCCAGGACCTTTGATACTTGTGAGCCTTTCTCTTTTGCCTCAAAATTTGTCAATAAGAAACTAGCGACATATTTCTGCCCCCTTCCTTGTTTGGAAGCAAAATCCATTACCAGCCTTTTGATCTCTTTAGACTATGAGTGACAGCTACCTATGGGCTTAGAGCCACCACCAACCCCTTACCATACAGCAGGTAATAAATAGGGGCACATGGGCAATGGCTAGGCCATTCACTAGTCCCACTTGCTAGTTCCACTGAGATGAACTAAATACCCTGACCTGACATCTAAGTAGTTTGTCATCCTGGACTTCTCTGTAATATCTCTTCTAGCTGATGCCACTGCTTGCCTTTCTAGACCTAAAGAATATTCTGAACCTTTCTTGGCCTGCTGATCACTTAGCCTAGGTTTCTTCTTGACAGCCCTTTCCCAATGTTATTCATGCTGAATGCCCAGGAATGAGAGAAGGAATTGTAGTGAGGACTGCTGAGAAAGGTAGAAGGCAGAGATACATTCCAGATCCCATGAGGTATGGATAAAAGAGCAGAGACCTATTTTTCATTATAAAAATAGGGAAGGAGAAAAAGTTGAGGAAACATACAAGTTAGATTAGTTTTGGTGACTACTGAAATGTCTTCCATTTTGTAAACTGAGTGGGAGGTAAGGTCAGTAAGCTGGAGAGAAAAGTGGAGAATAAAACTTGAGAAGATAGTTACAATATAGACTTAGGCCCTGCTTACATAGCCCCCCCCCCCCCCCCCCCCCGCCAAAGTAATCGCCTGTGTTAACAGGGGCTATCAGCTACCCTGAAAGGATTTTGCCCCAGAATAACCAAATTGAAAATCTTCAAGGGGGCTGGCATCGTGGCACAGTGGGTTAAGCCACGACTTGAAATTCTGGCATCCCATATTGGAACGCACGTTCATGTCTTGGCTGCTCTATTTCCAATCCAGCTTCCTGGTAATGCACTTGGGAAGGCAATGTAAGATGGCCTAGGTACCTTGACCCCTGCCACCCATGTGGGAAAAACCGAATGCAGTTTCTGGCTCTTATCTTTGAGCTGGCCTAGACAGGGCTATTATAACTATTTGGGTAGTGAACCATTGGATGGAAGAATCTCCCCACTCTCTGCCTTTCAAATAAATAAGTAAGGCTTTTTTAAAAACTTCATATACAGAGTACCAAAATATGTAATATATATGAGTGAAATTGACATTTTGTGATTTGATTATTATTTATAGCCCTTGTCTATACTCTTGAGGAACAATGGTTTTTCTACTTACTGCTTGTTGAATTCTTTATTTAGTGGAGGGTTAAGGTTGTGATTATAAAATAAGCTGAAAGTATGTCATTGTAAAAAATAAAAGGAAAATTAGGCAGGAGGAGGGAGGGAGAGAGCAAGGGAGGGAGGGTAGAGTGATAAGTATCATTATGCTCTTAAATCTGTATATATGAAATACATTATATTTGTTCCCCTTACATAAAAAGAATTTCAAGGCTTCATCAGTAAAGTTGTTTTAATGAGCAGGTCTCTAAAGCCCTGATACCACAACAATGTGAGTTGGCCCCATTATAAACTGATAGTGTCCAGCCTCAGCTGGATTCTCAATGTTGCCCAACAATCCATTTTTTTTGTGTTGGTCTGCTACTTCTGCTATTACATGCCACCACCCCCTATCCCCAAAAGTGCATTAGGTGGTAATATTTGGGCTTGCAGGTCTGCACTGGGAAGACTCCTATGCTGGGAAGCCATGGCAAGGAACTAGCTTATGTGACCACTACCTAATCTGTAGTGCTAATTGGTGAAAAGGCATGAGTCTCTTAGGATTTTCTGGAGCTTTTGAGAGCAGATAATTTTAAACCCATTGTAATGAAAATCAGCTTTCTGGAATTAAATCAAGATGCAAAGCAGAAAATACGATTTTTTTTCTCTAAAGTGGGTGTTATCTTTCCCTTCAGAGTGTGTTTTCTTAGAATTCCTATAAGCACTGTCAGCTGAGAAGCTAGAATAGGAATGTGTTTATATGCAGTTAATGCACTATATGAAAATAATGCAAATAAGACCAAGGGAAGACTTTGCAGTGAAAAACTGTTGAAATTTGGGGTTACAGAGCTTGTGATAGATATAATAGGTGGCCTAGCATCAGGACCATAGCATGAGTTGCAGCCAGTTGGACCGGGCAGATATAACAGGTCACGTGAAAATCACTTTTCAGAAAGGAATAAAGTTGAGCTGAAGTATTTGAAGGACAAACATGCATGGATAATAGTAATTACAGATTACTATGTTTCAGATACTGTCCTCAGTAATTTTTCTCTATTAACTTGTTTAACCTTCACGATGATATTGTGAAGAAAGTACTGCTTTTTGTCCACTGAGGAGTGGAGAATTAACATAAACTTCCCAGGGTTATGGAGCTAATTAATGGTAGAGCTAGATTTCAAACCCAATTGTAAAGACAAAAGAAGGAACTATCATCTATGTTTTTAAAAATAGAGGTTAAAAAGATGCCCAAAGTTATACAGATATTAGAACTAACTGGCTGAGTGACCCAGGTTTTGTGTCTGTATGATATCATTCAGTTACTAAACCCTGTCCTCTCAAAGTTCAGCAGTATTAGCATCACTTGGGAGCTTATTAGAAATGCACCTTTCTAGGACACTTCCACGACTTGCTGAATTTGAATCTGTGTTTGAGAAACAGCTGGCTATTCTTCATTATCACGGGTTTACGGGATTAATGGCTTCAAATGTCATTAGCCAAAGGCAGAATCTACAATCCAACTCTAAAGAAGGATAAGGCTGGAAATTGTGTGTGTGTGTGTGTGTGTGTGTGTATGGAGTGGTCAAAAGCATGAAACAGGGATTTAAATAGTTGACCAACTACGTTAAAAACATTAGAGTTCAGAGGTAGAGAAATTGGATTTTTAATGCTTAGCAGTTCATATCCTATAACTTCATCACGGAAGAGTTCCTGAGGAACTGAGATATCTAGGCAGGCCTACATCTCTTAAAGTTCCTCTTATTTATTTAGCAAAGGGAAAAGCTGGTTGTGAAGTGCTACTGAATTTTGCAGTGGCTCCAACAGGGAAGGTCAAAGATGGATTTGGTATGTACTGACCTTTCGGCTTCTCCATCCTGAGGGATCACAGATTTCACTGCTTTAAGTACACTCGATACATGACTGTCTAGATTTATAAGAGTAAAATTTAGAGATCTGTAAATCAAGAACTGTGGCCTTTGTAAATTGCCGGTTGTATTAGAGGACACATCATGTGTCAATAATGAGTTCCCCTAACACATTTAAGATAGAGTGCCATTTTCAGCACTTAAAAAATGCAACCTAGTAGGAACGTACACAATATAAGTGAGGTGCTCCTGCATGAGCCAGGGTCATTTTCTGGGTAAAATGATCTGAATGTCTCCAGAATTCAGGATAAATAAGGTGTTGGCAAATGCCACCCTTTAAAAGGCAAAAGAGTTGCTTTCTGGAGAACACACTACTTTTGACTTTAGACCTCCTTCAGTTTTGCTGTTTCAGTTTTTATTCTTCATGGTCCATTGAACCAAACTTGTAACTTAAAGTGGTTCACTGAACTGAGATTTATTGCAATTTGAGGAAAGGAACAATGAAATAAAAAGACAGTTTTGTTATTTTTGTACAAGGCCTCCTAAGCAACATTTCACAAAACATATAGTGTCAATTACCTCTGTGACTTCATATATTCATCCGACAACCTACTCATTCATCCATTCAGCTAATATCAGTAGTCACTGGAAAAGGGTCAGAGACACACCAATGGACAAGATTGATACAGTTTCTGCTCTTTTGGAGTTTATAGACTAGGAAGAGTTGCAGCCAGATTATCAAGGCAGCTCTCGGTAGAGTAAGATTAACACCTAAGTTGATTGAACTCCAAAATGTCACGGGACCATAAAAAAGTTGTCTGTGATCCAAACCAGCTGCAATTGATAGACAGAAAACATATCAGGTATTTATCTATGCATAAAAACTTACTCCAAAATTTACTGCTTTAAACAATCCATATTTTATTATTCCATGGTTTCTGTGGGTCAGACACTTAGTAATAATTTAGCTGGGTCCTCTACTTCAGAATTTCTCTCACTGGTTGCAGTCCAGATGTTGGCCAGGGTTGTAGTTTAACTGGGGAAGGATCTGCTTCTAAGCTCATTTGCACAGTTGGTGGCAGGATTCATTTCCTTGTGTGTTGTTGGACTGTGGACATTAATTTCTTGCTAGCTATTGGGCAGAGGCCATCCTGAATTGCTTGCCACATGGGTCTTTCCAATATGTAGCCTACAATATGGTAACTTGATTCATCAAAGTAATAAAATGAGGGATAAAGAAAATGTTTGCCAGACAGAAAGCGTGGTCTTTCATAAACTAATCTTAGAAGTGACCTCTCAAGAGTTTTTCTGAGCCGGCGCCGTGGCTCAATAGGCTAATCCTCCACCTTGCGGCGCCGGCACACCGGGTTCTAGTCCCGGTTGGGGCGCCGGATTCTGTCCCGGTTGCCCCTCTTCCAGGCCAGCTCTCTGCTATGGCCAGGGAGTGCAGTGGAGGATGGCCCAGGTGCTTGGGCCCTGCACCCCATGGGAGACCAGGAAAAAGCACCTGGCTCCTGGCTCCTGCCAGGATCAGCGCGGTGCGCCGGCTGCAGCGGCGGCCATTGGAGGGTGAACCAGCGGCAAAAGGAAGACCTTTCTCTCTCTGTCTCTCTCTCTCACTGTCCACTCTGCCTGTCAAAAAAAAAAAAAAAAAGAGTTTTTCTGTATACTTCTCCTTAGAAAAAAGATATAGGGTGACAGTTTGGTATGGTGGTTAAGATGCCACTTGGAACACCCACATCCCATATTGGCATGTCTGAGTTTGATTCTGTGCTCTGCTTCTGATTCCAGCATCCTGTTAATGCATACCTTGGGAGGCAGTGTTAATGGCTCAAGTAGTTAGGTCTCTGTCACTCATGTAGGAAACCTGGATTGAGTTTCCACCTTCCAACTTGAGCTTGGCCTAGCCCAGGCCATTTTCGGGAGTGAACTAATAGATTTGAAATCTCAATCTCTCTCTCCCTATCCCTCCTACCCTGCCTTTCAAATCAAATTAATAAAAATAAAAATAAACAACTTCCTATGCCCAGTTGCACTCAAAGGGAAGAGCTAAAGATTATATGAGGATGTATCAGGAGGTAGGGATCACTAATAGCCTTTGTAGAAGTTGTCTATTGTGGGGAGCAGCCCGGACTGGACTGAGTTACTGGAATTAAGACTTATTCTATGCATCTGCTCTCCCACAATATGGCGCTGGGAGAGAAGTAAACAGCTTCCACACAGCTGCCTCCAGTTCAACTAATAAACTGTAGGACTTGCTCCTGATTGGAGGAGAGCAGCGTACTCGGCGTGTGGGCAGCCGAGTTAGGATTGGCGGAGGAGGACTATAAAGGAGGAGAGAGACGGCATGCACAGGGAACATCTATGGGGAACATCTAAGGGAACCCGTGCAGCCCCCAGAGAACCGGCCGGCGGTGTGCCGCTCCCCTGCGGAAGTGGGGAATGTGGCTAGGGGGAACTGCCCTTCCACGGAGGTGGAAGGGATAGTAGCCAACCCGGGAAGAACCAGCAGCAAACCCGGGGAGGGCCGAGCAGACGAAAGAACAGCGCAGGGTCCTGTGTCGTTCCTCCACGAAGAGGGGGAGCGACAGTCTATCACAGAAATGTTCTCCAAATGTGAGAATGTGAGTTATAGCTGCTTAGTGGTTCTGCTCTGGTGAACCATTGCTAGTCCCATTCTTGCTCAAAGTTTGTCATCAAGTTCTTAATTACTTCTGATACGTTTTCATAAGATTTACCTGGATTGGCAAGAAAATGACTCTAGTTGGTAAGTCCACTTCCCTTCCATCATCATAATCATAATGGTTGAGAGGTCATAAAGAAACTTTGGAAGCAAGTCTATTTCAGTAAATACATTAATTCTTGCTTTCACAGTATCCGTCCAATATTTTTAATTTTTAATTTATATAAGGTGAACAAATTTCATATATACAAATTTAAAATCGTAATACTCCCCAGCCTATTCTCCCTCCCACACACAATCCCACTCTCTCTACTTGTTCCTTTCTTAATTTAATTTTTACAATGACATATTTTCAATTTATTTTATAATCACAAGTTTAACCCTCAACCAAATGAAGAAGTCATCATGTTGTAAGTAGAAAAACCACTGTTCCCCAAGATGGAAACAAGGGCTGTAAACAATAATCAAATCTCAAAATGTCAATTTCACTCATGCTCTGTATATTAATTACCACAAATCAGGGAAACATATGATTTGTCTTTTTGGGACTGGCTTATTTTACTAAGTATAATGGTTTCCAGTTACATAAATTTTGTTGTTAAACACAGAATTTCATTCTTTTTTATGCCCGAGTAGTATTCCATAGTATATATATGCACCACATTTTCTTTATCCACTCATCAGTTGATGGACCTGTGGGTTGATTCCATATCTTAGCTATAATGGACTGAGCTGCAATAAATAAACATTGGGGGTACAGATAACTCTTTGGTATACTTCTTTCATTTCATTTGGGTAAATTTTCAGTAGTGGGATGGTCCTGTCATTTGGTAGACCTATTATCAGATTTCTAAGGAATCTCCGTAGTGTCTTTCATAGTGATTGTAGCAGTTTACATTCCTACCAACAGTACATTAGGGTACCTTTTCCCCTACATCCTTGCCAGCATTTATTGTTTTTTCATTTTTGGACGATAGCCATTCTAACTGGGGTGAGGTGAAACTTCATTGTGCGTTTTTTTTTTTTTTTTTGACAGATAGAGTTAGAGACAGACAGACAGAGAGAGAAAGGTCTTCCTTCTGTTGGTTCACCCCCGAAATGGCTGTTATGGCCGGAACTACGCTGATCCGAAGCCAGGAGCCAGGTGCTTCTCCTGGTCTCCCATGCGGGTGCAGGGCCCAAGCACTTGGGCCATCCTCCACTGCACTCCCGGGCCACAGCAGAGAGCTGGACTGGAAGAGGAGCAACTGGGACTAGAACCTGGCACCCATATGGGATGCTGGTGCTGCAGGAGGAGGATTAACCAAGTGAGCCATGGCACTGGCCCCTCATTGTGGTTTTTAATTTGCATTTCCTTGATGGCTAGTGATCCTGATTGCTTTTTTATGTGTTTGTTGGCTGTTTGAATTTCATTTTTTGAAAAATACCTGTTTGTGTTCTCTGCCCATTTCTTAACAGTATTGTTTGTATTGTTGCTGAGTTTTTTGAGCTCTTTATAAATTGTGTATATTAATCTTTTATCAGTTGCATAATTTGCAAATGTTTTCTGCTATTCAGTTACCTCTTTGTTGAGTGTATTCTTTGCAGCACAGAAGCTTTTTAGGTTGATATAATCTTATTTGTCAATTTTTGCTTTTATTGCCTGTGTTTCTGTGGTCTTTTCCAAGAAGTCTTTGTCTATGACAATGTCTTGTAGAGTTTTCTCGATGTTTTCCTCTAGTAATTTGATGGTATCAGGTACTAGATTTAGACCCTTCATTCATTTTGAGTTGATTTTTATATAAGGTGTAAGGTAGGAATTTTTCTAAAGATTTATTTATTTATTTGAAAGAGTTACACAGAGGAGAGCCAGAGAGAGAGAGAGAGAGAGAGAGAGAGAGAGAGAGGTCTTTCATCCGATGGTTCACTCCCCAATTGGCCACAATGACCAGAGCTGCACCAATTCGAAGCCAGGAGCCAGGAGCTTCTTCCAGGTCTCTCACACGGGTGCAGGGGTGCCCAAGGAATTGAGCCATCTTCTGCTTTCCCAGGCCATAGCAGAGAGCTGGACTGGAAGTGTAGCAGCCGGGTCTTGAACCAGAGCCCATATGGGATGCCAGTGCTTCAGGCCAGGGCATTAACCCACTGCACCACAGTGCCGGCCCTGGAATGTTATTTCTAATTCTACATGCAGAGATTACATTTTACCAGATCCAGTTGTCGAAGATACTGTACTTTATCCAGGGATTGGTTTCAGCTCATTTGTCAAAGATTAGTTGGTTGTAGATACATGGATTGATGTCTGGGGTTTCTATTCTGTTCCATTGGTCTACATGTCTATTTTTGTACCAGTACCAGGTAGTTTTGATTATAACTGCCGTATAGTATGTCTTGAAATCTGATATTGTGATGCCGCAGGCTTTTTGTTGTTTGAGATTGTTTTAGCTATTCAGAGTCTCTCCTATTTCCATATGAATTCTAGCATTAATTTTTCTAGATCTGAGAAGAATGTCATTGGTATTTTTATTGGAATCCCATTGAATCTGTAGATTGCTTTGGATAGTATGGGCATTTCTGATCTGTGAACATAAAAGAATTTTCAATATTTTTGTGAATTCTATTTTTTCCTTAATGTCTTATAATTTTCATTGTAGAAATCATTCAAATCCTTGGTTAAATTTATTCCAAGGTATTTAAAAATTCTGTAGCTATTGTGAATGGGACTGATCTTAAGTTCTTTCTCAGCCATGGCATTGTCTGTATATACAAAGGCTACTGAGTCTCTGAGTGGAATCTTTTGTTTCCCTATATATAGAATCATGCCATCTGCAAACAAGGATAATTTGGCCTCCTCTTTTCTTATTTGTATCCTTTTGCTTTCTTTTTCTTGCCTAATAGCTCTGGCTACAACTTCCAGGATTATATTAAATAGCAACAGTGAAAGTGTTCACCCTTGTGTGGTTCTGGATCTTATGGAAATGCTTCTACCTTTTCCCCATTCAATATGATGCTGGCTGTGTGTCTGTCATATATTGCCCTGATTGTGTTGAGGACTGTTCCTTCTCTACCCAGTTTGCTTAAGGTTTTTATGATGAAAGGGTGTTATATTTTATCAAATGCTTTCTTTGCATCTATTGATGGAATTATGTAATTTTTATTCTTTGATTTGTTAATGTGATATAACATATTTATTGATTTACATGTTGTATACCAGGACTAAATCACACTTAGTGTGGGTGAATGATCTTTCTGACATATTTCGTTAAGAAAGTTTGTATCTATGTTCATTAGGGATATTGTTCCATGGTTCTCTTTGTTGTATCTTTTCTGGTTTTGGAAATGAGGTGACACTGGCCTCAAAGGAGGAGTTTGAGAGGATTCCATCCATTTCAAATGTTTTGAATAGTTTAAGAAGAATTGGATTAAATCTTCTTTAAAAGATTGGAATTCAACAGTGAAGCCGTCCTATCCTGGACTTTTCTTTGTTCTGAGGGTCTTTATTACTTGATTCAATCTTTGTCTCGGTTATTGGTCTATTTAGGTTTTCCACATCTTCATGATTCAATTTTGTAGATTGAATTTTGGTAGATTGTATATGTCCAGGAATCAATTTCATGTAGATTTTCCAATTTGTTGGCATATAGCTGTTTATAGTAATTTTTTTTTTTGACAGGCAAAGTGGACAGTGAGAGAGAGAGACAGAGAGAAAGGTCTTCCTTTGCCATTGGTTCACCCTCCAATGGCCGCCACGGCTGGTGCACCACACTGATCCGATGGCAGGAGCCAGGTGCTTCTCCTGGTCTCCCATGGGGTGCAGGGCCCAAGCACTTGGGCCATCCTCCACTGCACTCCCTGGCCACAGCAGAGAGCTGGCCTGGAAGAGGGGCAACCGGGACAGAATCCGGCGCCCTGACCGGGACTAGAACCCGGTGTGCCAGCACCGCAAGGTGGAGGATTAGCCTAGTGAGCCATGGCGCCGGCTGTTTATAGTAATTTTTGATGAGTCTGTTTTTGTGGTATCCATCTCCTTTTTCATCTCTGATTTTATTAATTTGGGTGATTTTTTTTGGTTAGTTGGGCCAATGGTGTATTAATTTTATTTTTTCAAAAATATAGCTTTTCATTTCACCAATCGTTCATATTTTTTGTTTTCATTTGATTCCTTCAATTTTAATTATTTCTTTGCTTCTAATTGGGATTTGGTTTGTTATTGTTTTTCTAGGTCGTCAAGATGCATTGTTAGATAATTTATTTGATGCCTTTCCAGTTTCTTGATGTACACACTAATTGTTATAAACTTCTCTTAATACTTCTTTTGCTGTGTCCCATAGTTTTGATATGGTGTATTGTGATCTTTATTCATTTCCAGGAATTTTTTGATTTCTCTTTAGATTTCTTCTATGACCCAGTCTTCATTCAGGAGTGTGTTCAGTCTTGATGTGTTTGCATATTTTCTGGAGTTTTTTGTTAATTTCCAGCTTCATTCCATTGTGATCAGAAAAGATACATAATACAATTTGAATATATTTTTTAATTTGTTGAGACTTGCTTCATGGACTAGCATATGGTCTAGCAAATATTGCAAGTGTATTTGTACATTGGGATCCAGAAAATGTTTGAAAACCAGCTCTCAGGAAGTGAGGTATAATAGAGTAAGAGCTGTACTGGCTTAAAAGACCTCCAAATCAAATGTCTTAAGTGGATATCTCTCCCACTTACTATTTCCTCTTCCTCATTATCACTCTCCTCACTTATCTTTCTCTTATTAGAGTACAGCTAGCCGAGGCTGAGAAGGCAGTTGAGGTCCATGTACTAATTCAAGGGTCAAGGTACCTTCTATTGTTATACCATCATCTGGAGCACAGATTAATAAATTATGAGTAACAGTTCGGATCTGACTTTCTGACTGGTATTATAAATAATGTCTAACTGGAACACAGAGATGACTATTTGTTATTATCTGTGTCTTCTTTAGCACTCCCAGTGGGAAAACCCAGTGTTTCAATGGGCATCTTTTGGCTGACAATGCCTATGCTATTTCCCATCTAGCCCTTTACAGGAAAAAGTTTGCTAGCTGCTGCCTTAGGGCATGGTCTTTGTATGCATGGTTCCTGCCATGTTTTCATTCCAGATTGTGGGAAGAGGGAAGAGCAAGAGCTCAGAGTAGAGTGTTTTATTTCCAGAAGGTCATGAAGAAGTTGTATGAATCACTTTTGCTGATAAGCCATTGTTGAGAATTTAGTCACATGGCTACAGCTGGCTATACAGGTGGCTGGGGAATGTTGTGTCTAATTGGGTGCTTTGTATTTAAACAGTATTGATGGCAAGAGGATAATGGATACTGGTTTACCAATATTAATGCCATTTTTAAAATTTGGGTAATTAGATGCATAGAGGTGAGTTTGCTTCTTTAATGCCACAGAATTCGAAAGAACTATTTTCTGACATCAAAAAGGATAGCTGTTGGGCCTGCATTGTGGTATAACAGGTTAAACCATCTCTTGTGATGCTGGCATCACACATGGGTGCTGGTTCAGGTTCCGGCTGCTCCACTTCCAAGCCAGCTCCCTGTTAATGCATCCAGGAGGGCAGCAGATGACCCAAGTCATTCAGCCCCTTCACCCACATGGGAGATCCAGATGAAGTTCCTGGCTCCTGGTTTTGATCTGACCCAGCCCTGGCCATTGGGGCCATTTGGGGATGGAAGATCATTAATATTATCTCCCTCTCTCCTCTCTCCTCTCTCTCTCCTCTCTCTCTCCCCTCTCTCTCCCCTCTCTCTCCCCTCTCTCTCCCCTCTCTCTCCCTCTTCCTGTTCTCCCCTCTTTACTCCCCTCCCTCTTTCCCATAACTCTTCCTTTCAGATAAAAAAATCTTCTTAAAAATGATAACTATCTAAAGCAGTGTGTATTTGAATTCTGTTTAACCATTCCATTTGTGTGTGCTCTGTGTGTGTGTGTGTGTGTTTGAAGACATCATGGTATACCTGGTAAATACATACAATTTTATCTGTCAATTAAATAGATCATTGAAAAATAAAATACAGTAGAGTTCACCTCTCAATGACTGGTTTTTGAATCTTCTACTTGGTGTAGCTTTTCTGCTTTGTCATGTTTTTTCTTTACTTTTTTCTCTTGACTGTAATTTCCTCATGAATCTAGTTTCATTGCATGCTATTTCTTGATTGATCATTTTAGTCTCACTTCTCAAGGTTCATTTTGTTTATTGCCTTGTTTTTGTGGTATTATTCTGCCAACATTACTAATGAGGAGAAAGAAATCTGTTCAGATTGTTTGTCATTAGAGATTCTGGCCACTTTTGCAAAGGCTTCCATGGGGTCAGGAGCTACCCTTGTTTGTGGCATTAGTGAATATAGAGGGTAGAGTCACTTGGTGTAAAGGATGGCTTTCTAGGGTGTTCCCTTGAACAAGAGAATATGATAGGTAGTTGACAGGTTTACTATAACACAGTAAAAATAAAAGCTACAGCCTTAGCTGGCGCTGCGGCTCACTAGGCTAATCCTCCACCTTGCGGTGCTGGCACACCGGGTTCTAGTCCCGGTCAGGGCGCCGGATTCTGTCCCGGTTGCCCCTCTTCCAGGCCAGCTCTCTGCTGTGGCCTGGGAGTGCAGTGGAGGGTGGCCCAAGTACTTGGGCCCTGCACCCCATGGGAGACCAGGATAAGTACCTGCATCCTGCCTTCGGATCAGCGCGGTGCGCTGTCCGCGGCGGCCTCTGGAGGGTGAACCAATGGCAAAGGAAGACCTTTCTCTCTGTCTCTCTCACTGTCCACTCTGCCTGTCAAAAAATAAAAAAATAAATAAAAAAATAAAAAGCTACAGCCTTTCGTAAACACCCAATACTGCCCCACACCATTATGTTGAATCATTTTACATGACATAACTAAAGCGTGTCAATCTGTTCTTATCGGTGAGTAAGCCAAGTATCATCAATTCTTGGCATTCTTTATTTTTTTCAAAATAGTCTTTTGAATTATGAGGATTCCCCTAATGTAAATAGCAACTGCCAGTTATAGCTGGTTGATAAGCATGAACCTATTGATGGATTTAGCTGTAATAGAGGGATTGAGTACAAACCAGGCCTTTCTTAGGAATTTAAGAAAGTTGAATTTATAACTCCACATTTAATTTTATTCATCTTCTCTATTCCTGCAGCATGCCATTTTTAGCTCACAGCTCTCAACCAATGTAGCAATGAGGGCATACTGTGTGGCATGCACTCTACTGAGTTCCCTGTATTATTTAATTTTCACAACAGTTCTGAAAAGTAGGTATCAGGATTAGCCCAGTTTTACAGTTGGAGAAACTGAGGCACAGAAAAGTGAAATGTTTCCCACAAATCACGTAACTAGTAAGTGGCAAAGCCAGGAATCAATTTCGGGTGGTTTGATTCCAGAGGCAAGTAGTTCACTGACACAGTTCGTAAAGTGCTCAAATATGCCGTATCCAACATTCTCCAGCAAAAGATGTTGTAATCTATTTTCTGTAACTTTTCTCCTCATGAACTACTTTTTAAAAATGTGCTAAGAGCTCTGTATATAGCAGCTACTGATGTCTCTGAAAAACTGTCAGAGTCCATCAATTAAAGTAGACATGTTTTCAAAAATTCACTGATACGTTTTTATGATATATTTTAAATCTTTCTGTGGGGCATTGGCTAAATGAATGTGCTTCTAAAGCTGTCTAAATAAGTATTTACTGTCCAGTATAAACAGTTCACATTATCTTGGTAAATGCAGAGTGCTGATTTTCTTAGTACAGGTTATTTGTGCAGCCACAAATATTTCCGGTTAGTAATGCCTTTTTGTGTAATAGGTATTTTAAATGTTTTCCTAATGCATGAAATTTATAGTAAGTGTACAGTGTCACATCAATATATTCATATGATTAATGTCAGAGTTGCCTTTCCTAGGATAGTAATGCTCACAATTTTTAAAAATGTTACGCTACAAGTGTAACAGTTGGTCTGCAAAATTTGAATGTACTCTTCCTTCCTATTTTCCCTCACCTCATTTTACTTCTTCATATAAATTATGCTCAACCCCTCCTTTAACACCTGGTTCAAAATGCACCTTCAAGAATGCAGTCCCAATTAGCTATGTCTAACCCATCCCTTCCTCCTTATGTGCATTTAGCACTTGTAGACATAGTTCACAGAGATATTTGCTTTTGCTGACTTTTTTGTAGCTAGTCTTGGGTGTTTGGTCACATTGTATAGACTGAATTTCCTCATGATGTCAGGAAGAGCCTTTGCAAACAGAAGGTGAGCAGTAAATGATGTTGACTGACTGCCCTTAAAGAACACAAACATCTGCTTGCTGCAGGTCAAGCCTCTTAGAATTCCCATTGAATACAGATTCCCTTAATCACAAAGATGTGCCACAAAGAAGTCAGCAAAAGCTCTTGTAGTTTTCATGATAAAAATCATGAAACAAACCAAGAATAAAAAGCAAAACCCTAAACTAAAGATTTTCCTCAGGTCCACTCTCATAGCTTCAGATTGACTGATTAAAGTTACCTTTTGCAAATAATGGATAACATTCTCCTACACATTGATTTCTTGAAAAGAATATATGGAGATTTGGATGGGTTTAGTTCTTAATTAAAGGTACCATTATTCTTTACAAAAGTGGGTGGTACACAAGGACCATCTATAGACAGGTAAATGGGTGACCAAGGAAGTGGTGTCTTTGGGAGGCGGTTTCATAACAAGGACACCCTTCTGTTGAGATTTGTATGACTCTGCTTTTATTAGCAAAAATCTGTCACAAAAGTTTATAAGTGAAAAAGCAAAGCCTTGGAAACGAAGCAAGAGAATTGTGAGCTCGGTATTGGCTTGAACTCATAAATGATTAAGGATGGGCCTGAGTTTGTTATAATGAAATATTTTAGAGGAAATCAATGAAATTCATAGATACTTAATAGAAATCATGTGGAAAAGTGTACCGTAGTTCTGGAGGCTTTTGAGGGGAGTATCCTGGTGATCATAGTTCTCTTAAGTCATCCCTGATCCTCAGATGCATCTAAAGACATTTTCTCAATTATTTTATAGTTGTAAGGATGGTGACCTATTAAAGTAATGATATAACAAATCAACTCTGTTGCCACTTATTCTTGCTCTCTTAAGATTAGTTTAAATTAGGGTTTCTAATATTGTCCCTCAAGCAAGAAAGCACACCAATCCATAAGTATCTACTATGAAGGGTTCAGATTTTTTGACCCTCTTCTCTTTCTCACTTGGTCTCTTTTATGACCAGTATGACTCTATGTCTGTTCCTGAACTGACAACTACTTTTTGTTCCCTCTATCACAGAATGTGTTTTGCTTTACATGCTAAAGTCGCTTTTTATGTGTCTAGAAATAATAGTTACCTGTTTACTTGTTTTTTTTTTCCACTGGACTGTGTGCTAAAGACAGGATTATGTTTTATGTCACAATGTATCACTAATGTCTAGTGTTGAAGTGGATTCGTTCTGAGAGGAGGAGCGTGGTGGGGGCAAGAGGCGCAGAGTCACCACACAGACCCCAAAGTCCAGTGAAAGCAGACCAGAGGCAAGCAGCCTGCAGACTCGTTTATTTCAGTTGCTACAGCAGCTTATATAGCCAAGGCAGCCAATCTGGTCAAGGGCGGTCTAGGCCCTAACCAATCACAGCCTGTTGCCAGGCAGTTTCCGAAGCCATCCAATCACAGCCTGTTGTCAGTCAGGCTCCATTGTCAGCGGCCATCTTGGCATGACCTTCTCATTCCACCACAGTCTAGAAAAATGTAGTGCTCTGTACATGTTACATGAATGAATGAATGAGTCTGAGTATGGCCCAGGGCCAAGGTAAGGCTAATTTCTGTAATCAAAATCATGCTAATCATGTTGAGCACTTTGCACCAGGAAGCGTATTGAACACAGAAATGAGTTATATCATTAAGTCTTCACAGTTACCCTATGGGTAGTTAGTGTTATCTACATTTATAAATTAAAACACTGAAGTCCAGAGAAGATGAAGTTATTTACCCAAAGAAACATAAGCTATTAAGTGTTAGAGCAAGGATTCAAACCCCTGGGAGTCAAATCAAGCTTGTCCTACTTGGTACAGAGCTCAAGGTGACTTCAGGTTTCTAAATTATCCCAGTAATATGGATACTTTCTCTTCCAGAAGAGTTAGAGGCTACTCATAATTTGGGAATGAGGCTATTAGTGCTAGAAAAGATCTCTGTGGCATGGTGGCATTTAGTTCTAGCAGCTCCTTCACAGTTTTCCCTTGTCCAACTCTGTGTCTTTCCTTGGTTGTGTTTTGTTGATATCAGAGATTGCATCACTAAGAATTGATGACAATTTTTCCTGGCAGAGGGAATATTGTTGATGAAGTTCTCGACGTGAGAATTAGCTTGCCATAATCAAAGACCACTAATACGGCTACAGTAGGTAGAGCATAAGGACTGAGTAGCAGAAACACTAGATGAGATGGGAGGAGAGGCATGGTTGATTCAGAGCCCCCACAGAACTTAGGGTGAGTGTGGTGAAGCAGTATTATGAATGAAGATATGCTATGAGGTGAATACTCTTCCCTATAGTCAGTGAAGAAAATCCCTTGAACTTATTAAAGATGGCCCCTTAATTGAATTCCCTGCTAATGGACTGTATTTTAAGGAAATCCCAGAGTTCAGTCAGGCCCTGAATTATACTCAGAATATATTCTCCCAAAAAACACAGTGTCAATAAAAAATTCAGGGGTAGGAACTTTATACTGAGGTTATATGGATGGATCTATAGATAGATATAAATGTAGTTATGCAGGTGATTTAATGAAAATAGATTAAATTCAACATACTCTAATATCATTAGTAGTGTGTTGAAACCTTTAATCACTAATTATAACTTAATGAAATAGCAACTTAATTCTCATTCCTACTCCATTCCTTTTGAATCTATAATTCACATAACCAATTACTCATCTAATGGTTAATCATCTGATTCCCTCATTAGAGTCTGATTGAAACAGTCCACAGTTTGAAGAAAATTATCCTTGAGAGATACCAGGATTTTATTGAACCCAGAGGGCTCTAGGCATTTGGGCCTCCTTGTTTTTATATTGGAATGGCAAGAAAGTTCCTGCATTTTTTAATTTTCTCCACAAGTGGAGTTGGTGGAAAAGCTATTCTGGGAGGCATCCAGATGCCAAAGAGAAGTGAACTAATAATTATCGCGTGCCTGCTTTCTATGAGTCAGGCATCTTAACATTGATTATCTCATTGGTATGAAAGTCACTATTTTTTTAAAGATTTATTTATTTATTTGAAAGTCAGAGTTACACAGACAGAGGAGAGGCAGAGAGAGAGACAGAGAGAGAGACATAGTGAGAGAGAGAGAGAGGTGTCTTCCATCCGATGGTTCACTCCCCAATTGGCTGCAATGGCTGGTGCTGTGCCATTCGGAAGCCAGGAGCCAGGAGCTTCTTCTGGGTCTCCCACGCGGGTGCAGGGGCCCAAGGACCTGGGCCATCTTCTACTGCTTTCCTAGGTCATAGCAGAGAGCTGGATCAGAAGAGGAACAGCCAGGACTAGAACCTGCGCCCATATGGGATGCCAGTGCTTGAGGCCAAGGAGTTAACCCACTGTGCCACAGCGCTGGCCCTTAAACATGAGTAAATGGAGATTCAGATAGGTTTAGTGACTTGCCGAAGCTCACACAACCAGTTAAATTGTGGGCAGGGAATTTAATACTATGTTGGGCCCTTCCAATTTCCCATTTGCCTGCTTCCAAGTTTTCCCAATAGCTGGCTTCACCTTTCCTTTCAGGTGCTACCAGACAGTAGCTTCACCATTTGTAAATCAAGGCCCATTATGGAGGTAGCTGTGATATGCACATTTTGGTGACCAGCTAGCATTTTTGAGATCTAGAGTACAAATATCCCACCAGTTGAATGAATTATAGGTTATTAGCACTCACACACCTGCACTGTCCCCTTGCTGTGCAGCATCACATCATCATTCCACTCTTCATTTCTGTCCAGCAGCAGAATGAGGCTGAGATCAGATTTCAGGGGAGAGGAAAGTCTTCTTTGAGGATCAATTCTCTTAAGGCTAGAGTAAAGGCAATGGGAGCTTGGGGTACTGACATAGAGAATACTTAAAAGACAGGGACTATGTCTTGATTTTTGTTTCCAGCACCTGATATGGTGACTGCCATATAAATGCTCAAAAAATTAATGAAAGATTAAAGTGTAAAATTCTAAAAACACAAATACTTGAAAAGAAATGCCATTTTGCTAATAGGTATCTTTTAAAATAATTCAGGGCATGAGAAAGTATAGTAGTCCTTTAAGGGAATGGCTATGATTAAAAGATAGTAATATTGGCGATAGTGCTATGGAACCCCAGATTTTAGCTCTGATCCTGCTGTAAACTAGCCACATGCCCATGGACAAGTCATTTGAATATTCTGTGACTTAGTGGCCTGATCTGTAAAAATTAGAATGTTTCTAAAATAATTTTATTCTTCGAAGTTTATTATTTCATGCACATAGTAAAAAGTACCCAATATTTATTTAGCTCCTAACAATTTACAAAGATTCATATACATTGAAGCCTCCTACAGTATTATGAAGTAAATATTATCTTTGTTTTATAGATGAAGAAACCAAGGTTGGGAAATAATTTATACTATTGCTAAGTAAGACTTCTGACTCAAATTCAGTCCTTATTCCAGGTACAATGGCTCTTTCCACATAGTAATTATGTGTATGTAAATAATCCTTCCCAAATGCTTGAAACATCATTTGTTCCCTTAAGTCCTCAAACATCTCTCCTCCAATTATGTTTGATAGTTAATTTACTTAGCAAACTCGTTTCCAAATTTTAAGCTAGCTAAAGTTGACATTAGGAATTTTACATTTTTGAGGTCTTAATGAGGCTTGCCTTTATTCTTCTGCAATGAGCCTTAGCTTTTTGGTGAAGGAAATGCGTATACCCTGCTGGAAGCTTATGCAGATTATAAGGGATTGTACTATTTAGCTTAGTTAGAAGTGGAATCCATGTGCTAATTGAGCTATCTCTATTTCAGCTAACAATAGAAAGTACACCTGCCTTTGCTTTAATGTAGATTCATATATAATACTGCAGATATGACATTATGAACAAAGGAAGCTGAACATAAACCCATTTAGAATAGATTGTCTTCTGTTGATGGGAAATCACTTCATATATCCAATGACAAAATATCAAATCTACTGTTGGACGTTTTAACGTACATTATGACAAATTATGTTCTCTTACCACTTTGCATCTCTTGAGAATGTATCCTCAAATGTACCCTCTTTCCCCAGGGCATGACACACTGGCTGTGTTTTCATAATTTAACAAAGTATGAAGGGATTTTGGCAGATATTACTGAACCTGTCAGATGTAACTGCTTGTAAATTCAATTAGTAGGTTGGGGGGCAGCACTAGAGAATATATCAAAATTCAATTAGTCAGCAAATTGGGGTTGTTAGCCTATTCTTTGGGGTAATCGATCAAAAGGGAAAGAGTATTTGACACCTATCAACTAATTAAATGCATTATGTCCTGGTGGGATGGTTTTTAATATTCACCACCCTTTCAAGTCTATTTGGTCAGAAAATCTGGTATGAAAGTTTCAGCTGTAGGCATTACATAAATAAGTGAATAGGATGATTAAGGTACAGACAGAAAGTGTTTCCTCACCCACTTTTATCTGATTGAAAGAGCATGGCTCTTATACCTTTTGGTAACCAATTTAGGTGTTGCTGGGATGCTAATTTGATTGTACACTAAATACTTCATTGTTATAATCTTGTTTGTCATGAATGAAGGTGTTTGAAAGTGTTAGCTAATTGTAGCACTCCTCATTAAAAAATGAGTTTCTAATATGTTGCTTGAAGTTCTGAATGATGTTTAGGGGAATTATAATGTGGAATGACTAAACCAATGACTACAAACATTGTATGTGGATACTCATTCAAAGTTAATATTTTTTATTCATATAACTTGACTTTGCCTCGATTTGTCATTGGCTTGCTGTGTAATTGAACTGTTTCAAGATTGTATTTTGTACACTACAGTGTATTTACAACGTGGTGTAAATATTAACAATGTTGCTTTGCTTCTTTATAATCACTTGCTACTCTGCTCACTATTTGGGGAAACATTTACCTGGAAGCTTTGTTTCTTTATCTCTAAAGAGAGTATGATAGGTCTGGTCATTCTAAGACTAATGAGGAATGGTGTGGAATAGTGTTTTGGCCCGCTCAGTTCTATAAATATCCTTGCTTGCTCTGTGAGTTTGGTGAAGTCTCCAATTCTTTAAACTTTGGCTTCTTCATCCATAAACTTCCTATCTAATTCTGTTTAACATTCCCATTCACTTTAAATCTGTTGGCATTCATGTCATTGCACAATTGTTCTTTACTTCAGTTTCTTTGTATTTGACTCTCTTTAGCTATCCTTGATCTTACAATCCTTTTACCCTGGAGATTTACTTACCTTAATTTTATCTCTTCATGCCTTCTGTTTGTTTATTATACTTTCTTCTTCTAATGTTTGCACTATGTCCCTTTGCTTGGTAGTGTTACTTTACAGTCACTATCTCTGTAAAGGTGAGACATTTTTATCTGAGAAGGGTCACTGACTCACAGGGGAGAAAATGAATATGCGGCAAAATAGAAATGAAAATGAATTTACACTCACTTGATTTTTAATTAGGACAAAGACTATCAAAGTTTGATCTGTGAATGGTACATACACTTATTTAGTAGATAATACATCAATTTGTTCCCTGCGTAGCACATCTCATTGGGCTGTGGAGTGACTGAGGATGGAATGATTTAGGAAGCAAGAAAATCACAGTAGAATGCAGAAATTAAGAAGTTGTTGTCATCTGAACAGGGAACTGGAGAGAATTGACCTTCAAGTTACAATCAACTTCAATTATCCACTCCATAGATTATCTACTGCAGATTTTCAAACCCAGATTAATTTCTTTTTGGCATCTAACACACTCCTGGGCTGCCTTCCCAAATGGGTGTGCTTGGGGAATATAAACTAATCTTAATATTAGCTTGTCATATTTAATTGAAAAGGAATATCAGCTATTGAACATTTTAAAAATCATAGATGATGAGTTTTTACATTATTTGCCCTTTCAGATTCAATCTATGCAATAGATTTTCCTCATATAGCAAAGTATAGTATTTAGGAGTACATCATGGGTCTGGCGCTGTGGCCCAGTAGGTTAATCCTTAACCTGTGGTGCTGGCATCCCATATGGGCGCCGATTCTAGTCCCAGCTACTCCACTTCCGATCCAGCTCTCTGCTATGGCCTGGGAAAGCAGTGGAAGATGGCCCAACTGCTTGGGCCCTTGCACCCACATGGGAGACCCTGAGGAAGCTCCTGGCTCTTGGCTTCGGATCAGCTCAGCTTCAGCTGTTGTGGCCAATTGGGGAGTGAACCAGTGGATAGAAGACCTTTCTCTCTCTCTCCCTCTCAATGTCTGTAACTATACCTCTCAAATAAATAAAATCTTTTTTAAAAAAAGTATATCACTGGAGGCAAATCAATTGAATTTAAGTCCCAACTGTATTCTGGCTATATTCTACAGCATGGTGCAGCATATGCTATATAGCTCATAATATAGACCATAAGCAAGTTACTGATTGTTCTAGTCACTGCTATGGAAACTCAGAAAGTATATTTTTTCCATGATTCCCTGCTGGGGCTGTTCAATTCAGATAAGATTCTCTGAAATTTTAAGAATAGACACTTCTAGTGTCTGGCGTTGTGGCACAGTGAGTTAATCTGCCACGTAAAATGCTGACATCCCATGTTCTTTACTCCACTTCTGATCCAACTCCCCACTAATGCACCTGGGAAAACAGCAGAATATGGCCCAAGTCCTTGGGCACCTGCCACCCATGTAGGAAATGAGGATGGATTTTCTGGTACCTGGCTACTGTCTGGCCCACTCCTGGTTGTTTTAGCCATTTGGGGAGTGAACTAACAGATGGAAGATAATGATTTCTGTCTCTCTCTGTCTCTCTGTCTCTCTCTCTCTCTGTGACTCTGCCTTTCAAATAAATTTTAAAAATAATAAATAGTTCAGTATAATGGTTAAATAATTAGCTAGCATTTCAGGTACTACCAAACATTATGGAGGCTCTAAAGCTATTTTTTAAAAGATTTATTTATTAATTTGAGAGGCAGAGTCAGAGAGAGAGAGAAGAGAGAAAGAGTCTTCCATTTGCTGGTTCATTCCCCAAATGGCCACAATACCCAGAGCTGGGCTGATATGAACCCAGGAGCTTTTTCCAGGTCTCCCACATAGGTACAGCGGCCCAAGTTCTTGGGCCACCTTACACTGCCATCTCAGCCCATAAATAGAGAACTGGATCAGAAGAGGTGCTGCCAGGACATGAACTGATGCCCATATGGAATCCCAGCTCTTCAGGTGGAGGCTTAACTTCGTACTCTGCCACAGCATTCCCTCTAAAGCTAATTGCCAAGTAAAAGCATAGAATAGTTTACTTGATTCAAAGGTATTAGATAAACTCTTCTCTCTCTTTCTCATATCTTGTTCAATCATCTTCTGTTGCTTTGGCTCGGTTTCTTCCCTACTATTAACCTTTTATTCATCCCTCTTCTGTTATTGTCATTTCCTTTTTATCCATATTCCTATCACCTTTGTATCTGCATTATTACCCCTTACCTATTCATAGTATTCTATCTAGGATGTGTAAAGAATGCTTACAAGTAAACCCAAAAATATACCACAACTTTGAAATTGGCAAAATATTTGAATGGTTATTTATCCAAGACAGACCCACAAATTGCCAACAGTCACATTAAAGATGCTGAACATCATGAATCATTTTGAAAATGCGAATAAAAAAACCCAATGTACAATTACACACCTACTAGTATGGCTACAAATTATTTTTAAAAATATTTTATTTATTTTGAGAGGTATAGTTACAGACAGAGGGAGACACATAGAGAGGTCTTCCATCCACTGGTTCATTCCCCAAATGACCGCAGCCACCGGAGCTTGGCCGGTCTGAAGCCAAGAGCCAGGAGCATCCTCCAGGTCTCCGATGTGGGTACAGGGGCTCAAGCACTTGGGCCATCTTCCACTGCTTTCCTAGGCCGTAACAGAGAGCTGGATTAGAAGAAGAGCAGCCAGGACTCGAACCGGTGCCCATATGGGATGATGGCCCACAGGCAGAGGCTTTAGCCTGTTATGCCACGGTGCTGGCCCCATATGTCTACAATTAAAAAAAAAAAAAAACAGATGTGAGGGAATTGGAACCTTCAAGCATTGCTGATGGGAATGTGAATTAGTTCAGCTACTGTGAGAAAACAGTGTGACAGTTCCACAAGACATTAAACAGAATTATCATATGCCCCAGCAGTTCTATTCCTGGATATGTACCCAAAAGAACTAAAAACTTGGGCTCCATCAAATACATGTGCACACATGTTCAGAGCAGCCTTATTTCCAATAACCAAAAACTAAAAACAGGACAGATGTCTATTGATAGGTAAACAAAGTTGGCCTATCTGCCCAGTGGTGTGTTAAGTTGTAAAAAAGAATTGACTAACGCTACGTGCTACCATGTGGTTGGACCCTGAAAACATTATGGTAAGTGAAAGAAGCCTGACACAGAAAGCCATATATTATATGATCTATTTATATGAAAATTCCAGAATATGAAAATCCGCAGAGACAGCTAGTATGACTAGATTACTGAATTCTAGGGGACTAAGGGGAGGTAGAAATGGAGGCAAAAGTGCTCAATGAGCACTTTTGTTTTGGGAGTAGCAAAGGTGATTTTGGATCTAGACTGTGGTGCTGCTTGTACAATATTGTGAATGTACCAAATGCCAGTTAATAGTTTATTTAAAATCATTAAATTATGTGAGCTTTACTTGAATAAATTTTATATACATGTATGCGCATTTCCACATATACACATTCCCTTTAAAACCACTGACAGTAATTTGCATTTTACCTTCATTTGGCCCTTGCCAATATTATTTCTGTGTATATGTATGGAGGTTGGGAAGAAGCATTTCATAAGGAGAAAAACCCAACCCCTGGAAACTTAATGAAATCTAAAGAATATAGGCAAAATTATACCTACCTACTCCTTTCATCAATATAAGAAAGGCTAAAATCATTAATGCATATACATATAGGAAAATAACATATTTGGCAAGATCAGGTAAGTTCAAAGGATTAATCTGTGTTCTGAGAGATTAGATAAAGGATGGTGGCCTGAGGGCAAATAGAAATAAGAGGAAAATGAATGGACAGAAATGAGAGCCACCAACTTGGCCTGTTTAAAAAAGTTTTTGGTGAATTTTGTACATTCTAATCATATCTAATAAGGATTTATGAGGTGTGGGGAGAGAGTAAATATGAATGTTTATATTAAATTAATCTTTTATAAATCACAATGAACACAGTCATAAAATCTCTGGAATCTGATTCTTACTGCAGTACTTCACTGTGCAAAATACCTTCTGAGGAATGGGAGGAACATGCTAGGTTTGATTACTGAAGGAACCTGTGTGTTTGGGAGATCAGTGAGGGAGAATCTGCCAGCTTTAAATATTTAGTAGGGTTAGATCAGATAGTTCAGTTGCAAGTGAAAGGAGAATGACCCAGAAAGTTCCCCTCTTCTCCCTGAGTTGTCAGTTACTGCTGGATTGTCCCCCGCGTATTATAAGTATGACTTTTCCTGCGGGCAGCCTGCCATTCTTATGAAGTGAGGACAAATTTGAGATTTATTTAATGGGTTTATAAGGTGGAGGGGCAAAGGTTTGTCACAGGGTATAAATTAATGACTGATGTATTTTTGCCTCCAATGCAAGAAGAGAGAGAGTGGAGAGAAGAGTGAAGATTGGGGTTTAAATGAAGACTTGTGAGCCTCTGCAAATGATTCATTTCTGCTACTTGGCATGGCTTTTAGACCTATATGTCTACAGGGACAAAAATGGAAAAATCACCCCCTGACTCTGTGTGTGCATGTGTATCTCCCATGAAATGTCTTTGCAAATCCCCATCCCCTAAATAAATGTACAATCAAATAACAAGAGAAAATATAATACAGATTCAACAGAATAGTGGTGCTCAATTTTCATTGAATCAATATTTAAAACACCAGTTTTTTTTTCTGGACAGGCAGAGTGGACAGAGAGAGACAGAGAGAAAGGTCTTCCTTTTCCGTTGGTTCACCCCCACAATGGCCGCTGCGGCTGGCGAGCTGTGGCTGGCGCACCGTGCTGATCCAAAGCCAGGAGCCAGGTACTTCTCATGGTCTCCCATGCGGGTGCAGGGTCCAAGGACTTGGGCCATCCTCCACTGCACTCCCGGGCCACAGCAGAGAGCTGGACTGGAAGAGGGGCAACCGGGACAGAATCCGGCGCCCCAACCAGGACTAGAACCCAGGGTGCTGGCACCGCAAGCGGAGGATTAGCCTAGTGAGCCATGACACCGGCCTAAAACACCAGTATCTTGTTGCATCACTAAAGTTCCATCATCCCCATGTTGATATTTCCCCTAACAAACTGTGTGAGTCTTGTTGGCAGAACTTTAGTCTACTAGTATTTGTGGTATCATCTGATCCATGAGTGTCTCTACAAATCCCTATTGATGGCTCCTTTCACATTACAGTGAGAATAAATGAGTAAAATTTGATTTTGACTGACACAGGAGACATTTTGGTAAGATTGCCATTTCAAAAAATTATCAGGAAGAATTTTTTTCCAATTGATGATAAAGAGCTTCATGGGCAAAAGCTTCATAAAATCTTGTAATAACAAATTATGTATGATTGTGTCATTCCCTAAGCTTTCAGTGCTTTTTCTTCCTTCCCTTCCCTTCCCTCCTACTCTCCTTCCCTCCTTCCCTCCTCCTTCCCTCCTTCCCTCCTTCCCTCTTTCCCTCCTTCTTCCCTCCTTCCTTCCCTTCCCTTACAGGATATAAATGTCCTACTTTCCTAAAGAATTGCCCCGGTGTCACTATTGAAGAACAAATTATGGACTGGATGAACACTGGGACATTTTTAATTAGTCACTCAAGAAGGCTGGGGAAGTTTCACCAATGTTGTTTAGGATGGCTCTCGCTTGGCCTGGCTAAAGATTAATGGGTGGGTGATCCTCTAGGGCCGTTTATGTTTCAGTGATTCAACCACCTATCTCTCCTGATACTTCTCCACTTCTCTCCACTAGAAATGAGGGAAATACAAGCAATTTAGCAACTTATGGTCAGCTTTCCTGCTTTCCTAACAAGCTACCTACACATACCAAGAATATGAGCTAACAGTACCTTACTTGAAAAGATTTAAAGTACTCTCTCACAATTCTCTTGATTGTCATTTAACTTTTAACAGCTAAGATATATAATTTGTTTCTGAACTTCAATAACTCTTTTTCTTTTTTTTTAAAGATTTTACTTATTTATTTGAGAGGTAGAGTTAGAGAGAAGTCTTCTATCCACTGGTTCACTCCCCAGATGGCTGCAACAGCTGGAGTTGCGCCATTCCAATGCCAGGAGCCAGGAGCTTCCTCCAGGTCTCTGACATGGTGCAGGGGCCCAAGGACTTGGGCTGTCTTTTACGGCCTTCCCAGGCCATAGCAGAGAGCTTGATGGGAACAGGAGCAGCCAGGACATGATCTGGTGCCCATATGGGATGCCGGTGCCTCAGGCGGAGGCTTAGCCTGCTATGCCACAACGCTGGCCCCAGAACTCTTATTTCTGCACTCACTACATACAACCACAAAAAAGATGGCATTTTTTTAAAAGTTTTTCAAAAAGCTATCATTCTGCATGTCAGTGCATCTTTTTATGGGTATGGATGAGTAGGAGGAATAGATGTAAAAAGTTGTTCCAATTAACTTCAGTTGATCAAGCTAGTCTAAGCTATTCTGCAGTAATACCTGAATTTTACTAGTTTAATAGATGTTTATTTTTCACTCTTGGAAAATTTCTCTGTGTCCAGGTTACCTTCTAATGCACCAGTTTCCATATAGTAACTTAGATTGCTTTGATCTAGTACTTTTAGCCTGGTTCTGAAATGGAATATGAGGTTTCTTCAAAAAATTTGTGGGAAACATATGTTATAAAAAATATGCATAAGCTTATTTGGGGGGCAAGTTTTTTTAAACTTATTTTGTTACATTTTCCCATGAATTTTTTGAAGTATCATGATATATTCATATTTTCTCATAGGCATTAGTTTGCATTGGTCAGAACTACTTACCTGTCACTGCTCAAATGTAAGAAGGGCAGACAGGAGCTGAGAAACAGTTTTCCATGGTTCCAGAATAGAAGGAAAACTGTATATATGTGAATACTAGAAAGGTATACAACAAATGATGGTAAATCGATCTTCCCAAGAAAATTTTGACTACTTTCATGGTCTTAATCAAAGGGTTTGCATGAAAGGGGGAGTTCTTAAAACTGAGTTAGCTGAGTTGGCTACATTTATGAGGGATGAGGGAGAAGTAGTGCATTTTAGATACTTTATCAACAAAGTGCCTGTGGTATATCATCTTCAAGTTTTTGAAAAACCACAGTGAAGAGTCAGTAACCATTTTCTATAAAAGTTGGGCAGTGCATACCTTCAGTTTTTTTTTTTTTTTTGATTGATTTTATTTGAAAGAGTTACACAGAGGAGAGGCAGGCAGGGAGGGAGGGAAGGAGGGAGGTCTTCCTTATGCTGGTTCACTTCCCAGATGGCCGCAATGGCCAGAGCTGCGCTGATCGGAAGCCAGGAGCTTCTTCTGGGTCTCCCAAGCGGATGCAGGGGCCCAAGGACTTGAGCCATCTTCTTCTGCTTTCCCAGGCCATAGCAGAGAGCTGGATTGGAAGTGGAGCAGCCGGGTCTCGAACCGGCACCCACATGGGATGCTGGCGTTTCAGGCCCAGGCATTAACCCACTGTGCCACAGTGCCGGCCCATAATACCTTCAGTTTTCAGACCATACAGTCTTTGTCACAACTACTTAACTCTGCTATTGCACTATAAAAATGGTCACTGACTATTGCAGTTGATTTCTCAACAGTGTTGCAGTGGATTCGTTTCTGAGAGGAGGAGCGTGGTGGGGGCAAGAGGCACGGAGTCACCACACAGACCCCGGGAGTCGGGTGAAAGCAGGCCTGAGGCAAGCAGCCCACAGACTGGTCTATTTCAGTCAGTACAACAGCTTATATATTCAAGACCAGCCAATCTGGTCAAGGGGCGGTCTATACCCCAACCAATCACAGCCTGTTGCCAGGCAGTTTCCAAAGCCATCCAATCACAGCCTGTTGCCAGTCAGGCTCTTGTTTCCAGGCAGTTTCTGAAACCATCCAATCATGGCCTGCTGTCAGGCTCTGTTGTCATGTGGTTTCCTCTGTTGTCATGTGGTTTCCTCTGTTGTCATGTGGTTTCCGAAGCCATCCAATCACGGCCTGTTGCCAGGCAGTTTCTGTAGTCAGCGGCCATCTTGATATGACCTTTTCACCTCATTTCACCACATTTGACAATAAGAAAACATATATGAACATAGCTATGTTCCAATAAAACTTTATTTACAAGAATAGGCAGTGGGGGGCTGGCATTGTGGTGCAGCAGGTTAAGCCACAGCTTGCAACACCAGCATCCCATATCAGAATGCCAGTTTGAGTCCTAGCTAGTCTGCTTCCAATTCAGTTCCCTGCTAAAATGCCTGGGGAGCCAGCGGAAGATAGCTCAAGTATGTGGGCCCCTGCCACCCATGTGAGAAAATAAAATGGAGTTCCTTGCTCCTGGATTCAGCCGGGGCTGTTGATGCCATTTGGGCAGTGAACTAGCAGTCCTTCTCTCACCCAGTTTCTTTCTTTCCTTTCAAATAAATAAATCTTTAAAAATAGTGGGCTCTAGTTTTTGACTGCAGTTTTAAATAGTGAGGCTCCCTTGTGATAAATTTGAAAAGTGATTTTTGTCAAGAGTTGAGCAAGGGCAAAGACGTTTTAAAATTAAGTCAGTGACTGTCCATCAGTAACAAAGACAAAACTGTTCTGAAATAAGTCCATGGGAAAATGGAGTTTGATTTTTTTTATCACTTTCACAAGTGATTTACTTTTTGTATCAAATTATATCTGAACCTGCCAGGATACTCTTGGTCACAAGGAATAGAAAAAAATGCAAGCTGGCATATGTTTTATAAATTTATTGGCTCACGCAATGCTAAATTTCAGAAGTAGTCTTTGTATGTATTTTCCTGAGAGCCCTGTGCTATTTCTCTTTTGTTTTCTTGACTCTTTTAGCTAGTGTCAGCTTTGTTCCCTAGCTGGACACTTTTATGGTCACATGATGGTTGCTAGCATTAACTGGGGCTACTTGCTTTCATATTCACACATTGGAGACAGACTAGATTTCTCTCATTCATCTGCTGGAAAAAAAAGGACTGCACTTTCTCTGTTTAATGTGCCATTAAACCAATCAAGGTGGAAAGGGAATACAATCCTTCAGATTGGCCCATAATAGGTTACATTCTTGAAGCTAGGAATGGGGTTAAGCTCCACCCAACTGACTGACTGAATGTTGAAGTAACACCATTACTTTCCATGCTGAACCCCTTTTTACTCCTGACTTTACCCTCTTGTAAATTATTGTATTTGTGTACAGAGAGGTAGCAGACCATAGTAAAATTTTAATTATTAGCAAGAACCTCTATCCAGAAATCTATAAATGTAGCCTGTGTTGCAGCTTTTGCTGTAATCTATTTAGACACTGCAAGAATCCCTGAGTCACCTCAGGGAAAATCAGATTTCTTCTTGGACAGGTTGGTGATCACAAAAGCCATTGGCTATTTCTCTGTGATTCCTGCAGATTGCCCAACTGGCATAATTAAGATGCATAAGAGCTGCGGAGAATGTTTGATGTTAAGGGAGTAGACAGAAAAATATAAACTGGTATCCTGTGTTATATCAAGAGACCTTAATCTGGACTGATTGTTATGGTATTTTATTTCTACATCCTACGTTTCTGTATTCACCTGTGGTTGCCATATCTCAAAAAATGCATTAGAGGTGAAAAATGTCCATAAAATGATTATAGTAACAAAATCCTGAATTAGAAGCGAATGCCTATGACTAGGCTTTATTAGTATCAGTGATGAAATGCAGAGATCCAAGATGGACTAAAATCTTGGGACTTTTAGTCTGGATAAATAAAAATAAAAGGAATAGCATTATAACCTACAAAATAAACAGAAGATAAAACAGAAGATATTAGGATGAAACAATACATATGAGGGTACTTTAAAAGGTTCGTTGGAGGGGCCGGCACTGTGTCGCAGTGGGTTAACGCCCTGGCCTGAAGCACCGGCACCTGATATGGGCGCTGGTTCTAGTCCCAGTTGCTCCTCTTCAGATCCAGCTCTCTGCTATGGCCTGGGAAAGCAGTGGAAGATGCCCCAAGTCCTTGGGCCCCAGCACCCACGTGGGAGACCCGGAAGAAGCTCCTGGCTTCCGATCAGCTCAGCTCCGGCCGTTGTGGCCATCTGTGGAGTGAACCAGCAGACGGAAGACCTCTTTCTGTTTACCTCTGCCTCTCATATAAATAAATGAATCAATCTATGAAAATTTGGTGTAAAAAGTTGAAATCTATGCAATTTTTTATACTATACATTTTCATGAACTTTTAAAAGATATATATTATTTTTTAAAATATTGATTTAAGGCTTAAGGCTTCACTAAATATGAACTTTAACAAGTTAAAAGCAAAAAGACTCTAGTGGAAATATACACAATGGCTCTAGACACTAATAGAATGGAAAAATGACCATTTCTTTTTCTTTTTCTTTTTTTTTTTAGATTTATTTTATTTATTTGAACGATGGAGTTACAGAGAGAGGTAGAGACAGAGAGAGAGAGTGAGCAGCCTGGTCTCGAACCGGCGTCCATATGGGATGCTGGCGCTTCAGGCCAGGGCGTTAAGCCACTGCGCCACAGCAATGGCCCCAACCATTTCACACATGTACACTAAATTTTAAAGTAATCACAGATTGTTAAAACTATAGTATAACATTCTAACCAAAAGTATAAAACAAAGACCTCTTGTATGTACAGACTTTAATATGCTTACCTTTTAATTTCTTTTTCACAAACTTTTTGAAGTTCTCTCGTGTTTTAGTTCAAAAAAATTTTTTTTACCAAAAATGGAAGGACATATACCTTTATAACATGAGAAATCAACCCATAGACATCCTAACTCCAGAAATTGGTACTTGTTGAGTACATACCCACAAAATTCCTCTTGATAATATTTAATGACTGTTTTGTAGTAAATGAGAAAGAAAAATAAAGTCCCCCCCCACATCCTAAATTTGCATTTAGTGTCAGTGACAACAGCTTTGCTGTTTCTTGTACTGCGTTCTTTATGGTTTAGGTAACTACTTGTGTTTTCTTCTAAAATGCCATTCTATGCTTGTTAAACCTGTTTTGGCCTGGCCTTCAAGCAATTCAATTTTAGAATACTCTCTAAGTGCATGTTAAACTAGGAAGTTTCTAAGTGTATATAGAAATATAACTGAGTGAAATACCTGCATGAAGATATGACCAAAGAACTGTAAAATTTTACAAACTTCTTTCATTAGGACTCAAACACTCATCTGAAATATAAGTTATCAACCACAAAAAATGCTGTGATTATTCAACTATAATTTCATACAGATAGGTTTTTAAATTCAGGCACATAGTTTTTAAAATATTTAATTAAGTAGCTGTTAAAGTCGCCACCTGCAGTGCTGGCATTCCATATGGTCACCGGTTTGAGTCCTGGGTGTTCCATTTCCGATCCAACTCTCTGCTATGGCTTGGGAAAGCAGTAGAAGATGGCCCAAGTTCTTGGGCCCCCGCACCCATGTGAGACACCTGGAAGAGGCTCCTGGCTCCTGGCTTCAGATCAGCACAGCTCCAGCCATTGTGGCCAACTGGAGAGTGAACCAGCAGATGGAAGACCTCTCTCTGCCTCTCCTTCTCTGTGTAACTCTGACTTTCAAGTAAAATAAATAAATCTTTTTAAAAATATATTTAATTAATTAATTTGAATGGCAGATCTTCAATCTGTTGGTTCAGTCTCCCAATGGCCACAAGAGCCAGTGATGAACGAGACTAAAACCAGGAGCCTGGAACTCTAACCTGTCTACTGTGTAAATGGCAGGGGCCCAAGTACTTACGCCATCTTCTCCTGCCTTCCCAGGTACGTTAGCAGGGAGCTGGGTTAGAAGCAGAACAGCCGGGACTCCAGGCAGTGATGGTTTAACTTGCTGTACTATAATGCAGGCCAATCAGGCACATATTGTGATCAGCACAGTTGTGTGGTAATTGGGGTGCCTCTCATTTTTGGTTGCTGTTTAGTCTTCTAAGGATACTATATCAAGCATAACATGTTGCTCTGCTAGTAATTCTTCACTGGATTTATAGCAATAGTAGCTTTTTGCCTTGTTCATAGGTGCCTTGCTTAGTATCCTATCCAGAAATATACCTATGTACTCTTAATCCTGGTAAAAAGGGATGATTGTTCATAGCAGAGAACAGAATATGTTTTCTATAAAGTGTGAAAGAGTAAACACTTTGTGTTAATAAGCCATAGGTCTTTATTGTAACTATTCAGTGTTGACAAGGTAGCATAAAACAGCCATAGAAATATACAAATGAATGAGTTAATTATGTTCCAAGGAAACATTATTTTTGAACATAGAAATTTGAATTTTATGCTATTTTCCTATACCACAAAATGCTTTTTATTCATTTTGGATAATTTAATAACATGAAAAACATTCTTAGCTCATGGGTCATACAAAAACATGGGATGGGCTGTATTTGGCCTACAGAATAGTTTGTGGAGGGAAAGGCCTATGCTTTGGCTTTGCCCCTCTTCCTTCACTTGTAGTGCTCATATATTGTAAGTATCAGCCTTGTTCCACGCTACTTACAGTGCCTCACATAATGGAATAACTATGCTCATGTGTTCCAAGTATAAGTAGACCTCAACTTGAAAGAACCAGAGGAAGCAGTTCCTACTTTGTTTCTCTTTACTTTTCCACAGTATATGTTTGGAAACTGTGTAGTTAAGTAGATCAAATAATTTCTCCATGCTCTGTTTTATGGTAAAGATGTATATGCAGCACCAAGCTGACAAATAAATGTTACTAAAGAGTACATCCTAAGCTTATAGATACAAAATATGTACAAAAACCAACAGAATCTGACAAATGAGTGTTTTACATCAAGAAGCATGTATGGTAGTATAATGCAGAGGATATATTCTAGTGGCATATTTTGTTGCTTATATAATTAAGTCTACTTTTTTTTTTTTTTTTTTTTTTTTTTTTTTTTTTTTTTGACAGGCAGAGTGGACAGTGAGAGAGAGAGACAGAGAGAGAAAGGTCTTCCTTTGCCGTTGGTTCACCCTCCAATGGCCGCCGCTGCAGCCGGCGCACCGCGCTGATCCTGGCAGGAGCCAGGAGCCAGGTGCTTTTTCCTGGTCTCCCATGGGGTGCAGGGCCCAAGCACCTGGGCCATCCTCCACTGCACTCCCTGGCCATAGCAGAGAGCTGGCCTGGAAGAGGGGCAACCGGGACAGAATCCGGCGCCCCAACCGGGACTAGAACCCGGTGTGCCGGCGCCGCAAGGTGGAGGATTAGCCTATTGAGCCACGGCGCCGGCTAAATTAAGTCTACTTTTAATTGTAATAATAATGAAGGAAATTATAAATAAGTGGAAGCTTCAACTATTGTAGATTTCCTTCCTACCATACTAGGGTAGGAAGTTCATTTTCTTTTTAATGATATTCAACTAGTATGAACTAGTATAGGCATCCCAATTATTTATGGCCCATATCCATTTTGATTTGAGCCAGGATCTATTCTGTTTCATGATCTACCTTGGATATTTACATGTATGTTGACAAAAATTAGTAGAATCAGTCTAGATATGACATATAATGAAAGCAATGCTAAAATGTGAAATGTATTTAGCTACTGTAGAAATAATAAACATGACTAATTTCCGAAAGTGTGGTGATAACATGTAGAAATAGTGAATTTTAATAAATATTACTGAAAATAATAAACATCCTGTTGCTAATTACTAGAAACTTGGATAAAAATATAAAATCTTACAAGGAAACATTTTTCTCACATTATAGGTAGAGAGAGAGAGAGAAAGGGAGAGAGATACACTGAAATACTATGACTGCCAGAGGGAAAGTGTAGTACAGTCAGACTGTATAAATCAGGAATGTGGGTTTTAATGGCCATGAAGCAAGGTACAGGAGGCCTCATGTCTTTGTGAAGTGAGGTTTTGAAATTATAGATCCTTAAGTATAGCTGTTACTTGAATTTATAATCTTTAGTAAAAAGGTGAATAAAGGGAAAAATTCCTACTCACAGGGAAATGTCAAGGAATTTGGCTCTTTGTGTAAGTCTTGTATCGTCAAATTCTCCCACAAAGATATGTAACCACGGACTTACATCTCATCTGTGCTTAGAGTTTAATTTTGCATTACCTCCAAATTTAGAAATTAGCATGAAAGTTGGTTCTGAGCTGGTAAATCCCTTGAGATTCTTTGCAGAAGCGAAGTCAAAACAGCTCTTAAGGAACGTATAATAGAGGCTACAAGATAATTCTTAGATGAAAATAGCCCCTTATCACACAATAACGTGTTATCAAAAAGTCCACTATGATAAATGCCAGTAGACATGAGAACAACAGACTTACATCCCCAGGAATTAGAGATAGTATAATATATAGGAAAGAATACAAAATAGTTTCTAGAATAGTGACTTAAGAAAGGACTTGAAACCCTAAGAATTGATTTAGAGACTGTAAATATACATTGGTAAATTTGCAAAAGAAAAAATTTAAAAAATTTTAATTAAAATTATTTGTATGTCAATCACTGGATGATTCAGATATAGAGGGGAATGGACCAAGGTGATCAATTATAATGCAGCAGAGAAAAGGAAATGGCAAAATATGAAGTTTAAGATTGAGATAGGAGAATGAGAATATTAAATATCTATCTAAAAAAGTATACTGTAAGGAATAGTTAGAAAACATGGTAGAGAAACAGTACTTAAAGGGATAATGCCTGATAATATTTCAAAATGGATATACTACATGATGCCAATTTAAGGAACTCAGCAAGTTTCAAATATTGGTTAAGTAAAAAAATTCAGTGTCATCCCATAATGAAACTGAAAAACCCTAGAGAAAAGTAGAAAGTATGAAAAACTCCTGAAAAGAAGATGGATCATTTATAAAATAGCAACAAGTAGACAAACTATAGACTTTACAACAAAAATAATTGAGACTAAAATGGAAAAGAATAGTATCTGCAAAGTATTGAAAAAATAACAATCTAGATTAGATATTTAGTAAAGACCATGAAACTGTGTATGCAAAATAAATGTAGTTTTAGCTTGAACACTGAGACAACTTATAGATATTTGGTAAAAGAGCTAATATTTATACACAGTAGAAGAAAGAACATTCAATGCAGAAAAAAGATGTGGTAAGAGTGAACAGTGAAAACTTGTAAATATAGGTAAATCTAAACAAATACTAACCATATAAAACACCAATAATATTAATGATTAAATTGCTGATTACAAGTATTTTATGGTTCAAATTTTGAAAGTCCCCTAAATTCATATATTTTAGTCCTAAGCTCTAGTACTTTTGAATGTGACCTTGGGTTAGAAATAGGTTTCTTGCAGATGTAGTTAGTTCCAGTGTTGTTAGAATAGGAGGAAATTTGGACACAGAAATACACATGGGGAGAATGCCACCTGAAGATTAGAATTGTGCTGTCACATAACTGCCAAAGGAACTGCTAGGAGCTAGAATAAAGGCCTGACCAGAGGTCCTTCCTTAGGGTGTGCAGAGACAGTATGGTTCTACTGATACCTTGAGCTTAGACTTTAAGCCTCCTTACATGTAAGAAAATAAATTCTGGCATTTGGGCCACTTAGTTTGTGGTACAATATTATGGAAGTCCTAGCAAACTAATTAAATCATATAATAGATTAAAGTATTTGAAATATATAATAGGTAAGTTTAATCACATTTATGTTTTTCCCCCAAGAGTCTTGTATTATAGTATAGGAGGTAGGGCAGATATATTGAACAACTTTATACTTTAAGTCTAGTAATGATGTTCAAAATTTAGGATGTGGGGGAAAAGGTACCCTAATCCACTGTTTGTGGGAATGTAAACTGATGCAGCCACTATGGAAGAGAATGTGGAGATAACCTAAGAAACCTGAATATAGACCTACCATATGACCCAGCCATCCCACTCCTGGGAATTTACCCAAATGAAAAAAAATCAGCATATGAGAGAGTGATCAATACCTCATGTTTATTGCAGCTCAACTCACAATAGCTAAGATATGGAAGCAACCCAAATGTCCATCAACTGAAGACTGGACAAAGAAATTATGGTATATATACACTATGGAATACTACAGAGGTTAAAAAATGAAATCCTGTGTTTTTAAACAAAATGGACACAACTGGAAACCATTGTACTTAGTGAAATAAGACAGTACCCAAAAGACAATGGTTTTTTTCTGATCTGTGGTAACTAATAGAGTACCTAAAATGTAATCCATAGGAGTGAAATTGACATTTTGAGATGCAGTGATTTTTAATGCCCCTAGTCTCAACTGTTGAGGATCAGTGTTTTTTTTTTTTTCCTTAATACTATTTGTTGAACTCTTTACTTAGGATTACTCTTATGTGTATAAAGTAAACTGAAAATAGATCTTTGTATAAGTTAAGAGTGGGAATAGGAGAGGGAGAAGAAAGAAGGGTGGGAATTTGGGTGGTAAGGAGGGTAGGATGGGATGATAAGTATCACTGTGTTCCTAAAACTGTATATGTGAAATACATGAAATTTGTATACCTTAAATACAATTTTTAAAAAATCAAAAGTCACAAGACTTGAAAAATAGTCAAATATAACTCATTGGTTAAGTAAATAATCATAGGAAACTAGTTAATTAGAATTGAATAACAACAGAGACATAGTATAGCAAAACTTGCAGTATGCTTCTATAGCCGCAGTTAGAAATTTTCAGTCTCAAATGAACATGTAAGACGAAGAAAAACTAAAGACTAACATCAATGAAACCTGTCTATTTAAAGTAGTTTGAAAAGGAACAGAGTTGACTAAAAATAGGAAAGAATTAAGCTTAGAAATATAAATGGAAAAGAAAAGAAACAATAGAGATGATGAGTAAAACCAAAACTTGCCTTTGTAAAAAAACATATAGTAGATGGATAAATTTAGTTTTGTTTTGAAAATTCCCAATACACAATTATTCTTAGGTGTTTAAATTTAACTGAAAAGTGATCCCTGTTAAAGATACGAGTGGGAATAAGAGAGGGAGGAGATGTACAATTTGGGACATGCTCAATTGGATTTGCCCCAAATGGTGGAGTTAGAAACGTGCCAGGGGATTCCAATACAATCCCATCAAGGTGGCATGTACCAGTGCCATCTCATTAGTCCAAGTGATCAATTTCAGTTCACAGTTGATCACAATGATAGGTCTAAGAGTCAAAGGGAATCACACAAATAAGACTAGTGTCTGCTAATACTAACTGATAGAATCAAAAAGGGAGAGAACGATCCAATATGGGAAGCGGGATACGCAGCAGACTCATAGAATGGCAGATGTCCTAAATAGCACTCTGGCCTCAGAATCAGCCCTTAAGGCATTCGGATCTGGCTGAAGAGCCCATGAGAGTATTTTAGGCATGGAAAACCAAGACACTCTGGGGAAAAAAAAAAAAAAGACCTAAATGAAAGATCTCTACGAGTGAGATCCCAGTGGAGAGAATGGGGTCATCAAAGAAGGAGGTACCTTACTCTGAAGGGAGGAGAGAACTTCCACTTTGACTATGACCCTGTCTGAATAAGATCGAAGTCAGCAAACTCAAAAGGCTTCCATAGCCTTGGCAACTCATGACTAGAGCCTAGGGAGATTACTGACGCCATAAACGAGAGTGTCAAATTGTTAAGTCAACAACAGGAGTCACTGTGTACTTACTTCTCATGTGGGATCTGTCCTTAATGTGTTGTCCAATGTGAAATAATGCTATAACTAGTACTGAAACAGTATTTTTGCACTTGGTGTTTCTGTGTGGGTGCAAACTGATGAAATCTTTACTTAATATATACTAAATCGATCTTCTGTATAGAGAGATAATTGAAAATGAATCTTGATGTGAATGTAATGGGAGAGGGAGCGGGAGATGGGAGGGGTGTGAGTGTGAGGGAAATTATGGGGGGGAGCCATTGTAATCCATAAACTGTACTTTGGAAATTTATATTCACTAAGTAAAAGTAAAAAAAAAAAAAATTCTCAAGTTCCAGGTTGGCTGCTGATTTTGCTGCACTGGAACAAATTCCTCCTCCTGGGTCTCTTTATTTACACTAGTTCAGATGTTCATTAGCCCAATTTTTACAAAATGGAGGTAAAGCATACTGTTTTTTAAAGATTATTAGACAAGATTAACAAAATAATTATATTGCTTTAACAGAGAATTGACAAATCATCAGAATTTGAAATGAAAAAGTAGATGCTAGCATATAGTTGAGTTTAAAGTCTAATAATATTTTCAATATCTTTGTAAATGTTAGAATTGGACACATGGACACTTCCGTTCAAAAATGAAATTTATCAAAACTTTTAGGAATAAATGATCTGAGCGAATATATAACCATTGAAGAAATTGTATTAATAGCCAAAAATCTACATACAATATATATCATCAGGTCTAGAGGATTTCAAATATCCATTAACCTGATTTTTGAAAAATAGATTATCCCTGTTTTATATAAAGGGAAAACTCCCTTCTACTAATATTTAGAGTCTTGTCATTCAAGTAGATAAACTTTGAGAAAGATAAATTACAAGGTTACCTCTTATGTACATGGAAGCAAGAAAGTCATAATAAGAATAGATTAAATTCAATAATGAAATATCAACAAAAAGTCACTTCATACCAAAAATACTTCAGAATGGTTTAACTTTTTTTAAATTTTCATGTATTTATCTAAGGCACATGCACACACACATGGAGAAAGGAAGGATATAGGGAGGGAGAGGGAAATCTACCACTCACTTATTCATTCCTTAAATGCCTGCAATAGCTGAGGGTAGGCCAGGCCTAAAATAGGGGCCTTGAGGTCAATCCGAGTCTCTCACATGGGGGACAGGAACCCAAGGACATGCTGTCTCCCTTAGTGTGCATTAGTAGGAAGCTAGAACTGGGAATGGAGTGGGAACTTGTAGTCAGGCACTACAAAAAGGAATGTAGGCATCTTAGCTGCTAAGAAATATGCCCACCCCAATAATTATTTTAATTTTTTAAAAAAATTATTAATATCTTTGATCACTTTAAAGAAGAAAAGTCATATATAACCATTTCAGCATATTCAAAAAAGCATTTAATATAATCCAGTATACTGTATATACAGTATATAAGCAAAGATTTATTTATTTGAAATGCACAATTGACCGAGACAGAATTCCCATCCACTGGTCGCTCCACAAATGGTCACAAAGGCCAGGGCTGGGCCAGACTGGAACCAGGACCTTCTTCTGGGCCTCCCACATGGGTGCAAGGGCCCAAGTACTTGGGCTGTTTTCTGCTGCTTTCCCAGGCACGTTATTAGGGAGCTGGATCAGAAATGGAGCAGCTGGGACTTGAACTGCTGCCCATATGGGATGCCAGTATCACAGGCAGCAGTTTTACCCTCTAGGCCACAACACCCACCCCAATTCAATACACATTTATATGTAAACTAGCAGAATTAGGATACAGTATAACTTAATATTGGATTAATGTTGTTGACCAAAAGCCATCTGAAATGAAGTAATACTGCATATCATCATAGCTTCTGTGCAACAGGCAATTAAAAAAGACAAATTATTATCAGAAAACAAACCAGAATGTGTTCACAGAGAATGATTGTCTTTATAGAAGTTTTTAAATAATCTTCAGGCAAACTGTTAGGACTAAAAATAATTCAGCCATGTGTCTGGGTACAAAAAGTGAAAACGATACTATAAAATGCCTAGAAAAATATTTAGGATCTTATTTTCACTTCCTGGGATTAGGCAAAGAGTGTTCATAAAAATTGTGAACTACTTCTCTGGGAAACACACTGGGAAGAGGAAGAAAAGACAAGCTACTGACTGGGAGAAACATTTGCAATTCACAGATCTGAGAAAGGATTTGAATTTAGAATATATAAAGTTGTATCAAAACTCAGCATTAAAAAAACCTATAACATAATTCAAAAATGGGGAAAAGATTTGAAGAGATTACTGAATTAGGTTTACAAATGACAACTGACTATATGAAAAGATATTCAACATCGTTTCCCTATACAGAAATACAAATTTAAAACAAGAAATACCACGACATACCTATCAGAATGGCTAAAACAGTTTTTTAAAATATAGTATTAGCGCTATTAAGAATGCAGAGCAACAAAAAGTCTGCACACACTGTTGAGGGGAATGTACAGCTATTCTGGAAAATTGCCAGCTTCCTAGAAAATTCAGCATCCTATGCACATACAACCCAGCAGTTGTAGTGCTGGGCATTCATTCAAGAGAAATGAAAACTTATGTTTACCCACAAACTTGTACACATTGGGAACAATCTAAATTCCCAACAACTCATTAATGGGTAAGACGTATTGTGGTATATCCAAATAATATGAAGACACTAAGTAATAAGAAAACAATAAACTTTTGATTCACACATAAACTGGGACAAATTGCAAAAGCAATTTGCTGAATGAAAACAGCCAGTTTTTGAAGATGACATACATCATGATTTAATTTATGTGACATTCTCAAAAAGACAAGTCCACAATGACAGTGGTTGCTAGGGATTAAGCATACAGGGAGAATGTGATTACAGAACAGTAGCTTGAGGTAGTGTTTGGGGTTAATGGAATTGTTCTGTACCCTGACTGTGGTATCAATGATATTAATCTATACTTGTACTAAAATTCTGGGGCTGTTGTGTCACAGTAGATTAAATTAAATTGCTGCCTATGATGCTGGCATCCTTTATAAGTGCCGGTTTGAGTCCTGGCTGCTTCACTGCTCATGCAGCTCCCTGCTAATGTGCCTGGGAAAGCAGCTGAATATAGTGCAAGTACTTGGACTCCTGCCCACCGACGTGGGAGACCCACATGGAGTTCCAGGCTCCTGGCTTTGGCCTAGTGCAGTCTCAGTCATTGCAATCATCTGAGGAGTGAACCAGGGGATGGAAGGTCTTTGTCTCTGTGTGTAATTCTGTCTTTCAAATGAATAAATAAGTCTTTAAAATAATAATTTATGCATGGAACTTTCAATTTCACTGCAAGCTAGTTTAGAAATAATATTTAGAAAATTTTCAGTTACTTTATAATAAAAGATATGTACAGTGCCAGATGGATGATCAGACATGCTAGTTTGCGTACATAGGGGATTCAGTTGAAGTAGTAAACATGACAAAATAAAGAATAAAATATCAAATAAATATGTTATCTATTAAAAGAAACATGATTAACAGCATATATTAGATTTTTTTCTGTTCTTGAGGTAAACAGATGTCTTGAAATGTTGACAGTCCTCCTGGACTGCTGAAAAATGAAATGGTTGTGCTGATGTATCCCAGCCTCTGTTCTTGCTACAACTACTCCATTCTCTGATATCCATGAATGACATTTACCATAGAACTCAGTACTTCGCAATTATATGAATAATAGTTATCCAGAGGAAGGGAACCACTATTACCCTAATACAAAGAGAAAAATTACACAGTAACCACACACAGACTAGAATATATTATTGTCGCCAACTGCTTTTGTGGGAAAAAAGTCTCATCAATGTCAAGTGCATCCCAGAGTAGGTTCTCTTTAGAAGAATGACTCAGTACAATAATGTGACTTGCTGGTTACCTTTTATTGGAAAAAGACTGGGTGTTTGATTAAATATAATTCTTCCATAACAATTTTAGGATAAACATAGTTTATTATGCAATCCATTTGCAGAATTCTTCAAAGGCAGATTTTCTTCAGAACTAAGATTCATTTTGGGGGTTGGTGCTGTGGCGTAGCAGGTAAAGCCGCTGCCTGCAGTGCCAGCATCCCATATGGACGCTGGTTCTAGTCCCAGCTGCTCCACTTCCGATTCAGCTCTCTGCTATGGCCTGGGAAGGCATTAGAAGATGGCCCAAGTCCTTGGGCCCTTGCACCTGTGTGGGAGACCTGAAAAGAAGCTCCTGGCTTCTGGCTTCAGATCAGCGCAGCTCCAGCTGTTGCCACCAGTTGGGAAATGAACCAGTGGATGGAAGATGTGTGTGTGTGTCTGTCTGTCTCTCTCTCTCTCTGCCTCTCCACATTTCCTTCTCAATCTGTGTAACTCTTTAAGTAAAATAAATCCTAAAAACAAAAAGATTCATTTTGAAGGCTACCAGTCCAATTAACATGATGCAGGGAGGCTTTTCCCTTAATGTAATAAGGCCTTCATATACCATTGGTATCCTTTCCCCACTCAACCTCCCCAGAAAGTAGTTCTCATTTGACTATCACAGTGATCTCTCTTTTACTTGATCCTCTTTTCCTAAAAAAAGAACTTTTATTGAGATAAAATTCACGTAATTTACAATTTGCCTGTTCAATTTTTAAAGATTATTTATTTGGAAGGCAGAATTACGGAATGGTGATTGAGGGGGATATATAGAGACACACAAATCAGTTTTCAATACACTGGTTCACTCCCCAAATGGCTGTAAAGGCCTAGGTTGAGCCACGATGAAGCCAGGGACCCAGAACTCCATTCTGATCTCCTAAGTGGATGGCAAGGGCCAAAGCACTTGGTTCATCTGTTGCCTTCCCAGGTGCATGAGCAGGGATCTGGATCAGAAGCAGAGAAGCCAGAACTTGAAAGGGCACTCATGTAGGATGCTGGTGTCACAACCCACTGTGCCACAATGCTGGCCTATAATTTTCCCTCTTAAAGTATAAATATGGGATATTTTCCCATTTATTTAAATCATTAATTTCTTTCAATGATGTTTTATACTTTACAATATGTATGTTTTGAACTTCTTTTGTTAACTATTTTTAAATACTAGTCCTCCCATCTGCTGATTTGCTTGGCAAATAGCTGCAGGGCCTAGGGCTGGGCCTATGAGAGTCAGGTGCAATGAGCCAGGAATACAACTCAGTGTCCTATGTGGCTGTTAGGAAGCCAGTTATCAGAGCCAACACCACTACTTCCCAGGGTCTGCATTAGCAGGAAACTGGAATCAGAAGCTGGAGCTAGATATCGAACTTAGGCACACTGTAGTGTGATGTAGGCATTATAACAATCATGTTTTCCACTAGGCCAAATTCACATTCTGAATGTTATTCTTTTTGTTGCAATTGTAAGTAGATTTATTTTCTTAATTTCTTTTTTTTTGATTTCTCATTGGTAGTATATAGATGTACGATACATTTTTATAGTGCTCTTGTGCCCTATAACCTTGGTGATCTTATTTATTCTAAAAGCTTTTGTGGCAGATTCTTTACTATTTTCTTATACAACAGCATCAACTGTGAATAGAAATGTTAGAGTTTTACTACAGTCTTTCCAATCTGAGTACATTTTTTTCTAGCCTAATTGCCCTAACTAGAACATATAGTACAATGTTGAATAGTAGTGTTGAGAGCAGAAATACTTGATTTGTTCCTGATCTTTGGGGAATCTTTCAAAAGGAATTCAATCTTTCACCGTTAAGCACAAAGTTAGTTATTGATGTTTTTGTAGATATGCTTTATTATATTGAGGAAGTTACCTGCTATTCCTAGTTTCTTTGGGAGTTTTTGCTAACAACAACAACAACAAAAAAAGGTGTTAGCAGAATCACAGAATGGCAGATGTCCTAAACAGCACTCTGGCCTCAGAATCAGCCCTTAAGGCTTTCGGATCTGGCTAAAAAGCCCTTGAAAGTCTCTCAGGCGTGGAAAGCCAAGACACTCTGGCCAAAAAAAAAAAAAAAAAAACCTAAATGAAAGATCTCTGTGAGTGAGATCCCAGCGGAGAACTTCCACTTTGACCATGACCTGGTCTAAATATGATCAGAGTCAGCTAACTCAACAGGCTTCCATAGCCTTGGCAGCTCATGACAAGAGCCTCGGGTGATTACTGACATCATAAATAAGAGTGTCAATTTGTTAAGTCAACAACAGGAGTCACTGTACACTTACTCCCCATGTAGGATCTCTGTCCTTAATGTGTTGTACTATGTGAATTAACAGCATAACTAGTATTCAAACAGTACTTTCTACTTTGTGTTTCTGTGTGGGTGTAAACTTTTGAAATCTTAGTGTATACTAAATTGATCTTCTGAATATAAAGATAATTGAAAATGAATCTTGATATGGATGGAAGGGGAGAGGGAGTGGGGGATGGGATGGTTGCAGGTGGGAGGGAGGTTATGGGGGGCAAAAAGCCACTACAATCCATAAGCTGTACTTTGGAAATTTATATTTATTAAATAAAAGTTAAAAATCTAAAAAAAAAGTGTTGTATTTTGTCAAATTCTTTTTATAAGACTTGCGATGATCTTGTGACTTTTGCTTTTGATTGTGTTGATACGATGTACTTTGGTAATTAATTTTGAGATATTAAACAACCTAGCATCCCTGGGATAAATTCCACAGACCCATCTTTTATGTTTTACTGAGTTCAGCTTGCTAGTATTTTGTTGAGGTCATTTCATACTTTTCAAAAATAAATTCTGGTCTTTTATACTGTTGGAAAGCATTATTGTTACAGTACAACATTTATTTCTTTTTGTCCTTATAATTTTAGCTTACCAATGTTGAATGGTTAATTCTGGGCCAACTAGATAAACAATCCATGTTCTGTTTTATTGTGATATTCCATTTGTTATTAAGATGCAAGGCTCTGTTAAATTATAATGTGGGGGACAAAATCTATTTACAAAGATTGATTTCTTTCTCTGAAGTTTATGATTGATTTGTAGCTATTTTGCTTACTTTTACTGATTTTTATTATTTACCATAAATTAACTTTATCTTGTTCATGTTCAATGCAGGAATGAACTACATAGTTATCCTTTGTAGCTGAAATGGAATTATTGATAACAATTGAAGTAAAATGGTACTAAGGTTCAAAAAAAGGAGTTGAGGTTAGAAATCAAATCTGTAAGGAACTGCTTTTGCCTGTCCAATTAGATTTAAATTGTTTGCACCTTGCCCCTTAATGCTTCTCCTGTTTTCTATTTAATGCCATACATATTGTGCTTCATTACCTTTGAGTATTTCTTTCCTCTCTGTCTTCTGGATAAATACACAGCATATTTCTTGCAGCTAACATGATTTGTGGTCACTTTTACATATTCTGACTTCGAGTGCCTGAAATGACAATTCTGTCAAAAGCAGAAGGACTACCACTTTTACATGTCTCTGATTTTAAACATGATTAATTGGTAGTGAGGGAGCAGGAGTATCTTGTTCAGGACTGAACTTTGCATAACTGATAACTGACATCTTGGACACTGCTATCCTTGTATCAAATTCTCATTCTGAAGATACTCAGTTATTTGTGCCCCCTGCAATAAGTCAAAGCTTCTTAGCGTGACATCCAAGACCTTCTATGTTGTTGCCTGTGATATCTATCTAAGCTCACCTACCAGTGTTTTCCATCATACACCATTTGCTGTAGTCATGCTGGCTACCTTGTTTTCCTAGAAGCACACCACGTTCTTTGTTCCCTCCAGACATGCTGTTTTTCTTAGATAGAATGTCCTAGCTTCTGTTCTACACCAACCTCACACGTGCAAAGCCCAATTTAAGACTCACTAGTTCGTGAAGTGAACTTTAACTAGATTAGTTCTCACTAATCTTCTCTGAACTACAGCACTTTACAATCATGACTATAGATTTATTAAAAGTACATTTTCTGTAGTTAGCTATTGTTTTGTCCATGCTACTGCTCCCTTCCTTGATAGATTACATAGCATATAGTCAGGGCAGTGCTCCTATTTCATTGTTTCTGCTTATTGTAGCACATGGCATGTGCTCAGTAAAATTTTCTGACTGATTGGAATGCCTATTCCAAATTTTATTTCATTGTTTTCAACATCAGAGGCTGATCATTCTTATCAGATATTACTAGAACTTTGTTCTCACTTGTGACTTTCACTCTTCAGTTAATCATGTTTTAGAGATATGAGACCAAAACAGTATATCCATCATAAAGCCATGGTTGCTGTACAATTCTAGGCCTCTGAGTTTCCTGATTCTTCTTTCTAACTTAGAAGAACCCCAAAACAAAGGTGACTTTTTAAAGCAATACACATAATAGCATTTTTGCCTCAAAAACAGTTTAGTGTTTGCTCAAGAGTAAACATGTAACTTAAGAATTTAGGCTGGCGCCGTAGCTCAATAGGCTAATCCTCCACCTAGCGGCGCCAGTACACCGGGTTCTAGTCCCAGTTGGGGCGCTGGATTCTTTCCCGGTTGCCCCTCTTCCAGGCCAGCTCTCTGCTGTGGCCCGGGAAGGCAGTGGAGGATGGCCCAAGTGCTTGGGCCCTGCATCCCATGGGACACCAGGATAAGTACCTGGCTCCTGCCTTCGGATCAGCGTGGTGGGCCGGCCACAGCACACCAGCCGTGGTGGCCATTGGAGGGTGAACCAATGGCAAAAGGAAGACCTTTCTCTCTGTCTCTCTCTCACTCACTATCCACTCTGCCTGTCAAAAAAAAAAAAAAAGAATTTAACCAAATTATTGCCAAGAGCCTAAAGCTTCTTGAAGAATGACATAATCATGCAGGTGGTTTTAATGATTGTGATATTAGAAATCTTGGATTGAAAATGTGTTACTATTGATATGAATATACTTCAAAAAACTTGTAGAAAATGGAATTAAAAGATAAATTTATTTTGGTGCAAAAGCATTTTGAAATCATATACACTAATGGTCTTCAAAATTTCATGAAAATGCATATTATAAAAACTGCATGGATTTCAAGATTTTTTGCACTGAAATAAATTCATTCTAATTTCATTTTTCCAAGAAATTTTTGGGCATTAATTTTTTAGCATGCCCAAACAGTGGCTAGTGATCAGTGATGGGGGCATAGTAAGAGATCAGACTAAGAATTGAATGATGAGTCCAGAGTTCTATGCAAAGGTTTTTTTTTTTTTTTAATTTTTTGACAGGCAGAGTGGACAGTTAGAGAGAGAGACAGAGAGAAAGGTCTTCCTTTGCTGTTGGTTCACCCTCCAATGGCCGCCGTGGCCAGCTGTGGCTGGCACACTGCGCTGATCCGATGACAGGAGCCAGGTACTTATCCTGGTCTCCCATGGGGTGCAGGGCCCAAGCACTTGGGCCATCCTCCCCAGCACTCCCTGGCCACAGCAGAGAGCTGGCCTGGAAGAGGGGCAACTGGGACAGAATCCGACGCCCCAACCAGGACTAGAACCCGGTGTGCCGGCGCCGCAAGGCGGAGGATTAGCCTAGTGAGCCTGCCGCAAAGGTTTGAGACAGTACAGCTAGGCAGTCAAGATCCAAAGGTTTGAGACAGTACAGCTAGGCAGTCAAGATCCAAGCAGTGCCTCAGGCATACCAGAAATTAAGAAAATCCTCTAGACATTATATTTGAATCAGTGTTTACTTCATTCATAGCCATTTCATTTACTTCCATTTTGGGCACAAGCCAATCTCAGGTCATACCAGCCCAAGGCTATGTAAAACCAAGGAAGTGCCCTAATATGCTTTGAATGGGAAATAAAGGAATCACAGAAAGTATAAGGACCTTCCATTCCAGCAAAAGATCTTTCAAAGAATAGAATAAGGAAAGTTGATACAAGCAATATTTATATACTGAAATTATTTGAGATGTGACACAACATATTGTAGGTTGGAATACAGAGCTTCTACTGTAGCTGACCCCATGGCTATTGACTTTGATACTGCTAAAATAAGATGTTATTCACACATACAGGTTATATCTGGTACAATTCACAGCCAAATTGATTAGCTTCCAGTAAGAGAAAAAGGAAGAAGGCAAATCCTGCTTTAAATATTCAAGAGTCATTACAGCTTATTTTAAAAATATTCATTTATTTATTTGGAAGAATTAGATATAGAGATCAAGATTGATCAATCAGTTATCTATCTTCCATCTGCTGGTTCACTCCCCAAGTGGCTGCAATGGCCATGGCTGGGCCAGCCTGAAGACAGGAGCCAGGAGCTTCATCCGGGTCTCCCATGTAGATGCAGAGGCCTAAGCACATGGGTCATCCTCCACTGCTTTCTCAGGATATTAGAAGGGAGCTGGAATGGAAGTGGAGCAGTCAGGATATGGAATGGCAGCATTGCAGGCAGAGCCTTAACTCATTATGCCACAATGCTGGTCCCCATTGCAGATTGCAGCTTATGAAGATACTACTTTAGCATGGGCACTGAATCTGTCTCAGCATTTATTCCAAAATCTGTCTTAGCATTTATTCCAGAATACCATTATTCCAGAATTTATTCTAGGCATCTTTTTTTTTATTTAGTAAATATAAATTTCCAAAGTACAGTTAATGGATTACAATGCCCCCCCCCATAATTTCCCTCACACTCGCACCCCTCCCATCTCCCGCTCCCTCTCCCATTACATTCACATCAAGATTCATTTTCAATTATCTCTCTATACAGATCAATTTAGTATATATTAAGTAAAGATTTCATCAGTTTGCACCCACACAGAAGCACCAAGTGTAAAAATACTGTTTCAGTACTAGTTATAGCATTACTTCACATTGGACAACACATTAAGGACAGATCCCACATGAGAAGTAAGTACACAGTGACTCCTGTTGTTGACTTAACAATTTGACACTCTTGTTTATGGCGTCAGTAATCTCCCAAGGCTCTAGTCATGAGTTGCCAAGGCTATAGAAGCCTTTTGAGTTCACCGATTTCGATCTTACTCAGACAGGGTCATAGTCAAAGTGGAAGTTCTCTCCTCCCTTCAGAGAAAGGTTCCTCCTTCTTTGATGGCCTGTTCTTTCTGCTGGGATCCCACTCATTTAGGTTGTTGTTGTTTTTTTTTTTTTTTTTTTTTTTTTGCCAGAGCGTCTTGGCTTTCCATGCCTAAAATACTCTCATGGGCTCTTCAGCCAGATCCCAATGCCTTAAGGGCTGAGTGCTATTTAGGACATCTGCCATTCTATGAGTCTGCTGTGTATCCCGCTTCCCATATTGGATCGTTCTCTCCCTTTTTGATTCTATCAGTTAGTATTAGCAGATACTAGTCTTGTTTGTGTGATTCCCTTTGACTCTTAGACCTATCATTGTGATCAATTGTGAACTGAAATTGATCACTTGGACTAGTGAGATGGCATTGTTCTAGTACTATTCTAGGCATCTTAAGGCTAGAATCCTGTTAAAAGGGATGAATAAATATCAGTTACCGTACACAATGCTCTGCTGGCCATACCTGGGAGTGTAGATGTTTACCACTTAATCAAAACTTGGTCTTTCAGCCAGTAAGATGACTATTGATACTCACAAGTAATAGTAGTCTGTTACTCCTGGACACCAGGTAGTGCCTGTGTGTTCATGAATCCCTTGCCTTGCTCTTTTTCTTACTCTTATTGCCAGTTTTGTGCTTCATCTTCTGCAGATATCATTGCTTATTTTCTCCCTTCTGATTCCAAATATTTTTGCACTTCCTAAAAATGCAAGTTCTATTCATTCTTCATGCTCAGCATAAATCTGAGTTTCCTTCAAAGCATTCTTGGGATCTACCTGTGAATACTGAGTTCTGCTTTTTTTCTGGTCCTCTTGTTACTTTTGGCAGTAAAATACCAGTCAGCATTCACCCATTGTATTCTTATTTCTTGTCTCATTGTATTCTTGTTTCTTGTGTTCACTCATTGAATTGTTTCTTAACTCATCCAATGATTTACTTAATATCAAAACTCACTCATATTTGTCTGATACTTTCATAGTGTCTAGCATCACCATTCCTACACACTTGTTCTATATAACATATACCATATTTGCTTTAAAATAGTCACAGTAGAATTTATTGTCCAAATCAGGGTATTTTGCAATTAAAAGAGGTGTCACTAATAATTATGCTGACTTCCTTTGAAATGCTTCCAAAAATAAGATGGCCTGATGATTAGAGAGGATGTATGAATAGATGTGTGCCAAAACAAGTTGTGATCGCTGTAAAATCATTTGATATTCTTCATAGGTTTGAAAGATTTCATGTGAAAATATTGAATAAGTATAATTATACTGGGACAATACATATAAGCTAAGATGTATGGTCGACATTGGGTCAGAGCTACTGTAGCACTGATCTCAGAGAAGCAGAATTAAGTAGATAAAGGAGAGGAGTGAGGAGGAGGCAGTGTAGCTAAATAAGCAGGCATGGTATAAGCCAGTAGATTAAGACCTTGTGTTAAGAATCTGGGTTTAACATCAAAAGTGATATAGTTCAATTGGTTAGGAGATTTTGGCCATTACATTTAGGATGGGTTGTAAGAAAGAACAGTGATGAAACTTAAAAAGAACACTACTAGTCGAACAATGCCCTATACCTTGTGCGGTTGTGTGAGTGCAGCCTGTTGAAATCCTTGCTTAGTATATACTAAGTTGATCTTCTGTATATGAAGGTAATTGAAAATGAAACTCGATGAAGTGCGGAATGGGAGAGGGAGTGGGAGAGGGGAGGGCCGCGGGAGGGATGGAGGTTGGAAGGGGGAGCCACAACAATACAAAAGTTGCACTTTGTAAATTCACATTTATTAAATAAAAATAAACAAATAATTAAAAAAAGAACAGTGATATAACCACGGAGGAGAATCAACCATGTGGAGTGATTACATTAGCTTCTGACCTTGCACTGTTTATGTGGTGTCAGACCTGAGTGGATCACATGTCCTCAGGAAGCAGAACTTTAGATTTTTGGATTTTATCAGCTATAATTGGCATATCAGGTGGCAGAACCATTTCATTGAAAACCCCCAGAAAATCCTGGCTGGCTGCTTTGTTTTAAATGGAAGATGTGTTTTTGAAAAGGAAATGTGGATTTTAATTATTTTTAAAAAAACAAGCTATATATATATTTTTAAAGATCTAAACCTTTGGCCCTCAACTTAGTTTCACATTGCAGTCATCTGGGTAGTTTCATAAAATCCTGGTGCCTAGGGCCCGCTTCCATAGGCTCTGATTTAATTGATTGTGAAGTGTGGCTTAAGCATCAGAATTTCTGAAAAATCTTCCCTCAAAGTGATTCTAAAGTTTGAGAACCACTGACGTTACTCTTAGAGATGCTGACATACCTTCAGTTGGAAAGAACTCTTTTTTAAAATATTTATTTCTTTTTCTTTTTTTTTTTTTTACAGAGGATCAGTTTAGTATGCATTAAGTAAAGATTTCAACAGTTTGCACCCCCATAGAAACACAAAGTGAAATATATTGTTTGAAAAAAGAAAAGAAAAGAAACTATCAACTCCCAACTTGACTCTCACTGGGATTAAACATGACAATAGGTCTGATCTGATTTCATCATCATTTAAAAAAAATCATCTATTATTTTTCACTTTATGTTTCTGTGTGGGAGCAAACTGTTGAAATCCTTACTTAAGGTATACTAAGCTGATCTTCTGTATATTAAGATAATCAAAAATGAATCTTGATGTGAATGGAAGGGGAGAGGGAGTGGGAAAGGGGAGGGTTGTGGGTGGGAGGGACGGTATGGGGGGGAAAAATAAAAAAAAAAAAGAAGGTATGAAATACTTTGTATTCCTGCCTAACACAATCTGCAAGCACATTCTTCCCATTGACTCTGGAAGGTGGAAATAAATAGTAAAATGAAGGCAAAAAAAAAATAATAAGATAAAATAAAATACCTAAATAATTAAAAAAAAAGATTTATTTATTTATTTGAAAGGCAGAGTTACACAGAGGCAAAGAGAAAGAGAGAGAGAGAGAGAGAGAGAGAGAGAGAGAGAGATGTCTTCCATCCACTGGTTCACTCCCCAAATGGCCACAGTGGCTGGAGCTGGGCTGTTCTGAAATCAGGAGCCAGGAGCTTCTTCCAAGTCTCCCACGTGCGTGCAGGGTCCCAAGGACTTGGGCCATCCTCTACTGCTTTCCCAGGCCATAGCAGAGAGCTGGAATGGAAATAGAGCAGCCGGAACTTGAACCAGCATCCATATTGGATGCTGGCACTGTAGGCAGCAGCTTTACCCACTATGGCACAGCGCTGGCCCCACATTAATAAGACACTTAAAATTTTTTTTTTAATTTTATTTTTTGAAAAGGACTGAAATACAGACAGACAGACAAAATAGAGATCCTTCCATTTGTTGGTTCATTCCCCAAATACTCCAAGCTAAACCTGGGAACCTGAGATTCAGTCTAGATCTGTCTAGATTCAGTCTAGATCTGTCTAGATTCAGTCTAGATCAGTCATGGGTGGCAGGGATCCAAGTACTTGAATACTTGGATGTGCATTAATAGGAAGCTGGAGTCAGAAGCAGAGCCAAAATTCAAAACATGTAATCTGATGTGGGTGTGGGCATTTCAATGGGTATCTTAACTGCTGGGCCAATTGCCTGCTTCTATAAAATTTGTAATATTGCACCATTCTTATGTTCTTATAATAAACTCCACCTGACATTTATGAATTAAAAAAATATTTATTTATTTAAAAATCAGAGTTACACAGAGAGAGGAGAGGCAGAGAGAGGTCTTCCATCCAGTGGTTCACTCCCCAATTGGCTGCTATGGCTGGAGCTGCGCAGATCCGAAGCCAGGAGCTTCTTCTGGGTCTCCCACGTGGGTGCAAGGACCCAAAGACTTGGGCCATCTTGTACTGCTTTCCCAGGCCATAGCAGAGAGCTGGATTGGAAGTGGAGCAGCTGGATCTCGAACCAGCGTCCATATGGGATGCTGGCACTTCGGGCCAGAGCATTAACCCACTGCGCCACAGCGCCGGTCCTGGAAGGAGATCTTAGCCATATAGATAGCTCTTCAAAGAGGCTACAACTTTTATGTGGAAGAAAGGGTTGGGTTCGTAGAGAGGATGTTCATGTTTGGGAGAGAAAGTTGGAGGAAAATAGATTTGTGTGTATTTTTGCTCCATAGAGCAAAATTAAACTACACACTGCTTCTAAATATTTACATATGTTTTGTTCTACCTCTTGCACTTTAGACGTAGTGAAAAATTAGTTATTTCAATGATCATTTTATTATGTAATTTACACTGTTTTTCCATTGTGTATATTTGGATGTTCATTTATTGGATTTTGCCAGATTGAGGTCTACCTGTTGTTTTAGAGCATTACATATCTAATTGAGTCATGTAATACAGTACATCTGTCTCCCGTCATTACTAATGATAAAACATGACTAGATAGGTTGGTGAGAAACACTGTGCTGTCCTGTTTCACCTGTTTGGAGATGTTTTTGGAAGTAGGTAAAAGTAGTTTTTTACTAGAACCTGCCAGCAGGAAGAAGATAGTAAACAGTCTATTCTAGGCACCTGTGCTTTTCTCCTCATTTGATCAATAAGACCAATCACTACTTATGTTATCTATAGCTTATCTATTATGGCCTGCAACATGACATACATATCCTCTTTGCTGAGTCCTGGTATATGTTTGCAGATCATCAGAAACCTGTGACTTGAGTGGTTTAGTCACTTGTCAGGGAGGGATGTTATTGAGTAGACAATATATTTGGTTTGCTGACCTGGGGACCCTGGTTTCAAAGGACATTACTTCTTTCATGTGAAATAGCAACTGGAGTTTTATTATGATTTTCAGCTTTTGGGGGAAACTTAATCATTAGACTGAAAAGTTGCTGTCTGTTATATTGGTGTCCATTTTACATTATCTTTAATCTGCTTAGAAATGTGTTAGATTTATCTTCTCTAAGTATATTTTCAAAGTAATAATCAGCTTTAATGGAATTGGTATTCATATTTGAGAAATTAAAGATTTGGATATTATGAAAACCCACTTATTCTATCTGCTTTTCCTTTTCTCTTTTTACAGCTTGGTTTAGAGTTACTGCTCAAACCTCGAATATCAGGAACCTCTACTTGTAATTGCCTTTGGCTTTATTCAATCTAACTATAATAATTTGGTTTTTATATAAAATATTCAATCATGCTTTACCATATGGTGAACATCATTTATACATAAAAGCTACTTACGATTCTACCTTTGGAAATCGTTAGAGAATCTCAGTAAGGGTTTTCTAGCCATCTGCTTCTCTTTGAAACCTTGTGTTAATGTAGGCATCTGCAGTAGTGACTCTGGGGTTATTAAACTGCACTGTCCAGTTAAATGCCCTTGTGCTTAACTCTCTAGAAATCAGGCTTGCATAAAGAGATCACCTCTATTGCCTTGATATCACTGTGTCCTGCAGTGGATTTTCCAGTTTTATTGCATTGAAATTGTGCCCATATCTAGCATATATATGTGTTTATCTTTCCAAGTTTGTATCTCTCACTAAGAAAGTCAAGTAAAACCAAAAATGGTTAAACAGATTAACTGTGGTACAATTAATTGTCTTATTAAAGTCTATTCTGTTGGAAATAATTCACCCCAGAATTTCTTTATGGAAATCTTCCTAGTATGTTTAAATATAAGTTTATAAATCTGTAATTGACAGGAAATGGAGGGGGTATAAATGACTGCCAGCCAACCAAAGTCCAGAAATAGAAACAAATCATCTCTAATATCATAATATAAATCAATGTTGATATGATTCAATTTACAAAAATTAAGTTTAGACTCAAATTTTCTGAAACACATTTATTGCACAGGATGATTAATATTTGTATTTAGATTAATAGTCTTCATTTTTAATCAAAATTACCTTCTTTAGTTATAAGTTAATTACTTTATTAAGAAAAATGGGTGGTGAGATATGAAGTGGCCCTATTGTTTCTAGACTTCATATCCATTTGTAATCATATGGATACATTTTTATTTGTATTATCCATAAACTCTTCACATTACGTTGGCAATACTCTTAAACAACATATCCACCAGGAAGGAAAGAAACAAATTCAAGGAAATTTTTATGGAATTTTTGTTTGCTTGTTTCACCATTAGCGATCAGTAAAATCACTTATCTATTAAATGGTGAGTAAATTATTCAGTTATGAGAATAACCTTCAAGTACTGGAGTTAGGAGCATCAATTTTGAAATTCAGTGCAGGAAAAAATAACTTCTATAATGAAATAATATGACAGATAGTGATGTTCCTGTAAACCTGTAATTCATGGCACTTTGCACAGCTATTTTGTTCTACTGACTCGATTGGTAACAAACACGAAGAGGTATTTTTCTCATTTTGTCCAGAGTTTTTCCATTCTCTCTATCTATCACTAAATAAAATCTCTGAGCTAAATTATAGGCCCAGGGTAATATTCAGGGTGTAAAAAGAGAGAAAAACAATTTAGTGACAGTTGTGTGATTAAAAACTGAACAAAACTCCTGAGCTTGATAACCACAAAATCTGCTTATTGCCAGCATAATCTGGGCTATGATGAGTTACACTCATATTATTCAATGAGACAAAGGAAGGGTCAACTATGTTTTCCAACACATTTTTCTTGCTTTATAATTTGATATGCTTACTGCTCTTTCCTTGGAGCTTTTTGTGACCTTACTTGTGGGGTATATTTTGAAATAAATACCCATCTGAGCTTTTAGTGTCCTTAAAGGAAGTAAAAGACTTCTTAGACAGCCTTTTCACTTTCCTAAAGGTTGAATGCATTAGTACACATTCAGCTTCATTACATTTCCTTGGCAAATTGTAAATGCCCCAAGGGCATGGTCTCAGTATTTGATATATTTGGAATTTTATAGTATAACTAGGATAGCTTATAGTAAACAGTCAATGTTTACTGAATAACACTGAAAATGTATCACATTGTGTCTGTATAGAACCAAAACCACAGCCAGAAAGCATTCATTGCTGATTTTTTGAACAGTTAAGTCATTCAGTGCTTTGAGATTTGGATTGACTATAACATTCCAAACATACATACTTAGGTTAAATGCTCACCACTTCAGAAGGTACAGGCAGTATTTTAACCCCGAATTTTTGATGGTGCCTGATTTTAATGCCAAAGCAAGTCCTTTGACCATGGTGGTGGAGCCTGAAGGAAAAACTTCTTTTGATATGGCTGTAGAATCTGGCAGGATGATTGACTTTTAGATTTCAAAGACAAGTAGGAAATATGAAAGTAACAATTGAATTTCCAAAAAAAGTGTGGCTTTCGCTGAACACATTTCAATGTCAGTTCTAGTGTCTCTTCTGAATGCAGCTGATCTGTTGGGAATATACCAGTTTAAATGTTGCCCGGTATTCTCCTTATAAGTTTTATAGAAATACAGTCAAACAAACTACTTTCTGCTTAGAATTCTGCTGGAGACCAACTGAAAAGTTTGAGCAGTAGCTGGCATGGTTCATTAGAGGATTTAATTGACCTTGAAATACAATGAGGTGTGTGTGTGTGTGTGTGTGTGTGTATTCATTCTCATTTTGAGGGACTATGTTTACTCTGGGTGCCTCATTTCAGTGTTCTTAATTAGACAGTCAAATATTTTCCAAAGTTATTAATGCTCTTGTGTCCCCTTTTTGAAGCCACTTGTTTCCTTCAGACTTCTTTCAGCCTCTTCTGATTCTGGTTTCTAAATCTTTTTTAAACATGTTTTATTCTTGTACAAAGGTAATTGAAATTGGTTTAGAGAGCTTTTTAAAAACCACTTTTCAAGCTCAGAGTTTACCTCCCTCTGATTGAAAACCACAGTAGAGTAGTGGAGGGAAAGTAAACACTTTGGCTTATATAGTAATAATTACCGCTTTAAAATGTAAAAATTATCATTAATTCAAAGAAACTTCAAATGTTCTCTGGTCACACAGCATAAAATTTTAGGACTGCAAGGGAGTTCCTGTGGTCATTTGGTTTTTCCCTGAGCCTTCTGGAAACTTAATAGCCTCTGAGCTTTCCTTCCACCTGAGGCACAGAAGGATCCTGCTGCTTGCTTCATTGAGCTTGAAAATAGTGGGTGAAAGAAAATCTTCTGCAAACACAGTATGCGAAGTCTTTCATATACAGATAACTTTATAGACTAACTTTCAGTAGATAGTGTGCTTCCTTCCAGTGGACAGAGAAGTTGTGCTCTTCCAACAGCACTCTCTTGTCTATGGCTCCCTTAGACCCAGGGCACATATTTTTCAGATGTCAGACAGGTTCAGAGATACAGGCCCAGGTTAGAGAGCTGAGCAACAGTACCTAAGCCTAAGAACAGGGCAAGCAAACAGCTTTGATCTCATTAATGCCTGCTTGCAAGCAGATAGTAGGGTAAACCACAGGGCAACTGCATTGGTCTCGGGTTAGAGGATGCTCTCTATGATGAGAACCAGAGTGCAAGCCACTGATGAGTCAGTGTGTTTGCTGCACACAAAGCAATCAACTAGTTCGGTAGAGATGGGATCAGGAGCTAGGAGAGAGTGAGACATTGACATATGTGGATGAGGAAAATGTGGACTTAATCCATTTTGAATAAGCTTGATTGGGGGACAAATAGCAAAAATGTCTTTCAGGAGAGAATATTATGAACTGCTGGTTTTGAATACATTTATATATTCATAAAATATTTTCTGTAGATTATTTAAATACTCTGGAAAATGTTTTCTCCAATTTCATCTATATAATTGTTTATTTTTACAAATTTCTCTTGGAAGGGTATGGACATATTAGTAGCATTGACAGACTTCTCAAAGCATAGTAGGTTAACTGTCCTGTTATCTGCATCAAGTAATTTACCTTTTTGTGTTTTCCTAAGATTTATTTATTTGAAACTTACATAGAGAGGGAGAGACAGATCTTCTATCAGGTGGTTCACTCCACAGATGGCCCCAATTGCCAGGGCTGAGACCAGCCAAATTCAAGAACCAGGAGCTACATCTGGGTCTCCCACGTGAGTGCAGAGGCCAAAGCACTTTGGCCATCTTCAGCTGTTTTTCCCAGGCCATAAGAGGGAGCAGGATTGGAAGTGGAGCAGCTGGGACTTGAACTAGCATCTATATGGGATGTCGACATTGCAGGCATTACCTTTACCTGCTATGTCATAACATTGGTCCCTTTTTGTGTGTTTTCAATTGAAATTCTACTTTTTGCTCACAATGCCTGTTAGACTAAACAGTCTATACTGTTGATCTATTTGTATATTATTTATTCATTCACACAAAGAACATTTGTTAAGGACCTAATGAGTGTGCCAGGCACTTTCTAGTACAATTTATTCATTCAATGGATATTTATGGAGCACCTACCTTGCACTGTTAAAAACAGTAAATATAAATTTTTTTGGACATGCAGAGTTAGAGAGAGAGAGAGAGAAAGGTCTTCCTTCTGTTGGTTCACCCCCCAAATGGCCGCTACAGCCGGCGCACTGCACCTATCCAAAGCCAGGAGCCAGGTGCTTCCTCCTGGTCTCCCTTGTGGGTGCAGGGCCCAAGCACCTGGGCCATCCTCCACTGCTTTCCCAGGCCACAGCAGAGAGCTGGACTGGAAGAAGAGCAGCCAGGACAGAATCCGGCGCCCCAACCGGGACTAGAACCCAGAGTGCTGGTGCTGCAGGCGGAGGATTAGCCAAGTGAGCCATGGCACTGGCCAAAAACAGTAAATATAAATATAATATGAAGATTTTTAATTTTCGAATCTTTTAGTCTCCCTTGTCTTTTAAAACTTTTAAATTCTTGTCTAGATGTTATAATTAATTTCAAAATTTTGGATAGAGAGAAGTGCATAGCCCATCCCTATTTTCCTGTTGGACTTTGGTCTTGTTACTTTTTTAAATTTTTTGAACTCTTTATTTGGTTGAGTCAATAAGCCTTTGATTACAATATAACTTAAAATAAATTATCTCAGGACCAACATTTTGGTTCACTTGATTAATCTACCACGTGCAATACCAGCATCCCATATTGGAATACCAATTTGAGTCCCTGCTGGTTTGCTTACTTTCTGCTCTGTATTAATGCACCTAGGAAAGCAGCAGCAGATGACCCAAGTACTTTGGCCCCTACTACCCTCATGGGAGACCTGGATGGAGTTCCAGGCTCCTGGCTTTGACCTGGCTGTTGCAGCCACTTGGGGGAGTGAACCAGCAGATTGAAGATATCTCTGTCTTTCTTTGTAACTGCCTTTCAAATAAAATAATTCTTTAAAAAATGCTATCTCAGAAAATAATAAATAAAATATTTTTTGAAACAGCAAGAAGAGACAAAAATTGTATAGGTCTGCTCCCAGGGAAAAAGCTTTCAGTGTTCTATGTTATATATGTTCTTTGTTATAGATTTATTTTAGACAATCTTAGTTGGAATAAGAAGTCATTATTTACTATTCTAACTGTTGCTTATTTATGGCTAGATGCTGAGATTTATTAAATATTTTTTAATATTTAATCTTAAAATTATCAACTATACAAAATAAATGAAATAGTATATATGGAATCCATTTTAAAAGTGTACACAGGTATGTAGATAGAATGATGTGGATGTTATTTGTAAACATTTAACAGCCTTGATGGGACAATGATAAACAGCTCATGTGGAAGCATAAAGTGACAAGATCTCCCTCACCCATTTCCTAGAAGAAAGTGGTAGGAGAACATCTAGATGGATCAGAAAGAATCTGACAAATGGAAGAAGTTTGTCTGCCCTCTAGTCTGTCATTCCATTCTACCAAAGCTGATCTACTTGGGGCTGAGGGATTGTTAAGCCTCCCTGTGGATTACAAGTGTGCTTTTAACTGTGACTGTTGATGCTGCTGCTACAGACCCCCTTTTGACTTTCTTTTACATGTTTTATTCTGTAAAAGGATTTTTTTTAAAAGAAAGATCCATCTCTAGCTCTCTTTCCATGAATAGGTTACATCAGATTTGTTTTTGCGGGATTGAGTTTTTACCAGTACTTTAGTTGTATTGGAGTCAAATGTTCGCAGGGAGTCCCTGCTGAATTGTAAATGCTCCAATCCCCAGAGTGTAGCTCAGTGCACCTCTGCAAGCAGTCAGTGGTTTTTCATTAAGCAGTGATTTGATTAGATAAAAATAAAAGTTGCTTGAGCATTCATTTTTGCAGCAGTGCATAACAAATTTATGCAAATTCCCGTGCCTATAATCTGCATGCAAAATATAAAAGTGTGATTACCAAGCCATGTGCACCTGTATTGAAGTTTAATCAGGTACAAATATTAATGGAAAGAATAAAGCTTTTAACAAAAGTCACAGCTGTTTGAGGTTTGTAAAATATTGCAAAGAGGGCTTTAGTGTATTAATGATAATTTTGGTGTTTTCAGACTAAACAAAATCTTTTTTTCTAAGGAAATCCCAAACAAGACAATTCTTTAGAGGCACTTGTGAAATACAGAGAAACAAAAATTGAGCTAAATGACTTGACTAATTTAATAGTCAAAGTGTGACCAAACTGTTTGAAATATATAAACTAGTGGGGAGGTCTTTATTAAGATTTTTTTGTATTCTCAAGGACAATTATGATAGTTCTAGGAATAGAGTGAATATTTAGTACCTAGCATAGTGTTTAGCACATAATAGAAACCCAATGAGTGTTCATATACTTCTTCATTCATGTTGATTAATTGCATAAATCATTTTAAATATTGTAAAGTAGTAATATATCAACTTGTAAGTGAGCAGCTATGTTTCATATTTCTCATTGGTAAGGAAGAAAAATAATGGAGTGCTAGAAATAGTACTGGTTACCTTACGTATGTTCTTTTAGTTAATTTATTTAACTACTCATGAATTAATAGTTCACTCTGTGAAATGAGGAAACTGAGCCTGAAATAAGTTGAAAAGTGTATAGAAATTTTATAGGTAGGTTCTGGTCTCTCCTCTGTGTCACAGAATTCATACTATCCCTTTACGTATCTCAAATAATGCAAGGATTATTTTAGGAGGCCAATGGTGTAATTTTTGGTGAACAGTATAAAAAAGATTCTAAATCAGAGCCTCACAAACCTTTGGCACAAGAGTGTGAACTTCTCTATGTAGAGAAGATACTATGGTGGAGTATACTAATGTGTTTCTTGTAATACTATTTGTTTTCTGGTCTTGAATAGTGACTTTAGTGCAACTGGACAAGGTATAGGCTGAAAAGTGATTATCCAATAGTTTTGTACATGTTGTAGTTTTGTGGAGTGGGAACTTTTTTTTCTAAATATTCTTAAAAATTGAACATTACCCCATCTTCATTCATGGAAGGTCTGAAAATTAAAAGCTATAATTTAAGGCTACAAGTTTTCCATTCTAGTTAAAGGTAAGTAATGAGCAAGGAACTCCAGCTCCCTTTCTGTCTGTTTTCAGAGGAAAGAACGGAATGATAAAGGATGATTATTGAGCTCCGGTCACATGTAGTTTTAAACTGTGATAAAACACAATCTATTGAAGTGCACAGAAAGTTAGGATCCTAGGATTAAGATATTCTATAGGCCATAGTAATTCAATAAATTTAGAAAACTGAGATTTTACTCTTCTGTATCCATGCCACTCATAATCTTAATGTATAAGCCCCTTACGGTAAATCTTTATCCTGGCAGGCAAAACTCAAATTAGCTGTCTTCCATTTGTCCCTTCAGATACAGTACTGGCTAGTCTTTAGTAGAAACTCTAACTAGGCTTGAGTGCTTACCCTCTCCTTTTCTGCATGTCTTTCCCCCCTTTTCTCTAATGTGCTTCCTCTACTCTCTTCCATTCTTTACCCCATCCAGATGGGAATCTTTTATTTCAAGGTGCAGCTCAAATCTCATCTCATCCACGGAGACTTTCTTGAAATTTCAGCTCACAATCATCTTATTTTCTTTGTATTTCTGTAAAATTGTTTTATTGCCTTTATGTGTTCTCCCTCCATCCCCCTTTTCTTCCTTTCATCCTTTGAGCAATTACTTATTGAGTCTCTATTAATTAGTACCGTACATACACATTTCTGGAAATACAGTGCATCTTAAGAAGACAAAAACACTGCCTTTATGGAGCTTACATTTAAATGGAACAGGGAGGCACTAGTTAGAGAACCAACAACTTCTCTGAAATAAAAGAGCATGATTTTAGGAGAATGAGTGTTGAAGGGACTGCATAACTGAGAAGAGAGTGCTTCCCTAGGAAGTTATAGAGAAACTAAGGTCTTAAGCTTGAGTAATCATTAACCAGGCTGTGGGGTAGAGCCTGTGAAGAGCACTGGGGGCAAGGGAGTGGCATATAGAAGCGTCCTGTGGTGAGAGAATGAGTGTACTCATAGGACACCCATTTTTTGCTTATACTCTCTCTCCTCAAACATAGTATGATATTTTACAGGAATGATTTATTGTATTTATTTGTACCTAATTCTTTTGAAAGGACTTTAACTATTGAGTCCAAATGCTAGTTGGCCATGAGAGGTTCACTGGTTTGCTGAAGAGTTACACGTTATAGAGACATAGGTCTCCTGTATACCTCCTCCCCTTACCCAGTTTTCTTTCATTGGAATGACTCTTTATGACTGTGTAAATAGTGCATCTCTGGAATAAGCCTCTGCATGTGGGAAATAGTTGAGAAACGCTTTCATTTACGGTTGGTGACTGTGTGATTGTCTGTAGAATAGAAGAGAGCAGGAAGATGTAGAATCAAAAGGTGTTTCATTACATAAAAAATTTTTGTGGGACAAAGTAGCACATGTTAGGGAAGAAATCTGCATGTATAAAGGACCATCAAAACTAAGCTTTAGAATGCATAGAGTAAGGACTAAATATTTGAAGAAAATTTATGTGAAGTAAGACGAAGAACTTTGTAATGATTAGAATTCACTGTCTTGGATTTAATCCTGTTCTAAATAGAATTCTTAAGACCAAAACATAATAACATGGGAATGACTTCGTTGGTGTGACAGTTTTAAAACATGGCTTGGAAATTCTTTTACATTCCAGTTGTCAAAAGATAAGGGTCTATATCTCTTCCACTTGGATCTCATTCACTAATAGAATGCAGTGAAAGTGATACTGCCAGTCCTTGGGCCTAGGTTTTAAGAAATGAAAACTTCCATTTCCACTCTTAGGAAATCGTACTCTTAGAGCTTAATCATCATGTTGTGAGAAAGCCAGGCAGCCCATGGAAAGGCACATATGGAGAATAACCCAGGTCTCCAGGTGAGCCTCTGCAACCAATATATAAGCCATGTGAATAAACTGTCTTCAAAGTAGATTGTAGAATCTCTAGTTGAACCACTCCATCTGATACCTCATACAGCAAAGACAAGCTCTTCCTGCTTGCCAACAATTGCAGGTTTATTAACAAAGTAAATGACATTTTAAAAATTGTTTTTGTTTTCTTTTAAGGTATACAAATTTCATGTATTTCATATACACACATATAAGAACATAATTATACTTCCAACCCTTCCCTCCTTCCTACCCACACTCTCACCCTTCTTCCTCCTCTCTCCACTATGGAATAGTTTCTTCAGGAGTGATTGATAAGCATTATATTTGGGGAGATCATTCAGATATGCTAAGCACTGGAAAGTTAGCAAGAACTCAGCTCTTACATAGGGCCATGGAAAGCAAATTGTGAGAGAAGAACAACTTCATACATTAAAAGAACAACAAAACAAATTCATCAGATGGATCAATTATGGGGGTCCTAGGAAATATAGCAGTGAGGATTTGATTTGGGATAAGTGGGTATAAGATACAGAAAAATACAAAGTACTGTTCATATTCCCAAGGAGTAAGTTAGAAAATGTATAAGAAAGTATAATTTATTTAAGAAATCAGGGAAAATAGGAGAGAGCCGACGACCAGGGCACCAGCAGAGATAAAAGTCCTAAGGTATTTGAATATCTGGTAGGGTCTCATCCTAGATCTGACTCTGGCTTAAAGCTTAGCCTCTGCATGCCTAGCCCATCTACTACCTTACAGGGTCTTGATATACTAGGCAAGCCCCCTGGCGGGCACTGGGATATCTCTTAATACAAAGAAGTTGCGATTCCTTTCAGTCCATGCATATGAACTTGTTTATTAACACCAAGATGGTGACTAGAGTCTTCACCATATTTTAAAATTGTATATCAAATATGAGACTAGAGTTTAAAAATGGAGTTTACTTATGTACACATATAATTCTCCTTCATTTGCATGCAATGTCAGTTTTCCTATGGTATTTTTATGGGGTGAGGATTAAGTCATATAATTTAGAGTCAAAGTTGAGGGTAAAACAGACAAGAGCCATTCTTAATTTGGGAAAGGAAGGATATATGCTCCTTTGAGCTTTTGAATAAAATTGGGATTTTATTAAAATTATTAATTATTTTATTAAAATTATTTAATAATTTTAATAAAATTTATTTATTTTATAAATAAATAAATTTATAAATATATATAAATATATATAAATATAAATATATTTTATATGAATATAAAAATATATATTTATAAATATAAATTTAATAAAATTAATTATTTTATTAAAATTATTAATAATTTTATTAAAATTATTAATAAGAAATTCTGTCCGGTGCCAAATTATTTCTACCTTTGGTGAGCCTGCCTATTTTAACAGGTGAATAAACAGGCTAGATTAAGACAATTACAGATAAAGGGTTAATAACCAGAATCTACAAAGAGATCAAGAAACTCCACAAAAACAAAACCAACAACCCACTTAAGAGATGGGCCAAGGACCTCAATAGACATTTTTCAAAAGAGGAAATCCAAATGGCCAACAGGCACATGAAAAAATGTTCAAGGTCATTAGCAATCAGGGAAATGCAAATCAAAACCACAATGAGGTTTCACCTCACCCCGGTTAGAATGGCTCACATGCAGAAATCTACCAACAACAGATGCTGGCGAGGATGTGGGGAAAAGGGGACACTAACCCACTGTTGGTGGGAATGCAAACTGGTTAAGCCACTATGGAAGTCAGTCTGGAGATTCCTCAGAAACCTGAAGATAACCCTACCGTTCGACCCAGCCATCCCACTCCTTGGAATTTACCCAAAGGAATTTAAATTGGCAAACAAAAAAGCGGTCTGCACCCTAATGTTTATTGCAGCTCAATTCACAATAGCTAAGACCTGGAACCAACCTAAATGCCCATCAACGATAGACTGGATAAAGAAATTATGGGATATGTACTCTTTAGAATACTATACCGCAGTAAGAAACAACGAAATCCAGTCATTTGCAACAAAATGGAGGAATCTGGAACACATCATGCTGAGTGAAATAAGCCAGTCCCAAAGGGACAAATACCATATGTTCTCCCTGATCGGTGATGACTGACTGAACACCAAGAGGGAAACCTGTTGGAGTGAGGTGGACACTATGGGAAATGGTGGCTTGATCAGCATAGCCCTGACTGTTAATGAACAACTTAATACATTATCCCTCTTAGTAGTTTTTTTATCTGTTCTACTTAAAAGGGATAGTGCATAAATGGATTACCATCTTGTTTTCATGTTTGTTTAAGGTTTTTTTTTTAAGATTTATTTATTTATTTGAAAGTCATAATTACAGAGAGAGGAGAGGCAGAGAGAGAGGGAGGGAGGGAGGAATGTCAGTCCTCCATCCGATGGTTCACTCTCCAATTGGTCGCAACGGCCGGAGCTGCAACGATCCGAAGCCAGGAGCTTCTTCCAGGTCTCCCACGTGGGTGAAGGGCCCCGAGGACTTGGGCCATCTTCCACAGCTTTCCCAGGCCATGGCAGAGAGCTCGATTGGAAGTAGAGCAGCTGGGCCTCAAACCGGTGCCCACATGGGATGCCGGTGCCTCAGGCCAGGGCATTAACCCGCTGTGCCACAGTGCAGGCCCCACGGTTTACTTTTTAATTAAGCGAGGCCTTAGGGAGTATAATAGCTTCATTCTTTCATTAGTTCAGGCAAATTCAGTATTAGCTTGATAGGGAAAATGGCTGCCTGGCTAGAAAAAGGCTATGACAGGTACAATTATTGAGATATTTGGAAGAATTGATTCTTCTGAGGACTATGTGATATTTATGTGTTTCTGATGTCTGCTTACTTGTGTGGGTGCTATTCTAAATGGAGTGCCTTACAGATTCCAAACATATGCCACATTCATTTTATCCAGATGATGAATGACTTATTGATAGTCCAGACTTTGTACTATTTGAGACTCCAGTTCTTTTAATAGCCATGGTGTCATTGAGATGAGATTTACTGGGGTAGATTTTATTAATAGGCACTATTCAGTCTTTTATTTGCAATGAAGTCAAAGGGCAGTTGGTGGAGGACAGGGTCAGCTTGAATGACTGATTCCTTGAAGCCTTCTGTGTGATCCCATTTTGGGATCCTGAGAAGAAACAGAAGCCAATTTGGGCATGACGTATTTTGGAAGAGTTTCCATTTGAGGGGTTTGAGAAACTTCTCCAAGTCAGATTCAGGAGGGTTTGCAGGGGGACTGCCAAAATGCTGCAGTGCTGCTGGCAAGAATGTAAACAACAAGCAGATGTTTTAGCAGAGTGGCACCGATTCTGAGAAACTATTTCTGGGCATTCAGTGAGAGAGCCTAGGAAGGAGACTAGCTCAGAACAAAGATGAGAGTCTGACTTGGGCACTTACCTGCCTAAAAATAGACTTAACGAATTTTAGACTTCCTAACCTCAAACATAACTTAAGATTGAGTTACTAATTAATCTCTTGAACTTAACATGACAACTCTGGCAATGTAACTAATTTTATGACAATTTGCTGTTTTTATGGTAATGGTTTGGTTTGGTTTGGCTTTTTTCCTTTTTTTAAAAAAGATTTATTTATTTATTTGAAATTAACAGTTACAGAGAGAGAGAGGGAGAGTTAGTTTCCATCTGCTAGTTCCCTCTCCAGATGGTCATAATGGTCAGGGCTGGGCCAGGCCTAAGCCAGGAGCCAGGAGCTTCTTCCAGGTCTCCCACATGTGTGGCAGGGGCCCAAGGATTTGGGCCATCTTCCGTTACTTTCCCAGGCCATAAGCAGGGAACTAGACTGGAAGTGGAGCAGCCTGGACAGCAACTGGCATCCATATAGGATGACAGCATCTCAGGTGGTGGCTTTACCTGCTATGGCACAATGTCAGCTTCTCCTTTAAAAAAAACGTAATTCTTTCTGTGGCTCTAACAGGTTATCAAAATTTGAATAGTTGCAAAATCAAAGCTGCTTTTATCACAACTGGATGCATGACTTTAAACATATTTATTTTCATCTACTTGAAAGGCAGGGAGGAACAGTGGGAAGGATAAATTATATATAAAATCAATCAATCTGCTCTCCACTGATATGCTCCCCAGATACATGTAGGGGCTGGGTTAGGCTGAAGCTGGGGGCCCGGAACTCCAGTAGGGTCTCCCATATGAGTGGCAGGGACCCGAGCACGTGAACCATCTTCTGCCTCTCAGGATGCATTAGCAGGAAGTTGGATCAGAAGTAGCAGAGCTGGGCATGGAACTGGCACTCTGGTAAGGGATACAGGCATCCCAACTGGCAGCTTAACCCACCACACCACAACGTTCCTACCTACATGCGTTTCGATAAGTGTTTGATCTCTCTAACTCTACTTCCCTCATATGTAAGAGAAAGAGAGTAAACTAGATGATATTTCCTGTCTATTCCAACTCTACAATCACTGATGGAGCTGTACACAAGCTACAGAATCGTGAGTCAGACTGATCTTTACAAATTCTCTCTCCATCCCTGACCACAGATGAAAATGGGAAGAATGTACAACTTCTGAACTGACAGAATATTCTACTGTAATAATAAGGCCAGTCTCTGAGGGCATCATTTCCATGTATATCACTATTCAGAGGCATATTTGCTCAGTGAATATTCACTGAACATAAACTATATGTTAGGCACTATGCTAGGTGCTGTAAATAACACAGTCAAACATATGTATCTTGGTCTCAGAGTTTGACATCTGGTTGAAAACCACAAACGTTAAAATCTGTAGTTACATAATTATAGCTAAGATTAATTACTGGGAAGGAGAATATGGGTAAGCCTGGCCTAGTAGCAGATAGGGTTAGAATGGGATCATGGAAAGCTTCCATGAAGAACCTATCTTCCCAAGCATTTTAGTGTTCCATACTGAAGAAGTCCACACTTAAGACTTGAGTACTGAATTGATTGTTTTTGATCTATTCCATGAACTTAGCTCCTGGCAACACGTTCCTTTTAGTCCAAATGGATTTGGGCTGGAACAAATGGATGAATCAGTGGCAATCGTATTTTTGCATAGAAACAAAACTCATAGAGATCACGTGTAATAACATTTGAGGAACATTTCCATACAACGGTTAATTGGGAATGCATGCCTATTTTTCCTTTTACACAAGGAGCATTTGTAAGATTTGTTAACATTTTATATTTTTGGACTGAGATCATGAGTTTATATAATATAATGATTCAAAAATCTTTTATTATAAATATTTATTTGAGAGGCAGAGTTACAGGGAGAGGGATAGAAAGTGAGGAATTCATTTCTCTGGTTTGCTCCCCAAATGGTTGCAATGGCCAGGGCTGTGTCAGGCTGAAGCCATGAGCTTCTTCCAAGTCTCCAATGTGGGTGCAGGGGCCAAGTATTTGGGCCATCTCGCACTACTTTCCCAGGCCATTAGCAAGGAGCTGGATTGGAAGTGGAGCAGCTGGGACTCGAACTGGCACCCTTTTGGATGCCGCAGCTGGAGGATTAACCTGCACCATAATTCTGGTCCCCAAAATAATTTTTTAAATATTTATTTGAAAGGCAGAGTTACAGAAATAAACAGAGATCTACCATCTTCTGTATCATTCCACAAATGGCCTTAGTGACGGGAGCTGGAACCCCATTTAGGTCTCTCATGTGGATAGCAGGGGCTGAAGCACTTGAACCACCTTCTGTTGCTTTCTCAGGCATGTTAGGAGGGAACCAGATCAGAAATGGAGCAGCCAGGACTTGAACCAGTGCTCATATGGAATGCCAGTGTCACAGGCAATGGCTTAACTTGCTGTGCCATAATGCCAGCCCTCCCAGAGTGGATTCTTGAATGAGACTGCTTATATTCAAATATGTTATTTAATCCTTCTAGAAAATGTGATAATTAGGCAAGGTGGTGCATGTGTAGGGTTTAATACAGTGCCAGGCACCAAGTAAGAGTCAATAAACGTTAGCTATTGCTGCTGTTTGTTACTTTTTAACAAAATCAATAGTAAACATTTTCTTCTCTTTCTGGACATAATATATGAGGAATATATTCAGTAACTGTTCCTCCTTATACTTCCTACCCTAAGTAACAGACCTCAGCTTGAGCATAAATGAGGAGTGGAATCTGCCAAGCCTTCCAGGAAAATGGCAGTGGGAAAGGGGCAATTCCCATGTGTGAAAAGAGGCTGAATATAATGTAGAGTGATCACATAAATGTATCTATTACTGCAAACAGTATGGGCTCACTTGCTATTTAATATTGTTTTGGTGGTAGAGGCAACATAGTGGGGTGTGTGTGTGTACATGTGGAGGGCTCTAATTGAGTTTTAAATTTCCAAAAGGTGTGTGTGTGTGTGTGTATGTATGTATATATTTATTCAAATTGCTTGGAGTTCCCTTTTTGTGACAGGGGACCTGACAACCTTCCTTGAAATCATGGCTATAATTTACCTTCCTAGTACAAGCTTTATACTTACCATGTTTTCAGTATGTAATTACTTATGATGGGAATAATGATCTATTTGAGTCATGGTTTAATGGTGATTGTCACCATCCAAGAAAATATTTAACATTTAACTTGGTATGGTTCTTGCTACATATGCTGTGAGTTTCTGTTACTTATGTGATGAAGTAAAAAGGTACAACTTGCGTTTTCTCCCTCAAAGCAGGTGTGGGTGCATTTTCTTGGAATTAGTAGGTTCAGCATCACCTTCACAATTGAACTTTTACTAGTAACTAAAATTCTTTTGTTTTTTTTTCTTTTTCCTTTTTGCATTTAGTTGGAACATAGTATTTGCACACATTTACAGGGTATAGCATGAAAATTCAATACATGTAAACAAGGTGTAATGATCAAATAATGTTATTAGCATTTCTGTCACAAACATTTATCATTTCTGTTTTTGGAAGCTTTGAGCTTTTTTTTTTAGTTATTTTGAAATATATAATAAATTGTTGTAGATTATAGATACCCTACTCTGCTATTGAATTCTGGAACTAATTGTTCCTATCTGTGTTTACTACCTGTTATCTAAGCTCTTTCTAGCTCTCCTTGTTGCTCTTCTTCCAAGCCTCTAGTGACCACCACTTTACTCTTAAATGCCATGGTAGCAACTATTTTAGCTTTCACAAATGAGTGGTATTTACCAATTTGTGCTTGCCTTGTTTCATTTAATAGGATGTCCTCCAGTTTCATCCATGTTTCTGCAAATGACAGGATTCATTTCTTATGACTGAACAATATTCTATATTATAAGTGCATGGTTGAACATGGTTCTGTGTTGGAGTGTGAAACCCACAAATCGCTCTTTCGGTACTAGTTTCCAAGCCCTTACGATTGATCCATGTCCTATGCGAAGACAGACCCTTTGCTCAGGTCATCATTTTCACATGGATTATAGTTATTTTCACTGCCATCCATAGCTTTGCTTATGTAGCCTATAGACACCACTATGACTTAACTTTACCTTTTTTTGCTGTTTAGATTTTTACAACTGCTTATTTCCTCAAATTGTGTTTTTGCTTTAGCTTAAGGAATAAAGAAATTGAGTTACTTGAAAGCATTCTGCGGATATCGTTTGGTAGCAGTGGATAAATAGAAAATTAAATTACTGATACTACACTTGATCTTAGCCAAAAGGCCGAGAAGCGATGACAATAGGTCTGATCTGATTTCATCATCATTAAAAAAAATCATCTATTATTTTTCACTTTATGTTTCTGTGTGGGAGCAAACTGTTGAAATCCTTACTTAATGTATACTAAGCTGATCTTCTGTATATTAAGATAATCGAAAATGAATCTTGATGTGAATGGAAGGGGAGAGGGAGTGGGAAAGGGGAGGGTTGTGGGTGGGACGGTATGGGGGGGAAGCCATAGTAATCCATTATTCGTACTTTGGAAACGTATATTCATTAAATAAAAGTTAAAAAAAAAAATAACAAAATTTATGTCAAGTTATATATGTTATTTGTACACAAACCTTAATGTTTTAACGTCTTACTTTCCTGTATTTATTAAAAGCAAACTTTTAAATAATGTTTAAAAAAAAAAAAAAAAAAAAGAAAATTAAATTACTGGCCCATGGTCCTAAATAAAATCAGCATTGAGACTGAGGCAAGACTTCTGCACTTCTCACCAATCACCACTCAGATTCACTGCACTAATGAACCCTCTTGCAACAGACTTGTCCCCAGTATTTGTAAGGAGACAGTTAACTAATCAAACAAGGGACTGGTACTGTGGGGCAGCGGGTTAACGCCCTGGACTGAGGTACCAGCATTGCATATGGGCGCCAGTTCTAGTCCTGGCTGCTCCTCTTCTGATCCAGTTCTCTGCTATGGCCTGGAAAAGCAGGCCTTGGGTCCCTGCTCCTGGCTTTGGATCTGCACAGCTCCAGCCATTGCAGCCACCTGGGGAGAGAACCAGTGAATGGAAGACCTCTTTCTCTGCCTTTACTTCTCTCTGTAACTCTGTCTTTCAAATAAATGAAATAAATATTAAAAAAAATCAAACAAAATTATGGTGATTTCAAAAATGTCCATCTCTTTCACATTTTTCTACAAAGAAAACTTTGTGTGGATTAAGGAGATGGATTTCACAATTTTATTCTGATTGGCTCCACTGCTTTTGAATGAAAATGTGACCACTGGGTATTGAAATATAATTTTTTGAAATTGGTAATCAAAAATCTTATTAGCATTTGTGCCCATTCCATGAGAGTTCATAGTACTTTAAAATTAACATTGATTAAATGATGAACTGGCTAGAAAGAGGCCACTTATAAAATTGGGGATAGAGAGTAGGGGCGGTTGTGGTAATTTCTCTGCCAGACTAAAAAGTCTCATTAATGGGTTAAGAGGGGTGGAGAATTCATGAAGGACAGTATCACAGATGATTGCCTCTGTTACAATGAAATTGGTAGGTCAATGGATATTATAATATGTTGTTTAGGATTGTATCTGGTTATATTGTGCTAGTTCAATCCTTTGGATATGGAAATAGTTTAGCACTTAAATGTATTATTTTAATAAGAGACCTATGTGCAATGACATGTTATAGAAGTTGCAAATGTTAGTAGATTAAATTGGATAAGAAATGCAAAGGAGGATTATGCTTACTTACAAATAAAAAGTTGTGTAGTGTCAAACATGAGCTCCATTAGCTAATTGGTAGTATAATATGCTTGTTTTTCTTGAGCACCAGAGAGCAAAACTGAGATGCAGAAATGTGTAGGGTTAAGCCAGCAGTGAGCATTCTATATTACACAACCTGAGTGATCAAAATGGATAGGAAACCAGGACATGATCTACAGCTTGAAATAAATTATTTAAAGTACCATTGCGAAAAACTTATCTAATAATTGATTTTTCCTTCATACATGTTATGTTTTTATGTCATGCCTTACCAAATCTATGAAATGACGAAGGGAACCATACTTGTGGTATCTTCTAATGGACATAATAGGATGGGTCTTGCATTTCAGTGGGGGAAGATATGTCATTACCAAGGTAAATAAAATTTGTAAGTATAGAGTGGGGATGCTAAAAAGTAGGACTTGTGAGGATCTATGAACTGTATGGGTTAACTTTCAGATAAAGGACCTCACGAGAATGCCTAACATGAAGCAAACGAGGGAACAAACCATGAAAATACCTGGGGGAGGCATATTTCAAGTGGAGGGACCACTAGTTGCAAAAGCCCTGAGATGAAAGTATGGCTTGGATATTTGAGGAACAGCAATGAAGCCAGTGTGTTCAGAGGGAAATAAATTTAGATCAAAGTATGAGGTCAGAGAGGTAACCAAGTAGGTACTGATATAAACTGTGGCCTTATATCCAAGAGAAAAAAACAGGAGAGTGAGGGTGTACCTTATATTTTAATGAGGAGAACACTCAGATTGTAGTGTTTCCAACAGACTCAAGATGGCAAAGGAAGAAACAGACCATTTAGAAGGCTGTTGTAATCACCCCAGTGAAAGACAGTGGTGGTGATGGTCACAGTAGAATTCTCAAGATTTTCTGACAGATTGAATGTAGGATACGGGAGGAAGAAATGAAACAAAGGTTTTTGGGCTGATTGACTGAAAGGATGGCTTTGATGTGTTAGTGAGATGGGGAACACTGTGGGAAGAGTTTTAAGGAGCTAAAAAACATCTGTTTTGAACACATTTGGTTAGAGACATCTATTAAATATCAAAAATATTTTATGGGCTTTGAATGTAGGAGTCTGGATCTGAGGAATATGTTTGAAAGCCATGAGGAATTACTATACATAAAATAAAGGAAGCGGTCTGTTGAGAAGAAAACAGGTTGCAAAATAGTATGCCTGTAATTTTTTCCTTGGGAATAAATTGTTTATAAAAAGAAGAATGAGAATATATATATATATATATATATATATATATATATATATAAATGAGAATATATATATATATATATATATACCAAGTTCATCTCTGAGTACTAGGGAATGTTGATAATTTTTATGTTCTGTGTTTTTCAATATTTCACACACTTTTTTAAATGAAAATGGGTCACTTTTATAACAGAAAACGGAATAAAACTATGAATCCTATTAAGAAAATTTTTGTCTATTTCTTCTCCAATGTCTAAAGACATTTATTTTATGTATATACCACCCACCCCTCATACTCACAGATATACTCAGAGTGAAACATGATGACAGAAAGGTTGTTTGGATCAAACTACATATGACATGATTGGACCTTACCATCAAAGATTCATAATACAGATGTTTCTGCCTTTAAATAGGGTCGAATATAACTGGATAAAATGCTCCTGATGGTAAAGAATATGAAGACCTGGGGACAGTTAAATCTAACAGCACTACATCCAACAGGACTAGATTGGGACCCTTGAGGCTGAGTCAAAATCACATCCTTTGGGAAAAGAGAATTAATTGAACTCTTGTTCCACCCACTTGTGACATTCTTTTCCCTGAAGGCCTTTTGCCTTCTTCCTCTAGCAGCTCCAATTCAGGGAACAGGGTATCTGCTAGTTCAGCAAACTACTCTTAAATGTTAATAACTGTATTCTTGGCTAATTTTTTACACATAGGAAAATATAGCATCTGATCATGTTGCATTTTAAAGTTCAGATCATTTTTATTTTCTTTTGGACACAAAAACTTTTCTTTTGCATTCTCTCCCTCTATCCCATTTGACTATGATTTCCCTGCCCCCACTTCTCTGGGGGTGACTGAAACATAGCTGAAAGGGGGCTTTTTTCAAACTTCTTTTGGAAAAGAGAGAAAAGTCAGTGTTTGGCCTGAGGTCAAACAGAGTATTTTAGCTAAGATGCAGGATGGTAGATGCAGCTATGAGTGACTGAAAATGGAATTGAAATGGAAAAGACATTTGCATTTTAAGCTGTAGCATTTACTACTGTGAGTGTTAGCACTTTGTTAAAAGTATGTACATGCATGGTAAGATTTTTTAAGGAGAAAGTTGGAAATTGGTACAGAAATTTATTTTTACATATGCTTGCTTTTCCACTAAATAGTAAGTATAATCCTCTCCCTGGTGATCTGATGATCTACTTCTTTCTTTTCTTCCTAAGAGTGCCTCATTCAACCCCAAAAGTTTTGTTGCATAATTGAGAAATGTTATTCCTTCTTCTGGATTCCAGAGGTCAGACAAGACTTCCTGCAGTATTCTGTTAATTTTGGCGATTTTCATCAGTCAGCATAAGAGATTTACATTTACTCCAAGCCTCCTCAACCACTGCCCACTCCATACACACTTGCAAACACACACACACACACACACACACGCAAGTATGTTAAGAGAAACTTTTGCCTTGTACTATTATAGAGACTGAGTCCCAAGGAGACCCACACAAATGAGGATCTTCAAAAAGTTCATGACAAATGCAATTAAAATGTTTACTTTGTTGCACAACATTGAAAATCAAGTTACAACTTTTCATAATATGCATTTTCTGTGACCTTTTGAAGACCTCTCATATATATGAATTTAAATCAACAGTGTAATCAAAGGCATTAATTTATAAAAATTGTACCTGGAACTAGACTTTGGATCTTACAGAATGAGCATAGGTGCTGAAGTGTTAAGATCTGAGTGTACAATGTTTATTGCAGCTCAGTTCACAATAGCTAAGACATGGAATCAACCTAAATGCACATCAATAGAAGACTTGATAAAGAAATTATGGGATATGTACTCTATAGAATACTACACAGTGGTAAAAAAAATATCCATCATTTGCAGCAAAATTGAAGGAATCTGGAAAACATCATGCTGAGTGAAATAAGCCAGTCCCAAAGGGACAAATATCATATGTTCTCCCTGATCTGTGACCTAAAAGGAAACCTGTTAAAGTGAAACGGACACTATGAGAAAAAATGACTTGATCAGCCCTTGTCCTGACTGTCGAGGAACAACTTAATACTTTATTCCTTATACTGTTTTTTTGTTGTTGTTCTTAATACCATTTGTTGAACTCCTTAATTAACACACAATTGTTCTTAGGCGTTAAATCCAACTGAAAGTTTATCCCTGTTAAAAATAAAAGTGGGAATAAGAGAGGGAGGAGATGTACAGTTCGGCACCTGCTCACTTGTACTTACCCCCAATGGTAAAGCTAGAAATGTGCCATGGACTCCAAATCCTTGTACGTTGGCAGGTACCAATGCAATCTTGCTAGTTAAAGAGTTCAGTGTAAGTTTGTAATTGATCATAACAATAGGATTAAGTGTCAAAGGGATTACATAAATAAGACCAGTGTTTGCTAATAATAATTTTTTTTTTGACAGGCAGAGTGGACAGTGAGAGAGAGACAGAGAGAAAGGTCTTCCTTTTGCCGTTGGTTCACCCTCCAATGGCCGCCGCGGCCAGCGCGCTGCGGCCGGCGCACCACGCTGATCCGATGGCAGGAGCCAGGAGCCAGGAGCCAGGTGCTTTTCCTGGTCTCCCATGGGGTGCAGGGCCCAAGCACCTGGGCCATCCTCCACTGCACTCCCTGGCCACAGCAGAGAGCTGGCCTGGAAGAGGGGCAACCGGGACAGAATCCGGTGCCCCAACTGGGACTAGAACCCGGTGTGCCGGTGCCGCTAGGCGGAGGATTAGCCTAGTGAGCCGTGGCGCCGGCCACTAATAATAATTGATAGAAGTAAAAAGGAGAGAATGATACAACTTTGGAAGCGGGATACACAGCAGACTCATAGAATGGCAGATGTCCTAAATAGCACTCTGGCCTCAGAATCAGCCCTTAAGGCATTCAGATCTGACTAAAAAGCCTATGAGATCATTTCAGGCATAGAAAGCCAAGACACTGTAGCAAAAAAATGACCTAAATGAAAGATCTCTGTGAGATCCCAGCAGAAAGAATGGGCCATCAAAGAAGGAGGTACCTTTCTTTGAAGGGAGGAGATAACTTCCACTTTGGTTATGGCCTTGTCTAAATAAGGTCAGAGTTTGTGAACTCAAGAGGCTTCCATAACCTTGGCAGCTCATGACTAGAGCCTTGGGTGATTACTGACATCATAAATAAGAGTGTCAATTTTAAATCAACAACAAGAGTCACTGTGCACTTACTCCCCATGTAGGATCTCTGTCCTTAATGTGTTTTACTATGAGAATTAATGGTAAAAATAGTCTTCAAACAGTAATTTATACTTTCTGTGTCTGTGTGGGTGCAGTCTGTTGAAATCTTTACTTAGTATATACTAAGTTGATCTTCTGTATATAAAGATAATTGAAGATGAATCTTGATGAAGAATGGGATGGAAGAGGGAGTGGGAGATGGGATGGTTACAGGTGGGGGGGGAGGTTATGGGGGAGAAAGCCAATGTAATCCAAAAGTTGTACTTTTGAAATTTATATTTATTAAAAGTTATACATTCAATGCAATACCAATCAAGATACCGAAGACCTTCTCAGATCTTGAAAAAATGATGGTGAAATTCATAGGGAAACACAGGAGACCTCGAATAGCTAAAGCAATATTGTACAACAAAAACAAAGCTGGAGGCATCACAATACCAGATTTCAGGACATAATACAGCCTAGTTGTTATCAAAACAGCATGGTGCCAGCACCGCGGCTCACTAGGCTAATCCTCCGTCTTGCGGCGCTGGCACACCAGGTGCTAGTCCCGGTCGGGGTGCCGGATTCTATCCCGGTTGCCCCTCTTCCAGGCCAGCTCTCTGCTGTGGCCAGGGAGTGCAGTGGAGGATGGCCCAAGTCCTTGGGCCCTGCACCCCATGGGAGACCAGGAGAAGCACCTGGCTCCTGCCATCAGATCAGCGCGGTGCGCCGGCTGCGGCGGCCATTAGAGGGTGAACCAACGGCAAAAAGGAAGACCTTTCTCTCTGTCTCTCTCTCTCACTGTCCACTCTGCCTGTCAAAAAACAAACAAACAAAAAAAAACAGCATGGTATTGGTACAGAAAGAGATGGATAGACCAATGGAACAGAATAGAAACACCAGAAGTCAATCGAAACATCTACTGCCAACTTATATTTGATCAAGGATCTGAAACCAATCCCTGGAATAAGGACAGTCTATTCAATAAATGGTGCTGGGAAACTTGGATTTCCACGTGCGGAATCATGAAGCAAGACCCCTACCTTTCACTTTACACAAAAATTCACTCAATATGGATTAAAGATTTAAATCTATGACCCGACAACATCAAATTATTAGAGAGCATTGGAGAAACCCTGCAAGATATAGGTACTGGCAAAGACTTCTTGGAAAATACCACAGAAGCACAGGCAGTCAAAGCCAAAATTAACATTTGGGATTGCATCACATTGAGAAGTTTCTGTACTTCAAAAGAAGCAGGAAAGTGAAGAGGCAACCGATAGAATGGGAAAAAATATTTGCAAACTATGCAACAGATAAAGGGTTGATAACCAGAATCTACAAAGAAATCAAGACACTCCACAACATCAAAAAAAAAAAAAACCCCACTTAAGAGATGGGCCAAGGACCTCAATAGACATTTTGCAAAAGAGGAAATCCAAAGGGCCAACAGACACATGAAAAAATGTTCAAGATCACTAGCAATCAGGGAAATGCAAATCAAACCACAATGAGGTTTCACCTCACCCTGGTTAGAATGGCTCACATACAGAAATCTACCAACAATAGATGCTGGCGAGGATGTGGGGAAAAAGGGACACTAACCCACTGTTGGTGGGAATGCAAACTGGTTAAGCCACTATGGAAGTCAGTCTGGAGATTCCTCAGAAACCTGAATATAACCCTACCATACAATCCAGCCATCCCACTCCTTGGAATTTACCCAAAGGAAATGAAATTGGCAAACAAACAAGCTGTCTTCACATTAATGTTTATTGCAGCTCAATTCACAATAGCTAAGACCTGGAACCAACCCAAATGCCCATCAAGAGTAGACTGGATAAAGAAATTATGGGACATGTACTTTATAGAATACTATACAGCAGTCAAAAACAACAAAATCCGGTCATTTGCAACAAGATGGAGGAATCTGGAAAACATGCTGAGTGAACTAAGCCAGTCCCAAAGGGACAAATATCATATGTTCTATGACCCTGTCGGAATAAGATCGAAGTCGGCGAACTCAAAAGGCTTCCATAGCCTTGGCAACTCATGACTAGAGCCTAGGGAGATTACTGATGCCATAAACAAGAGTGTCAAATTGTTAAGTCAACAACAGGAGTCACTGTGTACTTACTTCTCATGTGGGATCTGTCCTTAATTTGTTGTCCAATGTGAAGTAATGCTAGAACTAGTACTGAAAGAGTATTTTACCTTTGTGTTTCTGTGTGGGTGCAAACTGTTGAAATCTTTACTTAATATATACTGAATTGATCTTCTGTATATAAAGATAATTGAAAATGAATCTTGATGTGAATGGAATGGGAGAGGGAGCGGGAGATGGGAGGGGTGCAAGTGGGAGGGAAATTATGGGGGGGGGAAAGCCAATGTAATCCATAAACTGTACTTTGGAAATTTATATTTACTAAATAAAAGGGAAGAAAAGTTTTCTAAAAAGAAGCCAGCAACTTGCAGGCAGTCCTCTATACGATCTACATGCCAGGTTACTTCAGAAAGTTTGTAGAAAAAAATAGAATTGAAAAATAAGTTTATTGGGCTGGCGTTGTGACACAGAAAGTTAAGCTGCCTTCTCTGACATTGACATCCCATATGAGTGCTGATTTGAGTCCCTGCTGCTCCATTTCTGGTCCAGCTCCCTACTAATGTGCCTGGGAAAGCAGTGAAGATGGCTCAAGTACTTGGGCCCCAGCACCTATGAGCGAGACTGATGGAGTTCCTGGTTTCTGGCTACAGGCTGGCCCTGCCCTGGCAGCTGCTGCCACTTAGGGAGTGAATCAACAGATGGATGAGACCTCCCTCCCTCCCTCTCTCTCTCCCTCTCTCTCTCCCTCCCTCTCCCTCCCTCCCTTTCCCCCTTTCCCCCTCTCCCCCTCTTCCCCTCTCACCCTCTCACCCTCTTCCCCTCTCACCCTCTTCCCCTCTCACCCTCTCCTTCCTTCCTCCCTCCCTCCCTCCCCTACATGTCTCCCCTCTCTCTTCTCTCTCTCTCCCCTCTCTCTCTCTGTCCTCCCTCTCCCTCTTTGTCCTCCCTCTCTCCCTTTCTCTCTCCCTCTCCCTCCCTCCCTCTCCTCTCTCCCTCCCTCTCTCTCTTTCTCCCTTTCTTCCCTCCCTCCCTCTCCTCTCTTCCTCCCTCTCTCTCTCCCTCTCTCTCTCCCTCTCTCTCCCTCTCTCTCTCCTCCCTCCCTCCCCCTCTCCTCTCTGTGTAATTTTCAAAAGTAAATAAAGAAATCTTTATGGAAAAGGAAAAAAAAGATCTGAGTGTAAATCTTGAATCTTCCACTTGCTAGAAGAGCACCCGTTGGGAACCCACATAAGCAGCTTTTTAACTCTTACATACTTGTTAAGCCTTACATACTTGTTCTAATCCTAACCAGCATGATGGATATTGACTGAGTTTGGTTGTTTATTGTTTAGACTGTGTTTCCTGCCTAAGTAATTAGCATAATACATGATTTGGGGAGCTTTTAAAAGGGTTAAATAAGAAAATGAATACAATGTATCTAGGACCAATATTTGAGACAAATGGTTTTCGAGGATACTCTAAAAAGTTTCTAGAAAGTGGAATTTAAAAATAAGCTTATTTTTATGCAAAAAAAGTTGAAACCATGTATAAAGAGATTTCAAAAAGTTAATGAAATGTCTGAATATTTCATATATATGAAATAACTGCATGGATTTCAAGCTTTCTGCAGCAAAACAAATCTATACTTAATTCTGTTTTCTACATACTTTGCAGATTATCATGTTAAAATCTTTAATCTCTTATTGTTTCTCTTACCTTGATTCTATATAGGACAAATATTCTTTGTATTAACAATATTTAAGTTATACAAGTTTTATATAATTCATATAATACAGATTAGGAACTTAATTGCTCTTCACCCCCACCCTCCCTCCCACCCCTGCTTCAACCCTTCCTGCCCCTCCCTCTTGGATTCCCACTCTCAATTTTTACAATGATTTAATTTCAGTATACTTAATGTTCGTATAGTTGACACAACTCTAAGTAAAAAAAACTAAACAGAACACTTTCTCAATGGAAGAGACAAGAGCTATAAACAATTATCGATTCTCAGAGTGTCTATTTCATTCCAATACATTACATTTTGGGTACTCTATTAATTACTTTGGATCAGGGAAATCATATGATATCTTTTTGAAATTGGCTTATTTCACTAAGTATAGTGGTTTCCAGTTGTGTTCATCTTGTTGCAAAAGGCATTTCATATTTTTAGCAGCTGAGTAGTACTCCATAATGTATATCCATTCAATAGTTGATAGACATCTGGGTTGATTCCATATCTTAGCTATTGTGAATTGTACTGCAATGAACATGGGGGTATAGTTAATGCTTTTATATACCAATTTCTTTTGGTTTGGGTAAATTCCCAGGAGTGGGATGGCTGGGTCATTTGGTAGGTCTATATTCATTTTTCTGAGGTATCTTCATACTGTCTTCCATAGTGACTGCACCAGTTTACATTCCCACCAACAGTGGACCAGGGTGCCTTTTTCCCACATCCTAGCCAGCATTTGTCATTTGTTGATTTCTGTATGATAGCCATTCTTACGGGGGTGAGGTGAAACTTCATTGTGGTTTTGATTTGCATTTCCCTGGTGGCTCGTGATCCTGAGCATTTTCTCAAGTGTCCGTACAAATACTTTTTAATCTGTGACAACTGTAGGCTTTCAATAAGTCAAGCCAACTCTGCAGTAGGAGATAAAAGGTAGAATTCCTGAGTTAAGCTATCAGTTGAATAACAGTAATTACTTAAATAAGTAAACCAGAGGAAGAGTTTGAGAGGTAGCCAGAAGAATCTGTGTCATTTCTTGAGCAATTAAAAAGTCTTTGGAAGCTCATATGAGGCATAACGGATTATGCAAGGGTCTTCAAAAATCTTATGGAAAATGTATATATTGAAAAACTATTCATAGATTTCAAATATTGTTGCAACAAAATGAACTTACATTTAATTCAATTTTTCCACAAACCTTTTAAAGTAACTTCATACTATGTCACTGAGGATATGGGAGGGAAGCACAGCAAAAAAATTCTTTAGGTGAGACATAAGACACTGCTGCATGTCACCAAAATAAGAATAACTTGGTTCTATTTCTACAAGGAACTTAAACATCCCATACTCATTTTCTAATTTTGTCTTCATTTTAGTTACTATGATGAGGAAGGGCATCATAGTGGTTAAGAGTCTGGACTTGGCAAACAAATGAGCTAGATTCAAAGATGGTTTATGTTGCTTACTATCTGCATGACCTTAGAAAAGACATTTAACCTTTCTTCTTGATTTGTGAAATAAGAATAAGAATACTGTCTACCACATAGAATTTCAGTGATTGAATTAACTTTTGCAAAGTGCTTTGAATAGCATATAATACAGTATTCCCTATGTCAACATTTATAAAAATAAAAAAGTAGAAGATATTTAAATGCTTATTGCCTGATTTGATCAGTTTATGCTGTATAAGCGTTAGAATATTGTACTGTATCCCATAACAAAGTACCACTATTACATGTTAATACATTTTTGAATAGTGAAGGATATGTTGGAAAGATTTGGTTTGTAGATACCACCTGATGTCAAAGGATATAAGATTTCATTCTTCATTCTCTCTCATCCCCCATTAGTTTAGCAAAAGTCTCCCTGTTACAGTTAATTACCAGATTTCAAGGAGCTCATACATTTGATGATTTGCAGTTTATGTATGTATGTGTGAAATTGGCTTCCCTCTCCTGGTTTCATTGGTAATATAAGAAAAAGAATAGATAAGGTCTTTGAGTACAGAGAGGGGGAGAAAATCCAATTGTTTGGTGAATTTTCTGAATTGGTCTGGATTTCAAAAGAAAAGTCCTGTTGAGCTTTTGCCTAAGGAACTCTTAATATGGTAGTATTCTTAAAATGTTCTACCACGCATTTTTCTTGATGTGGAGTTAAGTTTCTTGTGATAAACATGTAAATAAAGGCCATCACCTGGGCCAAGAACTTAACAGACATTTTTCAAAAGAGGAAATCCAAATGGCCAACAAACACATGAAAAAATGCTCAGGATCCCTAGCCATCAGAGAAATGCAGATCAAAACCACAATGAGGTTTCACCTCACTCCAGTTAGATTGGCTTACATACAGAAATCAACCAACAACAGATGCTGGCGAAGATGTGGGGAAAAAGGCACACTAATCCACTGTTGGTGGGAATGCAAACTGGTAAAGCCACTATGGAAGACAGTTTGGAGAGTCCTCAGAAACCTGAATATAGCACTACCACAGGACCCAGCTATCCCACTCCTTGGAATGTACCCAAATGGAATTAAAGGGGGGAAAAAAAGAGCCATTTGCACCTCAATATTTGTTGCAGCTCAATTCGCAATAGCTAAGACATGGAATCAACCTAAATGTCCATCAACGGATGACTGGATAAAGAAATTATGGGATATGTACTCTATGGAACACTATACAGCAGTAAAAAACGATGAAATCTGGGCATTTACAACAAAATGGAAGAATCTGGAAAATATCAGGCTGAGTGAAATAAGCCAGTCCAAAAGGGACAAATATCATATGTTCTCCCTGATCAATGGCAACTAAACGAGCTCTAAAATGATACCCATTGAAGTGAAATGGACACTATGAGAGACAATGACATGATCAGCCCTTGTCTAGACTATTGAGGAACAACTTACTATTTTATTCCTTTTAGTAGTTGTTGTTGTTGCTCTGTTTGTTCTACTTAATACCACTGGTTGAACTCTGTAATCAATACACAATCATTCTTTAGGCATTTAAAATTAACAGAAAAGTGATCTCTGTTAAATATAGGAGTGGGAATAAGAGAGGGAGGAGATATATAGGTCGGCACATGCTCACTCGGACTTACCTCCAATGGTGGAACTAGAAATGTGCCAGGGGATTTCAATTCAGTCTTATCAAGGAGGCATGTACCAATGCCAGCGCACTTGGTAAAGTTATAAGTATAAGTATACAACCGATCAAAAAGATAGGGTAAGTGTCGAAGTGATTTCACAAATAAGACCAGTGTAAACAAATAATGAAGGATAGAATGAAAAGGGAGAGAATGATCCTGCGGGGGAAGCAGGACACACAGCAGACTCATAGAATGGCAAATGCCCTAAACAGCACTCCGGCCTCAGAATCAACCCTTGGGGCATTCGGATCTGGCTAAAAGGCCCATGGGAGTCTCACAGGCATGGAAAGCCATGACACGGTGGCAAAAACAACCTAAGTGAAAGATCCTGGTGAACAAGACCCCAGCAGAAGGAACAGGCCATCAAGGAAGGAGGCGCCTTTCTCTGAAGGGAGGAAGGAACCTCCACTGTGATATGGCCTTGACTAAACAAGTTCAGAGTCGGTGAACTCAAGGGGCTTCCATAGCCTAGACAGCTCATGGCAAGAGCCTCAGGTGATTGCTGACGCCATAAATAAGAGTGCCAGTTGTTAAATCAACAACGGCAGTCACTGGGTACATGCTCCCCACGTAGGATCTCTGTCCTTAATGTGTTCTACTATGAAATTTAAAAACAACACTACTAGTCGAACAATACCCTATACCTTGTGCGGTTGTGTGAGTGTAGCCTATTGAAATCCTTGCTTAGTGTATACTAAGTTGATTTTCAGTATATGAAGGTAATTGAAAATTAAACTCGATGAAGGGTGGGATGGGAGAGGGGAGGGCTGCGGGAGGGAGGGAGGTTGGGGGGGGAAGCCATAACAATACAAAAGTTGCACTTTGTAAATTCACATTTATTAAATTAAAAAAAAAATAAAGGCCATCACCTCCTACTCCCCCTACTGGGGCCACTGATAAAGGGTTAGCATGATCAATCCTTGGAAACACACACAATGACCCTGCATATGTTTCCATGACTTGTATTTTAGATTTATCTCTGCTATATCTGAGGACAATTTCACGGCTCTCCCATGAAAATGGGAGAATGACCACTTAATTGCAATAGTGGGAGTGAGAAATTTTACTTTGTCCTGTACATCTTTGCAGCTGTAATAAAAATAAAGCCATTGGAATATCTTGAGTATAACTGGAAATTGAAATACTTTCCTCAGTAGTTTTGATCTTGAAGACCTAAACTCACCATGCTTTTGAAAATATATGTTCTTTCTTGGAATTTACCCAAAGGAAATTAAATTGGCAAACGAAAAAACTGTCTGCACATTAATGTTTATTGCAGCTCAATTCACAGTAGCTAAGACCTGGAATCAACCTAAAGACCCATCAACAGTAGACTGGATAAAGAAATTATGGGATATGTACTCTATAGAATACTATACAGCGGTAAAAAAAAAAATGAAATCCGGTCATTTGCAACAAAATGGAGGAATCTGGAAAACATCATGCTGAGTGAATTAAGCCAGTCCCAAAGGGACAAATATCATATGTTCTCCCTGATCGGTGACAACTGAGCACCTAAAAGGAAACCTGTTGAAGTGAAATGGACACTATGAGAAATGGTGACTTGATCAGCCCTTGCCCTGACTGTTGATGAACAACTTAATACTTTATCCCTTTTAGTATTTTTTTTGTTCTACTTAATACTATTGGTTGAACTCTGTAATTAATACCAATTATTCTTAAGTGTTGAAACTTAACTGAAAAGTGATCCCTGTTAAATATAAGAGTGGGAATAAGAGAGGGAGGAGATGTACAATTTGGGACATGCTCAATCGGACTTGCCCCAAATGGTAGAGTTAGAAATGTGACAGGGGATTCCGATTCAATCCCATCAAGTTGGCATGTACCAATGCCATCTCACTAGTCCAAGTGATCAATTTCTGTTCACAATTGATCATAATGATAGGACTAAGAGTCAAAGGGATCATATAAACAAGACTAGTGTCTGCTAATACTGATAGAATAAAAAAGGGAGAGAATGGTTCAACATGGGAAGCGGGATACACAGCAGACTCATAGAATGGTGAATGTCCTAAACAGCACTCTGGCCTCAGAATCAGTCCCTAAGGCATTCGGATGTGGCTGAAGAGCCCATGAGAGTATTTCAGGCATGGAAAGCCAAGACACTGTGGCAAAATAAAATGAAATGACCTAAATGAAAGATCTCTGTGAGTGAAATCCCAGTAGAAAGAACAGGTCATCAAAGAGGAGGTGCCTTTCTCTGAAGGGAGGAGAGAACTTCCACTTTGACTATGACCTTGTCTAAATATGATCAGAGTCCGTGAACTCAAAAGGCTTCCATAGCCTTGGCAGCTCATGACAAGAGGCTACGGAGATTACTGATGCCATAAACAACAGTGTCGAATTGTTAAGTCATCAACAGGAGTCACTGTGCACTTACTCCTCATGTAGGATCTCTGTCCTTAATGTGCTCTACATTGTAATTTAATGCTATAACTAGTACTCAAACAGTATTTTTCACTTTGTGTTTCTATGTGGGTGCAAACTGTTGAAATCTTTACTTAATATATACTAAACGGATCTCCTATATAAAAAGATAATTGAAAATGAATCTTGATATGAATGGAAGGGGAGAGGGAGTGGGGGAGGGGAAGGTTGCAGGTGGGAGGGAAGTTATAGGGAGGAAAACGCCATTGTAATCCATAAGCTGTACTTTGGCAATTTATATTCTTTAAATAAAAGTTAAAAAAATATGTTGTCTTGTTTCTGACCATCAATGATTCTTTCTGAAAAGCATTGACCTTTCATAGCATAGCATCATTTTTTATTTTTTGACAGGCAGAGTGGACAGTGAGAGAGAGAGAGAGAAAGGTCTTCCTTTTTGACATTGGTTCACCCTCCAATGGCCGCCGCGGCTGGTGCGCTGTGGCCGGCGCACTGCGCTGATCCGATGGCAGGAGCCAGGTGCTTCTCCTGGTCTCCCATGCAGGTGCAGGGCCCAAGGACTTGGGCCATCCTCCACTGCACTCCCGGGCCACAGCAGAGAGCTGGCCTGGAAGAGGGGCAACTGGGACAGAATCCGGCGCCCCGACCAGGACTAGAACCTGGTGTGCCGGCGCCACAAGGCAGAGGATTAGCCTATTGAACCACGGCGCCGGCATCATAGCATCATTTTTAAAGATGTGTTTATTAGAAAGGCGGGGGTGGAGGAAAGGAGGGAGGGAGAAGGAGAGAGTGAGGGAGATATCTTTCATTTGCTGGTTCGCTCCCCAAATGGTCACAAGGGCTGAGGCCAGGCCAGGCACAAGCCAGGAACTTCTTAATACCCCACATGGGTGTAGGGGCCCAATCAGTTGGGACATCCTCCGATGCCTTCCCAGGTGCATTCGCAGGGAGCTGGATCAGAAGTGGAGTAGGGGCCGGCGCTGTAACAGTGGGTAAAGCTACTGCCTGCAGTGCCAGCATCCCCTATGGGCGCCGGTTTGAGTCTTGGCTGCTACACTTCTGATCCAGCTCTCTGCTGGGAAAGTAGTGAAAGGTGGCCCAAGTTCTTGGGCCCCTCCACCTGCGTGGGAGACCCAGAGGAAGTTCCTGGCTTCAGATTGGCACGGCTCCGGCCATTGCAGCCAACTGGGGAGTGAACCAGCAGATGTAAGACTTCTCTCTCTCTGCCTCTCCTTCTCTCTTTGTGTAACTATTACTTTCAAATAAATAAATCTTAAAGTGGACCAGCCAGGACTCGAAGTGGCTCCCAGATGAGATGCCATCACTGCAGATAGAGGCTTAATCTTTTATGCCACAACGTTAGCCCCAGCATAGCATCTTGGTGAATTATTTCAAAGCTCTGTCAAACTGTTTTCCAAATCTCTAGCAATCCACCAAGGGCATTCAGGTCCTTCTTTTCAGCCTGGTCTCATGTGTGTGTGTGTGTGTGTGTGTTTACTGGGAAAAGTATATTAGTATGTGAAAACTGATCCTCTATATTAGTGTGGACAGAAGGATCTTGGAGGCTCACCAGGTATTGGCCAGTTAATTGGAAATCAAATGAGTAAAGCACTTTATCAAGTATTTGTAGTAGCACTTGTAATTAAATCAATATTTAATTAAGGAGAAAAGTGTTAGAGGGAAAAATGACTCAATTTGCCCCACTGAACTAGAAAAGCCCTGTCACAAAGGATGCTATCCAAGATACCAAGGATTATAATCTCAAATTTCAAGGCTTCAGTCATTAAAAGTATAGGGTAGAAATCCTATGACCTCCAATTAGAATAAGTCCTAGGTAGCAAGCCCTTTCTTCCTGCCTTCTGTTAGATATAGAACTTTCCCCTTCTGGGTTCTGTTGTCACTGGTTTTTGGACACTTTTCCCATAGTATGAAGTCATCATCATGATTAACATTGTTGAATATCTACTAGACACTGTTCTGAGTATTGACTAATACAACCCTGAGGTATGTTCTCTTAGTATTCTCATTTGGAGACACAATGTGCTCAAGGCTTTCCAGCTTGTAAATGGTGTAGCCAAGATTTAAACCTAGGAGAACTGGCTCTGGATTTCATTATTATAACCACTATGATATCAAATATCAACCTCAAAAGATATATATGAGAAAATGATATCAGTAAACCGTTGTTTTCAGACCAATGCCCGTTTTTGATTCTTGCCTTGTTTTTTAGTAGAGCATTGAGCATCAACACTATGCCAGATAACAGTTGGGTAACCCAGGTTGCACATTTGAAAGTGTGGACTGTTGACTTGGAACTGACATGGTAGATATCAAGTAAGTAACCTTAGCAGGTGATATTTGGATGGAAAATAAATGCTTGCGAGCTGTACCCTGGGTTCTCCACTCACCCATCAGGATTCATCTTGACATTTCTTTAGTGTGAGATATATTTCCTGTTTTTTAAAAAACCTAATATATTTCAGGAAGTTAGAACCAGTGAATTTCTTTAAGTTTTTATTTAATGAATGCATGTTTTCATAGATAAAACTTTAGGAATATAGCGGTTCTTTCCCCCATATCCACCCTCCCAGCCCAATTCCCATCCCACCTCCTTCTCCCTCTCCCATCTCCTTCTGCAGTATGGCTCATTTGTAGTTCAATTTTATATACAGAGGACCAACTCCATGTTAAGCACAGATTTCAACTGTTTGCACCCCCCCACACAAAACATATACAGTACAATTTGAGAAAAAGATTTGTAGTCGATTCTCATAGTATAACTCATTAAGGATGGAGGTCCTACATGGGGAGTAAGTGCACAGTGACTTCTGTTGTTCCTTTAACAATTAACACTCTTCTTTATGACGTCAGTGATCACCAGAACCAGAGAGTTTCTCATGGCCATCTATCAGGTGCAGCATCAGATGCTGATTTGGCAGGGTTTTTTCCTTGCCATTTCAAAGCATGAGAGGACTCCAAACTGGATTTTGGGTGGAGTGTCCTTGGAAGTTGTTCCACGTTCTAATTGTGATTTCTTTTACATTGCATCTTGGCATAATCCCTTTGAGTAAAAGGGAACTTTTCTAATGTCTGTTCTTTAATTTAGAAACAACCCAAGTGATGTTTTTCAACTTATCTCCAAAATGGAAAATACATTTGCCTAGGAAACCAGGAGTTTCTAATGAAAATGCTGACACAATGTCATTAATGAGACAGCCTGACTTTCAGTAAAGTAGTATTTTTTGTGTGTCCTGTAAAGTACCAAGCATTTGCTTGTGAGCAATGTATTTAACACATTTTGCGTTTCTTTACAGCTAAGCTGAATGCACCTGGGGACTAATGAAACTTCAGGTAACACAGGCAAAAAGTTTGAAACAAGGTGTTTTTATGTGAATCCATTTTGTGAGCATAATAGAAGTCAGAGTACAAATTATAAGCACCATTGAAAACAACGTGGTGACAAGATATTTTTGAATGGTGCAAAGCCTACTCACATGTCTCTGTGCAATAAGTGGGGCTGTAAACGAAGACCAGGTAGTAAATCAAGTGGCAAAGAGATAAACTATAATTGAAGCTAAGGGGAAAAAACTTATATTTCAACATCTAAAATAGTGGCCAGGAATCAGAAGCCAAAGGAGATGTCAATCCCAGGTAGACATAGTGGCAAGATTGACAAAAGGAAAGAAATCATTTTTTTAAAACTTACAAATAAAATCATATGTACTTATTATATACAGCATGGCATTTTGAATTATTTACACATTGTAGAATGGTTCAGTCGAGCTAACATATTACCTCACATATGTACTGTTTGTGTGTGTGGGTGGGGGGGTAAGAACATTTAAATCTATTCCTAGCAATTTTCAAAGCATAATACCTTGTTGTTAACTATAGTCACCATGTTGTCCAATATGGTCTGTGAACTCATTCTTATCTAATTGAAAAAGCATTATTATTAGAAACACCTCACTAGTCTCCCTGTCTCAAATTTTTCCTCTACCCTAATTTTCTCCATTGCTATCAAAATCCTTCCTGAAGACCATATAAAATGGTATATTTTCCCTACTCAAAAACATTCATGGATTTCTTATAGTCTAGTGAAAAGGGTTTGAATTTCGTTTCATGATCTGGGTCCAAATACCTTCTTAGGCCTTCTATAGTATTATTTCTATTTCTAGATAACCCAAACCTATGCTCAGTGGTTATAAACTGGGACTGTTGGCATTTGGAGTTCTATTGGGGGTATTTTGGAATGTCAAAATAAGTGATAGATGATATGGGTATTTAGTGATCTGGAGCAAGGGATGTCAAGTATCTTGAACTGAATGAAAAAGACCCTTGCCATTTCAGAATTGTCTGACCAAAAATGCCAGCAGAACCCATATTGAGAAACTTTAGGTTTCTATCTAAACTGGATTGTTTTTGGGTCTCCAGAATTGCTATGTGGTTTCCCAGGAATGTACCCTTTTTTCTCCCTTCTTTTTGCTAATCTTGCTTCTGTATTCAGCATCACCTGTCATATTCCATCAGTCTTCAGAATTTAGCTCTTCTATTGGACGTATCCAGTCCACTGACAAATGTATCCTCCCTCTGTCGTACCAGAGTTGCTGAGCATTATGTGGTGTTGGAGAAAAAGTACTAATATGAAAATAAAGAGACCCACGTTTTTGCTTGATATTGCCACTAACTAAATGTCGAACATGGGACACATAAATTATTTTCTCTAGGCCTTAATTTGTTTATGCACAAAATGAGGAGGTTAAAAAAAAAGAGAAGATTGAACTACAAACTCCTTAAGATTCCTTTAACTGCTTATTTTCACTGAATACTCTTATCACATGTAACTATTTTAGTCATTGTCTAGGATATCTTTGATCTCTAAGTATTGCATCATGTACATTGTGTGGCCTGAGTTGTTGACCTAACTAGTCCAGAAAGCTTCATACTACTTGATTTTTGTTAAAGGTGACACTGGCCACTGCCTGTGATAGTGGTTGTACTCATTCCAGGAAATATGTATACAAAGACTAAACAATAATAAGGACCAGTTTTCTAAGGTCACTTAATAAGATGAGGAAGAGCTGTGTTGTGTAATCATTTTGTTGGTTTAGCATTAACATTATGTAACTTCTATAGAAGAGATCACACATGTAATGAATTCAAAATAATGTAATACACTTCTTTGGACAAAGAATGATCAGTTAATACCAAGCAATGCTAACAAGAAAAAGAAGGAAAAGATTGAGAAGTGGTCAGAGTCCCAGGATGGCCTCTCTGTATGAGTGATGTTGGAGGACAGAACTATGACAAGTAAGAGTCGTACAAGATGTATAACATAGCTTTAGAATCATGTGGTCTGAAACAGGACAGGCAGTCTTAAAAATTTTGTAGGATTCAAACTGCCTCTTGCCTTGATAAAGTACTTTCTTTAGTAACTGCGATCACATCCATGCTGCCCAGATGTGCATTCACAGCTGTGCGTCTGCATGATGATGTATGCGTATAATGCAAAGTACCTAGTTTGCATAATATTTCCCATTTGCGTGGCTTTTCTTAAGTCATCGTAAAGGTTTATCACTAAATCTGAACATCATGGCTTGGCTAGTATTTGAATCTTAGAGCTGCCTAAGCTGTTAACTTGGTGAAGTCAGTCACGTTATCAGCTTGTATTCCTCTAGTTTTACCATTTTCTTTGAAATATTTGAACACATGCTCAGTTATTGCTCCTTGATTTTTAAAATTTTCTTTTAGTAAGTAGTATAAATATATTATCTGATTGTCATGACACCCAGGATATTTTCTTTTGCCTAGGGCTAACATACTTTGAGGCAAAAAGGTAAGTTAGGCTTTGATCACCTTCTCCTTTCTGGGTTTAATTAGTGACCTTTTGTATTCATGGGGCTTCTGTATTCGCCATTTCTACCTGCTCCCATAATAATCTTAGCCCTTTGCCCGTACTGTGGCCCATGTTTTAGAAAATTTAATAATAGCACAACTAGCATTTCTATAGCATGCTTCTTTCCTGTGTGTGTGTCTGTGTGGATGTATGTATTGTGCCACTACCATATATATACGCATTTATGTATGTAAGCATAGTACTTTTTAAGTGGAGATACTAGACATATAGATGTTAAATGCACTATGTAAGGAAAAATGTTAAAGTCAGGATTCAAATCTAAGCAGTGTGCCTCCAGAGTGTGTTCCTTGAATCATCAACCTACACTGGAGTAATTGGGATTGGAGGTAGGGGGTACAAAACAGATAGCCAAGATGGCAAGTCTCTGGGCTTTTCAATCCATTTCAATCATAACAACTCCACTTTTCTCTCTCTTATGTGTTGGGGTTTATGTGTGAAATGTTGTTTGAAGAAAGGATTCCTTTGCTAAAAATGTGAAAAACTATTTACAAGTATAGACTTTAGGGATGCCTGAAAGCTAGGCCTGCTGGGAGGGGAGTGTCTATGAAAACCTGATTCTTGAAAATAGAATTTTTAAAATTCATCTTTTCAGGAAGCCTGCAGATATGTGCTGAACTATTTCTTGTCATTTGCAACTTTATGGACTGGCAGACAGATATATAGCCAGAGCCTCTAGAATGGCTAAGAAGGTCCAGCATGGTATTGAAAATGGCAAAGGATGCTTTGTATAAAGAAAGAAATACGTTTCTCACGCAGATTTCAATTAGTATCATTGAGAGTGGCATACTTTAAGGGGACTTGAAGGTTAGGGAAAATTAACCCTTCAACTGGAAATGGGAATGAATGTCTTCCTTTATGTAGCTATCATCTCTAATCTTTTAACCACCATTTCACTTCAAGATGACAGCTGAGAACACACCTGAAATTCAAAATATTGACTCCTGTGTTGAGGCTGAGAAGCAAAGAAGATTTTGATAAAACCAAAAATCTTAGAAGGCTCCGTTGCAGCTGGATCCTGTTGTAACCCAGAGGAGTTACAATAATCCCAATCCTTGGATCAATTACCATTTTTTTATGCCAGAGAACACATTCCTCTTCTTTAATTCTGTGTGGATCAGTGGGTCTGATGTCTTTAGGGCTGTGCTGTTTGTATTTGACCATTTCCATCATTGTGCGAATTAGCAGTTGAGAAGTTTGCCTTCTTTTGGAGGGTAATGTGTGCCATATACCATTAGCTATGTGAAGTTTGCCAATGCGATAAAAAACTTGAAAGTACTAAATTGTGTAACGAGAGATGTGTAATAAGGTCTATAGAAAATCATTCCTTTGAAGATAGGAGTCAAATTTGTTGTGATTCTATGGACACGTTATATTCAGTCAGTGACAAGGAAATGGTAAGTGGGAGTAACTCCAAAGAGTGATAGACCTCAGGCATCCTGTTTTAGGCAGCACCTAAAATCCCTGACACAATTGATATAACACTCATTGTATCCAGCACCATCACCACCAGCATAACAACTACAATTTATTATTTACATCCTATCAGATGCCAATTATATTATCACAGATACCTTATTAGTTGCATTGTATTATATTATCCATTTTACAGATGGAGAAACTGAGGCTTAGAAAAATTAAGTGACTTTCCTAAGGTCATATAAGTAATAAGTATCAGATCCACGACTCACATCCAGAAAATCTGACTCCAGAACCAGTGCCTTAACTATATAATGCTCTGCTCATTCTCTTACAGATTGTTCATTAAGGAGATTCACTTTGATCACCATCCAAGGGAGAGTACACTTCTGAAATTTCCAGAAAATGCTTTCAAAGATCTTCCTGCACTACACATTCTTAGGAAAGTGTTTTTATAGATGATCATATTCATTTTGAGCTTCTTTTTAAAACCTAGGGAGAAAATATGTCTAATGTTCCTATGTTCCCTGCTTCTGTCTGCCCTGTCTTTAAATTTATTATGGAAAATCCTACATCCTTAAGAAATTCTAAGCTGTGGGATTTCCTAAATTTAACTTTTAAGCCCATTTGTAATCAGTGTAGCTTTACTCCCACAAACATTCTATTTTACCAGCCATATCTCCATTCCAGCAGCATGTCAGTGATAGGAATTTTGGGCAGAAGCCCAGTAGGGGATGGACCCAGTTTTACTCATCAGTTTGCAGTCGGCAAAATAAATTGTATGTGATAATTGATTTACTCTTCATCAGCCTTTGAGGCTGATAACTCAATTAGCTTGTCAAATACTCTCACTGTATATCTCTTTCAAAAAATCCTCAAAGGTGATTTTGTATTTTGTATTTGATAAGGTGTGAGAGGTATTTTTTGATTGTTTGTATTTCATTGAAAGCTCTTACTTCTTTTGACTATTCTCAGCAGCAGTGTTACCTTAATAGATGGATTTCTTTTAGTCTGCATGTTTCAAGAAAGAATAATGATATTTTGAAGTGGGCACAGAAGAGAATAAGAATTTAAAAATCTTGGGTGAGAATTTTTATTGCCAGTCTGCAGCTGAGAGAGAGTATACACTCAGCTGACTGGAAGGGCTGCTTGTGCTCAGTAGCACAAATTGCTGGGTTGGGGGAAGGGTTAAGAGGTGATGAAAGTCTGGTCCAGGCCTAAGTTATGATTGGGTGTAATGACCAAGAAAAAATTTTGAGCACATGCCTCTGCATACATATTATATATACAGTAAATGACACAAAATATTATGACATAACTATTTTCTTTCTGTACCTCATGGATATCTCTTTAAGATTTATTTATTTGGGAGGTAGAATTACAGGCAGAAGGAGAGAAAAAGAGAAAGGTCTTCCATCTGCTGGTTCACTTCCTAGTGGCCACTACTGAGCTGATCCAAAGCCCAGGAGCCAGGAGCTTCCTCTGGGTTTCCCACGTGGGTGCAGGGGCCCAAGGACTTGGGCCATCTTCTACTGCTTTCCCAGGCCATAGCAGAGAGCTGGATCAGAGACTTAGCCTACTAGGCCATAGCACCAGCCCCCTGTAGATCACTATAGCAGCAGGGTACATGTGCCCTACTTTAAAGAACATTGATCTGGGAGTACACTCTGACTATGAACAAGTCCCTTGGGTGATCTTGATCTCAGTTTTCCCTTTGCAGTATGAGTGAAATGCACTCTAATACAGTATCAAGCTTTTTAAAATTTTTATCATTTTACTATTTTTCCCAGAGAATACCCACAGCCTTTAATCATTCTTTCAGGAATGATTTTTAGTTACTGTTTTCGTGCTATGTTGAGCCAGATTATTACTGAGGAATGAGGAAAATACTGTACCAATTAGAAGCCCTCCAATAGCATTTACACATTCATCTTTATAAGTCTGATCATTTTAATATGGAGAAAATACAATTTCCTAAATTAAGGTAGTATCACATGAAGGGAACCTATATGCTTTCTGTGTTTTTACTCAATCTTTTCCCTTTTTTTGTTAAATAACCTAGATATCATATTCATTTACATAGTTATCTTAAAATTTGATATTTTGTCAGACACAAAGCCTTTATATGAAAGATATTACTGAAATTCAGTTAGAAAAGCTATCATTTATTTGGCTAAGTGGTTATTGGATAAAAATCAGTACTTCCTTGTTGAAGATAATCTGGACTTTCAGACACACAACCTTTATACGAAAGATAGCACCAAAAATCATTAAGGAAAGCTATCAGTTATTTGGTTAAGTGGTTATTGGATAAAAATCAGTACTATCTTGTTGAAGATAATCTGGAATTTAGCAGGCATGTTTGTAAGATCCATCTTTGCAACAATTCCCACATGTTTAAATCACAGAGATATATAGTTCTTTGCCTACTAAATATGAGCTCCCAGGTACCTATTAAATTTTACCTTTTGAAATCATATGAAAACCATATCTTTTTTAAAAGAATGTATTATTGTTTATTTGAGGCTGGCGCCGTGGCTCAATAGGCTAATCCTCCACCTTGCGGCGCCGGCATACCAGGTTCTAGTCCCGGTCAGGGCACCGGATTCTGTCCCGGTTGCCCCTCTTCCAGGCCAGCTCTCTGCTGTGGCCAGGGAGTGCAGTGGAGGATGGCCCAAGTCCTTGGACCCTGCACCCCATGGGAGACCAGGAGAAGCACCTGGCTCCTGCCATCGGATCAGCGCGGTGTGCTGGCCGCAGCACGCAGGCCGCGGCAGCCATTGGAGGGTGAACCAACGGCAAAGGAAGACCTTTCTCTCTGTCTCTCTCTCTCACTGTCCACTCTGCCTGTCAAAAAAAAAATCTACCACTATTTATTTGAAAGGCAGAGTTACAGAGAGGCAGAGAGAGAGAGGTCTTCTATTCACTGGTTCACTCCCTAGATGGCCACAACGGCCGAAGCTATGCCGATCCAAAGCCAGGAGCCAAGAGCTTCCCCCAGGTCTCCCCTGTGGGTGCAGGGGCCCAAGTACTTGGGCCACCTTCTAGTTCTTTCCCAGGCCATAGCAGAGAGCTGGATCGGAAGTGGAGTAGTCAGGACCCAAACCAGAGCTCATATGGGATGCTGGCATTGCAGGCGGCAGCTTTATCTGCTACACTGCAGTGCTGGCCCCAAATGATATCTTTTTAACTGTATAGAAATGGTAAATCCTGTATACACTGTAATATTCAAGGCAGTTCTCTTCCATTTGTGTTACCAGACAAATTAATAGATTATTTGCTTGGAAGTGTTTTTGCGTGGGTAAGAAAATCCTTACCCTTCACACGTCCATTATGAAGACATTGTAAAAACACTTCAGACTTCCACAAGAAACCCAATTTTCCAATATTTGGATAATGAAAAATATATTGGTTTATGGAATCAAGAAAACAACAGTTTGTGCAACTCACTACTCCCGTATCCATATAATTTTGTTACTGTGTGGTTCCATCCAGCTACTTAAATTTGCAACTGTATATTCCCTTGATTGAATTATTAGCTTTTTAAAATTTGCGACTATTACTTGGGCATTGATTATTTGTCACTGAGAATCTATTGATTTTTTTCTTTTGAAATTATACATTTATTTCTTCTTTGTAAATCACCCTTCCTGAATTTCACTCCATGTGGTTGTGATGGGTACATGACATAGGCCTAACCCAGTAAGAGCTGTGCATTCCACTAGACTCCAGTGACTGATTCAGGAACCAGCATACAACCAACTAGTGATACAATGAGATTTTAGTGAATACTTCTCTGAAGAAGACTTGTGTTGTTCTCAATGGACTTAGGAATATATAAATGTGAATTCTGGGGGTGTTATACCCATCTGACAACCATGATAAACACATCTGAAATGGATGAGATCAGGGGTTAAAGTTAAAGAATGTGGGATGAGATCCTAAATGCATTGCTTGAGCCATCAACACAGACGTATTTGCCTGAATTTTTCTATTTATTGGTCCAGTAACTTTTTTCAGTAAAGTCAGTTAAGTGTTCTATTTAAAATTCTATCTAAAAGAATCCCATTGACCGTGCATGCCCAATCTCAGGGCAAAGCTGGGGCTTTATACAATGCCAAGTCTTTTGACATGGAAGGAGGGAGAGAGGAAAGAGGAAGAGGATACAGGAGGAGGGAGGGAGAGAGAAGGGGGAACGCTATTAGTAGGATGGGTTGAAATTGAGACATAATTTTCTCTCTAAATCATCATTTATTTCACATTTATTTAGTAATGTATTAAGCCAGACACTGCTGGGCACTGGACATTCACAGAGGGATGTCAGTTATGGAGTTTGCAGCATAGTGGGGATGATTCCAACACCAAAAACACTTGCCAAGGTAATGAGAGCATGTCCAAGAGCCATCTAACACATGAAACCTGAACTCTGCTCTATAGTGGGAATAGTAGGCAGCCAAGTGGCAAAATGCCATTGCAGGCAAAGGAAATAACATGAGACGTTTTTCAGTGGTTCCTGAGCTGCTGGCAACGATAAATAGTGAAAGAAAGTTTTGTGCATGACTGACTGTTAGTTCTTGGGTTGCTGGGACAGTAATTAAAGGGTTGGTACTCCTATTTATAAATAATGCAGTGCTCAAATATGGACCAAAATGATAGAGTATGGATTAAGCTTCTATCCGGAATCTCACCCCCATGATCTGAATGTGTATCTGTGCATCTAGCAAGATGCCAGGGCAGTAGCACAAGAATATACTATAGATGTTATCTCTGCCCTCAAGGAGGGTAAAATCTGAAACAAGCCACTTTGATAGGAGGCAGAGAGTGAGACTGAAACAGCAAAATGTGCAAATTTCATTGATATGTGACAGAATACCAAGTTCACTTGCAAGTCATGGGTGTGTTGTGCAGAACGGAAAGCAAATAAGTGTGTATTTTGGACAGAAAATTGGAGAAACACCTGTTAATTATTCAGGTATGTGGTATAAAATAGTAGTTAGCTTTCTCTGATAAAATATGATTCCTCAATTCTCTCTTTTATTATACTTTATTATTTTTTTTTCCTGCTGTGCTGGAAATCTCATACACTTCCACCATCTAACTGCCAGTATTCCTTTTCCATCTCTGAATTTCTAGTTAAATGACTTTTAATGTGCACTATGTGTTAGCAGTGTTCTAGGTGCCCTGGAGGAAGAAGAGCTCTGCCTGGGCATTCATTCTAAATTAAGCATAAAGGTTATTGCTCAGTCGCAAAGATTTGCAAATTATATTTTCAAACTCTTTCCCTCTTCAAGCTATTTTCCAACAGCTGAGTATTAATACTACCCAGATCCTCATTTACTTTAGTGCAAGCTGTCTACAATCAGGGTTGATGACAATTTAGAATAGGAAAACAGCTCATAGCTGTAGATGATCAAACGATCAGTGGCTCTTAAAACACATAGGGGAGTTGATTTTTGGAATTCCGAAATGTTTAAATCAATGGCAATATAAAAATAGTAGTGCAGGAATATAGCCTGTTATGACTCACAGACTGTAGGTATGCCTGTATTTTTAAAAATCCCATTAAAATCCAAATGTAATGAAACAAATGGGTGAATAGTTGTATTTCTGGAGAATTTAGTTGAGGAAGGTTTGTTAAAGCATGTCTGCCACTTATGTTGGCTTTAATAGATTATGAACTCTCTGGTGAGTTAGATAGCAAAAAAAGCAAAGGTCAAGTATTTATACTAATGTCAATTGAAAAAGGAATGTGAACCATCCCTGCAATTATAATGTGTGAATGGGGAAAAAGCTTCAATTTACAATTAGCAAAGCATCTGCGTGCTCAAAAGTACTTGTGTTTTAAAGGCCATAGAAGGGAATCCTGATAGGTATACTAGCAAAAGATACAATGTGCTTAATCAGCCCACACAATTAGTTCAGCTATATCTTCAAAAATTTACCATAAGCAAAAGGAGAGATAGATAACAAGATCTTTGAAAATAATTCACTCGATTACAATAATGGGTATGTTCAGGAGTGTTGGGATGTAGAGAAAGAAGATGTGCCATTGTTTGGCTGTTATGTGGACATAGGAGCATTTGATATTCCCACTAGAATCCACTGATGCTTCTTTGCCTTGGCAGCTCACTCATTTATTCATTCATTCTTACATGTGTCTCTTTCTTCATTCAAAAGATGCACATTTTCTGAACAGCTGTGGTGTTTAGGCATTTAACAACTGGAGAAGAAAGCAGAAGATTGGAAGCAGAGTCAAAAGAGGCCTTACTTACCATAGTAAATGATAGTGAATCTGCACTATTTAGAGAGCAGTAACAGCACCAGCCACTCTCTGCAAGTGTTGAAGACTTCCAATTGCATTTTCTGAAAGACACATTAGGGAAATAATGCCTCTGAATGCTAACCTGAGAAATGGGACAGTAGAGTTATTTTCTTGGCTTTGAAACCAATTTAAATGTTTGACCTTGTTCTACCCTTAAGCTTTCTGTGCCTCAGTGTCCACATTTGAAACAAAAAGGATAATTCTGGAATGCTGCTTGCCCTAGCCTCACATGGATGGACTCAGTATAAATTCGATTAAGGAAGTGATTAGTGAAGCACATTAAAGCTCCTCAGAGGTGGGCACTGAGTGAGCAAGATGAATAACAATATGAATGTCAGCCACAGAGCTGTAATTGGGGTTCCTTTTAAATGGTTTACTTTGTGACAGGGAAAGAGATTGTTTTTTTAAATAAACTATATTTTAAAACTGTTGTATTTTAAAAAGTTAATTTATTTGAAAGACAGTGACAGAGATGGGAAGCAAGAGAGCTCTTCAAACCATTGGTTCATTCCCCAAATGCCCACAACAGCCAGGGCTGGGCCAGACTGAAGCCAGGAGCCAGGAACTCCATCTGACTCTCCTCCATAGGTGGCAGGGACACAAGTACTTGGACCTTCATCTGTTGCTTCCCAGGAGCATCAGCAGGAAGCTGGATTGGAAGCAGAGTAGCTGGGACTGTAACTAGTGTTCCAATATAGCATACAGATATCCTAAGCTATGACTTACCACTCTGCGCCACAATTTCTGTCTCCACAGTAATTTTAGATTTATAGAACAAATTAGATAGTACACAGAGTTCACATTTACACAAACCCATTTTCTCCATGTATTGTATCAATGTGGCATATTTGTAGACTATATTGATAAACCAATATTTATATACTATCATTAATTACATTGTTTCTTGTTTAGATTTCCTTCAGTTTTACCCAATGCTCTTTTTTTCTATTCCAGTATTATATCCAGCATAGCACAATTCCTTTTGTAATCATATCAACTTGGAGTCCTCTTGCTGTGCAAACTTCTCAGACTTGTGTTATATTTTATGACAGTGACATTTATAAAAATGTAATAAAATACACATAATAAAGGAACTGGCATAGTGAGTAAAGCTACTTCCTGTGTAAAGCAAAGTATACCCATATGCCAGTATCTCATATGGGTGGCAGCTCGAGTTCTGGCTGCTCCACTTCCAATCCAGCTCCCTGCTTATGGCTTGGGAAAGCAGCAGAAGATGGCCCAAGTCTTTAGCCCCTGTACCCACATGGGAGACCCTTATGAAGCTCCTGGCTTTGGCTTGGCTGAGCCCTGGCCATTACAGCCATTTGGAGGGTGAACCATTGGAGGGAAGATCTCTGTCTCTCCCTCTCTCTCTGTAACTCTGCTTTTAAAAATAAATGAATTTTTTAAATGCACATAACATAAAATTTACCATCCTAACTGTTTTAAGCATTCATTTTAGTGACAGTAAGTCCATTCACATTGTTGTGAAACCATTACAACCACACATTTCTAGAGCTCTTCTTCATGCAGAACCCGGTGGATACTAATTCCCCATCCCCCTTTCTCTAATCCCCCTGATAACTACCAATATATTTTCTTTCTCTTTGAATTTGACTAGTATAGATACATAATATAAATAGAATCATATAACATTTGTCCTTGTATGATGGACTTACTTCACTTAACACAGTACCCTCAAGGTTCATACGTGTTGTAGCATCTTTCTACAATTCCTTCCTTTTAAAGTACTTTTTTTGTTAATTTGAAAGGCTGAGTGACAGAGAGGGAGAGATCTTTCATCTGTTGGTTCACTCCCCAAATGTCCACAATAGCCAGGCCTCAGCCAAGCTGAAGTCAGGAGCCAAGAACTCCATTCGGGGCTTCCACATGGGTGACAGAGGCACCCAGACACACTGGAAGTAAGCTGGATCAGAAGTGGAGGTGGTAGTTAATTCTGGACATTCTGATAAGTCATGTTGGTGTTGCAGTTGGCAGTTGAACCCACAGAGCCACATCACCAGCCCCTCCATCCTTTTTAAAGTTGAAGGATCTCCTATTGCATATTTAGATTCCACATTTTACTTATTCATGGGTGAATGGACACCTGGGTTTTGTGTACAATGATGCTGTGAATATGGATATACAAATATGTCTTGGAGTCCTTGCTTTCAATTTTTGTGGTCTATACCCAGAAGTGGAATTGTAAGATCATGTGGTAATTTTATTTTTTGAGAAATCTCCATAATATTTTTCATAGCAGCTATGTCATTTAACATTTTCACCAGAGTTCTGATTTTTCTATATACTTTCCAACACATATTTTCTATTTTTTATGGTAGCCATACTAATGTTATCCTAATGGGTGATTTTATGGAATTGTTGGCCATTGTATATTTTCTTCAGAGATATGTTTGTTCAAATTGTCCATTTTATAATCAGGTATTTTTTGTTTGAATTATTTATATATTGAGAGTATTAACCTTTTATCAGATATATGATTTGCCAATATTTTCTCTCATTCTATAGGTTGCTGAGAATGTTAATTTTGAAGAGACTTGCAAATGATTTTTCACATTTGCATACAACTAATCATATATTTTAATTTATAAAGATGTATTTATTTATTTGAAAGGCAAAGCTACAGAGAAGGAGAGAGAGGGAGAGGGAGAGAATGAATGAGAATATGAGAATCTTCCATCTGGCGGTTCACTCCCCAAATGACTGCGACAGCCAGGGCTGTGCCAGTCTGAAGCCAGGAGCCTGGAGCTTCTTCTGGGTTTCCCACTTGGGTAGCAGGGACTCAAGCACTTAAGCCATCTTCTGATGTCTTCCCAGGCATATTAGCAGGGAGCTGGATTGGAAGTAGAGCAGATGGGACATGACAAACTGGTACCCATATGGGATGCTGTTGTAGGCAGCGGCTTAACTGGCTATGCCACAACATTGGTCCCTTAAAGCAGATTTTTAAACACATCACTTTCCTTTTGGTGTTTCCTATCCCTTAACCTCACATTCAAATTAGAGTGACCCAGAGATATCTCATTCTGAAAAGAATTTAAATATGATAAGAAAAGATTAAGTGAATGAATGAAATCATATGGGGAGATATCAAAGAACTACCCCCAACATGTTTCTTGGATTCAGTTTCGTTCATTTGTGAAACAACTTTTTTACTAGCTAGTTAAACTTGGTTTTTATTTACTGAGGAATGGTCTGTTACTGCCTTTAAAAAAATGGTTCCCCTCTCCATGAACAAAAGAGAACACATGTCTTCAGAGCCAATTTTAAGTGCCAAAATGCCTTCTCAAGAGAGGAATTTGTCCCTGTGAAGCAGGCAGGCAGCTCAGAGGACAAATAGATGCCAATTAGTATCCCTAGATGGGATCATTACAATAGTACTCACCTCCCATCCCACCCTTCCTGTTCTCTTCCTTTATGCCTTCTCCCAAACCTCTTCCTTCTCTAATTTCCATTTCTAAAATAAAATGAGATTAATTTGTTTTTTAAAAGATTTGTTTGAAAGGCAGAGTTAGAGAGGTAGAGACAGAGAGAGAGAGAGATCTTCCATTAGCTGGGTCACTCCTCAAACAGCCACAATCACCAGAGCTGGGCTGGTCCCAAGCCAGGAGCCAAGAGCTTCTTGATCTCCAACGTGGGTTCAGGGGCCCAAGGACTTGGACCATCCTATGCTGCTTTCCCAGTGCCATTTGTAGGGAGCTGGATTGCAAGTGGAGCATCCAAAACTCAAACCGGTGCCCATATGGAATGCCGGTGCTGCAAGGTGCTAGCTTTACTCACTCTACCACAGCATTGGCCCCAAAGACTCCATTTATTTACTTGAAAGAGGGAGCACGAGTGAAGGACAGATACATTCCATCTGCTAGTTCACTCCCCAAATGGCTACAATGGCCACAGTGGCCAGTGCTGGGGCCAGGCTGAAGGCAGGATCCTGGAACTCCATCTGGGTCTCCCACCTGAGTGACAAGGGCCCAAGCACTTGAGTCATCTGCTGCTGCTGCTTTCCCAGATGCATCAGTTTGGAGCTGGATTGGTAGCCGAGCAGGGCACCATGACACTGGCCCCATTAGGTACAGTTTTTATAACTCCCATATAAAATGTTTTTTAATTAAAATGTTTTGTAAAGATTTATTTATTTGAAAGAAAAGTAACAGAAGTGGAGGGAGAGAGGAGTGGAGAGAGAGCGAGTATTCATGCAAGCGAGAGGGAAAAAATGTTAGTTCTGTATTCCAATTTCTGGTTCATTCCCTAAATTGCTGCAACAGCCAGATCTGGTCCAGGCCAAAGCTAGGATCCAGAAACTCTATCTTGGTCTCCCACATGGGTGGCAGGAGCCCAGGCTCCTAGGCCATCTTTCACTGCTTTCTGACACACTACCAGAGGATTATGGAGGCAGAGCTGCCTGTGGTTATAACGGCACTCAGATATGGGATGCTGGTATTGTAATTGGCGGCTTCACCAACTGTGCTACAGTGCTGGCCTCACCTCCATTTTCAAATGAAGGAACTAGATACAGGTGATTACATGGTTTGCCCAAGATTAAAAAGAAAAAATTAGGGATCATGCCAGGCCTCTCTGACTCCATATCTCCTGCTACTTACCCAGCTCACTGGATTACTTGCTTTTTTCTTTCTTTCCTTCCCACTTTAATAGTAAATGGAAGGTTAAAAAAAATGGGATGTGGATGCAGAAAAATGTGGTCTGCAACATGGCACAAATAAAATAGAGGTGAGGAAATGTGGATGGAAAAACATAGAGATTAGAGTTGGTGAGAGGGAGACAAGTTAGATTGCAGTTCAAATGTGCATGGTAGAAAATATTTTGTATGTGCTGTTTTAGTAACTTCCATATCAATTCTGCTATGAAGAAAAACTAAAGTGATTTTTAATTTCAAAGTGAGAAAAATAGATGTTCTCCTTCAAAGAGTATATATTAAGTACATATAAGATGTATTTCACAGACCAGTAGGGAAAAAATGTTAGGAATTTTAAAAACCCACCAAAATATGAACATCAAACAAATCTCAAGAAAAACAATATTTGTACTTTGCAGGATTGCTTACCTTGCGTTATTTCTGGGGATATCTAAACCATTTATCTGTTTATCCAGCTGTTTGGGCAATTACCAGTGACAGCCATCTGTAGTTCTGAAAAGTCACTACCACTTTGAGAAATCAAGGGATAATGTTGGTACCTATGTAATCACAGGGCATAGCTTAAGCTAGTGTTTGTCACTCAATTTCATCTCTCTGTCACAGAAACATGGCCTCATCTGTAGAGAGAGATTCCCATCAGAATGCATAAGAAGAGGTTGCCTGTTTCCATCTGGATGTTCTTGTTGCATTATATAAGCTTTGTGGGTTGCCGTGTACCCACAGCTCTTAATGAGAAGTGGTTTGTGTCTTGATCATGGAGTTTCTCTTAATACGATTTCATGTCATAGACTTGATGTTCTTTCTCTGTCTCTACTTCTGTGGAGCATCCGCTGGCATTAAAAAAATAATAATAATGCTATAATCCCAATCCTAGCTGAACAACATGTTCCTATATTTCTCCATCAGCTATTAATTTTGCATTCTGAAAGGGCTTGACCTTTGGAGAAGCAGACTTCTCTTGGGTTGCTCTTAAATTACATTTCTACCCTCTAGGTATTTTGGAAACTACTTACCTGTGCTAATGATTTGCCATCTAAACAGGTCAGTTCTTTACTCATGTATTCTCATCTGCATCTTCTATTGAAGGCTATTTCGTACAGACAGAATCATGCGTGCTTTTGGAGATTGTTTTCCTAGCAGATTTCTATAAAACAAGACTTCCACATCATTTTCAGTGTGTCAAAATGAAATGGCGTCCCTTGAGAAGTTTCCCAAAAAATGGCATAGTAGAAAAATTTAAAAGCATTTTCATTTTTGTTACACATTTTTGTTAGCCAGAATGACTTTTTAGTAATTAAAATATTTTTATTTATTTGAAAGGCAGTGGGACAGATAAAGAGTAAGGCATGGGGTGGATAGGGAGGGAGACATCTTCCATCAACTCGTTCACTCCCCAAATGCCCACAACAGCCACGGTTATACCAGGCCAAAGCCAGGAACCCCGAATTTCATCTGGGTCTCCTGCATTGGTGGCAGGAACTCAAGCACTTGACCCATCATGTGCTGCCTTCCCAAGTGCCTTAGCAGGAAGCTGGATCAGAAGGGAAGTCACCAGGACAAAACCAGGCACTCTGATATGGGATCCAGGCATCTCAAGTGGCAGCTTAACCAGCTGTGCCAAATGCCTACCCCTAGTTTGTTAATTTAATATAAATGATTTTTTCATTTTTCCCACTTCATTGAGTCACTCTCTATATAGCTATACGTAACAATCATTAAGCACTTAATGTGATACAGACATTGTATTAAATCTTTTGCATGGACTATCTTTACAAAACTCCATGTACATTATGAGCTCCACTTCCCAGAAGCGGAAACCGATGTGCAGAGTGTGTTAAGAGAGTCCATCAAGGGCCTGCTGCTAGTAACATGGCAGCTAAAATTCAAAAAAATCTGTCTGGATTTAAAGCAGATCTTTTTATATCGTTCACTGCTATTAGCTGTTGTTAAAGCTAAGGTACTAGAACATAGAGACCCTGAAATGTGGTTTAAATAAAATATGTTTCTTTCTCTTTGATTTCAGAGTACATGGGGCATCTCTGTTCCATGGGATCACTTGGGAACCCAGATTCCATCTATTTTCTTACTCTACCTGACCTAAAAATGACCTTCATTCACACAGGCACAACTGCCTCATGGTTGGGTTGTATCTGCATTCCAGCCCATGGGAAGGAGGGAAAAGGGAAAGTGAAGTTGTTCAGGTCAAGAATTTTCATTTCTAACGATTTGAAACAGAGGATGCATATATCACTTCTGCTTATATCCCATTGGCTAGACATAGATCCACGTAGCTGAAAGGAAAACTGGAAAACGTGTTGTCTAAATAGGTGAATAAGCATCTAGCCAGAATGCTATGGTCTTAATGTTTAGGTTTTCCCTTGTAAATTCATAAGTTGGAACCTAATAGCCAATGTGATATGATTAATTGGTGGAGTTCTTTGGGAAGTGATAAAATCCCAAGTGCTTCACTTTCATGAATGAAATTATATCCTGCCAAAGAGATTCCTGGGAGTGCCCTTGCCCCATGTGTCTTGTTAGGATGTAGCAAAAAGGCATCTTTGAAGCAGAGAGAAAATACTAACCAGACACCAAATCTGTCATTGCCTTGATCTTGGACTTCCCAGTCTCCAAAAATGTAAGCAATAAAGTTTCTTTTGCATTTAAATTACCATGTCTGGGGCATTTTGTTACAGCAGACCAAATGGATTAAGATGCAGAACTTAGGAGGTGTTCTTATACTAAACGGAAGAATGAGAGAAAAACATTTTTTAAAAGATTCACTTTTATTTGAAAGGCAGAGTAAGAGAAAGAGGGAGAGAGAGAAAGAAATCTTCCATCTGCTGGTTCATGTCCCCAGTATCTGTAATGGCTGGAGCTGAGCCAGGCTGAACTCTATCCAGGTCTGCCATGCAGGCAAGGGACAAGTACCTAGACCATCTTCCATTGCTTTTCCAGGTGCATTAACAGGGAAGTAGGTCAGAGGTGAAGCAGCTGAGATTTGAACTGGTGCTCCAAAAGAGTGAAAAATTTTCAAATGACAACTAGCAGTCTGCAGATCACCATAATGCCTGGTGTTACTCATCAGGATGTTAAGTCAAGCAGAGGGCATTAATGGGAGAGTATCTTCTATGGAAGGGAGAACAGCCTGGAGTCAGATATTGTGGTTATCACAGATGTCACGGTTTAGGAATAGGGAGCTTTGTGTAGCAACTGTGTTAACTTTAATATTTATGCTTATATTTATTTAGTTTTATAGGCCTTCTTGAGAAGTTGGGTTTAGGAGGCATTGATTACTTTAGTATTTGTGTACTAGTCACAATTTCGCTCTGTTGGAGTCATTTTTCAATTGTTCCTCTCTTGTAATATTGACAACCAAACTATCAAGTTAACCTCTTTCCTTGGAGTTTTATTCTTATAAATATGCATTAGCTCAACATTTTCTTTGCTGAACAACTTACTGAGCTGGAAAGAACTTGGTCCCTGGAATACTGGTAATATTTTAGAGACGATCATTCTCAGATTTCCTTATGTCTAAGTCTCAATGTGCATAAGTACACGGACTGGCTGTTGCTTAAGTAAAGGGTCAGGAATAGCTTCCATGGTTTATAGCAACCATGGGGGCCATGGATTTATGGAAGAATGTTTTTGCCTCACAGGAGTGTATATGGTAAATATGCTTCTAGGAATAACCCTAGCTTTTGTGGACTTTTCCAGAAAATTTCATTCTTCGACCTGGACCTGTGAATGAAACATTCCTCCACAGCTTGATATAGTGGCAAATACTTCTAGAAAAATTTTAATAGCCACCAAAGAAACTGTATCGTGTAGGAAAACAAACAGAAAATGAGCATAGAATCAATAGAAAATGTTACTCTGTATGAATCTTCATTTGAGTGGAGTCGTGAGTGAATAGGTATATTAATTATTTAATCTGATATAAGGAGAAATGTGGAGGTGGTAAAGACTTGATATGTCTTCTCTAGAGCTTTTGGAAGGTCTGGGAGTTAACTTCTTCAAAGTTAAACATGTTTTTCCTTTTCAGGAAACATTGTTGAAAGTGACCAATCTTTTAGAGAGTCAGTCAGTCTTCATTCTGCGGTTCATCCCCCTAAATGTCCAAAATAACTGGGACTGGGCAAGGATGAAGCCAAGAGCTAAGAACCCAATCCTGATCTCCTATGTAGATGGCAAAGACCCATGTACTTGAGACATTACTTGCTGTCTCCTAGGGTGTGCATTAGCAGGAAGCTAGAGTTAACAGCAAAGCAAAGACTTAAATCTAGGCACTCTGATATGTGATGTGGACATCCCAAGGAGTATCTTATCCGCTAGGCCAAACACTTGCCACATGAAAGTGACCAGTCTTTGGGCCGAGAAACTAGGAGGTATCTGTAAGCCAGAGCCAACTGACTTTAATTAGCTCAGTGGAACAATATAGTGTTCTGCTTAAATACTTTCCTATCACAAGACCAATTTCAGAATTTATTTTTATTTATCGCAATGCAGCTTAAATGTCAGGGCTGCCTTTTTAATTGGCAATGATCCCTATTGAATTTTTAACTCATGCTGAAAAGGTTCCTGCTGGTGGCTGTTTTTATGAGGTGTTTGGTGTTTTATTTTGGTTTAAATCTGTTTTTATTGCTCAAATATTGTCAGAAGATGCATTATCTCTACTGGAATTCCTAATGCTCAGTTTTCAGGTTATCTCCAGTATGACAGCTCTGTATCTTCAATGTCAGATACACTGCTCCCAAGTCATACTAGATTTACACATTCTATTATACTTCTATTGAACAACTCTTAATCTGCTCAGAAGAAAACATGCTACAACCAGCAAATTTTATCCCCTTGCATTTAATGGAAACTTTTCTTGGCAAGGATGGACAATTGTATTAGAAACATTCCAACCAGATTTGACGTTTTAAAAGACTTTGAACACTTAACCCTGTAAAAGCCAAACTGTGGTTGATTAGTTGGTCTTTTAATATTATCTTAGGACTTAAGTTCTTACCCTCGCCTATTTACTGACTTGCTCCTTTGCCTGTCAGTAATTGTTCAGATTTTTGCCTAATGTAATCCCTGTGTTAGTCACTGGAAGGTGGATTTTATTTACAGGGTAGTTTTCTTTGGAAATTGGGTGGCAAGGTAGACATGTACTTCCTGGGATAACTTTACTGCATAATCTTAAATTGATTATATTTCAAAGGATGTGTTTTCATTTGTGGTACTTTGGGATTCATGCCATGTGAGTTACGTTAAAATGAGATTATACAAAATTTATTGAATTATCTATGGAGAAATATATTTGAAATTAAGAGGAAAGAGACAGTGTTTTCTGCTACTGCTTGCATTCTGAGATAGGTAATATACCTGCTATTCAGTCCAGTCTATTTTCCTCAATGCTCCTTCTCTCTGAAGGCAGTATGAATGAAAAGTATCAGGTAGAGACATAGGCTATTTCTAGTCTCCTGATTTGTATGATAGGAATAATAATACCTGCCTTGTAGAGTTGTGCCTATAATGAAATGAATGTGAAGTTTGTAAAACATATTAAATATTTAGCTTCTGAATAGAAAGTAGACTCTAGGATTTTCCATGTATCATTCATATTCTCTGTCTTTTTCTTTTCCCATCCCCACTCCTCTATTCTTCCCTCCTTTTTTAATCTCCCCCAAACCCGATCCTTTGAAGACTATTTATTTGCTTTAAGTGCATCTGCTGGGGCATTAACTCTATTTATTTATCCAGTACTTTTTACTGTCTTTTGACATCTTTATCATTCCAGTAGATATCTCTAACCACCTGAAATTGTGCTCAGAAATGCCTTTTTCTTGAAGAAGCCTAGAAGGGCTAAGCAGTAATCCAAGCAGAAGCACAAGAAGAAGTTTTGAGAAAGAGGATGAGGTCAAAAATTTTGATTGAATATTTATGTTGAAAATGCTAATTATTTATGTATATCTTTGCATTTATTCAGTACTTTTTGCAAAAATTAAAGGTCATAAGTTTGAATCCACCAATGATATAATTTTTATTACAGTATTAATGTATGGTAGGTGATGTCCATAAATGAAACACAGCTTTAAAATTAGATGATGGGCTCATTTATTCAGTCCTATCCGTGTGTCTTATTTCTAAGTGTTTGTTAAGATATTTCATTTATTAAGCATTTTTATGCCCAACATTATGCTGGAGCTAAAAGAGGTACACTGGGCTTCAATTGTCATCTCTCTTTATTGAAGTGTTAACAACTTTAGACTTGAAAAATCAGATGATATTTATCATGTAGGGGTGAGTGTTATGGCACAGTGCGTTAGGCAACCATTTGGGATGTCAACACCTCATAATGGAATGCTGATTTGAGTCCCAGCCCCTCTTCTTCCAGTCTAGTTTCATTTTAATGTACCTGGGAAGCAGCCAGTAATGACTCAGGTACTTGGGTTCCTTTCCTTCATGGGAAAGACCAGGATGGAGTTACAGGATTCTGGTACAGGCTGACCCTGCATTTCTCTCTCTCACTCTCACTTTCACTCTCACTCTCACTCTGTGTGTGTGTGTGACTCTGCCTTTCAAATAAACAAATAAAAAGTTATTGTCCGGTGCCATGGCTCAATAGGCTAATCTTCTGCCTGTGGCGCCAGCACCCCGGGTTCTAGTTCCGGTTGCTCTTCCAGTCCAGCTCTCTGCTGTGGCCTGGGAAGGCAGTAGAGGATGGCCCAAGTCCTTGGGCCCTGCACCCGCATGGGAGACCAGGAGAAGCACCTGGCTCCTGGCTTTGGATTAGCGCTGTGTGCCGGCCGCAGCGGCCATTGTGGGGTGAACCAACAGAAAAGGAACACCTTTCTCTGTCTCTCTCTCTCTCACTGTCCACTCTGCCTGTCAAAAAAAAAAAGTTATCAGAAAATAAAATCCAGACACATAACACCTGCATTACAACTAGAATTGTCAGAGGGGCTGGCACTGTAGTACAGTTGGCTAATCCTCCACCTGTGTCACCGGCATACCGTATGGGCGCCAGTTCTAGTCCTGGCTGCCCCTCTTCCAATCCAGCTCTCTGCCATGGACTGGGAAAGCAGTAGAAGATGGCCCAAGTCCTTGGGCCGCTGCACCCGTGTTGGAGACAGGGAAGAAGTTCCTGGCTTCTGGCTTCGGATTGGGTCAGCTCCAGCCATTTCGGCTATCTGGGGAGTGAACCAACGGAAGGAAGACCTTTTTCTTTGCCTCTCCCTGTCACTGTCTATTCTACCTGTCAAATAACTAAATAAATAAAATCTTAAAAAAAAAACACAACTAGAATTGTCAGAGATGACACATCTACATTAATGGGGCCTATGGTTCTGTTTTCTCTGGCATGGGAAGATTTTCAATTTACACAAAATAGTTTGGTTCTCATTGGGAGTACGTACTATCTTCTCCTTTTTAATTCAGACTCTGTTTTCTACTGTCTTCAGTGTTCTGACCTTGGTTCTACCTTTAGTTTCAGTCATAAATTGTTTTTCTTCCTCTAGTCAGTCCCTGCTGTTAGCATTTTGAATGCCATTGACTTTCAAAGGTAACTGTTCTTATAGCTCAGCAGTTCTACCTTGTTGCAATTGCTGTAGGACTTATGTCTTAACTCTTTTTTTAAGATTTATTTATTTATTTGAAAAGCAGAGAGAGACAGATTAATCTGTCTTCCATCCACTGATTCATTACCCAGATGGCTGCAATGGCTGGAGCTGGGCAGATCTGAAGCCATGAGCTTCTTCCGGGTCTCCCATGTGGGTGCAGGGGCTCAAGCACTTGGCCCTTCTTCTGCTGCTCTCCCAGGCACATTAACAGGGATATGGATTGGAGGGGGAGCAACTGGGACTTGAACTGGTGCCCATATGGGATGGTGGTGCTACAGAAGATAGCTTTATCCACTACACCACAACATTGGCCCTGTCTTGTCTTTTTCAAAAGGAAAGATGACACTAAGCAGGGACTGTGGACAAGTAAGCTCCTAGAACCTTGCTTGATGTTATCTCATGAAGAGCTTTGCTTAGTTTGCAGAAGCAAGTGTCATGCCTACCTCTGTGTTGCTTAGTATGATTTGTCACTTGAGATTCTCAAGCATTCAATACGAGGCCCTGACTAGCTCAGCTTCTCATCAGAATGCACTATAATTTGTCCACTTCAAACCTACTAAGAACAGAGGGCATTTTACTTTGAAATCTGCACTTCAGAAGTGGCCCATTAATACTGTACTTTATGTGACAGGTTCTTAATGAAATACTTAGTTCTTAGTTCTTTGATCTGCAATCAGATGGCCTGGTTCAAGGACAGTGCCAACCCTAGGTTGTTTTTCTTTTTGCCTTTCCTTTTTGACAGTCACTGTACCCCTCTGGTCTGTTTCTAACCACAGAGTCTCTAATAAGTGTCATACAAGGATTCAGGTGAGGCCAACCCTATTGGTATCCCAGGACTTTTTTCACTCTCAAGGGTACTTCATCTCATGTGTCCCTCCCCTTATCAAAACATGTTCCAAACTACTTCACTGTCACTGATCCAAGTGGCTTCTAAAATAGACATTGTCATATATTTAAAACATTTCATATGCCAGATACCAGTCCAGATATCGTATCAATATGTATATTATATAACCTCTGTGAGGAAAGTAGAAACGGAGGCTCTGAGAAGCTAAGCAGTCTGCTAAAAGTCACATAGTTAGGAAATGCAGAATCTAGGATGCTAATATGTTGAAATTTTTAATCTCTCTAGGACTACCACCGTTTAAAAAAATCATAGGTTCCTTGTGTTCAGGCAACAAACATTAATTGAGTAGTATTTTGTAACTGCCACTATGCTAGACATTTGGAATGTAGATAAAAGCACAGTGAAGTAGTATCCCCTTATCCATAGGGGGTACATTCCACATCGCAAGTGGATACTTGAAACCTCACATAGTACTGAACTCCGTAAGCCATGTGTTTTTCCTATATATACCTATAATGTTTATAAAAATTAAGCATAGTAAGAATTATTAACTAATAGCATAATTCTAACAATATATTGTTATGAATTTTACACGAATGTAGTCTTTCTCAAAACAGCTCAATGTACTTTTTTTTGTAAAGGAAGCACTTTACAGCTTCTGTTTTGTATATCCAAATTGCCAGCATCAATTTTCTTGTACTTTGGGTCCATTATTAAGGAAAATAAGTGTTACTTGGAAAGAAGTAATGCACACTTGGCACTGATAATATGATAACAAACATAACTACTAAGTCACTAATGGACTGGTAGCCTATATCTCATAATATGATGGGCAAAGGGGTGATTCACATCCCAAGTGGGGTGCACTGGAATGGCATGAAATTGAGTCATACCCTTCAGAATGGCATGCAATTTAAAACTTAGGAATTCTTTCTTCTTGAATTTTCCAGATAATATTTTCAAACTGTAGTTGACTATACAGGTAACTGAATGTATGGATAAGGTGAGGCAAATGTGCTGTTTTTTTTTTCTTTTTGAGTTGCAGAGAGACACAAAAAGAAGCAGTGAGAGAGGAAGAGAGAGGGAAAATACCCCTTTTACTAATTTGTTCCCCACATGCCCACCATGGCCCAACTAGGGCCAAATTTGGGAACTGGGAACTCAATCTAGGTCTCTCATGTGTGTGGCCAATTACTTTTGCAGTTATGGCTGCCTCTCAGGGTCTGCTTTAGCAGAAAGTTGAATTTACAAACTGTATCCAAGATTCAAACTGATGTACTTTAATTTCAGATCTGGGCCTCTTAATTACTAAGCTAAATGCCCGCTTCCCAACTCTTGAAGATATAAAATATTCTGGGGAAAGAGTTGAACAGATAAATGAAATGCCATAAAAGTATAAGATTACAGGCATGCAAATGGTGCTAAGAAAATCAAGAGGGGCACTTAATGCAGCACATTGAAAATCATTTAACCTATAAGTTGTCCCATAGGAATAATACTAATTCATTCTCCCTTCTCCCTCATATGTGTGCATGAACGTGCACACCAACACCCTTCTATATTCCTAGATTAGATACGTCTACTCCTTTCTTGTCATATCTGGATCACAACACTTATTTAACCTGGGAGGTTTAAAGTAGATTTTTGAAAAGCAGTGTTTTTTTTTTCTTTTTAATAAGCTCCACAGGTAATTCAGATGCAAAGAGCCAATCATTGGTCTACAATGTTAGAAATTTGATCTATGTGGGTTTTTAAGACATACATGGTTATGCCAGGATTGAGTAGGGAGGAGGCCCATAAACCATCAGTAGATGGTTGTCAGAAGGAAGAGGAGAGTATGGTGGAACAGAAGGGATGATTCTGGGAAGAGGAGGATTTTTTTACATAAGAATGAAGAAGTGATCAAATCCTTCTACCAGTAAGCATCTAAGCATCTATCTATATGTGTGGGCATCAGCATGCCCTTAGGAATGCTTTTACTATAAGGAAAGCCCAGGTATCAAAGCTTGCTTAGAAAAATTGAAAGTATTAGTTAGGAATTTTCTATTTCATATAGGTATATAATCTTGGGCTAAGTAGACAAAGTCCCCAGCCTCCATTACTGAATGCTAGTGAGACCTAGGGAAAGAACCTTGAGCAAACCTTTCTCAGATGGACTTGTATTTGGGGACTAACACATGGCTGAAGCCTCAAGCATTTCTCTGAGGGCTTTTACACCTCTTACAGAACACAACAACAAATCAGAGCCTTTGGTTCAACATCAGTTATACGCAAAGTGTTCTTGTCCTACCTACTGAAAGAAAAGTGATTTTCTGCTAAAAGCAGGTTGTGGTAAAACCATCAAAAAGCTTGTGGATAAAATGGAATTAAACATAAGTTTATCTTGATATAAAATTTTTTGAAATCTATTCATATGAGTAGCAGTTATTTCAAAATACTAGTTTATTTGATAGTGAACACTTGAGTTTTTGTGGAATATTGATCTTTGATGGTTTTGAGGTAAAATTGCCAAGCGATTACACACAGCCTGTGATTTTTTTCCCTAGGCAACTTAACAGGCTGTACTTGAATGGTAGAAGAGATATATGTATGGGATAGCAAATTTTATTACTATTTATCATAATTATGAACACGCTGGGAAAGAGCCTGGAACTTTAACATTAGACAAGCATGTGTTGGAGTTCTGTCTCCTTTGACAGCGTTGTGCCCCATTTGGCAAGGTTGGGGACTTCTGGGTTTCAATTTCCTCCTCTGTAAAATAAGATTAATATATTTTTTCATACTAGTGTGGGAATTAGACACTATATGTAAATTCTCATGGCCCATAGTAGGTGGCTCAATAAAAGTTGGTTCTTTTCCCATCTCTTCTTTAGATAGCCTTCCAAATCTCACTGCCATGAGGAAAAATCATAAAATTGGAACTGGAACTCTGACAATACTTACTGTGTTTTTCAAATTGTTAAATTGTTATATCCTGTCAATGAGACAGTTTTAGTCCCTAGCTTAAATATTTAAGTGTTACTTGCCTGCTGTAGAACCTGTTTGAAATGGAAACACTAATTGATAGCTAGAGTGTTGACTTGTGGAATGAAATGTGAGAAAATATAACCAATCAAGCTGCATTCTTCTATTATTTGTTAAATATTTAAATGGTGACTATGAGGGAGAAATATGCCTTGTGAATTGCAAATGTGACTTTGGAATATGACTCTGGCAGCCTAATTTTCAAGATCTGTTTATAAATTTCCAATTAGAAAGGTACAATTTCTAGTTTCAATTAAAAACAACAACAATACGGAGCTAAAACGCTTTAGCTTTAAGCTTATCTTTAAGTCATTAATTTATATGACTAAGGAGGCTTATGTTTGCAAAGCCATCCCCTTAAGAGTCAGGGTTAAACGAGTGAGTGGCATGAGCTATAAATGAATTGAAAATTGCCTTTTGTTACAGCCCAGTGCAATGGTTCGTGTTTTGTAATGAGCCCTAGTTGGTGAGGTAACTCATGTCACCAGGAGGAGCTCTCTACAGACTGCTCCATTTGTCACTGCTGTCTGAAGGACACGACAGGCTGGGGAAGCTGGCACTCGGCAGAATTTTTATGGTGCTGCATGCACACGGTGGTCTCTCATCAAAATGCAATTCAATAATAAATACAAAAAACTGTGCTTAAATAATTCTAGGGTTGTGACACAACCTGACCAAATCTTAGAGTTAATGCTGACACTTGGATATTAACTCACCCAAGGGGCAGGTTGGGTGAGGGTAAGAAAAGGATGGATGCTGGAAGAGCGCCTCTATTCATCATGGAGTGTTCATCTGCATGCCTATTTGTCTGGAATGCTTTGGTCTGTACCATGTGGCCTAATGTAGTGATTTTTCAACATGGTGTCTTTTTATTTTCTGCACTTTCATCCTCATTTTGAAAGAGAAACCAAAAAGCATAAAGGGTGACCAGAATCATTATAAGAATTTTGATACAATAAAGCAGGAGCCATCCCTATGGAACGGATTCTGCCTTTTGTTCTCAGAATGGTGAATGGTAACAAGAAAATCACTGGGACAGAGATCAGTTGTGGAATAGGTTAATTCATTAAACATTTTTGCCCAAGAAAAGCTGCCTTACTATTTTCCATTATTAAAAAAATATGCTCAAACAGTATAGAAAGGTATAAAGAAAGTGTAAAATCTCCTATTCTCTAACGTCAAAGATAACATGTTAACTTTTTATTTTACCATTTCCTTCTGTCTCTCCCTGTAGTCTTTGCATAGTAGTTTATCTTCATTAGGAGAAATTTCTATAAATGTAATTGACATTTTACAAACTTGTGATTCCTAAGGAAACCTGGCCCTTCACAAAGCAATGTTAACTTATAAGCCAGCACCAGTGTGTTAAAGGACAGAAAGAAGTCAAAGGTCACCATTCACTGAATAATTTCCCTGTGCCAACCACTGATGGTAGTACTTTGTATGCATTAACTCATCTAATCCTCACAGCAACCCTACAAGATGAATACTACTAGCATTCTAGTTTTATAGTTAAGGAAACCACATTTAGAAGGGTTGTAAGGCCATTCATGAAGTTGAAACAGAATGTTGATCAGGCCTTAATATAGGAGAAAGGGCTAACTTGTTTCTCTCTTGCATTTTGTTTTTTACAGCAGGATCCATATAAAAAAAAAACATGGAAGGAAAAAGTTGGAGTCTAGTGGATAAGTAAAAGGCCAGGAGAGTCCAAAGCAGCTGTGAATTTTCAAATTTAGGAGCTCTAAGCAAATATGTCCTTGTATTTCATTCATTACTAAGTAAACAGGACAAAATTTTCTCTCCAGTGCTGGGTTTTATAAGCTGAATTGGAACAAAGAGAGGAAAACAGATAGATGTACACAGACTTGTGCATATGGACACACATACACATATATACCCCTATTAAAGAGTGCTCCCCATTCTGTTTCCTGCTCTTTTTGACCTGCCAGTCTACAATAGCAGGAGGAATAATGATCTTCATTAAATGAGGTACTCCTTCAGTTTTCCAGTGTTAAGCTGGTGCACGTGTATCAATGTTCATACATGCAGTGCTTGATAGAGAATTGAAGGTCTTTTCATTGTATTCTGGATCACTTTTTCTGAAGTAGCAGAAGATGTGGATCATTTTCTGTATTACCTTAGGCTAGTCCTTTCCCCTTGCCAAGCCTCAGTTTCCTCCCCTGTAAAGGAGGGCAATGGGATTAACTTAACCCTTTTGAGGTTTAAGGTCCTTATATCTACTTTGAAGCATTTCCTAACTGCTGTGACTTTGGGTATTTTTCCCCAAAGTCTTATTTTGAATTTGCTGCACACTCTCAGGGTTGCTTAATCTACTACTGGTCTAGTGTTGCTACAAATCATTCTGTAGGTGACAATAAAGATGAGTCTCTTCATGCAGCCTATCACATGGGAACAATTAGGTAGATCCCTGTGGTCCTAAAGACAGCTTATCATACTACACTGAATTTTCAACATAACAGAGGACCTTCAAGTCTTGTAGTTTTATAGGTGTGATTGGGATACAGAGATATTAAGTGATCCCCCCAATGTTACATACCTACTTACCCTGAAAGGGTAGGATGGAAATCATATTTCTTAATCCTTTATCTAGAATAGGGGAATAGGGCTTAGCAAGTCTATTTCACTCAACACACACACACACACACACACACACACAGAGATAATATATTCTATGTGGGAATGAGAGTATGGGGAAGATTCTCAAGCAAAATAAGTTTAGAAAATGCACCCTTATCTAGGGAAGTCATAATATACATTGAGCACTTTGAGAAGTCTTGCAGAATAGAAGACTTATAAACTTTTTGTTCTAAGCTTATCAATTACATTGTATAATATTGAAGAGGGTGATAGTTTCTTAAGTGCTATTTCAAGTCCTCATACACATTGACATGCGTAATCCTCACAATTATGCCATGTTGTCATTCCCATTTTTTGTTTTTGGAGGAACCAGCTGAGGCAATGAAAGGTAAAGGTAATTTGCTCAAGGCCATGTAGCTAATATGGGAAAATACTGAAATTTCTGTCAAAGCAGTTTAGTTACAGGATCTGGGCTTTTCAACCTGTATGGTCATCTTACTATAGAAACTTTTTTTACATAGAATGCCTGTTAACTTCCTATGGAGACAAGGTTCTATAAAAAATGTTCTAGGAGATACTGTTCTCAAGTTATTTCCAGTATGCACAATAAAATGAGATTTGATAAAATATAGAAGAGAATAGCAGAACTAGAATGCACATTAGAGGTCAACTATCCTCTGGCAGAGGATAAGTCTGTGCCAAGAGGGAGAGTCTCTGGCTCAAGGTATGTGGTAGCTAGAAATAGGAACCAAGGCTTCTGTGTGCTAATTTAATGATATTTATTAGGAATCTTAGGGAAATGGAGTGAAAAGAAACCTTACACTTCTTCACTGGGTATGGGGAGCTGTTGAAGTCCACAGGTATTTTATCTCCTCTTCCCCTAGTTTATAGAAGATGACAATAGGCTATAGGGGGTGCAGGGGAGCAGCTGGGCATCTAGATGAGAAAGCATTCCTTTGCTCAATGTGATGTGACATTATACTTAGTGTCCCCAACATGAACTAGTGATAGTTGTGAAGGTTAAGAGAAGGACAAAAGTTGAACATAAAAACAAAGAGCAAATTTGTTATTTGGGGCTTGGCCATGGTGATCAGATGGTGTAATTTTTACTTTAATTAATTTAAAGGATGCCATAAAATTGCAAAGATGAGGGAACAAATGAAAATTCTTTAGGGAAATTTTTAAGTCCTCAGGCCCTTTTTATTCCATACATTGATGAAGATAATTTGCTTTAATACATACTCAAGAGAAGAACAACCACAAAGTAACTGTCACTAAGCCAGTCTCTCATAACTTCTCTTGGTAAAATTTCATTGAAAATTTGAAAGTTCATTACCTCACTAAATATTGGGGTTGTTAAAGCCTCAGTTCATTACTCAGAGTGATTTTGTGCCATATTTAAATTTCACATTTTGTAGCTGGGGAGGTGAGGCTGCAGTGTGAGTGGTCACTGAGGAGTTCTGTTGTTTCAACTATTAAGACCACATGTCGGGGGCCAGTGCTGTGGTGCAGGGGGCTAAGTCTCCATCTGTGGCACTGGCATCCCTAATGGGCACCAGTTTGTGTCCCAGCTGCTCCTCTTCTGATCCAGCTTTCTGCTATGGCCAGGGAAAGCAATGGAAGATGGCCCAAATTCTTGGGCCCCTGCACCTTCAGGGGACACCCAGAAGTTCCTGGCTCCTGGGTTTGTATCAGCCCAGCTCTGGTCATTGTAGCTATTTGGGGAGTGAATGGAAGATCAATTCATTCATTCATTCATTCTCTCTCTCTCTCTCTCTTTCTCTCTCTCTCTGTCTCTCAAATAAATAAGTAAATCTTTTTATTGTTTTTTAGAGACAACATGTGGGCTTCTCAAATGGCTCAGGTAGTAGACCCCATTGTTCTCAGATTAGCTTTCTAATGCTAATAATTCAGGTTGGGAGTGAGTTAAATCCTGTATTTCTGCCATATGCCCTTGAGAGTCTGAGAATCTGCTTTTCTGCCTGAAGGCTCTTTTTTTTTTTTTTTTTTTTTTTTTTAAGATTTAAAAGTACTGGAGAGAGACACCAGTTTTCATGCACTGGTTCACTTTCCAAGTGGCTGCAGTGGCCAAGGCTAAGACAGGCTGAAGCCAAGAACTCCTTCCAAGTCTTCGATGTAGGTGGCAGAGACCCAAACGTTTAGAAGGAAGCTGGATCAGAAATGGTGCAGCCAGAACATGAACCGGCACCCATAAGGGATGCCAGCATTGCGGGTGGTGGTTTTACCTGTTATGCCACAATGCTGGCCCCCCTCTGTATTCTCAAGTTTAGGAGGAGAGAGGGCAGAGTGCCTGTCAGTCCTCACCATGATATCACCAGTGAGCTTCACAGCACCTGAAAAACAATATGAAGTAATTGTTGAATAAACAAGTGTTCCACAAAGTAAAGTAAGTCATAGGCAGAAGTAGTGTAAACCTTTTTATTCTATTCAAAGTAGCAAATGTTTGTTGATGATGATGGGATTGTCATGATAGGTGAGTCAAATTTGAAAGAACTAACCTACAGAAGCTAATTAGTTGCTATTAAGGTTCTGTGACTACTATTTGAGTAGGTGTCAAAGTTGGGTAGTAGAAATTATAGAGAATCCCTAGTGACAATGCATGTTAGACCAGTGAATGTCTATTGAATTGGAATGGAGGGAAAATAATCTCTTATATTTGGATTTTCAAAGCAGCAGGTGTTAATCATCATTCCTTTATACAGATGAGGAAACCCAGGGGCAGTGACTTACACTGGGCACCCAACTAGCTAATGGTACTGCTGCAACTTGGAGGTAAATCTGCTGTTGCCAAGTTCAGTGTCCTTGGCCACCCTTCCTGTTACCACTGATCATCACATGAGGATTTGCCTTGAAGCTACAACTCAGTTTCATTGTAGGAAAATTTCTCATGGATAAAGCTCTTGATGGACCTTGAGCCATTCAATAACCTACATGTGTGCCAGAGTCAACTATGTTTAAGGAAGTCCTGCCAATGTTGAATACATTGACATTTTTCCAAGCTCAAAATGTATTAAAAGAGGAAAATAATGATTTTATCAGGTCTTTATTGTCTACCTTTCATATAATATAGAAAATGTTTGAAAATGTAGAACAACACTTCGTGCTTTCAGGAGCTTGGTGTTGCAGTTTTGTACAAGATATAACATGAATGTGCCTGACAACATCAGCAAACAACACGCTGTAATGCAGAAATGTCAAAAATGTGGCAAGGCATTCACACGTATGGAAGTACTGCTGGAGTACACAGGATCCTAAAAGTAAACTTCTTGTGATGACAAGATTGTGGCTTTTGAGCTTAGATTTGTGCATTCTCTTTTTGCTGCAACATTCCCTTTTCATTCACACCTCTCTTCAACAAGTTCCCTGGTTAATTAGATAAGCAGTGCTCCTATCTTGGCTGCTAACTCATTTTGTTGATTTTCTGCACCACAGTGATTCCTGAGAAAGATGGGTGATGGGATTCATTATATGATAAATATTTGGATGGCTATCCTTGAGGATAGAGATTTTTGAACATAATATCATGGAAATAGGTGCACTTACTTGGAGAATAGTTTTTAAAAAGAGCAAGCTGTGTTTTGATGTGTGTGGAGGGATTTGTGCTGTCCTTGCTATCAAAATTTTATGTTCATAAATATGTTTATTTGTAAGCAGTGTTTCCATGAGGGAATAGTTGGATGGAAGTGTTACAGTGGTAAAGATTTCCCCAGTGCTGAGAATTAATGCATATTTCCCTTATAGGTCAAGATAGTCAATGGATACTTGAAGTGAGATGTTCTTATGTGGGATAAAGAATAGTTTCCTGTAACCACATTCAATTTCCTCTTTATTTTGATTATTTAACACATACAATATCAACACTAGGCCTTTCTGGCTCTGCTTGGGAGCCATGTTTTTAATGTACCTCCAAATGTTGCTGGATGTGGGATAGTTCAGGGACTTGATTTAAAATCAAACAAAATAACAAAAACATGACCTTAGTTTTGCAAAAGCCCTTCAAAATGACTCTATCTCATAGGAAAGTGTAAAAATGTAGAGTAGTTTGTCAAGATTTGAGAGTGAGGTTTCCTTCTTTGGGGTTATATGTTCCAACATTCTAAACTGGAGCATGGTGGATAGAAGGGAAAATAGGTATTTCAAAAAGATTCATTAGTTTATATTATTTTTTAATTAAATTTTCCATGGAAGTTTGGAAAGCCCCTCACATGTGCCTTTGTTCTTTCTCAGAATGACATACCTGGAGATGCATAGCACATATTCTGAACATGATGTCATTTATATAAAAATTGGTTTGTTTTGACCCCAGAACTGGATTTAGGAGCAAATCGACACTGAGGAAAGAAATAGTTTCATAAACCTCATTGCTGAACAAAGCTGAGAAGAAACCATTTGTTTTAATGAAAGAAAAATAAAAAACAAAACCTTTGAAGCATTGGAAGCAAGACCTCTCTTCCTCTCCCTTTTTATTTCACAGCTGTATTTTCCCAGCCTGTAAATCTCCATTCCTCAAAATCTGAAACTATTATTGTGTATGTTTCTTATTCTTTCACAATGTACAGATCTTTGCAATAAAATGTGATGGATTGGGTTACCAGAAAAAGGAGCAATTGTGGCTTTTTAGGACCCCACCTTTAGGTTCTGCTCTGCTATTTGGATCACTCCAGGTGTGTAAATTCTCTCCCTGTGAACCATTAGATGATGAAGTATGTATAAGTTTGTCTGCTGTAAAATTACTTTGGTTACGTTGGGGACTCAGACACACTTCTGCTCCTGCTGTGGAGACTTGGTCGGTATGAATAATTTGTGTGAACAAATTGCTCCTGTCTGTGCAGAACTTGTTAAAACCTTGTCCTTTGTAACACAAGGAAGATGTCATCCTCAGGATCCTCACTGACTCATATGGGCAAGTAGTATTTAAACAGATGACAATCTGAAGTTCGTACATTGGTTTCAAAATCCAGGCAGACATCCCTAGCAAAAGACTAATGGCAAAGTCTGCCTTGTATGAAAACCATACCAGCGACATTTTCCTTCTTTTGTCCGTGTGCTGCTGACATCAACTGTGGATGTCACTTCTGCTAGAGCAAGGGTGGTCCTTGGGGCATTTACAGGGAAAACACTAGGCTAGGAATTGGGAGACCAGGGTTCTAATTCCATCCTTAACATTAGCAGAGCAATCTTGAGCAACTTATTTTACTTCTATGTGTTTTATTTTCTCAACCTGAAATGAGGGTAACAAAACCTGCCACAGCTGTTTCATAGGGATGTTGCAAGAATGCAGCAAAGAAATGGTGTTCTAATATCCTTTGAATTATATAAACAAAAGTGACTTTTAAACTAAAGGTATTTGTCAGGGTATTATTATTCTTTAATATTTTTATATCTTTTAGGAACGAGCTCTTTGGTGCCTTTTCCCTGGGAAAAGAGACAACTGATGTGAGGTGCTGTGAGAGATGTTATGTAGTAATAATAAATGGGTAATAATACAAAGTGGGGGAGGGAGGGTTAGAGAAGTACTAGACCTTTCTGGAAGGGCTTAATTGGGTAAGGGACACAGAAACATCCATGTGTTGGCTTCAGAGGTCAAAGTTACTGGGCCCCTGATCTACTACACATTGTTTACGGATGGAAAGGAAGGTACTCCAATGTTCGTTTCGGTAATGGTGATTTCTGCTTCTCTAGACTAATGCTAACACTGGTTTGTAGAAAGCAACAGCAGCAGAAGAAATGCTCACATAGGAGGCCAGTGTTTCAAGTAAAGCCAGGAATGCAAAAGCTGTGAGGAAGGGCATGATCCTTTGACTTATTCACTCTACTACCTGTACTTAAAATCACTTATTTTTACCCCATCCCAGCTTTACAGTGGCAAGAGACCACAAAATCGGGCCCTTTCTCCATTCTTTGTCATGAAACCCAAGCTTACCATTATAGCACAAGCATTATTCAGTGGCCAGAGGAGCCTAGCTCACATATGAACTTCTCAGTCTGCTCCAGCTGAGTAATCACAGATACAGGGCAATATTTTTAAGGGGGTTACTAATGGATTTTCTGTGAAGGTAGCCACATAATTTTCAGAATGGGGAGCAGCCTTTTTTTTTTTTTGTCCTTTAATGATCTCTTCTGTTTGTCAAGACAATTGTCAACAATCATGGCACTTGGGGGAGTGGTTTTTAGCATGGAAATGAGATTATAATGAGGCTGGAGGTCACACTGGCAATCATCTTGGATCTCACTGATTTAAACCAGCTGGCCTGGGGAACTTTAGCCCTTGAACCATCCTATTCTCAGAGGGGAGCAATGTTGTGGGATGGTGGCTAGAAATTCACCTAGGGTTGTGCAGGAATTGCACTAGGTAGCATTCTCTGTCCACAAAGACCAAATACCATTTAACAAGTCATGTTACCCAAGTGACAGCGATCTCTTCAGCCCCCAGAGTAATGTTTGCTTTGTCAGAATGGCAGTATGTCCAGATTTCATACTTTTCTGTGAATTGGTGTGAGGGAGTTTAACCTGTGTAACAGGTTAAGAGGCAAATCTGACATGTGAATAAAATTCCTTATTGCTGGTTAGCCTTCTTGAAATTAAAATCTTTGCATTAGGACAAACATACAATCAAGCCAGTGATGTTTTCTGTCCAAATAAACTATTGAAATACTAAGATAATCGCACAACTTCTTCATTATTAGGAGAGCCAAAAAGTGAAAGGGTATTTGTATAATGTATCAGCTGAGACTTTGAGACATTCAGGAGTCTGTCTTCTGGTTACAGAGGGCACTGCCTGCCTTACTAGAGTGAGCATAGCTATCAGTGACCTAGAGAATAGCTTCAAAGTGGCCTCAAGGATCACAAGCATGAATATCTTTATACTTCTAACTTATTTTTGCCTACTTCAAACCCAATGCTAGCTTTTTCTTTTTCTCTCAGAGAAGAGAGTATCTTTTAATTCCTTGTTTGGGTTCCTATAAAGTTCCTGTAGTAGATTTCTTTAATTTTTTTGTGCCCCTCCTAAGTCTTACTGGAACCCTAGCAATTTTTTTTTTAACCATTCTGAAGAGATACGCAAAAACCTCCTTTTGTGGACATAATGGAAATGCCTCTACAAGTCAAGCTGGCTTCTGAAGAAAGATGATATCCTCCTAATTCTAACCTACCTTTATTACACACTTATTTTAAGTCAGACGTGTTTGTCAAGACAAACCATTGAAGAAAGTACTATTGTTACCCTCAACTTGCAAATGAGAGCCCTAAGATTCAGAAAGGTTAAGTTACTACATGTAAATAATGTGTCTTGATTATATTCTTGAGCATAAGTAGCTTGGCACGCAGTTGGGATCTCAAGGATTTACCTCCAATTAAATTCCCCCAATAACTTAAAGTCTCTCCCACACACAGCATCATCCCTTAAAGGCTCTATATGCCATTTAATTTGATGAAGGAAATCATAAATACGAGCATAATTACAATATTCCTTAATGAGAGGCAATATGGCTTAGAGATTAAATACATAGACTTTGTAACAAATATAGTTGTGTTTGATTCTTAGCTTTGCCTGATAACTAGCTGTGTAACTGTGCTCAAGGTAATTCTCTGAGCTCTATTACCTATTCAATGACAAATGATAATAGTGTCAAACTCATGAGGGTATCAATAAGATTATGCATGTACAATATACCCTATCATGCCAGACACTATAACAAAACTAAATAAATAGTAGGTAGTTCATATTAGTTGTTGTCAGCCTTTAACCATTAGAGACATGGTGTACCAAAGACATGCCTCAAGGGCCCCATGACATTGTGTGCAAACCAACTTCTGCAGATGGAATCAATAAGAATAACGTGTATATATAAAAAATTCATTCCCCCTATGTAGATGCTGATTTGATTATTTAAATGAAAATTCACTTACAGATATTATTGCATTTGTAATAACTTTCTACCTATGCAACACTTACATTTTCATTAGCATATATTAAAACAACATTTTTAGACTAAAATTTAAGAAACATTTTTGCAGTTTAATAAGTTGTGAAGCACAAGTTTATCTTAATAGTTTGTTAATCCACTAATCCCTAGCAAAAAGCAGGCCCCTGAACAGGGGGAGCCCAGATAGATTTTGGTATGAGTAGAAAAACTTGAAAAAAGTTCCAGAGTACATGGTAGTGCTTAAGGAGGGCATGATCTAGAGGGCTGCTCTAGGAGGACAATCAGAAACCAAGAGCCATCGTGAAGCAGGAAGGAAGGGGGCAAAAACAGCATTTTACAAAAATGCTCAGGAAATCTGACTAATCTACTGGTGCCTAAGATTTTCAAGAGAATCACCATCCATATCAATGGTGTATCTGGCTATCCAGAACTATGGGAATTCATTAGGATAGCTGGGCCTGTATTCCTGTGGGATTTGGGCTCCTAGTGTAAGAAAATGCATAGTTACTCTATTCTGGTTTCATTATCCAGCTCAATCCCTACAGAATGACCAGGAAACAGACCTTGAAATATGAAATAATTGGTGGCAGGGGCAAAATTTAGAGTCCCTTTGATAGAATAATTGTCTTCAGGGATTTGGCCTCTGATCACTACTTAGACTATGAAAATATTGCTGAATAAGGTGCTGAGGAAATTCAAGTTGTCATTAAGAGGACTGTGGTTGGTGTCATTAAATTATATCCATTATTCAGATAAATGTTCCATGCCCTCTTAATGGTTAGCCTGCTTATTGACTTGAGCATTCAGTTAGAGTTTTAGATTTTTTTTAACGTATGAGAGAGCAGATGATCTTTATAACATTTGTTGGAACTTCATAGGGTCCATAAATATTTATAGATAGGGATAGAGCTTTATTCACACACACACACACACACACACAGCACACACTCCTAGTCTATAAGTATAAGCTTACATTTGCATTCATTATATGGCACAATTTGGTTATTATATGAAATTTGGTAGCAGTTTATGATACAGAGAGAAAAGGAACAATTCAACTTTTTATTTCTTAGACTATCTGAATTTATAATTGATACTCAAAACACGTCTATTCAACTCTTTGTTTATAATTCTTCCACATTTCTGTTTTTATTTCCATATATATTTGCATAGACCATTTAAAAATGTATCTATATCATTAAAAATGTGTCTGTAAAATTTCCCCTATTTTACAACAAATAGTTAATATCATAATAACTTCCCTCTGCAACACAGAATACTCCTGAATTACTTTGTGTACCTATGTATTGTTTCCATTATGCTTCAGTAAGGACTCAGAATGCAAACTCAATAGCAGCCTAAGGAAAGCAACATGTGAAAAACTAATCCACTTCCAAAGACAGGTTAGCATGCATTGCAAAACTCTAGAAAACTGAGTTGTAGTTCATCTTCTTTTTTTTTGTAGTTAATACTTCTTTTGATATAATTAATAAATTTTGTGTAACTACAACCTACCCACTTAACAATTATTTTCGTTGTGCTGGCCCACACAATTTTAAATTATTTCAGCCTTTTTGTGCACACTTTCATGTTTTGCTTTTTCTATAAATGCATCAAAATCATTTCATGTTTGTCCATAGTATTCACAATTCTGATGACTGCTTAATATTTCATTTTGTTGATTTAGCATAATTTACTGTCATTCTCCTTATATGTTCTGTGTTTTGATTATAGGAGCTAAGTGAAAGTTTGACTTTACAAACACTGTCTTCTAGAATGCCAATCCCTAGGTATTTCTGGTTGACTGTCCCACCTGTACCGTTGCTAAGTAGGTTGGTCTGAACATGGTGGAAAAGATGGTCACTGAGCAACAGATCTTCATATACAGTATATAAGATTGCTAGAGGACATCTACAGTGTAATCAACTTTCAATTGAGTTACTTCACATACATTTTCTCATTTAATCTTCTCAATATGTCTATAAGAAGGTATTTAAATTATTTATAAACAGTTGGGATGAAGAAAGATGATGGGAGGGTGGGGAAGAGTTGCCCACTGTAATGGAATGAGGAAAGAATAATGGGAGTGATGCATCTATTAAACCTGTACTGTGGTTGGGGTGTTTGTATCCTCCATAATATTTACATCTTATTCTTTAATTCATATGTTAATGATATTTGGAAATGGGGTCTTTGGGATGTAGTTGTTATTAGATGAGCTCATTAGGGTGGGGCCCTGTGAATGCATTAGTGGCTTTTTAAGAGGAGGAATGGAAATTCCAGTTAGCAAGATTGCACTACTTTGTCCTGTTATGTCCTGCACTGACTCAGGACATTGCAGGGAGTCCTCATCATCAAGAAGGCTCTCAGGGCCGGCACAATGGCCTAGCAGGTAAAGCCACTGTCTGCAGTGCCGGCATCCCATATGGGTGCTGGTTCAAGTCTGGCTGCTCCACTTCTGATCCAGCTCTCTGCTATGGCCTGGGAAATCAGTAGAACATGGCCCAAGTCGTTGGGCCCCTGCAACCACATGGGAGACCCAGAAAAAGCTCCTGGCTTCAGATCGACGCAGCCGATTGATTCAATTGGAGAGTGAACCTGCAGATGGAAGACTTCTCTCTCTGTGTAAATAAATAAACTTTTTTTTTTTTTAAAAAAAAGAAGGCTCTCACCAAGTACAAAGGAAATTAGGACCCTTGACCTTGGATTTTCATGTCTCCTGAAGTGTAAGAAATTTCTGTATAAGTTATTCAATGTGTGGTATTTAGTTATAATGACAGAAAATGGATTAATAAAGCCAATAATAAGTTATCTATGCAGAACGGTATCTTAGTATATATTCCTTTCCTTCTTTCACCCAAATGTGATATTTGGACTAAACCAACTCCTCTGCATAAACTATAAAGCACCACCCTGGGCACAATGTGCTGACTTCAGTTATTTCTTTCATGAAATGTGCCTTCTGCATATCCACACTTGTTTATGCTCAGATTGTCAACAAAGCACCTTGGAAACATGCAACAAATGAGTAAGATGTAGGTTACCTTTGATTAGCATCTTCTCTGAGAACCACTATTGGAATAGTTGTCATGTTCACATTACTTAGAGCTCTCAGTTGTGTGTAATGGTAGCTAACATTTTTCTGCATAGGAGCATATTTTTCCACTCTTAAAACCAACATTCAATGTGTTTATGAATGAGAGAAATGCCTTCTACATTCCCTAATTTTTAATTTAAGATCAAACTCTTCTCCATCTGAGAGGAATGCCATTCTCCATTGTGCATGAACATTAGCTTGCTCTGTTTTCCCAGGTCAAACATCCTGAAAATGTATACAAGATGCTGTAAGCGAATGACACAATAATTTATCAATTTAAAAAATAATTTTTTAAAAATTTTTTGAAAAGCAGGCTTACAGAAGGAGGGGGGGGTCTATGTAGCTACCTACCTACCTACCTACTTACCTACCTACCTACCTACTTACCTACCTACCTATCTATTCCATTCACTGGTTCACTTCTCAAATGGCCACAACAGCCCAGGCTGGGCCAAAGCCAGGAGCTTGTAGCTTGTTCTGGGTCTCCCATGTGGGTGCAGGTACTCAAAGACCCGGGCTATCTCTGCCACTTCTCAGAATGCATTGGTAGGGAGCTAGATCAGAGTGGAGCAGCCAGATCTCAAACTGGCACCCATTTGGGATGCCAACATCACAGATGGAGACTTAACATGCTATGCCACAATGCTGCCCCATATTTGTCCATTTTTATGATTTTATCAGAGTACTTGTTTCTTGTTTCAAAATTCTGGGATCCCAGACTAATTGGCCCAGCCTTGTTGCTATCAGAAGTTTGCAGCAATAACTACCTAGGTGTAACTTTGATGTCCTTGGGATGGTTAGTAAAAACAGGAAAAGAATGCAAATATCTCCTTGATACACTGATTTCACTTCCTCCAGATGTGACATAGCTGAGGCAAGTGGTGGTGTATATACACAGTGGAATATTTTTCTGGTTTAAAAAGTACAAAATCATTACATTTTCAGCAAATAAATGGAACTGAGGAGGTTGTTGTGTTAAGTTAAATAAGACATAAATACAAATATTGCATGTTCTCTCATGTAGAGGTTTTAAAAAGTCAATTTGAACTTGCAGTATTGATTACTATATGCTGGAAAAGGTGGAGGGAGAGAGGATACTGGATGATCAGATAACCAATCTACCAAAACAGAATGAATAAGTCCATGTGTTGCACAGGACAGTGGGATGACTATAGTTCACAGTAATGTCTAATATTCTATAGAAAGAACTGGGAGAAGCTGATAGCTCTAAGCATAAAGAAAAGGAAGTGCTAGTTACCTGACTTGATTAGTTTATGCTGTATACATTTGTTGAACTGTTGCACAGTACTGTATTGTACAAGTATTAGATATTAAAAATTTTAAAAATCTGTTCAAGATGTTGAAATATTCAAAATGCTACTAACAGGGTTATCTGCTAAATTAATCATATCACAGTATTCTCGATTGTAGCAAGCACAAAGAAGCCCAAAAACTCTTTGATGACCATGGCATGAATAATCAGGAGGAGAGAGTGAGGAAACTTTATTTCACAGAAGGCTTTGGTGATAAGTGGTGGTAGGATGTGTTCAAGATTATTCAGCAAGTCAACACATATTCCTCAAGTAGCCGCTCTATTTAAAACCATGTGCAAAGCACAGTGGGAAATTTGATCTATTAAACTGGTTCTTCTTTCAGGTTTATATTCTAGTTACAGTGACAAGATATGAAAAATCAGGAACCACAGGAGATAAATAGTTCAAGGCAATAATAGAAGACGTGTCATGAGATGAAACATTATAATTTAACAAATGAATGGTACAGAAAAGTGTCTGGAAGTTGCAAGAAGATACTGTTGAGAGGCATACGCTGATACAGAGCCTTTTCTCCATTTCTGAAATGCCCATTCCACATATCCCTCCTACCTGTAAAACTCCTGTTTACCTTTTAAGTTACAGTTCAATCATTGCCTATGGTTCAGTGCAATCTTCGTCAGTCCACCCGGAGTTAAGCATTTATCTTTCATGAGACCATAGAATCTTAAGCTCACTGAATATACAGTAGCACTTACTATGCTACCATAATCATTTTAAACTTAGGAACCCTCTACCACACCAGGACCCTCAAGAATAGAGGCAATTTGATATTATTCTATTTTTATGTTGCATGTACCTCCATTAGAGTTGGACACCTATTCAGTGTTCAATGTACTTGTTGAAATGAGTAGTGGAAAGAGCACTAGACTTGAAATCCAAATTAACTATGTGTGGCTTCATATTAGTTTTCCTGAAATATGTGCCATTTTACTGCCTATACTGCATAAAATTATCTCTAAAGTTCCTTAGAGCAATGAAAACTCTGAAATCTTAGACTGGGAGTGGTTAGCCAAGTTTTCCCATAACTGCTGATGCTAAAAACAAATAAAACTCTACTAATAATAGCTAACATTTTACTGCATACATACTAGATGGTAGTTGTATAACATGAATTATCTTCTTGAACCCTCAAAATAACCTTATGTGATAAATGTGTTTATTACATTTGTTTTCCGAGTGAAGAAGCCCGGACTCTAAGAGACTGAGTCATTTGCTTATCTAACTAGAAGGTATTGAAATGGTGACTGTAATTCAAATCCTCTTGAATCTAGAGGCCTATGCTCTTAATAGCCTCACTTGTCATTCCAAACTATGGCTATGCATAAGAATCACCATAGAGTTTTTTTTTTTTTTAAATAATGATGGCCAAGTCTAATCTCTGGAGATAGTGGTTCAATTGATCTGGGGTGAGGGCTGAGCATTTGTAGCTTATAAAAGCTCTCTAGGTGATTCTAGTTGCCACCAGTGTTGAGAACCACTGAATTATGTAATGTAGTCTTGGAGGCTGCAGCTGGTCAAGAGAAAGACGGGCATTCTGAATAAGAATTTGTTTCAAGCATTAATGTCATGCACCAATATCTGAATATGTCTTATTTCTCCGACACAGGAGCCCTTTTTTTGTATCAAAGCTACTTACAGCTGAGTACATAGACGAGATTTTATCCCCAATGCAATTGCATTGTAAATAGTTTCAGCAGAATTTCTTAGTTTCAGAAAGAGATGGCTTCTGCCCTGGCTGATTCTGGGTCTCCTGCCATCACTCTTTTGCCAAAGTTAATGGGACAAACTATCCCCTTGTATAGAGACAGCAGGTTGTCTTTGTCCATGCATTGGACTGCAAGCCTGTCAGTTTCTAAGTGACAGTTTAAATCTGGAATTCATGAATCAAATTATCTGGTTAAGAAGGCTAGAATGAAAATAATTTTAAAAAAATATGGATCAACTCCCCTGACTTCATGGTTCAACACATCATGGGGCTGGCTTTACAGCACTTTGAAAACATTCCTCTCCGGTTAGTGCATTAAAACAAGTGGCTTATTTGGGGTTTTGGCATTTTCTGCTGTTGATGTTTGGGGTAGCTTTCTAAGGATAGTGTCCCTGAGGGAATAGAGAACTGGAAAGACATCAGGAGTGTAAAATAAAATTTTGTGGGGGAGTCGTGGATTTGTACTGGGCACCTGCACTGGGCCCAGGGGACCAAACCAATATAAAGTCACAGTAACTGAGCTTTGGTTGGTTGCAGAAGGCCCTGAAGCCAATTAACTAATTAAGCTGTGACCAACTGGTTGATAAACTGAGCTCTAGCCAATAATTCATTTTGTATTGCTCACCTCCATTTTTCCATAAATACTGTCTACTCATGTTGTTGGCTGGAGTTCTCAAAATCTGCTCTGCTTCTGGGAGCTGCCCCACTCTCAAATCATGTTTTGTTTTGCTTTTCTTTGTTTTGTCTTGTGCTCTTTTGCTCAGATAAACTCTAGTTGACATAATTGGCCTAAGGAAATTTCTTTTTTAACAGTAGTGAACCAGTAGCTGAATAACTCCGGAGTGTTCTAAAAAATTCATGGCAGTAGAATTGTCAGGAAATGGACAATTTGATTAGGAAGATTTCAGGGTTTTCAAATTGTTTGCCTTTGTACACATATCACTTAAACTCAGCTGACAATATACTTCCTACAAATAACAATCTTTTGGCTGGAAATATTGGCCTAAAAATACAAGTATCCAGCTATGAATGACCATTTTGGGGCTTTCTGAAAATGAGCTACCAAGGAGGAAACGAGGCTGTGGGTCTTAGTAAGTTGGTGAGCAGCATTTTGACATTGTGGCCTCCAAATGGCTTAGCTGCAGACAATTACAGTTCTCAAACTGGAAGATCACCTTGGGTCAAACCCAGACCCATAGAATTAAATTCATTCCTCCTCAGTTTTGACTGCTTGCTTACATCCAAATAGTCTGGCAGATGTTGTTTGGATTTGGCAACTCTCTACACCTTGCTAGAATGTATCCTGTAATGTTTCTCCTCAATTTCTTTACACTATGATAACTAGGAACTTAACTGCAAAAAATGGCTGGCTCTGAGGGGAAAAATGGTATGGTTCTATGGAGCAGAACATTTATGCTCTTAACAACTAATTGTCAAACCTGTCCTATGCAGTGAAAGGTGAGCTGGTCTGAATATTGCTAAGATGATGGAAATTATAGGTCATGAGTAAGAGGGAAAGTATCCACAAAGTTTAGGGGCTCTGGAATCAGGCAAATTCAGAGTTTTGAATCCTGGCTCCACTGCTTGCTAATGTGAATATTCCACATTTAGCTCTCTGAGCCATTTTCTCCCTCACCATGGACTCCATAGCTTCCTATCATACCCCCTAGTGCAGTCCTACCTTTCCTGGAGAGTGAGTCAGTGATCTAGACCTCTCTGTTCTAACACCTTACCTGATTTTTTTTTTCTTTTCTTTTTTTTTTTTTTGACAGGCAGAGTGGACAGTGAGAGAGAGATACAGAGAGAAAGGTCTTCCTTTGCCGTTGGTTCACCCTCCAATGGCCGCCGCGGCCAGCATGCTGTGGCCGGCGCACCGCGCTGATCTGATGGCAGGAGCCAGGAGCCAGGTGCTTTTCCTGGTCTCCCATGGGGTGCAGGGCCCAAGCACCTGGGCCATCCTCCACTGCACTCCCTGGCCACAGCAGAGAGCTGGCCTGGAAGAGGGGCAACCAGGACAGAATCCGGCGCCCCAACCGGGACTAGAACCCGGTGTGCCGGCGCCGCTAGGCGGAGGATTAGCCTAGTGAGCCGCGGCGCCGGCCCCACCTTACCTGATTTTGATTCAGTCCTCTTGGATGAACTATTACATGTCAGTTGACTATACTATTACAAATATACAGGGAAATAGCACAGTTCCAAAACCAGGCTCTCGACAAGCAGCCAAAGCAGAGCCCCCTCCTTTGGGGGAAAGAGCAAACCACAGCCTTTGCTCAGCTAAAGGATGTTATGACTAAAGCCCCTGTGCTAGGACTGCCAAGCCCAGAGAGACCCTCCCAGCTGTTTGTCACTGGGAGGCAGGGAGTTGCCTTAGGAGTGTCAACTCAGGAACTGGGACCTGTTAAGCAACCTGTGGGCTACCTTTCTAAAACCTTAGACATGGTTGCACAAGGATGGCCTCACTGCCTAAGGATGATAGCAGCAGCTGCCTTGCTGAGAGAGGAGGTATCTAAAATTACATTGGGGCAAAATATCGCCCTTTATACCTCACATCAAATAAATTCTCTATTAGAGCAAAAGGGCTCTCACTGGCTCACAGATAGCAGGATACCAATGTATCAGGTCCTCCTTCTAGAAAACCCTCAGGTGTGGGGAGCAAACCGGACTGGACTGAGTTACTGGAATTGGGACTTATTCTATGCATCTGCTCTCCCACAATATGGCGCTGGGAGAGAAGTAAACAGCTTCCGCACAGCTGCCTCCAGTTCAGCTAATAAACTGTAGGACTTGCTCCTGATTGGAGGAGAACAGCGTACTCGGCGTGTGGGCAGCCGAGTTGGGATTGGCGGAGGAGGACTATAAAGGAGGAGAGAGACGGCATGCACGGGGAACATCTAAGGGGAACATCTAGCTGAAGGAACACCTGTGCAGCCCCCGAGAAGAGCCGGCCGGCGGTGTGCCGCTCCCCTGCGGAAGTGGGGAATGTGGCCAGGGGGAACTGCCCTTCCACGGAGGTGGAAGGGACAGTAGCCAACCCGGGAAGAACCAGCAGCAAACCCGGGGAGGGCCGAGCAGACGAAAGAACAGCGCAGGGTCCTGTGTCGTTCCTCCACGAAGAGGGGGAGCGACATAATGGTGCCGTGACTCGGATATGAAGCCTAGGCAGGGTCTTGTGTCGTTCCTCCACGAAGAGGGGGAGCGACATAATGGTGCCGTGACTCGGATAGGAAACCTAGCTCGGATAGGAAACCTGACTCGGATAGGAAACCTAGGACGGATAGCAAACTTAGGAGGGAAGAAACGGGAAGAATTGGGAAAATATCGGAGAGAGAGACTAGCAAACAGCCTAGGGAAAAGCCGGACGAAAAAGGGTGCCGGAAGAAGCTATTGAAAGCCTAGGCATAGACTCAGATACGGACTACGGGGGGAAGCTGGGAGAAATCTCTAAGGTCGAAAGCGAAAGTGAAAGCTAGAACAAACAGACTCGGACGCGGACTGTGGGGAGAGGCCAGGAGAAATGAGGGAGGAATATTGTTGGAAGAAAACTTAGGGAAACATACCGGGTAGAGAAAAATGTTAGGGAAATTGAAGCCGTGGGGGGCAGGCCAAGGCGGACACGAAAGCCACTTTGGGGTTCTCAAGTTAGCCCGGGAATAGGGGGCGAAAAGTTGAAACCAGAAGCTGAAACGTAAGCCAGATTGGGATCCGTCTGATTAGCCCGGGGAGCAAAGGACGGGAAGCCAAATCGTGGGGCAGAGACGTATGCTGGGTTGAATTCGCCAGGCTAGCCCGGGGAACTTAGATTGAATGCTAGTGGTGGACACGTAAGCTACGCTGTGTGACTCGCGGAGGCTGCCGTGCGCAGAGAGAGCGTGCGGGGCACAAGTAGATAGGGAACGGGGCTGGCGCGAGGCCGTGGTACAGACGCGAAGGGCGTGGAGACCGCGGAGCGCGCGAAGCCGAGCCGCGCAGAGCCGCGAAGCCGCGGGGAGCCGTGAAGCTGCCGGCAGGGCGAGGCGCCGGAAAGCTGCCGAGAAGCAGCCTCGGGGCGGGCGCAGCCGGGAAGCCGCGGGGATAAGAGAAACAGAAGTTTAGAAATGGAATGAGAGCGGGAAGCCGCGGGGATAAGAGAAACAGAAGTTTAGAAGTAAAAGAGAAATAGGAATGCTGGAAGATAGAAGTAAAATGGGAGAAATGGGAATGCCCGGAGATAGAGAAATAGAGAAATAGAAAGGCCTCCCTACAACACTGCAATGTGAGAGCTTGGATTCGGTCTGCCTGATTAAGTGAGGCGATGAGCACGATGAGCACCTGCGGCGGCTAGCAGCTTATGCGCCGCAGGTCACCGAAGACAGGCACGAATTAACATCAGTAAGGCCTCCCCACAAAAAGGCAATGAGAAGGCTTGGATTCGGTTTGCCTGATAGGGCTTGTAAGCCCCTGCAGGCAGAGCAGAGCATGCGCTGCAGGGCACCGAACACAGGCATGCATCAGCGCCTAAAAACCTCCTCACAACATGGCGAAGAGAGGACCCGGATTCGGTTTGATAGGACTTGTAAGAGCCTGTGGCAACTCTAGCAAGTAGAGCAGAGTGTGTGCCGCGGGACACCGAAGACAGGCGCGTATCAACGCCAAAAATAAAAAGAAAGGGGGATCTGTGGGGAGCAGCCCGGACTGGACTGAGTTACTGGAATTGGGACTTATTCTATGCATCTGCTCTCCCACAATATGGCGCTGGGAGAGAAGTAAACAGCTTCCGCACAGCTGCCTCCAGTTCAGCTAATAAACTGTAGGACTTGCTCCTGATTGGAGGAGAACAGCGTACTCGGCGTGTGGGCAGCCGAGTTGGGATTGGCGGAGGAGGACTATAAAGGAGGAGAGAGACGGCATGCACCAGGAACATCTAAGGGGAACATCTAGCTGAAGGAACACCTGTGCAGCCCCCGAGAAGAGCCGGCCGGCGGTGTGCCGCTCCCCTGCGGAAGTGGGGAATGTGGCCAGGGGGAACTGCCCTTCCACGGAGGTGGAAGGGACAGTAGCCAACCCGGGAAGAACCAGCAGCAAACCCGGGGAGGGCCGAACAGACGAAAGAACAGCGCAGGGTCCTGTGTCGTTCCTCCACGAAGAGGGGGAGCGACATAATGGTGCCGTGACTCAGATATGAAGCCTAGGCAGGGTCTTGTGTCGTTCCTCCACGAAGAGGGGGAGCGACACTCAGGTAAAAATAAGACATTGTTCTACTCTAAACCCAGCTACTTTAATGCCAGTTCCAGAGGAAAGTGGTCCCCTCCACTCCTGTCCTGAGACTATAGACTTGATCTATGCCAGCAGAAGGGACCCAAGAGACAGCCCCCTGACTAACGCAGATGAGGTTTGGTTCATAGACAGAAACAGTTTTGTCAGACAGGACCTGTTTCTCAGGGTATGCAACAGTTATAGCATGGCACGTTATTGAAGCGTGCTCTGCCCCCAGGAACTTTTTCTCAGTTAGCAGAACTGATTGCCTTAACCAGAGCTCTAGATCACACAAGGGATTTGTAAGGCATTTTCACTCTGCATGGAGACCTCAGTCTTCCAGTAAGGTAGAAAGAGCCAAGCAGGCTCTATGAAAAACATCACAAATATAGAAATGTGTGCTTGGTAAGAAAGGTTTAGAAGGACAGAGTGTTGTTGGTAAGAAGGGTTAAAAAGGAAAGAGCTTTTTAAATAAGGAAAGGACATGGTTTGTAAGAATCCTGATGGCTAGTTTACTCTAGACTGGAATGGAAATGATGGAATGTTTCAAGTAAGTTGAAGAAGGTGTACGGAAGTCACAAAAGGTTATGAAAGAAAGAAATATTGGACATGCTAACTGCTGCTCCAGGAGGTATCTGTGCCAAGTTCCAGGAAGAATGTTGTCTCTGGGTCAATCAGACTAGACAGGTACAAATCCAAATTTACTTTTCCTGGACAAGGCCAAACAGCTCCAGGACCAGGCCAAGCAGGGCTGGGATTTCTGGCCTGACATCTGGTTATGGAAATCCTGGCTATTTCCTCTCCTTGGCCCAATAACTTTTGTAATCTTGATGCTTCTCTTTGGACCATGTGTTTTTAATGCCCTTGTTCGTTTTGTCTCTAACAGACTAAAAGCTGTTGAACTCTAAATGGTCATCAGACAAGGCTTCCAGCCCATTCCATTGGACGACCTGAGCAGCCCTCTGGACTGAGCAGCACAGTCTTTCCAAGGCCACTGTTGCACACCATAAGACAGATAGCAAGAGGAAATACCCAAATCCCCCTCGACGCCCATATGCCAGCTTTGAAGAAGTTACAGAAAACAGAACTCCATCCATAATCCCAAAGAAGAATTTTGGATATTGCCTCTTGAGGGGGGAATGTTAGGCAGGAAGTCACTTATGAGCTTATGTGTGTGCGACATAAAGGCCTAAAGAGAAGATATCTATGTCCAGCATATGCTGCATCTCAAGGTCATCCCAATGGTGTTTCAGGGGCAGCCCGATATTCACATCCTGCCCTGCCCTGCCCCCTTCTACCTGATAACCTGCCAGGTGGAGGTCCCCACCCCTTCTGCCTGACAGTCTTCCACAATCTCCCAGGTGCATCCCAGTATCTGCATTTCAAACACCCTGCTCCAGATTCCAATTCTCTAGGGGGTCCTGCCCACCCTTCCTCCTGTCTGATAACATTTGCATCCATAAAGTCCTTTGTTTCAGACCTTCAAGAGAGAAATTTTTCTATTTATATCCAAAAAGCCCTTTGTTCCAAGAGGAGCAGAGGTGGGGAAGCAAGACCCATCTCCTTAAAAACCCCCAGCCTCAACCGGATTGCGCGCTCAGCCCTCTGCCTCTCTGCTGAGCCGCCCGCCTGGTCTGGCCAGGTGTACTCTCTCCACTCAACCATGTAGCCTCGCTCTCCCCCGCCCTCCCAGTCCGAACGACTGAGCACCCTCTCAGGCTCTGTCTGGAGAGGTGCCCATCCATCCTTACGGATGTCCCTTCCCTAATAAACCTTGCTATTTTACCTCCCACTAAAAAAAAAAAAAAAAAACAAAAAAAAAAACAAAAACAAATATACTATTTACAATGTGATGAACTCTATGTGCTTTATTTCTTCAACTTTTTCCTCATTTAAAATTAAAATTATGATATTACCTTCTTAAAATGTTTTTTAAAAGGATTATCTGAGATACTCCATGTGACAGGGTTGGCACTGTGCCTGTTCATGGTAGTCCTCTATGTATAAGTGTTGGCTACTTATATTTCTGTGTGATTGTCAAAGCAGGATAATGGCAAGATTGGCAAATAGAGGCCAACAGATAGAGGTTGAGGTGATGTTTCTTTATGGCAAGGGTTCCAGAAACTAGAAGGGTAGTTACATACAGCAGTAGATAGGGAATTGTGTTTCCAGATGAAAGCATAGTTAATCAGGTTTTCAGTTCCACCTGGGATATGCAGCTGCAAGTGACACCACCTGCATGAAGTAAGGATTTTGTTAGCCGAACGTATTTTTGTCATGTTTACTTTCTTTTGTTCTAATATTCTCTTGGTAACTCACAACTGTTCTGCAGACTCTGGCTACAAATCTACCTACTCATCAGGGGCAAATAAATGACCACAACTTCTTCCTATCCCAAAATTTTTATGAGAATACTAGGTAAGCAGAAGGTTACTTTCCCGGAAATATTATCTACTGGGAGAGGGCTTCAGCACTACATCTGCAGGGCATTGGCAATGCTTTGCAATAGGTTATATCATTCTAATATTATAAGATCTTTGCTTCTAGTTAGAAGATTCAAGATTTGGACAAATGTTTAGTGACTCCAGAGCTCATGGTATTAAGATATAAGTATCTCTTAGATGTTTTCTTTTGAACATTCTCAATATAAAATAATGCAAACGTGTAAAAACTAAAACCAGCACAGCAGTATAGAAGAAGTAAAAATGCCTGTTTCTTCATCCCAAGCCCACACCTCCCATTGCAACCCCACAATTACTGTTAACTTTTTGTTGCATATTCTCCTCAATTTCCCCATGTCTATATAAGTAAATATATTTACAAAAGTTAGATACTACTGTAAATATTATAGTATATGTTTTGCTTCTCATACAACTATGTCTTGTATTAACTATGTTAATACATTGAACTCTAGTCACTATGTAATGTAGATGGACTTTTGATTCTCTTTTTGCTTTTTATAAAAAAATTAAATGTTAATGATACTTACGAATTAAGTTGAACAAGTTCATCTATGCAATATTTTTTCATAATATGCGTTTTTAAAAGATTTATTAATGGAGAGACAGAGTTAGGGAGAGGCAGAGAGGTTTTCCATCCTCTGGTTCACTCCACAAATGACCATAACGGTCAGAGCTGGGCCAAACCAAAGCCAGGATCCAGGAGCTTCTTCCAGTCTGCAAAGTGCATGCAAGAGCCCAAGGACTTGGGCCATCCTCTGCTGCTTTCTCAGGCCATAGCAGAGAGCTGGATTGGAAAAAGAGCTGCCAGGACATGAATCGGCACCCATATGGAATGCTAGCTTCACAGATGGAGTCTTAGCCTATTATGCCACTGCGCCAGCCCCATAATATGACGTTTCAATGAATTTTTTTGAGGATCCCTCATGTGCATGGATTTCAAAGGTTTTTGCTTTTTTTTTTAACCAAAATAAGCATATGTTTTAATTCAATTTTCTGCTAGCTTTTGAAGTACCCTTTTACAGATAATAAGTCAGAGATTCAAGATTGGGACAAATGTTCAGTGACTCCAGAGCTCATGGTATTAACCACTAGAAATTTTCTTTATTTCTACAAGTTAACTATCTTTACCCTAGTTTTCTAACATTGCCAGTAGTTATGAGTTAACTTCTCTCAAAGGTCCCTTCCAAATCTGAGATGTTATTTATTCCAACCTCTGGTTCTACAAATAAAATCATTAGATGGTTTTTCACTAGAAAAAAAATCATTCCAGAAACCTTATTATATAAAACACCATTAATTTATTCACATTGGTAGTGATAGAATCTTTGGATTGCTTAACCAGTAGTTTATCTTGTATCTTTTATTTTGCACCATTCTTTCATATGATACTCATAACCCTGTGAAGTAGGTAGTATAAGCTCTTGTTATGTCCATTTGACAGATTGGGACATCTAGGATCAAGGAAGTTAAGAAACTTAAATTTCTACAGTTAGTTGCTGAGGGCTACATGAATAGCAGGTAGAGTTTAGACTTTCCCTGGAAGAAAGTGATGTTTTTTGAAAATTTTTGACCAGGGGTGAGATTGTGAGAGTTAGGTAATTGGAGGGGTGGTGGTGGTATAAGAACTGTAGAGTTTCAGGGGCAGGAGTATCTATAGCCAAGATAGCCAGGTAAATCTTACCAAGCATGAGTAGATAATCAGAATGAATAATTTTGCTATAGGATCGAAAAAGAGAGAATGAAAGAAATATCAGGAAGACAACATTGCTAAAAATTGTTGAGTGACTGGAGATGGAGGACTGAAAAGAGAAAAGAGGTAACAATGATTGTAAAGATACTGGCTGGATTGATTTGGTAGTGGAACAATACACAAATAAAAAAATCGGTGTTGGAGGTAAGAATAATTTAGTTATGGCATGCTAATGGTTAGGTGTCTAGGTAGAAATGTGTAGCAATCCATAGATAATGCAACACTGGGACTTGAATGAGATCACTTCTGGAAGTTCTGTGTCAGTAGTCTTCTGTCTTCTCAGAGCTGTTCAGTATAGTGAGTCTGTAAAGGGACCTTAAAAGTCATCTACCCAAGGTCCTTCATTTTATAGATCAGACTAACAGATGAAGTTGTCCAGAGCCCTAAATAGCTCCTGAGCAGTGATGACAAACCCAGTCTCCCAAGTCTTGGTTCCTTCTTCTTTCCTGAACATTACAGGTCACAAATTGCTAATGGGCCACTAGTAGTTATATTTAATAGGTTGGCCAGCAGGGCTATGTGTACTATTATTCATAAATACTTTCTGCCTCTCTCTGGGAGAGGTTTATATTCCCTTTTCCCATTGACATTAGCCTTGGCTGCATGACTTAGTTTGGCCAGTGAAATGCAAACAGAGTAATCTACAACATTTCTAAGAGGAACTTTAAACTATGATTTGAGTACACAGTTTTAAGTGCATGACTTGCCAAATTTCCTTTCCCTTTTGCCACAAAGTCAAAAGTGATTTTGCAAGTTTGAGTTCCAGGATGACCATGATGTGGAACAGATATACAACTGACCTGTAATGGGACTCCAATGTGGGTAAGGTAGAAACTTCTGTCTTAAGCCAAGATTTTAGGACCATATATCAATGCAGCATAACCTAGGCTGTCCTGATACCACCTGTGCCATTTAAAGAAAAAAAACAAAACCCTGGATCAGTGGTTCACATTTAAAAAATGGGAGACTTAACAGAAAAATTAAGACTTCAGATTTCTGATGGAAAAATGAAAAAAGCTGGCAACATTTGGCCTAGTAATACATGGAATGAATGGGATGGAGCTGAATATCATGCAACTGCCATGTTAGAAACATGAGCTGAGTCTATAGTTTATACCTGGTAGCTTTTACTCAACAATTGTATCTTGGATTTATCCATCTTTTTCTTTACGTGGTCCTTGTAAGCATTTGCATTTGCTTTAGACTGACTTTATAACACATTTTCCAGTTTCCCAGGGAAAAACTTCTAGACATAAAAAGACCAGAGAATTGACGACAGAAATTTTGTAATGTTATCTGCAAGGGCGAGAAAAAGGATCATAGGGAAGACAGATACTGATTGCCCAGAAAAATAAGAAAACCAGAATTGGATAGTGACCAAAACACTCCAAAAACACAACAAAGAGAAGAGTAAGGAAGGAGGGATAATCAACATCAAGTAAAACTACTGAGTTCAAGAATAAACATAGTGGAAAAAAGAAAGTCACATGTAACTTTCAATAGGATAATTGCAGTGATTCAATGCAAAAGCAGAGGACAGGAGATTAAGGAGAAAAGTCCTGCTGGGAAAATGGAGGTGTTGAGATTTTTTTTTTTAAGTTTGGCATTGAGTAGAAGGAGCAAAATAATTGGTTTCTAGAATAAGATGGCAGCAGAATCAAGCCAACAGTTTTTTTTTCTTTTACTTTTTGAGGGAGGAGAGATGACTATTTTCAAGGTGCAATAAGCAGGAATAATAAGGTGATTCCTAGAGCGAAGTCAGAGTTATCTGCAAGGCGTGGATGGAGAGCACACCAAAGCAGGTGGTTTTGGAAAGAAAGGACAGTAGACTTTCATCTATGGCTGTCTTAGTGAGTCATCAACAGTGACACAGTAGAGATCAGGGCCTGTGTCCTGTGGTGAGGATGGCATAAGATAAGAGTGAATGATGCTCCTTCTGTAGATGTTCTAGAAGGCCTGATGTCTCTGGTTACAGTCTTTAGTGAGTAACATACAAGCAGTGAATGATCTGATAACTTAGACTAAATACCGATTGTGGCAGGACACTGAGCCCTGTGTACAGATGTAATCTTGGTGCCATTCTAGCCCCCTTTTCTGTCAATTCTTCAATTGCTCTAATAAGAAATATCTCTTCTCTCCCATAGGTTAATGAGTTTGGGGAGGAAAAATGCACAATGTACTGTGAAGGCAGGAAGGGCAATGCGAATGGCCTGCTGAGAAAGTTGAAATGTACCTGAGGGTTTTGAATTTCATTTCAAGTGATAAACATGCTGCTCATCAAATAGCACCCTCTAATGAAGGAAATAAGAATGAACAAGCTAAATTCAGTACTTTTTTTTTTTTTTTTGACAGGCAGAGTGGACAGTGAGAGAGAGAGAGACAGAAAGGTCTTCCTTTTCCATTGGTTCACCCCCCAGTGGTCGCTGTGGCTGGTGCACTGAGCTGATCTGAAGCGAGGAGCCAGGTACTTATCCTGGTCTCCTATGGGGTGCAGGGCCCAAGCACTTGGGCCATCCTCCCCCGCACTCCCTGGCCACAGCAGAGAGCTGGCCTGGAAGAGGGGCAACCAGGACAGAATCCGGCGCCCCGACCGGGACTAGAACCCGGTGTGCCGGCGCCGCAGGCAGAGGATTGGCTTATTGAGCTGCGGGGCTGGGCGAATTCAGTACTTTCTAACCTGGACCCCTAGATACCCTCCAGGCAGACAACATACTGGGTTCTTACACTATTATTGTTTACAATATGACACTGTCTGTATTTCTGTCAATGACTTATCTATGCTATATTAGCATTTCATTATCATACTTGGATTTGTACAGCAAGTAGCAACTGACCTATAGACATTCCTTGTCCACAATAAAAGTATTGCAAACAGCAGCTTTCTAATGGATAATGAAAACAAAATGAAGCTTTTATTTTTTTACCACTTTAACAAAAACATCAACACTTATTTCATTGTATCCAGTAAAGTCTGTTTTGTAGAAGCATCTGAGTAAGGAGGGGACTTGAAATGAAATCGGAACATAGGTGGCCTATGGAATCATTTGCCTATGGAAGGGATAAAAGGGTAGAAACAAAATATATAATCACTAAGTCTTTTGAGGCTAAATTTGTTTTTCCATTCCTTTAGTATGTTCCTTTTTGATTGTTGAATGGGTCAGAATATACAGGAGGGAGGTGGTGTGGTGGTGGGACATGTTCTGCCTCAGGAAGGAATGTGCAGGGAGGAAAGGGACTAATTCTTGGACTGTAGTGTAAACAGCCAGAGAGAATCACTCGTCCTTAGCCCTGTTTAACTTACATTTATTGTTTCTTCTTTTGCCATTAGGCTATACCAGGTCCAAAAATTAAGACATAGTGCAGTGGCCAAGGCCTATGTTCTGCTCTTTCATGTATGACAGTGATTCCTAAGATTCCAATAGACAAGACGCTCATGTTTCTTGTTATCAACTGTTTTTCTTAATTACATGGATATTATACATGGTATACTGCTTCAAAGTTTTATACTTGAGCTCATAGGAGAGACTGAAAAGTACTTTCTGAGAAAGTGTTATTTATGCAAGCTGGTCAGAGGTGGTAGAATGGGGAGACGGAATCACGTTAGGAAATAGATGGAAGAAGCAAGGGATGGTCTGGGAATATGAAGGGAAGATGAGTGAAATGTGTTGATCAAGTAAAAGACTGATAACACATGGGGCTGAAGATCAAGACAAGAACTGAACCATAAGGCTACCCTTTGGGGACTCAGTGTCATGGTTGAGCACTCATTGAAAGCATGATCATGAGCATTGTTGGAGAGATAGTGCTAGCAAATCTCTCTATTCTCAGGTTTGTGTTGTACTCCATAGTCATCTGTTTAGTCATTCATTCAATGAGCACATGTTGAAATCTATATGCCAGGTATTTTGTGCCACTGTATTGTAAACTTCACAGATCAATGCAAATTACAGTCCTCCACTTAAAATATGGTCATTTTGTCAATCATGTTCTTATGCTACAATCACATTCAGCTTTTCATTATTATTATCTTAGTTGAAACATCACTAGTTTGGAGACATTGGGCCCAGTGTGATTACCACTTCCTTCCTCTTCTCTCTCTCTAGCTTTTCTTAGAATCTGCTTTCCGCTACTGTCTCTTTCTATTTTCTCCATTTTTGTAGTCCGTCAACTTGGAGATTTTTGTGAATATCAGTATCTGGGATAAAGACCTTGTCCTCAGTAATAGGAAAAATACAGCTGTGCTCAGATGAGCTAGCCCTGACCAAGGAATGAAACTTAGCAGGTGTCTTCATTTTCATACTCATTCACAAATAGTATTTGTGTTGGAGGAATTTAGTTAAAAATGGGAAAAAACCCACACTTGTTATCAGACTCTTTTAAAAAAAAAAAAGTTTTATTTATTTATTTGAAAGCCAGAGTTACAGAGAGGCAGAGGCAGAGAGAGAGAGGTCTTCCATCTGCTGGTTCACTCCCCAGATGGCCACCACAGCTGGAGCTGGGCCTATCCAAAGCCAGGCGCTTCTTCCGGGTCTCCCACATGGGTGCCGGGGCCCAAGGACTTGGGCCATCTTCTACTGCTTTCCCAGGCCTTAGCAGACAGCTGGACTGGAAGTGGAACAGCCAGGACTTGAATTGGCGCCCGTAGGTATGCCAGCACTGCAGGCGGCAGCTTTACCTGCTATGCCACAACACCGGCCCCAATACAGCCTTTTTATCTGAATACCTATTTAAGAGTCCTTCTCCACTTATCCTAGCCTTCACTGATCTCACCTTTCTCTTAACAATTTTTAGTACATCCTTGCTATGAATAAAAGTTGTATGACTTATCTCTTGATTGTTTATTGTATTGCATTAATTTCTAATTTTTTCATATATGTTGATTTTACATTCTTAACGGTATTGCAAACTCCCTCATGGTCCTCAGGAGCCTACTTATCTTCTGTCATTCTTAGAGATGAGAAAAAATGGTAGTTATGCAGATTAGCCATTAAATAGATAGTTGGGGGCTTTAATGAGACATGCCACCCAATTGTATAGTGATCTAATATAAAAGAAGATATTTAGATACCTATCAGCCTTTCTTTGGTAGGAATAGAATTCTTGACAGCAACCTATAGTCACCCTTCCTCAATTGTCTTTGTACTGATCAACCAGTATAGAGGCAAGAATTTAAAAGAAATACCTACTTCTTTGTATCAACTTCTTCCCCTTTGTATGGCAGCCTAGATTATACAAGGATGCCTTTGTTGTGTACATCAGGGAAAGTAAGAGTCAAGTAATGATTTCAGTGACTGGCTGTGTCCATTTTGGATTCTCATAACTTCAGAATCAGCCTGGGAGGAAGAAAGGACAATGATATGGGAGGACAACAAAATAGGAAAGTAGGAATATGGTATAAATGAAAGGGACAGATGTCACTTGAGGCCACAAATTAACTCCCTCAGATCTTTGGATGGTTGAAAATAAATGCCAAGAGCTGAGGGGCAAATGGTATGTGAAGATAAAGGCATCCCTTAATCTTGGCATCCTTGGCTGCGGAAATCAAGATGAGAGATCAAATTACTGATGTTGTCAGACAAAAACTTGCTTGAGGTCAGTACTGGAGAAAGGGAGAGCTAAGAAAGCAAAGACATGGCAAAGGGGGTGTATTTGCTTCCTATTCCAATGCTAACAAATTGAAATAATCTTGATGTCCTAAAACAAAACACATCTTATAATACTGGGAACCAGAAGTCCAAAATGAATTTCAATAAAACAAAAGTTTATGGGCAGGGCTGCACTCCTTTCTGGAGAGTGTTGGGGAGAACCCATTTCTTTACCTTTTCTAGCTTCTAGAGTCTGCCTGCATTCTTTGGCTCAGAGTCCCCTTACATCTTCAAAGAAATAACCATTCATGGACAAACTGATAAAAAGTATGTAGATGACATAGGAGATGTGTGCCAGGGAGCAGTGAATGAGAACAAATGCTTTCCTGAAGATGCAAAGTGATTTTTAAATTTTATGAGAAACATGGCATAAGAGCCTAGCCAGGAGATTTAAAAGTAAGGTATAATGAATACATTTGCATATATAATGCATTTAAGCTAGAGTAAAAGTTAGTAGTACTGAGTTCTGAGAATTAAGATTCTATGTAAGATAAAGTTCATGGAAAAAGGAAATAATTTCATGAATGTTCTTACACTTAGCCTTCCAGTACCAAAGCAAGTAAATTTAATGTCTCCTTCTTCCTTTTTCATAGCATTCTGATTTCATTCTGATAATCTTCCCTTCTTTCCCACCCCCTTCCATATTTGCTTTCTAAACTTTTTGCTAAGTTCCTCTACTGATACCATATAAATTTTGGAGCATTTAATAAAATAGAGTCAAGTCCAGTGTATATACACTTTGGGGACAGAAATACTGTTTAGGAAAATCCTTAAATAGCTTATTCCATGCTAGTTAAATTTTATGTTCAGAGATAATAATCTTGGCCGGCGCCGTGGCTCACTAGGCTAATCCTCCGCCTTGCAGCACTGGCACACCGGGTTCTAGTCCCGGTCAGGGCGCCGGATTCTGTCCCAGTTGCCCCTCTTCCAGGCCAGCTCTCTGCTGTGGCCAGGGAATGCAGTGGAGGATGGCCCAAGTGCTTGGGCCCTGCACCCCATGGGAGACCAGGATAAGTACCTGGCTCCTGCCATTGGATCAGCGTGGTACGCTGGCTGCAGCGCACCGGCCACAGTGGTCATTGGGGGGTGAACCAACAGCAAAGGAAGACCTTTCTCTCTGTCTCTCTCTCTCACTGTCCACTCTGCCTGTCAAAAAAAAAATAATAATCTTATGGTTTTCTACAGCTAATTCCCTAGAACACCTCTGTGTTTCTAAGCTCATAGTGCTACCTAGGAAAAAAGCAGCTTTTTTTTGAGGCTACTGTATGACTTATGTGACTTCCCTGCATTACTTTGTCCAGAGTTATGGATTTGATTTTCAGTATAATTCTAATTCGTGGCTAGTGTCTGCAGTCTTTATCCTGAGAGTTTACAGAAGTCATTTAGATTGAACCCCTCAGTAGCAACTAGATGTATATTAGCTTCCCATTTCTATTATTGGCTAAAGAGCTTGAGTTTCTGCATTCATGATAATGAGTTCAATATTTTCATCTTTGTACATGGAGGAAAGCATGTAACTAGCCTTTCATACAAAGAATGCTTTCATCATCACCTTAGTCTTCAGTACTTTGTAAATAGAATGGCCTCATTGCTCTGAGGGCTTACAAAGAACTGTTGATATCGGAAATGACCCCCTAAAATATATATAAAAAATGTCCCTTAAACTTCCCCAGAAGCACCATCTGGGATGCCACATATGTTACCAGAATTTGGGGTGCCATACAATATCACCATATGCTTATTAATAAATCTCCAATATTAATAAGCCCAAGAGGGTTCTTACCTAATATTTAGAGAAGAATTCTAATCATCTCATCAGTGAGAAAGATGCAGAGGAGAGTGAGAGCTTTATCTAAGAGAGAGAGGGGTAAATCTGGGTTCATACCAAGCACCAGGAGCAAGCCACTTGGAGGAGCATCTAGGCCAGGAAGCCTAGGGCGGGTGGCCCGAAGGCCAGGTGCCGTGGAGGCGCAGGGCGGGACACACCATGTCCTAGGCTTTTAACCCACTTCCAAAGGGGAGTGGTTAATTAACCTGATTGGCTGGTTGGCACCCAGGTGCGGCCAGGTAGGGGCATGAGGCCACACAGGGGTATGGTGAAGGGATTAGGTAGGGTGTGAGGTCACACAGGGGCATGGTGAAGGGGTGGTCTTCCAGCTCACAAACCTAGTCGATTTTAACCTGTATGCCTGCCTACTTCACTGTGGCTTTAAAAATGAGAATGATTCTTCATGACATTATGATCCTAAGGTAAAGTCTTCTTTGTGCAATAAGAACTTAGTTATGACCTGGGAATAAAGGTCTGGTGCTGGCGAAACACATGGGCAGTTTGAATCTGTCACTGTAGCAAATTCAACAAGGTGGCAAATGTAGCCCAGTGGTTAAATTTTTGGGCTCAGGCATCATGAAGATGTTTAAGTTCTAACTTCAACACTCACTTCCTTTATTACCTTAAATGTGTCACTTAAGCTTTCTTTTCCATTTGTGGTCCTGTATATCATAGGTTAAATGTATCACAAGATTTTTATAGAAGGCAATTTCCCTAAGCAACTGGGTAGCTGCCCCCCCCCAAGAAATCTAAGCAGAAAGACACCCTTTAAATCAAACAAATAAGGTAGCCAAGTATAGTAGCTAGTTGGATGGGCTATGGAGCTGGATGGCTTGGACTGAAATAAGGGTTTTACCATTTAATAGTTGTGTGTGTTTAGGAAAGCTATTTTACCTTCTGTGCTGTGATTTTCTCATATGAAAAAGAAGTAATAATAGTACCTACCTCAGAGGCTTATTCTGAGGATCGAATTAATAAATACAGCTAAAACACTTATCACAAAGCCTGGCAAATAGTAAGTGTTCAAGAGGAACTACCTATGCTTAGTATTTTTGATACTAATATTATTAATACTGTTGAGCAATGAAAGATGAACTATAGAGAGAGTGGAATAAAGGAAAGCATTGAGGATTATTCCTAGATTTCTAGATTGAACAACTTGTTCTGTGGTGGTGTGTTCACTGAGATGGAGAAAACTGGAGGAGGGAGCCTATTTGGGTATGTGGAGAATGGAAAGGGATTATTTTTTATGAAAGTTTGAGATGCCAATGGAATAGCAATAGAAAGGTATCAAGGTAGACAATTTTTGTATAAATCTGGAGTTCACAAGATGCTGAACTGGAGATACAAATTTAAAATGAGTTAAATATTGACTTTATATGGATAGTATGCTTTATTAATAAGTTATTATAATTACAGAAATTTGAAGTTTTTTTTCAAACTTTTATTTAATTAATATAAATTTCCAAAGTACAGCTTATGAATTACAATGGCTTCCCTCCCATAACATCCCTCCCACCCGCAACCCTCCCCTTTCCCACTCCCTCTCCCCTTCCATTCACATCAAGATTCATTTTCATTTCTCTTTATATACAGAAGATCAGTTTAGCATACATTAAGTAAAGATTTCAACAGTTTGCTCCCACACAGAAACATAAAGTGAAAAATACTGTTTGAGTACTAGTTATAGCATTAAATCTCAATGTACAGCACACTAAGGACAAAGATCCTACATGAGGAGTAAGTGCACAGTGACTCCTGTTGTTGACTTAACAAATTGAAACTCTTGTTTATGGCCTCAGTAATCACCCTAGGCTCTTGTCATGAGCTGCCAAGGCTATGGAAGTCCCCTGAGTTCACCGACTCTGATCATATTTAGATAAGGCCATGGTCAAAGTGGAAGTTCTCTCCTCCCTTCAGAGAAAGGTACCTCCTTCTTTGATGACCCATTCTTTCCACTGGGATCTCACTCGCAGAGATCTTTCATTTAGGTTTTTTTTTTTCCCCAGACTGTTTTGGCTTTCCATGCCTGAAATAGTCTCATGGGCTTTTCAGCCGGATCCGCATGCCTGAAGGGCTGATTATGAGAAGTTTGAAACTTAAATTAAGAGAACCAGAGATTTTACAATTATAAGATTAGATGAGGTAACCAAGAGTGAGGATTTAGAAAAAGGAGGTAAGATAATCCAGGGTCAGTCTCTGGGGCATAGAAACTGAGAAACTAACAAAGGAGACTAAGAATTAATGCAAAAATGTAGGAAAGAAACATACATTTCATGGTAATTGAGATAGAAAACTATTTCAATAAAATCAGCATATGAAAGAGTTACCTGTACCCCCATGTTCATTGCAGCTCAATTCACAATAGCTAACATGGAATCAACCCAGATGCCCATCAGCTGATGACTGGTTAAAGAAATTGTGGTGTGTGTGGAAAGAGAGACAGAGAATGGAATACTACTCAGCCATAAAAACGAATGAAATCCTCTCTTTTACAACAAATGGATGCAACTGGAAAACATTATACTTAGCATAATAAGCCAGTCCCAAAAAATGTAAATACCATGTGTTTTCCTGATCTGTGGTAACAGAGTACCAAAAATGTAATATGTAGGAGTGAAATTGACATTGTGAGGTTTGATGTTTGTACATGGCCTTTATCTCTACTGTTGAGAACAGTATTTTTTCTTGTTATTTGTTGAACTCTTACTTAGTGTAGGGTTAATCTTATGAGTATAAAGTAAACTGAAAGTAGATCATTGTAAAAATTTAGAGGGAATAAGAGAGGAAGGAGGAGGAAAGGTGGGAGCAGGGGCAGGAGGGAGGGTTGAGTGGGATTAGTTATCACTATGTTTCTAAATATGTATATATGAAATACATTAATTTTTTTTACCTTATATAAAAATACTTTGACCTATTTAAAAAACTATTTCAAGAAGGAAGGAGTGGTCAACTGTGAAAAATCAGGACAGAAATATCTACTGAATTTGACTTCTTTGAGAAGTTTGGTTATGAAGATGTATAAATAATTTGGATGGTAGCTGGATGGGATGTCAAGGATCTTTTTTATAAAAAAGGTAAATTCTAGGCATGTTTGTGTGTCAGTAGAGGTTATCCACTAAAGAAGGAGAAATTGAAGAAGAAAAACCAGATGGGAATGGGATGAAGAATACAAGTGGAGAATCTTACATCTGAAAGGAACAATGACACTTCCTTTATTTCTGTGAGATAAGTACATAGCACAGTGCCTGTCATATATAAGTGCTTGATAAATAGTAGTTGTTAGGTTGGTTGCTGCTATTGTTTCTATTTCACAAAAGGTCTTCTGGCTCGCATATGGAAAGGACAGTTTGAGCATGCTCAGAGCCAAATGCCTTTAAAAAATGAAAGGACTTGGTGAAGAGGGAGCATTTAGAGTGCTCTGTCCTAAACAAAGACAAAAAAATGTGCCTTTGAAATAACAAGTATTGGGTTAGGTTGGTCTAGCTAGCCTAACCAAATCACTGATTGAATATGAGGCATATTTGACTACGATGTGGATGAAGAGATAAGGTATTTTTGTTTTAGTAAGTGTACTTCAAAGAAGTGGCTCCAAGAAATAGACCTAGCTCCACTGAGATTCAATGGTGAGCACATCTCTGGATAGGTAGCCAACTCTCTACTGGTAAATGTTGTCACGCTATAACATATGTACTTGACGGAGACAATGAAGTGTGGGCATTCATTATTTTTACTTAAGCAAAATGTGCTTCTAAATGATGACATTAAGCCAGTGCTTTGTGATTTATACTTTCTATGATGCCATTGTTTATGTTCTCGATACAATGAACTGAAATTTTTTAGTTAATATTGCTTTAGAAACATGTTCTTTTTGTTGAGGACTGGTTTTTTCCTAGCATCCTGAAATGCTTTTGCCTATTTATCTCTGAGTACAAATGTGAGCTTTGTGATTTTTCCAAAGTGCTATACAATTTCTCATACATGTGTTTTTAATTCTTTCTTCAAGTGGTCTTTTTGCCACCAATAGCAACCTAAATGTTTAATCAGCTTTTTACTCTGTGTTCTCTAGATTAAAAAATTGATAAATATTATATATGAAAGATGGAATGTACTTTAAGATTTTCGACCTGTCATATAAGATCAGCTTCACAGAGATATCTACGTTATAGGCTTTTTTCATAACTCTCCCTCTCTCTTTTTTTTTTTTCTGACAGGCAGAGTGGACAGTGAGAGAGACAGAGAGAAAGGTCTTCCTTTGCCGTTGTTTCACCCTCCAATGGCCACCGCGGCCGGCACGCTGCGGCCGGCGCACCGTGGCCGGCGCACCGCACTGATCCGATGGCAGGAGCCAGGTGCTTTTCCTGGTCTCCCATGTGGTGCAGGACCCAAGTACTTGGGCCATCCTCCACTGCACTCCCGGGCCACAGCAGAGAGCTGGCCTGGAAGAGGGGCAACCGGGACAGAATCCGGCGCCCCGACCGGGACTAGAACCCGGTGTGCCGGCGCCGCAAGGCGGAGGATTAGCCTAGTGAGCCGCGGCGCCGGCCTCATAACTCTCTTTTATCCTTGTTAAAATTGTTAAGTTCCCTGGATGAGTAATGGGCTACATAGCTTTTGAACGTGCCTTGTTATTGCCATCATATGTCAGTTCTTTTTTTAAAAAAAGATGAATTGATTTATTTGAAGGGAGGAAGAGAGAGAGAGAGAAATAGAAATCAATCATCCATCTGTTGGTTCACTCCCAAATGCACAAAACAGCCAGCCCTAGGCCAGCCTAAAACCAGGAGCCAGGAACTCCTTTCAGGTTTCCCACAATGGTGGCAGGAATACAAATACTTGGGTCAACATCTGCTGCTTCCCATGTGTATCAACAGTTAGATCAGTAGCACAGAGTTCTAGGCCTGAAACCAGGCACTCAGATATGGGATACAGTAGTCCCAAGTGGCAGATTAACTCATCGATTTCCCCAGACAGAATCAGGCATCTACTCTGAGCTTGTTGGTAGGCACGCAGACACAAGGTGGCACAGCTATTTCCTATGTCCAAAATTGCACCCTCCCCCTCTCAGCTACTTACAGGACACTGGTGCCCAGGTAGTTGGGGAGAGAGAAACTTGCTCTCCCTTTTTTTCCTCTAGGTTGGCAGGTACACTGTCCCCCACAGGGCTCCAAACTGTCCTCACTCCAGGCTCTTTCCACAGCTATATCACCAGTGGCTTGGGCTGCTGCAGTCTGGTCTCACCTCACTCCAAAGCTGGTGCTAAGGCTCTCGGCTGCTGGGGTCCTGAGTTGTGCACGTCCACACCCTTCACATAGGTCCACAGGGTCCCTCTAATTTGTGTGGAGTTTCCTCTGCTGTTTTCTCTCTAACTCTTCCCTGAGATTCCACTCTTTTTTTCAAAACTGTCTTCCCCTAAACTATAGCAGTAAGCTCCCTCCCTATTCTGCCATCTTGGTGCCTCTTGTGCTTGCCTGATTTAATTCACTCTCTGGTGTCAAGTGCATGTGCATTCTGAGCCTTGACCCCTGGACTGGTAATTATCTTAGAGCACCAACTTTTTACCCTTGCCTCCATGTTATACTGTGACACTAGCATTGGCATTGAGAGCTGGCCTCATGAGTCTAACTAAGTACAGCTTCTCATAGTGTCCATTTCACTTCAACAAGTTTCCCCTTTGGTGCTCAGTTAGTTGTCGCTGATCAGGGAGAACATATGATATTTGTCCCTTTGGGACTGGCTTAATTCACTCAGCATAATGTTTTCCATATTCCTCCATCTTGTTGCAAATGACTGGGTTTCATTGTTTTTGACTGCTGTATAGTATTGTATAGAGTACATGTTCCATAATTTCTTTATCCAGTCTACTGTTGATGGGCATTTGGGTTGGTTCCAGGTCTTAGCTATTGTAAATTGAGCTGCAATAAACATTAATGTGAAAACAGCTTGTTTGTTTGCCAATTTAATTTCCTTTGGGTAAATTCCAAGGAGTGGGATGGCTGGGTTGTATGGTAGGGTTATATTCAGGTTTCTGAGGAATCTCCAGACTGACTTCCATAGTGGCTTAACCAGTTTGCATTCCCACCAACAGTGGGTTAGTGTCCCTTTTTCCCTACATCCTCTCCAGCATCTATTGTTGGTAGATTTCTGAATGTGAGCCATTCCAACCGGGGTGAGGTGAAACCTCATTGTGGTTTTGATTTGCATTTCCCTGATTGCTAGTGATCTTGAACATTTTTTCATGTGTCTGTTGGCCCTTTGGATTTCCTCTTTTGCAAAATGTCTATTGAGGTCCTTGGCCCACCTCTTAAGTGGGTTGTTTGTTTTGATGTGGAGTTTCTTGATCTCTTTGTAGATTCTGGTTATCAACCCTTTATCTGTTGCATAATTTGCAAATATTTTTTCCCATTCTGTAGGTTGCCTCTTCACTTTCCTGACTGTTTCTTTTGCAGTACAGAAACTTCTCAATGTGATGCAATCCCAAATGTCAGGACATACTACAGGGCAGTTGTTATCAAAACAGCATGGTACTCGTACAGAAAAGATGGATAGACCAATGGAACAGAATAGAAACACCAGAAGTCAATCCAAAATCTACAGCCAACTTATATTTGATCAAGGATCCAAAACCAATCCCTGGAGTAAGGACAATCTATTCCGTAAATGGTGCTAGGAAAATTGGATTTCCATGTGCAGAATCATGAGGCAAGACCCCTACCTTTCACCTTACACAAAAATTCACTCAACATGGATTAAAGACTTAAATCTATGACCCGACACCATCAAATTATTAGAGAGCATTGGAGAAACTCTGCAAGATATAGGTACCGGCAAAGACTTCTTGGAAGACCTTTCTGTCTCTCCCTCTCTCTGTAACTTTGCCTCTCAGATAAATAAAAAATAAAAATTATTTTAAAAAGTAGAGTAGCTGGGACTTGAATCAGTGCCCAAATGGGATGCCATTATCGCAGGCCGCAGCTTAACTGGCTATGCCACAACACCAGCCCCCAAATCACTTTGTTCTTGCCCCACATTCTAACTGATACATTACAAAAGCTGATGCAGAGTAATAGCAGTACATCAGTTTTGTTTGGTCATCATTTTTCTTTATGCACTAACATAACTACCTGAAGTGACTATTTTAGGACACATTACATTTTAAGCTTATTTTAGAGAAATATTAAATAATTTTAAGCATGTTATTGAAATACAGTACATGAAGAAATGCATATAAGTGAACAGATAAGTGAGTTTTTTGTCATTACAGTCAGAACCAACACCCAAATTAAGAGCAAAATATTACTAGTATCTTAAGCTAGGTATTTTGTCTACAATTAGTGAAAGCTTTAGATGGGAGTGCCTTATTGTGTCATTTGAATATACTTCTCTACAGGAGAGATTTATAAAAGATAATTTTTATGTGGGATTATCTAAATATAAAAATTGAAAGGTTTTTAGGAAATCATATCTTTAAAGGAGCTAGATAATAATTACTAAATGCTAATGATGTGTCAGGTTCCAAACTAAGTCCATTGCACAAATTAACTAATTGAATTCATACAGTAACTGTTAGAAAACAACATTATGATTCCCATTTTATAGATAATGAAACTAAAGCAAAGTGCAATTAACTTCCCTAATGCTAAACGGCTAACATATAACAGGGCAGGGGTTCACACATAGGTAAACCAACTCCAGATTCCGTTCTTAGTTTCCAAGTCATATTGCCTCAGTATATTATGGTGATAAATTTTAAGTAAAATGAACTCTAATTCTAGCTATAATTATGGCAATTGTTTAATATTATGCTTTTATTCTGATCCTTCTCGCATTCACAGAATTTCCCTGTTGTAATTCATCCTGCTTCTCTTAGCTGGGAACTCATGGTTTTTACCAACTCTGCATCAAATACTGTTGCAGGCGGCCTTCTTCATTTGTTATAATTAAAATCTCTCTCTGTTCTTGTATTTAAGACTTTTTCTCTCTCCACATTGGCTGATTGCTTCTTGCTATTCTGCCTGTGTGTATCTGAAGCCCAGTGGAGTTTATTAGTCTAATGTAAACATACTGTTGGCTTACAATTAGATATATAACCAAAAGAGAGCAAGTTTTCCTTTTTTTTCCCCCTCTTCTGGTGCCTCTCTCTTCAGTTGTCAGGCTATGTAGGAATCCATCTGCTGTGTTCAGTGTTATTTGAAATTTCTATATAATGCATTAGCAAGTAGACTTCAACCTGTATAATCTTGGATACATACTGGTTCAGAAATACACTTGTCATACTAATGTAAAACCAAAAGGTATGTATTCCTCCCAGAGAGAAGGGGTTTTGAGGATAAACGTAAAATGTTTTCCCTACAGTCGTTTAAAATGTCTATTTACATCTTCTTGAAAAGGCAGAGTGACAGAGTGGAGGGGGCAGAGATACAGAGAAAAAGAGCTCTTCCTTCCTCTGGCTCATTCCCTAAATGCCCACAACAGCCAGGGCTGGACCAGACTGAACTGAGACCCAGGAACTCTATCCTGGTCTCCCACAGGGGTGACAGGTGCCCAAGTATTTGGGCCAACTTCCACTGTTTTCCCAAGTGCCTTAGCTGGGAGCTATATCAGAAGTGGAGTAACCCGGGACTTGAACTGGTGCTCTGATATGGAATGCTAGCATTGCAAGCAGTCCAAGTGGCAGTTTGATCTGCCATACCACAATACCTGCCCCATACTACAATATTTGATTCTTTTGATTTCTAAAAACTAAAACACTAAATATGTCTATGTAACCCTAGTTGCTTCATATTAATCATGCATTTTTGTATTATTGGAGAATTATCATTATAGTTTTTGGGTACACAGTGATTGTGATGCTCTCAAAAGTGTGATTTATAGGTAGGTAGTATCTGATACTTGAAACTCCAATTGTTCATTGTGGAAATTTCATTTTATCTGCTTTTGTAAATTGGTTTTTCTCCAGAATTTGAGGCTGTGTTCGTGCTATGTCTTTCTGAGCAGGAGGACTAGGAAAAAAAAAAAAACATGAAATGGAAGCATTTCTTGATGAGGTGGCAGTTTCTTTTGAGAAGTTGCTAGATAGGATAGACAGCTTTCTACTCTGTACCTTATAGAGATTTTCATGAAGTAAATTGCTTCTTTTATAGGAGCATGGTAGAACTCCTATTTTGTAGGTGTTCTGACTACAGTGCACCTTCAAACTGGAGCATTTGAGTTTGAAATTAATTTTTATAGAAGAGTTGCTTCTTGAGGTTCACTATAGTATTATTTTTGCCTTTGCTTAAACACAGAGAAGCATGGTATTTTCACCCCAATCATGGTTCTCTTTTGCTAATTTGGTGCTCCCTTCAATTTCATCGCTTTAAATGTGTGTCTAGTTATATTTACATAGACTCAGTATCAGTTTATAAAGCTGATTTTCAGTCTCCTAACAATTTCATCTTGCTTCATTTTCACTCTTCTGAATTTTGTAGAAAACGTAGGGACTTTTAATAAAAGAGACGAGATATGTAAGAATTGTTAATTTCTATGAAACACAAATATTCATCAGATTTTTATAAGCACAAGGTTATTCCTCCACGTTTTTTCTGTCATTTCCATAAATTATTCATTATCATATGACTGTCTTTCCCCTACTTCCATTTTAGTATATAACATAAATGCCGTTCATGTTTGAATGGTGAAACTAATTTTCAAGGGGACCACAAAGAAACCTTTTCATGTTTAAATTATAATCACTTCATGAAATTGTTTAACTTTATTAAATCTGAATTTGGTGTAAACTCATTTGGTTCCTTAAAAGAAAGCCAGCCGTCTGAGTCATCCACTTGGAGCCAGACTGGCTGGGTTAATTAGTAACAGCTGGGGTGCATATGGTACCACCAGACACCTCTATAATAGGAGAAAGAGGCCCATAGGAGATGTTTGCCCTAGGAGAGAATTGAGCAGAAACTGGTTGTGCCAACAGTATTGCAAGAAATAGTGGAGGATGATTCAGGAAAGTTAGCCGGCTCGTAGAGACTTCAGTTGGTGAGGAGGATTGTGAAATTGGGTTTACAAGTGCTAAAATTTGACTTACCTAGGGGGATAAGCTAATATAAGGAGAACAAAATCAATGTAAAATGGAGAAGAAATCTATGAAGAATCAACATTGGCTAGTTTTCTCTGAAAACTCTTTGTGTCTTTAGTATAATAAAAGTATCCTGATTGTTTCTTAGTTGATTGATTGGTTTTCATCATCTATTAAGTTTTCTTTTTTGCATGATCTACGACTCTTATGTGAACCTCAGTTTATTTTGCTGCCCCAAGCAATTGAATCACTAATCTTTTAACATCAACTAAAGTTAAGTGTACTAATTCCGGAACAAAATTGTTCATTAGAAATTCATTCTACATCCTACTTAATTGCAAACTCAACTCTTAAGTAGTTACTGAAGTGTTTATTGAGAAATGATATGATCTTATATTGTTGCATAAGGCTTTCCACATATTCTCTTCTCCCTTCTTGTCATGCCATACCTCCTGTTATTCAATATATGGTTGAGGTTCCCTTAGGTAAAATCCTCCTGATTTGATTGAGTGAAAGACCATAGAACTGCCATGATTATTTAGTTCCTTTCCTATTTTGTTCAGAATCTTTGCCCTAAAACATACCCTGTCTGGTCATCTAGGAAGGTTTTACTATTCTATTATGTAGCTTGCCACTTCTCTCTTTTGTCTACATTGTTGGTTTTCTAAAGTTTTTAGATGTTTGTAAGGCCTGTCCTTTGTTTGGTCTTCTCTTAACTAGTGAGAAATAATCTAAAATGACAGTTATAAAATAGCCCCTGTTAGGTCGTAGAGGATGCATCATAGTACCTAAAGTCAGTTTGTGAGGCTGGCATTTGGCCTGTGGTTCAGAAGCCCATGTCCCACATCAGAGTGCATGAGTTTGATACCCACCTCTGGCTCCTGACTCCAGCTTCCTGCTAATGAAGACTCTGGGAAGCAGCAGTGATGGCTGCTTACACTAGGTTTCTGCCAACCACATGGGAGACTTGGATTAAGTTCCCAGCTCGAAGCTTAGGCCTGACCCACCTCTGGATGTTATAGGCATTTTAGGAGTGAACCAGTAGATGGGAGGTATCTCTTTCTCTGTGTATGTTTTCATGTGTTTGTCCATCCCTCTGTCTGCATTTCTAATAAAAAAAAAGTCAATTTACATTCACTGAACACCCACCACTGAACTTCTGAGAAAAATGACCCAAAACTGTATGTGGCAAGCAAGAGGAAATCAATTGTAAATATTTTACACACAGTGATTCATTTATAGTCACTGAAAGATATTATGCTCATTTATAGTCTCTGATATAAACAAACACTTCACAGAGACTTGTTGATGAATAAAAATGTGACAAATGTAAAGAAGTAGAAGAATTTCTTATGACTATTAACAGTTTTACTCTTGGATCTACTACATACAAAGTAATATGACATGGACTCTTATCACTACGGCTATATGCATGTGCATATTAATGTGTGAAATCAACTTTGATCAGTCACCTGGCATGGCAGTTAAATGTGCCACTTGGGGTGTCCATATCCCAATTCTAAATGCCTATGTTTCAGCCTCAGCTCTGCTTCTAATCCCAGGTTTCTGCTAGTGCACACTCTGGAAAACAGCAATTAATGGCTCCCTGACACCCACATGGGAGACACAAATTGAGTTCTGTGTTCCCAAATTCTACCTGGCCTAGAGATGTCACAGGCATTTGAGGGAGTGAACCAGCAGATAAGTGCTCCCTTCCCAACCCCCCCCCCCAAATAAGTAATAAATTGATATAGTGGGAAGAAACCCAGAGGAGCAAAAAAGAATAAGGAAATTACTGAAGTTTCAGTGATCAAAGGTGGTTTTGCTGTCATCCTCCCATACCCACCCTAACATCCAGTCTGTCTTTTAGGTGTTTTCCCTGCCTGCTTTTGCAAGATTTATCCTCTGCTTCTTTTCTCATCATTTTATTTAATGGAAACTTACCTGTCTTCAGTCTCATTCTCACAGTTCCCTAGTATTTGCTGCTGAAAATGGAAAGCATAAAATCAATCTTTAACATCATTTGTCTTCTCTGAAAATGAGGGGAAAAAAAAGAGCCCATTAGACTGATTTTCAGTTTGCATTAAATTAATCTAACCCTCTGTCTCTATAAATGTATTTGGACAGAAGCCTAAAAAATTACCTTCTAGCAAAACTGTTGCTTTCATTATTGAGGCATTGCATTATAAGTTTGAGTTTTGATTGTGTACTGACTTAGAAATCTGTAATCACTACTAAATCAGAGACGCACAGAGTGATTATCCCAAAGTTATTTATCTGTTTAGCAAAACACCTTTTTGAGGATTGTGGTTTTCCATGTAAAACATAGTTCCAGGTTAAGAAACACGCTCGATAAGCTGATCTCAGCATTAAAAGGAGAAGTTTAACATTGGTATTTGATTCTGTATAACATGGTGCCAAACAAAGTTTATCTCTTCATTATAAGTCCTACAAAGGTCATATTCATGATGTGTTAGTTGATTGATGTGTTTTTGTAATGTTATTTCAGGGCAGCTTGAAATTTTTAGAAAATGCCTTACAGTTCTTTTTAATATCCCTATTTCCTCAACACTTTGTTCAGACCCAAACATGTTCAAAAACTTAAATTAGAGAAATACTGTCTCCCAATTGTGAATAGTAGAAATTGATGCCACTAATTCTGGCCCCACTGATGGAAAGGCATTATTAAAACAGTTGCTTTTTCTTCTCTCCTTCACCTGTCCCAGTTGAAGCCTTACCTGCAATGTTAATGGTGAGTTAGAAAAAGTCCCTCCCTGAGTAAAACCCTTAGCCAAAGTTTATAGAAAAAAGAATTTGCCTAAGTTCTGCCAAATTCCATCTCAGTTTGCAGAGTAGTCATGCTTAATGTCCCGTGGGAGTGGTTTAATATGTTTCTGCTTTTGAAGCAAGTGATAAGGGGTTTAACAGAATGGGATGATCTGTTTTGTTTGGTGTTTATTATACATATCAACATATTGACCTATAGGCTATGTTTAAGCATTAATAATACATCTTAAATACTGGCTACTAATTTTATCATTATTATTATTTATATACTTGTGAAGGAAAAGGACTTATGAGTTATAGAACTTTCTGATTCTGATCTCTGAAGGAATGCATGGGATGTAATATTTTCATAAAAAATTTAATGTCATTTTCTCTGCTTAGGGTATTTGAACTGTAATTTTGGCTGTGACCCTGTAGATTTAAGCAATATTTTCCCATGCCTTTATTCCTACTGTGAGTGGTTTTGTTCTTTTAAACTTGTGTCGATGTAATGTTTAGGAGATTTCTATAGGTACCCAAGTATTAGTGTGTCTTGTAATAATTAATATCAAGTAATTGATGATGCTCTGTGGTCCTTGTCTCCCTCCATCCCTTTTTTACTCCCTTTTTTCCTCCCTTTTTTTCTTCCTTCCTTCCTTCCTTCCTCCCTCCCTCCCTCTCCCTCCCTCCCCCCACCCGTCGTTTCCTGGCAGTTAAAACCAAGGTGCTAAACTTTTCTGACCTTCTTTTAAACATTAACGATAACATCATTTTACCATGTGCTACAGATAAATGGTCACAGTATCAAACAACAACCTAAGATAGTTAATTAGGACAGCTTTTCCCATGTGAGTACCATGGATAACTAATTCTGAGGGATGTTGGTTGAATAGGTGCTATGTGGAAAAAGATGAAGTATTTGCAATTAAATACCTTTTGGGAAAACTGATATTTTAATGCATGCCTTATCAGAGCCTTTAATATGTAACATTTATTGTGAATTTCCAGGGAAGAGATAATAGTATTTTAACTTTTCTTTAGACTTTTTTTTAAGTTTCTAAGCTTTTTACTCAGTGAGAGGAATGCACAGGAATGTGAGGGCTTTAATTAGGGGAGAAAGAAGTCTAGAAGCTCAGTTGGATCATACCAGGCAGAGAGCAGGGCAGGAGCTACGTGGAGCAAGCGTGCAGGCAGGAAAGCAGAGGTAGGGTGGAGACCTGTGGGCCACGTGCCCAAAAGGCTTGTTGCAACAAGGGTACAACAAGGGTGCACAACCAGAAAGGGGAGGGACCCACCATACTCCAGGCCTTTTATTTGCTCCTAAAGGGGAGTGCTTACGTAGTCTAATTGGCAGGTGGGCATATAGGTGGGATCAGGTAAGGGCATAATATCATACAGGGGCATGGTGAAGGTGTGGTCTATAGCTCACAAATCTAATCAATTTTAGCCTATCCGCCTGCCTATATCATTCCCCTCTCAGAGTCCAGACCTTAATCTTAAGGGATGTTGAAGGTAGACTTTAAAAAAGATTTATTTTATTTATTTGAAAGAGTTAAAGAGAGAGGTAGCACCAGAGAGAGAGAGAGAGGTCCTCCATCCACTGGTTCACTCCCCAAATGACTGCAACATCCAGAGCTGAGCTGAGCTGAAGCCAGGAGCTTCCTCCAGGTCTCCCATGTGGATGCAGGGACCCAAGGACTTGGGCCATCCTCCATTGCTTTCCCAGGCCATAGCAAGAGAGCCAGATTGGAAGTGGAGCAGTCGGGGCTCGAACCAGTACCCACTTGGGATGCCAGTGCTGCAGGCCAGGGCTTTAACCTGGTGCGCCATAGCACCAGCCCTGGTAGACTTCTTTTTAATTTGAGAGGTAGAGCTACAGACAGAGAAGAGAAACAAAGGTGTTTCATCCTCTGCTTCGCTCCCCAAATGGTCACAACAGCCAGAGCCAGGCTCATCCGAAGCCAGGAGCTAGGAGCTTCCCCCATGTCTCTCATGTGGGTGTAGGGGCCCAAGCACTTGGGCCATCTTCCATTGCTTTCCCAGTTCATAGGCAGAGAGCTGGATTGGAAGAGGAGCAGCCTAGACAAAAACTGGTACCCGTATAGGATGCCGGCACTGCAGGTGGATGCCCAACCTACTTTGCCACCGCGCTTGTCCCATTAACTTTTTTTTTTTTTTTGCAAAACGTCAGATAAAACTAACAACTGATGTTTCCACAGAGCACATTTTGAGAAGTGGTACATTAAGTCACATCCTGCACTAGGTAAATGGAGACATGAGTTCTGGTTTCTCTACTGCCACAAAATAGTTCTGTAACCTTGGAGGAGTTGTATTTATGCATCCTGCATTTCCTCATTTGTGCAATTAAACTCTATCAGAGTCAGGAGGGGGAGGTAATCTGTGAGAAAGAAATTTGACATCCATCCAACCCTGTCAAGGATAAGTTAATATTCTCATCCAAGCTCTTTGAAATCCAAGGCCACTATTACCATAGGATTACAGAGCACTCCTTATCTGCGTTGAGATGGAGGTAAAGACTGAGAACTACTGGGTTTGGTCCTTACTCTTTGGACTCTCTTCCATTTCATACATATCATGTACATTACTGACAGCCAGTTACCCCAAAGCTTTATATAGCTGTATGAGGGGATGTTAGTGTTTCTGGTTGATGTCATATTCCCTGGCAACAGAGTTTGTCTGAGATTTTCTGTTATTTAGAATCAGGTATAGACATACACAATTTATTATTCATCTCAGAAATACTTGTATCTTGGTGTTTCCATGAAACTAAGTCCAAGACTAGGATTCTTGTGTAAATGGTTTGTTGAAGTATTGATCTCAAGAAAATCTTCAGGTAGTCAGCACTATGGTGCAGTGGGTTCAGCCACTGCCTGCAACACTGGCACCCCGAGTCCTGGGAGCTCTGGTTCAGATCCAGTTCCCTGCTAATGCATGTAGGAGGTCACTGGAAGGTGACTTAAGTACTTGACCCCTCCCACTTATGTGGGAGACCCAGATGGAGTTCTTGGCTCCTGGCTTTGGCTTGGCCCAGTACCAGCTGTTGCAATCATTTGGGGGAATGAGTCAGTGGATGCAAGATCTCTTTCTCTCTTGCTTTCTCTATATCACTCTCCCTTTCAAATAAATAAAAATAAATCTTTTTTAAAACAGAAAAGAAACCTTGAAAAGGAACAAAAGGGGGAAGGACAGAGCAGGAGAAGAAGCTAAATATGGGCATGGCATCACAAAAGCATAGCTTGATCTCATGGGAACCATTGGAACATGAATTACATCATTGAATTTGTCCTGCTCAGCGACAAAGAGGATGGCCTTGTGTAACCCCTGAAGCTGACATTCATTAGCAATGGTTTGCTGCTGGGATGAAGATCATGACTTCCCTGATATATGCAGTTGAGATGACTCCTATAAAGCTCCTGAGAAAGGTGCATCTGTGAGCCATTAGCAGCCAACCTTCACAGAATCTGGCTGATGGGTGCAGCAGCTCAGGAAAGGGGTGGCGGGGGTGGGGGTACTCTGTGCAGGGTACCAACAGCAGCTGCTGCAACTAACTTGTGGGGAATCAAAATTCCCTTTGGTGTTACATCTTCATGTAGACGCTTAACAGATATATCCCAAAAGGCAGTTGTTAAATGTAATGCAAATCAGGTATTTGATTGCCTACTATTAGTCAAGCCACACAATACTTGGTACTGTGGAGATGGATTATTAAGAGAATGGATCATTATGATGGCTCTTGAAAACCTTACACTTAGTGTGATAAGTATTATGCACATAATATTGTGAAATAGAAAAAATAAGAAATATGGTTATGTGTTACATAAATGGTACCAACTGGTATCAGAGGCAGCTTCCTTAGGTGATCAGAATAGAGTGACCGTGGGTAAATATTAAAAGTTCGAGACAGCCTTCAGTACTAGTAGGGACAACAGTGCACTACAGTGGGCAGGTGCAAGGAAAACTGTATGGGAGGAAGGTGGGACTTTTTATCCCCCAAGGATGAATGAAAAGCAGTATAGTATGTATATTGTGAGATGGAGTTTACAAAACAAACAACCTGGGTAACCTCTTTGGGGGACTATACACTATGTGTTGCAAGGAGGCACTGAGGAGAGTGGCTTACCTGCATCAGAGGATTTGTATTGCAGTGTAGTGGAAAGAGCATAGCAGTATTGGAAGGCACTGGATTGTGAAAGAACTATGGAACCAGGAAAAGGAATCAGAATTCATTTTTTTTTTTAAATTTATTTATTTGAAAGAGAGGGAGAGACAGAGAAAGATTTCCATCTGCTGATTCACTCCCCAGGTGTGGCTAGGGCTAGGCCAGGCAGAAGCTAGGAGCTAGGAGCTTAGCTTCACCTGGGTCTACCACATTAGTGGCAGGGGCCCAAATACTTGGGCCATCTTCCAATGCTTTTCCCAGGCTGTTAGCAGGGAGCTGGATTGGAAACAGCAGTTGGAGCATGAACCAGCATTACAGGCTGCAGCTTTACCTGTTACACCACAATGTCGGCCCCCAAGAATTCATTTCTTAGACAATGGAAAGCTATGGAAAGGCTTTGAGTATGAAAACTAAATGATTATATGGTGTTTAAGGATGACTATATCATCAAATTTGAAAATATCCAGTTTATAAATGTGGTTCCTTGATGGTAAGTCATCCCATCTTTCTAAAATTGCCAAAAATCGTTTGAATGAAGTATATAATATAGCAAGCCTTTAAAACTAAATCTAGAATCAGAGTGAACTTCAGTTCCTAAAGACAACGTTGCTGGAGCTACCTTTAATCTATTCATAATTTTTAAGTGGATAAGTAAGTTTTAATATATCAGGAACTAGTGTATATAGATCTTTCATGCCAGTGACTTGTATTTACAATACATTTACTCAACTTGGGCTTTGTGTTTTATTATAATCAGATTTTCAGAAACAGCTGTGTACATCATCAGGCAGACCTCATCTTTTAGTTTTTTAAGGTGTCCTTAAGTGGTGAGATGAAAGAATCAATCAAAAGTTTGTCTTTCAAATCAAAGCCAGTGATGTTTACTCATAATCGTTTCTAAATCTGAAATGTGATATTGTTCCATGGGTCACCATCTAGTTGTAAACCACAGATGCACTACAAAAGCATACTGTAATTCCAGTCAGGCTACTTGGGAAAGCATCTGGGGAAATATTATGCCCGTTTTTGTTGACTTCTGGTGTGCAAATGTGGAATCCTACCTACCCAAGGACGCTCTGTATTAAGAGTACATTCAGTTAACAGCGTACACTGCACATAAGAAAACTGAAGTGGGGCTGGTTACAAAAGAAAATGCATTTGCATTTGGGGATGCTGTCATTGGCCAGAGCTTCACTGATCTGACGCCAGAAGCCAGCAGCTTCTTCTAGGTCTCCCACATGGGTGCAGGGACCCAAGGACTTGGACTATCCTCTACTACTTTCCAAGGCCATAACAGAGAGCTGGATCAGAAAAGGAGCAGCCGGTATAAGAACCAGCACCCATATGGGATGTTGGCACCGCAGGCAGAGGATTAACCTGCTGTGCCACAGTGCTGCCCCAAAAACACATCTTCTTAACTCAAATGGAAGTTCTTAGAGGTTCAGATAATGATAGGAGCTAGGATTTCAGGGTGGCACATGAGATGGCAGAGCTTAGAACTGACTAATCTTAGCAGAGGATGATTACTAATTCAAATGGGTTATGGATTGAGAACATGGAATTTAAGGGGAAGGAACAGTGTGAAGAAACAGCAATTGGGATTAGAGTGAACTAGAAAATGAGGCTGACACATAGTGGCAAAATTGTAATTCAAACTGGGGAAAGCTAAAGGGTTACTGTAACACAGGCTGAGCCAAGTATAAGGATAACATACTAGATTTCTCCTATAAAAGCATCTCACAGAATTCTAGGGACTGTATTTCTCTTTGGTTTTTAAGATTTGTTTATTTGAGAGGCAGAGATAGAGCTCCTGTCCACTGGTTCACTCCTCAAATGCCTACAATGACAGTGGTGGGCCAGGGTAAAAGCCAGGATCTGGGAATACAGTCCAGATCTCCCATGGGGTGGCGGGAACCCAATTACTTGAGCCATCATCATGGCTTCCTTGTTCTTTGGCAAGAAGCTGGAGTCCTGAGCATGGTCCTGGAATTGAACCGAGGCACTCTCAGGCACAATTCAGTATTCTTAACTGCCAGGCTACATGTTCACTCCCCAAAAGGGTCTGTATTCTGGACACATAGTTAACAGCACCAGTTTTGCAGTCACATAGTTTGAGCACAAATCTCAACTCTGCTACCTACCAGCTGTGATAACCTGAGTAAGTTCCTTAACTATGTAAAGAATCAGTTATTGATAATGAAGACAGCTTTAGAATTTTACCTCAAAGATTTGTGCAGTGACTTGCATAAGTTGATATGTAGTAAATATGTGACCCAGTGCTTGGTGGGCAATAAGCAATCAATATAAAGTGGCTACAATTATTATTCTTGAAGTTGCTTGTCGTCTTCATGGTCATTAACACTATTTAGAACCAGCAAAGCAATGGTGTTACAATATTCCAGGAAGGTTGCAAAACACAATTTGAGATATCTTTTTTCTTTTTTTAAAAATGAATCTTTTTAAAAAATTATTTAAGTAGAACAAAAAAATACTAAGAGGGATAACGTATTAAGTTGTTCATCAACAGTCAGGGCAAGGGCTGATCAAGTCACCGTTTCTCATAGTGTTCATTTCACTTTAACAGGTTTCCTTTTTGGTGCTCAGTTGTCACCAATCAGGGAGAACATATGGTATTTGTCCCTTTGGGACTGGCTTATTTCACTCAGCATAATGCTCTCCAAATTCCTAACAGGGATGACTTTTCAGTTAAAATTTAAACACCTAAGAATAATTGTGTGTTAATTACAGAGTTCAACCAATAGTACTAGAACACTGTAATCAATACACAGTTATTCTTAAGTGTTGAAACTTAACTGAAAAGTGATCGCTGTTAAATATAAGAGTGGGAATAAGAGAGGGAAGTGCAATTCGGGACATGCTCAAGCTGACTTACCTCAAACGGTAGAGTTAGAAACATTCCAGGAGATTCCAATTCAATCCCATCAAGGTGGCATGTACCAATGCCATCTCACTAGTCCAGATGATCAATTTCTGTTCACAATTGATCATAATGATAGGACTAAGAGCCATAAACAAGACTAGTGTCTGCAAATACTAGCTGATAGAATAAAAAAGGGAGAGAACAATCCAACATGGGAAGCGAGATACACAGCAAACCCATAGAATGGCAGATGTCCTAAACAGCACTCTGGCCTCAGAATCAGCCCTTAAGGCATGCGGATCTGGCTGAAAAGCCCATGAGAGTATTACAGGCATGGAAAGCCAAAACAGTCTGGCAAAAAAAAAAAACAAAAACAAAACAAAACAAAAAAAAACAAAACAAAACAAAAAAAAAACAAACAAAAACAAAAAAAAAACACCTAAATGAAAGATCTCTGTGAGTGAGATCCCAGTGGAAAGAACAGGTCACCAAAGAAGGAGGTACCTTTCTCTGAAGGGAGGAGAGAACTTCCACTTTGACTACGACCTTGTCTGAATATGATCAGAATTGGTGAACTCAAAAGGCTTCCATAGCCTTGGCAACTCATGACAAGAGCCTAGGGTGATTACTGATGCCATAAACAAGAGTGTCAATTTGTTAAGTCAACAACAGGAGTCACAGTGCACTTATTCCTTATGTAGGATCTCTGTCCTTAATGTGCTGTACATTGTGATTTAATGCTGTAACTAGTACTCAAACAGTATTTTTCACTTTGTGTTACTATGTGGGTGCAAACTGTTGAAATCTTTACTTAATATATGCTAAACTGATCTTCTGTATATAAAGAGAATTGAAAATGAATCTTGATGTGAATGGAAGTGGGGAGGGAGAGGGAAAGGGGAGGGTTGCGGGTGGGAGGGAAGTTATGGGGGGGAAGCCATTGTAATCCATAAGCTGTACTTTGGAAATTTATATTTATTAAATAAAAGTTAAAAAAATAAAAATTTATTTGAACGAGTTTCAGAGAGGCAGAAGCAGAAAGAGAGAGAGAGAGAGAGAGACAGAGACAGAGACAGAGACAGAGATGTCTTCTATTTGCTGGTTCGCTCCCTAGATGGCTGCAACAGCCAGAGCTGGGCTGATCCAGAGCCAGGAGCTTCTTCCAGGTCTCCCACATGGGTGCAGGTGCCCAAGGACTTGGGCCATCTTGTACTGCTTTCCCAGGCCATAGCAGAGAGCTGGATTGGAAGTAGAGCAGCTGGGACTCAACTGGCGCCCATATGGGATCCTGGCCCTGCAGGCAGCAGCTTTACTCAGTATGACACAGCACCAGCCACTCTTTTCTTTCTTATAGCAATGTTCTTGAGACTAAAGATTGTAAAATGTAGAGACAGAACATTTTAGTTACTTCGAATTCAAATATTAAAATCTAAAGATTTCTAAGTGCTGAAACAGCAGCGTATCAGATATGTCAACAAGATTCACATTCACAACAGGGAAAGAAATCAGGACAACTCTGCAGACATGAAAAATGGATAAATGAATGGCAGGAGATTAGTCTCTCACAAAAGGGAATGGCTTGATAAGAATTATTTTCCCCATGACCTTGAAAGGTCATAAATGATAAAAATGCCTTTGAAAGTCTGCATTTGTTCTTGTGAATTCTTGCATGCTAGATGCATATGCACACTTAATCTTCAAACAATTTTATACTTCTTTAATTACTCTCACTCCCACCATGCTTAGTGCCAGTATTTTATACATAATTTTAATGGGTACTCATACCTTGATCAATTCAACTCACAGACATTCATAGCTTTTTGGCCTTTGCAAAACTTATTTTTTAAAAAAAAACTAAATGCATGTATTTTGTAACTCATCAAAAGTAAAAGATTTTAATAGCTTTGATTTATAGATAAAACTTATAAAGCAAATTATTTCTGCAATACTGTACAAAGATTTATAATCTATGGTTTAATTTATTCTAATCAGAAATTGAGGTTACACTATCAATCTACTTTTAACTATCCCAATGACTTCAAAACAGTTCTATCAGTTTGCCGCCTCTGCCTTGAAACTTTGAGTTCTCTATTTGAGTGAAATTGGCTGTCTTTTAATGTTTATAGGGCAGACTGAGAACATTCCCACAAAGTCAAAATGCATTTTAGAATCTATGTGTGACAAGTCACCATTATTTCCTTGATGCTGCTAAACATTGGTTATCTTACAAACTATTCTAGGCAAGCACTCTGAATGCTAGAATTCCCATTCCCAACCTGACTGCTAAGTGCTTGACAGGTTAGTTCTTTATGGAGTAGTTGAAAGGTCATGGGTATCTTTAGTGATGAAAGTCAGTTGTAAGTTTTGAATTAAGTTGTTATCTTTGCAGCTGGCAGGGTGAAATGATATTATACTGCCCGAATACACTTCTTTGTCTATGCTGCAAGGGCTGGAGGTTAAAGTGTTATAAAGATGTACAAGGATCCCATCAAGTTAACAATTCTTTAACATGTTTCAATTTGCAAATTCAATAAATCACCAGAGTATGTTTATTATTCACAAAATGATCCTTTACAAAGAAAATTCCCTCCCCAGAATTAATGGAAACATTTTTATGAGATTCCAATAAAGTGAGAACTGTTTCTGTATTAAATGTTGTTAGTATATTTTGCTGGAAACTGGCATTTAGTATCCATATTATGAAAAGAAAAAATCAGGATGGGAAGCCTATGGAGGACTCTTGTGGTCTACCAATAGTCCACAGCCCACATTTTGAGAACTGAGAATGAGTGGAGAATGGATGGCTTGTAGAAAATTCCTGCCTCTGGAGTAGCTCTTCAAGTCCTCCCGCAATTCAGATTAATCATAGGTGCCATATGGAATGTCATTGTCTTCCTGACTCCCGACTTGTTCTTTTGTCCCTACAGTACCTACTGCTGGTAGCAGTCTGGAGTCATACATATACAACAAATCTTCATTCTTTTAGTTAATTGTTAGAGACCTGCAGTTTTAGGAGGAAAGCAGGATGTTATAGATAGAATACTCTTTCTTGATATTTCAGGAAGCGGCAGTATTTTCACAATGTTTCAGTCACTTACTATCCATAGTCTCCTGTCATTTGGGTCCTAAGGCAAAAGCAGGAATACAGACTTTAGTATGGTTTCAACTAATGTACTTGGGGTAGGCATTTTTTCTAGGAGTTAAGACCCTGGTTTTAGGATGACCACATCCCATAACAGAGTCCTTGGATTTTATTCTAATTATAGTTTAGATTCCTGATTATAGTTTCTTGCCAGAAAAGAACCTGGGAGGCAGCAGAGATGATTCAAATACTTGGGTTCCTGCCACCCACATGGGAGACCTGGATAGAGTTCCCTGTTCCAAGCTTTGGTGCTTCATCCAATGTAGATATTTGGGGAATGAACCAGTGGATAGTGTTTCTCTCTCTCTCTCTCTCTCTCTCTCTCTCTCTCTCTCTCTCAGCTTTCAAATAAATCATAATAAAATAGTCTTAAAAGCATGTGTTTCTGTGATGATAAAAGTGTAAATCAAAATGCTACTTGGTTAAAATGCTAAACTAAAATGTCAAGGTTTGGAATTCCTTTGTTACTTGGAAGAAGCAACATACATGGTAATGTCTAGTAGAGAGATTTAAACATGGCAGATGCCTAAAAGAAGTTAAAAAAATGATTGTAACTCATAATAAAGTAACATTTTGGGGGTACCTACAGAATGGTCTTCATAGAATTTTCAGCAGTCGGGAAGGGACTTGATCTCAACTGTACATCTTGTATTGATAGGAATTTCACTAATTTCCTGGCTGAGACTCAATTGTTAGTTTTTCTTAGTGAACCATAAACAAAGCCACAGTTAAAAACAAACATGTGAATAAATTAAAAAAGAAAATCAAGCTTGTGTATTTTATTAATAACTGATATAGGAGAATAAAACTGAAATTAATTTACCCAACATTTTATGAGCACTTAGTTTTTTAAAATAATTTACAGATAAACAGAAACTTTTGAAGGTTCCAAATCATCCTGCATTTCATCTACAATCCTGGTTGGTCTTGGTTTAGTGTGAAGCACGTCTCCTGTCTAAAATAAATGGTATTGCATTTGAAAAAGAAAAATTTAGAAGAAAAACTCAAATCGCAATAATATGTGGTTATTACATACAGAGACAGGAACAAGAGCCAGCTTTCCCTCCAATGGATCTGGAAATATCGTCACGAGTCAATGAAGTTTCATTTAGCCTTTGAATATGAAGGGTCATTCTTTAGCTAGACAGCTGACTGGAAATAACTAAAAATGGAATTGCAAGGAAGACCAGCAGTTAATCCCTTTTTGACATTGCTGAGACTCTGAAAGAGTGATATAGTTCTAAATTTATACAGATAATGGCTTGATTGACCTACCCTACTCCTCTTCTCCCATTGAGGTTTTGTTCAAATGGCTTTTAAATTTCTTTCTAATGAGGCTACTAGGATGTGTGCTATACACCTCCACCTTGAGTGTTGTGTCAACCTTAGAGTTCATGTGTCTAGCTGAGCTACTGAAACATACACAGGTGTCTGTACTCATGGTCCTTTATTTACCCCTGAATCTTCTGGGTGGGAGAAGGCCAAGAGTAAAGAGAGAGGAGAAAGTAAATGTTTGTAGCTTGCTGAAACAGACATGAAACAACCTGAAAGTGACACAAAGATGCCTCTAAAAAGTGGTAAATTAGGTGCTACCACAAGGTCAGACTGGAACTGTCAGGGCTAATGGAAAGAGCACAAGTTTAGAATCTTACTGAAGTTTAAACCCTAGCCCCACTGCATAATGTCTCTGAACTTCAGTAGCCTCAGCTGCAAAGACTGCTGATATAATGAGACTTACCTGACAGGATTTGTATGTGGATCAAATGAGAAACATGTTAAAGTGTTTAGTATAGTCCCTAGCTCCCAATTAAAAGCAGGTTGTGTGATTATCACAGACAGGTATTAGGAGACTGGCTATGGGTAAGAAAATCTATTTGACCTGGATGGGAAGGGAATTTCTTCTAGCTGTTATAAAGATAACCCCCTTCTCTATAATGAACATAATGGATCCAGAAAATCATAGCCTATCACCTGCCTGCTCGGCACAACATATGTAATAGAGTTTAATGACTGTAACTTAAGGCATCAGCCTAAAACTATGTGGAAGTAATATTGCTTTGTGTTGCAGTTTCAGTGAAGTGGACAGGCAGAATAGAGTTTAATTTTATAGTCTGAACTCTTGATCATCACTTAAAGCCACAGAGTCATTTTTAATCTTTACACTTTCCACTTTGCAAGTGGTTTCTAAGACAGACAGCGTGTCATATTCTAACTAAATTTCAGATTTTAAAAAGACATTTAGCTATATAACTCCAGATGATAAAAAACCTATTTAATGGAGATTGGTCTTTTGGTCTTTTGCTGTCTGCTTGATCAATAAATTAAATAGATTAATTAACTCAGGCTGTCAGGACCAAGGACTGCCACTAAAGTTAGTCAATGGAGCAAACCCATTTATCACAGACTGAGGCTGGAGAAAGGCAGTCTTTGTCCTGTAATTCCATCATGCATATAAAGAAACTGATCATGGTGAGAAAGCTCTAACCCTGAGTGTATATCAAGGCAAAATAGATAGGGTGGGAAGAAACCCCACCACTGTTGTTTTCCTTGCTCAGTTTTTCCCCTCACTTTTGCCTCTGTTTCTTTTTATCATCCTTTGACCTTTGCATGTCATATACTTGTCCTGAATTTCAAGCATAATAGATGACTGTTTCCCTTGTTCATCTGAATCGGAGCCATGCATGACATAGTATACATGAAAGATGTCTAAGACATCAGCTTTGCTTTCACAGAGCACGTAAAAAATAATATTAGAAACTAAAAAAGAAAAGAAAAAGATCTCAGTGGAGGACCAGACTGGCAAACTAGGAAGAAGTTTGTTAAATTGGAATCATGATCAGACTGATGTGAGGTCGCTACCACCTGCAGTAAAATACTTACGACTTCTAGACAATCTTCTCAGAGAGCCTGCTCCTCGGACCCTAGCCTTTTCTGACTGTCCTTTTCTTTCCTCTTCCTCAGACTTTGGCCTTGCTGTATATAGGACTGGCAAAATTTCATTTTGACTTATCCTTACTATTTTTGACCTTTACATCCATGGCCCTGCCCTTAACTGAATTATGTGGATTCTTAAAATACCTTAAATGGTTTATGAAAATATGCTAAAATAACCTCCCTTGACAAATGCCCATGTAGTTCAGATTAGTGATCTATATATCCAACATTCTGATTGACAAAGGTTCCAAATATGCTTTCTGAAAAATAATTTTCATTTTCCCTTATCATTTAGTTTCATTAGCCCAAGGATAACTCTATAAAAGTTTACTGTTTCTTTACTAACCTAATTATTTGCTTCCCATTAAATGTTTGAGTGCCCACTATGTGCCATGTATATGGCTATGCAGAGGTTATAAAATAAAAAAAATATTGTCCTCAAAGAGCTCCCTATGTAGTAGGAGAAACAGGCATACTAAATACACACACTCTCACACTCACATACAAAATATACAGAGAGGAAAGAGGGTAAGAAAAAGCTTTAAAGAGGAGATGCTTGACCTGAGTCTAAAGCATAAATAGGAATTTGTTAGGTAAAAAAAGAGAGGGGAAGAGCTCCAGGTGTAGAACACCCTATGCAAGTGTCAGCAGCATGAACTTGCAGGTGTAATTTGAAAATAACTTGATGAGGCTGAAATTTAGTATAAGAAGGAAGAGAAATGGAAGATATTCCTGGAAAGACTGACATAGATTGGAACCTGGAGGCCCTTTCCTGTCATAATAAATAGCTGGGCTTTATTTTGATGCATATTGTCAATATTTCCTTAAACATAATTTCCCTATTATTGGTTATGGTTTTGGGTTAAATTGTGCCCTACCACCAACTTATATCTTGAATTCCTAACCCCTAGTACTTCCAAACTGACTATACTTGGAGATAGGACCTTTAAAGGGTCAATTAAGGTAGAATTAATTCCTAAGGGTATGCCTTAATCTAATCTGGCTCTTTAGAAGAAGAGGAGATTAACACATAGACATAGGAATAAGACATCCATCTTCAAGCCAAGGTGAGAAGCTCTTAGAAGGGACCTATCTTGCTGACACCTTGATCTCAGACTTCTACCCTTCAGAGCTGTGAAAAAAAGATTAAGCCACTTGTAGTCTGTGGTATTTTGCTATGGCAGCAAATGACAGTTACCAATAATATTCTAAACTTTATAAACAACTCTCAAAAATTAAAATATGCTCAATTTTATTTCTATAATCTCATTCACTTACAATATAATACACTTTCTTGGGTGTAAGAAAAATCAGTGAAACCATATTAACATTCTCAGCAAGGTAGAAACAAGGTTAGTATGTGCTAGGAAGATTAATCCAGTGTCAGTGTGGAGGGAATATTGGAGGACACATTCACTAGAAACAAGATGACCAGTTAGGAAGGTGTTTGGGAATCTCTGGGACATAATTAATAACATACCACCCCTCTTCCCTGCCTGACTCTCAACCATTTGAGAATAGTACACAAAGTTTGTACATTGAAGATGTAGTTGAGCATGGGGAAACCAAATAAACGTATTCATTCTCTGTACCTAAACTGTAACTTGGGACAGTTCAGTCAAGGGAAATTAGAATTTGTGCAATATGCTATATGTGCTCAGATCACTACCACCCTCTGGTCTCGGTAGGAAAAGGAAGGATAAAGAGACAAATGCCCCTACTACATCCAGCTGAGGGATGTGGGTCATTTAATCCCTCATGAATTCATATAAAATCTTTTTTTTTTCTTTAAGGACAGGGTGGAGAATATGATAGTCAAGCAGATTTATTACAGTATCCTGATTGATAACACATTCCATTATGTTACATATGCTACATAAGATAGAACTTCTTAAATGAGATGCTAAACTAAGAAATTGCTACTTCCAGTGCCTTCTGCTCAAAAGCTCTCAATAACAGATGCAAAATTATAGAGCTGACTGTTGAGAATGAATTATGTACCAGGGTAAATTTCTCTCAGGTCACAGTGGGCTCCATGAAGTTGTTTCATTGTCCCAAACAATTTAGCTGTGATCAAAAGCTCATGCAACATTGGTTAATTCCAAAAGTATACTTCTAATCTGTAAAGAAGTTACCTTTTGCTGCCTAGTCCAGCTAATCAGAAACTGGCTTCCAGAATTTAAACGTAAGGCATATCACCACATTTATGATGAATGGTTCAGAAACTTAAGTATTTTAATGGGCATCTTTGGTCCCTTAATAGTTTGACTTCTTGCTGAAGGAGGAGTGCAGTTTATATTTTCAGTTGAGTAACATTGGCCACCTCAGTTCCAACTCTGAAACCTGAAATGATTATTTTCTTCAGCCATTTTCTCATGCTGGGTAGCAAAACTTGTCTTACTATGAAAGCAATCCTTCTTGAATTGTGTATTACTCTCTTTAGCTTTTGAGCCTGTAAAACCTCCCACACATGGGAGAAGCTTGATGGGGATTTTGTCATTAGGAATGCATGTCACATTGCAGAGAAGATGTTAGCCAAGCAACCAGTTACCTTCCTTGAATTCTAGATGTTGCCCTGCTAACTGGCATTCACTTTGCTTCTAGGATATGTTACAAAGAGCCTTTGGATTCCCACATTGTGCTATTCTTTTCAATTTTTATAGACTGATCAATTAACTTCAGAGGCCAAGCAGAGAGAAAGAGAGCCCCTCAGGCTAAAGATGGTCATTACTCAGGAACAATTATTAGTTTTTACATTCTTTGCTCCTGAGCTCTGAAAACTTCAAGGGGACTCACCATGTTTCTGGACATTTCCCAAGACAGCAGTGGAGGAGGAAAATGAAGAAAAACTGCTTTAAGTTGGGAAAAGATACAAAGTCAAAACATTATGGAGGCATATTTGAGAACCTAATAAAGGAATGAATACTTGATTGTTAGTTATACAAATAAAAAGTAATTTCTGACCCATGGTTAAGAAATGATAAGACAGTGAAATCCAGAGGAGCAATGTTTTACAAGTTTTGGATCACAACTCATTAATGGTTATAGAAACAATTCAGTATGTTGTAGCCAGAATACTAAAGAAATATAATGAAAGGAAATGGAAAATATTGGAATACATTGTACATAGGAGGGATAATTTTTGTTTGTTAAACGTTCGTGTTATACTTGTGTGTCTAAGTATATACTAGATCGTGAGTAAAATGCATTTCTTATGTGAGTCACAAAGTTGTTTGAGGTTGTCAAACTATGCCCATAAGCCAGAGATCATTTTTAGACTCATACTGCCTCTTTTTGCAAATAAATTTTTATGGGGGGGGTATAAGCATTAATTAATGTATTAACTAGGTCTTCTTTTCCAACACAATGGTGGAGGTGAGTATTTGCATCACAGACATAGTCTGCACAGCCTAGAATAGTTACTCTTTGACTCAATAGGAAAAACTTGAGGACTCCTTTATAATAAGATCCTAACAAACTTCATACATAACCTAGTTTGAGTGATTTAGAAAAAAGAAAAGCTCATATAATAATTTTCAGTATAGTAGAGTTTTTTTTAGACTCAAAGCAAACATTACTAGGGTTTAAACATGTGTAAGTGTATTTTAATTGATGTAATGACAGAAAAAATTTTTGTAATTGAAGGTAAAATGTGTATCAAATATGGACATGTTCTTGAATACTGAGTTGAAGCTGTCTGGTCTAGTGTATAACAAAGCTTCCTTAACCTTGGTAAGCTTTGCAAACACTACTCAAGGCTCTAGAAACCAGTATGATCACCTTTACATATGCTTTGAAAACCTTATAGGCATGCCACCAAAGACTCAAAATAAAAATGCAGTTAGAGTTGGGGGATTAAAAGCTGTAAACAACAAAATCCAGTCATTTGCAACAAAATGGAGGAATCTGGAACACATCATGCTGAGTGAAATAAGCCAGTCCCAAAGGGACAAATACCATATGTTCTCCCTGATCGGTGACAACTGACTGAACACCAAAAAGGAAACTTGTTGAAGTGAAAGGGACACTATGGGAAACGGTGACTTGATCAGCATAGCCCTGACTGTTAATGAACAACTTAATACATTATCCCTCTTAGTAGTTTTTTTGTCTGTTCTACTTAATATGACTGATTTAATTCTGTAATTAATACACAGTTATTCTTAAGTGTTGAAATTTAACTGAAATGTGATCCCTGTTAAACATAAGAGTAGGAATAAGAGAGGGAAGAGATATATAATTTGGGACATGCTCAAGCTGACTTGCCCCAAATGGTAGAGTTAGAAACATACCAGGGGACTCCAATTTAATCCCATCAAGGTGGCATGTACCAATGCCATCTCACTAGTCCAAGTGATCAATTTCAGTTCGCAATTGATCATAATGAAAGGACTAAGAGTCAAAGGGAGCACATAAGCAAGTCTAGTACCTGCTAACACTAACCGATAGAATAAAGGGGAGAGTGATCCAACATGGGAAGTGAGATACTCAGCAGACTCATAGAATGGCAGATGCCCTAAATAGCACTCTGGCCTCAGAATCAGCCCTAAAGGCATTCAGATCTGGCTGAAAAGCCCATGAGAGTATTTCAGGCATGGAAAGCCAAGACACTCTGGCAAAAGATCTCTGTGAGTGAGATCTCAGTGAAAAGAACAGGTCTTCAAAGAAGGAGGTACCTTTCTCTGAAGGGAGGAGAGAACCTCCACTTTGACTATGACCTTGTCTAAACAAGATAAGAGTCGGAGAACTCAAGGGGCTTCCAAGCCTTGGAAACTCATGACTGGAGCATAGGGAGATTACTGATGCCATAGACAGGAGTGTCAATTGGTAAAGTCAACAACAGGAGTCACTGTGCACTTACTCCTCATGTAGGATCTCTGTCATTAATGTGCTGTGCATTGAGATTTAATGCTATAACGAGTACTCAAATAATATATTTCACTTTGTGTTTCTATGGGGGTGCAAACTGTTGAAATCTTTACTTAATGCATACTAAACTGATCCTCTGTAAAAAAAAAAAAAAAAAAAAAAAAAAAAGAGAAAAGAATAGAAACTATCAACTCCCAACTTGACTCTCACTGGGATTAAACATGACAATAGGTCTGATCTGATTTCATCATCATTAAAAAAAATCATCTATTATTTTTCACTTTATGTTTCTGTGTGGGAGCAAACTGTTGAAATCCTTACTTAATGTATACTAAGCTGATCTTCTGTATATTAAGATAATCGAAAATGAATCTTGATGTGAATGGAAGGGGAGAGGGAGTGGGAAAGGGGAGGGTTGTGGGTGGGAGGGACGGTATGGGGGGGAAGCCATAGTAATCCATTATTCGTACTTTGGAAACGTATATTCATTAAATAAAAGTTAAAAAAAAAAATAAATAAATCTTAAAAAAAAAAAAAAAAAAAAGCTGTACCATAGGGAGGTAGACACAGTACTATCTATGTGCAAGGAAGAAAGCAGGGAAGAAGTATCTAACTGCCTCTTCTCGTTCCCCAAGTCTTGGCTGTTGAAGTTACTTACTAGGAAGAAAGATTGCTTCTTATACTCATTTACAGTTTCTTAAACAAACTATGCTTATTGAGCTGTGGATACACAAATAGTAATGGGTGCTACCAACTCTAACAATGCACATGGCTAATGCACAGCATATATGGATGTGATGGTGAGAGGAAGAGACTGAAGAGGTTGGGGATGCCTAGGTACTGGCTCAGAGGGACCCAGTGAACTGAGCTAAGGAGAGCCTTGCCTTATCCTGTAGGAAATGGGGAGCCATGGGATATTTTTAACCAGGGGAGGCAGATAATCAGATATGTTCCAGTATGACTGATGATTGTAGAGGGTAGAAACTGGAGGAAGACCAGTTAGAAAATTATTAATCTGAAGCTAAGTAGGGACCTCTAATCAAAGGCTTTTTATATCACAATAAAGGATTCGATCTTTATTTTTAAAGTCACTAGGAATCCACTAATAGAAAACCGTTCCACTGCAGTGCAAAAAAAAAAAAAAAAAAAAAAAAAAAAAAAAAAAAAAAAAGGTGGAGGGAGGTTAAAGAAAGGCAAGCCCAGAAACCAATTAGAAAGCTAGTTACAAAATAAACCTGGTTAGCAAGTGGTTTTCAGTGGGTCTATGAGCATGTTAATCACAATGAGTTCCTCTAACTTCCTCCTGGACTAATCTAGTTGTCAGAGTATATACAGTTTAGTTGCATGGCAAGATGTAGAAGATATTCTAGATAGAGTGGTACTGGGATACTGAAGTGCTCTCCATTGCAAAGCTCTGAAATTACTTATGTGGACGCATTTTGAAAGACAGTAACTGTTCTGCTGGAACAGGGGTATTCCACCATTAGGTTATTAAATTACACACATCTGCTCTGAAGAGAACTGGAGAAAACAACGAGCCCATTCATTCCTTTTTACTTTAAAAAAATTTTTGAAATCTAGTACAAAGAATATTTGCAACAACAGCAACTGATTGCAGGAAAGAACTTGATAACTTGTCTCCAATGGGGCATCTGACACTGTGACATCATCTCACATACATAATTGCCATTTATTTGTTCCCTAAAGAAACATTAGTGCTGCTTTCATGGCAGTAGGAATTTGCATAAACCCAAGATCTCCTGTGAAGCTGTACCCTTCCAATTAATCTTTGCAAGAGGAAGGGATTATAGTCATCTGCAAATTACACTGCCAATTAATTTTTATACAAATCAATTTTATTTTGCCAAACACACAAGTCAGCCTTACACAGCTCTGAATACTGCATATATCCATTGTCTTAAAAAGTCTCCAATTAAATCATCATTCCATTCTTTCTCACAAAGTAAAGCACATACATTGGATTCAGAAATTCTTACTCTTCTGTGTTAACTTTGATGTTTGAAGGTGACTTGAGTGATCTTTTTACCCAATTCTTGATGTATGCTTAATATTAAAATTCATTCCTTTTAATATGAAGTATCTTAACTTGTGCTACACTGTTGACCTGGAGAAAAATGTAAATTTTTCTTGGGTCCCAGGATAACTTTCTAACCTGTTATTGAAATTCTTTTTTTTTTAAAGGAATTTAGTGATGCACTAGATTCTCAGGGTCACAGCAAATACATGATACTTACTACAACACAAATCTCATCAATTCTCAGGTTGATGTATTTATTAATACAAATAGAATAGATTCCATGTAGTTCACAAATACAGTTTCAAGAATATAATGATACTTCCCTTCCTCCCTCCCTCTCTTTTTCTAATTTTTAGATAAAATATTTTAAATTTACATTATAGTCAACAGCTTAATGCTCCACTAACTAAAATGTTCAAGTAAGAAGACTATAGTTCAGCAGAAATATAGGCAAGGGCTATCAACTATGATACCAGTTTCACTCATATGTAGTAAATTTTAAAATAATCACAGGTCATTAAAACTATAGTATTATATCATTCTTAACTAAGATGTAAAAACACTTATTGGACAAAGATATAAAGCGAAGTTTGACAAAAATGTTTGCAGCAATACTGATATACTTAAGGCATTTCTCTTTTAATTTTAGCTTCCACATACAAGGGACAACATGTGGTATTTATCTTTCAGCGTCTGGCTTATTTCACTCAACACGATTTTCTCCAGTTGTACCTATTTTCATGCAAATTCTATAATTTTATTCTTTTATAGCTGAATAGTATTCCTCTGTGCATATTGTATTTTCATACTTCTTATGATGGACCTCCTGATTGATTCCACATTTTGGCTATTTGGAAAAATGCTGCTCTAAACATGGCAGGGCAAGTATTTCTTTGATTCAGTGCATTCATGTCCTTTGGGTATATACCAAGTAGTGGGATTGCTGGACCATATGGCAATTTCATTGCTGTGTTTTTAAGAAATTGCCATAATGTTTTCCACAGTTAATGCAAGTTGTTTGTTTGAAGGGAAAAGTGCCTTGTGTGTCTTCAGTATCATTCACTCAAGACTCTAAGATTGCTATAATGCATCTTCTGTCCATTTTTATATTTTTATTTTTATTCATATTTCTAATTGACAAATAATAATTCTGTATGAGAACATTTGTGGGTTACGGTGTGATGTTTTGAAATGTGTATATAAAGTAGAGTGATCATATCAATCTAACAGCCATCACCTTGGTTCTTTTTTTGGTGACATATTTGTAGCTTACTCTCTTAGCTATTTTGAAGTATATATTATGAACTAGTTACCTTACTCATGTAAATGCATTTTAGTAAAATCCCCTCTTAAAAATTACTTTCCCTTAAATTTTATAGCACTTCATGGTTTCCTATAGAATTCCTTTTTTAATCTCTTCCCAAGAGAAGGAGAACCAAACTATACCATTGAATCAATGATAACTTTGAAGAAAGTGAGGTATGGGCAAGTTCTATGAATAAAGCTACAGGAATGTAAACATGCAGATATTAAAAAACAGAAAGGGGAAGAAATTGGGGCCAGTGCTATATAGGTTAAGCCACCACCTGCATTACCAGCGTTCCATATGGGCACCAGCTGTTCCACTTCGGATCCTGCTGTCTGCTAATGTGCCTGGGAGAGCAGCTGAAGATGGACCAAGTGCTTGGGCCTCTGCCACCCACATAAAAGACCTAGAAGAAGCTCCTGGCTTTAGTCTGGTCCAACCCTGGCCATTGCGGCCCTTTGGGGAGTTAACTAGCAGGTGGAATATCTCCCTCTGTCTCTCCCTCTCTCAGTAACTCTGCCGTTCAAGTGAAATAAATAAATATATTTGTAAAAGGAGGGGGGAGAAAGTTGTATTTATGAAGCCCGTTCTCATACTTCTATTATCATTTCTTCTTTTATATCTTTTCCACCTGTATATGCATTATCTCATTTTATCTTCACAACAACCCCATGAGGATATTACTAACAAAGCTTGCTTTATTGCGGATTGTAACCAAATTGTGATTGCTCCTGATTGTGAAGAGAAGCTGTGGTGTGGTTGCTATATTGGTTTGGAGTGTTTTCTTGCATTTGAATTTAACTGTGAATGGAGATAATGACTAGCATGTATTGAGTGCTTACTATATGCCAGGCATTATACTAAGCATTTTACTTGGATTGAGCTACAAAGTAGATATTATAAGTGTATGGATAAGGGAACTGAGAATAAGAAAAGTTAATTAGTTCAGATTCTATCTGTACCATAAATCAGTTAATTTGGATTCAGGGCCTATTTTGGCTGACTCTCACGTCCATGCTCTCAACTCTTCTCTTTGTTACCCATCTATCTTGGTCTGTTTCCTGTTTCTCTGACTACCACTGACTAATTTATAAAGAATAGAGGTTTATTAAGTTCACAGTTCTGAAGACTGGGAAGTTCGTGATCGGGCAGACACATCTAGTAAGGTTCTCTTCGCTTGTGGTGATTCTCTGCAGAGTGCCAAGGGTATCATAATGTATCATATGGCAAGACAGAGTGTCCTAGCTTGAGTCTCTCCAGATACTCTTATAAAGCCATAGTTTCATTGGATTAGACTCCTATGGCCTCACTGATTCTGTTATTTCTCAAAGGTCTCACCTGCAAATAACATAGTTAGATTAAGTATCTATCATCTTAATACCTCATAATGGGGATTAAATTTCAACATGAGTTTTGGATAGACATTCCAACTACAGTACCATCCTATATATCTCCTTAACCTTATTATTTGAAACATTTTTCTTCTCTTGGGAAAAATCTTCAGAGTGGCTTTATATTTTTTTCGGGATATTCTGTTCTGTTCTTTTGGAACTGTTTTATTCTGTCCCCCAAAGATAGAAAATTGTCTTCTTAGGGAAAAAGTTCTTTATAGTTTTTTTTTTTGTCATTTATACATTGTCAATTATGAGTATGGAAGCTATTCATAGGCCTTCAATATCTATATATTAAATACACCAGGGTCCCGAGTTTCTGTGAAAATACTCTGTGAAATTACCTCTATTGTGTAAGCCATCCCATTTATGTTCTGAGGCATCAATCCTAGATAGCATTTCCAAATCCCCAAAGTGACAAATGTGGGGGAAAAGTCAAACTATTAACTATTCACGTAAGTTCTTAAGTTTTCCTAAGGGAAACAACTATAAATCAGAAAAGTATCAGTCTACAAAAAGATCGCCTTAAAAACTATGCTGTATTCATATAAATCTCCCTAAATCACACTAATTAGTCAAAAACAAGTTTGTTTAAAAATACTGTATATTCAAGTTATCTTTTAGTCAATTTGTTTAAAAATTTGTATTCAAGTTCTCATTTTTTTTCTAATGAACTTCTTTTTGCACCTGTTTCAAATTTTAGACAGGAGTCTTCAGATAATCTTTCCAGCTGTCTAAATGACATATTTTTCAGTGTCACACTATAATACAAGTATGGAACCAAAAGTAGAAATATAGAACAAAGAGCTGCCATTCAACCTTTCTTCTTAATTTCATCATCTATACAATAAAGGGATTGTCTTGTTGACATGTAAGGTCCATGAGTGATCTGGCTCTAAATAACCTTTTCTGTTATTTTTAAATTCTAAATCATTATAGTCCTTCTATTTTTTCTAGATTATTTTCATAATTATTACTAGTGTAATGTGCCTGACTCTAAACTGCTCTGTGTTAATCCTCATCATGTATCAGAACTTCCTGAAAGGCAGAGTTAGAGAAAGGGAGAAACAGAGATGGAGATGGAGACAGAGAGAGAGATGGATCTTCCATTTACTGGTTCACTTCCCAAATGGTTGCAACAGCCAGGCCAAACTGAAACCAGGAGCCAGAGCTTCCTCTGGGTCTCCCATGTGGGTGCAGAGACTCAAGGGCTTGGACCATCCTCCATGGCTTTCCCATGTGTGTTAGCAGGGAGCAGGGAGCTGGATGGAAGGTGGAACAGCTGGAACTTGAACTGGTACCCATATGGGATACTGACACTGCACATGCGTGGTACAGCAACATGGCTGTACCATGCATGTGTAGTGCCACCACAGTATACCACAACCCTGGCCCTGTGGATGCATTTCTATGGCCATTCCTTAGGCCATGGAATAAGCCCATGCAAATAAAGTTCTCGAACCTAAGCTGCTTTAGATTTGTGGTAAATCTGCCTCTGGCCTTTTGTCAAGGTCACAAGCTTGGTAAAAGGCAAAAAACTAGACTTGGGTTTCTTTTATGGAGCCTAGAGCCAGAAAAGTCATAAATAATAATCCAAGAATATGTACTAGCTGGCTGAGTGTCTTGAAGAAAAATCACTACTTATCTTAGGCTTTAGGTCACCTGAGAAAGACTAGAACCCTACCCTTGGGACAGGCATTTGGTACAATGGTTAAGATACTGCTTTGGAGTCCCACATTCCATATTGGAGTGCCTGGGTTTCAGTTCCAGCTCTGCTTTACACTGCAGCTTCCTGGTGCTGTGTACCTTGGTAGGGAGGTAGCAGGTTATGGCTCAGGTTCTTGGGTTCCTCTCCTACCCACACACTTAGGAAACCTGGGTTAAGTTCCCAGTTCCCAGCCTTCTCTTGTCACAGCTCTGGCTTTTGCAGGCATATTGGGAGTGAACCAGTGGATCAGAGGTAAGTTTTTGTTTCTGTATCACACTGACTTTCAAATAAATTTTTAAAAATTAAAATTTTAAGCAATTAATAAATGACTGAGTCTATCAACCATGCTGTATTAAAAAACAAAAGCAAAAACCAGCACAATAAACCCAATAATCCTTACCTTTAAATTACAGAAACCTAGAACCAATAAATGGATGTAAAACAGGATTGGAAATGGTCAGCCCTCTAGTACTCAAGCAGAGGTATCTCTGAAACCACTTTATAGGAGCCCATCACAACCAATGGCCTATTCAAATCCTCTGCCAAACATATGCCCACAAATCGATTGAAGCTGAATGCATGTGGCAATCATAAAATATATGAGAAACTTCAACACCATGAAAGATACTTCACAGAATCAACAGATGGGAGAGTTCCATGTATTTATAGGCACACATACACATACAAGAATGTTCTTCAAAATTTCATGAAAATACATATTTTGAAAACTATGCATGGATTTCAAACTTGTTTGGCACCGACATAAACTTAATTCCATTTTTCTATGAATGTTTTGAGGTATTCTTGTATATAGATGATCCACAACATAATAGCTCAAGCTAAAATGTTTTTAACTTTCCAGTGATATAAAAGTAATACGCATTCAACACAAACTGTACTTCAAACTTTGAATTTTAAACTTTGCCAGGTTAGTGACATGCGATTTGATACATTCTTGTGATGCTGGGCATTGCACAGCCTCTAGTCAGCCCTACAAATGAGAAGAAACAATACATACTCTAGAGGTTATTGTGGTGCCAGCAGTTTTTGAGTTCATGAGACATTCAATAGGTATTCAATACATTACATGAGATGCTTTATTATAAAATAGACTATATTAGATGATTTTCACCAACTATAGGCTAATAAAAGTGTACTGAGTTAATTTAAGGTTGACTAGTCTAACCTATATTGTTTGCTAGTAAATGCATTTTCAACATAGATACTTTGGTGTTTTTTATTATTTATTTATTTGAAAGGCAGAGTTGCAGAGAGAGAGAGAGGTCTCCATCCACTGGTTTACTCCCCAGATGGCTACAGTGGGAGCTGTGCCGATCCGAATCCAGGAGCCAGGAGCTTCTTCTGGGTCTCCCACGTGGGTGCAGGGGCCCAAGGACTTGGGCCATCTTCCACTGCTTTCCTAGGCCATAGTAGAGAGCTTGATGGGAAGTGGAGCAGCTGGGACTCAGCCAGCATCCATATGGGACGCCGACACTGCAGGTGGCGGTCCTACCACTCAGCCACAGCACCAGCCCCTGAACCTACTTTCATCTTGCAACATTTTTGTCAGGCTGTAATTCCATTGTGAGGAAAGGAGTATCCATTTATGTATCTATAGCATGTATGATTCTAATGAAGTCTAATTCTTTTCTTATTTAGATATGCTGCAATGAAGTACATTAGAGTGGATGCTCTATGAACAACAGAAGTTTATTTTTCACGGTTGTATGGCCTGAAAGTCCTAGATCAGGATACCAGTATAATTGAGTTGTGATGAGGGTCCTCTTTTGGTTTGCACAAAAGAACACAGGAGAACTCTCTGGGGTCCCTTTTGTAGGCGAGTGTATCCCATTCATGAGGGCTCTAACCTCATGACCTAATCACATCTCCCTAATCCTACCTCAAAATGCCATCACATAGTGGGGGGAGGAGGGCTATGATTTCAACCTATGAACTTGGAGAGACAGAAACATTCAGTGCATTGCAACCTTCTAGCATATATTGATCTGCCTTGCAGAGATTTATCAGTTAGGCTAGACTGCAGTAATAAACAAGATCTCAGTGACTTGTGAAACAAAGGTTTATATCTCACTTTTGTTATGAGATTTCTGGAGGTAGCCTGCAGCTGTGCTCTAAGTCTTTACTCTGGCACTCAGGCTAAAGGAGCAGCCCCTATCTGAGACATTAACACTACATTTCTTTTTTTTTAAGATTTATTTTATTGATTTGACAGGCAGAGTTACAGAGAGAGGTAGAGACACAGAGAGAGGTCTTCCATCCACTGGTTCACTCTCCAGATGGCCGCAATGGCCAGAGCTGTGCCAATCCGAAGCCAAGAGCCAGGAGCTTCTTCTGGGTCTCCCACATGGGTGCAGGAGCCCAAGGATCTGGGCCATCTTCTACTGCTTTCCCAGGCCATAGCTGGTTCAGAAGAGGAGCAGCCAGGACTAGAACCAGCGCCCATATGGGATGCCGGCACCTCAGGCCAGGGCATTAACCCGCTGAGCCACAGCGCCGGCCCCAATACTTCATTTCAGAAGGAAAAGAGCAAGTTGATAACCTAATTGATATCTCTTAACAGCTCTGTGAGGCGGCATACCTCATTTCTACTTGTGTTATATGGTCAAGGCAAGTCAAATGACTAGTGGTGGTGGAAATGGGGGACAGGTATACATTCTCCCATAAGAAGGGGCAATGAATATTTTGAACAGAGCATACAAACCTTGACAAATAGAAAATATTTGCTATTAGCAGATGAGTCCTGCTTATGTGTATAAGGAGACTTGAGAGATCATTTTATCAAGTTTTTCTTTAATTTTAGATACTTTAAAAGTATTTTTGATATGCAAAGGATTATCATTAATCCTGAATTTGCTGGATCCAAATAAATGGACATGGAAGTCATTCCCTCAATTGCAATTCTGATTCAAAGTCTTTTCCCAGTTTTTGTCTTGGCTGTCTGCAGACCACTAATGCATGTTTTGATTCTTTTTAATTCTCTCCTTCTCATTCAAACTTAGGATGGACACATGGTCATGGAAAGGGTAAATGGAGTGGAATGTGTTGTTCTTACCTCACCAGGAAAATCTGATATTCACTAACCTTGCTATGAATGCCGGAACAGGTTTATTCCAATGGCAACACTCGTCCTCTACCCACAAGTCAGGCTCACTGCTTGGACAGGTTATTCATGCTGCTAGGATAGAAGAAAGTGAGTAAAAGGAAAAGTCATGTTAATTTCAAGCTCCATTTAGAAATGCACTAGAAAAATCAATGGCTGGTAAATAGAAATCGGCAAAATTGGCAGGAAGAAATTTTATATCTGAGCATAGAAGGGACTAGAATATAAATCTTCACACTGACCAGATAATAACCAAATAAAATGATGATGATACCAGAAAGGTGCTTGACAAGGCTTTTTCCTAATGTTGTAGTGCACTGAAGAATGTCTGCCTCTTAGACTCACTGAGCTACGAATCTGACATTTTAAAATTTTGCTGTTAAGATTTTGTTGAAAGTTTGTCACTATTTTTTCTTAGCCTCACTCATTTCATAGAATTGAAGTAGGCAAACACTGGCTCCTTGGAGGAGTGAGTATCCATGTTTTCTACTTTCTTCCCATTCCATGCAGTGCTTAGTTTATACTGCTCTTGGTCAATCTCTGTTTCTGTTGCTATAACTGAACACAATGGTTTTAGTAATTGATAAAGAATAAAGGTTTATTCAGCTCAATGTCCTGAGGCTGGGAGGTCCAAGATTGAGGAGCTATTTCTGGGGAGGTGATTCTTGCTAAAGGCGACTTTCTGCAGTGTTCCAAGATTGTAGGATGTTGCATGGTTAGAACCAATATAATTTTATATATGTGTATATATATATATATATATATATATATATGACTCCTTAGATAGCCCATGAAGTCATCAATCCATTAATCTATGAATAGATTAACCCAACCAAGAGGGCAAAGATCTTATGATGGAATGATGTGTTAAAGATTCCACCTGGTTTCAGCTCTTAATATCTTACAATAGGGACTAACTTTTAAGATGCATCTTGGTGGGGACATTCAAACCATGGCACAGTATGGAAGATCCCTACCCCCACCCCATATATGTGAATTCTTTGTTTTATTTAAGTCTTTGATCAAAGATCAAGTTCTCAGAGACATTTGAGATATTTTATTGAAAGTTCTGTCACTCTGCCTGCCCCTCACACATACATTCACATAGAAGAACATATTTTTTTTAATAATTGTTTCTTCTACTTGGTACATATAATCATCTGACATACTATGTAATTCACTTACTGGGTTTTGTTGCCTGCCCTGTAAGGACAGTGATGGTATCTGTCTTGTTCACTGTTTTATTTCTAGACAGGCCTATAATAGTACCTAATACTATGGGGTACATCAAAACTTAAAATATATTTATTGAATTAAAGGGTAGGTGGCAACAGCACAGGTTTCTTTAATTGGCTAGATGATTTTTCTTTTTGACTATTCAAAAGAGAAAGTATATCTATTATTACATCTATTTTTTACTTGGCTCCATGTTAGAGGAGCTATTCAGCTATTCTTAGGCCTCAAAGAGTTGGTCCTGTGAGATAGCCCCCATAAGTCTGCAGCAGCAATCTCACAACCTGCTGCCTTAATCAAACTGGCTTTGACCCTCTGAAGGCATTTAGCACATGGACCATGCTTCGATAATCACTGCCACGATTCATGAAAACTCTGTTTATGCTTAGTAAGTACAATATGATCATGATAATTTATCTGTACATTTGTGTTAAAAGATTTATTTACTTGAAAGGCAAAGTTGGAGTGAAGAAGGGAGAGAAAGAGGGAAGGTAAGGGAGAAGTGAAGGGAGGGAGGGAGGGAAAGGGAGAGAGATGGGATGCAGGCATCATAGGAGGTGGCTTAACCTGCTATGCCAAAATGCTTGCCCCTCTATACATTTGTTTTTATCTAGAATCTTCGAAGCTGGGAAAATGTCATATATAAAAATCAGATTTTTCTTTTTTCATTCCCACTTAGCAATCCAAAGAGTTTTTTAAAATTATATTAGTTATTAAAACCTATATGCAAAAGATTTGGCTAGTTCCAAAACAAAGGTTGAAAAAAATGGTATCAGTTTCAGTTTAACAGTTACTGATTACTTTTCCTTGTAGAAGAGTAAAAACTGGTTCAGTATTACCCTCCCCCCAGACACACACACAAATAACTAAAATTTATGTTTCTTCTGCTTTTCCAACATCTGGTTTGAGATAAGTTTTCTTAAGATTTTTGGATATCACTTTTGGAAAAGTTTTAAAATTAGCATTATTGAAGACTCTATACATGTAGCTATTCAAGACAAATCAGAACCCACTTGGGAATTATGTCTGAGTGAGCTTTGCAATGCAAACATCAAATATGAGCAGCAGAGCTATCAACAACTTTAATCAATTGAGCTGTCTGTGCATACAGGTTTTTTTTTTTTCTTGAGATACAAGCAAGATTAAAGGAGATGAAATTCAGTCTGGGAATAAACAAAATCATTTACTGGAAGAGATGGCAAACTAGAAGTAAGGGGTATGCATAAGACTTGGAAAAAATGGACAAAGACTGAAGAAATTCAAGAAAGGCTTAATGAGAATATAAGCCTCCATGTAGTGGCACATCATCAGCTGGTGTTCAAAGTGGCTTATAGGAATCTTTGTGGACTAAGATTCTTATGGTTTTTATTCCACGAATGTCTCTCTGCCTGAGTGGCTTTACAGCACATTTCCTACAGCTTCAGCCCATGTTTTTATACATGGTCGCACTGCACAGGCTGTGCTGTGGTTCTTTGCCTCTGGACCTTAGTACTTACCACAGACCCTGGGACATTGTATCAGTCGGACATGTAGTTTCCCTGCACTGTATACTAGGTTGTAATAACCTTCCCTTTGATCTGGCTTTACTCTAAAACGTTATCTTTTGATGTGACAATTCAACAGTTTTCTGAATTTCTTATTTATAGGTAAACTTACATGAAGAACCATGACTTGTCAAGTACTTTGCATTTAGCAGGCACTATGCTTGTGTGTTGTATATCACTATTGGTTTTAATCTTCACAACAACAAACTGAGGTATACAGTCTTATTACACGCATTTCAAAGATACAGAAATTGAGTTACAATGATGGTAAATAGCTTGTTCAACCTAACTTAGGTTCTTGTCCACCATGTTATCAGCTTCACTATGATTTCAACATAGACAAACATGATAGGGGATAGTATTTTTGGGGGGAGGTGATTTCTAAATACACTGCTTAAAACATATAGATGGCTAATCATAGTTAAATTTATAAGCATGCCAAGTAGTTTTAGGTGCTGCTGGGGGATCTCATTGTTCTTCCAAATATCTTTCATACTGAATTGCTGGTGCTTAAATTCTTTACAGAAAATTTATTTCAGCTTGAATATTCTTGTTTCCTGTTTAAAGGGCAGACATTTCTGTAAGTCTAATTAGACAAATAGTACTGAACATTAACATAAATATACTTTCTCAACTTCCCTTTTTTAAATGTTTGAAAGAATAACGGGGAGAAACAGAGATCTTCAGTCCTCTGGTTTTCTCCTCAAAAGCCCACAACAGCCAGGGATGAGCCAGGCTGAAACTAGGAGACAGGAACTCCATCCAAGTCTCCTCCATGGGTGGCAGGGAGCCAGGAACTTCAGCCATCATCTGATGCATTCCTAGGTGCATTACCAGGAAACTGGATCATAAGCGTGGTATAACTTGGACAGGAACTGGCACTCTGATATGGGAGGCAGGTGTCACAAGTGGCTGCTTAACCCATTGTACTGAAATGCTGACACATTTATATTTTTCAATGGGCAGATTTTCATGGGAACAAGTTCAGAAAATATGAGGGCTCTTGATTAAGAACAAAAATCCAGTACCAAGGGAAATAGGGCAGAGGAAGACATCAAAATTACCGAAAGCTAACTGCATCTTGATTTCCACTTGAGCCAGTCCTACAGTTAAAAAAAACTTTTTTATGATGTAGTGCATATTAACAGTTATTCAGTGTTATAAAAAACTTCTATCATATACAAATCGGGGAGCTCCTTGTAATTCATGTTTTTGTTTGATTTTAAATTCCCTCATTTTATTAAGTAAAGCTTTTCTAATGTAAACAAAGAATTGCAAAGCAACCCATTGCTAGTTGAAATTTCCAGTGGGGTCCTGTATAAAGGCTTGTAGCTCCAGACTAGTGAAAATTCTCCTTAGTCCTACTTTTTCTGTGTTTGAGTACAAAATTGAAAATAAAAAAGGACAAAGACAAACACATCAATTTGTAAAAGAGGCCAAACAGGAAAGAAACACAGGTATGAACAAAATGAAGTCCCATTCCCTGAAGTTGATGGCTTTTTTGCGTGTGAAGTTTCTTGGAATATTCATAAGAAAGTCAACAGTACATTTGTGTCAACTGACAACGTGCCCCACACATAGCACTTTCATTTCAAGTACAGTATATTAATCTTTTATTGGATTCTTTGGGGCTCTTTTTCTTGAGTGAACTTTACATTTCATTTGCAATAGGATATACAACATTAAATTCTTGTTGTAAGCTGATTTCTTCCAAATATATCAAGCTCCCCAAGTCTGGTGCAAGTTAAAACACTTTTTCCTGTTGTCATGATATGAGGTACTTTGTAAATGTAACTAACTGACTCCATCCTCTGAGCAGCTTGAGGTTAGCTTTTAAGTTTCATAACATGATCTCACTTATATTTTCTGAGTCACAGTAACATAATTTGTGTGGGTCCTTTTTGGTGAGGAGGGAGGAAAGTGAAGACTTGTAATGAGAAACATTCAAAATCCAAAAGTTCATATTCAGGAAAGAGTAAAGCTGGGCTGAATTAGACCTAGAAAATATTTCCCAGGTAGCAAAAGGGAATAGCCAACATGACATTCAATTAGGGTAATGAAAAGAACAGGAAAAAGTGTGTTAAAGTGAGTTGATTACTTGGTAATCAAACTATAGTACCTCTCATTTTCTCCTGCTGAGTATATGAAATTTCTTTCGCAATATTTTCCTTTCCCTCTGCTACTCTATTTCTCCTTGAAGTAATTGCAGGCAACCACAAATCTGGTAGTTATCTACTTTGACAATTAAGATTGGATTTCTCCTCAAAGAATGCCTTAGAACAAATTATGAAAGAAAATCTTAAAATTGGGGACATAGACCTTCAAGTTGGTCAGATTCTCCTATGAAAAGCAACCAAGTGCACCTTCTATGGAACAAGCCTGCCAGAGATTGGCACCCTCCCTAATCCTCAAAATGTTAAAATGGGATAGGGCTTCCTTGGAGAAAATGCACAGATCCATTGAGCATATAGCCTCTGGAATAGTCTGTCATGTCATGCAGGTCTTCCAGAACCCAGATAATATTCATTTTTCCCGTGCACTTTTCACTAACTCTGAATACATTTTCTTGTAGAATCCAGGAATAAGAAAGATGCCTCCTTATATTCAGTATTTTCCAGGAGGATGGCCTTTCTATTAGATCCCTAACTTGTTCATTTCTATCATCGAATTTACCGCTTAGAGATCTTTCTTAAAGAAGATGCAGCTTCATAACATACTATACAGAAGAAACTGGTTGACCTCAAAATTTGTAGTAGCTCAGATGGATCTAAGGGATTATTACTATGTAAATTACAAAATAATGCACTTTTATGGAAGTATAGTATCTTTTTTTTTTTTTGACAGGCAGAGTGGACAGTGAGAGAGAGAGACAGAGAGAAAGGTCTTCCTTTGCCGTTGGTTCACCCTCCAATGGCCGCCGCGGCTGGTGCGCTGCGGCCTGCGCACCACGCTGATCTGAAGCCAGGAGCCAGGTGCTTCTCCTGGTCTCCCATGGGGTGCAGGGCCCAAGCACTTGGGCCATCCTCCACTGCACTCCCTGGCCACAGCAGAGAGCTGGCCTGGAAGAGGGGCAACCAGGACAGAATCCGGCGCCCCGACCGGGACTAGAACCTGGTGTGCCGGCGCCGCAAGGCGGAGGATTAGCCTACTGAGCCGCAGCGCCGGCCAGTATAGTATCTTACAATTTAAAAATTCTGTCAAGGGATAGGCATTTTGTCTAGTCATTAAGAGGCTAGCTAAAATGCCTGCATTCCATTTTGTAGTGCTTTGGTTCAATACATGGATCTGGCTCCTGACTCAAGCTACCTGCTAATGCAGATCCTGGGAGGTGATGGTGATGGCTCACATAATTGGGTTCCTGCCACCCATGTGGAAGACCTAGATAGCATTCCTAATTCAAGTCCCAGTCCAGCCTTGGGTATTTAGGAGAGTGAACTAGAAGATAGGAGTGCATAGTGGGCCGGCGCCGTGGCTCAATAGGCTAATCCTCCGCCTTGTGGCGCGGGCACACTGGGTTCTAGTCCCGGTCAGGGCGCCAGATTCTGTCCCGGTTGCTCCTCTTCCAGGCCAGCTCTCTGCTGTGGCCCGGGAAGGCAGTGGAGGATGGCCCAGGTGCTTGGGCCCTGCACCCGCATGGGAGACCAGGAGAAGCACCTGGCTCCTGGCTTCGGATCAGCGTGGTACGCCGGCCGCAGTGTGCCAGCCGTGGCGGCCATTGGAGGGTGAACCAACGGCAAAAAGAAGACCTTTCTGTCTCTCTCTCTCACTGTCCACTCTGCCTTCAAAAAAAAAAAAAAAAAAAAGGAGCACATAGTGTCTGTGTCTCTATCTCCCCACACCTTCTTCCCCCTTCCTCTCTTTCCCTCCCTCCCTCCCTCTCAAATGAAGAGAAAAAATATCTGTCTCAAATATGTGGCATTTTTGTTTTCTTAAACCAAGTACTCAAAGTGCAATTCTTCAAGGTACCTGCAACATCTGGATCCACTGATTGATTTTTAGAGGCTACTGTTTTTGTTTTTTTTTTTTTCACAATATTAGGTGACATAGACTGATTTGGAATACTAAATGTTTCAATAGTGACATGATTTTATTCGTGGTTATTACTGTGTAGTATAGTTTTTTCTAAAGACTTATTTATGTATTTGAAAGGCAGAGTCACAGAGAGACTGAGTGGACAGAAATCTTCCATCCGAATTGAGGAGTTTCATTCAGGTCTCTCATGTGAGTGGCAGGGGCCCCAGCACTTGGATTATCCTCCGCTGCCCTCCCAGGCATAGTAGCGGGGAGCTCAATCAGAAATGGAGCAGCTGGAACTTGAACCAGCATCTATATGGATGTTGGCGCTGCAAGCCGCAGCTTTAACCTGTTGAGCCACAGGTTAAAGTATAGTTTAACAGCCCTCCATTCTTTGAAAGCAGCTTTATGTCTTTCTGAACAAACAGCAGACTTTAAACAAGACATTTCAGTCTCTCAAGTTTTATTTTACATAAATTTTATAGATATTAAAGGTTTTGTCTCATTTTGAAAGAGCATTTTATTAATTAAGAGTAAAAATGTTAATTTGTAGCTATTTTCCCCTCATTCAGAGAACATGTTGAACGGATGAAAAACGAGGTACATTCTTCTTTTACAATTCTCTTCTTTGCTGCTGAACATGGGAATCTTCATTTCTCTTCTTAGAAATATTGCTGGATTTAATTCAGTAAAAGAAGTAGTCATTTCTCATATTTATCTGTAAATTGCATTTAATCTTGTTGTAGTCACATTAGGAAGTAATGATTTATATGCTTTCTAATTATCTGCTTATATAAGCACAGTCTCATTTTAGAAATGTTATTGAATTAATGTTGTAATACATGGAACAAAGAAAAATAATTTCCATAGATTAAACTCTGCTTCTCAGCAATCTGATCTTGCGTTGCATGTCCTGCTCTATAATATAGGTATATGCAGGTACAAAGCTGGTAATTTATTATAAGATTTCAATAGTCTCTGGAAAGAGTATGTAGAAAATGCTTATTTACTAAAAAGTTACTGTTTTTCTGAATATAATTTTGAAGAGAAGGAAACCGAGTAAAACATCTGTCCTATTTCCTTAATTTTTTATATTTATTTTAAAGGTATGGAGACAGAGACAGAGACAGATACAGACACAGACACAGAGAGATAGCCCCTCCACTGGTTCATTCCTCAATGCCTGCAACAACCAGGGATGGGCCAGGAACTCGGTCTTGGCCTCCCCTGTGGGTCTCAGGGACCCAAGTGCTTAACCTATCACCTGATCCTTTGCAGGAAGCTGAAATTAGGAGAGGAGTCCGAATTTGAGCCAAGGAATTCCTTTAGAGGATGGGGCATCTTAAATGTTAAACCAAACCCCTAACTCTATCTGTCCTTTTTCACAACTAGGGACACAGTACATCCTAATGAGCTACTGGTTAGTCTCTCATTTCTCATGTGGGGCTATTGGAAAGAAAAAGTGGATAACAGTTTGTACACTTGAGAGCGTGTAATACACACAAGTAACTCTGAGGACTTTTCCCTAAATTTCCTATTAAAACGAAGCTTAGAGAAACTGAGAATTAACTTTCCTATAAAAAAGATACAATAAATGTTTACTTTTTCAATGCTAGTTTTATGAAAAATACATGCTTAACACTAAAGAATATCCTACCATGCCTGAAGTCCTATTTGGTCCACAGCTGTACATGCTTCTCTCTATGGAATACTTGATTTCTTGAAAATAATGTGAGCATCTCATTTTATAATGGAACATTACTGTTCACAAGATGTAAATATGCTTACAGCAATGTACAGGTATAATACATAAATGCTGAAGGAATGCAGAATAATAAAAAATTGAGACCAGTGCCTATATGGGATGCTGGTGTCACAGGATGTGGCTTAATCCACCAGCCAGAACACTGGTCTCCTAGAAAAAGTTACTTTCTGTTGGAAGCTGTTTAGTTATCATTACTAAATAACAAATCACCCCCAGATCCGTGGGCTTAATAATTTTTTATCTATGTGGTTTCATAGATTGACTAGGCTCACTGGTTAGTCATCAGTTGAGATCACATGCAATTACTATCAGAGAGGTTAGACTAGAATTACTGGAAGGTTCTACTCAGCTGGATATCAATGTACATTCTTCATATGTATCTAGAACTTTGGTGGGGATAAAGGGGATTAGCTGGCCTCTCTACATGGTAGCACCAATTTTGTCACAGCATGTTGATTTCAGGGTAGGTAGAGTTCTTACACGGTAGTTGTTGCCCTCAGACAATAATTCTCAGACAGAAAGGGAAAGTTGACAGTCTTTGAATTGTGGGGCTTGTAACTTGGCACAGAGTCACTACTTTCTCTTATTCCATTGGTCAAAATGCCCGAAGGGTTTGCCAAAATTCAAGTAGAAAAGACGTAGATCCCACCTATTCATGGGAGAACTGTCAAAGAATTCATAGCCATAATTAATCTACTTGACTAATTACTTGATAAATTAGGATGCTTATGTTTTCTTTGTTTAACTGGCAAGGACAAGAAATCACAACCTGTAGACTAGTCAGCAGATATATTTCTGCATATGTGGAGTGAACAGTAAGAGTCTGAAAAGCAACTCCAGGCATCATAATGACCATAGCCTTGATGCTAGAGACACCTCATCCACAAAAAGTGGCATTGGCATCACATTTTTTTTAAGATTTATTCATTTATTTGAAAGGCAGAGTTACAGAGAGACAGAGAAAGGTCTCCCATCCTCTGGTTCACTCCCCAAAATGGCCACAACATCCAGAAATGAGCTGATCCAAAGTCAGGAGCTTCTTCCAGGTCTCCCATGTGGGTACAGGGGCCTAAGCACTTGAGCCATCTTCCTCTGCTTTCCCAGGCCATAAGCAGAGAGCGGGATTGGAAGAGAAGCAGCTGGGACATGAACTGGTGCCCATATGAGATGCTGGCACTGCAGGTAGCCTTACTAGCCACAGTGCCAGCCCCCACTTTTTTTTTCATATAACTTATTTAGTGCTATACGTGTGATTTATTCTGGTTGTTAAATATACATGCAGGGAAGTAGGTGTTCATTTTACTCTGAACTTTTGCTTAAAATTTTTATAACAACATTACAATTTTTTTCTATGTTTGGTTTTTACCAATATTTATAAGCTTTGGGCACAAAGTCCCTGACTGCCAAAGAGTTTATAGGCCTGTGAAAAGGACAGAAAAATAAATAAAACCAAGCTTCTCTGCATCTGGCAGGGACCGTCCCCTTCGAGGTTTCCTTTACTTAACCAGGTCCTCTAGGTACACCCCCTGCCTGGTCTCTGGCCTTCCCCCTTGCTTCGGTCATTCCCACACTTCTCCGCATTTTTGGAACTGCTTGTTTATGAGTCTGGAGCTGCATGAGGTAGTGGGAAACCTGAGAATGAAAGATGTAGCCGCTATGTGACCAGGACGGATTTTCGCTCTTCCCTCTGTGGTTTCAGGTCTGTCAAATGGGTTGTTGCGGAATTCAGATAATGTTTTCAGAAGTGCTTGCACTGTGTGAGTAACTCTTGCCCTCAGCTCTCAGTGTCTGCGAATACTGGCCTGTTTGTAAGAGGCTATGGAGGTGGAAAGAAGTCCTTGCCCAGCACAATGTCACCTGCAGGACCACTCCCGCCCATGCGTCACTTTTGCACCTGCCTGGATGCTGTGACTCTCATGTCCTGTGTCACCTCCTAGAGTCAGTGCCTCAAGAGGAAGTGATCTAGAGGGTGTGGGGAGGCAGGGGTGCAGGAAGAGCAGCATGAAGGTGAGCCCAGGACACATCAAGGTGCTGGGGACAAGTGAAACCTGACCAATGAATGGTCATCTTCAGGATCCCGCCTGAGGGAGGAAGTGCCCTACTCCTCTTTTTTTTTTTTTTTAATTGAAAATCAGAGTTACACACACACACACACACACACACAGAGCCAGCTTATGCTTTCCCCCTCCCTGCCCTAGTCTGTAATTAATTTCAAATAAATAAAATTTTTAAAAAGATTTATTTATTTATTTGAAAGAGTTACACAGGGAGAGAAGGAGAGGCAGAGAAAGAGAGGTCTTCCATACACTGGTTTACTCTCCAATTGGCTGCAACAGCTGGAGCTGTGCCGATCCGAAGCCAGGAGCTTCTTTCTGGTCTCCCATGTGGGTGCAGGGGACCAAGGATTTGGGCCATCTACCACTGCTTTCCCAGGCCATAGCAGAGAGCTGGATCAGAAACGGAGCCACTGGGACTCGAACCAGCATCCATATGGGATGCCAACACTGCAGGTGGTAGCTTTACCTGCTGTGCCACAGTGCCAACCCCAATAAATAAATCTTTAAAAAGATGTGCTCCTCCACTCCATCCTCATCTCATGCCTTTGGAAATTGTTGAGAAGAAATGATCATACTAGATGTCTATGCTCCTGTGGTTGGAAGGAGTACAAATACGTGAAGGATTAATGTATCTGTAGCCAATTACTAAAATGACCTTAAGGAAGTGGCATGGTAAAACCTTAGGCTTCACCTATTCTCTGTACAGCCAGTGCCAAAACCAAATCATTTTAATCACACTCTCACTGTTCTTAAAGTCTTAACCTGTTATTGACTTAACACTATTGTGACAGCAGAAAAGAAGAGAACCAGAAAAATAAAGAGAATTAGTCTGAGAGACATCTTAAGTCATCCTTCTCAACTTAATGCAAACAAATATATTTTTTGTAACTTTTTGGTTTTAAACTAAAGGTTTGATTTGAGAGCTTTTCCTAGAGAATTGAAAGCTTGTAACTACTAGAGTACTCGATGGATAATTGGGTGAAGTGAGTGCGTCAAAAAATTAGATATTGTTTGAAAATAATATCTGATTTACATTATTACCTTACTCATGATTACAGTAGATCTGCTGTTTGAAGAGTAAAATGCTTCTTTTGTATCAAAAGTGTATCTGTAACATCGTAATTTATCCAGAAAAGCCTTGGCTCATGCCTTTTGTCCCAGCATAATTATTAATATTGTCCCTATTCACTCTCAAACATGTCTTATTTTGAGTAATCAATTGCATGCTTACCCTATTTATATACTAATCCCAAAGCATTAAGGCGTTGAGTAAAGCACCTAGCTGTTCATGCTGGTTTGTGATACATAAATTATACTAAGAAGTAGCAGAGATAGCACCTCTGCCCTCTGGGAACCTCATGTCTAAGAGACACACTACCACTCTGAACACACATGTACTGCATTAAAAGCACTAACTTAAAGACTAAAATATATATGTCATACTCTGCAGAAACATTTATTTTGAGGCTGGAGAGGAGGAGAAGAACTGTAGTTGAGAGAATGTAGGAGTTTCACAGATAGGAAGGATGTGATGAAGAAAGGCTTAGTTTATCTGGAATGGCTTTTGGAAAAGGGCTGTTTGCAATTTTTCTTTATCATTCTATGGGTTGTCTTCTGTGAGTAAGAACTGATGTCAGTTTGATGTCCTGTAGACTGTCTTTCTCCACCCACTGTACAAATGAAAACTATCCACATATCAAGACTGAGCTTAGCTATGAGAATATGATCAACAATCATTTCTCTAAATTGCTTTTTAGTACTTTCTCGCAATGCATCAGTGTGTGAGGTAAAAAGACAGAGTTGGTTAGCAATAAACTTTATCCCAAAGGCCTATGTTAGCAATATAATAATGCTTTGAACACATTTTTATGAAAGATCTTTATCTAGTCTGACACCTTGTGACACTGACTGAAGAGTGAATCTTGAAGTAGTCATATATTCTTAAGGCTAGTAAGATTCCTAGACTACCTGTGAATTATAGAGTGGTGTGGAAAGCAACATTGGGCTAAGATGATGTACTTACTGCTCTGAAGTTCTGTACACAAGTTTCCTGCCCTTGTCCCTATGGCTACTAGTGGAAGAATGAAGTGAATGCATTGGTTCCATAATCAAAAAGGGAGAGGGAACTTCAGGTTAGCAGTAGTTTATGAGGCTTTGAATTTATACACGCAAGAATTTATGTGTATGAGATTAAAATTATATTTTGGAAGTATGCCTCAAACCCTATAGGAAGGACCTGTTTGTAACACAGTAAAAGTCAAGTGAGGAAACTCTTAGGCCTGGCCCCACTCTAGGGCTGCCACTCATGTGGAGGGGAGTCCAAATCACAGCCTTAACTTGGACAGTTATCAAAAGACTCTGGCCTGTAAGTCGTAGGGTCAGGGTACTCTTGACATTTGTTGAAAATATTTTATGCTTTTGTTTTTCTTGGTATCTAGTAGATCACTTTAAAACTTGATTACTGAGAACAGCCACAAATTTGAGTGCTTGTTTTATATTGAAATTTTATGGTAAATGAGTGTCCTGGGCAAAACTTAAGGCCTATTTGTTAGGCATAACTTCATTCCTTCCACAAAACTATTACTGGTCATCTCTCTCAGGTCATATCCACATTATTTCTTCTGCTTTGAACTTCTTTCTTCTACTTGTCTGCCTAGAGAGCACCCACTCATGTTTTAAGACTTAAATCAATTTCTCTCTGAAGACAATTTTTTGACTTCCTCTCAACTCTTCATCTCTACCTCCTAAGTAGATATGATCCTTCTTTCCTTGTCTACTTATTTTCTCCACAATTATATAAGCTTCTTGAAGAAAGATACTTATCAGAGGCTATCACATGATAGGAATTCACTGTCTTTATCACTGTATTAATGAATGCAAACATAGAGCACTATCTAAACACTAAATCATATGTTGATGAGGAAAATGAGTCTGGATCCCCTGAGGACATGGACAGCCTCACACAATTTCAAGTTTACTCCAAAAGAATGGCTTGGTCTACACTAATATATCCTTGTGCTGGCAGAGAAATTGGGACTTTACTTACAAAGAAAACCAGATATTTAGGCAGACCTCTTATTCTTTGTCAATTTTATATAATGACATTGTGTAAGTGAAGTTTTAAAATAGAAATTTCCCCATGAAGGCTTTTATTGGTCACACATCTACAAACATTTACCTGGATCCTTTGTTTTAATTTCTGGATTTAACATTTTCTTGTTTGTTTTTATTTTTCCCTGCAGGCACTCCATTGATGATAATTGTAGGAAATTCATTTAAGAAAATGATACTGTTCTATTAGCACTGTTTTCCCAAAATCATGTTGTTTCTTTTTCTGCTGTCACTTTCTTTTCATGTGGTGAGTTGCTAATCTGTGATAAAAGATTAATAAGAGTTTACTAGTTTATTACAAATATTTAGTGTTTTTTTTCCTACAGCGGGAGTGTCAGTGTAAATGCCAAGCAATCTAAATTAAAGAGCTTAAGTAGTGGTATTACTATTCCAATTGCTTGTCATTACACAGGAGGTTATGGTTGCAGCTGACTGTACAGCCCTACCTGAGACATACATTTTACATTTGCAATCAGCCTATTACAGATGAACTGTGAAAATTGGAGAGAGCTTTTTATGATAATTGGAAGATGTTTTCCTTGAAGTATGGAAGGCCCTTGAGAGAGCCTGAATTACTTGTCTGTAATTTTGTTATAAGCTTTAATGCTATTTATTTAACTTGAAGTTTATTGCTCCTGAATATATTTTCATGTGTCTTTCTGATGAGTGACATAAATGCCATAATTTCAATGACTTTTATTTTGAATATCATTATAAATTTATTTTGCTTGTTGTTTTCAACTTCAAAGAGTCGTCTTCCCTCAGGGCATGATTCATAGATAAATGAAACTACCTCTGGATTTTAAATTAAGAGTATGAATGGAATTGCAAAAGATATCCTTTCTTTGATTCCACCTGGCTCTGTGTTCTGCGTAAACCTGACCCAACATTTCATATACTGACTGGGAATCTGTAGTTGCTGTATGCAAAATTTTATGCCATACATAATTATGTGGTCTTGGATTTTTTTTTTTTTCCCCTTACAACCTTTCATTGGTTTGACTGGTCTTCTCCCTGTTCTCTGAATATGTTGTGCTCATTTCTACTTTTCAATCCTTGAGTAAATTATTCCTCTGTGTACAATATCCTACCTCCTCTCTAAAACCCCTACCTCCTCTTGACAAGACAGCCTAGCTCATGCTCTACTGTGTCCATGAATAATGACCTAACTATTGCAGTCCATATTGATCTCTTATAATTGTCCTGGTTGTAGTACTTATTTTCTAGACCTCTATGTGGTGCCTAAATATATAAGATGGCACCTTGTGCCTGCAAAAGATCAGAAATATAGAAAGCCCACCTGAAATAGTAGTCACAAGATGGCTACATTATGAGTATCAATTTTTCTAAAATCCTTCATATATAATTTACTTCCAATTTGTGGTGAACCTGATCATTTGGTCTCTGAGTCCTCAAGTTATAGGACATAAGCAGCCATACTTCATTTTCCTCATGTTAGCTCAAAATTATAATTGAATTTCATTATGTATAAGATTCCATGGGTTGAAAAACACACTACTGTTCTATGTACCACAAAGAAAAGATATTGTCTATAAAACTGTCTGAGTTGGCTTTTACTTAGAATTTGTATTTTATGGGTATTGAAAGGATTCTTTTATCGTTGTTTAAGCATATGGTTATGTTTATCATATCATCCTTTAATTTACCTAGCATATGGGGTCAAATACATGAATGTACATTTCAACACAGTTTTTAATTTCTGGAATCTTCTCTTTGAGGTCATGCTTCTGGAACAGAGGGCAGTGATACTAGCCAGACCTAAATTAAACTCTTGTCTGCCAAGTACTGGCTTCATAATGCTGGCCTCACTATATTGAACATATTACTTAAAATCATGCAAGCTTAGTTTTTTCACCTGTGATATGGGGGCAATGATTCCTATTTCTGATAGGAAAGAGATAATACACATGTGCACCTATTGTTTGTCATGCATGGTTTTATACTTGTCATCTCCAAGAACTTGGCTCAACATTTTTTAGTCTTAGTTTTCTTTAAAATATCTAATACATATTTAGACTTAAAGGCTTTTAGTCTGAATATATAATTTAGACTTTTGTTTTATAAAATTATTAATGTTTTCATGAAAAATCGCCATTATTTTCAAAACATTTTACTATGAACTTTTTGAAGCCCTTTAATATATGGTTTACCTTTCATATACATTTACCTAAAATAAGAGATGTTAGCTCCCAATTACACCTCAAGCCAATCATGAGCATCTCTGCAGGGCAGAAGTTGTGCTTTTTATGTCTTCTCTATCCTATACTGAACATTACTCAGAATTCCCTGCGTGCTCTGTAAATATCTGCTGACCTCCCAAACTACTTCCATTATTGCCACCACTGTAAAATGCTGGAAATTGTTTTCCTTAAAGCAAAACCAACTTAAAAAGTTTGATTTCGTGGAAACAAAGGAAAGCTGGGTATATTATATTTTAATGTTTCTACTTCAATGAGTTGACACACAAAAAATTTTTATGAAGGATATCAAGATATGAGTCAATTGCTAGATGCAATTCTAAGGTAGCATAGATTTTTTTAAGTTGGCATCATTACATTTAACTATCAGTGTAATGGTTGAACTCTTTGTTCCACCTTATATTCTATACCAGGCAGTATTTTCAGGCCACCCCAGAATTACAAAATAAGAACAAGCTCTGTCTGTCTCAATTTTTCCTTTCTGTCTCTTTGTTCTTCTTGGATCTTGAACTGTATGACTAGAAATATAAAAATAAGGGGACCGGCGCTGTGGCTCGTTTGGTTAATCCTCTGCCTGCGGTGCGGGCATCCCATATGGGTGCCGGGTTCTAATCCCGGCTGCTTTTCTTCCAGTCCAGCTCTCTGCTGTGGCCTGGGAGGGCAGTGGAGGATGGCCCAGGTGCTTGGGCCCTGCACCCATGTGGGAGACCAGGAGGAAGCACCTGGCTCCTGGCTTCGGATCAGCATAGTTCTTTCTGGCCATAGTGGCCATTTCGGGGGTGAACCAACGGAAGGAAGACCTTTCTCTCTGTCTCTCCCTCTCACTGTCTGTAATTCTACCTTTCAAACAAATAAATCTTTAAAAAAATAATGAAAACATGTTTCCTTTCCTAAAGTAGTACCACCCCCTCACTTTCCAGAAGAAAAAAGTGGGGCCCAGAGAGGCTAAGTGACTTGACTAATGTCAGACAGATAGTAGGTGACAGAGCTTGTATTAGAATTCATTTCAATTTTCTGCCAATTCAAATACACAAATATAAATTGAGCAGCAAATTGAAATTTAGTCTGCCAAACCCTGCGTTGGTCTTTTATTTTTTTCCTTCTTCCTTAGAAAGAAATTTAAGGATTGACAATTACACAACATGATTTCTGTTGCAAAAAATGCTTTTATACACTGTTAACGTGGAATGATATTCAAATATCATTCTATATTTCCAGCAACCAAAATGTAGCAAATACTATTAGTTATTTTACATCAAGATAAATATCATGCTTTGCCTGGAGGCAAGCTTGGTAATTCAGGTATCCTGCTTTCAGAGACTCAGAAGTCAGAAATCCAAACTTATCTACAAGATAAATAAGGAAAATATTGTTCCTATTAGGGAAGGATTCTTCAACTTACAAATGGATTCACTGCAGGATTCCTTTAAAGAGGGTCTTCCTTCATATACTTTTAAGTATATGTTGATCATTGACTACTTGTCAAAAAAACTGAGGAGCAGAGATACAAATAGCTAAAGTGTTTGGAATTCCTGCCAGGTAATGATCATGTAAATGAAGATAAAATGCCTCAAACATTATAATGCCAGTTGGCAGGAAATGCAGTGTTTATGTAAAATTGAATTCAGGCACTAATATTCAAAAATATGTGTACAGCATAGAGAAACACTGAAGTTGCATAATAAAAATTTTAGAGCAGAGGTTTTTCAAATACAGTATATAGACCCTTGAAGGAACAATGGGTTTAAGAGTCAACTAGTATTGCAATAATTCTGCATGAAAAACACCTGTAAGACACTCTAGCTTAAAAGAGCAAGCATTTATTTTCATGTATATATTTATAGATAAGTTGAAGGTTGGCTGATTTAGCATGGACTCTAGTAGGCTGGGTTATAAACTGCAGGTTGAGCCCAGGTCTATCTTGCATGTCTCTGATCTTTCTTGGAGCAAAAAACTATCTGGGACGTTTTCTTCTGGGGATGGCAAAATTTCAAGGGAGATGAGCAAGAACATACAGCAACTCTTAAAGATTACAGCAGGAATGGCATTGAATAACTTCCATTGCCCAAAACAAATCACATGGCCAAGGGGCATGGCAGTGGGGCAAGGCAGTATTCTCTGTCTCTGGTGGGAGGAGCTATAAAGTCCTTTGGAAAAGGGGGTGAATGAAGGGAGAAGTGAAAGATTGAGAACAATGGTGTGATCTACTACAGTGGGCTTCAGAGAGAACAAAAAGCCCCTAAAATTGTTTACCAAAATGAACTATCATAGCATTGTTCTAAAGAGTGTGTTCTTACTCTTAATCACATTCTCAAAGAGGAAACAGGATCCCAGCCATTTTTATGTGAGAACCACTTATTCTAGGACCTTCCACTATTTATTAGTTTGCTCATTCAATAATATCAATATATCCCAGCGAATGACCTAGGATGTATTCATGTGAGCATTTTTCAATTTTTAAGAGGTTGGAAGGTTGGTTGCTTTCTGCCAGGATGTTTATTGTGAGAAGCCACTTGGTTTGGCATGACTCAATCAGCACCTGACACATAACCTTCCTGTGTTTAAAACTTGTCTGGACTCACTCCCATAACAAATCAGTGTGTTAGTAAATCTCCTATGGAAGCCACATATTGAGAGTTGGGACATGGAAACAACAGAACAGCAGTGACTTGGTTTCAAATCCCTGCCTTTGGTATACATTACCTATGTGATATCACAAATAAACAAACTTCTAAGCAACTCGGTTTCCTTATCTGTAAAAGTGATTCTTGTCATGATGCAACAAAGTCATTGTGAGAATAAAATGAGACAATATGTATATAGCAATTACCACTTGTTAGACACTCAGCATGTGCTAGTCCCATTCCTATTACTGTCGGTATTGCTTTGTTTCCATAAGACATTAATGAAGAAATCAGATTCCAAACCCAGGGTCAAGCCCCATTTACAGTGGGCACTTCCATGAGATCTCTTCAGCCTTTCTCTACTGTTGAGAATATTAGAAATAAGTTAAAAAGCTACTTGTTCTTTGGAAGGGGACTGCCAAGGCCAAAATGAAATTGAACTTTGTCTTCCTAGCTACCTCTGACCTTTGACATAATGGAGACTAAGGATGCAAACAATAATTCTTAGCAAGTAATGCATTTTATGACACAGTGTATTAAACAATAATGGGGAAAGTTCTGAGATGTTATTTTTCACAAATTACTACTGTTAACCTCCAAATTACATCAATCTAGACAGGTTTTTTTTTGTTGTTGTTGTTCTTTGAACTCTGACATGGTTTGAATGAGACCTCATTGGAAATGAGAAAAAACATTTTTCTGTAAGTAGGAATGGGTCTGTTTTGAATTGTGCTCCAGCCAGTATAAAGGGTGTTAACTTTGAAAATTCTATCTGAAGGTAAAAAGAAATACTCCAATATTTAGGTATTTTATTACCTTTTTAAGATTCTTTCAGCTTTAATCCTAACAGATTATTTATTTACCACTGAGTGGCATTGCAGTTACAGAATGGCAGCTGTGTAATTAATCAATGATAAATTTTAGGATATGTTCTATTTTACTATGTATATATTCTAGAAATATTACTGATGTTGTAGATAACAGCCAGTTCTGAGCTCAGCCAATGTAAATAAATAAAAGGCCAACTTAGGAAACTTAAATCAGATATTCTTTGCTATTTAATTCACTAAAGTCTTGTGAGAAAGGCAATAAATATGTGAAAAAAAAATAAAGAAGCAGTATTATATATTGTGGTAGTGCTTTGAAGAAGATAAGCTGATAATAAAACATATATACTGCCTAAGGAGACTGAAAAGACTAATTCTTAATATCTTCAATGTATTGTAAAAACATTGCATTTTAATTTAGTAGAATTAACAATGGGAAGTTAAACATTTTTCAGAAAATGTATTGTCTTATTAGAATGCTAGCTTCTTTGAGGAAGGGGCATTCAAAGTTGATGGTATTTCATATAATGCTTAGACCAATTTTATTCCAGTATAGATTTACTACTAATTTGTGAATCGTCAAAGGGAAGAAATTCAGCTCAGATTTAGACATGGCTAATCGAGGTTGGTCAGAAGTTATTCTCCTCTCCCCTAAAATTCTTGTTTTGCCCCAAATTAGAAGATATTCTTTTAAAAGATTCATTTATTTATTTGAAAGTCAAAGTTACAGGACACTGGGGAGAAACTGATGACCACAGCAGCCAGGGCTGAGCCAGGTAGAAGCCAGGAGCTTTACCCAGGGTCTCCCACATGGGTGTAGGGGCCCAAGGACTTGGGCCATCATTCACTGCTTTCTCAGGTGCATTAGCAAGGAACTGGATCAGAAGTGGAGCAGCTGGCACATGAACAAGTGCCTCTATGGGATGTTGGCCTCACAGGTGGTGAATCTACCCGCTACACAACAAAGCTGGAACAAAAACACAGAAGATTTTTTTTTCAACTGGCGTAAATATCCATTAGACTTTTAATGGAGATAGCTAGAAAATATCACCACAAAATCTAAAGAATTAACTGTCTTGAGAACTGGTTGGGCTGGCTAGTACGGAAAGGAAAAGAATGGATATCTTCTGGGGTTCTCAGCCCTTTGAAAGTCATTTGTACTTGGATAAGTTTGTGGGAAAAATGGAATTTAAAGAAATGCACATTTTCTACATACTTGTTGAAGTACCCTTGCATTTATCTAATTTGCCTATAATGATATTGAAGCACAGAAGTGTTAAGTGGTATTACGTTCCAGGACATCCAACTACTCAGTGTCATAACCAGCCTTAGAACTTGGAACATTCTGTGTCTAAACATTTACCTATGCTTTGGTTTGTTGAGTACAGGCAGCAATATGCTTAGGTTAAATAGTTACTCAATAGTTACTCAAAACTACTTTTTTTTTTTTTTTTACAGATTCTATCTGAGAGGTAGAGTTAACAGACAGAGAGGAGAGACAGAAAAGTCTTCCAACTGCTAGTCCGCTCCCTAAGTGGCTACAACAGCCAGAGCTGGGCTGACTAGAAGCTAGAAGCAAGGCGCTTTCTCTGGGTCTCCCACACTGTTGCAGAGGCCCAAGAACTTGGGCCGTCTTCGACTACTTTCTCAGGCCATAGCAGAGAGCTGGATTAGAAGTGGAGCAGCCAGGATACGAACCTGCACCCATATGGGATGCCGGCGCTATGTTCAGAAGCTTAGCCTACTATGCCATAGCACCAGCTCCTCAAAACTATCTTTATATTCTTGCCATCTATACACAAATTCTCTTCTCTTCATATCTGTGTACTACAGTAACACCAACTAATGGTCATTGCTGACTGTCACTGGGCAGATTGTTTTGCTCTTGACAGTTCTGTTCTAGATTGAAAAGTACTTATTTTGATGTATTTTAAATGTATTTAAATTTCCTCTTTGTATATGGTCAACATAGCCAACTTGAATTTCTATAACCTGGTAAAATGACTTTTTGGGTGTTTTGTGGCTGTTTTCTTAATTAAAAATTGTATAACTCTCCTCAATCTTATAGCACTCTACATACTCATGCCCACACCTAATTTATAAGCCCTCCATACAAAAATAAATAATGGGAATGGCTGGGGTTGTACTATTAAACTAATATATTTTCAGATCTTCCTTAAGTTGTCTTCCTTGAAACTTTCTGCTTCTAAAGCTGACTCATGAAGCTTATTGACCCAGGCAAGCAAAATGAGAGAAAGGCACAAGCAAGTAATAATAGCAATAAAAAAGGAAATATAATGATGGATAATAGAGATTTGAAAAAAATTAGAAGAGAATAATATATAGCACGTTTATGCCAATAAAACTGAAAATGTTAATTGGATGCATATATTAGGAGAATATATAATTATTAAAATTATCTTAAGAAAAATTATAAAGTTTTCATAAACCACAGATTTAAGCATATGGAATTGGTAATAAAATTATTCGTCTCCCATACCCACAAAGAATCCAGGCCCAAATGATCATATGATTTTATTATATTCTTAAGATTTATTTATATACTTGAAAGGCAGAATTACAGAGTGAGAGAGGGAAACAGCGTGCAAGCGAGCTTTCGTCCTCTGGTTCACTCCTCAAATGACAGCAATGGCCAGGATGAAGCTGGGGGTTTCATCATCTAGGTCTCCCACATGAGTGTAGGGGCCCGAGTACTTGGGCCATCTTTTGCTTTTCCCAGGCATATTAACAGGGAGCTGAACTGGAAATGGAGCAGGCAGGATTTGAACAAGATCCCATTTGGGATGCCAGCATCACAGGCAGTGTCTTAACCTGCTATGCTACAATATGCCAGCACATAGATGATTTTATTGACAAAATTTCCCCAACTTTTAAATGATCCAAATTAATAATTTCAGAAAAGAGAAAAAATCTACTTAATTCACTTTATGAAATTAGGATGATTTTCTTTATGAAACCAGCAAATACAGAATAAGAAAAGTCCAGTTCAATCTTAGGAATATCAGTGAACTGTCTAAAACAAGTATCATGAGTCAATTACTGCTTGGGTCCAAACCCAATTGGTCATCTTCAATTCCTTTGTTTTTCCTCATAACCCACATCTAATAAATCAGTTCATAAGTCCTATTGACTCTGCCTCTTAAACACAGGTCAACTCTGTTCAGTGTCCTCTGTCTCTACCACCACCATTGGTCAAACTATCAACACACTCACTACAGTGGTCTCTTTCTTTCTCTCCATTCTTGCCCTTCCCACATAACAGTGTCCTTAAAAACAACTGAGGGGCAGGCATTTAGCGTTTCTATTAAGATGCGGCCTAAGAGGTTAAGGTGACCACATCTCATAGCGGAATGTAAGATGCCTGCACGCCACATCAGAATGCCTTGGTAAGGTTCCTGGCTCCAACTTCTGACTTCAGCTTCCTGCTGATGCAGACCCTGGGAGGCAGTGATAATGATTTAAGGTAATTGGGTTCCTGCTTCCTACATGGGAGATCTGGATTGAATTTCCAGCTTCTGGTTTTGGCTTCATTTGGTGCTAGCTATTGTGGACATTTGGGGAGCAAGCCAATGGATAGGGGAGCTTTCTATCTCATTAGAAAAAAAAATATATAAGATCATGTCATTCCTGTATAAAAATGTTCTTGGGGCTGGTTTCATGGTGTAATGGGTTAAGCTGTTGCCTGCAAGGTTGGCATCCCATGTGGGCTCCAGTTCGTGTCCTGGCTGCTCCACCTCTGATCCAACTCCCTGCTAATGTACCTGGGAAAGCAGAGGAAGATGGTCCAAGTGCATGTGCTTCTGGCACCCATGTGGAACACCTGGAAGAAGCTCCTGACTCCTGGATTTGGATTGGCCTAGCTCCAGCAGTTGCAACCATTTGGGGAGTGAACCAGAGGATAGAAGATCTCTCTGTGTCTCTCCCTCTCTCTGAAACTGTGCCTTTGAAGTAATAATAAATCTTAAAAATTTCTAAAAACTTCCCATTATGTATAGAATAAAATGCAAATGTCACCATTGTTTAGAATTCTCTGAACCATCTGGTATAGCTCTCATGCCCATCTCTACTCTCTTCCTATTTGGCTGCACTTCAGACATACTGACCTCTTATTTGAAGACACCAAGCTTTCTCCATCTCAGAGATTTTGTGTTTTCTATTGTCTCTCACTCAAATAATCTGCCTCTGCACAGCAACCTTCATCTTCCCAGTGTGGCCTCCACTGAAATATCGCCTCAGAAAGGCCTTCCCTGGTCCTCATTTCTTCATTCTTTGTCCTACCTTCCCCTCTATCCCTTTAACCATCCTAATTTGTCTTTGTAGTACTTATCAGTATCCAAAATGCTTACTTTCAGATATTTTAGAAATTCACTATCTTCCCCCACCCCTTACACTCTAGAATGTAAGCAGCACGAGGGCAGGAATTTTTATTATTATTTGCTATGTTCCTAACATTGAGAAAATGACCTGGTGGGCATTAAATATATATTTAATAAATAAATTTAATCCACCCATGTCCTTGTCAAAAATTGGAAAACTGTAGCCTAGGGAGGAAATATAACTTGCTTACGATCACTTGGCTGCTTGGGAATGGCACAATTTGAGTTATATTCCAGTACTTTTTCTAATACCACACATCTCTATTGGCCTCTTGCCCAGTAATTCTAGTTTCAAAAGACAATCTGTCTTCTCCCTTGTAAACTGAATATTAACTTATGAAGATGTTTATGAAGCATGCTGCACACAAATTAATATAATAAGAATTAGATATAATACTATATAACTCTGTAACTTTCCAATAGTGACTATGTTTCATTTCAGGGGTGCTTCCTTTCAGAAGAAGGAAAAAAACAACTATTTTTATGTGGGTGTCTATTAGCAAATATGGACAATTATGGGGCAAACGTGGGGCTGATGAAATAATGTGCCAAATTAGTTTTGAACCAACTGGATCAAAATCCCATTATTTACTATCATGGAAAATAATTTTACAGTAAATCCAAAATCAAAATACAACGAGTCACATAGCAAAGGTGTATGTGCACACATGCACGTGTTGTACAACTTAACTGCTTTATAGAAGTACAATATGCCTGTGACTATGCCAGTGGAGATACAAAAGAAGTGCCAAGTATAATCCTTATCTTCAAAGATCTTACAAAACACAGTCTTGAAAGAACTAGGAAGTAGTTCTGACACATTGTATAAGCAAGGCAGCATAGTGAGTGTAAATCCCTACCTACTAGGGCAGGTAAGAATCAGAATAAGAGAAAAATCGCTATGAGGTGGAGTTAATCCCTCCAAGCAATGTGGATGCTATGCAATACAAGGCTATGTGTGGCTTTTCTTTCCATTTTCTGTGGCAAGAATCACAGTGTAGTGATATATCATTAAGAATAGTTTATTTTGTTTGCATTCAGGCTGAAAGCCATCGACCACAGGAGACAGAGTTTTCTAAGACTTTAAGAATAACTCCTGGAAGATAATAAAGGCTAGTTGTTGCCTTGTGTTTTCAAAGCAGAAGCACAGTGTTCAAGTATCCTTTGTCTCCATTCAGAAGTGGGAGAAAGGATGTTGTCCTGCCACTGTGGAATATTTCGCAAGGTTTCCTCAAAGTTTCAGAATGTCAGTTTCTTCATAGCATATCACTTCAGGCCCCTGAGGAAAATAGAAGAAGTATGTTCTGTTTTGTTTGCTCTGGGCAGGCTTTATCTCCGGATCCTGTGTTTCTTGTCAACTGCCACTATCGAGAGGCTGATTAAGTGTATTTCATTTGTGGATGGAATTATAAGCAGCAGTGAGGAATAATAAAGAATTACTAGGAAAGTAATACTAAAAGTGTTATAAGAAGAAAGCATTCACTTTTTATGGCATAATATAATTTTTATCATCTTAATGAAACTTTTTCAGTGCTATGCTATCAAGTAGTTTGGTACCTCAAACTGGTACTGTTATTTAATTTTAAAAGTGGTCATTTGTTATAACATCACTTTATGAATTAAAAATATGTAAGAGGTTATATGGAAATTGAAGTTTAGTAATTGAATGTTGCAAGTGTTTTTGATTGAGTTGAGGAAAATGGTATTATTCTTTCTACATAACTAAAATATGCCAGTTTTACATATTTTCTTGTAGCCCCCCCAAAGTTAAAATATTAAGTTTAAAACAATTGTTGCAAAAAGTTATAAAGGTTTAGCCTTCAGAGTTGTAGTATCAATGTGGAGGTCATGAGCTGCATGGGGCTATTGAGTGCCCAATATGCACCTTTTCTGATTTGACATGTACTATAATTATAAAACACATAGTCTCAACACACACACACACACATAGCCTCTTTTAAAGACTTACTATTCTATAAATACTTTAAAATATATCATAATATTGCTTATATGTGGAACTGATACTGTTTTTTAGGCATTGGTTAAACAAAATTATTAATATTTGTTTGTTTTTATCTAATTTAAAGGCAGAGCAGGAGAGGCAGAAAGATCTTCCTTCTGGTGATTTACTTCCCAAATTCGTGCAACAGCCAGTCCTGGGCCAAGCAAAAGCCAGGAACCCGGAAATTTGTCCGGGTTGCCCACACGGGTGGTAAGGGCCCAAGCACTTGAGGCATCGTCTGCTGCATCCCAGAATGCAATAGCAGGAAGCAGGTTAAAAAACAGAGTAGTCAGACATGAACCAGCACTTCAGTATGAGATGAAGGCATCCCAAGAGGCAGCTTAATCTGCTGTACCAAAATGCCCACCCCAATAAAATATATTATTAAACCTTACCAGGTTTATGTTTGTACTTTTTGATGTGGCTACTAGAAAGTTTTAAATATCATGTGTGTTTTTTTTAATATTTATTTATTTGAAAGAGTTACAGAGAGATGGAGTGGGAGAGAGTGGGAGAGTAGGAGGGGAAGGGAGGTATTTTCCACCTGGTGGTTTACTCCCCCAAATGACCACAATGGTTAGATCTGGGCCAGACTAAAGCTAGTTGCCAGGAGCTTCGTCCAGGTCACTCATGTGTGTGCAGGGCTAGAGGTGAAGTGTGTGGGGGACAATCCTCCTTTGCTTTCCCAGGCACATTAGCAGGGAGCTGGATCAGAAGTAGGGCAGGCCAGATGTGAACCACCACCCAATGGGATGCCGGTGTCCCAGGTGACAGTTTAACATGCTACGCCAAAACACCAAGCCACACATGTGGCTTTTTTTGATTGGTCTGTTAGATGATGATGCTTGGGGCTAGACATGATTTTTGCAGTACACCTGTACGTGACCCAGCTTATCTGAACATCAGATGGTGCTACTGAGCCTGAAACCTGATTTGCTTCATTCCCAGCAGAATTTCTCAAGGTGTGGTGCCTAGACAAGCAACATCAATTATACTCTGACAAGTTGACAGCAGTACAGGTTCTTGGGCCTTATTCCAGATATATTGAGTCACAAACCTGGGAACAAGGCCCAGCAATCTTTGTTTTTATAAGCGCCACTTCTATGATTCTGACAACATTTGGAAAAGGCTGATTTGAAGAATGCTATGGTAGATCTTACTGTAAATGTGAGAATACTTCCCTTTCATCTATTAGCTTTGAAAATTTGGATTTCTACCTTCTGTTGTTTGCTTATACCATAAGCTAATTTCCTGAAGTTGAGGATTCTAACAGTGATGATTATTGGTAAAAAAAATGTTTATGATACATCCATCTACCTTTGAGATTTAGGAGCGAGAAAGTGACCCTTAGCTTAAAATAAATGAAATAATATATATTTGTAATACTTCAGGAATTTAAATGTGTTTTAATTTAAAATAATATCTATACAGTTGTTACTACTACTGAGTATAGAAAAATGACAAATCCTGTTGAGAAAAGGCTGGGAAGAGCATCAGTGGGAAGAGAGGCCTCTTGACTCTAGTTTTGGATCTCCTTGCCTTGTCTCCACATGGGCAATCACATTTGGCAATTAATAGTGCTACTAAAAGAAATCCAGAAAACTAGCCACTACAAGCAAGAATTGCTAAAATGAATAGGGAAACAGTATTTTTCACAGCCAAGAAGCAGTGATCTCCAATCTCTCATAACATAGGTATAGATTGGTTAAGAGAGAAATGTTGGCACAGCCTTTAAGTAATAATAACAATGATTATGTAATAATCATAATAACAGTAGCAGCTTTTTGTGCACAGATTCTTTTGTGGTTTTTGAAAAAAGATTTATTTATTTGAAAGTCAGAGTTATATGGAAAGAGGGAGAGACAGAGAAGGAGAGCTCTTCCATCCTCTGGTTCACTCCCCAGGTGGGCCGTGCCATGCCGAGCCAAAACCAGGAGCCAGAAGCTTTATCCGGGTGTCCTATGTGGGTAGCAGAGGCCCAAACACTTGGGCTATCTTCTGGCATTTTCCCAGGCCATTAACAGGAAGCTGAATTGGAAGTGGAGCAGCCAGGACTTGAATGGGCACACATATGGGATACCTGCATTGCACTACCAGTCTCTGTAATTTTTTTTTAAAATAATGAATGTCCATAATGAGTGTGTTTTGTTCTTTAGAACTGTGATCTGGCTTTAAAAAGCAAATGGAATATTTTTAGATATCATATTCTGGTAAGAAGTGAATTTCACATCATCTACTACATGTATAATAGCAGGTGTTTCAAACATTTAGATTACATTGGAAAACTGAATCAACAATATTCACCCCTGAGTATTTGGCATAACATAGATCCCCTTCAGAACTCATTTGAAAGGAGCAAAATGTAGTTTCTAAGTTGTGCTGTATTCCAGTGTAGGGACAAAAATAGAAGATAGGGTTTACCTTCTAGGAACTCAAATTTTCCTGCTGCTTGTCAATTCAAAAGGAGGCTTTTGAAAATACCAAAGTTCAGTCCCTTCTTAATTAAAGACCATTATGAGGAAGCATTGGGTGCAATCAGAGTTGAGAACTATTGATAGAGCTATTAAGGTAGAACATATCTGCATTCCCATGTTCATTGCAGCTTTAGTTACTATAGCTAGGACACAGAGTCAACTTAGGTATCCAGCTGTGCATTTATATTTCTAATATTCAGCCATTAAAAAGAAAATGTGCATTTATAATATTCAGGCATAAAAAAGTAAGGAAATTCTGACATTTATAGCAAAATGTATGTATCGAGAGGTCATGTTAAGTGGAAAAAAAAGGAAAAAATCTAGATACAGAAAGACGAATACTGTACATTAGCTCTCATACAGAAATTTAAAAGAAAATTATTCCATCTGAACTTAGAATTGTGATTACAGGAGACTGGAGAGGGCGGAGACACATGGGGCAGGTACTAAAACAGAGTCAAATAACATTAACAAATTCTATTGTTGGATAGCACACTGGGGTGACTACAGTTCACCATTATGTGTTATATACTATGTGAAGAACTGGAACAGAATCACTGATAGGCTCCAAACGCAAACAAAATCGAAGGAAATGGAAACATTGCTTAGTTTGACCAATTTACACTGTATATACATGCATAAATAGTGTACTGTACCCCATAAAATTTTACAAGTAGTACATGTCCATGAAAAAAATTACAAACTAAAATAACTTTAAAGATATACATTTAATACAATATGTATACATTACAATTTTTCATACTCTTCATTTTTCAGTTTTTCATTAGTTACAACACATCAGGGAAAACATGACATTTGTCTTTTGGGGACTGGCTTATTTCACTAAGCATTACAGTAAAAAACCATGATGTATATGAGTGAAATTGACATTTTGAGATTTGATTATTATTTATAGCCTTTGTCTATATTCTCAAGGAATAGTGGTTTTTGTACTTGCTACTTTTTGAATTTCTTCTGCAGTAGAGGGTTAAGCTTGTGATTATAAATAAAATTGAAAATACATCATTTTAAAAATAAAAGAAAAATAAGACAAGGATGGAGGGTAGAAGAATAAGGTGGGAAGTATCATTATGCACTTAAGTGTATATATAGGAAATACATGAAATTTGTTCACTTTATATAAATATTTAAAAATAAACACAGTATTACAAAGCTAGGTTAAAGGTATTAATACAATGTTGTAAAAATGCAACTAAATATTTCAGGAAGACATTGTCAATGTTTGGAGATTTCATCAAAAACATAAATCAGACAAGATTCAGTAAGGTACCACAACTTGTTTCTTTTGCCCTGCTTTATCTTTTTCTGCAGTCTGTTTTCTCTCTTGCTTTCTTGTACAAATGCCAAACTTGCCGAGTCCCTGCGTGAATTTCTTCTTTTGCTAAGTCCTTTCCTCCTTGCTGTATGTACTCAATGTACTTGGAACACTCTCTTTTAAGGAACCTTTGGGGAATCACATATGAAGATCCCACTTCCTCGTTGGTATTGCAAGTGAGACTCGTGTGTTAGTTTCTTTTGTTTTGCTGAATCTCTATGAAGCCTACTGATTTCTTTTCAGATTGCTTTGGAATTGACACACATCTTAGTCATTAAAGTACTTTTTCACGGTAGGCTTTAAATTCTTGCTCAAATTTATTACTCCTTCCTATTTTGTCCAGATAACTCTGCATGGGAAGTTTTTGGCCTATCCTCACAAATACTGATCCCACCACAATATAGTTTATTAAATCGTCACCCTTGGTTTTCATGTATGGTATCTAAATATAGTGCTCACAGTTCTCCCAATCTGGGATACCTGGATAAAGATTAAGGGGGAGGGCAATTGAAAGTGTCTAGAAGAGTATTATGCAAATTTTCTTTCTACTAGACCTTGTTTCAAACTCAGCCTAAGCCCTGTCTTCAGAACTGCCTGGTGGTCTTCAATTATCTGTGCCTTTTAGCAGTTGCGTTGAGTTTTTGACACAGGTCTAGATTTTCATTTCCTTCAGTATACAAAGTTAACTACTCATATACTGTTTTCCAGCTTTTCCAGCTTCCAAAATTTTGTGGACATTTCTTGTTTGTTACTATCTTTGTTTCTTTTTGTGCATATTCATTTTTTCATAACAATTTAGGGGGGTTTGCAGACAATAGTAGAAAAAGCTCAATTTATGTTTAATTGGAAATAATTTTATTACATAAACATTTCCATTTTATAACAAGGCTTTGTTTGTAAAGACTTTTATATACTATTTACCCAAACACCAAGCATGCCTCAAACTATCATTTAGATTTTACAATTGAACACGAATATAAAGATGGTACATTAATGTGTACATTCTTTTTTTTAACTTTTTAATAAATATAAATTCCCAAAGTACAGCTTTAGGATTACAGTGGCTTCCCCCCTCCCAATAACCTCCCTCCCACCCACAACCCTCCCATCTCCCTCTCCCTCTCCCATCCCATTCACATCAAGATTCATTTTCAATTCTCTTTATATACAGATCAATTTAGTATATATTAAGTAACGATTTCAACAGTTTGCACCCACACAGAAACAAAGTGTAAAGTACTGTTTGAGTACTAGTTATACTGTTAATTTACATAGTACAACACATTAAGGACAGAGATCCTACATGGGGAGTAAGTGCACAGTGACTCCTGTTGTTGACTTAACAATTGACACTCTTGTTTATGGTGTCAGTAATCACCCAAGGCTCTTGTCATGAGCTGCCAAGGCTATGGAAGCCTCTTGAGTTCACCAGCTCTGATCTTACTTAGACAAGGTCGTAGTCAAAGTGGAAGTTCTCTCCTCCCTTCAGAGAAAGGTACCTCCTTCTTTGATGACCTGTTCTTTCCTTTCCACTGGAATCTCACTCACAGAGATCTTTCATTTAGGTTGGTTGGTTGTTTTTTTTTTTTTTTTTTTTTTTTTGCCAGGGTGTCTTGGCTTTCCATGCCTAAAATACTCTCATGGGCTCTTCAGCCAGATCTGCATGTTTAAGGGCTGATTCTGAGGCCAGAGTGCTATTTAGGATATCTGCCATTCTATGAGTCTGCTGTGTATCCCGCTTCCCATGTTGGATCATTCTCTCCTTTTTAATTCTATCAGTTAGTATTAGCAGACACTAGTCTTGTTTATGTAATCCCTTTGACTCTTAATCCTATCATCATGATCAAATATGAACTGAAATGTGTACATTCTTTATTGGTCTTAATGTATACGTTAAGACTGTCAACTTGAACTCAAAGCTGGCAAGTTGGTGCAAATGTTGACTTTAGAGGGGTTATAAAAAGGTTTAGGAGTGGTTAATGAATACAGAGAATCAGTTATTAGCCATGCTAGTATTTTTGTGCATTTCAATTCCCTCCCATGTATCTCATTTTATCTCCCAGAAGATAAATCAAGATCTTTATTCCACATTCAAGAAACTAATTACTAAGAAATTCAGTAATAGGCAGAGTAGTATAGATCATACCAACCTGACTGAGCACTGAAAGTGCATGATCTATGGTTCTCACTTGAATTGTAAAGGATGTAATTGACACTTCAGCGGCTTGTCTTTTCTGACCTTGTGGCTTCTTTCTAACTTAGTCACTGAAACAAGGTTGAAGAGAAGAAACATGTAATTGTAGATTTTCCTAAAGTCACTTTCTGAATGATAGATTTTGAAATAAGTTGCCCTTAAGTCAATTTCTTTGGAACTATATAACTTGAATGTCCTATAAGTTAAAGAAAACTGCAAAAAGAAGTTATCTGTCACTGAAAAATTATCAAGAACTTGAAGGCAATAAAAAGGAGAAGTACACATTGGTCTATAGCCTTTCATTATTACGTATTACATAACTTTTGAGGACCCAGAAGAGAATTGGAGCAGCTAAGAGACATGTGAACAAGAAGATAAAAATTTTTTAAAAGGAAAACCAAAGCTGAGAGGATATGATTGATGCATATCAATTGTAAAGGGGGTATAGTAGAAACATAAAGGTTCTTTCTCTAAATCTACTGATCCCATGCTCACTCCCACTCCCAAATTTATACCCTCAAATCCTAAAAGAATACATTTACAACAAATAGCAAACCAAACATGGTACTGTATTTAGAAAAGGTTCTGGCTATACATCATTAGGAAGAAACAATGAAATAATAAAAAAATAGATCTATTCATTTAACAAAATTTCACTGATTATTTAATCTAACCAGGTATTTTGTTAGGGCAGGTTGGTAGTGCAAAAATAAATTATATTCCTTGGGATCATGGGATGGATAAATGAGAAAAGCATGCAAACACTTAGTGTATATAACAAGTGCTACAGTAGAGTTTTAGAAATACCCACAGTGGTTTTAAAAAGGCTGTCAAATCAGCTTGAATGGGCCAAGAAATCCTGAAAGAAGAGCAAAAGCTTGAGCTGGATAGTAAACTATGTGTGGGATTTTTGTAGTTAGGAAAAACTGGGGAAAGACATTTAGTATACACAAAAAATATTTACAAACATGTAAAAGTATAAAGTAGCACATCAATGTCAGAGCACTACTAGTAGTTTTCCTGACAAAATAACACAGTGATGACTAGTTAAAAGATGCAAATTTTCATATTTTTAAAATTTAAAGATTTAATTATAACATTTTGTTGTATGTATTTCATATGTAGATATTATATACATATACATACTTTTTTTGAAAATGGGGATATCAGCACAAAAAATGTAAAATAGATGACAATGATCATAAAGTGAAGGAAAAGAATTATATTGTGTACATGGTATAATTCATTGAAGGAATGTTTATAATTATATACACAATAATATATCCACACATTTTTTAAAGATTTATTTATTTGGAAGTCAGAGTTACACAGAGAGAGGAGAGGCAGAGAGAGAGAGAGAGGGAGGCAGGAAGGCAGGGAGAGAGGGTGGGAGGGAGGGAGGGAGAAGTCTTCCATCCACTGGTTCACTCCCCAATTGGCCACAATGGCCAGAGCTGTGCCGATCTGAAGCTAGGGGCCAGGAGCTTCTTCCAGGTCTCCCACGCAAGTGCAGGGGCTCAAGTACTTGGACCATCTTCTATTGCTTTCCCAGGCCATAGAAGAGAGCTGGATCAGAAGTGGAGCAGCTGGGACTCAAACTGGTGCCCATATGGGATGCCAGCACTGCAGATGGCGGCTTTAGCTGCTACGCCACAGTGCCTGCCCCTCCACACAATTTTTGTACTCTGTATATTAACCCCCACAAATCAGAGAAGCATGTGTTATTTGTTTTTCTGGATCTGGCTTATTTAATTTAGCATAATGATCTCCAGTTGTATTCATTTTGTTGCAAATGTCAGGATTTCATTCTTTTTTATGGCTAATATTCCATCATGTATATATATTATTGTCTTTATCCATTCATCAGCTGATGGGCATCTAGGTAGATTCCATAGCTTTGACATTGTGAATTGAGCTGCTGAAATATGGAAGCACAGCAAACTCTTTCATATGCTTGTTTAGCTTCCTTTTATCTCACGGTTTCTGCAGAGCAAAATTCTAGGAATGTCCTAACTGATTTCTTCCTGGTCCTGAAAACTAATTGTTGGCTAAGATGCAGTCTTCTTTGGATCTTGGGGACCTCTTCTAAGCTCATTGAGGTTGTTGGCACAATTGATTGTCTTGTGGGTATAGCATTCGTGGTGGGATAGGCAGTCAGCTAGTTAGGTAAGCAAAGCTGGAAATTGCAAGTCTCCATCCTCTGCCTCATGCACCTTTCTACTTGTCATTCAAAGTGCCCAGCTTCCCATGATGGATCTGTTGCATCTGGGACCAGGGCACAGACGAAATAAAAAGAGGTGAAAGGTGAGAGTGAGCTCTTTTTCCACTTTAGAACTCACCCAGAAGTACTGCTCCAATCTTTTCAGTGCTCTGATAGAGCTTTTCTACTCTCCCACCCTCCAGTTCTGAGACCTTCCCAATACAGGTACCATATTTGATTTTCTTTTCTTCCTAGATTTTGGGCGACTCTTTGACCCACTCATGTATTTCTCTGTGTGTGCCGACCCACACTTGGGCATGAATGTATGTTTATTCCTCCACTACCAAATAAACCGTTCCTGTTTGCACACAATACCAGTTTCAGCTTAGTATTTCTATCTTTGCAAGAGACAAGAACCTGAGTTAAAAATAATAAATTCATTGCCCACATCAGTTTGACAGTTCATAGCCAGCAATAAGTAATTTCTAATCTCTCACTTAAGGGAAGGCCTAAGCTCTTGTTTATAGGACTCACCTCATTAAATAAGACTCACCTACAATCATGTTTTGATTAACTCACGGTCAACAGAATAGAAACTTCAATTATAACTGCAAAATCCCTTCTTCAATACTTTTTCTTGTAATATAATCATGGAAGTGAAATCACATTTGCTATATTTTGTGAGGATCAGGTTACAGGTTCTACTCATAGTCAAAGGGAAAGGGAATTACAGAGACAATATTTTTACATGAGTATGACACATGGCAGGGGGATGTCATTGTAGGGTGTCTGCCATAAGTGAGAAGATAGGGTAAACCAAGCAGTAGAGGTTATATAAAACACGCAAAGTAGTTTGAATTTTAGTATTAAGTCAGTGGGGGAAAACTGATAGAATGTTTGAATCAAGAAAATAAAATTGCCCTTGCATACAGGCAGCTTAGGAGTTGGCCAGCAAAGGGGTGAAGAAAATGTAGAATTTGTGACTTACCTGTGCTGTGGGTCCTGGATCCTTGGGTCGCTTGAATCTCGGCAGCCCCAAACTCCGACTTTTCTGTTGCGGTGAGATTGCTGTCAGTCTCTGATCAAACTTTCTACCTGCCTCTGTTCGCTATATTGTTAGTAGGTCAATGTCCCAGGGATAAGAGGAGAGATGAATGTGAAGCTCACCTCATTGTGATTCTCTTTTATCCAGGATTTTAGCCCATTTGAGTTATGGTTTCTTTGGTTTCTCTTTGGTGCCTCCAAGTAATATATTTTTAAAATTTTATGGAGCTTTGATAGGCATTCTCAGCCTGATGTCAGCTATTCCACCATGGCCAGAAGCAGGAAATAGTCTTGAAATTTTTAAAGTTCACCAAGTTGGTGAACCAATTGTTTTAAGCCAATATCTTGTCTTGGTCTCTTATCTGACTTATGTTGTTTAGGATGGTGAGCTTTATGCTTTAGTAGACCTATCCCTGTTCTAAGTGAAGAGTGTTGATTGGTTCTTCTCTGAAAAACCTAGTAGGCCATTATTAGATACTTCCCAGAGAAAGGAGCATGATTTTAGTGGCAGGAAACACGAAGTTAACTATTTATAGTGTTCTGAATTGTTTTTAGGAGAGAAACATATATAACCTTTTACAATGCCAGGCCAACAATCTTACTGTCATAAAATAGCAGGATTCTGCTAAAATAAGGGTAGAAGTCTTTCATCAGCACGAGGTAACTCAGAATCAATCCACTCGCTATCCTAGGGTGATCACAGCCTTCTGAGAGTGGCCCAGTGGCATTCTCTTTGTACATGAAAGCTAGCACATTACTAAGAAGAAACAAACCAAAGTCCAGATATTAATAATTTTGACAGAACTTCAGAAGGCACAAAAGCAGCAATATAAATAACTCCTTTTTTTATTGTTGACCTACGCTTGGACCTCATTGACAGCTTTCAAAAACAATTCGCCACTAGGCTTTTAGCTACCTTTCATTTCAATCGTTGTAATATATTTTGTTTGCTGCATTGTATAATTATATTTCAAGACCTAGTCCTGAACAAATCTTCTTGGGTTTTAACCTTGAGTACTCTGCCATCCAGAGATATGATGATAATATTTTCTTTTATGTAATATGTCTGTAGTCATGAAAGATTTTAAATAGGATTTTCAAAAACTAAATACAGTATTACTAGTTCACTTCATGAAAGCTTTATGCAGAATTCAGATTGAATGAAGAAAAACTAATCATTCCTGCTATCAAGGCTTGCAGTGTGTAACGGAAAAAAATATACAAAATCACATTTTTCTGCTTTGCCTTATTGGATTTATATTTTTTCTCTTTTATCTGTTACAATTGCAAATGCTCACTTAATAATAAACTAAATTTTTCTCAAATAATAGCTTCCCAAATAAAAAAAAAATTAGTTAAACTGAATGAAACTGTATAGCACAGTGGGACATAAAGGAGTTATTTTGCCCATAAATGGAAAATAAATTGAACACAACTCATACATATTTGCCAATATTCATTTCTACTTCTTTCCCTGCCTTCCTCTTTTCTTTCCCTTTCTCCTCTTTTCCTGTCCCATACTGCTCTCTTCTCATGACTCATTTCAAAAGTTAGTACAGAAAACATGATTACTTCTGCCTTAAATCCATTGCCAAACTCAGAGTCAATTGAATCCTATTTAGGAACTGACCTTAAATTTAAGAACGCTGTTGCAAATTGCCTGACATCAGTTTCCACCATCAGCGCCTGCTTGCTGAAGCTAACTAACTGGAGCACATACAGAGCAAAGTACATAGATAAGTGAAATTGGCCTAATACATGAAGAACACGTAAGTGCCCCAAGTCTGTTACTACTGTAAAGAAAAGATTGAAAGGGGGAGAAGTAGGAACACCATAGCTACCCTTGAATATTTAAAAGTAGTCATGTTAAATAGGAATTAAATGCATTCTAAAAAATCACAAAAATAATAGGGTGAACCATAAGAAACTGCAAAAGGACAAAGTTTACCTAAATATAAGAAAAACTTTCTAATAGGCATCATAAAAATAGAAATCTAATTTTTTCTTTTTATAAGAAAGGGATTTCTTAAATCCTAGTGTTGCTCAGTTTTTTTTTTCATTTTAGCTAAAGAAATAAAAGTTTTGTGCAAGAAATAATTGAGAGCAAGTTATTGAAAGTTAAATAAATGGCATCTTTAAAACACTAAATGAAAATATTGGCTAACCTTGAATTTTTTTAGTCAGTGAAAGTATTGTCCAAAAATGAAGGTGAATTATACTTCAGTAAAAATCATTTTTAGAAGAAAGCATAATATTCACTTTCAGGCAAATAAAATATAAAGGAATTTGGCACCTGTAGCTATGCATTAAAAGAAACATGAAAAGAAGTTTTTCAGGCAGTGGGAAAACCATCCCAGATGGAAAAATGAAAATGTACAAGCAACGCTGATTATGAGGAAGGATAAATATGTGTGGATATGTACGGTACAGTATTCCAGCAACAATAGCATAAATGACACACAAAAATAAGAAGGGTTAAAGTATGTAAAGTCTTTTTACTATCTGAAACATAGCAAAAGTAGTGATTTATAGTACACTCTAGATAGATGGAGTGTATAATCATTGAAAAATACTAAACAGATGAAAAACTACCAAGTTAAAAGTGGAATAAAGTGAAATAATAATAACAAATACTCATTTAATCTGAAAGAAATAAGAATAAAAAACAGATAAGTAAATGTTGATTCAAAGTCAAATGTTTAATGGATAATTGAAGTCAAATGGAATAACAATTCCCATTCTATGATAGAGATTGACAAATGGGGTGGGCATCTGGCACAGCACTCTTCAGGACACCTGCAGTCCATTTGCACTATATGTGGATATAAGTCCTGGCTCTGCTTCTGATCCACCTTCCACTTAATGAACATCCTGGGAGGCATCAAGTGATGGCTCAAGTGACTGGGTCCCTGCCACCCATGTGGAGACCTGGAATGGGTTTAGGGCTCCTGGTTTCAGCCTGGCCCAGCCTCCACTGTTGTGAACATTAGGCACTGGTAGAGTGAACTAGAACAATGGAGGATCCTTCTTTCTCGCCCCTTCATTTCTCCTCCCCACTCTGCTCCCTCTCCTTTTCTTCTCTTCTGCCTCTCCCTCCTCCTTTTCTTCTCCTTCTCTCCCTCCTCCTTTTCTTCTCCTTCTCTCCCTCCTCCTCCCCTTCTCTCTCTCTTCCTCTCCCTTTAAGTAAAATAAAAATTTTAAAAAGATGACCACATTGAATTTAAAAATAATAGTGTACTGCTTATAAAAGTCAAAATAGGAGGAGACAGAGACTGGAAATAAAGGTTAAGGAAAAATATGTCAATCAAATGCTTAACAAAAGACAGCTGATATAATTACACTAGTATTACACCATGGCAACTCTAAGCAAAGTTATATTGCTAATACAGATAAAGAGATTTGTCATACTTACAAATAAAAAAAAAAAGATGCCATCCCAAAAGGAATAAGAAACTATCTAAAATTTTAATTCCCCCAATACTTTAACTAAACATGTAAAAAAAAAAAAGTTAGTGGAATTAAACCAGTAATCATGCTGTAAAATCTGATGTACCTCAGGGGCTGGCATTGTGGCTTTGCTGGTAAAACTATCACCTGTGATCCTGGCATCCCATATCAGCACCTGTTTGTGTCCCAGCTGCTCCACTTTCAATCCAATGTCCTTCTAATGGGCTGTGAAAGTGGAGGATGGTCCAACTACTTTAGGCCCTTGCCATGCATGTGGGAGACCTGGAAGAAGCTTCTGGCTCCAGCCCCAGCCATTGCCGCCTTCTGGAGAGTAAACCAGTGGATATAAATGCTCTCGCAGCACTCACATGCACTCCCCACCCCCTCTAACACTTTCAAATAAAAAAAAATCTATTTAAATTTTGGCATATTTCTATCAGAAGCTGAAGAGAAAATTGGAGGTGGACATTTGGTGCAGCAGGTAAGATGCCATTTAGGACATATTGGAGGGCCTGGGTTCATGTCCTGACCCCTTCCTGATCCCAGCTTCCTGCAAATACATACCCTGGGAGGCAGCAGATGATAGTTCAAGTAGTTGGATCCCTTCCACCCACATGGAAGACCCTGGATGCATTTGCCAGATACAGCTCTGCCCTGGCCCACTCCAGCCCAGGTTGTTGCAGGCATTTGGGGAGTGAACCACCAAATAGAAGATACCTCTCTCCACTTCCCCCTCCCACTTTCCCAAATCTCCTATTCCTGCCTTCCTCCTAACTTCCCGTTCAAATAAATTTTTAAAAATTTAAATTATGTCATTTTTTTAAAACATCAGTAAGTATACAGAATGTGTGAGTGAACAAATGACAATTTGAACTAATTGACACATTTAGTAAATTATGCTGAACATCTACAGAATACACTCTTTTTCAAATGCATATGAATACTTACCAAATTAGATCTTATGATGGGCCATAAGGCACACCTTAATAAAGTTTGAAGCACTGAAATCATAAGCATCTTTTTTTTTTAACACAGTAGTATTAAACTAGACCAATCTAAATGTTTGGAAATTAAGCAAAACATTTTTTTTTGACAGGCAGAGTTAGATAGTGAGAGAGAGACGGAGAGAAAGGTCTTCCTTCTGTTGGTTCACCCCCCAAATGGCCGCTATGGCTGTTGCGCCACACTGATCTGAAGCCAGGAGTCAGGTGCTTCTTCCTGGTCTCCCATGTGGGTGCAGGGCCCAAGGACCTGGGCCATCCTCCACTGCCTTCCTGGGCCACAACAGAGAGCTGGTCTGGAAGAGGAGCAACCAGGACTAGAACCCGGGGTACCGGCGCTGCAGGCGGAGGATTAGCCAAGTGAGCTGCAGCACCAGCCAAACAAAACATTTTAAAATGAATTGTACAAAAATCATAAATTAGGAAAATTTTAAAACTGAATTTTATTGAAAGTATGAATCTTCTAATATGTGTAAAAAAATTTTAAAAGAGGTCAAAGGTTTGAAAAGATACTTTACCAGTTAAGATTTCAAATGTCCAATAACTACATAAAAAGTGTTCTGTGTTGCTAGTCATTAGGAAAATCAAATTAAAAATGCCCCAAATCCCTACATACACACCAGAAATAAACAAAATTTAAATGACTGATAACATAAATTAGTGGCAAAATATTAACAGCTGAAACTCATATACTGCTTGTTAAAATCTAAGATGGCGTAATCATTCTGGAAAAACTTTCTAAATTTTTCACTACTGGTCATGTGCATATACTAACCTAGATACATAAGCCTACACATACATCAAAATTCAGGAGTAGAAATGTACATGGCATCTTTATTCATAATAGCCAGACCCTGATTCAAAAATAATGAATAAGTACAGCATATTAATTGTATCTATTAACTATATTGAACCTGTTAAAAACTCAGGAAAGTTGAAAAAAATCCAACGCAATACTACATAGCAATGAAAAATAACAAATTACTAATGTTCAACAACATAGATTAATCCCACAGACATAGAGGAAAACAAGCAAAACTCAAAGTGAATCCTGAATGATTATACCTACATGAGTTTCAAACAGATTAACCTAATATTTGCTAATTAAAGGATAATGGCTAATAGTAGAAATGAGCAAAATGGAATACTCTGTAATGCTCATATATTCTAAATTGTCTTCTGGGTGGTAGTTACATGCACCAGTATCTGTGTGTATTTATCTCTCTGCCTGTGGATCTCTCCCCCTAAGATTTATGTACTTTTCTGAATATGTGTTAGGGGAAAAAAGAACACCAAGATGCAAATAATATAAGGTAATGAGAAAAGTGAAGAAAAGGTAATGGAGGGAAAGAAAAGAAATACGAATGTTTGGATGTGTATGTTTATATACTGAACTTCCTTTATAATGAAACATGGGTTCAGGCAGAGTATTATTGATAGAAACAGAATCAAAGATACCTTTAAGTCAACAAGCAATTTTAGGAGTTTGTGAATAGAATCAGGCTTCACATTTTTGGAATGATACACTTGAAAGAAAATAGCATCCCCATAGTGTGGGAAACCAATGCTAAGAAAATGTTTCTGGGTTTTTGAGTTTTTAATTTTGATTAGTTTTATTTATTTGAAAGCTGGAGAAACTTTCTGCCCACAAGTTCACTCCCCAGATACTCTCCAACAATGAAGTCAGACGCGCAGAATTTTATCCAGGTATCCCACATGTGTGATAGGGACCCGAGTACTTGGACCATCACCTGCCACTTTTTCCTCGGGTGTGCATTAGTAGGAAGCTGGAATTGGAAGTAGAGCTGGGACTCAAATTCAGGAACTTTGATACAGATGCAGGCATGCCAAGTGATGTCTTAACCATTGTGCCAAATGCCCACCCACTTTTTTGGTTCAAAGATGGTGAATATCAAATGCTTCTGTACCCGTCTAGATCCGACCCATGCTGTTTCTCCATTTTCATCTTTCTCTTTCCCCAGTAATCTTCAGATTCTGAATGTTAAACCTGATTGTCTCATATAACATTCTGAACCGTGATAGTAATGTGAATCCTCTCTCTAAATCATGTGTAAAGATTTCTTCTCTCTTTATGATGAGTGCTTTAGAATTGTCAGCAAGAGTATGAAAGTTTGCATTTCTTTTGAAGTAAGTCACAGAAAACAAAAATGTATCAACTGTGCTATACCAGCATATTGAAATGTCAGTCAAAGAGAACAAGATTGACACCTTTTTATTTTTATAATCTTCGGAGTTTAAAATATTTTTTGTTATTATTATTACACAGAGCATAGCCAGAATACCAGATAGTGCAGAAACAAGAAACAATCTGTGATAAACATCAAGTGTCTGTTTCCTACTTTATTGAAAGAAGGTGAAAGTCTGAAAGGCTCAGACTCTCATAGTCTTCAGATGTCAGGGAAAATAATTTCTCATTAGCTTTCTAATGTTGTATGAAGTGTCGCTCCCCCTCTTCGTGGAGGAACGACACAGGACCCTGCGCTGTTCTTTTGTCTGCTCGGCCCTCCCCGGGTTTGCTGCTGGTTCTTCCCGGGTTGGCTACTATCCCTTCCACCTCCGTGGAAGGGCAGTTCCCCCTGGCCACATTCCCCACTTCCGCAGGGGAGCGGCACACCGCCGGCCGGCTTTCTCGGGGGCTGCACAGGTGTTCCTTCAGCTAGATGTTCCCCTTAGATGTTCCTGGTGCATTCCGTCTCTCTCCTCCTTTATAGTCCTCCTCCGCCAATCCCAACTCGGCTGCCCACACGCCGAGTACGCTGCTCTCCTCCAATCAGTAGCAAGTCCTACAGTTTATTGGTTGAACTGGAGGCAGCTGTGCGGAAGCTGTTTACTTCTCTCCCAGCGCCATATTGTGGGAGAGCAGATGCATAGAATAAGTCTTAATTCCAGTAACTCAGTCCAGTCCGGGCTGCTCCCCACAGATCCCCCTTTCTTTTTATTTTTTGGCGTTGATACGCGCCTGTCTTCGGTGTCCCGCGGCACACACTCTGCTCTACTTGCTAGAGTTGCCACAGGCTCTTACAAGTCCTATCAATCAGGCAAACCGAATCCGGGTCCTCTCTTCGCCATGTTGTGAGGAGGTTTTTAGGCGCTGATGCGTGCCTGTGTTCGGTGACCTGCGGCTCATACTCTGGTCGAGCTGCTTGCTGGCGCTTACCGCCTTAATTAGGCAGACCGAATCCAAGCCTCCTAATTGTTGTATTGTGGGGGAAGCCTTACTGATGTTAATTCGTGCCTGTCTTCGGTGACCTGCGGCGCATAAGCTGCTAGCCGCCGCAGGTGCTCATCGTGCTCATCGCCTCACTTAATCAGGCAGACCGAATCCAAGCTCTCACAGTGCAGTGTTGTAGGGAGGCCTTTCTATTTCTCTATTTCTCTATCTCCGGGCATTCCTATTTCTCCCATTTTACTTCTATCTTCCAGCATTCCTATTTCTCTCATCTTACTTCTAAACTTCTGTTTCTCTTATCCCCGCAGCTTCCCGCTGCCCGCCCCGAGGCTACTTCTCGGCGGCTTCCCGGCTGAGCCGCTTCAGCCCGCGCCTCTCTCATCTGCGCAGCTTCCCGGCTTTGCGCGGCTTGGCTTCGCGCGCTCCGCGGTCTCCACGCCCTTCGCGTCTGCACCACGGCCTACGCCAGCCCCGTTCCCTATCTATTCACGCCCCGTGCTCTTTCTGCACGAGGCGGCTTCCCCGAGTAACACAGCGTAGCTTGCGTGTCCGCCACTAGCATTCAATCTAAGTTCCCCAGGCTAGCCTGGCGAATTCAACCCAGCATACGTCTCCGCCCCACGGTTTGGCTTCCCGTCCTTTGCTCCCCGGGCTAATCAGACGGATCCCAACCAGGCTCACGTTTCAGCTTCTGGTTTCAACTTTTCGCCCCCTATTCCCGGGCTAACTTGAGAATCCCAAAGTGGCTTTCGTGTCCGCCTTGGCCTGCCCCCCGCGGCTTCAATTTCCCTAACACTTTTCTCTACCCGGTATGTTTCCCTAAGTTTTCTTCCAACAATATTCCTCCCTCATTTCTCCTGGCCTCTCCCCACAGTCCGCATCCGAGTCTGTTTGTTCTAGCTTTCACTTTCGCTTTCGACCTTAGAGATTTCTCCCAGCTTCCCCCCGTAGTCCGTATCCGAATCTATGCCTAGGCTTTCAATAGCTTCTTCCGGCACCCTTTTCGTCCGGCTTTTCCCTAGGCTGTTTGCTAGTCTCTCTCTCCGGTAATTTTCCAGTTCTTCCCGTTTCTTCCCTCCTAAGTTTGCTATCCGTCCTAGGTTTCCTATCCGAGCTAGGTTTCCTATCCGAGTCATTTCTTCCCTCCTAAGTTTCCTTATCCGAGTCACGGCACCATTATGTCGCTCCCCCTCTTCGTGGAGGAACGACACTAAGCCCTGCCTAGGTTTCCTATCCGAGTCACGGCACCATTATGTCGCTCCCCCTCTTCGTGGAGGAACGACACAGGACCCTGCGCTGTTCTTTTGTCTGCTCGGCCCTCCCCGGGTTTGCTGCTGGTTCTTCCCGGGTTGGCTACTATCCCTTCCACCTCCGTGGAAGGGCAGTTCCCCCTGGCCACATTCCCCACTTCCGCAGGGGAGCGGCACACCGCCAGCCGGCTTTCTCGGGGGCTGCACAGGTGTTCCTTCAGCTAGATGTTCCCCTTAGATGTTCCTGGTGCATTCCGTCTCTCTCCTCCTTTATAGTCCTCCTCCGCCAATCCCAACTCGGCTGCCCACACGCCGAGTACGCTGCTCTCCTCCAATCAGTAGCAAGTCCTACAGTTTATTGGTTGAACTGGAGGCAGCTGTGCGGAAGCTGCTTACTTCTCTCCCAGCGCCATATTGTGGGAGAGCAGATGCATAGAATAAGTCTTAATTCCAGTAACTCAGTCCAGTCCGGGCTGCTCCCCACAATGAAGAGCCAAGTAACTCTTTGCAAAAGAAGGTTCCTTAGGTCGGATGTGATCCTTGGTGAAAATGGAACTGGGGACTTCCCTATTTGATTCTTGACTACATGTGTGATTTAAAAAAAAAAAAAATCTTAGGAGAGCTCCCAAATTGACTTTGGATTCTTAATGGAGGACTTTGCCAAGTCACTAAAAGGCAGGAGTGCAGTAATATCACCAGGAAAACCAGGTAAAAACAGGACCCACCACCAATTCCAAGACTTACAATGGGTTTTTCAATCCCCCAGATTAAGTGCCTAATTACCCTCTGAAGCAATCTAGCCCTATTGCAAAGGTAAGAATTTAAACACCAGGATTTGGGGATCTGGCACTGTGGCATAGTAGGCTAAGCCTCCACCTGAGGCAGAGGTTCATGTCCGGGGTGCTCCACTTCCAATCCAGCTCTCTGCTGTGGCCTGGGAAAGCAGTAGAAGATGGCCCAAGTGCTTGGGCCCCTGCACCCGTGCAGGAGACCTGAAAGAAACTCCTGGCTCCTGGCTTTGGATCAGCCCAGCTCCAGCCATTGCAGCCATTTGGGGAGTGAATCAGTGGATGGAAGACCTTTTTCTATGTCTCCTCCTCTCACTGTCTGTAACTCTACCTCTCAAATAAATAAGTCTTGAAAAAAAATCCACCATGATATGAACCTTAGTGTGACCAGTTGAGCTGAGCCAGCAGCTAAAATTTGAGAGGAAAATTGGCATAAATGTTGCCTAACACTAATTACTGGAAGCCTGTATATTAAGAGCTGTGACTGAATTCTATAGGAGATAAAGTTGCTTTTCAAGCAAGCAAGAAAGATCTATGGCTGTTTAAAATGTCTCTTCTCTTCCCGTGATCTCTGTTGATATCCAGTACATACACATTAGGACTCCAAAGAGAATTTGTATAACATTTGACTGAAGTAAAATAATGAGAAATTTAGCAAATTAATCATTAACTACAGGATTTTCCCTTGCCTGATACTGCCAGTGTTTCTCTAGTAAAATTTTGAGGTTATCTAACATATACTGAAGTCTCTGAATATCACAACTTTTATTTTTGGCTGACCACATGAGGTAAATTGAGCATGTTCTTACTCAGATCCAATTCTTAATTTGGTTTTATATAATAATAACCTCTCATAAGGGTAAAAGCTTGCTTCATGCCTGGATACATGTCCCATCTCTCTTTCCCGAGAAACCACTAATACACTCTTTGTTCTCATGAGTTTACCTGTTCTGGACATTTCAAACAAATGGAATCATATAATATGTGGTCTTTTCTATGAGCCTTCCTTAACCCAGCATAATGTTTTTCAACGTTTCTTTTCTGTTTTCTTTTTCAATACTTTGTTATATGTATGTTAAAATTTTCTGTATCTTCCTGAATCAATTTCAGTAGTTTGTCTTTTTAGCAGTTTGCCCATTTCATTTAGGTTATCAAATTTACTATCATGCCAGAATTCCTTTATCATCTTTTAAATTTCTGTTCCCTTTCATTCCTTTTTTTTTAAAGATTTATTTTTTATTTATTTGAAAGAGTTACAGAGAAAGGTAGAGACAGAGAGAGAGGTCTTCCATCCGCTGGTTCACTCCCCAGATGGCTGCAACAGCCAAACACCCAAACATTGGGCCATCTTCTGCTGCTTTTCGCAGGCCTTTAGAAGGGAGCTGGGTTGAAAGTGGATCAGCCTGGACATGAAGCAGTGCCCATATAGGGCGCTAGAGTCACAGGCTGCAGTTTTACCAGGTAAGCCACAACACTGGTCCCTGGTTTTTGTTTTGTTGACCCATTCAAATCTGTTGTTGAACTCCTCTAGTGAAATTTTCATTTTAATTATTGTACTTTTTCAGCTCCAGAATTTCTGTTTTTAAAATCATTTCTAGCTCTCTATTGATATTGTCTGTTTGATGAGATATTCTCCTTCTAGTTTCTTTTTGCTAAATTCTCTGAGAATGGGGCTTTGAAAATGCTTCATCACAATCCGCTCCCTTCAGTTAATTCCAGGCTACTCATTTTTACTCTGATAACAGGCTCATGCTTTTCAACAATATTGCAGAGTTGTGAAGGCATAGTAGGAATAGAATATGCTAAAATGCCATAAAACTTGATTTTTTAAATTGAGATAGAGATATTTCTTGAGTAGATGCCCCATAGATTGTTGCCAGCCTTTGATTAATTTACAGAGCTCTGGAAAACTGATGCGATTTTTTTTCTAGGATTCCCATATTTTTTATTAGAGAAGAGAATTTTTGGAGCTTTATACTTTCACATTTTGTTATTCAAATCATGAGAAAAATTTTTGACTAGTTTAGAAGCTGTAATGGAATGTATTAAATGAATAAATTAATGACTTCATGCAAAAGATTGAGGAGCTTGCATTCCCAAAGAGAGCAAGTTTACTCTAGTGATTTTATGGTCCTTCCCAGCTCAAGAGTTTCAGCATAACTATAAAATATCAGTACATTTTAGGACAAAGTTGATGCCCATCATGCATTCATTTGGTTTTTAAAATTTATTTTATATTTCTTAAATAGAAAACTTTAACAAATATAAATTTTGAAAGTACAACTTTTGTATTATAGCAGTTGTTCCCCCCATAACCACCCTCCCACCCGCAACCCATCCCATCTTCTACTCCCTCTCCCATCCCATTCTTCATTAAGATTCATTTTAATTACCTTTATATGTATTTATTTGTATAAACAAAATCATAGGATCAAGAGAAATGATCAGATTTTAATGGCAAAGATCTTCCATCTACCAACTTATCATTATTGGTGGGTATGAAAGTTGAAGATGGTCACTTTTTATCCTTTAAAAACAAATGAATATTAAATATTTCCTGACCATCTTAGCAGCATCAGAGGAGCATTGATTGTGATAAAGGTTTGATATTCTTGTCACTACCCTAATTTAAATGTTTAGATTCCTTTTGGGAAACATTTCCAATATTTGAAGCAAGGCAAACCCCTAAACATTATGAGGTTTCCTTTCTGAATTGCTTGAGATGTACTAGACATGTTAAAGCTCAGGTATGTTTCATGCCATGATTTTGATATAAGTATTTCTAAATTCTGATGAGTTTCACATGAACAGAGAGAAAGATATTAAACCTGTGGAAATACTGTTTTGTTCATGATTTCCTCAAATCAAATATTTACCATTTTTGGTCATTGCTTTTTAAAATTATAGTCCAGGACCCAATTTGCACCATTTCTCTGCATTCAACTCAAAGGCAACATCAGAATTTACTCTGAAGATTAACTTGTCCTGAATTTAGCCAGTCTGGGCCATATACTGGAGGCGTTAAGATTTGATTGTGTTCACTTGCAAAGTACATCTTTTGAAACCACATGACTATAGTACTGTGTTAAAATGCCAATTATTGTCCACTCTGAGCCTCTGGTATCACAGTTGATGCATGTCGTCATATGAGGATAAGTTCAAACCTACAGACCTCAAGTTAAACTTCAAGCATTTCAAGCTCTTTCTTTACACATTGTCTTCTCACTTACTTTTGAATTGTTCCATTGTTCTCGGTTCCTTGAGGCAGGTAAGCACCACTATTTGGAGCTAAGTAGTAATAATGAACTTAGACTTAGGGATTCAATTTGATTAAGAACAAGTGAGTTTAACTTTTCTTGGTCTTTGGACTCTGTCCTGTTTATCAAGTGGTGCTGGTTCAGGAATCGGCCTTGCCTTACTTTGAATTCGCTGTGGGAATTTGTGAAGATTACATAGCTTCTCTGGACCTGTTACCTGATTTGTAAATGAAAATATTTGTAGTTAGTGATTTAAATTAAGATTCTATGACTCTAATAAAATTAACAGAGAAAACTGAGTGAAACCATTTGGGGAACTTAATGCAATTTAATTTTTCCTATTTATGATAAAGCTAAAATATCACCATTCCCAACCTCACTCCTGTTCCCATCTCTTGTACCATTTAAAATCTTACTTATATTTCTAAGTATATTGCAGTGTGCATCACCTCCATGAAGCCTTTCCTGACCATGCCACCAACCCCTAGTGATAGCATCTTTTCATATTTTTTAATTACATTGATTATCATCACTACCTTCTGTCTTCCCTATCACCTTGCATTGTTGTTTAATGCTTCTAAGTATGAGAATAATGAGTTATGAACATTTATATTACCCAAAGTACATTGCCCAGTATTTTTTACTACAGTAGTTTCCAGGGGTATTGAATGAATGAGAAGAGTTTAGAAATCACTCTGAAACATTTTCCTAAATTCACGATGCAAACTCTGAATTTTGCACCTTTCTTTCTACCCAAAGATATATAATTTTGAAGGTATTTTAAAGTAATGTAAAGTTTGGAATTTACCCTAAATGTGAATCCTTTCTCTTCTGGTATCCAAGTATTTTCCTCTCCATAGAATTCAGAATATTTCCTTTTATCCTGAGTGCCTTACCATGAAACATTTTTTTTCTTTCTATATTCTATAGAATACAATATGATTTTATCAGCCAGTGCATGACTGGCATGTTGCTTTCTATTGCTTTCTTAGGAAACATGAAAAATGATGTTGTCACTGCTCAAGGGAGTGTTTGCTTACTTGCAAGCGCCAGAGCCAGTTCTCTAGTGCTTGATGGAAACAGATAGTAGTATTATCACCCCAAGGCATATCCCCTAGTCTACAAGTGTGGACAGGATCAAAATCAAACAATATTCAGGTCAATATTTGATTGTATTCATTATAGATATTAACTCAGCTTATCCAAGTTTTTGAGAATTTGCTCCTATGGGTCTTCATGCTTTTATTCTTTCTCTTAACCTGCATAGAGAGTATGTTGGAATGTAATTCAGCAACTCAAAATTCATCTGGCCCTGAAGACTTGAAGAAACCTGTAAGCTTTAGTCCTCATGCTCTAGGGAGCCATGTTGTTACTCTGTCAGGTTGGTGCTATGCCAACAAAATTAGTTATCCCAACAAAATTGCTTTCTCACTCCTTTTCTGTACCAGAATGAGACCCTAGGTTATAAGCAGAGAGTTGATGTTGCTTGAAGAAATTTCAAAGCTTCTTAACTCCCAGAACTCTAGTGATCATAGAAATAGGCACTGGCCAAAAATGCACTTAAACTGGATCATAATTGGGAGCCATTAAAGGAAAGGGAATTTAAACATGTGCTATGTGATAGTACTCTGTGGAAAAGGGAAAGCTTGTGTTGAGTTAGTGTTTTATGGAACAAAGGGAAAACAAATGGACTGCTTTGCTTGGGTTCATGAGGTAGGTAGTAGTGACAATAATAAGGGGCATGAGTTGGCAATACCAAGACAGGATTGATGGTGATAATGCAGGTTGAATATATCTTTGGTAAAGGATTTTTGAAATTATTTATTTATTTATTTACTTATTTGAGACACACACACAGACACACACATACCCTCCATCCTCCGTCTGCTGGTTCACTCCCCAAATGGCTGCAACAGCCAGGTCTGGGCCAGACTGAAGCCACAAGCCCAGAACTCCGTTCAGGTCTCCCACATGGGTGCAGGGCCCCAAGGACATGGGCCATCCCCCGTTGCTTTCCCAGGGAGCCGAATGACAAGTGGAGCAGCCAGAACACGAACCACTGCCCATGTAGGATGCTGGCATCTCAGGCAGCAGCTTAAACCACTACGACACAATGCCGTCTCTAGACCAGTTTATTTTACTTTTGAAAATCCTTTACTGGGGGCCAGCATTGTGGCACAGTAGGTTAAACTGCTGCCTGAGATATTAGCATCCCACATGGGCAGTGGCTCATGTTTTGGCTGCTCCATTTGCCATCCAGCTCCCTGCTAATGCACCTGGGAAAGCAACAATGGCCCAAGTGCTTGGGCACCTGTACCCACACAGGAGACCTAGAAGAAGCTCCTGGTTTTGGTCTGGCCCGGCCCTGGCTATTGCAACCATCTGGGTAGTGAGCCAGCAGGTGGAAGACTTCTCTCTCTGTGTCTCCCTCTTTCTCTCTGTAACTCTGCCTTTCAAGTAAGTAAAATAAATATTTAAAAGTAAACGAACAAACTTGTCTTTTCTAAGATTTATTACTGCTGCATTGCTAAGGAAGCAGTAACTTTTTTCATTGGTGTGTCAGGAAACAGATATTTTATAATTTTACTAGAAAGTTTTATTATACTCCAGAACTGGATTATATAAAAAATCAAGGTTACCCTTTCAAAAATTAATGGATCTTGTTCCTGACCCCTTCGGCCTGATAAGGCATTTCATACTATTATAAAGGGATTAAATAAATGCTCTGATTTGTGGTAGCTAGTATAGAGAGTACCAAAAAACCAGAATATATAAGAGTGAAATTGACATCTTATGATCTGATTATAGTTTATAGCCCTTAGTTATATCCCTGTGGAAGAGTAGCCTATTTTCTACTTGTTGAACACTGTATTTAGTGGAGTATTAAGCCTGTGATTATAAAGTAAATTGAAAGTATGTTATCACAAAAAATAAAAGAGGAAGGAGAAGAGGGAGGAGGGAAGTATCCTTATGTTCTCAAAATTGAATCTTAGAAATACATGAAATCTCTTCTTTATATTAATAATAACATTTTTAAAATGAACATTTAAAAAATAAATGCAACACTTCCATAATCATGGAACTGATGACATTTTTCCCTTGTGGTTATAAAAATATGAGCTCTATCAAGAAGCCCCTTATTTTGTCTTTCATTTCTTCATGAGCTGATTCTATTGATGAAAAACTCATATTAAGCACTACTAAACCCAAGAGAGCCCTCTGTAACCACACTGCACGAGTACCACTTTGCATGCCACCTGCTCACGTCTATATTCCATACCAGTGGTGTTTACTGGGCCAGTCGAGCTCTCTGTAATAACTTTAGTCCCCAGAGCTTAGCTTGTCAATGTCAGCATGAATCCTCAGTTCCAGAATTCTAGCATCGTACCTCAAGTGTCACTTGTGCTGTCCTGACTTTGTTATTACAGTGTTTCTTGCTGCCACTACTTTATCATTTTTTATTTATCCGACTCAATTCCAGGTAGTTTTTTCTCAATCTATGGCAGGTTGCTAACCAGCATGTGTACCTTGGGTAGCCATTCATTCATCGATTTTGACATGCACACCTGACATCATCATTAATGCCCAGCACAGATTTCTCAGATTGCGAACTCTGGTGCTTCTATAATCCTTTTTCATACAGTTCTTTGCCACATTGTGTATTTCATGTAAATGTTACTTTTCTCAAGTGTTTCACATATTCTGCAGGGAAACCATATGTCTTATAGAAATGGTGCCCTTTTAGGTCTGTGTCTAACATAGCTGTCAATGACTGCTCAAAATTTCTAGGTCAGCTTGTAAGCTTTTATACTTTTTCTGAAATGTTTTATTTAGAGCTTGTAAACTTCTTCCCATATTATTGCTTAGTAGCTGTACCTCTGTGTGTGTTTGTTTTGACGTTAACTACAACCACCTTGCCATTTTTTTATTGCCCTTTCAATTCATCACATTCAGCTGAGATGCTGCCTCAAGGGAGTGCTATTCCTCTCTTTGTTTATGGAGTTTGGGGACTACCTCTGTCACAGAAATTCCACCTCAGACTTTCTCTGATACTTTGAACATTTACTGAGATCTTAAACCACCCATGAGTTTCAGTTCTTAGAAAACCTACATTGAGAGTGGGCGTTTGGCCTAGTGGTTAAGATATAAGCACATCATTTTAGATTGCCTTGGTTGGAGTCCCAGCTCTGACTCCAATTCCAGCCTCTTGTTGTACAGACCCTGGGAGGCAACGGTGACCACTCAAGTAGTTGGATCCATGCCACACGTGGGAAACCTGGATTGAGTCCCTGACTCATCCTTTGACCGTGCCCAACTGTAGCTATCACTGATTTTTGGAGAGTGAACCAGCAGAGAGCTCTCTGTCTTTTTGTGTCTCATTCTCTGTCTCTAATATTAAAATTAATTAATTTTGCTTAATTCTTAGAAGCAAAAGCTACATTATGAAAAAAAATTCTGATTTTACAAAATTATTGTATGACCTATAGTAAGATAGTATGCGTTGTTCTCTTCAATATGAACAGAGAACCCCAGGAAAGCTATGTTGACAAGTTATTAAGTTGTGGCCTGGTATGTGTGGCTTGAGAGCTATTGGTTTTCCCTGTGAACATAGTTGTCATCATTGTTACATGCTTGTTAACATTTTTGAGAACTTATTACGAGTACTCTCCTACAGTCTTTACATAAAATGTCTCATCATATGCTTGTAGTAATCCTCCAAAGTAGATTTTATTATTATCTCTGTTTTATAGATGAGGACTTAAGAATCAGGGAAAAAGTGACTGAGGGAAATAGAACCAGTAAGTGGTAGAACATGTATCTGAATCTAGGCAATATAACTACAGAGTCCACATTTATTTAACCTTCACGTGGCATTGCCATGTTACAATGATAGTTAATATTTGTGGTACATATATGATGAAACAGATACACAATATTCTTATATACCATGAGAATATTAGTTTATTAAGTCATTTCATCAGCCCTTGAGGACACATGACATCACCATTTTTATTTAGTAGATGAAGAAGCTGAAGCTCAGGGAGGAAAAGTATCTAAAATGGTTCAACTAAAAGTAGCAGAAACAGGATTTTAACTCATGTCCTCAACTGCTATGCTATACTGTACCAAGTTCAGAATGTTGTAGTTAAAAGTGTCGATCAGAACTTGGAATAATGACTACAAGAGCGAGAAAAGAATGGGAGGATAGGGGAATACAGGGAAGTTGAATAATGGGTGCCAAAACAGTCAGATAAAGGTAATAAGTTCTAGTGTTCCACAACATACTAGTGTGACTACAGTGAATAATAAATGTACATGCATAAAAACTGAAAGAGAGGAGCTTATAGGCTCCAAACATAGAAAAGATAAGGAAATGGAAAAGCTGGTTGCTTGGTTTGATCAGTTTACATGAAATATTGCAGTGTATCCCATAAACAGTACAAGTGTTGCATGTTAGTCCTTTTTTTAATATTTATTTATTTATTTGAAAGGCAGAGTTAGAGAGAGGCAGGGAAAGAGAGAGACAGACAGACAGACTTCCATCCGCTGGTTCACTCCCCAAATGGCCGCAACGGCTGGAGCTACAGTGATCCAAAGCCAGGAGCCAGGAGGTTATGCCAGATCTCCCAAGTGGGCGCAGGGGCCCAATGACTTGGACCATCTTTTACTGCCTTCCCAGGCCATAGCAGAGAGTTGGATCGGAAGTGGAGCAGCTGTGACTCAAACCAGAGCACAGTTGGGATGCTGGCACTGCAAGTGGTGGCTTTACCTACTACACCACAGCACTGGCCCCATGCATGTTAGTCTTAAAATTACAAACAGAAAAGTTGATCTATGGGTATGTACAGCTACAAGCAATAATCACACCTTTATTCTTGCTTCTTGAAGAAGGTATTAAATGAAAGATGTTGGACTATATCATAAATATCAATAATTTATGTTCTATTGTTCCTTGGATTAAAAAATGATGGGAATTCCCAAGTAGCGGGCAAGCAATCTTTCTTTATCAAGAGATTTGGTTTACTAAAGAATGCTGTATCATCTTGTCAGAAGTAGCACTAAGGACGGTTGGAACAGAATGTCCTGTGTATCCATAGGAGAAGCGAATATATCAAAGTGTGTATCACCATGGAAACAGGAACCTAGCAACAGAAAAAATGGAGTCGGGATTGCCCTGTTACAGTGCCCCCTTTCACCCAAAACCCAACCAAAACAAAAAACAGCCAGTGAGAAGTTACCATCTATCTATATATTTTTAAGGGAGAGATTGGTGCATTGAAGGAGCAGGATAATTGGAGAATGTAGGAAAGATGATTTGTGCATATGAGCTGCTGCCTAAGGGTGAAGGCCGGGTTGGATTCCCATAGAAGGGGACATGAAGACTGAGTAGTAGGGCAATACGTGGCTTTACTTGTGAGAAGGCCACTGAGACCACAGGGAATACTCACTGACAGATGTTATCTACCTCAGAACTTTGATCATAGCTAAGCTTAATTTCAGGCATGATTTCCTTCTGCTTCTGAGAATCTTCAAATTATTTAAAAGAAATTAAGAAACTTGCATTTTAATGCTATAGTTTGAATTGGAAAATTTCTGCTTCTTAACATACTGGTGTTAGCAGGAATTTAGAATCAGCTGCCAAGCTCCTCTTGGAATCTTCTCCCACTGGCACAGACCTAGCAATGCTAACTTTGAAAAATGGCATTTGGCTGGCAGTCCCTGACACAGCCAGTCTTGAATTTCCTCTAAAGTACCTATGAAGACATAGAAAAATGATGAGAACTCCCAACAATGTTGATAATTTGCACTGGCATTCAAATTATTGCCAGAACCAGAAAGAAATTTCCACTGCAAAAAGTCAGGAAGAAATGGATGGAAAAGTGCAATTAGTGAATCAGTCATAATATACTGCTAAAAATTTGGTAAACCAACACACTGAGAATAGATAGAAAACTTAGCTTTGCTCTAATACAGTCTAACTCCTGGTTCTAAAACAAAAATTCTAGACTCATCAAAATATAGGATGGTATAAAAGGTACATATTCAGATGGCTAAAAGAAAGGACCTCAACCACTAAAATATTGTCATCTTCCTATACAAGCATACATCAAAAAGTGAAAAGTGAAAATAAAAGATAATTTTATTTTGTGGCAAAATAATTAAATTACATATTTTCATAAAATACATTTTCCATGAGCTTTTAAAAATTGTATATTTTGTTGAATAAAATTATATTTTAAATGTTTGATTAACATCAACTGTTTGAAGTCCTCTCATATGCACACAGTTCACTTTTTTAAACATTAATGAACTTTGAGTTCCCTTTTATATAAACTGTAAAAAAAATTTGTTTTCATACACTTGAAAGGCAGAGTTGAGAGAGAGAGAGAACGAGATACCGATCTATTGGCTCATTGACCTAATTGGCCACAACAGCCAGAACTGGGCCAGGCTGAAGGGCAGGAGCAACAAACTCCATTCAGGTCTCCCATATAGGTTATAGGGGTCCAAGCACTTGGGCCATCTGCTGCTGCTTTCCCAGGCACATTAGCAGGGAGCTGGATTGGAAGTGCCAGGTAGCTAGGACTCAAACCAGATACGGAGTGTGAGCATCCCAAGCAGTGGCTTAAACTGCTGAACCACAAAGCCTTTCTGCTGTGAACTTTTTGAAGTACCCTCCAATGTACTTGGGAACTGAACCTCCCAGAAAACGATGAAGGAATAAAATAAATGTAGTGGTGTTGAGACTTCTAATATGAAGTACTCGCGAACCATATCTTCAAGGCTCAGTCCTCACAAACACATAGCTATAAGTAAGAGCAGAGAAAAACAGAACCAGTAGGAATATTTTCTAGGAATTTGTGTGTGATCATGTGTGTGTGTAATATGTTCTAAGGATTCCGATTGTCAACAAAGCAGGCACTTGATTCAGGAGAGGGTATTTTTTTAGTCTAAAGGAAATACATTAGAAGAAATTAAGTTAGACCCTGAGAACAGATGGCTGATAATAGGAACTATATACATCAACCTATTGTACAACTATATCTCTGATAAAGAAATTTACCTAACACTGAATTTGAACATAGCCTGTGACAGTTGGTCTCTCCTAATTATTGTCAACCACAGAATCAAGATTGATTGTAAGTCCTTTGGAAATAAGCAAGGACAGAAAGAAAAACAATGTGTAGAATACATGGAAAATTTTGCAAATAGGTTAAGGCAAAATTCTGTAGACCTGGAGAAATAATGCATTCATGAAAATGAGTTTTTAAAGCAATTAAAAATAATAGAAAAAATCTTAGTTAAAATACAAGATGGCCTAGCTTTCATAAAGCAGCAGCAGCGGAGTGTAAAATGCTGGGTGCTCATAACCTGTTGTGAGGTCATGGGCTACTTTGAAAAAAATTTTTTAAAGATTGATTTATTTATTTGAAAGGCAGAGTTAAACAGAGAGAAGGAGAGGCAGAGAGAGAGGTCTTCCATCCACTGGTTCAATCCCCAATTGGCTGCAATGGCCAGAGCTGCACTGATCTGAAGCCAGGAGTCAAGAGCTTCTTCTGGGTCTCCCACACAGGTGCAGGGGCCCGAGGCCTTGGGCCATCTTCTTCCGCTTTCCCAGGCCTTAGCAGAGAGATGGATCAGAAGTGGAGGAGCCGGGACTCGAACTGGCGTCCATATGGAATGCCAGCACTGCCCGCAGCGGCTTTATCCACCAGGCCACAGTGCCACTCCCACTTTGAGAATTTAATAGAAATTATGTACCCTTTCCCCTTATAGGGCAAACTTATAAGTGTACTAATTTTTTTGCTTTCAGTTTGTAGAGTTTCATTTATCTTCTGAAACCTGTCTGTGAACTTCAGTTTAAAAACCTTTGCCATAATTGAAGACCAAATGAAAATGACAACAGACTCAAATTATTAAAAATTGGAAATAATCAAGATAAGGAAAAAATACAGAAAATTAAAACTCAGCCACAGGTTTATATTATCAGTGGAAGCTGTAACCAGCAGAATTGACAGTGCTGAAACTCAAATCAGAGATCAAGTCAGAAGGCCATGAAAAAGACAAAAGTGACACTAATGAGGGAGAGATTGATGAACCTGAAGAAAGTATATTCAGTCCAATAATTTTAAGTATTCCTCAGCAAGAAATTAAAACAACTAAAACAATAAATATATATATTTTATATAAAAATAACTTTCTTGAACTATAAAATGACTTGAGTAGGCAAAATTAGTGAAGAGAGAGAAGCACATTTTCTAAAGTTATTTCAAAATCCCAGTTGCTACTGCAAATGATATCTTTGTACATAGAAATATTGATAGCCAACAGGGATTATAAACATAATAAGAAATAAAAGCAGAAAATATATAGTGCTTAGAATATTGTCCTGTTGAGTTGGACTGATTTATAACTCTCTGAATCTGTTTTCATATTTCTGAAACAGGGCTATTCACAGCTAATTCCAAGGCTCTTGAGAAAATTAAATATCTAATTTATATAAAATGCTTATTACAAGGTCTGGTGCTTGTGAGGCACTGTCATCAACATTATCATCACCACCACCACCACCACCACCACTATGGTTTGAACACAATTTGGCTTCCCAACTCATACAGATGATTAAACTTCAAAATCTTATTTTAGTGAATTAATGTTAATGATTAAGGGTAGATTCTTGATCCAATTACAGTGTTTGCAGGTGGGCCTAATGGAAAGTCTTTAGGTCACTGTGGGCTTGCCCATGGAAGGGAGTTTTTGCAGGAGTATTGGTTACTATAATAAGCCAAGTTTAGCCCAGCTATTCTGTCTCTGCTTCCTGGCTCACCATGTAACGATCTCTCCACGTGCATTCTACCATCCTCATCAGATGCCAGAATCATGAGTCTGCTTGATCTTGGACCATGAACCTTTAAAATGATGCTGAAATAAACCTTCCTTCCTGAGAAGCTTCTCTCAGGTATTCATTAAAGTAGTGAAAAGCTGACTAATATGATGATATGATTCTAAATGATTTTTAGTTTCCTTATTTCCATACATTCTAATAAGAAAAATGCTATTGTAAATATAACTAAATACAAATTGATCCTTTGTATGGCATGCCAGGCAAGCATAAAGAAAGACATTACAAGGCCATAAAGTTTAGCAATGTAATTTAAAAAATTTTTTTAAATGATAGCAATTATGTGTTAGTGTTTTTGAAAAAACATTTTATTTTAAAAGGCTGTTTTATTTGAAATATGTATGAGCAACTTAAGCTGATTGTAGAGAATTTGGGCCCTGCTGAATGTTACAAGACTATATTTCACTGTCCCTTATACTGATACTGAGAAAAAAAACCCTCTAGATATGTGTGTGTTCACATTTTCCATCTATATGTATGGCACTGTTAAGATTTTATCAAACATAGTGTACCATGTATTGATTTTTGTGACCTAATATTTTGTTGAGACAATTTATTCATGCCGTTCAAATCTCTATTAATATAATTTTTATAGTTACTAAGTGATTCAGCCATTCAGTGATTGTGGTATACCTAATTGTTCATGATATTTTTGCTGTTTTTGATGTTCCAGCAAACATACTTGTGTATAACTAAATCTATACTTTAAATTATTTTCTTAAGACTGGTTCATAAAAGTAGAGATACAGAGCAAAGAAGATGTATATTTTTTAAACTCTTGTTGTGTCTTGCTGCTTTCCAGAAAGATTGTAGATGTCTTCCTTCTCCAACCAATCCCTTAGTTCTCCAATCTCAGTATTCCCTCAGTCACACTATTTCATATTTAATTCTGCGTCAATTTGGTAAGCAAACCATTGATTTTAGTTTTATTTTTAATTACACATTTTGTATGTACTACTTGTATATTTTATGAGGTACTATAGAATATTTCAAAACACATACAGTGTAAACTGATCCAATCAGCTAATTATCATTTCTAGTTCCTTTTATGTGTGTTTGTAGCCTATGAGTTCCTCTTATCTAGTTCTTCAAAAAAAGAAAAAAAACCATGTATAATAGCATGTTGTGAACTGTAATACCCCACTGTGCTATGGAGCGCTAGAATTATTCCTTCTTTATTTCAGTACCAGTTATCTAACCTCTCTATTTTCCCTCCTTTCTTTCTAAGCCTCTAGTAATGACTATTATAACTTGAGATTGACTAATTTTAATTTCCATATATGAGAATTTTGTTTAGATTATTTCACTGACCATGACCTGAAGTTGCATTCCTTTTGCTGCAAGTATCAAGATTTCATTATTTTTATTGAATAATATCCTATTATATATACATACCACATTTTCTCCATCCCTTTGTCCATTGATGGACACCTAGGTTAATTCCATTAACTGGTTATTGTAAATAGTGCTGTGGTAAACACAAGAATATAGTTCTCTATTTCATTACTGATTTCATTTCCTTCAGATATATACACAGAATCAGGAAAGCCAGATTATATAGTGAATTGATTTTAAGTTTTTTGAGGAGCCTTGATACTGTTTTCCATAACAGCTATTCTAATTTACATTCCTACTAACATTGTATAAGGGTTTCTTTTTCTGTACATCTTTGCCAGCATTTGTTATCTTTTGTCATTTTGTTGATGTCATTCCAACTGTAGTGTGATAAAATCTTATTATGGTAATTTTCACTTTCCTGAAGGCGAATGATATTGAGCATTTTCCATTGAGCATGTTTTTTCACCATTCTTTTTTCCTTGAAAAAAATTATCCATTCAAATCCTTTGTCCATTACATAAGTGGATGGTTTCTATTTTTGTTGCTGAGTTTTTTTTTAGTTCCTTGCATATGCTGGATATTAATCATTTGTCAGATTAAAATTTTACATATGTTTTATCCTAGTCTGTAGGTTATCCCTTCACTCTCTGGGTAGTTTGGGTAGTTTCCATTACTGTGCATAAGTTTCATACTTTGGTATAATCTCTTGACTAGTTTTTTGTTGTTCCTTATGCTTTTGGGGCTTCAGGAGTGGGGAATGTCTGACCCATGGGCTGTATAAGGCCCACTAAATCATCTGATCTGGCCCTGCCAAAGTGATCACAGGTGGAACTAGAAATTCAATAAATCTATAGCAGGCTAATTTTTAAGTTGACAATTTTTATGGCCCACAAATAATGTTATAAATACCCAAATAGTCCTGGGCAGAAAAAAGGTTTCCTACCCCCAGTGTCTTCCAATGTTTCCCCCATGTTTTCTTCTAGAAATTTTGTAGTTTCAGATCATAGATTTAGGACTTTCATTCATTTTTAGTTTGTTTTTGTATAAGATTATAGAGAAGGGGTCAAGTTTCAGTCTTTTGCATGTCAATACCTAGTTTTCCCAGCACTGTTTATTGAAATCCTTTCACCAGTGTAAGCTTTCAGTGACTGCTAAAAAATCATTTGGCTAAAGATGTTTAGATTCATTTCTGGGATCTCTATTTTGTTGTATTGACCTATGTATCTATTTTTATGCCAATACCATGCTGATTTGATTACCTGTTTTGATTACCTCTGTAATATGTCTTAAAATCAGGTTTGGTAATACCTCCAGCTTTATTCTTTTGGTTCAAGATTCAGTATCTTTCCTGCTTCCTTACGAATTTTAGGGTTGTTGACTTTAGTTCTGTGACAAATGTTACTGATATTTTAATGGGGATTGTGTTGAATCTGTAAATTGCTAAACGTTTTAGTGTTATTAATTATTTAGTGATATTAATATTCTTGAAGTCAATGAACAAGAGAACGTATTCTGTTTTATGTGTGTCTTCAATTTTTCTGTGATTTTGTAGAGGTCTTCCACAACTGTGTTTAAAATGTGTTCCAAGGTATTTTATTATTTTTGAAAGTACTGTGAATGGTATCCCTCTTGTAATTTCTTTCTCTGAGAATTTTTATTGGTGTGTAAAAATGATATTAGTGGTAGATATCATAATGCAATGATTTAAGGTACCAGTTGGTGTGCCTGATTGAGTCCTGGCTACTTTGTTTCTGATTTAACTTCCTGATAGTATTCCTGGAAGGCAGCAGGTGATGGCTCAGGTACTTGAGTCCCTGCCACACTCATGGGATGCCTGGATGAAGTTACTGTATCCTCGATGCTTTAGGCATTTGAGGAGTGAACCAGTGGATGGAAGATTAATGTGTCTGTCTCTCTCCGTGTGTTTGTGTGTGTGTATGTGTGTGTGTTGCTCTTTCAAATAATCTTTTTTTAACGTGCTACAGCTTTTTTTGGTATATGTTCATTTTGTATCTTGTATGTTTTGTGAATCCATGTTTAAGTCCGTCCTAATGGTCTCTCAGTGAAGTCTTTAGGTTTGTCTATATAAAAATCATGTCATCTACAAACGGAAAAAACATTTGACTTTCCCCTTTCCTATTTCCTAACGGCTCTGTGTAAAACGTCCTATCCTATATTAAATAAGAATGTTTATTAGTTACAGATATTAGAGGAAATGTTTTCAGCTTTTCCTCATTCAACAGAATGTTGGCTGTGGATTTGCCATATAAATGTTGAAGTATGTTGTCTCTATACATAATTTGTTCAAGGTACCATTGAATTGTATCATTAATTGGTATTAAATTTTATAGAGGGGCTGGCACTGTGGTTTAGTGGCTAAAGCCGCTGCCTGCAGTGCTGGCATCCCATATGGGTGCTGGTTCAAGTCCCAGATGTTCCACTTCCAATCTAGCTCTCTGATAAGGCATGGGAAAGCAGTAGAAGATGGCCCAAGTCCTTGGGCCCCTGCACTTGTGTGGGAGACCCGGAAGAAGCTCTTGGCTCCTGTCTTCAGATCGGTGCAGCTCCAGCCTTTGCGGCCAATTGGGGAGTGAACCAGTGGATGGAAGACCTCTCTCTCTCTCTCTCTGTGTCTACCTCTCTCTGTGTAACTCTTACTTTGAAATAAATAAATAAATCTTTAAAAAAATTTATAGAATACATTTTCTACATCCATTGAAATTATCATAAAACTTATCTTTCATTATGTTTATGTATTATGTTTATTGATTTGCATATGTTCAACTATGCCTGTATCCCTGAGAAAATTTCACTTATGGCGAATGATCTTTTTGATGTGCTGCTTAATTTAATTTGTTATTGTTTTTTAATATTTATTAATTTATTTGAAAGTCAAACTTGCAGAGAGAGACAGAGAGGTCTTCCATCTGCTGGTTCCCTCCCAAAATGGGCTCAATGGTTGGAGCTGAGCCAATCCAAAGCCAGGAGCCAGGGGCTTCTTCCTGGTTTCCCATGTAAGTGCAGGGGCCCAAAGACTTGGGCCATCTTCTACTGCTTTCCCAAGCCATAGCAGGAGCTGGATCAGAAGTAGAGCAGCTGGGTCTTGAACCAGTGCTCATATGGGATGCCGGCACTGCAGGTAGCAGCTTTACCCGCTACACCACAGCGCCAGCCCCAGTGGGTTTCTTTAGTTTTTCATCAGTGTCCATCAGGGATATTAATCTATAGTTTGCTTTTTTGTGTCCTTGTCTCATTTTGGTATCAAGGTAATAATGCCTCATAGAACGAATTTTTGAATCTCCCTCTTTTAGAACCCTTTGGAATAATTTGAAAAGAATTGACATTTGTTCTTCCTTAAAATTTGGTAGCATTCAGCTAGGAAACCATCTGTTTCTGGGATTTTCTTTGTTGTGTGCTATTCATTAATGATTCAGTCTCATACTCATTATTATCTTTTCATGTTTTCTGATTTTATGGTTCAATTTTGTTAGGTTTATATTTGTATAGAAATTGATCTATATCTTGTAGGTTTTCCAATTTTTTGCATATATTTTTTATAATAGTCCCTAATGTTCTTTTGTATTTCTGATATATGTTGTAATAGCTCCTTTTTCTTCTCAAATTTTAGTCTTCTCCCTATTTTCTTATTTAGCTAAAGATTTATCCATTTTATTTACTTTTTCCAAAAAGACACTATTAATGTTTTTATATTTTTTACTTACTATTTCATTTCTTCTCTGATCTTTGTTATATCTTTCCTCCTACTAATTTTGAGTTTGGTTTGTTGTTGTTTTTCTGGATCCTTGAGGTATATCGTTAGGTTATTTGTTATCTTTGTGTTTTTTGATGGAAGTGATAGTTGCTGCAACTTCACTCTTTGTAGTGTTTGGGCTAAATCTTGGCTTGTTGTTTTCATTTCAATTTGTTTCAAGGGATGTTTTTAAAAGATTTATTTGAAAGAGTTAGGGAGAGGCGCGGCAGGTAGGGAGGAAAGGAGATATCTTCTGTCCACTGGTTCACTACCAATATGGTTACAACCGCCAGGCTGGGCCATATTCCCCCTTCCCCTTCCCCTTCCCCATTCCCCTTCCCCCTTCCCCAGGGATTTTTTTTGGGGGGTCTCCCACATGGGTGCAGGGGCCCAAGCACTTGGACCATCCTCTACTTATTCCCCATGCATGTTTGCAGGGAGCTGGATCAGAAGTGGAGCAGCCAGTACTTGAACCAGCACCCATAAGGGATTCTGGCTTTGCAAGCAGCGGCTTAACCTGCTATGCCACAATTCCAGCGCCTGTTGCAAGGAATTTTTAAAGTTCTCTTTTGATTTCTTCATTGACTTATTCATTCAGAAGCATATTGTTAAGTCCCCATGTATTTATATTAATTCCTAAAATTTAATTTGTTCAATTCTAACTTTTTCCATGTAGTCAGAAAAGATATGATATTTTCAGTTGTTTGAATTTATTAAGACTGATTTTCGTGACCTAATATGTGGTCTTTCCTAGAGAATATTCCATGTGCTGATGAAAATGTATTCTTTTTGTTTGTTTGTTTGTTATATAGTTATTTTTATTTAATAAATGTGAATTTACAAAGTGCAGCTTTTGTATTGTTGTAGCTCCCCCCACACCTCCCTCCCTCCCGTGGCCCTCCCCTCTCCCACTCCCTCTCCCATCCCGCCCTTCATCGAGTTTCATTTTCAATTACCTTCATATACTGAAGATCAACTTAGTATATACTAAGCAAGGATTTCAACAGGCTGCACTCATACAACAGCACAAGGGATAGGGTATTGTTCGACTAGTAGTGTTATTTTTAAGTTTCATAGTAGAATACATTAAGGACAGAGACCCTATGTGGGGAGCATGTACCCAGTGACTCCCGTTGTTGATTTAACAATTGGCGCTCTTATTTATGACGTCAGCAATCACCCAAGACTCTTGCCTTGAGCTGTCTAGGCTATGGAAGCCCCTTGAGTTCACCGACTCTAAACTTGTTTAGCCAAGGCCATATCACAGTGGAGGTTCCTTCCTCCCTTCAGAGAAAGGCGTCTCTCTCCTTGATGGCCTGTTCATCAGGATCTTTCATTTAGATTGTTTTTTGCCACCGTGTCATGGCTTTCCATGCCTGTGAGACTCTCATGGACCTTTTAGCCAGATCCGAATGTCCCAAGGGTTGATTCTGAGGCAGGAGTGCTGCCATTCTATGAGTCTGTTGTGTGTCCTGTTTCCCCCGCAGGATCATTCTCTCCCTTTTAATTCTATCCTTCATTATTTGCTTACACTGGTCTTATTTGTGAAATCTCTTCAACACATACCCTATCTTTTTGATCGGTTGTGTATTTATACTTATCACTTTACCAAGTGCGCTGGCATTGGTACCTGCCTCCTTGGTAAGAATGAGTTGAAATCCCCTGGCACATTTCTAGTTCCACCATTGGAGTTGAGTCCGAGTGAGCATGTGCCAACCTATAAATCTTCTCCCTCTCTTATTCCCACTCCTATGTTTAACAGAGATCACTTTTGTGTTAATTTTAAACGCCTAAGTGTCGCTCCCCCTCTTCGTGGAGGAACGACACAGAACCCTGCGCTGTTCTTTCGTCTGCTTGGCCCTCCCCGGGTTTGCTGCTGGTTCTTCCCGGGTTGGCTACTATCCCTTCCACCTCCGTGGAAGGGCAGTTCCCCCTGGCCACATTCCCCACTTCCGCAGGGGAGCGGCACACCGCAGGCCGGCTTTCTTGGGGGCTGCACAGGTGTTCCTTCAGCTAGATGTTCCCCTTAGATGTTCCCTTTAGATGTTCCTGGTGCATGCCGTCTCTCTCCTCCTTTATAGTCCTCCTCCGCCAATCCTAACTCGGCTGCCCACACGCCGAGTACGCTGCTCTCCAATCAGGAGCAAGTCCTTCAGTTTATTGGTTGAACTGGAGGCAGCTGTGCGGAAGCTGTTTACTTCTCTCCCAGCGCCATATTGTGGGAGAGCAGATGCATAGAATAAGTCTTAATTCCAGTAACTCAGTCTAGTCCGGATTGCTCCCCACAGATCCCCCTTTCTTTTTATTTTTTGGCGTTGATACGCGCCTGTCTTCGGTGTCCCGCGGCACACACTCTGCTCTACTTGCTAGAGTTGCCACAGGCTCTTACAAGTCCTATCAATCAGGCAAACCGAATCCGGGTCCTCTCTTCGCCATGTTGTGAGGAGGTTTTTAGGCGCTGATGCGTGCCTGTGTTCGGTGCCCTGCAGCGCATGCTCTGCTCTGCCCACAGGGGCTTACAAGCCCTAACAATCAGGCAAACCGAATCCAAGCCTTCTCATTGCCATATTGTGGGGGAGACTTATTAGTGTTGGTTCGTGCCTATCTTCGGTGACCTGCAGCTCGTAAGTTGCTAGTGGCCCGCAGGTGCTCATCGCCTCACTTAATCAGGCAGACCGAATCCAAGCTCTCACATTGCAGTGTTGTAGGGAGGCCTTTCTATTTCTCTATTTCTCTATCTCCGGGCATTCCTATTTCTCCCATTTTACTTCTATCTTCCAGCATTCCTATTTCTCTCACTTTACTTCTAAAACTTCTGTTTCTCTTATCCCCGCAGCTTCGCGGCGCCTCGCCCTGCCAGCAGGTTCCGCCCCGAGGCTATTTCTCCGTGGCTTTCCGGCTGAGCCGCTTCAGCCCGAGGTCTCTCTCATCTGTGCGGCTTGGCCTTGCGCACACACTCCGCAGTCTCGCACTTAACCCTTTCGCGTCTGAACCACGGCCTCGCGCCAGCCCCGCGTTCCCTATGTACTTGAGCCCCGCACGCTCTGTCTGCGCGCGGCAGCCTCCACGAGTCACACAGCGTAGCTTACGTGTCCGCCACTAGCATTCAATCTAAGTTCCCCGGGCTAGCCTGGCGAATTCAACCCAGCTTACGTCTCCGCCCCACGGTTTGGCTTCCCGTCCTTTGCTCCCCGGGCTAATCAGACGGATCCCAATCTGGCTTACGTTTCAGCTTCTGGTTTCAACTTTTCGCCCCCTATTCCCGGGCTAACTTGAGAATCCCAAAGTGGCTTTCGTATCCGCCTCGGCCTGCCCCCCGCGGCTTCAATTTCCCTAACATTTTTCTCTACCCGGTATGTTTCCCCAAGCTTTCCTCCAACAATACTCCTCCCTCATTTCTCCTGGCCTCTCCCCACAGTCCGCATCCGAGTCTGTTTGTTCTAGCTTTCACTTTCGCTTTCGACCTTAGAGATTTCTCCCAGCTTCCCCCCGTAGTCCGTATCTGAGTCTATGCCTAGGCTTTCAACAGCTTCCTCCGGCACCTCTTTCGTCCGGCTTTTCCCTAGGCTGTTTGCTAGTCTCTCTCTCCGGTATTTTCCCAGTTCTTCCCGTTTCTTCCCTCCTAAGTTTCCTATCCGTCCTAGGTTTCCTATCCGAGCTAGGTTTCCTATCCGAGTCACGGCACCATTATGTCGCTCCCCCTCTTCATGGGGGAACGACACTGAACCCTGCCTAGGCTTCATATCCGAGTCACGGCACCATTATGTCGCTCCCCCTCTTCGTGGAGGAACGACACAGAACCCTGCGCTGTTCTTTCGTCTGCTCGGCCCTCCCCGGGTTTGCTGCTGGTTCTTCCCGGGTTGGCTACTATCCCTTCCACCTCCGTGGAAGGGCAGTTCCCCCTGGCCACATTCCCCACTTCCGCAGGGGAGCGGCACACTGCAGGCCGGCTTTCTTGGGGGCTGCACAGGTGTTCCTTCAGCTAGATGTTCCCCTTAGATGTTCCCCATAGATGTTCCCGGTGCATGCCGTCTCTCTCCTCCTTTATAGTCCTCCTCCGCCAATCCCAACTCGGCTGCCCACACGCCGAGTACGCTGCTCTCCTCCAATCAGGAGCAAGTCCTACAGTTTATTAGCTGAACTGGAGGCAGCTGTGCGGAAGCTGTTTACTTCTCTCCCAGTGCCATATTGTGGGAGAGCAGATGCATAGAATAAGTCTTAATTCCAGTAACTCAGTCCAGTCCGGGCTGCTCCCCACACCTAAGAATGATTGTGATTTTTGTGACATAATATGTGGTCTTTCCTAGAGAATATTCCATGTGCTGATGAAAATGTATTCTAAAACTATTGATTGAAATGTTCAGTTTGTGTCTGTTTAGGTCCATTTGTTCTTCAGTGAAGTTTAACTCTGAAGGTTCTTTGTTGATTTTTTGTCTGAATGATCTGTCCATCGATGAAAGTGGAGTGTTGAAGTCCTCCAGCATTATTTTACTGGAGCCTATCTCTCCCTTTAGACCTAATAATAATAATAATAATAGTCAAATTGGGTGCTCCAGCAGTAAGTGCATATGTTCTATGCAAGTATAATCATCGTATCTCTCTAATTAAATTAGTCAGTTGGTCAGTATGTAGTGGCTTTCTTTCTCTTTTTAAAAAACTTTTTGTCTGAAAGGCTGTTTTGTCTGTGAGTGTAGCTATTTATGTTGGCTTTTGATTTCTGTTTGAGCAGGATATCTTATTTCATCCATTCTTTTTCAATCTCTGTGTGTCTTTTCTGGTCAAGTGATTTTCTTGTGGGGGACATATTATTGAGTCTTTTGTTGTTATTGTCTCTCTCAATCCATTTGGCCAATCTGTATCTGTTAATTGGGGATTTTAGTCCATTTACATTTAAGGTTATTATTTGATGAGTAAAGACTTAATTCTGTCATTTTGTTGATTTTCTGTTGTTTATATCCTTTGTTCTTTTCATTATTGCTCATCATTTAGTTGTTTCAACATCCATTACTTGTGAGTCACCTTGAACTTTTATTTTAAATGTTTATTGGTTAATTGTAGAAATTTCTCTATGAATTAGCTATGTGTTACCTTTGCCGTTTTGTTACTGTCATTTTTTGGTAATCTTCCAAAATGCTATATAATCTGAAGGTATTTGCATATTAAAACCAAAAGAAAAGAAAACTTTGTTGTAAAGTATGCAAAGGTTTACAGTATTTTGTTCAGTGAGACCAGGAACCATAATTTTTATGACAGCAGGAAAATGGAAATAAAGCTTTGTAGAATGATATATAAATGTTCCTCTTGAGAGAATTTGCGACTTCTAGCCAAAGCTTCCCTTCAACCATGTGAAAATTAACATATCATCTGCTTTTATCCATAAATATACACTTTAACAGTCATTTTCACTTTTGCAGAGTGTGCCATACTTGCAAAGCCAAAATGTTTTTTTCATTTGTTCTGTTCTCCTTTCTTAGTAGGCCCAGAATGGACTGGATATTTTCCAAGGCTGAAATTAAACATCTCACAGGATCTCAGTTCTTGGAAATTTTGTGAATGTGTGTGTAACTATTTTGACAGGGCAAGGATGTAGTCTAGTAAGAGCATAAAACTCTCAATTAGGGTGTCCCTGGCTCTCTTTTCTCAAGATTTTTCAACATCTCCATGAATATATTCAGAACTTAAACCTCTGGCATTGCTTTTACTGGGGCAACATGTTGTATTCTTCCACAGTTGGATTCCCTCAACTGCTATGGTTCCTGCAAACATAGCCCACAAAAATCCCATTGAAAGCATATTCTATACTGAGCTTAGCTGACAGTATGTTGCACATTCCCTGACATGCTTTTCTTTTCCCTCCCTTTTCACAAGCACCATTTTTGTCCTCTTCCCCAACCTTTCACCACTTACCATACTTTACTTTAGCTTCATTCCTTTTCAAGTTGATTTCCCTTTTCCTATTCTGAAAGTTAAAGCCAAAGCCCAGCCAGAGTGTCCATCCAGGAGTATTTTGTGTTATGAGCCATTCATTTTTTAATTGACACTTTATAAAAGAGATACAGTAGACTGTATCAGAGAGTATATATCATATACTATATAATATACAGTAGGATAATTGCTTTTTTATAAAACAAGCATAATAACATACTGGGTCAAGTCTAAAATGTATATTGCCCTGTGGGTAATGACTAAAAATGAGAAATTTTGATATAAAACACACTGTATGATATAAGACATATATTTAGAAATAGTTTAAGGGTCCTGTTAACTGGACATCTGCCCTAGGTGCCAATATTAATATGAGAAAAACCCTTTTACAGGTACTACAATACAACTGGGAATATAAGCAAATGGGGAAAATTATATTGACTGCACTGTTCTATAGTAGAGTAGTGCATGATATAAGGTAGATTGAGTTTGTAAAGTAGTGTTGTATTGCCTAGAGCTGCAGGCTGAGAGTTTGGGTTCTTCCTCTTTGGATCTTTCTTTTCTTTGTTTTCTTCCTCCATCTCCACACATTGCTAAGTCTGTCCTATCAATAGATGTTAAGTAAATAGTTAAAGAAATTTTGTTTGAATGGGCACCAAATTATTTGTTTGCTAAGTTTGCTCATATGTCTTGTTTGAGTATGTGTAGACTTTAAATTGAGAAGAAAAAATGCTATTGCAAGAAATATACTAGGGGTGATAGTAACAACTACTGTAACAAGTAAGCCACCATATTTCAGTACTTAGCACAATAAGAGATTATTTCTTATTCATGTAATGATCCAATGCAGTTATAAACAATAAGAAAGTTGCTTTCCTCTAAAATGTTATTTGAGAACTTATATTTCTTCCATGTTTGAATCTCCCTGAGGCTTTCAGATTCTTCTCCATACAACTTCTAGATAGGAAAGGAGAAAATGGGGAAGACACACTCACTTCCTAAAATCTTCCATCTGGATGTGAGACTCAGTGTTTCTGTTCACATTCCATCGATAACAAGTGATTTTGTGGCTGCAGTTGGATCCAGGGAGAGACCAGGAAATTACTTGAGTACAAAACTGCCTCCCAGCAATACCATTTTGCCTCATGGGGGTGGGAGCAAATTGTTGGTGAACAGTTGGCTGTTTCAGTCACAGTAAGTTATAGTTATGTTACTATAAGTTATAGTAATTGTTTCCAGAAGTTCTCAATTTTATTTGGGGAATACATTGCTCCTCTCCTTACCATCTCAGTGTTCTTCTGCAGTGTGCTAGGGTTGTGCTGATTATTGGTGTATCTATACGTTTTTGCACAACAATATACGTATTACTGATGTAGTGATTTGGGCATTGAAGATGTGAAGCATTTAACTGCATATTACTTTTAGTTTAAAATGAATGTAGTTGGCAAGCATGAAGTGTATAAGATAATAAATCCTAAGTCGTAAGCAGCCACCTCATTTATTCAGCTGCTGATTTCCATTTGGGTGACCAGACAGAACACTTTGTATTATATGACTTGTGATATCTGGATGCAGTGGAATGGATTTAAGTTTTGATTAAACAGAAAGCTTGAAAAGGTTTAAATGGTAAGCCAGTAATATTGAAAACATTACAAGCTGGTTTAGATAAACAGTCATCTGAATGAATTTGATATAAGCATATTTATTTTGACCAGAAAGCACTTATTTAGAAATAGCTGTTTTGATATGATTTTATTTGAGCTTCTGAATTTCAAAACTTTATAATTATGAATAAGAGTTGTTGGCCAATGCGTTATTGCTTTATTATAATTCTTGCCCAATTTCAGTATGGTGCTATTATTTGATTATAGCTTTACTTTTTTTCTCTTATAATTCAGAACAAAATATGAAATTTGGAACACTCCAATAGCAATTGGAGTTTTCTTCCAGATACCTTTCAAAAATGTGACTGTGGAAAATTGTGTTGCCTATATCTGAAATGTAAAGTGCTAATATCTTCAAAGTAATAATTGTAGGAGATTTTTTGAATTACTACTGATAAAATGGCTTTGCTTCGTTGAAATTATTCTAACACTAAATTTATACAATAAATTACTCTGTTTTCTTTCCCTTTTGTTCCCTGCTCTAGTTTAGTGAGTGGGTTAATTAAGTGCTAATATTCAATTTGTTAGAGTATACAAAAAAAGAAAAGAATAACAGCAACACTATTGTTTAAATGGCAAGGTAGAAGGCTGGCTCTGATGTTTAATAGGAGGCCTGGAGCTGTTCGTTTCTTTCTGTAATCTGACAGTCTGAAAGCTTGCTTGTTTAACAAATGACTTTAAAAATGGAGGAAATTGTGATATGAGAAAATAGACATTATAAACTTAACAGTTTATGTTCCATGTTTATAACATGTATTCCATTGAAATATTAGTACTACAAATCACTTATAAATGAAAGGTACTAGAAGCAAGGAAATTAGGAAAACGCTGAACCTTCTTTCAGAGCTAATCACAATGCACTTTAACAGATTTGAGAAATCCTTTAGTTAGGGAGCCTATTTGACTTTTTAAGTATAGACATCTCAGTTTATTTTCCACAACTATTTTTATTTAGCAAGTGTTAACTCTAATTCCTGGATCTCTGCCCAACCCCCGTTTTTTAAAAGAAGAAAGGAATAATGGGTTAGTGCTGTGGCACAGTGTGTTAAGCTGCCACATGCAGCACTGGCATCCCATATGGGTGCTGATTTATTTAGCAGCAGATCACCTTCCCATCTACCTCCCTGTTAATGCACCTGGGAAAAAAGTAGAGGATAGTCCAAGTGTTTGGGCCCCTGCCACCCATGTAAGAGACCAGATGAAGCTCCTGGCTTTGGCCTAGTTCAGCCCTGGCCATTGTGGTCATTTGGGGGAGTGAAACATTGTACAAATATCTCTGTATATAACTTTGCCTTTCAAATAAATAAATAAATCATAAAAAGAAAGGAATAGGGGCTGGCACTGTGGCGTAGCAGATAAAGCCACCGCCTGCAGTGCTGGCATCCCATTTGGGTGCCAGTTTGGGTCCTAGCTGCTCCACTTCTGATCCAGCTCTCTGCTATGTCCTGAAAAAGCAGTAGAATATGGCCCAAGTCCTTGGGCCCCTGCACCCACATGGGAGACCCACAAGAAGCTCCTGGCTCCTGATCGGCCCAGCTCCGGCCATTGCAGCCATCTGGGGAGTGAACCAGTGGATGGAGGATCTCTCTCTGTCTCTCTGCAACTCTGCCTTTCAAAATAAAAAAAAGGAGTAAAATGATGCTTATAATTTGTAAAGGAGAGAGATAATTTCATTGTTAAAACCAAAGTTGATGTATTTACAAGAAGTTTCAAACAAAAACTGTCACAGAAATTTTCATAGCATATCCAAAAGGTGGAAAGTATATCAACAAATGAATAGGTATGAACAAATCCATATAATGTAAAATTACTCAGCCATAAAAAGGAATGAAGTTCTCATACATGCAACAAGATGGGTGAACTTTGAAAACATAATTGTGAATGAAGCCAGTCATATAACACCATACGTGATATGATTTCATTTATAAGAAACATCCAGAATAGGCAAACATATAGAGATAAAATGTAGATTAATGCAACCTAGGCCTGGGAAGATGGGAAGTAGGTGGATGACCTCCACTGTGTAAAGGGTATCTGTTTTTGGGGGTGAAAATGTTGAAACATGGCTGTAGTGAATACAATAAAAAATTACTGAATTGTACAGTTAAAATGGATGCATTTTATGGTATGTGAATTATATCTCAAGAAAGCTGTTAAAAGAAACCAAACAGTAATTACCATTTGGTAAATCCATTAAGTGTTATTAGTTCCTCTTCTTAGATATGGGGAACATTTTTAGAGGTGGTATTATTCTGAAAAACTTGCTCATAATTTATGATTTTCAGTTTAAAATATCAATAGCAATACTACATGCCTGAAAACTGGTAAACGTTATGTTAATATAAACTATATGTGTGTAGATATTTTGCTCATGTGCAGGTACACTTATCTTTTAAACAGTTTTGTTTGTACTAACATGTAAAGATATTTAAAATCAGGTTACAAGCATACTTTCAAAAGAGATCTAGTAGATGGGCCCTGCACCCCATGGGAGACCAGAATAAGTACCTGGCTCCTGCCATCGGATCAGCGCAGTGCGCTGGCCGCAGCGTGCTGGCCACGGCGGCCATTGGAGGGTGAACCAACGGCAAAGGAAGACCTTTCTCTCTGTCTCTCTCTCTCACTGTCCACTCTGCCTGTCAAAAAAAAAAAAAAGATCTAGTAGAAATCTAAAGTAATATAAATATCATATTATCTCTGATTTGTGACAAAACGAACAACCCAACAGAAAATATCTGGGAGAAATTAGGCCTCAAGATTTTGTTGTAAATGTTAAAGGCAGACAAATATCATATGTAGGGCTTTTTTGGGGGGGAGGTTCTGGTATTACTGGAGCTTGAATATCGGTTTCTTTTGCTGGTTCCTCCTCTTTTCTTGGACTCTTACATTGGTGTGGCCCAGCATTCAGTGCGTGAACTTCTGTCATCTCTGTGTACACCGATTTCCTTAGTGATCCCTTCTAGTTCCATACCTTTAACTATCTTCTTAGGATGACTCCATAATTTGTATCTCAAGAACATAGTTCTTTCTTGGACTCTATTCTCACTCCTCATCTCCATTTTGATGTCTGCTACATAGATACCATACACTTAACATGTTCCACACAAAACTGGTCTTTCTTCCAAATTCTCATCCAACCTTTACTTCTCAGTAAAGTTAATCCATCTTTCCTGGTTCCCTGGTTCAAACCTTTCAGTCAATCTGATCTTGAGTCATGATTCATACAAACCACCTCCTCCTTAGGGCCTTTGTGCTAGCTATTCACCTTCACTCTTCCTGGAATGCTCTTCCTATGATGTCTTATACTCCGCCCCTCATCATTCAAGATTTTGTTCTTATGTTACCTTTCTTCTTAGAACCACACCAACCTTACCATTTGAAATTGAAATTGCTGTCACTCAACAGCATTGATCCCTTGCCTAGTCTATTTTTTTTCCGTAATACTTACCACTTTTTTTTTTTTTTTTCACAGGCAGAGTTAGTGAGAGAGACAGAGAGAAAGGTCTTCCTTCCGTTGGTTCACCCCCCAAATGGCTGCAACGGCCGGCGCGCTGTGCCGATCCAAAGCAAGGAGCCAGGTGCTTCCTCCTGGTCTCCCATGTGGGTGCAGGGCCCAAGCACTTGGGCCATCCTCCACTGCCTTCCTGGGCCACAGCAGAGAACTGCCCTGGAAGAGGAGCAACCGGGACTAGAACCTGGTGTGCCAGCACCGCAGGCGGAGGATTAGCCTAGTGAGCCGCAGCGCCGGCCAATACCTACCACTTTCTAACATACTACAAAATTTACTTATGTTAACGCTTAACTATCACCCTACGCTAGAATGTAAACTTCATAAGGGCAGAAGATTGTGTTTATCTTGTTCATTTTATGTATCCACAGCATCAGAAACTGTAACCAACATATAGCACATGGTCACTTTCAATAAATACTTGTTCAGTGAAAAATGATACATCAAAAATAACCTCTATTATTTTTAATGACTCAAAAAATGATTCTTTACATGTGGAGATGGATGGTACGGAATCTCCAAAACAAGATGCCTGGTGTGTGTTTTCTGAGTCGATCAAAGTGTACAATTTAGAACACTCACCAAGAGACTCTCCACCCACAGACACCCACAGTCATTTCCAACTCAAATTAAATGACTTACTGAAAACATTTCCAATTTTTATACCTTCTATGCTAGAAAGGCAGCAAGTACTTTGATTTCTGGATTTTTCTCTTTGTTTTACAAACATCTCCCCTACAGAGCTTAAAGAGTAACATCAAGGGCATTTTGTATGAAAGTTTGTATCATTATAGCATTTAATTATCACTCATATTTCAAATTTAGTGTTTTTTTTTAAAAAATTCCTCATGACTTTGTTCTCTTATCAGTGATAACTTGTCTCTAAGTTGAAAGTTTACAGCCTAACAAAGAAAGCAAAATAATATATGTGTACAATTAGCACAAATTAATCTTGCTATGAGAACTCTAATTTCAGAATTTGAGACTTAAATGACGCTTATATTTAAGTTGTCAACTTTAGAGTGCCATTAATATAAATTTTTCATTTAACTTATGAGGACAATGCTGCCTCCTTGGAGCTGGCACATACAGTCTGTAAGTTATATGATGTCTGGTGGGAAACACTGACTTACAATTCATTTTCTTATGTCATACTTCCAAGTATTTCATTAACTTATTATGTGATTTCAGACTAATTATATAATTTATGTGCCTCAGGGCTTTTTTTAATCTAATAATTCAGAGAAATATTTTTCTGTACATATTTTAGAGAAAGAGATACTAAAGTTTGCTGATAGAGCAGGGTTTTGAAGTCATAAAGATCTGGATTCAAATCCTGCCTCAACCACTAACTAGTTTTTTGGCTTTAGGGAAGTCAGTGTCACTGATCCTTATTTCTGTCATCTGTGAAACAGTGTTAAGACCTATTTTACAAAGTTGTGAGAATTAGATAAATTTAAAAATTCCCAGTATAGTGACAAGCACAATTCTCATTTCTCTGCTCCTCTATCCTGGCAGTAAAATGTGGTTGGGGCATTATATTGTACTTATGTTTAAAGTGCATGTCTTTTGCGAGGTGCTTAATAGATGTTATTTCCCTTGGGAGTGCTATAAGAGAATTGAGATTACTAAGTAAAGAAGGATGAATATTATAATACTGGGAAAAGAAAATGAGAATATAAAATCTAAAGGAAAACATGAGAACTTAGTATGATTATCATTCTAATTTAACATAATAATGTCCTGTTGGTTAGAGAGTACTCATCTTCCCAAATGCCTAACATATCCAAAAGTCAAGTCTCTGCTCTGTGGACAGTCATTATCCTATAAATCCTTCATTTTTGTAAAGATTTTATAAGACATGGGCATGGTATGCTAGTATAGTGGGATAAGCTACCCCCTGTAACACTGGCATCCTATATGGGCGCTGGTGTGAGTCCTGGCTGCTCCATGTCATCCAGCTACCTGCTAATGAATCTGGGAAACCAGGTTGATGATCCAAGTACTTGTGGCCCTACTGCCCATATAGGAGACCTGAGTGGAGTTCCTGGCTCCTGGTTTTGGCCAGGCCCAGCCCTGGCTGTTGCAGCCATTTGGATAGTGAACTAGTAGATGGAAGATATATATACATATATATACTATATGTATATATATATTATATGTATATAATATGATATACATATATATATTCTCCCTAACTCTGCCTTTTGAATAAATATTGTTTAAAAAGGAAATGAAAAAAAGACTCATAACTCAGCAAAGTAGTTCAATGATCAAATCCAGTATCTCACTTAACATTTTAATAAGAACATTACCTACTATTAGTTGGAGTTGGTTGTGTGTTATGCATGGCTCACTGACCCCCTTGGAGATAAGAATCTTAGGGCAATGTGTATCTTTATAAAAAGGCACTAGTTAATTCCAACAATTTCATGGTACTCCTCCTTTAATATGCTCCCAAAGTGAAATATATAGAGTCTTTGAATATTAAAGATGAAAGGCCAATTATGGAGTTCAGTAGCAGGGAGGAAGGCATTATGATATGGCAGTTAAGACTCTGCTTGGGATACCCTCATCCCTTATCAGACTACCTGGGTTTGAATCTCCACTGTGCTTCTGATCTAGCTTCCGGCTTTATTCCCACTGTGGGAGGCTCCTGGCTTCAGTCTGACTCAACTCAGCTATTGTGGGCATTTGCGGAGTGAACTAGGTAGATGGAATCTCTCTCTCTCTCTCTCTCTCTCTGCTTTTCAAATAAATAAACAAAATTTTTTAAAAATCGTCTTGATGTGTTAAAAACAAGAAAATTCATTGATTTTGTTCATATTGTAATGAGTATTTGTTTTTAGCTTATACTGCCTTAATTTAATTCACTATTATTCTTGGATGACTGGTGTGTGTTTGTATGTGTGTATTTAAAACTTCATACAAACTGATTTCTGTTTTTTTTTTCACCTAACTTTGCAATCCAATAAGTAAGTACTTTTCTGATATTTACCTAAAAAAAAAAAAAGGATTAAAAAATGTCTTTGAGGAAGCAAGCAGCTCTGTGACACAGTGGTTTAAAGCCCTGGCCTGCAGTGCCAGCATCCCAGCTGTTCCTCTTCCAATCCAGCTCTCTGATATGTCCTGGGAAAGCAGTAGAAGATGGCCCAACTCCTTAGGCCCCTGCACCAGTGTGGGAGACCTGGAAGAAGCTCCTGGCTTTGAATTGGCGAAGCTTTAGCCATTGCGGCCATGTAGGGAGTGAACCAACAGATGGAAGACCTTTTTGTCTCTCTTTTTAACTCTTTCAAATAAATAAATCTTTAAAAAATTACTTTGAAGGGCAGAGAGGAGGAGTGAGGGAACAAAAGTGACCTTCATCCATAGTTCTCTTCTCAAATATCCACAACAGCTGAGAATGGGCCATGCCAAAGACAGATGCTCAGAACTCAATCTCTGCTGGGGTTGGCAGGAGAACTCTAGTACTTGCATAACCTGCTCCCTGCTAGAGTACAATTAAGCAGGAATCTGGAATGAGAAGGAGAGCTGGAATTTGAACCCGGGAACTCTAATATGGGATATGGATGCCCCAAATGTCTTCTTAATCACTGTGCTAAACTTTGGCCACTTTTAAAAGTTTTTTTCGATCAGAAGGGTAGTCCTACTCCTCTGGCTTTGAAAAAGTTATTCATTTTGTTTACTTTAAAGAGTGATAGAGATCTTCCATCTGCTAGTGTACTCCCCCCCCCCCCCAAAAAAAAAAAAAAAACACAATGGCCAGGGCTGAGCCTGGCCAAAACCAGGGCCTGGAACTCCATCGTGGTCTCCTACATGGTTGGCAGGGGACTGAGTCCTTGGGCCATATTCTGCTGCTTTCCCAGGCACATTAGCAGGAAGCTGGATGGGAAGCAGAGCAGCTGGGACTGGGACTGAGACTGGGGCTATCACTCTGATATGGGATGCCAGAGTCATTGCCTGCAGCTTAACCTGCTGTGCCAAAATGCCAGCCCCAACTCCTCTGTTTTTTTTTTTTTTAAGATTTATTTATTTATTTGAAAGAGTTACACAGAGAGAGAAGGAGAGGCAGAGAGGTCAGTCTTCCATTCTCTGGTTCACTCCCCAGTTGGCTACAACATCCGGGGTTGTGCCAGGAGCCAGGAGCTTCTTCTGGGTCTTCCACATAGGTGCAGGAGCCCAAGGACTTGGGCCATCTTCTACTGCTTTCCCAGGCCATAGCAGAGAGCTGGATTGGAAGTGGAGCAGCCAGGTCTCAAACTGGCGCCCACATGGGATGCCAGCACTGTTGGTGGCAGCTTCACCTGCTATACCACAGAGCTGGCCCCGTCCTCTGGGTTTTTTGAAGAGGATGAAATACAGCTTCATAATAAGATGCATGCTGACTTAATATTTTTCACTCAGTCAAAAGATATATGTAAATAAATAGCATTTGCTATGGTCAGAAGATACTTATTTGATAAAGTCCCAATATCAAGAAAGAATAAATAGGTGAGAAAATAGGTAAACCAGATAGAGGTAAGACCTAAAATTTTGTTTCTATTTTTTAAGACAGAATTCTACTACTCACTTAATATGAGTATTGAGTCATTTCTATTCACCCTTCTGATTGAAGGTATGAAAAAGAGAAAGGAACAAATGTTTGGCTCTTACTAGAAAATTATAAATAAAACCCATTTCATGAAAATGGCTTTAATTTTTTTATAATGTTAAGCTCTGCAGTTCAACAAACATTTACTCTGAGCAGTCTACCGTAGTGCTTAAAAGCATGGGCTTTGCAATCAAATGGACATGGGTTTCATTTCCCATACCAAAATGTAAGCTTGGACTAGTGCGTTACTCAGCTACTAACTGTCCTAGTTTCTTCAACTAGACAGTTGGGCTCTCAGAATCGACTTTGTAAGGATGCAGTAAGGATTCATGCGGAAAATATGTTCATGTGCCTGCTATGATCACTCAATAAATAGTAACTGCTAATAGAAACTATGTGCCGGAGTGTATATGCTTGTTATACAAAGATAAAAGAAAAGACATTAACTGGTATTGAGTTTTAGAGTGAACTGTAAGAAGAGTTTTATTGAGACATGGCTATAATGCAGCTGGCTTGAGAAATAACACGTTCCTATCAGCCATATTACTTATTTTTCTATATTGCACATATTATAGGGAAAATATACTGTACATCTGATGCTAAATGAGCTCTCTGTGTGTAAATGTTGAATAATATGAGTTTTCTAGCTCTGATGTAAAACTCCTGGTAGGGCATAAGTTGGCAATGATTTTGCAATGCAAAATATCTTACTTATATCATGTATTTTGAGGAAATTCATTATACCCTTAACATTTTTAGCATGAAATCATCATTTTAAAAAGGCAAGTTTGCTTTGCTTTATACTGACTCACTTTTAAGTAAAATTGACATTTAGAAATTATAGGTATTTTTCATTGTACAAAATCTTTGATGAAAATGTTTCATGAGGCCAAAAGAGCATGTGTTAAGTTTCTACAGGTTTATTGGTCAACTCCTGTAGATTGCCTTATAGTGAAAAGAGCATTCCAGAATGTAGTTAAATGTGTGATAAATCACAAGAACACAACAATTTATTTTCATGCAAAGAGTGAATTTACTTTAATAAATAAGACATCAACACACAAACTAATGTTGTTATCTTCTTGAGAGTTTTGTGTTAATTTTTCAGAACTGAAGAAGTTTTGGAGTGCATCACAAGTACTGACCTGTTAAAGAATAACATTTTTAGGACATTTTAGGGTGGATGAGTGAAGGATATCTTTTTTTCTATGACATCCATTCCTCTCCTGCACTCTAGAGCTGAAAGAGCTACAAGAGTACCATTAGAATACCAGGTCCAGTACCAGCACTGTGGTGCAGTGGATAAAGCCCTTGCCTGCTATGCTGGAGCCCCATATGGGCACTGAATCGAGTCCTGGCTTCTCCATTTATGATCTAGCTCCCTGTTAATGTGCCTGGGAAAGCAGCAGAAGATGCTCCAAGTACTTGGGCCCCTGCACCCAAGTGGGAGACATGGAAGAAGTGCTAGGCTCTTGACTTCAGCCTGCCCCAGCCTTGGCTGTTGCAGCCATTTTGGGAGCAAACAAACAGATGGAAGATATTGTTCTCTCCTTCCCCCCGCCCCAACTTTCCCTTCCTCCCTCTTCCTCTTCCTGTCTAACTTGGCTTGTCAAGTACATAAAATCTTTTTTTAAAATATTTATTTATTTATTTGAAATGCAGAGTTACACAGAGAGAGGAGAGGCAGGGAGGGGGGGGTGGTGGTCTTCCATTGCTGGTTCACTCCCCAGTCAGCCACAATGGCCAGAGCTGTGCAGATCCAAAGCCAGGAGCCAGGAGCTCCCTCCAGGTCTTCCCACATGGGTGTAGGGGTCCAAGGACTTGGGCCATCTTCTTACTGCTTTCTCAGGCCATAGCAGAGAGCTAGATCAGAAGTAGAACAACAGGGATTCAAACCGGTGCCTGTATGGGATGCTGGCACTGCGGGTGGCGGCTCTACCTACTATGCCACAGTGCCAGCCCCCAAATAAATAAAATCTTAAAAAAAAATCAACCAACAGACCCTTCTCATGCCGAACTTGGAAAATTCAGGTGTCCAATTAATTTAGCATTTTACTCAGAAAGAGCTCTCTGTCAACCACTGGTACATACCTCTCAATTTCTTTATCAGAACCTATAGTATTGACCCCCAAACTCAGTGAGGTTCTTCTAAATCAGATCTATTTATGGGACAGTGTTTTTGGTCTGCTCCTTTGCAGTTTACTTTTCCTTGATATTGCAGTGAGTTTAATTATAAATAATGCATGTGGTTCTCTTGGATGGCTAGGAATGTGATTCTGGAGGCAATTTCAAAAGAAAAGCTTGAAAAAAGATCTTAAGTGACTTTAACATTATTGGAATATGTGCCTTTCTCCTTTAGCTACCGCCGTGAAATGTCACTTTCCATATTTGCTCTGTGCATGCCTGAGATATTGCAGAGATGGGAAAGCTTTAGCCCTGACTTCAGGATGTTATAGTTTAATTGAGGAGACTAACAAGTCAACACATGTTTGTATACAGTGTGATAAGTAGTCTGATACAATAAAAGACGGATGTAGAGGGAACTCAGAAGAAGGACAGAAAACCAAGTTCGAGAAGCCTTTGTTAATTGGTATGAAAACGTACCTTTGGTGAAACAAGTTATTAGATGTAAGAGAGTACTTCTGAAAGTTTGTGTAAAGTGGAATGAAAAGTTCAGTTCACTTTCGTGTGCTAGCATTTAAAAAATATTTGGGAGAGGGAGAGAGAGAAAGTGAGGGTGCATTCTATTTCATTCCCCATATGTCTGCAATGATCAGGGCTTGGCTTGGATGAAGCCAGAAGCCAGGAACTCAATCCAAGTCTCCCAGGTGAATGTCAGGGACTCTTCTACTTGAACCATCACCTACTGCCTCCTAGGATCAGCATAAGCAGAAAACAAATTGGGAGGTGGAACTGGGATTGGAACCAAGGTACGATGATAAAGGGATACAGGTGTCTGAATCACCAACTGCAAAAGCAGAGGCCTACCACTCCAAAATTTTTGAGAACCATGCATACTAGAGATCTTCAAAAAGTTCAGGGAAAGCTTGTGTTGTGGAAAAAAAAAGAACTGTGTGGATTTTCAAAATTATGTTTTACCAAAATAAACATCTTTTAGGTCCGTTTTTCTTGAAGTAACCTTCTGCATGTCACATATTGTAAAAACTATAAATTGTACTTTGCCATCCTCTTACAGGATCATTTTGCTCCCTCTATTCTAAGGAATTCATGTACCTAGGGTCAGAAAGAAGACTGACAAACTGTAATTGAGTGTTCTGCTATAATATCCTGACACCAAGCTAATGGGCTTAGTTTAAGATGTATAATGTGTCAATAAAATATGTTTACATTTGTAGATGAAAGGGAAGTATTCATTGTCGTGAGTATTAAATACTCTCCTGCAAACTTAAGCTATAATACATGGTGTAACATGTTTCTGGTTTTCCTGATGATGTGAATCATCCCAATTAACAATCAAGCATTCTGGGCAGGAGTGGTACAGTGGGTTAAGCTGACCATTGCAATGTGGGCATCCCATAATGGATCACTGGTTTGAGTCCTGGCTGTTCCATTTCCAATTTACCTTCCTGCTAATACTCTTGGGAAGGCAGTGGAAAATGACCCAAGTGCTTGGGTTCTTGTCATTCATGTGGAAACTGGCATGGAGTTCCTGGTTTCTGGCTTTGGCCAGGCCCAGAACCGGTTCCTGCAATCATTTTGGAATTGAACCAATAGATTTGGAAGATGCCTCTCTTGCTCTCTTGCTCTACTTTTTAGATAGATAAATAAAATTTACCTTAAAAAAAAGCATGCTATCCTAGATAGTAGCACATCTAATATATGTTTTATAGCAAAACTCAATCCCATTTTCTGTTTCCCTCTGCTTTTCTCATCTTTGCACTTTCTTTAGGATTGCTGTTCTTCTTAGACATCAAGTTGAACAGAAGGTAGGAAGAAAGGAGTTAGGCACTGTTCCAAACTGAAGAAAGTAGGCTATGGAAATCAAAAGGTGTCAGGGACAGTTATTATAAAGGTGGCATTGGGAGGAAATTCTATCTCCCTTTTCTGGGCCAATAGGTCCAACTGAATTAATTCAGCTGACCAACTATTTTTAAAATATCATGAGTATAAAATTGATTAAAAAGAAAACTGTGTTGCCTTGAAAGCATTCCATCAATAAGCAGATGTTTCATGTAGTGCACATTGACCTTAGAGAAGAAAACTAGTAATTTTTAATCATTAATGATATTAAATCTTCAAATCATATATAAGCAACATGAAGAATTTGTGTTTCCCTTCTTGGAATCATTATTTACAAAACCATGGATGTTTTGAATTATAGAATCAATTCGATTTCTATTTCTTGAAGTTCTGCTAGGCAAGGTATGCTGAAATTTAGTGTTTAAGAGACAAATATAGCTCTGTTTTCATGGAACTTCTAATCTGATAGTCAAAACAGATATTGCACAAGTTGTTGCAGGTTTGATTACTGCCATGAAAGATTAAGTCCATGAGGTTATGCAGGAATATAAGAGGAGGTGAATACAGCCTTGCAACAGGTAGATGTGGTCAGAGGCTCATGTGGCTTAGCGATAGCAGAGGCAGAGGAGAGATTAGATAGCCTAGATTTTTTGTCTATGTTTCTCAGTATAGCTGAAATATGTCTCAAAATTACTCGGACACCTTTTCTCGATGATATGGACTGCGAACAGCCTCCTGCTGATTCATGTGCTTTCTATGCAGGTACTTCCTTTCTAAGTTGTAGGTCTGCTGCTCCTAGCATTCCTCCCAAGATAATGGAAAGTCATTTCATCTTAGTGCTTAACTCCCCATTCTCTGTATCCCTGTAACTTTCTAGAAGGGTTAATGCTTACTTATTACTTGAAAACTATTTTATGTATTTTCTGCATGAATTCTGTCATTCTCATACTCAAGTCTTCACCAAACATCTTTCATTTGGTTTCAGATTCTTCTCTCTCCACAGGAAACAGAGGACGTTAAATTTAGTTTCCACTGTTTCTACATGTACTACTTTTCCTTCAGGTTCATCTCTGGCTGACTTGACAGGTAGAAAGTATGTCCGGAATATGCGGTATAGAGGAAGCAGATCTGGGTTCCAACAGAGCTAGTGGTATCCTGGTGGACACTAACCCTGGGATACTTGTGTCCTTTTTCTGGGCCTTTGTTTTACCATCTATAAAACAAGAGCGTTCAACTGTAATTATGCGGCTTTCTTCATAGCCATAGGCATTCTACAGCATCAATGTTAGGAAGAATTCTGGTGGCCAACAATACACCACTTACACACTTATCCTGCCCCTTGTTTTCAACCAGAGCAGCTCTACTTTTCTCTGCATTTGTGTTATTCTTTTTATACAAAATTGGTTTTAACCAAAGAAATTCATATTTTTAAAAAGTTGCAAACCATTGTACTAGACGATTTTAAGAAGTTTGAGAAATTCCAAGGCCATATCATACTGCTGGATTATCTAAAAAGCTCCCAACTGATGTGGGAGGACATAGCTTAGCCAGAAGGTGCTTAAAAATGTCTGAAATTCTAAAAGGAAATCATTTTCTCCTCTTGCATGTATATTTGTTGCTGCTGAGTTAAGATATGATCATAGCAAAAAGTGAACTACCCCTTGGGTGTAACCAGAAGGCAGTTTCTTGAATGAAGTGGGTGGAGCTAATAATCTCAGCCCTGGGAAGATGTGTGTATGTTAATGAGTAGGAGCAGTAGGGATGCCAATGCCTGGTGCACTGCAGTTCTGTAGTAAGCTAGGAAAAGGCCTCAGGCCAGGAGTTCTTCTGAATGCTAAGTCTCTGGGACTAGAGAAAGCAAGCCTTCGAAAACTTTGAGTTCCTGGGGAAATTGCCCTTTGTCTTTGCGTGAGATCCTGGACAGGGAGTCCTATTCTGAAGAACTATGAAGGCAGAATGATACCTGGGGTCCACAGGACTGGGAGCGGAGCTAGGGTGTTGAGGGAAGCAAGCAGTTTCTATGAACACATCCTACCTAACCAGAATATTATCATCTTAAGGAACTGTGAGGAGTTTCAAAGCCAAAGAAACATTCTACTTGCTTTTTATGTGGGAATTTTATGATCAGGAACTTGTAATTTGGCAACTTGACTTTATATCATTTTTATTATTGGAGTTATTTCATTTAGTTTCTCTTATTTTGCTGAAGTTTTTTTTTTTTTTGAAATTGTCATGCATTATTTATATGCCAAAGGACATGTATTTCTTTAGAAATATTCTTGGTAGGGCTGGTGTCATGGGCATGCAACCTATTCTGTTGTTTGGTTTAATGCTCTTCTATTACTATCTTCAAAATCTTAATAACTTTTGAACAAAGGATACTGCTTTTTTCATTTTGCAGCAAGCTCTGCAAATTATGTAGCCAGTCCTGGTCCTTGGTATCCATTTTATTCTAATCTTATTAGGTCATTTGGTATGTGGGTGGTAATAGGAAAGAAAATGGACAGAAATGGAGTGATGTGACTTTTTCTAGGGCCCAGAAATTTAGAACTTGTCATTGAATCTACCAGTCTGGACTGGCTGGAAACTGAAATGGCTTTAGTCCTTGGCATTAGAGGTGAAATGTTAAGCTCCCTGATGCCTAGGTGTAGTCATTTCTGGATTGCTGATTAGGTAATTCGTGTTTATCATATTGTATTCATTTTTAAGGTGCTTCATGTGAGTTCTTTAGTAAACTTAGCCACAAAAGCAGGACAGTGCTGGATTAGGAGGAGTTACTTCCATTATCAGACAGAGAGCACCCTACTAGCAGCTTTGTACCACTCTGGAATGCTGGGTACAATATAGGGTGATAGTGAATGCTGGCACATGCCTTGAGCTCCTTCTTAGGAAAGGTGTTAAGGCATTATTGAGATTATGTATTGTTATTGTTTATAGCATTCTCATCCAGACCTCAGGATGAGACCTAATAAATGATGGTTAACATTTCAGTGCTGTGGGTATCAGATAGAAAAAAAAAAATCTATTTCGGGCTCAGCAACCTGGAAGTAAGTGCCAAGCTTTAACAAGCATGACAGATTAAAAGCCTGTTTCACCAGAGATAATGATGCCAATAGAGTTGTTATCGAACCACCATAACTAGGGTGTATTCTCTGAGGGAATTCACCATGAAAAATATTGGGTCTCCTTGGAATTAGCAACAGAGATGCTGAGCGTATGGAGGCAGACTGTGTCTAGAGGAAGTTTTAATACAAATTAGCTTACCAGTCAATAACCGAGGCTTTGCTGGTGCTTCTTCTGAGCAGGTGAGGAAAATTCTGCCCCCCCATCTGTCTCTCTTGGTCTACTAAAATAATCCCCTAACTTCTCATAGGCTAGGGAAAAATCTTGACGAAGATCACATCACACTAGTGAAGCCAATCTGTTGTTGCCGTTATTAGCTTACAATGGCCCAGGTGGAAATGGGCCATCATGTGTTGTCTTATTTTTAAGCTAGTTCTTACATTTACTACAAGTAGAGTCATGCGTAGGTCTTCCCCTAGTGTGAACTCTTGGTGCTCAGGGATCAATCTTGCTCTGAAATGGGGGCACCAAGTTTGCAGCTGCTCTCTCCTACAGTCATTTCGAGTTATTGATTTGCACTGAGAGAAATGGAAGTTGGAATGCATTTTTTTTCTAATGGACCTTTTTAAAGGTCTGTCAGGAAAATTGGCTCCTTTGCCAATATTATGTGGGCTTTTTTGAATTAGTGCCTGATTAAGGAAGTTTTCTCTGACATTTGAGGGTATCAACTGGGGATCATGTTCCATGACCACAGCTCATCCCAAGAGTGAGTATAGCTGATGACTACAGAACAAAGGGCCCTATCCCCTGCCCTAAGATTTCATTGGCCCTGACTTGCTAAAATGTTGAGAAAGCCATATTATACATTTCCTTTCCTTATATTGCTCTCCTTGACCAGAATGCCTTCCTTTCTTCTCTCTCCTTGCCCAAACCTATCCTTCAAGAATCTCTCACATGGCACTATCTCCCTGAACACTTCTGTAAGCACTTCATCTCAAACCCATCATCCTCTCCTTGAAATCCATATAGTAATTAAGCTCTGTATCATATTTTGCATTTACCTTAAATTTCCTTATAGTGTTCTTGTTTCAAGCCTCTTTAGCCATAGCTCCTACAGGAAATTTATTTTTCTGGCCTGCAGAGTACCTGTGCCACTTAATAAATACCCAATTCATTATTAAGTCATGACAAGAGTTCTATCCCTGATGACCTTGATAAGAATATAAATATTATCTGGATAGAACAATTATTAACACCTTGATATATATTCCCTTCTTAGATTAGCCCTAGAATACAAAGTTAAGGTGGTCTACTGGAGATACACAGAAAAATAAAAGTACCTAAGGTGTTATTTAGAATTGTCATACAAAAAATTGATCATCCCTGTTTTTAAAATGAGGAAGCAAGTGTAGATTAATTTGCCCAGCCTTGTATATCTAGGAAATAACAAAATCAAAACTTGAGCCCAGATTATCTGGCTGAATGCTAGATCTACTGTGAAACATGATATCCTGCCACTTTAGGTAGGGGTGGATCCTTCACTATTTCTTGTGTGCACCTTAAAAGGTAGCACTCAGTAGTATATGGGGAAGGAGAGTAGGAAAAAAAAAATGGAAGAGCTATCCATCCACTTAGAAATTGGAGCGCCGACTAATTGCAGTATGTGAATCAAAACTAGCATGTTAATATCTCCTCACCTCCCCTCTCATTCTTTTAAAAACTCTTCCCCCTCCCCATTTCACTCCTCCTCTTCACATTCCATCTCAGCTGTCCCCCCTGCAGGAATCTAATTACAATTTTGCAAGAAAACGTACAGACTTTGCTGTATTCACACCTGGATTTTATATCGATTTTATGGCATCAAGCTCTGAGTGCCGCTTTGCATTCCCATAGCAACAGTCAATACCAGAAAGGGGGAAAGAAAAATCTGAAAGCTCAGCAACTACAGCCTCTGAACCTTGTACATCTATGACTAGGCGCTATCTTGACAAAGTGTTTAGTTTTCTAATTTTGATTTTTAAAAGAAGGTACACGTTAGAATGATATCCCCATATTTTGATTTCTTTCCATTTGGAAATAAATGATTGAAAATGCATTTTTCACCACTAATACGGGCAGGGTAGATTTTTGGATGAGAGGTAAAGAGAGGATGGGAGAACTTTGTGAAAGCATTCAGGGAACTCAAGTCTCTGTGACATACTATAGTAAAAATCAGAGCAAGCTGGGGGCCTCTGGCATATCCCTTTGCCTACAGTGGCTCTCCACTTGCTGACCTGTAGGAACAGAAGAAAGAAGAAAAGTTGACAGAGGTCAAATATTGCTGCCTCACAGTCAGATCACGTTTGCACATTTGAATTGACCTTCTGTATCCTGAGCCCTTGCCTGATTTTTTTTTTATGTCTTGTTTGACCAAAGATCTGAATTTGCCTTTCAGATTTGTCTAAGTTGCTGGATACCTGGTCTCTATCCACCCTGTAAAATGATATCTTTTTTTTTTTTCCTGACAGCTATATCCTGATGCTAGGGGCTAGTATTGTTAACCTAACCAGGCTTCCCCTACCATGGGTAATATTTTTTAAGACTCCTTGTGGTCTCAGCTCCATTGTCACCTCATCTGAGAGTTCTTCGCTAAGCAATATAAAGTAGCCCCCTCCCATCACTGGAATCCCTCTGTGATCTCTCAGTCTCATAATCTGCTTTATTTTTTTACACAAAACATTATTAACTAAGGTTACTCAATGTATTATCTTGTTTATTATCTGATCTCCCCTGCTGGAATATAAGTGTAGTGTCCTTTTCTGCCTTGTGTTCAGCACTTTATCTCTAGTTCCTAACACATTGCCTGTCCCAGAATAAAATGCTCAATAAACGTTTGTTGGCTAAATGAATGAATGATTTAGGCAAATGCTTACTGAACATATATTACATGCTTGCTGACAGAAATGCCAGACTTGGAAAAGTTAATGTGTGCTGTGTTTTTTTTCTCCTTTTTAATTTAATTTTTAATTAGTTTTTCATAGAATCAATGAGATAAGTAGAAATAATTCTAAGAACATAATGGTATTCAATTTCTCCCTCCCTCCCCCAACTCCCTCCCACCCTCATTCCTACTCCTTTTTTTTTTAGTTTTTGAGATGAGATATTTTACATTTACATTACAATAAAAGGCTAATACTTCACCAAATAAGAAGTTTAACAAATAAAAAGCAAAGAGATCCTAGTTTAGTAGGAATGCAGATACTGGCTATAAACAATAATTCAATGGAATAAGGACAATTTTACTTATATACAGTAAATTTTTTTTTGACAGGTAGAGTGGACAGTGAGAGAGACAGGGAGAAAGGTCTTCCTTTTGCCGTTGGTTCACCCTCCAATGGCCGCTGCGGCCGGCGCATCACACTGATCCGAAGCCAGGAGCCAGGTGCTTTTCCTGGTCTCCCATGGGGTGCAGGGCCCAAGCACTTGGGCCATCCTCCACTGCACTCCCTGGCCACAGCAGAGAGCTGGCCTGGAAGAGGGGCAACCGGGAGAGAATCTGGTGCCCCGACCGGGACTAGAACGCGGTGTGTCGGCGCCGCTAGGTGGAGGATTAGCCTATTGAGCGGCGGCACCGGCCCGGCCCCAAATACAGTAAATTCTAAAGTGATCACAGATCATTAAAACTATGGTAATATATAACATTCTTAACAATTGGTTTGACAAAAGTATAAAAGTTTTACAAAACTATATTCATAGCAATATGCTTTTTGTCGCTGTCCTGTACAATAGTCACAGATCAGAGAACGTCTTAGACCTTCGTGGGCCAAAATATTTCCAAGGCATTTTTAGGGCTGGGAGGGTTTATTTTGAGTCACTTTAGGTATGTTTCCAGTCACCTTGCTTTCTCCTGATTCATTGTTCAACAATTAAATCCTCAGAACATTGACATGGTTAAGTCTGTGTCCTAATGTGAGCCCTAAGTGATTTTCAAGGTAAGTAAACACACCTGGGAACCTGGCAGCCACTATTTCTGCCATATACATCCAAAGGCAGTGACCATTTATACATTGAGGCTGAGTAGAGCTCTTCATGGTGACTACGATATTTTAGTAATTTTCTTTAGGTTCCTTGACACATAAACACACATACATACATACATACATACATACATATATTTTTTTTCTCTCTCCCCCTCCCCCTCCTCCTCTCCCTCCCCCTTTCCCTGGACAATGAAAAGCTTAAGGAGAAGCACTCACTGGCCAGATAAACAAATAATTTGCCCCAAGAACAGAAAGTGGGAAACTCTAAGTCAGCAGCTGTTACTAACTACAACCACCACAAAGGCTGTTAAGTGCATAGTGCACTGTATGCCAGCTGCCTGGCCAAATGCTTCGTTTGTACTTCCTTTAGGAAAAGGAAGGAGACTTTAGGGTTGAGATTGAGAGACTTTTTTTTCCTCCATATATCCTTATGCATTTCCTTTCCTGGGATAAGACATATCAACACTCTAGTTTAAGAACATTGAAGATACCATTTTAAAGTCCTTACTGGTGCTCTATATAAATTGTTTCTCTGTACAACTTGGAGTGTCTCCATAGTCCCTACCTCTCATCTTTATAACTATTTTAGCTTTTCTCATCTCTATTTCCTCCATTTGGACAGAATCTGTTGCTACGTGTTCCATGTACTTGATGAGGTATTGGGTAGCTGTCATCTCATTGTCTCTCTTTGGTTAATAGTCCATACAGAGTCTAGGTGTTATTTGGTCATTATTAATGGTTATCATCATTTACCTGGATTTCTTCATCCCTGAGAGGTACTAATAGAATCACTTCTGTGCTCACTAGAATCAAAGTCCTTGGTGTCTCAGAAACCAAATATCAAATAGTTGCTGAATCTGGTAATATTTTGTTAGTAACCATATTTCCAAAGTAAGCTCTGGATTTAACTGATCTATGATATCATTTCCCAGGTTATACTAAATAGATGCTGAACTTTATTTTTTTTTTAATTTTTTTTATTTATTTAATGAATATAAGTTTCCAAAGTACGAATAATGGATTACAATGGCTTCCCCCCCATACCGTCCCTCCCACCCACAACCCTCCCCTTTCCCACTCCCTCTCCCCTTCCATTCACATCAAGATTCATTTTCGATTATCTTAATATACAGAAGATCAGCTTAGTATACATTAAGTAAGGATTTCAACAGTTTGCTCCCACACAGAAACATAAAGTGAAAAATAATAGATGATTTTTTTTTAATGATAATGAAATCAGATCAGACCTATTGTCATGTTTAATCCCAGTGAGAGTCAAGTTGGGAGTTGATAGTTTCTTTTTTTTTTTTTTTTACAGAAGATCAGTTTAGTATGCATTAAGTAAAGATTTCAACAGTTTGCACCCCCATAGAAACACAAAGTGAAATATATTGTTTGAGTACTCGTTATAGCATTAAATCTCAATGCACAGCACATTAAGGACAGAGATCCTACATGAGGAGTAAGTGCACAGTGACTCCTGTTGTTGACTTTACCAATTGACACTCCTGTCTATGGCATCAGTAATCTCCCTATGCTCCAGTCATGAGTTTCCAAGGCTATGGAAGCCCTCTGAGTTCTCCGATTCTTATCTTGTTTAGACAAGGTCATAGTCAAAGTGGAGGTTCTCTCCTCCCTTCAGAGAAAGGTACCTCCTTCTTTGAAGACCTGTTCTTTCCACTGAGATCTCACTCACAGAGATCTTTTGCCAGAGTGTCTTGGCTTTCCATGCCTGAAATACTCTCATGGGCTTTTCAGCCAGATCCGAATGCCTTTAGGGCTTATTCTGAGGCCAGAGTGCTATTTAGGACATCTGCCATTCTATGAGTCTGCTGAGTATCTCACTTCCCATGTTGGATCACTCTCCTCTTTATTTATTCTATCGGTTAGTGTTAGCAGGTACTAGACTTGCTTATGTGCTCCCTTTGACTCTTAGTCCTTTCATTATGATCAATTGTGAACTGAAATTGATCACTTGGACTAGTGAGATGGCATTGGTACCTGCCACCTTGATGGGATTAAATTGGAGTCCCCTGGTATGTTTCTAACTCTACCATTTGGGGCAAGTCAGCTTGAGCATGTCCCAAATTATACATCTCTTCCCTCTCTTATTCCTACTCTTATGTTTAACAGGGATCACATTTCAGTTAAATTTCAACACTTAAGAATAACTGTGTATTAATTACAGAATTAAACCAGTCATATTAAGTAGAACAGACAAAAAAACTACTAAGAGGGATAATGTATTAAGTTGTTCATTAACAGTCAGGGCTATGCTGATCAAGTCACCGTTTCCCATAGTGTCCATTCCACTTCAACAGGTTTCCTTTTTGGTGTTCAGTCAGTTGTCACCGATCAGGGAGAACATATGGTATTTGTCCCTTTGGGACTGGCTTTTTTCACTCAGCATGATGTGTTCCAGATTCCTCCATTTTGTTGCAAATGACTGGACTTTATTTTTTAAAAGTTGTAAAAATATATTACCTTCACATTATTATAGTTATGGGAAAAATTACATTGGCTCTTCCACCCAGGAAGCTTCACCATAAATATTTTTTCATATGTAATCTGTAATGACAACATCACACAATGATACTTGCATAAGAAATCGTTTCCTTTAGGAATGTTGATTGTGTCTTGCCCACATCAGTAGGGCTTTAAGGAAAACATTGTGACATCTAGATGTTATGGACTTTAATGAGATCAATGCCCTCACCTGCCACCCCAAATTGGAAATTACCCTGGGATCTTGCTGTGCCCTTAGGGCTAATAAAAAGTCCATGGGCCTGGACCTAAATACCGTATCAGCAGTGCTATTTACCTTCCTTGAGATGGTATGTGTATATCCTGAAATAGATGATAATTTTGAGTTTGGAGCCCAAATTGGGTCAGAAGACACGCAAAGTGCTTCCATTTTTGTTTTTCATATCTACATTTTAGTATTTTTCTACCAACTTTTTTCATACCTGCTTTAAAATAACCTTTTATAGGATAAAACAATTAACAGAGTATAAATAACAGAACATAGGGATAAGTATCTTTCAAGTAGATAGGATTCATTTTCCACATATGCCATCATTTAATGGTAGGATGTGTGTGTGTGTGTGTGTGTGTGTGAGAGAGAGAGAGAGAGAGAGAGAGAGAGAGATAGAACATGTGTGTGATTATTTATTTAAATAATACTATTTATGGATCTATAATATATTCATAGGTACATTTTATGACTTATGATTTGATACTAAGTGTATGTTACAAAAATTCAGTTATCTATCAAGGGTGAGTTTTAAAATTGCTTAATAATTGCTTGTAAAGTTAATATATATAGGGGCCGGCACTGTGCCAGCATCCCATATGGGCACCGGTTTGTGTCCCGGCTGCTCTTTTTCCAATCCAGCTTTCTGTTATGGCCTAGGAAAGCAGTAGAAGATGGCCCAAGTCCTTGGGCCCCTCCACCCATGTGGGAGACCCGGAGGAAGCTCCTGGCTCCTGGCTTAGAATTGGCACAGCTCCGGCCATTGCAGCCAGCTGGGGAGTGAACCAGCAGATGGAAGACTCTCTGCCTCTCCTCTCTGTGTGTAACTCTTTCAAATAAATAAATAAATCTTTTAAAATTAATATAGATATTTTAATATTTATTTATTTGAAAGGCATAGTTACCGACAGGCAGAGAAAGAGAGGTGGAGAGAGAAAGAGAGAGAGAGAGAGATCTTCCATCTGCTGGTTCACTCTCCAAATGGCCATAACAGCTGGAGCTGAGCCAGGAGCCAGGAGTTTTTTCCGGGTCTACCATGTGGGCGCAGGGGCCCAAGCACTTGTACCATCTTTTCTTTTGCTATATTGGCAGTGGAACAGCCAGGTCTCGAACCAGCGCCCATATAGGATGCCAACAGGTGCTGGCTTTACCTGCTACTCCACAGCCCTGGCATACTAATATGCATTTATATGCATTCGTTTCTACCAATTACTAAACCAAAACTTCAGGGAAAAATAATTTCCTTTGGTTTTGTCTGAGAACATGTGTAATAGTTGAATTGTCAGGTTATTATTACCAGCTCTTTTCACAGTACTATGTTGTTACAGAAATTCATATCTTATATATATAAGGAAAAACATTAAGTATCTCTCTTTCCATTTCTCTATGACAACAACAGAAACATTCAGATATAATTTACAAATATTAGTTTGGGCAATATGGCAGACAAGATATCCTAGAAATCCTTGTGATTAAAAACCCTGGCAATATAGAAACTTGTAACCAATTTTCCTTTTAAATGCATAGCTGCCTTCACAGGAAATTCAAGGTGAAAGGCCAGATTCCCTACCCCTCAAGTGAAAACAAGGATCTGAAAACTAGAATAGTAAGGTAACAATGATGTTGCGACTGTTGTGGGATTATTTTCCCTCTTACCTGCCATCTTGGCTTTCAATGGATTCAGAAGGAACAGAATATGAAACTTTCTTTCTACACATGGTGATCTGGAACTGAGACTGTGCATTTGTTTTCTAAAGGGTGGTATCTACGTAGAAATAGTGGACTAAATGGTGTGTGTGTGTGTGTGTGTGTGTGTATTAACAAAGGGAAATTACAAGAAAACTTTTGTGCCTTGGCCTAGGTTCCATAAAGTTAAAGTGAAATATGAAGTTGTATATTTAGAATTCTGCCCTCATGTGGGTAAGGAGTTCAGATCTGCAACTTCTGTATGGTACTGGAAACTTCAAGTGTTAGAAGTTAATTAAAATGATTCCAGACAGGTATCACCCCTGGGCTTTTACAGGATGCAAAAGTAATTTTTTTCTGAAAATTTTTCTTATTGAGTCTTACAGGGTTCACACACACACACACACACACGCTGTCACACACTTCCTATGCATATAAAATCAGAGTCCATAGTTTTAAAGCCTGTTATGAAAACAAGCTGCCTTGAGTGAAGTTGGCAGAAACAACAAAAGAGCAGAATTAGAACTTCAAGAATTTCAAGATATTGAAATTACCAAATACTAGACATAAAACAAAGTATACAAATGAAAAAGACGAATCAGAAACATGAAAAAAGATACAATAAAATATTGAAATATATTTGCAGAAGAACCAAATGCATTTTACAGAAATGAAAGATTCAGTGGATGGATTAAGCAGAAGAATAAATATAAAGAGACAACTAAATGGGCTCGAAGAAAATCTGAAGAAACTGTCAGAATGAAGTATAGAATGTTAAGTAGAGAAAAGATATAGAAAGCAGCATGTAGGATTGAGAGTTTCTGTTATATGGCTGATTAGAATTATAAGAAAGACAAAGTGAGATTTAGAAAGAAGTGATATTCAAATAGATATTAGAATTAATGAAAGGCATAAAGCTTCACAGTCAGGATACATAATGTATATCATGCAGGAAAAAGAAGTCATCACCTATGCATACAGTAGGAAAGCAGAACACCAAAATTAGAATATGATATTTAAAAAGCAAAAAACATAAAACAACTTCTAAGTGATGCAAAGGATAAGAAACTAAACACAGGAAAAGAGCATGATACATAAAAAGCACCAGTAAAATATGGGAACATATTGGTAATCACAATAATGAACTAGTGGGACATCCTAAAAATACAGTCTTTTTTGTAGTGTATTTTTAAAATTTTGCTAAAGTTTATTTATTTGAAAGGCAAAGTGACAGAAGGAAATGCTAAGGAAGAGGGAGGGAGCTTCAATCAACTGGTTCATTCCCCCAATGCCCACAACATCTGAGCTCGGCTGGGCCAGTGCCAGGAGCCTGGCACTTCATCCAGGTCTGCAAAGTGGGTGACAGGGACTCAAACACCTGAGCCATCATCTGCTGCCTCCCAGCATGCATTAGCAGAAAGATGGATTGGAAGCAGAGGAGCTGGGATATCACAAGTGGTGGCTTAACTCTCTTGGGTACAAAACCAGCCCGAAAGTAGACTTTTAAATTCTTCTGTTTATAAGACATTTAAATATAAGCTCCATAAAAAGATATTTATTGAGCAAATATGAGCATCATAAATATTTATATTGCTGTGTTATACAAGGAGTCTTCAAAAAGTTCATGGAAAGTATATATTATAAATAAACTCTGCATGAATTTCAAAAGCTTTTATACCAAAATAAACTTAGCTTTTAATTCCATTTTCCATGAATTTTTTGAAAGGTTCTCATATATCAGATAAAATAGACTTTAATAAAATACTAGGAAAAGAGATATTTGCACATCATGATTAAAAATTGTATTTCCTAAGAAGTTTCAGTAATTCTAAATTAGTGTTTATCTAATAATCCATTCTCAAAATACATAACACAAAAATTGACCAAATAACAGGAAGAAACCAACATGACAACTGACAACAATGGGGAAACTATCAATCCACTACTCAAGTAATTGATGAATTAAGAAAGACAGAAAAGTTGGTGGGGTTGGCGTTGTGGCACCATGAGTAAAGCTGCTGCATGCAATGCTGGCATCCCGTATGGGTGGTGATTCGAGTACTCACTGTTCCACTTCCAATCCAGTTCCCTGCCCACGTGCCTGGGAAAGCAGCAGAGGACGGCCCAAGTCCTTGGGCTCCTATACCCACGGGGGAAACCTGGAAGGAGCTTCTGGTTCGTGGCTCCTGGCTCTTGGCCTGTCCTAGTCCTTGCAGCCACTTGGGGAGTGAACAAACCAGTGGATGGAAGACCTCTCTCTCTCCTCCTCTTTAACTCTCAAATAAATAAATCTTTAAAAAAGTTTTTAAATGTTGGTGAGAATATAGAATACAGTATATTTTTCTGTAAAACATTATGGACTGTATGATCTCTGACAACTACTCAAATGTGCTGATAGAGTGTAAAACCAATCCTAGACAATACTTAAATGAATAAGTATGTCCATTCCAAAAATCCTCATTAACGGACACTAAAATTTGAATGATACATCATTTTCATGTGTCACAAAATCTGCTTTTGCTGATTTTCAACCATTAAAAAGTACAAAAATTATTTTTTGCTCCTAGGCCAAAAATAGGTAGCAGGATGAACTTGGCCCACAAGACATAGTTTGCCAACTTCTGATTTCAAAGATTTGCACAACACAGTAAGTTTAACATACTGAAAAATTTTGCATCTAATAATTAAGGATTAGATATTATTATGGATATATGGACTATTTACCAAACTTTTCACATATTAGACCATAAAGCAAATATCAATATATCTCAAGGAATCCATATAATACACACTGTATTCTCTTCACTCAATAAAATCAAATGAGAAATCATAAAAATATTTTTAAGATTTGTTTATTTGAAAGTTAGAGCTGCAGAGAAAGTGGGACAAAGAGATCCTTCATCTACTTGTTTACTCCACAGATGGCTGCAGTGGCCAGGGCTGGGCCAGGCCAAAGCCAGGAGCTAGGAACTTCATCTGGGTCTCCCATGCGAGAGGCAGGGGCCCAAGAACTTGAACTATCCTCTGCTGCTTTCTCTGGCCATTAGCAGGGAGCTGGATCAGAAGTGGAGCATCCGGGACATGAACTGGTGCCTATATGGGATGCTGGTATCACAGACGGTTGCTTTACCTGCTAAGCCACAACACTGGCCCCCCAAATATTATTTTAAACCATATAAACTCTTGGAAATTTTTAAATATGCATATAAATAAACATTTGTGGGTCAAAATTCATATTGGATAGTTGGAAATATTTAGCATGAAAGATAAAGGAGAAAACTACATATACACACTTGTGAAATCAAGAAACATAATGCTGAAAACTAGCATTGTGGCAAAGGGAATTCAGCTGCTGCTTGCAATGCCAGCTTCCCATATTGGAGAGCTGGCTCATGTGCCAGCTGTTCTGCTTCTGATCCAGCTCCCTGCTAATGTGCCTGGGAAGGCAGCAGAAGATGGCCAAGTGCTTGGGCCCCTGCTACACATATGGGAGACCGGGGATAATTCTCATACTGGTGGCTTTGACCTGGCCCAGCCTTTGGGGAGAGAGCTAAGAGATGGAAGATCTCTATTGCTCTCTTGCTTTCTCCCTTTCTGCTTCTCTCCCCTTCCACTTCCTTCCCTCCCTCTCTGTTGCTCTGCCTTTCTAATAAATAAAACTTAAAAAAAAAAAAAAAACAGGCCAGGGCCACGGCTCGATAGGCTAATCCTCCGCCTGCGGCGCCAGCACACCGGGTTCTAGTCCCGGTTGGGGCGCCAGATTCTGTCCCGGTTGCTCCTCTTCCAGTCCAGCTCTCTGCTGTGGCCCGGGAGTACAGTGGAGGACGGCCCAAGTGCTTGGGCCCTGCACCCACATGGGAGACCAGGAGGAAGCACCTGGCTCCTGGCTTCGGATCAGCGCGGGGCGCAGCAGCCATTGGAGGGTGAACCAACAGCAAAAAGGAAGACCTTTCTCTCTGTCTCTCTCTCTCACTATCCACTCTGCCTGTCAAAAAAAAATACTTAGGTAGAGATTTATAGAATTAAATATATATTTTAATGAAAGGTTATGAATTAATGAATTAAGTATCTAATTCTAAGGATAAGGGAAAGAACAAAATAAATGCAAATAGAAAATAAGATGAAGATAGAAATTAATAGCTTAGGAAAAAAGATACAACAGAATCAACAAAGCCAAAAGTTGAGTCTCTGCATACTAATAAAATCACAAAACTGGCAATATTAGGAAGAGAGGGACTGAGCATGGGGGTGGGGTGAGAGAAAGAGAGGACACAATTGCACAAATGAGCAATAAACCATATTAAGAATTAAAAGTGTGGAGGAGTGGGCGATGGGCCTAGCAGTTAGGAAGCCAATTAAGACTCCCTTGTCCAGAAGCTGAATTTGGCCTCAACACTCTGCCCCAGAGCTGGCCAGAAAGAGCATGCCACACCATCTGCACTTGTCCTCTGGAGCAACTCCAGTGTGCAGCCTACAGCCACCCCTGGCCAGCAGGTGTGGGAGAACAGCAGTAGGGCACCCAGCTTCTTTGTGCAACCCTTCACAACTGATGACTTTGAGATTGGACATCCTCTGGGGAAATGCAGATTTCCAAATGTGTACTTGGCCGAGGAGAAGAACAAAGCCATTTCATTGTGGCATTCACGGTCCTCTTCAAGTCTCAGATGTGGAACAGCAGTTGTGCAGGGAGATGGAGATTCAGGCCTGCTGGCACCATTCCAACATCCTGCATCTCTGACAGTTTCTGAGACTAGAGGAAGATCTACTTGAGTCTGGAGTATGCCCCATTGTCCCATGGGGGGAGCTCTAAAAGGAGCTGCGGAAGAGCTGTTCTTCTGACGAGCAGCAAACAGCCATGATCATGGTAGAGTTGGCAGTGTGTGGGTTGCAGGTCTGATTTGTGATTCCAGCTTCTTGCTAATGCAGACCCTGGGAGCCAGCAAGTAATGGCACAAATAGTTGACTCCTTGTCACCCATGTGAGAGACCTGGATTGAGATCCTAGCGCCCAGCTTCAGCTTGTTCCATCTCCTGCAGCTGAGGGCAATGGGGCAGTGAACTAGTGGATGGGGGACCTATTTCTCTTTTTCCCTTTTGACTATTAAGAGAGGAGGGGAGAGGAAGGTATGACTAAACAAAGTAACAAATAAGGAAGTACTATTAGACAACTTTATACCAATATGGATCAGAAGTTAAACAGCATGTATACATTTTAACAGAAAAATATAACTTTCCTAGACTAACTGCAGAAATGATAGAAAAAATACTGACAAGATTTATAATCATTTAAGAAATTAAACCTGTTTCACAAAAAAAAAAATCCCTAAGCTTAAATAAACCTCTGATACTACAGAAAAAATCCTATAAAATATTCAAGGGACAGAATTCTTCAGAAGAAATAAAAGCATATGCAAGTATTCCCAAAATCATAAGGGTTATCCTGACTCCAAAACCAAGTTAAGACAAGAAGACAAATGAAAAGTATAAATGAAGCTTATGATCATAGATAAAAATCTTAAATATTAGCCAAATGAAGCAAGCAATGTATAAAAATGCTAATAAATTAGATTATGTTCAGTTTCACAGGAGTCTAGGGTTGGCTGAACACAAGAGAAATAGTTATGTAAATCATTACATTAATGGGAAGAGACGAAATTATATCAGCATCTCAATAAGTATAGTACAAACATTTAATAAATGTCAATGCCTGGTCATGAAATAAATCAAGCCAGAAACATGGTTTTTAGAAAACTAGGAATAGAAGAAATGATAAAGGGTACTTCTGAAATAATCTGCTGTAAACATTGTGCTCAGTACTGAAATGCTCACTGAATTCACTTGGAAATCATGATGAGGATAAAATTGTTCGCTACTATCATTTCTACTCAACAGTATACTAGAGAGAGAGATCCTAGTTAGGGCAGTAAGGCCAGGAAAATAGATGAGTGGTAACTATTGAAATTAAAACAATGCCATCATAGTTTATGGACCCTATGATTTGTCTATATAGAAAACCAGAGAAAAATCTATAAACTCTCAGAGATAATTATACTTTAGCAAGAATTAACTATTCCTATATAGAGGCAACAAACATTTGGAAAAAGAAAAACTTATGAAGGATATCAATTATTACTGCAAACAAAATACTAACATACTTAGAAATAAATCTAACAAAGATATTTAAGACCTTAATGGAAAAAATCAAAGATCTCATTGGGAGACAGTAGATTCAAGTAAATGCAAATATCAAACATGCCCATGAAAGAATCACTATGATAAAGATGGCAGTTCTCTCTCCTTAATTTATATACTTAATGCAATTCCAACCAAAATTCCAACAGGTGTGCATATATGTATACACGTGTGAAGTAGACATACAGAAGGACAAAGAGCTAATACCAAAGGACTATTTGAGAGGTGGCAGGGGCTGAGAAGGAGGAGAGACAGATAGAAGAGACAGCTTTCTCACAGACAAATTCATTCTCTGCCGGCCTGCAAAAGCCCTAAACGGGGCTTATCCCAGGAAGTCAAACCAATCATCCCACATTATTAAATGTCAGGAGCCAAAGTACGTGAGCCATCACCTTTGCCTCTCAGGGTCTGCATTAGCTGGAGTGAAGAGCAGATTTGGGCATCAAACACAGATACTCTGATGTAGAATGTAGGCATCTTAACTATTGTTTTAATCACCAAAACTAATGCCCACCCCTCAAGGAAATTTTGATACCAGTAGGGAGGTGAGGAAGGAACATGGCTTACCAGTATCAAGGTATATAAATAAAGCTACTGTAACTGGGGTAGGTCTCTTATATGATAATTAGGCTTTTGGAATTCAATATAATAGAGATCTCAGGAAAACCACTTTCATGTAGGAAACCTTGAGAGAGTTGTCAATGAAGACTAACTGGGTAAGGATAAGATATCCAGTAAAGTATACTAGTTCTACTGGCTATACACATTTAAAAGGGAAGTATTTTGACCTTACACCATACATAAATATACATTCCAGACTCAAATGTTAAAGACTTAAATGTAAAAAGAAAACCTTTAAAGCATTCAGAATGAAATAAAAAGTACTCACTTTATGACCTCAGAGCAGAAACTGATTTCTTTTTAAAGTTTAAGAAAGAGGGGCCAGCACTGTGGCCTAGGAGGTAAAGCTGCCGCCTATATTGCTGGCATCCCATATGGGTGCTAATTTGAGTCCCGGCTTCTGCACTTCAATCCAGCTCTCTGCTATGGCTTGGGAGGGCAGTAGAAGATGGCCCAAGTCCTTGGGCCCCTGCACCCATATGCGAGATCTGGAAGAAGCTCCTGGCTCCTGATCAGCTCAGTTCTGGCCATTGTGGCCATTTGGGGAGTGAAACAGCAGATGGAAGACCTTTCTCTCTCTCCCTGCCTCTGCCTCTCTGTAATTTTCCCTTTCAAATAAATAAATAAATCTTTATGGTTCTTTCTTAAATTTTATTTTTTTAAAGAAAAATAAACGATATGGAAAAAAGTCAAGTATAAGTGGTGGGAGACCATGCCAGACTTCAACAGTGTTTGTTATGTCTCTAAGCTTGGTGATGTTTCATGGGTATTCATTAAAATATTTCATAATTTATCAATATGAAGTTTATTATGCCCCTGCCACTCTATTTTAGCTTTTCCTCCTAACCTCCTATTTTTCTTCTTTACTTTTTTTGAGGTTATGCTTTTTATTGTCATTTTTTGAAAGGCAGAGATAAAGAGGATGCTCCCATTGTCTGGGTCGCTCCCTGAATGCCTGTAATGTTTAGAGTTCAGCTGAGGCTGAAGCCAGGAGCTGGGAACTCAAACCAGATCTCCCACGTGAGATTGCTAGAGCCACCACTGCTTCCTTCCCAGGGTCTGCATTAACAGAAACCTGGGGTCAGGAATCAGAGGTGGGTATCAAACACATGCACCCTGACATGATATGTAGACATCTTAATCACTAAGCTGAACGCTTGCCTCATAAACCCTATCTTTCTTAATGAATATCAATTCCCCCATCACCTACCTTGAAATTTCAGCCTCATCTTAAGAGTCCTCCATTTTCAGTGTCCTGCACAGCTAATCACTTGACAGCCTTGTAGCATTTTCCCTATGAGTTCTCCTATCTGTTCCATTTGGTTTTCCCCTTCTGCCACTACTCTTGTTTTTCACCTGTTACTGTGGTTGCTACATTAACTACTTCATTGGTCCTCTTGGCTCTAAGCCGGTGGTTTTCAGTCTTAGCTACATGTTAGAATAAAGTGAGGTACTTTAAAGAAAAACACCCCATGCCTGGATTTCATCAAGGGATTTTGTTTAAATGGTAGGTTATGGGACTCTGGTGGCAGTATGTTTTAAAACACCTCATATGGCTCTAATGCTCAAGCAGGGAACCATTACTATAAGTCAGTGGTTGGTGAACATTTTCTATGAAAGGCTGTGTAGTATATATTATAGGCTTTGCAGGCCAGGCAGTCTCTGTTGCAGCTATGCAATTTTTCCAGTGTAGCTTGAAAGCAACCATCAATGATACATAAATGAATTAAGCCTGCCTGTGTTGCAGTAAAACATTAATTATAGAAACAGGACAAAGGACCAAATTTGGCCCAAGGACTATAATTACTGACCTTTGCTCTAGGTGAGAGGCTCTCAAATTTTAGGCTATGTCAGATCCCTGGCAGGGCTTACTAAAATACGGATTTCTGAACTCTTCCCTCAGAGTTTTTGGTGTAAGATATGGGGAGGGAGGCAAGAATTTGCATTTCTAACAAGTTTCCAAATAATGCTGGTACTGTGGGTCTGGAAACTATATTTTGAGAGCCACTGTCCTAGACCTTTTGTGTTGTAGATCATTATCTATACTGCTTGATGATCAGTCTATTATAGCTCGATACAATATTAATACAGTGTGAATTCAAAAATAAAACATTATAGTTAATTATAAAACTTGTATTTGCCTTGAAATTTGGATTAAGGTGGAATCACCTCCATTATTTGACTTAGTTCTGAATGTACCAGCTCATGCAATTAGATGAAGTAAAGACATAATTGGGCCGGCGCCGTGGCTCAGTAGGCTAATCCTCCGCCTAGCGGCGCCGGCACACCGGGTTCTAGTCCCGGTTGGGGCGCCGGATTCTGTCCCGGTTGCCCCTCTTCCAGGCCAGCTCTCTGCTGTGGCCAGGGAGTGCAGTGGAGGATGGCCCAGGTGCTTGGGCCCTGCACCCCATGGGAGACCAGGAAAAGCACCTGGATCCTGGCTCCTGCCATCGGATCAGCGCGGTGCGCTGGCCGCAGCGCGCCGGCCGCGGTGGCCATTGGAGGGTGAACCAACGGCAAAAGGAAGACCTTTCTCTCTGTCTCTCTCTCTCACTGTCCACTCTGCCTGTCAAAAAAAAAAAAAAAATTAAAAAAAAAAAAGTTTAAAAAAAAAAAAAAGACATAATTGAAAAATTGAAAAAGAAGCACAATGACCATGATTTGTAAATGATATTTTATATCTATAAAATTGAAGGATACCAACTGGAAATTGAGTTATACAAGTACATATTTACAGAAATACAGAAAATATGATAGACTGCATGTATAACGGCATCTAAAATGTAGTAATAAACTTAAGAAAATAATAAGTCCTATATGAAGACAAATTTTAAAACTCTGTTGATGAGTGACCGCCATTGTGGCGTAGCGGGTACAGCCTCCGCCTGCAGTGCCAGCATCCCATATGGGCACTGGTTCATGTCTCAGCTGCTCCACTTCCCATCCAGTTCTCTGCCATGGACTGGGAAAGCAGCAGAAGATGGCCCAAGTGCTCGGGCCCTGCACCCATGTGGGGAGACCCAGAAGAAATTCCTGCCTTTCGACTAGTACATCTCTGGCCATTGTGGCCATTTGGGGAGTGAATCAGCAGATGGAAGACCTCTCTCTGTGTAACTGCCTTTCAAATAAATAAATAAATCTTTTTAAAACAATCTATTGATGAACATGAACAGATGGAAAATGATACCTATTCTTGAGTAGCAAGACAATATAAGAAGGATGTTAAATTTAATGTGACCCGCATTAAAACACCAAGGAAAGTTTGGACTAGGCATAATGATTCTAAAGCATATACAAAATTTGAAAACAAGCATGTGAGAACAGACAGGAAGATTTTGAAAATGAAAATGAGAAATGAGAAATTATTTACCATATATATTATAAACATCTATAATTAAAGATGCAGGGATAGGAAGACAAGTCAAATAAATAGTTTTGTATTCCAGGAATAAAAAAAAAAATCAAGGGTCAAGAAAATAAGTTAAAATGTATTTACATGGAAGAAAAATTATGTTAAAACAGTATCCACTTAAAGAGAATGAGTAATGATAACTACCTGTCTCTTTATATAATTAATACCAGAAAGAACACAGATTTGAAAGCAAAAAGAAAAAAAACTGAAGGTATTAGAAGTAAGGGCAAGCCATGGGGAGATGAGGAGGTGGAAGATCTAAAAGGCCTGAGACAAAATCTAGATACTCTAATAGAAAATATTAATAAATATCACTATATAATTTTTAAATTCTTCACAGAAAAAATGTTAATAATTTGCTTTCTTATGAATCGATACAAGATAATTAAATACAAAAGAAAAGGTGTATGAACAAGTAATTCACTAAATAGGAAACATAAATGGCTTAGAAACAAAAAGTTTTCAGTTATTTTCGCAAGTAAATGTAGATTGTAATGGGTGGGGAATCTTAAATTTCAATAATATGATGTATTAACTAACAGAAAACATAGAATAAAATCCATTGCGCCAGCTCCACGGCTCAATAGACTAATCCTCCACCTAGCGGCGCCGACACACCGGGTTCTAGCATCGGTCGGGAAGCCAGATTCTGTCCCGGTTGCCCCTCTTCCAGGCCAGCTCTCTGCTATGGCCCGGGAGTGCAGTGGAGGATGGCCCAAGTACTTGGGCCCTGTACCCCATGGGAGACCAGGAGAAGCACCTGGATCCTGCCTTCGGATCAGCGCGGTGCGCGGGCCGCAGCACACCAGCTGCGGCGGCCATTGGAGGGTGAACCAACGGCAAAAGGAAGACCTTTCTCTCTGTCTCTTTCTCTCTCTCTCTCACTGTCCACTCTGCCTGTCAAAAAAAAAAAATCCATTGCAAGAAACTTGTGGTGCAGATCAGTGTTCTCAACATGTGGCAATTTTCCCCTAAGGGCATATTTGACAGTGTCTAGAGACATTTTTGATTATCACAACTGAAAGAAGTGTGTTACTAGAATCTAATGGGTAGAGGCCAGGGACTTTGCTGAACATTGTATGATGTATAGGACAGCCCCTACAGCAAAGAATTACCTGACCAAAAAATGTCAATTGTGTCAAGGTTAAGAAGCACTGTTGTGGATATACATATATGCATAAATAAATGTTCAGTAGTGTTTTTTTGCTGCATTGTTTTTGGAAGCAAAAGACTGGAAGAAACCTAAATAGGGATCACTTCAAATAAAATGACACATCCAATGAGTGCTGTTACATAATTTGTAAATAGAATAAGGTTGATAGATGGTGATACGAAGATAGGAAAATATTTACAATAATATATACTGTATATTTAATATTGTATTTATTTATTTGAGATGTAGAGTTACAGACCGAGAGAGGAGGGACAGAAAGGTCTTCCATCCACTGGTTCACTGCCCAAATGGCTGCAACGGCTGGAGCTGGGCCTATCCAAAGCCAGGAGCCAGCAGCAGCTTCTGGGTCTCCCACATGGGTGCAGTCATTTTATAGCCCAACTCTGGTGTTCTTTACTATCTTTTGACCTTAACAGTTAATTATACATTGCATTTTCTGGATAGAAACCAGCTATGTATACTGTAACATATTTAGATTCTGTTTTTGTATTCTACTTTCTTTAATGAAAACTTTCAAATATTACTGCAGTTCCACTGAAATTGTACTTGCTACCTTTAAGTGTCATTTTTCATTCAGTTCACTGGGAAAAGTACTGTTTGTTTCTATTTTACATGTGATTCATCAATTCAACAAGTGCAGGAGACACTTTTTTTAACATCTTTTGGCTCTGTGTTTCTCTACTCTTAAATGATACTACTAAAATCTAGCATTCCAGATATTCTTGAGTCAGAAACATATGCAGTATCATCACACACCACCATTTATTAATAACATTATATGTTTATATAGAGAAACTCATTGTTTCTTGAAGCATACTTTATGATTGATTTTATATAGATCAAAATAAGGTCGAATTATGGTGAGGATTTTCTTATAAAATTTTGAGTTCTTAATCTTTTGAACTATTATACATTCTCTAAAGAAGTTTTCATCAGATATGGGCTTGATTAAACATGTGAGAGTATTGATTTGCCATTTCATGTCTGTCTCTGTAGATGAATAGATTATTCCTACATAAGTGTATTTCATAATTATTTTCAAGCCAAGATTTGATTCATTTATTATTCATTATTCATTATTCATTTATTAAGCTTTATGTCTTTACAGAAGGGGAAAGTTTTCTCTAGTATCTGATAAACAGAGCATCCTCCATTCCTCATGCATTCATAGCATCTTATCCAAACAGACCTTGGAGGGATATGGCATTGCAGTGTAGCAGGGTAAGATACCATTTACGATGCTGCATCCCATATAGGAGTGCTTGTTGGAGTCCTGGCAACTCTGCTTCTAATCTAGATTTCTGGTAATGTTCCCAGGAAGGCAGCAGAACATGACCCAAGTAGTTGAGTCTTTACCAGCTATTTGGGAGACTAGGGTTGAGTTCCTGGCTCCTGACGTCAGCCTAGCCCAGACCTGGCTATTGTGGCCATTTGGAGAGTAAACTATCAGAAGGAAGATCATCTCTCTTTCTCTGTTGCTTTGCCTTTCAAGTAAATAAATTTTAAAAATGACCATAGTTTTTTTCTCCTGTGAAGTGGTACTTTGACCACCCACCACCCATTCAACAGTGATTACTGGTTATTCAATGTGCATATCATTGCTTAAATGCAACCTGATCCTTCTATGCAACTTCATCCCAGTGAGTGAAAAGTTGGTTAGCTTTCTTTCTAATGACAATACTCTGGCTATACAAACCATTTGACCTGCTTCCAAATTTATAATCAGATCACTACAGGGATAATGATGTAGAATTTTAGGAATGTCTGGCCTTTATTAAAAAAAAAATTAATGTACTTGAAAGTCAGAGTTACAGAATAATCTGTCTCAATCAATTTTCTATCGGCTAGTTTTCTCTCCAGATAGCTGCAAAAGCCAGGGCTGGGCCAGGCCTAAGGCAGGAGCTTCATCTGGGTCTCCCATCAGGATGGTAGGAGCCCAAACACTTGAGCCATCTTCTGCTATTCCCAGGCCACTATAATGGAAGTGGATAGGAGGCGGAGCAACTAGGACAGGAACTGCTGCCCATATGCCAGCCCTCAAACTTCTGACCTTATTATGCATATTTCCCTTGACAATAGCCCAATTGATTTAGTAATATAGTGGACTACCTTTGGGGGTATACTAATAAAAGTAATACAAATGTACATCTGGAAATAACTTTTAGCCTTTCAGATGGAAGTCAAGAATAACAGCTAGGTATTCTGTTATTGTCTTTAATGTTTTGGAAAATTATAATATGTATTTGATTTTAACCTTGGATAAATGTAACCAAACAAGAGGGAGGTAGTTTATAATTTTTACTTTTTTTAAAAATTGATTTATTTATTTGAAAGACAGAGTTGCAGAGAGAGAGAGAAAGAGAGAGAGGTCTTCCATCTACTAGTCCATTTTCCACTTTTGCGCCGATCCGAAGCCAGGAGCTTCTTCCAGGTCTCCTACACAGGTGCAAATGCAGGGGCCAAAGGGCCTGTGCCATCTTCTACTGCTTTCCCTGGCCATAGCAGAGAGCTGTATTGGAAGTGGAGCAGCTGGGACTTGAACCGGTGCCCATATGGGATACCGGTATTACAGGCAGTGGCTTTACCTGCAATGCCACAGTGCAGGCCCCAGTGTATAATTTTTTTTAAGATTTTATTTATTTGGGAGGCAGAGTAGCAGGTAGAGGGAGAAACAGAGAGAAAGGTCTTCCATCCACTGGTTTACTCCCCAAATGGCCACAACAGCCGGAACTGGGCCAGTTCAGAGCCAGGGACCAGGAGCTTCCTCTGGGTCTCCCATGTGGGTACAGGGGCCCAAGGATTTGGACCATCCTCCTCTGCTTTCCCAGGCCATACAGAGAACTGCATCAGAAGAGGAGCAGCTGGGACTCAAACCAGTACCCATATGGGATGCCAGCGCCACAAATGGAGGCTAAGCCTACTGTGCCATAGCACCAGCCCTGATAGTTTATACTTAAAAAAAGACCATTTTAAGAAAATCTGCCATAGCTAATTATAGTATCCAGACTAAGAATGGTTAGTCTATTCCAGAATAATTTATAAGCAAATAGTTAATTACACATATGAAACTTTCAAAGCATTTAATTAAGAAAATATGAAAACCACTTTTGAGAAAACACAGCCCAGAGCAATTCTATTACCCTCACTGTCAAACTTCCCCACTGGCTGCTATTTTTCTCATCTGTTCTTATCTAGATCTTGCTTGATGCATGTGAGGGAGCCACAAAAGTAGGATAATATCTGACCTTTCCCTTCAAGCTAACTTTGGAGACAGCACTTCATTTAAATAAAGTGCTGCATTGTGTGATTCCAACAAATATAATAGAAACATAGATTTCTAGATGTAGTCCTAGTGGGTTCATTCATAGCAGGTCATATGGAGTTGGTGGGCCTTGAAGAATGGAATACATCACTGTTTCAAGTCTAATAGTATAGAATATAGCTAATGATATGTACATTAGAGATTCCATTATCCAATAAGATCAAAGAAGTATTCTCATTTTACAGAAAGTAATTCAATATAAAATTACTTATTTTAAAATAGTACCTTAATATAAAAACTATTAAATGTGTGTTTATTATTTTGTTACGGGAAGGCAGCAAAAAGAAGGGAAGGAAGTGATGTCTTATGGTTAAAGACTAAATAGAAAAGTGACTGAAACTGTAAATAATAAGAATGAAAATAAGGAAAAAGTATTACCGCTGATATTTAACTGAAAATTTATTTTAAAAACTTACCATATTGATTAAAACCTGTGATTATAAAGCAAACTTACCTAGTTTTTCTTTAATTATATTTACAGGGAATTGGATTAAATAACTTTTCAACTTCAAAAGACTGTAAATTTATTAAATTATCAGTATTTATCCCATTCTAGACTATATATATCTTCAAATAATAATCAAAACATTGCAAGGAAAAGAGCGCAGATTGGTGCCTCTTCACATGGGGCACAAAAATGTTAGAAAAAGAGGCACAGAACAGGGAGGAGACAGAGTACGAAGTTGCAACTAGACCAAATTTATTCAGAGAAAATAAAACCACAGAGGTCGACCAACTGCTATCATGCTCACAGACCAAACACCTGGCAGAGGCCCAGACCCCAGCAGGCTGGCCTTTTTATATCATAGGTGGGCTAGGGGTAGGGGTGAGTGGGACAGTAGGTGGAGGTGAGCTTCTCCTCCGTACTGATTCTTCAGGTTTGGCCCACTGGCTTCCAAACCTGGGGAAGAATGCAGGGGCTGGGGTGGGGAACAATACAAGGTATGAGACAAAAATGATCCCTTGAAAGAAGGCAGGGATAACAAGAAACCGAAAATGGCTGAGGCTTATGTTCTTGTTCTTTGAATCCTGACTCTGAGTATAGATAAGGAGATGGGTTGCTGGTTTCTTTCTGGCTACTTCCTGCTAATACGGGGTATAGACATGGATTGAGGGTTTACACCCAGGATTAAATTGACTGAATTGTGCTGCAATAAACATTAGGGTGCAGACCGCATTTTTCTTTATCAATTTAAACTCCTTTGGGTAAATTCCAAGGAGTGGGATGGCTGGGTCGAACGGTAGGGTTATATTCAGGTTTCTGAGGAATCTCCAGACTGATTTCCATAGTGGCTTGACCAGTTTGCATTCCCACCAACAGTGGGTTAGTGTCCCTTTTTCCCCACATCCTCGCCAGCATCTGTTGTTGGTAGATTTCTGTATGTGAGCCATTCTAACCGGGGTGAGGTGAAACCTCATTGTGGTTTTGATTTGCATTTCCCTGATTGCTAGTGACCTTGAACATTTTTTCATGTGCCTGTTGGCCATTTGGATTTCCTCTTTTGAAAAATGTCTATTGAAGTCCTTGGCCCATCTCTTAAGTGGGTTGTTGGTTTTGTTTTTGTGGAGTTTCTTGATCTCTTTGTAGATTCTGGTTATTAACCCTTTATCTGTTGCATAGTTTGCAAATATTTTTTCCCATTCTGTCGGTTGTCTCTTCACTCTCCTGACTGTTTCTTTTGCAGTACAGAAACTTCTCAATTTGATGCAATCCCAATAGTTGATTTTGGCTTTGACTGTCTGTGCCTCCCGGGTCTTTTCCAGAAATTCTTTGCCTGTGCCAATATCTTGAAGGGTTTCTCCAATGTTCTCTAATAACTTAATGGTGTCAGGACGTAGATTTAGGTCTTTAATCCACGTTGAGTGGATTTTTGTGTAAGGTGTAAGGTAGGGGTCTTGCTTCATGCTTTGACTATGACCTTGTCTAAACAAGATAAGAGTCGGAGAACTCAAGGGGCTTCCATAGCCTTGGAAACTCATGACTGGTGCATAGGGAGATTACTGATGCCATAAACAGGAGTGTCAATTTGTAAAGTCAACAACAGGAGTCACTGTGCACTTACTCCTCATGTAGGATCTCTGTCCTTAATGTGCTGTACACTGAGGCTTAATGCTATAACGAGTACTCAAACAGTATATTTCACTTTGTGTTTCTATGGGGGTGCAAACTGTTGAAATCTTTACTTAATGTACACTAAACTGATCTTCTGTTAAAAAAAAAAAAAAAAAAAAAAGAAACTATCAATTCCCAACTTGACTCTCACTAGGATTAAACATGACAATAGGTCTGATCTGATTTCATCATCATTTTAAAAAAAATCATCTATTATTTTTCACTTTATGTTTCTGTGTGGGAACAAACTGTTGAAATCCTTACTTAAGGTATAATAAGCTGATCTTCTGTATACTAAGATAATTGAAAATGAATCTTGATGTGAATGGAAGGGGAGAGGGAGTGGGAAAGGGGAGGGTGGTGGGTGGGAGGGACGGTATGGGGGGGAAAGCCATTGTAACCCATGAGACGTACTTTGGAAATTTATACTCATTAAATAAAAGATAAAAAAAAAAAAAAAAAAAAAAAAAATTGACTGAAGAAGAGCAGTCTTGTGTTGTTCCTGCATGATGGCTTGGTATAACAATCATTCATTCCTGCAAGAACCTTTGGGATAAGTTAATTATACATGGTAGAAATAGGAGCAGTATGAATATGAGGACAAAAGGAGATATTAGAGACATGGCCCATGGTGGAAAAGATGGCTGAAATGAGGAGGACAAAAGGGAAAATAGGAAAGCAAGAATCCTGTGTGTATGCCTGCTGGCAATCAGAAAGAAGATCCCTGATCCCTGTTTTGTTTAGTGTGTACATGCTGGTGAGAAGCTGTGAGATGTAGTTAATCTAGTCTGCTTCTAGTCCTGGACTCCCTCACTCATTTCAAACACTTTTAATTGCAAAAAATATATCCAATTACTGCTGCACAATTAAATTGGCAAGTCCAAGACTGGTAATAGAGATTCCACATGATGGGATAGGTGTTTTACTCCAACTTTAGTTTTCCTTACATATGTCACTTTGCAATTATTGTGTCTTGTCAGAAAGATCCTACATACATAAATTTCTAAGAATTTAACAAAGGGAGTTAGAATGGAGAAAGTAAAAGAGCTTAGGGTTTCATGATAAAAAGACATTTCTCAGAATAAGTGAAGCATTTAATGAATGTCTTTGGAGTTATCAAATATTTGTCTTTTCCTGAGATCCAGATGCATTATATTTGCAGACTCTTCCATTTAGTGTGCCTGTATTTTCAAGGTTGGCATTTGATCTTAGAAACTCATGATATACAAAAGGAAATGAAAAGCTGGCATAGACCCCCCAGCACGACTCTTATAAGTTCAATCCAATCTATTAATTTTGTAATAGTCAGTGTCACCCATTTGCCTTTGCAATATTTGCTTAAAATTCAAAGATATTTCAAAAAGTTCATGAAATGCATATCATGAAAAACTATGCATGGATTGCAAAGATTTTTGCACCAAAATAAGCTTATATTTCAATTCTGTTTTTCTTGAACTTTTTTAAGAACCCTCATATTTTCTTCCCTTCCTGCTGTTTATCCTTCAAGATTGTGCTCAAATTCCACCTCCTCTATAAAACTTTTCGTGACTGTTTATTTCCATGTCCTCCTTCTCTTTCTCTGAATGGATCTTTAGAACTGAAGGCTCAATTATACATGATCTTACGTTGGTATCTCTCGGTTGCTATTTGGATGTATTTAACCATTGTACCTGCTGCTCCAGGACCAGGCATTCCTCTGCACCTCAGTTGCTCTATCTATACAATGAGGATGATAAGATAGCTGTCTTAAAGGCTTATGCATTTTTCTTCCTCCCTCCCTCACACTCTTTCAAAAACAAAACATTTCAGTAGGCATTTAAAAAGAATTATCTTTCTCCATCAATTGATCGTTTTGTTTCATGAAATTGCCTGGAACTTTGTGTGTAGAAACAATTCCAATCTTTCATTCCTGTTCTGATTTCTCTTAAGTGCTGCATGTATGGACCTGTACTTACACTTCTTGTTGTACCACTGGAGGAACATTCAGTTTGCAACAAATCAATAAATGGCATGAAATACACATTCAGTGGCTGCCTCACAGCACTACTGTTAATATGATGCATTTTTTCTTGGCAAAGCAGTGCTACTTGAATAGAGATGTTGGTTCCTATATTCTGCAATAAAGCGACCTGTTCTGCTTCTCCATCTCCTCACATTAGGGTGGTAAGAAATAAGCAAGGGTGCCTCCAAAAGCTCATGGAAAAACAGAACTAAAAGCATTAATCTGTTTAAATGTTTTCAAGTCCATGGTTAAGTTTCTCGCAGTACGCATATGATGAAGAGAATTTTCACACGGAAATAAGCTCATGCTTTTAATTCCATTCTTTGTGAACTTTTTGATGTACAATGCTGTTCCAATTTTAATTGTACTTCACTCTCTATCCAGATATTAAGTGTATAGTTAGCCCAGCCTGTGTGTGTATATCTTACTCAGAGGTCAGGGCTATGCAGGAAGAAGACCCTTTCAGCACAGGGAATAGTGCTCCAGGGATATGAGTCAAATAGTTTCAGATAAGGCCAAGGGATAACATAGAATCGTTAAGAATGTGACACAACATGATCCGTGCTTCTGGCAAATGTGCAGGGCAGTGACAGCAACTTACTTATTTTGAAGTTGTACCTGGTATCTTCCAGGAGGTAGTTTATAAACTCAGCATAATGTCAAAAATAAGAGAACAATTAGGGATTCAAATAGAACCAAGACTATTCTTTTAATGAGTAGAGCTATATCACCCCCAACTATGCAACTGTTCTTACTTATTTAATCAATCAGAACTTTTCTTTAATTTGTGCTCCACAGCAAATTACGTCCTAAATTAAAATTCTGCACATTTGTTAGATCATTGGTGTTTTCTGAGATTTTGGGTGTCCCCCTTCTTCCTACTGACAAGTTTGCCTTCTCACATTGTGGTTTCATCCTGAACAGGGTGCTTGGAGACCTTGGCACCCCTGTTGAGTTACACAGAGCAGTCCTCAACTGCTTTATGACAAACAGGCACAAAGGAATATGATGTGCATGTGTGCTTCTTAGTGAATCATTCATTACCTACATGTTATATCTCTCCCTGGGCAATAGGTATGATAGCATAACTCCCTTGGTAAGTCATGTCGAATAAATTTTGTACAGTATTAATAGAAGTTTCCAGTAATTTTCTTTCTAAATGCTTTAGTGTATCTTACCACCCAAAACCATGATACAAACACCTTTTCCAACATCCATCAAACTCTAGGACCAATTCTGCTTCTAAAGCTTTCAGAAAGTATTTTGTATTAAGTCGTTGGTCTCTCAAAGTGAACAGTTAAATTTTCCATAGTTATAGCTTTAATGGTTTTCCCCTGACCACTAGCCATCTGCTGTGGTGCATAGACATGTCCTAAAGGGATACTTGCGCTAGCAAACTTTTGTCATCATTGTCATATCAACTCAGCGTTTTCTTGTCATTTTTCAGTTCTCAAAAACTGCTTCTGAATTGACAGCTGTCACCAACATGCTTAGGTAGCAATTTAGAGGTTAGCCTAATTGAACAAGGTTAAATTTTCTACTTGCTCACTAAACACTAAGAAATTAAAAGTGGTTTATAGTTAGGAGCTAATGCTTTGTTTATAATTCATTCATGAGACACTGTAGTTTCTGTGAATCCTTATAGTAACTGTTGACACAGAACTGGGTGTACTATTTTCTTTCTATATGTATTGAAGATTGACTTCAGATAACTCTTATTAGACTTCATTTTATGATAGCATTATTGATAGAAAATTGACAATACATAGGGTTTACTATCATTTGTTAGTACATGATATCTAATCATGATCTAGTTAAACCTCGAGTGCCTGAGACATTACTATGACAGTATTACTGCTAGGAAAAAAAATAGTTTTACCTTTATATTGTGCTTTATTGAAGACCATTTTTTAAAATTTAAAAACACGCATTTCAAACATACAAAATTGCTTTTTCAGCTATTTTGGAAACTATGTGTGATAAATTCATTGATTAAAATAAGCTGTCCTTTGCCATCAGTTAAATTTCAAATTTTTTTTACTGAGTCTGGGGACACATTTTTCTGATAGATAAATAGATAAACGTGATGCTAAGAGAACTGCTGATACTATGTGAATACTTTCAAAAGTTCATTTAAAGTGTAATTAAATGATTAGTTTATTTTGGTGGAAAATTTTCATAGTTATGTATGTTTTAAAATACACATTTTCTGTGAACTTTTGGAACCTCCTCATATTTGTACTTCATCGAAGGTAATAGTCTTATCAAAATCTGACCACAAAATGAGTTTTTATGAAGCGAATTGTAGCTTTCTCACTTTATATTTTCTTCTTCTTTGCCTAACTGGCATGAGAGGCAAGTGTCAACTGTGGTTACCTCTTCTTAGCCAGAGTGACACAGTGAGAAGTTGGTGGACAAATTAGGTGTGTATTCTCTTGAAAAGTCTAATGACCAGTAGGAAATGTAGTATATCAGAAATGTATTTGTTCTTTCACTCATTTTCTTGTGGTAACTTTCAACGTAGGCATACTAGAGTGTACATCTTGGAAAATAAGACATGATATTTGGACATTCATCTTCTTTTGAATCTGAATACTCTTAATATCATTACAATTGCCCATAAAATGAGCTCTTGTTTTATATATCTGCAAATGTATAAAAGAAGACTAAATAAGTGAGTGTATAAGGCCAAACCTAGTTACATAACCAGGAGACCAACTCAAAGTGCATGGTTTAGGTCTGCTGTTTGGAATAAGCTATATGTGAAAGCATAAAGAATTGAGGCTGGTGCTGCGGCTCAATAGGCTAATCCTCTGCCTGCAGCCGGGTTCTAGTCCCGGTTGGGGCGCCGGATTCTGTCCCGGTTGCCCCTCTTCCAGGCCAGCTCTCTGCTGTGGCCTGGGAGTGCAGTGGAGGATGGCCCAAGTCCTTGGGCCCTGCACCCGCATGGGAGACCAGGAGAAGCACCTGGCTCCTGGCTTCGGATCAGTGCGGTGCACCGGCCGCAGCGGCCATTGGAGAGTGAACCAACGGTAAAAGAAGACCTTTCTCTCTGTCTCTCTCTCTCACTGTCCACTCTGCCTGTCAAAAATAAAACTAACTAAATAAATAAATAAATAAAAATAAAGTGCAAAGAATTGTATTTTTGGCAAGCACAATTCTTATGAAATAGCTTTTTTTTTTATTTTTCTGAAACTCCTTAATGTGCATCTGTGACAACTTTTGCTCCCCTGGATTCTTTTCAAAGCTAAGACAGGTATCATGACTCTTATACACTCATACAATGTCTCTTATTGCCCTATATTGGAAATATTTTAAGTCCAAGAGGGAAAATATGGACAGATGACCATATTCCTTTATCACAGAATTACTTTCTATTTGAATATCCTCTCCATACTCAGAGTTTCATATATGAACCATAATAGTAGGTTTATCTACACCATTTTCCAAATCATTTGAGACTAATAATTTAGATTCATTGTGTTATGGCATCATTTCACTTGCTTTCATTTTTTTCATCTCTTTCATTTTGTTATATTCATGAAAGTCTTCAAAAACTCATGAAAATATACATTATGAAAATTATGGATTTTAAAATATTTTATACCAAAATTATTTTTAATTTCCTTGAACTTTTAAAATTTTATACATTTTATTGAAATACAGTATACATACCAAGTAATACACATCAGTGTACAGATGAGGTTCTTGTCCTCTGAGCACACTCAAAACCAACATCAAAATTAAGAACAAAACACTAGTAGTGCTCCAAGAGTCCTCACTGTACTGCCCCCCATTTCCTATTTTTTAAACACAGAGGAAGAATAATATATTGGTATTTACATGCTATAATTCAGTGAAACAATATTTATAACTAAATAACAAATGATGTGACATTCACAGAATTTTTTTACACTATATGTGAATTTACACAAATAATAGAAAACCTATAATACTTGTTTTTCTGGATCTGGCTTATTTCACTTAGCATAATGATCTTCAGTTTCCTCCATTTTGTTGCAAATATCAGTATTTCATTCTTTTTATGGCTGAGTAGTATTCCATTGTGTGTGTGTGTGTGCATGTGTGTACCACATTTTCTTTATCCAGTCATCAGTTGATGGAAATCTAAGTTGATTCTGTATCTTTGGTATTATGAATTGGGCTGCTATAAATATGGGAGTGCAGGTATCTCTTTCATATGCTGATTTCATTTCCTTCAGATATATTGCCAGGAGTGAGATAGCTGGGTCATGTGGTAGATCTATTTTTAGTTTTCTGTGGAATCTCTGTACTGTTTACTGTCATGGTTGTATAAATTTGCATTCCAAAAAACAGTGTATTAGGGAGCCTTTTTCTGCACAACCTTACCAGCATTTGTTATTTTTTAAAATTTTTTGCTTGTTTGAATTCATAGTTACAGAAAGAGATGGAGAGATAAAGATCTTCCATCCTCTAATACTCCCCAGATGGACACAATGGCCAGAGTTGGCCCAGTCTGAAGCCAGGAGCCAGGAGCTTCATCTGGGTCTTCTATGTAGGTACAGATCCCAAATGCTTGGGTAATCTTTTGCTGCTTTTCCCAGGTCATTAACAGGTAGTTGGATCAGAAGTGGAACAGTCGGAACACAAATTGTCACCCATATGGGATGCCAGTGTCACAGGCGGTGGCTTTACCAGCTACACCACAACACCAGCCCCTCCTCTCTCTAGAATTTTTTAAAAAGTATCACTACATAAGCAATTCTTCAAGTTAAATGCCAAGGCTATTTTTTTTAAAGATTCACTTATTTATTTGAAAGGCAGATATACAGAGAGGCAGAGAGAGAGAGAGGTCTTCCCTCGCTGGTTTACTCCCCCAATGGCCACAGTGGCCAAAGCTGAGCCAACCAGAAGCCAGGAGATTCTTCCAGGTCTCCCAGGTGGGTGCAGGGGTCCAAGAACTTGGGAATCCTCCACTGCTTTCCTAAGAGCATTAGCAGAGAGCTGGATTGGAAGAGGAACAGTTGGGACTTGAACCAGCGCCCATAGGGGATGGGATGCTGGCACCACAGACAGTGGCTTTAGCTGCTATGCCACAGTGCAGGCCCAACTTTTTTTTTTTCCACAATAACCATTCTAACTAGAGTAAGCATGTTTTTGTTTTGTTTTGTTTTGTTAGGATGATAGCCATTTTAACTGGGGTGAGGTGAAACCTCATTGTGGTTTTGATGTACATTTCGCCGAGGGCTAGTGATCCTAAACATTTTTTCATGTGTGTTAGCTATTTGTATTTCATCCTTTAAAAAATGTCTTTTTATATCCTTTGCCCATTTCTTAGGTAGATTGTTTTATTGTTGTTGAATTTGAGTTCTTTATATATTTTGGATATTAATCCTTTATCAGATGCATAGTTAGCAAATATTTTCTCCCCTTCTGTCTCTTGCCTCTTTGTTTGCTTTGCTGTGCAGAGGCTTCTTTTGCTATTATTTGATTTGTTGATATTTTATTGCCTATGCTTCTGGAGTTCCAGTGAACTTCTTGAGGTCCCCTTATATCAGATTACATTTCCATGATTTTCTATTTTCATGTGTTCCACTTTTTCCTTTAAGGATGGTACAAGCATTGCTTAAGTTCCCCTGTTCTGGTTCACGTTTCAGATAGGTTAATTTACCACTTGTTTGCTGTGAAGAAGTTAGAAATAATCTGGCTCTTGACTATAGTATGTGCCCTCTTTCTGTAACTGTTGTTACATAGTAGGCCATCAGATGTTGTTGCCAAGTCAAGGATTATCTCTATTGAATTATATCTCCTATATTGCCAAAATATATATTATTGATTTGAAATATAAAGCCAATGTCTATATATTCACTCATAGTAGGAAGTTTTGGTGACTTCTTATAGAGTTCTTTAGCAAACACTATAAAATTGTAATTATGCATTTCCTTGTGTGGTTCAAAAGTCACAGGAAAGTATTGGAGATCCTTATTCATTTGTGTAATACAAATGAAACTATAATATTTCACAGTCATTTATCCATACTCTGTTGCCTTGTGATGTGGTTGAAGTGGTATGTTTTTGACATCAGTAGCATTCTTTGTGTTGAAAATGAAACATTTCAAGTGACACTGAAACAGTTCTGTGTTCAGGTTTGTTTTTCTTTACAATGCATCTGAGAGGAAAAGTATTGATAATGTGCTAATCTCCATCATAAATCACGGGATATAGTGGATTTCGCAAAAGAGTGTAAGGTGACTGGTGGATTTCAAAAATACAAAAAAGTATTGACTTTTTAAATGAACTAAAACATCTGTGACCCAAGAGAGAAAAAAGACCTTTAAAGTGTATTGCAAATTATTATTCAGCAAGGCAAATATATTATTTGATATGTTCTTTGGGGTCAGTGGGGTTTGAAAGACCTGTGTTGCAAAATTGTATTAAAAGGTCAACAGCTGTTTTATTCCAGGTATAACCTACTCCAGAAGATATTTCAACACATTTTAGTAGAAATTGTGATTACTATAAGGATACTTGTCACTCCCTATAGAATTTCTAGGGTTTATTAGAGAATAAATTCTTTAGAAGGGATATTTGGATTTATTGGCCCAAGGTAAGCCCCGTGAGAAAAAATGATAAGGTGAGTGAGTGCATGGTAATTGGCCTGAAATTCAGTTTACAAGTTGGGGGTGTTGGGACAGAGCTTTTCCTTGCAGATTTGAAGAAATGATGTTACTAGTGAGCAGTGAGTAGTGAGAGTGCTTACTATGTATCTGCTTTCTGATTCCTTCTCCCTAAGATTTTGAGTATTTTGCTCTCTGGACATACTACTTTGGGCCCTATTGAATGCCTTAATGTTTAATTATAAAATATTGTAATTGGTACATGTGTGTTCAGCAACTTGGGCAAAGAAAGATTGCTGTCTATGCCTGGGAAAGATCAGCAAATGAGGAATGAGGCAAGTTACATGAGTTCATCAGAGGGACAGTCAAGGAAGTGATCATGAGCACACATGATAGTGAGAATGCTAACTAAGAAATTTCACAATTATAAAGGCTTTAAGTGCTACAATAAAATTATTTAGTAGGTTTATAGACAAACAAAGGAAGGACACTTGCATTTTGTATAGATGATTTTCAAAGGAGGAATTACTTGAATTGAATATTAAAACATAAGGGAATTGTTCACATGGTTGAGGGTGAGGGGGAAGGCATTTAGATTAGCATGAAAAGCACATGCCAAAGCACTGAAGGAGACAAATGTGGCTTCTTGAAGGAGCCATAGGTAGGCTAGTGTAGCTAAAACTGAGGGTAGAAGGGAAGTTGTGACAGCAGATGATGCTAGACCCGTAAGTGGGGACACAATCATGCAGGGCCTTTGTAGGCCATAGTAAAAAGTCTGCATGTTATCTGGGAAACAGCATGACGCCACTGAAGTACACTAAGTAGATAAAGACATAATCAGAATTGCATTTTAGAACAAAATCATAGGGCAACTGCATGATAAGTTTTATAATAGAGGTAAGCAGGGAAGTTAAAGGAGTACACATGAGATACACAGAGGGTTGCACCTAACTGAGTTAATAACTGACAGGATAACTAAGCCTGTACACCTGGCACAAGATTTTGTGAAATACATTTATTTAATCTCAACTCATTTTTGCCAGAATTTTTAGGGTTTTTTACTTTACAAGTGTTCTGGACATTTTCCAGCATGTGACATTGAAGGACATAGTGATTTCAGACACATCGTAGATTAAAGCTGCATACTATAATTAGAAGGCTACCAATGCAGGAGCAGTTTTTCCCACAACTTTGAACATGTAGTAAGACATCTAGTAAGACATCAGCCCCCAACGTCACCCTTGTAGCTTTGTCAGAATCCTGACTTCTCACATCAGCAGTGTAGTTAAGGAGAATCAGCAATTTCATGTTTCTCTTTGGGCCTTCTCAGTGTTTAATATTTGACTCTCTCCAATGAAAACAAAATCCAAACAACCTTTCAATTTCCCCTTAAATTTAGTTTGAGTTTACAGCAATATTATGGCCACCCCTTGATCAAGTAATGTCTGAAGAGGGAGAATTGGAATAACTTAATTTTAGATTTAAAATTTTCAATCTCTCTTGAGTTAGAATCCACAACTACATCACTGCTCACAGTTTGACATAGAAGTGAAATCAAGGGGCCAGTGCTGTGGTACAGCAGGCTAATTCTCCACCTACGGTGCTGGCATCCCATGTGAGAGCCGGTTCGTGTCCTGGCTGCTCCTCTTCCAATCCAGCTCTCTGCTGTGGCCTGGGAAAGCAGTGGAAGGTGGTCCAAGTCCTTGGGCCCCTATACCCACATAGGAGACCTGAAAGAGGCTCTTGACTCCTGGCTTCAGATTGGCACAGCTCTGGTCATTGCAGCCATTTGGGGAGTGAAGCAGCAGATGAAGACCCCTCTCTCTGTCTTTCCCTCTCTCTATTTGTAACTCCCCCTCTCAAATAAATACATAAATAAAATCTGTAGGAAAAAAAGAAGTAAAATCAAAAGACAAAATTACCTGTTTTGAATTGGGGTCTGGCATTTACTGCATGTAAAGAGCTGGATACGCTAACATTGTGAGTGGAGCAGAGTCACTTGAAAGCAACAAAAGGTTACCATGGTATTGACACATTTGTTTTTTCATTGCCTAATGTTAACTGATCAAAATTGTATTCTACAGAGAGAGTTGAGAAATTGACTTTTTGAAATTGATAATTAAATCCTATAGAAATTAGTAATTTCAAAGTCAAAGTGTTTCTTATAGTTTAGGCATCTTTATGTTTGAATTTGACATTAATTGTGTCTAGTGATGTTGCCGAATTGCTCCACCTATTAATATTTTGCAAGTTTAGTGGTTAATATTGGCAACTATTTAGATGTTAACGATTTGCTTGAAAAGAAGTGAGAGCATGTTAAGTTTGTATTTACAAACCAATATTGTTTATTAAGGAAATATAATGTTGGTGAAGTCAAGGTTTGTCTGAAGAGCAAAAGTAAACAAATATTGTTTTCGTTGTGCATGATTATTTGAGGGGGATCATTTAATTTAAACTTTGTATTAAGCTTAGAATTTGATCCTTTATTGTGATTTCATTGCATATCTCTTGGTATATGACTGCCTTCTATTTCATGTTATATTCCCTGAAGCTTTCAAAGAAGTACAAATAGGACTTTAGTCTCACTTACCCTAAGTCAACATTTTTTCCTTTTTTTTTTTTTTTTTTTGACAGGCAGAGTGGATAGTGAGAGAGAGAGAGACAGAGAGAAAGGTCTTCCTTTTGCCGTTGGTTCACCCTCCAATGGCCGCCATGGCTGGCGCGCTGCGGCCGGCACACTGCGCTGATCCAAAGCCAGGAGCCAAGTGCTTCTCCTGGTCTCCCATGGGGTGCAGGGCCCTTGCACTTGGGCCATCCTCCACTGCCTTCCCAGGCCACAGCAGAGAGCTGGCCTGGAAGAGGGGCAACCGGGAAAGAATCCGGCGCCCCGACTGGGACTAGAACCCGGTGTGCCGGCGCCGCTAGGTGGAGGATTAGCCTATTGAGCCGTGGCACCAGCCTACCTAAGTCAACATTTAATGAAACTTAATGTAGTGCCAGGCTAACTAGACTACTTTCATAGAGAATACTTTTCACTGAATCCTCACTACACGGCCCTTTGAAACAAGCATATTTTAAATACTTTTTTAAATATTTATTTTATTTATTTGAAAGCCAGAGTTACAGAGAGGTCAAGACACACAGAAAGAGAGAGGTCTTCCATCCACTGCTATATTCCCCAAATAGCCACAATGGCTGGAGCTGTGTCAATCTAAAGCCAGGAGCCGGGAGCTTCTTCCTGGACTCCCAGGAGGGTACGAGGAACCAATTACTTGGGCCATCTGCTGCTTTCCCAGGCGCATTAGCAGAGAGCTGGATCAGAAGTGGAGCATCTGGGACTCGAACCAGGGCCCACTGTAGGCAGTGCCGACCCTGAGACAAGCATATTTTAAACATAAGGAATCCAAGGACTAGGATCAATATATAGCATGCCCTAGTTGTCACAACTATTATGTCCTGGAGCTAAGATGTGAATTTAGATAGTCTGATTCCAGAGACTTCACTCTTCACCACTATGCTACACAGTATTAAACAGTGTTTTTTTTTTTTTTTTAATTCTGACTTAAGGCTGTCAGCACCCAGAAGAAGGTAACTACCATTACCAGTAGGTACTCTGGTTTCAGAGCCAAAATGTATATATATTCGAACTCTCAATTTCTTCCTATCTTCTGATCCAGCTTCCTCTCGTAGATAATTACCACATAGAAATGAAAACATATTTCCCCAGAAAGACCTGTTCCTGAACGTTCATAGCTGCTTTGTTCACAATAGCAAAAACAAATTTAGAACCAGTCCAAATTTCTATCAACATTTGAATGGAGTATATTTTTACAATTGAATGCCACTCAATAATTAAAAGAAGTGACTTGCTAATACATAAATTATGCATGTATTTCACAGTCATTGATGAGTGAAAGAAGTCAGGTACAAATGAGTCCATACTGTATGAATCTGTATAATATAAAGTTCAAGAATTAGAAAAATTAGGGATCAGAATTTGGCCTAGTGGTTTAGCTACTGCTTGGCATGCCTGCATCCCCTGTTGGAGTAACTGGGTTTGAGTCTTGGTTCTGCTCCACTTCCAGCTTCCTGGTTATGTAAACCTCGGGAGATAGTAGGTGATGACTAAAGGATGTGGGTCCCTACAACCCACATGAGATACCTGGATCAAGTTTTGGGCTTCTGGCTTCAGCCAGAGCCAGATCATTGTGAGCATTTCAAAAGTGAACCAGTAGATGAGAGTGTTCTCTCTCTCCCTCCCTCTCTTGCTCGAAAATAAAATGAATTTAAAAAATAAAGAACAGGCAAAATTAAAGTATGATGAAAAAATCATAACCGTGTTTACCTCTGTAAAGGGATTGATTAGAAAGAGTACAGAGAAACTCTCTGTATAGTGGAAATAAGCATGCTGCTTGGTTGTTATGAGATACACATTTAAAACTCATTAAACTATAAACTTTAGATTCATTCATGTTATTCTTTATTTATTATACTCCAATGAGAATGTGAAAATGAACAAATAAAAAACAAATGCAAAGTTTAACCCTCAAACTAACTTCCACTTAGTCAAAAATGGGTAAAGTTTATCCTGTCTACTATTAGGTCTGGAATCCAGAATCCAGGGCATCTACTCTGAGGAGGCATGGATGAGGCTTTGAAGATGCACGTTGGAATAGATAGAATGTGCCTGTGCAGCTGGTTCTAAGAGTTTTGGCTAAAATGATATGAAAAAAAAAAATCAGAACCCAGGCTTATCCCCAAGAAAATGACAGTGAACTCCTTGAGGGAAGACCTGAGACTTTTCATCTCCATAATGCCCATGCTTAATACATTAGAGGGACTGGCAGGAATGAAATGAGCAACATGACCTAGTCAGTAGCTGGGATGCCTGATAGATAAGACTTTCTTCTGGGCACTGTGCCCTAGCGGGTACAGCAAAAGCCTAGGTCTTTTAGGCTCCAAAGCAGATGAGGGTCATGGAGGCAGGCTGACAGTCTCCTCAAAATGCCACTGGTAATTCTATGAAAGCATTCAAGGCTTCAGCCTTGATCAAAATGTCAACTTGATTGCTTGTGTGTCTTCTGTCTAAAACACCCTGCTGCAGCTATTTGTGTGGCTTGCTTCTGTATTCTTTTCTGGTCTTTCCTCAAATGATACCTCCTTGGACAGGTCTTCCTTGACCACCTTATCTGAAAAAATGATTCCATATCCCCAACATTGCTGTCTGTCCTCCTACCTTACTTTATCCTTTTTCATCGCCCTTATATGAGAGTACTTCAGAAAGTTTATAGAAAATGAAATTAAAAGTTTATTTTTGTCCAATTTTGAAATCAATGCACAATTTTTTCATAATACACAGTTTCCCATGAAGTTTTTGAGATACCTTATATGATGCTACAGAGTTATTGATTTACCTACTTATTCTTTCTCAGTCCACTATCATATAAACTCCCCCAGGGCTGGAACTTTATCTGTTTTGTTCACTACTATATCCTCAATGTCTAGAAAAATGCCTGGCATGTACCAGGTGGCCAATAAATATTTGTTTAAAGTAACATATTAAAAAAAGCCTGAGCACAAAGATAATAAAGCAGGCTTAGCCCAGTGAGAGCTGCGCCTGTCTATTACATGACATAAGAGTATGACTACTTGTGCCTGGAGTTAGTATATTATGCTCAGAAACATTAGTCTGTCTCATAAAATGTGTTCACTATAACTAATAAAACAGCCAATGAGCAAGAAAGGGTAAAGGCCTGTCTAGAGACTGAATTGAGTTGCTGCTTTCTAGTTGTAGCTTCTTTCTGCCACCTGAGCCGCAGAGTTCAAATAGTCTCAAGAGCAAAGGCACATGCTCCAATTTATCTTTATGATAGAAGCAGAAAGTGCTACTTTTCTGTGTTGACATCTGTCAGAGTTAGTCTCCTTTCATTCTGAAAAAGATCAATCCTTCATGTGATAGAGGATTATCCTCTTTGCCACACATAAGCCAACTTTGATCCTTCTTATCTCTCTTCCTGAAAGGGTGTTGCCGTTTCTCTAGCAACTAGCAGGGTTCCAAACAAGGCACTGTTTTAATGTAAGTAGAGTCATATCTACCTCCACCACTCACATATGTGGACTATTTTACTAGCTTGAACCTTCTAAGATTTGCTGAAATGAAATATCTGAATAGCAGGTATTAATTTAGGATAATAGAAGAGAAAGTTATTATATCAGAGCTGTATATAGTTTTGTGCTTTATTTTTTTCTCCTATCATAGAGTTATTCCCCACACATGACAGTTTCAATTTTCCTTCACAGTCAGAACTTAGATTCACTCAGTAAGTGAGTATATATTGAAGTTCAGACTTATTTTCCTCAATGTCATTTTGAGTCAGTTCATTTTAATTCAATACAACAAACATTTAATTAACTCTAGCTACATGCCAGATACTTGGCTAGGTAAATTGATTTAAAAACAGATCAATACAGCCTCTGCGCTCATAGACAATATGGTACATAAGTATGTAACAGATAATTAAAGGTATGATGAGTAATCAATGAGAAAATGCAGAGTACCATTGGTGCAAACAACATGTGGAAAATAGTCTATAATGTCAGGAAATGCTTCCATGAATGGAAAGAGGTGACGTAAACAGAAGTCAGTCTATGATGTGTGGTTTTGTGAACTTGGGATTTTGGAATTTATGTTAAGTATAAAGGGAAGGCTCTAGAACTTCACTGTTTGGGGTAGCTATTATCTACATGTGGTTATTGATCATTTATATACACTGAGACTTAGTATGAAAAATAGAAAGTATAGTATCTCACTAATAACTTTATGAACTATATACTGAGATGATAATATTTGAGATATGTTAGGTTATACAAACCATATTTTATCTGCTTCTCTGTACATCTAAAAATGCAGCTGTTAGTTTAAAGTTACAGTGTGTATCTCAAATTATATTTCTATGAGGAAAATATTACCCAACAAGGATTCAGGCAAAGTAGTGATATAAAATATCTGGCTTTTTGAAAATTTTTATGACTGTTGTATGGGGAAAGGATTGAAAGAAGACAATAGTACAAGCTGGAGGATTGATTCTTACAAAAAGATAATGTTGGCTTAGATGGAAATGATAGCAGTGGAGATAGTAGGAAAGGGTAAATTTTATGACATTTTCAGATAGGTTGATTTTCTTTTCTTTTTAAGTATTTATTTGAAAGGCAGCATGGGGGGGGGAGAGAGAGAATGAATGAATATGAATGAATGAATGAGAATGTCTTTGATCAGTTGGTTACAATAGCTACAAATGGCTATAATAGCCAGGTCTGGTTTCAGGCTGAAGCTGGGAGCTTATGGATAGGAGGGGCCCAAGATTTTGGGCCATCTTATGCTGCCTTCCCAGGTGTATTAGCAAGGAGCTAGATTGTAAGTGGAGCAGCAGGAACTTGAATCACTGCTCTGATATGGGATGCTGGAATCACAAGTGGTGGCTTAACTCACTGCACCACAATGCCAACCACTGATTGTATTTTCTTGTAGTTTCTTATACTATAGAGGATGACAAAATTTAAAAATTTTCCAAAAAAAACCTTAGCCTTTTAGCTTTAACAATTGTTTATGTAGTGATACCCTCTAAGACAAATTAAAAAGAGAGGAGGGGATAATGTTGTGGCACAGCATGTAAAGCTACCACCTGCAACACTGGCATCCCATATGGGCACCAGCTCATGTCCTAGCTGCTCTACCTCTGATTCAGCTCCCTGCTAATGACCTGATAAAAGCAGTGGAAGATGCTCCAACTGTTTGGGCCCCCACACCTACATGGGAGATTCGGATAAAGTTCCTGGATTCAGCCTGGCTCAGCCAGGCCATTGGGCAGTGAATCAATAGAGAGAAGATCCTCCTCCTCCTCCCCTCCCCCCTCTTGGTCTGACTTTCAAATAAATCTTAAAAAAGGAGGGATTTTTTTTGTTGAGAGGAGAAATCAGGGGTTTTGTTTTACAGATACTAAGTTTGACATATTTGCTAGATATTTGAATTGATGAGTCAAGTAAGCAATGGAACATAAGACTGATTTTTGGGATGACACCAGAGCTAGAGAAATGAATTTAGTATTTATAAGCATGTAGATGTAAATATCATCTGTGAGAATAGATTATCTTGTACATGTTGATAGTCTATATACAGAGTCCTTGGGTACATTATGGTGAGATTGAACAAAAAAAAAAGGGAGATAGAGAAGGGACATACGGTGAGTGAGAAGTGAAAAAGGAGTAGTACATAGAAAACAAGTCTAGAAAATATTATAAGAAGGGTGTGGTTAACTGAATTATATTCTCTTTAGAAATCAAGTAAAATGAAGACAGAGAAGTAATTATTCTATTTGGAAACATAGAGGTCTCGGGTGACCTCCGTAAAGTTGTGATGGCAGAAGCTCCATGGGGGGAGGGTGATGAAAGGAGAATGCGGATACAGTGAAAAGCAGAGATAATGAATGTGAGAACTCTTAAAAATAATTGCCCTGGAGGCTGGCACTGTGGCATATCGAGTAAAGGTACCTTCTGTAGTGCCAGCATCCCATATGGGCTTTGTTTCCTGTACTTACTGCTCTGCATCTGATCTAGATCCCTGCTGATATGCCTGGGAAAGCAACAGAGCATGGCTCAAGTCCTTGGGCTCCTGCACCCATGTTGGAGACCCAGAAGACACCCATGGCTCCTGGCTTCAGCCTGGCCCAGCCCTGGCCATTGTGGCCATTTAGGGAGCAAAACAGCAGTTGAAAGTTAATCATTCTTTCTCTCTCTCTCTCTTTCTCACTGTCTCTTTCTCTCTTTCCCCTTCTCCCTCTCCCTCTCCCTCTCCAATTCTTCCTTTCAAATAAAAAAAAATTCCCTGAAGGGAAGTACAGAAATGTGACAATAGATGGAGAAATATGTGGTAATAAAGGTCAATGTTCTTTTTAATATTTTTTTATTTATGTTCATTTTATTTGAAAGGCATTTCTACACACACGTGCACGCGCACACACACACACAACGAGCACTCGCTCTTTCATCTGGTGATCAACTCCCCAAATGCCCACAACATCCAGGGCTGGGCCAAGGTGAATCCAGGAGCCTGAAACTAAAACCAGGTTTCCTGTGTGGGTGGCAAGAACCCAAATGCTTGAGGTATCACCTGTGCCCTCCTAGGATCTGCATTAGAAGGAAGCTGGCATTGGGTATAGAGCAGGTACTCTGATATTGGATGCGGGTGTCCCAAATGATATCATAACTGTTGTGCCAAATACCTACCCCAGGGAAAATTTCCTTGTGTGTGTTTTATTAAAATATAAGATACTAGTGTTTTTTTTTTTTTAAAGAATAGCTTACCAAGATTTTTTTGATGATGCACATTTTTGTTAAAACTTAAATTGTGGTACAGAAATAAATTTCAACTGGTTTAAATCCAACACTAATAAAAGGAGAAATTATGTCACCAAAATTTTACCTCCTCTGTCATATGAGGGTTAGATTTGTTTGATAGGCAGAGAATCATAGAGCTCCCATCTGCTGATTCACTCTCAAAATGCCTTCTATGGCCAAGGCTAGGCCAGGATGAAGCCTTTAGCCAGGAACTCAATCAGGTCTCCCATGTGGGTGTCAGGAACCCAACTACTTGAGCCATCACCACTGCCCCTAGGCTCTGCATTAGCAGGAAGTTGGAAGCAGGAGCAGAACCACATACTGGAACAAGGTACTCCAATGTGGATCATGAGTGTCTCAACAAGCATCTTAACTGTTAGGTCAAATGCCTTCCCCTAGAGTATTTTAAATTCTGAAGGGAATGAGCCAACAAAGAGGAGGGAAAAAGAAAATTGCAGGAATGATGTCCTGAATAATCTAAATGGACCTGTGTGAACAGGGACACATCGTCTATTGTAGCACAAGAAGGTGCTGTGTAGTAAGAGATTATGTGTACGTGGAATGACAGAATATGAATAGAGGTAGGAAAAGAGAGCCAGGGGAATGAGCTATTGCAATTGATCTGAAGAGGGTAGAGACAGTATGAAGTATGTCTTTGAAGTGCAAAAATAAACATCCTGGGGAATTGTGAACATCTCTGGACAATGCTGTGTGCTGTTTAAGATCTATGTCTGTGGTTTTCAAGTGAGGCCAGTTTTCACAATAGTTTGATTTTCTCCAACAACTTTCTGGAACTTAGGCGAAACAACAAAAATAAGCTGTTCCTAATAAATTCTATAGCTGAATTCATAGAAAGTACTTGTTCATTTATGTTGCATAATGTTCACTTAGTCTGGATTGCTAAGCATTGACTTATCCTGTATGCAAGGCAGTTATATCAGAAACCTATGTTTGCTTATAGGTACCCCCTTTTTCACATAATGATACATACATTGAGACTACATGAAAACTAGACCTCCAAGTGGGGACTGAAAATTTGCCCCAAGCTTGCTTTAGTTCTAGCATGCATTCTGGTCTATGAGTTTGATAATGCCAAATGACATTTTACCCTGTGTGCATGGCAAACATTTAATTTCATGCCTGATGTTTTCAATTTCCTACTTACTCTTTTACCATTTAATCTTCCTTTTCAACATTATTACCCCTCACGTTCATACCATTTATTTTTCTTTTCTACACAGTGCTTTGGTCACATTTCTCTGCTGTCTTTACTTCTTTAAAGTATCTCCATTCTTCTATGGCTCTTCTATCATTTTTCAGCTCCTTCTTCCTCTTTGACATTCTTCATATTTGTAGATTCATTCAATCATCGATAGTAACATATGTTTGGAAATTTGTGCTATCACTTTCATGTGGAATATGTTCTCTCACTGAGATACTAATATTTCTTAAAATTTAATTTCAGAATATATTATTTTCTTGAACTAGCCTAAATTACAGAAGAGGTACACCTATCAGTATTATTGAATTGCTGTTAGAGGTTTACTTTTTACTTATATTTCTAAATTTTCTAATTACTTTATTTGAAAGGTATGGTGACAGGTAGACACACACACACACACACACACAGAGAGAGAGAGAGAGAGAGAGAGAGAGAGAGAGAGAGAAATATTCTATTCTCTGGTTTACTCCCAAATGGCTGCAGTGGCCAGGGCTGGGCCTGGAACTCCAACTGGGTCTCCCATGTGGATAGCAGAAATTCAAGTATTTGACGCATTTGCTGCTGCTTTTCCTGAGTGCATTAGCAGAAAAATGAATCAGAAGCAGAGCAGCCAGGACTTGAACCAGTAGTCTGATGTGGGATGCCAGCATCACAAGTCATGGCTTAAACAACTGTGCCACAATGCTTGGTTCTACAGCTCTAAATTTTTAGAATTATTTGGTGCTAGTGATTAAACTGAGAATAGAGGATTATTTTTGGAGATTTGGGAAGCCTGAAGGTAAGTGTAAGTTGGAGACCTTTGATGGGTGACACTGGGGATTTAGGACTTGCGTGACCTCTTCCAGATTATTCTGATAATAAGTACTGATCACATCACCATCAGTTTCCAACTTCACTGCTGATATTAATGTTCTTAATTTATTACTGATCAAGAATGGTATTCCTTCATTGACCTTGGCTTTTTCCTAAGGAAGTTTTAGTCCTTGTCTATACCCCTGTGGAATAATTGTCTTTCTATTTTTTACTTACTGAACATTATGGCTAGTGGTACATTAAGCCTGTGATTATAAAGTAAATTGAAATTATGTTGTTGTAAAAATTAAAGGAAAAGGAGAAGGAGGGAGGAATGTATGGCTATCTTACAATTGTATCTGTAAAATACATGAAATCTTTCCTCTTTATATTAATACAGATTTAAAAAGTATTTTCATGATAAATAGCTGCATTGACTGAAGTGTAGAAAAACAAATTTGAATTAAGAAAGCTTTGTAAATGGTTTCAAGAAGATCTAATCTCTGATATTTTTCAACACTCTAAATATTTAAAATTGCATTAAAATGGTCCTGTTGACAACAATTACACTAGTCCCATTATGTTATATAAATTCCATTGAAGTACAGATTAATTAAAGCTAAGTCATAATTATTATCTGTAGTACTTAATTAAGTTATAATAATAAACCTGGTTGACTGCCTCTCTGCCTTCAGCTTCCACAGATCAGGCATTATAACCCTTAGTGTTGCTCCAGCATCTAAAGATCAATCTGGCTCCTAATCAGAGGAATAGACTCATTTGATCCCATAGCCTAGCAGCAAGTCAGCTTTCTCCAAATCTGCCTCTTGATTGTTCATTGTGACAAATCCCTATTTGTACCTAAGTTTGAATAATTGGGTTCTCATTTTTTGTTCCTCATCATTTGCTCTCCTTATATGGTACCTGACCATCTCCAGCACTGCCAGCTAACCTGTTGCTGACAAATTACCTTAGCAATAGGCCCTATAGACCTACAGAAATATACAATGTTACCTTACATTAGATCTTAAACCCAGCTTCCTATATGATTTGACTTCCTAACATTGTCTTCTGTAATTTGCATAGTGCACCTGTTCTACTCACATGAGTATATCTGATCTCCAGTATTCTAGACATCCCCTGTCTTGTCTACTCTAAGGAGTCATTTTCTTTGGGCCCTTTGCTATAGTTAAATGTAATCATTTACGAAGGAACTGAGTTCTTTCACTTCACTGATTAAACAATGTACAGATCAAGATAAGAAAGCTGGCCTTCAGAATATTTCTCCTGCTTCATCAGTAAGATAGGACTGTCTTGTCCGTATTTGAAGCTTTCTAGACAGAGCATTGTAACCAGAAGATTAAAGCCCAAATTAAATAGCATCAAGAATAATTAAATGACTTATTCCTAAGAGAGAAAACTGAAACAAAGACATTTGCTGAGTATTGATTCTTAGAAGAAAAAAAAAATGCATGTGTAAATTGGGTATGTTTTTAAGTGAAGTTTGGTGACTTCAGTTCTACCCATGGGATCTTAATAGATAGATATACTAAGTGATTTGACAAGGACATGGTAAAGGGCTTTCTTATTACACCTTAGGGAAACTCCCAGGAGAGAAAGCCGAGCAATTCCTAGGTTTGTGTTTGCATATAAAAAGGGTGAAAGATGACATGCAAAGTGAGGGTACTCCTGAAATGAGCAAAAATCAGAATCTAGTTAGGTTGATAATTGGCACCAAAGTTAAAGCAGAGGGGGTAAAAATAAAAGTGATGTGTTTCTGCAGAACGAATTTGGGAAGATTGCAGCAAGAGCTGTGTGAAATTGAATGAGTGCAAGCAGGAAACAGCACAGAATAGAAATGCAAAGCAGTCAATGTCCTTCAATAGGATTCTAAGGGTTCTGCCTCTCATCTGCCAATAAATATAATAGGAGCTAAAGAGGCCTTCTATGTCTGGATGTCTATATGCAAAAGGCATGGCAGGACAAAGGGAAGTCTATTTAAGGAACAGAACATCAAGTTTACAGGGAGACAGGAAAATATCACAGAACAAGTTTGAGTGTAAAATAAAGATAAGCTTGACAAAGGAAGAGAATGAAAGGAAGGGCTAACATCCATAAGATGCCTCGAAACCCCATCTACTTCACAATTTTCTGTATGATAGGCAGACATGGGCTTTTTTTTGAATAGCACCTTTTGTGATTTGAAGTTGTGCCTTAAATATTTTGAAATTTCTCCATGATTTGGGGAATGGGGTCTGGGAATCCTTTTTGACATTGTAAGGAACTGAATGTTTTAAATCTTGTAAATGATAGTATAGGAACTCTCTGGAAAAGATAATCTTGAGACTTATTTTCAAAATGATGGCATTTGTACTATTTACATGTACTACTTTCCTTCCTAGAATGAAGAAAACCAGTAGCCATCATCTCAAACCCTGCAATACACGGATGTATAACGAAGTCATTATATATTAATCCTGCAGGAAAAGGATAATTTTTCTGAAGAGATTCTATTAATTAATGCCTTTTTAAAATAGAGTACTTTTATAGATTTATTTTGCTTGTTTGAAAGGTAGGGTAATGGAAAGAGAGAGAGACAGGCACACAGAGAGAGATTCCCCCTTTCACTATTTCATTCAGCATTAAGCCAGGCTGAAGACAGGAAGCAAGAACTCCATCCGGGTCTCCCACATGGGTAGCAGGCACCAAGGGACTTGGGCCATCTTCTGATGCCTTCCCAGGCACATCAGCAGGGATCTGGATCCGAAATGGGGCAGCCAGGACTTGAATTGGCACTCCAGTATGGGATGCTGGCATGGCAGGTGATGACTTAACCTGCTACACCACAACGCCAGCCCCTAAAATAAAATATTAAAGAGGAACAATGGGTTATAGGAAAATGTGTAATATAATGCTGTGGAAGACTCACAATTTCAGGTGATCTAGTTGTAAAAACACTATTATAATACCATATCATTTATAATGTTTTATTGAGAGCCTATGTGAGAATTCTAAGATTTTGCATTTCCTGGAGAGTTACTGAGATATTGGTAAAGAAATGGGTTAATGATCTGGAGCCCTGCACTGTAGATTAGTAGGCTTAACCTACTCCTGTGGTGCCAGCATCCCATATGGGAGCCCAGCTGCTCCTCTTCCCATCCAGCTCCTGGTTAATATGCCTGAGAGGGCAGCAGGAGGGCAGTGGAGGATGGCCCAAGTGCTTGGGCCCCTGTACCCACATGGGAGACCTGGAAGAAGCTCCTGGCTCCTGGCTTCAGATCATCTCAGCTCTGGCCCTTGTGAACATTTGGAAAGTGAACCAGCAGATGGAAGACCTCTCTCTGTCTATAACTCTGCCTCTCAAATAAATAAATATTAAAAAGAAGTGGGTTTAATATCTAAGATAGTGATATTAGTCTAAAAGGGAGGATATAATAAATAGAATTTCCAAATGTCAGGTTTTTTCACTATTGTTATGGTATTTTTATATGATATATTTGCTTTTATATCACTGTTTGGTAGGAAAATCACCCAGGATATGCTTAAATTATATTCCTGCTCCTTTAGCCTCTCCAAAATATACAATGCACAGCTGTTTTTAAATCACCATTCAGCATGTTATTTAATTTTTATTACTCTACATTACTGTAAGTATCCAGTGAAAATGAGAGTGAAATCTGATATGGCCTCTAAAATCAACGAGCCATCAAAGAGTCGACAATAATTTTGATAGAATTTTGGAGTACTTAATAATCACCCGAAATATAGAGGCCAGATTTCTTCCTTGCTACAAGTGTTTCTTAAAATACTAAAAGTTTAAGATCATTTATTCTTAAGTTTGGTCTTTAGGTGAATATGCAAACATCCTAACTTCCAGTGCTTAACAATTCTATATCATATTTAGCTTTCTCTCCCACCAGAGATCTCTCTCTCTCTCAATATTTTATATATATATATATATTTAAGATATATAAATTTTTTATCCTCTGAATAACTTTTCATAATTTCCTCCCATATTTCAGCTTTTTCTTAATTTAAAAGCTCTGACAATGTGTAACTGGGTCACTTGGTAAGTGTGGGATAAAATATTATTCTTCTCCATTACATCTTCCATGTATGATTCTGAGATCTTGTGCTTTAGTCATCTATCCATCCACACTTTTTACTTCTGATGTTTCTCTCTGTTTTGGTGAGTCCTGTCCCCCCCATCCCCACACCGTTACATCCCTACTTGCAGAGGTCATTCCTAATCTTTTCCATGATGAGCAATAATAATTGATCTTCAAATAACTAATGTTTATTGAGTGCCTAGTATGTTATGGGCACTGTTCTAAGAACCATCCATATGCAATAATTTGAATCCATTGAGTGGGCTGGGTTTTTCTCTGATTTTATTTCAAAAGTTCAAGAAGGTTACAGAAATACAAGGTAATAAAAAGGGAAAAAAAATCAGCCATCTTACTCCTGAGATTTCGTCCTCCAGAGCTTGAGGAATCCTCACAAATAAGATACTTTTATAGTTCCAGATCATTTATCTACTATCAGAAAGGGCAACCCATTTGCTATTCCAGTAGGATGTCTTGATATCTTGTTTTCAATATACGCGTCTCTCCTAGTGAAGCAGTTAGAATGTTCCAAGTCATCAACAAAAGGAGAGCAAGTTGGATTTCAAATGATGAATGACCAGGATAAGCAGCCTGAAGACTGGGTGAAACTAAAGTAAAATACTGCACAGGGAGACAGTGAGGCTGGAAGCTGCATTTTCAAGTTGTGTTAAAAGAGGCTGATGTCACTAACATGAAAGAAATTCTTATTTTTAAGATTTTTACAACTCAGGAGGTAGACTTTAAGTTTCCAGCATTGGGTTTTTACAATGTGTGGGAAACATGCAGCTAGTGAAATGAGAATAGGTGAAATTTGTGATAACAATGGGTATCTTGTTCTCAGAGTTCAGCAGTATAACTTTATTTTTATTAGATTTCTCCCTATATTTAACATTTAAAATTATGCCAAGGCTGAAGATTTTGAGGAGCATGTACCTTTAAAAGTTCAAGAGTAATTTATTTCTAGGAAATTGTGTTCACATGCAATGCTAAAAATTCACTGAAGAGTAGAAATATTGAAGGGAACCAAAATTCTGCTTCCCCCCATTTTTAATAAGGATCTTATGGTATCTCAGTACCCAGAGTATTACTTTAATTTGTCCTAAAATGATGTTCATCATATCCTTCGTTTACATGTTTTGAAATTTCATCCGCAGAATGTGAGATGATATTATCCAAATTCAATTCACACATTTGGTTCAAGGTTAAAGTGTCCATACCCCTCAATGAGGTAGGGGAGAAAAACATATTTGTTTAATGCTGACAGAAAAATTTCACCTGTAAAGCAGTTTCAAAATGTGAAATTAAATCATCCCTGTGTGTTCTATGCTCACTCTCTCAGCCTTCCTTCCCCTGTCCCAACATATTCTCTGTCTTGGGATTTTTCCAAGAAGGTATGTAAATACCATGTCGCACAGAGGGTAAAATCAAGACATCTGAGCAATAAAGGACCATTTCTATGATATTGGAAAATCTACCCTCTATGAGTATTGCCTCTCCAATGAGATTGTAAAGCATGACAGAAGAGGTCTGGCACCGTGGCTCACTTGGTTAATCCTCTGCCTGCGGCGCTGGGCATCCCATATGGGTGCTGGTTCTAGTCGCGGTTGCTCCTCTTCCAGTCCAGCTCTCTGCTGTGGCCCGGGAGGGCGGTGGAGGATGGCCCAAGTGCTTGGGCTCCTGCACCCGCATGGGAGACCAGGAGGAAGCACCTAGCTCCTGGATTCGGATCAGCACAGCGCCAGCCATGGTGGCCATTTGGGGAGTAAACCAATGGAAGGAAGACTTTTCTTTCTCTCTCTCTCACTGTCTATAACTCTACCTGTCTAGTACATAAAAAATATATACAAAAAAAAAAAACATGACAGAAGAGGGAGATTTTACCTCTCTGTAGTCTTCTATGGTGCCTCATGTAGGATAATGCTTAACAAAAAGTTTAATGGCTTTGATCTGAAATAGCCAGTGAGGTAGATCCATAACATTGCAAACTTTTCAACCATTTTTTTTCTAGAAATCTTTATTTGTTTATGGTTCATAGACCAAGAGAACGGCTATTCCCTGGGACCTCATCAGTGCCAAATCTCAGGGCCCACCCCATTCTTACTCAATCACAATATGCATTTGATTCAGATGTCCCTGTGACATGTGTGCACATAATGTCTGTGAATCACTGCTCTATTGCACTCAACATTTCACTTTACTGATCCCACCTTAAACACTTATTTCTTCCTCTCAAATCTTTCTTGTGTTTCCTTCTTTCTGCCTCTTCTGCTTACATTATAGGCCTATGCTAGTTCTACCTTTGTAGCTCTATTACCAGGTTTTATGAGGATTGGTACTCACTAAGATGCTTTGAATTATTTATATAAAATATTCAACATCTATCTAATCATCTCTACCTCTCTAACTTTGTTAAAAGTACATGAATTTAGATAACAGAAGGAAGAATTTTGGACCTTCTTAGCCTTTGTTCCCTAAGCCAAAGTTATATATAATTTCTCTCAGATACTGTGGATTACAATATTATTCCATTTAAATAATGATCAGGATTTTGGTAGGGAAATAGTTCCTCCAAAGGCAATGATTTCTGATTTTCATAGCTATGAATTCTTATATTTTATATAGATAGAGGGCAATGCACTGAAAGAAATTTATTCTGAAATTTCAAACACATAACGGATTTTCATCTTTACTTAATGTGGATTTTTGCTGTGTTTTATCTCCCTAAAAACCATGATGCTTCAAAATTTAATGAGATTATATGATGTATTATCATCATTTGCAAATGCAATTATCAGCTGTGATTAATCCTGCTCATTTTGGGAAGTGATATTGGGTGTTATTTTTCTCCTCCATGTTGGTATTTGTGTCACTCTTACTTTATGAACTTTGACCAGAACTACTGTTGAAAGAGCAGTGGGGGGAGAAGCAAATGGAATGTTTGGAATAAAGCTTTTTTATAACTGGCTTTATGTTGGCCTTTTTGAGTGCTGGGAAGAAACATTTCACAGAAATTCATACCTGGAGAAAAAATGATTTAAATCTTAACATGCAGATATGTATTATTAGCAACTTGTAGAAGAAAATATATTACTAGATATTTCCTAATGAATTAAAATTTGTTTCACTAAGTAAAAGCCATATTAGTTATTTGTATGTGTCTTTCTTGGGACACTTATGTAGGCTTTCAATTTTTGAAAGAAGATGTAGATATTTAACCCTAGAATTCTGAGCTCTATAGAAGAAATCAAAAAGTAAGTCACAGACAATTTCTCTGTGCATTTTTTAAAAGATTTATTTATTTGAAAGAGTTACACAGAAAGAGGAGAGGTAGAGAGAGAGAGAGAGAGAGGTCTTCCATCCACTGGTTCACTTTCCAATTGGTCACAACGGCCAGAGCCGCACCGATTTGAAGCCAGGAGCCAGGAGCTTCTTCCGGGTCTCTCATGTGGGTGCAGGGGCCCAAGGACATGGGCCATCTTCTTCTGCTTTCCCAGGCCATAGCAGAAAGTTGGATTGGAACTGGAGCAACCAGAACTTGAACCGGTGCACATATGGGATGCAGCCACTGAAGGTGGTGGCTTTACCCACTATACCACTGCCCTAATCCCTCTCTTTGCTTTTTAATCCCACAAGTTTTCAAACAAGTTCAGGAATCATTAGGCACTTGAGCTCACCTAAAATCCTGAAAACTCCTGTCTCCAATAACAAACTAAGAACACAGTTTGAGATTCTAACACTGTTGTATTCCAGTTGTATCACTTTGCTACCACCATTATTTCTACCACTACATAGAAAGAAGACTGAAGTTATTGTCAATCTATTTCTAAGAGGGCAGGATGAAATTATAATCCTTGACTAAGTAGGTTGGAACTAGGTCCCTCAAGTACTAAATTTCCATCTACCCATGATTTTTAACCCTTACCTGGTCAATAGTAAAAACAATAATGCAGGTGCTTCAAAAAGTTCATGGAAAATGAACTAAGAGACAAATTGTGTTTTGGCACAATTTTAAAACCCATGCCTAATTTCTTCATAATATACATGTTCTGTGAACTTTTTGAAGTACTTTTATACTGCAATTACAGCGCTCTTTCAAGGGAGCTCTCTGCTAAGAAATAAAATGTGGCTGGCAACTGTCTTTCTTATTTACTATCTGTGCTTCCCTCTCATAACCACCTTTCACTCCTATCCTCAGCTTGTATTCTCAACTCTCCCACAAAGGAAAGACTTGGTTAGATGATCTATCAGGTACAAAATGAGTAAGGGAGATGGTGAAACTGAAAGAAGTCAAGCGACTTATCTTCACATAGTTTCTCTCCTTCCCTCTCTCACACCTCTCTCAACGCAGCACCTAAAATCCCACTATTTGAAAGTTATTTCATTAGGTGAAGACCTTCTTTTTTAGTATACTGCACGGTACTACACACACCTAGATCATTTGTCAAGTTGTCACTAATCATTGAGAATTTGGTCCGCATTAAGGGTCTATGCCGAGGCTGTAGAAGAACCAGTAGGAAGAATATGAGGGTCCAAGGTCTGTAGTGCAGGTAAAGGGCCCACAATAAGGATTCTAGAGAAATGAAGAACCTGCTTCAAAATTTTGCCTCATGTGGGCCTGGCCTGGAGACAAATGACTGTTTATCTGTCAAATAACTGGACAATGCTGATCCCATTCGGTGATTTTGCAAAGTAAGTTGAGTGCCACACTACTTGATGCTGCAAGTACAATGAAAGACAAAGCATTGTTCTAGGCTTTCAAAACTAGAAGAGACATCAATAGGTGCAACTGTAACTAAAACAGATAGAGTAACCTGTCCAACATTACAAAATGAGTGGCAAGAGCTCTGATGAGAGGTACTCAATGTTTGGCTTAAATAGATTTTTAAAAAAAATGATTTATGTTTTTGTTTGAAAGGCACAGTTACAGAGAGGCAGAAGCAGAGATAGAGAGAAGTCTTCTATCCACTGGTTCACTCCCCAAAAGGCCGCAATGGCCGGGGATGGGCCGATCCGAAGCCAGGAGCCTGGAGCTTCTTCTGGGTCTCCCATGTGGGTACAGGAGCTCAAGAACTTGTGCCATCCTCTACTGCTTTCCTAGGCCACAGCAGAGAACTGGATCAAACATGGAGCAGCTAGCACTCTAACTAGCACCCATATGGGATGCGGCTTTACTCGCTATGCCACAACACCAGCCCCTTAAATAGATTTTCAATTAGAGAGGTAATGTGATGAAAGAAGTGGATGTTTGGCCAAGCAGTTAAGAAATTGGTTGGGACTAAGGAATTATATCCTGGAATACCTGAGTTCAATATAAACTTTGGCTACAAAATCTAGCTTCACATAAATGCAGACACTGGGAGGCAGTGGTGATGGCTCAAGCAATTGGGTCCCTGCCATTCATGTAAGAGACCTGGATTGAGTTTCTGGAACCTAGCTTTGGCTCTCTCCTGGTTACAGATATTTGAGGAATGATGGGAGCTGTGTGTGTGTGTATATATCTCTCCCTCCCTCCCTCCCTCCCTCTCCTGCCTCTCCCCTTCTCTCCCTCTCACCCTCTCTCCTACCTCCCCTCACCCACCCCACCCTTTCCCATCTCACCTCTCATAAAGAGAAAAAGGGGCCAGGGCCATCATTGTGGGACAGTAGGTTAAGTCATTGCAAGGCAACTCCAGCAGCCCATATGAGCACTGGGTTCAAGTCCCAGCTGTTCCACTTTATATCCATCTCCTTACTAATGTTCCTGGGAAAGCAGCAGAAGATGGCTTGAGTACTTGGGACCCTGCCACCCGAGTGGGAGACCAGATGAAGTTCCAGGCTCCTGGCTTCAGCCTGGCCCAGCACTGGCCTTGTGGTCATTTCGGGAGTGAACCAGCAGATGGAAGATCTCTCTTACTCTCACTCTCACCTTCAAATAAAGAAATAAAGAAATAAATATTTTTTAAAAGGAGACAAGCTTACCCTTGAGATTGACTCATCCTCTAGAAATTATGTGCAGTTTTTCAAAATTTATTTGATTTTTAAAATTTGTACACAATATTTTTAATGTCTCTCTGTCTGGAAGGGCTTTGCGTTATCTGGCCAAGTGATTTTCACCATCTTTTATGTATTATTTTTGTTTTTAGTAAGACTGTTTTAAGAACAGATGAGTCTTGGGGCCAGCGCCGTGGCTCACTTGGTTAATCCTCTGCCTGCGGCACCGGCATCCCATATGGGAGCCGGGTTCTAGTCCCGGTAACTCCTCTTCCAGTCTAGCTCTCTGCTGTGGCCCAGGAGGGCAGTGGAGGATGTCCCAAGTACTTGGGCCCCTGCACCCACATGGGAGACCAGGAGGAAGCACCTGGCTCCTCGCTTCAGATTGGCTCAGCTCTGGCCATGGCGGCCATTTGGGGAGTGAACCAAACCTTTCTCTCTGTCTCTCCCTCACTGTCTGTAACTGTGCCTCTCAAATAAATAAAAAAAACAGGTTAGTATCAAGTAAATAATGAATTGCATATTAGAATGACTTCCCCTAGTGTTAGGGTACATTGTACTAACCCAGAAATGTCAATCTAACTCAAGGCAAATAATTTTTTTTTTCAAAATAGCACTTGGCACTATACATATTTCATTTTGTTTTATTACCTACTGTGGTATAAGAGTTTTATTCTAGAATGGACATTATTTCATTTGCATACCTGTTATAGTAGTAATAGAATATAACTTGTTTTAAGATTTAGTTTCGTGGGTTTTTTAATCATCATTTGTTTTTCTTTTACCAGACATTTAAGTGTGCTAGTTTGAGCCACAAGGGAACTATCTTCTGTGTTTTAAAGTTTATCTCAGAAGGTTTAATGGAAGAAAGAGACTGTCACTGTGGTAATTGGCTATTTCCCCCATCTTAATAGCATTCCAAAACAAACTTTCCTTAGATAATAATGCTCAGCAAAAGGCATTTGTGCAATTTCATTCTTGTTTTGTTCATTCTTCCATCTTCATGAGCATTCTGAGGGCCTTTACCAAGTGGGCTTACTGAAGACTCTAGGCCTGCTATCTGGCGTTTGCTGCATTGCCTAGGTCAGAAAGAAAATGGAGCTGAAAATAAATTAGAAAAAAAACCAGACAAATCTGGAGTACTAGAAAATTCAGAATTAACAAATATTTGTGTGTTGGATATGTTCCAACTCCAAAGCAATTTTTGACCCTAGCATTCAAATTATTTTTTAATATCTCAACTTATTTACAACTCCATAGTAGAAACTGCAGGAAGTAGAGAGACTCTGAGCATATGTTACTCTCCTGCTGAGATGGGTCATTGCCAGAGGCTGGGGTTGGGGAGGTAGCAGTATTAGAAACCTGAAGGGAAGATTTGGAATAGAATTTAGAAGGGAGAAATTTAATGAAACTTATAGCCCATGTTTTAGAACCTAAACTTTGACTCCATATCCTGGCTCTGTTAGCTAGTTGTGTGTCCACGGGAATTTAATCAACCTCTATGAACCTTTCTCCTGTGTGAAGGTGGTAGCAATAATTTGACTTTATAATTTTGCCATGAGACTCCAGGGAGATTATCTCTAAAAATTAGTTAAGTACCTGGAAAATATTGAATGGGTCAATAAATGGAAAAGAACACAAATATTTTATTTAATTCTTAATGGCTCTTCTAGTTCCCCTTTGATTAAAGTATCTCTAAAAAATGCTGTTTCAGCTTTTCTCCTTGTGTTTTTCATTGCTTTTAAAAAAACAAAATCTATTGAGTTATAACTTACATACCATAAAAACTACCCATTTTAATTTTACAAATAAATGAGTTTTAGAAAACTCATTAAATTTTGCAATAACCACTGTAATCCAGTTTAGAAAATCTTTTTTTAAAATTTATTTGACAGGTAGAGTTATAGACAGTGAGAGAGAGCGAGCGACAGAGAGAAAGGTCTTCCTTCTGTTGGTTCACTCCCCAAATGGCCGCTACGGTTGGTGCTGCGCCAATCCAAAGCCAGGAGCCAGGTGCTTCCTCCCGGTCTCCCATGTGGGTGCAGGAGCCCAAGCACTTGGGCTATCCCTTCACTGCCCTCCCGGGCCACAGCAGAGAGCTGGACTGGAAGAGGAGCAACCGGGACTTGAACCGGCACCCATATGGGATGTCGGCACCGCAGGCAGAGGATTAGCCAAGTGAGCAAGGTGCCAGCCCCTAGAAAATCTTTTTATCACAACCATCCTGGGCAACCACTATCTAGTTTTTGATTTGATGGATTTATATATTGTAGACAGTTCTTATAAATGGGACCATATAATATGTGATTTTCTGTGACTGGCTTCTTTTATCATGATAGTATAAAAGGTCATCTATGTTGAATCATGAGTCAATACATCATTCTTTTTATGGCTGATTAATATTCCATTGTGTGGATATATCACATTTTGTTTATCCATTCATTATTTCATAGGCATATGGATTCATTTATACTATCACAAATGATACTGCTATGAACATTCATTGGCAAGTCCTTATGTGAACATGTTTTTCTTATAACTTAGGTATATACCTGAGAGAGCATTGTGGTATTATTATGAATACTAGGAGTAGTATTTACTACTATTTTATAATTCATCTGTTAATTATGTATACTAACTATGTTAAATCAAAATGGCTAACTTCAGATGTCTCTTAAAGAATCATCCCTAAAAACAAAACAAAATGAAATAAAATAAAAATAGTAGCCTCCAACTAAGCAGAAATTGAAAGGTTCCAGTAGGAAACAAAGCTATCTATCACAGGATTGATCATTTGAAGTCATTTTATTCATATAGTTTTTAGAAAAATTCAAAAATAATGGTTTTGTTTTTTGTTTTGTAGCACCTCAATTTTTTTGACAGGCAGAGTTAGACAGTGAGAGAGAGACAGAGAGACAGAGAGAAAGGTCTTCCTTCCATTGGTTCACCCCCCAAATAGCCACTATGGCCGGCACTGCACTGATCCGAAACCAGGAGCCAGGTGCTTCCTCCTGGTCTCCCATGAGGGTGCAGGATCCAAGCACTTGGGCCATCCTCCACTGCCTTCTCGGGCCACAGCAGAGAGCTGGACTGGAAGAGGAGCAACCGGGACAGAACTGGCACTGCAACCAGGACTAGAACCCGAAGTGCCGGTGCTGCCAGAGGAGGATTAGCCTAGTGAGCTGCGGTGCCAGCCAGCACATCTAATTTTGTCTTGTCTGTACTGTTGTAACTATCAGAATTTAAATAGGACATGTGCTTCAGAAAGGCAAAAATTTGCCAATGATTAATACAGACGATAAATAATAGTGTATGAATCTGGGCATCAAAACAAGAAAGATATATCTTATGACAATCCCACCTTTCTTTCCTGGAATGCACAAATCACCTCTTAACAGAAAGGAGAGAGAGGATGAATATTTTCACGGTGGGCAATTAAATGAAATACAATTATTTGGCAGGAAAGGCTACTCAGTGGTTTCCGCACAGAAAAGTTATCCATGCCTTCTAAATTCCAAGCTCAAGGACCATATTCAGATGATTCCCACTTAAAGCAACAGGTGTAGAAGTGATAACCCTAAATTGATATATATTTTAGAAAGAACTTTACCCTAGCTTGTAGAATTAGACTTCAAGTCAAGGAGATAAAATTTTCTCTCTCTCTCTCTCTCTCTCTCTCTCTCTCTCTCTCTCTCTCACACACACACACACACAGACACACACACACACACACACAGGCAGAAAAATGATAGAATGCAATTCTACTAAGTTCAGATTTATATGGCAAAAAAGGTTGGAGCACTCTGGGTAAGCAGTGAACAAAATAAGGGTTTTACATTTTCTTTTGTCACAATTTCTTAATGTTCTGGTCATTTCCTGTCCCACTTTTTTTATAAGAAGGAAATGAGTGTTTGTTATTTGAACTCTGATAGTAAAACCCATGATCCATGTGCCAAGTCAAAAGGATTTAATCAAGTTATGGATGTGTGGAGCAGTTTATCAAAGTATGATCCGGGGAAATTCCTTTATCCAAACATTCATTTTGATCAGGCTCTCCAGGTAATTATGATGCACACGGGTTTGAGAACAGTAGAGGAGAAGTCTTGATATTATCCTTTCTTTACCTCTGTCTGTTAGTAAAATGTTAATTTGATGGGAAACATTCAATGGGATATTGTAAGTAAGGTGTAAATAAACAAAAAAAAAGAAGAAATAGTGTGTGTGAAAGATTCCATGGCTTCCTCTAGAGTCTTGGATAGCTCTAGGACACCAGAAAAGGCTATGGACTACCGTAATCGGAAGTCTCAAGTGAGATATCTGGCTTTAGTCTGGCTATTTTTGTGCTCTTAACTATGCCAACAAAATGGCAGCATCAAAGAGTTATATCCTCAGGTCTGATATACAGCTTGTAAGTACTAGGAAAGGCTGTGGAGGTCCCACATTGAAAGAGACCTTTGAGAAGTAGAGGCACTCTCCTAACAAGTAAGGTTCTCATATTTCCTGCTCACCAGAGACAGATGTCTTGTCTATTGGATTCTAGAGTAAAAACATACTAGTTTGTGGAGAGGGAGAGTTTTAGTTCTTGTTTCCTAGGATGAGTGAAGAAAGTAAAGAGAAGCTTTGGATGAATATTGACTCAGATCTCTGTCCTGATGACTGTCCTCCTCTATGATAAAATCACCTACATTTTTTATTTCCTTCCTTTGAAATATCAGTTTCCTGCCTACTGAAAATCCTCTCCATTATTCAAAGCCTAGCTCAACCCTTATCTCTTGCACAATTTTTTCAGGATGATTTTTCTTCCACATTGATCTTGTTTTTGTATTATGTCTTACAGAATGTAATTGATGCCTCAGTACCTACTGCCTTATTTTAAAAGTGTTGCAGAGAGCAGGCATTGTGGTACAGCAGATCAAGCCACCCGTTTGGATGCCTGTATCTCATGTCAGAGTACCTGGGTTTAAGTCTTGCCTCTGCTTCTGATTTAACTCTATGCCAATGCACACTCTAGAAGGCAGCAAATGATAGTTTAAGTACTTGGCCCCCTGCCATTCTTGTAGGAAATCTGGGTGGAATTCCTGGCTCCTGCCTTCAGCCTGGTCCAGCCCTCACTGTTGGGAGAGAACTGGTGTAAGGAAGTTCGTTCTCTTTCTCTCTCTCTCTCTTTCTTTCCTCCCTCCCTCCCTCCCTCCCTCCCTCAGTCACTCTGTCTCTCTGCATTTTAAATTTGAGAACAACAGCAATATCCAATTGTCTGGGATATTTCTATTAAAAAATAAAAGTATTGCACATATTTGCAGGTTTTTTCCCCCTCAATTATATTGGTAGAGAGAACAGAGCTGCCTTGAATCCTTAATATGACTCAACAAACCTAGCATTATAAACACTAGGCATATTATGGTAGGTAATCCATCATCTGAACTGTAGTGCCTGGAATTTTGACTATGTATAATTCTATTCTTAAAATCGTCTATCTTTCTAGTCAAGGTTCTATAAGGAATATAGGAAGAATGGCTGTGAAGAAATGGGAAATCTTAGCAGAAGCAAGGCACTTGTTAAAAAGTGAAAAGTAAATGTAATTTTATAAATTTGAACTGAAAGCTAACCAAAATATACCTATGCACATAAGTCAGATTTTGTTTATAAGGGGAGTGATGGTCCCTCAAAATAAAAAGGAAATCATTGACCACCTGGATTCCGTTTTTAAGGTTCTGAATTGTTGAGAGAATAGCATTTACAAACATCAAATACTCTAGCTCTAAATAGCTAAAGAACATGAACGGTATCAGTGCAATGAACTTATTACTAAAAGAAAAAAGCAAAGAGATAGATTGTGATATGAGTATTATAAAGAACACCATAATGGAAAGTAGAGAGGGAGTGAAAGCCAAATGTGAATAAAACCAGCTAGAACAAGGAGACAGGGAAAGATGTAGAGGCATGTCTAGTGAGGAAAATAAAAAGGAGAAAAACATAGATGGAGCAGAAAACAGAAGAGTGAGGAGTTTACAGCAAGAAACTTGGTCAAAAGTGACTAGGAGAGGAAACATGGCTAAGACCAGAGCAATTCATTTGTTCCAGCAAATAATGACTACTCAGAACTGCAACTAAGAAAGCTGACTCTCATTTACTCCTAGGAAAACTACTCAGTGCAGTGCAAAGGGTAAGAGGAGCCTCTTAACTGAAAGTAAGGCCTTCTGTCCACATGATGTGCCTGAAATTCCCCACCATTAAATTCATTCTTGGAGCTCAGGTTTTGCATATCCTGGAGTTATAACTTGTAAGGCAATTTGAATAGGCTGAAAGAATTCAAATGCATGCAGATTTAATATCTGTTATGAACACTTTAAAGATTTGTCTTTCAGAATATTTTTAATTGTGCTCACACTTAAGTGGCACAAAGCAATTGGTGATCTTACCTGTCCATCTTCTCTTCCTAATACCTACTTTTTTTTTTTATTACACTGCAGCCATGAAAAAGCACATCACACTCACTTGCTGTCCTGTTCCTTTGTATGTGCATTCCTTCTACTGAGTATTTTCTCCTCCTACCTTTTTACTAACCTCAGTTCAAAATATACTTCATCTCTGGAACCTTTCTTGAATTGACTTCTATACTTTCACTGCAGTTTGCTTACAAGCAATATTGTTGATGGGTTGTAATAGGCAGTTCAGTTTTGGTATGTTTGCTCCTACTGGCCCACAGTTTAATGCTCCTCAACCAAACTGTGCTTATTCCATAATCACATGTATCACATGCTAAGGCAGTGGTATGTTTAAGAGTTGGGTCACTGGAGTCAGAAAAACTTGGGTTGGCAACCCTGCTCTGACATTACCTAGCTGTATGACCTTAGATATAAGCTATATAACCTTTCTGAGCATTGATTTTGCCATTTAAAAGCCAAAGATGATAACAACAACAGTAATTTATAATAGTATTATGGAGAGCTTTAAATAAAATAATGTATGCATTATTAGTGAACTCAGATTATCATAAACCTTAATCTATGAAAAAACACAAAAGAATCAGGACTAGGAATTAAAAAATGAGTTCTATTTTGGATTTCTATATTGACTCACTTTTTATTCTTGGCAAGATACTCAAGGCCCTTGTATTTTCCTATTTTTTCCCAACAAGCATCATCAAGACACTTTTCTTTTACATCCCCTATATAGTAGCTATTTAATTTAAACAGAGGAAGTAACCTAAAAGGAGATTAGAGCCTTTAAGAGTGAGATAGCTGAGAAATGCCAGGTGTTGCTATGGCCATCTGAGATATAACCAGTCATCTTAATCACAATTGTTCACATTTCTTGAGGGCTTACTTATAATGTGTCCAGGCAGCAGGCCAATTATTTTATTTATAGTTCTCTATTTTTAGTTGTGTATAAGCCAAGCCTGGTTGGTCACTGGGCTGGCATGCAATGAGTGTATTCAAGTATGAGACTGAGTAGCCTGGGAGTGTATGACTATTTTCTTCGGTAGCATGTTTTGCTTTCTTGTAAAATAATTTGTTTTCTCTTTTTTATTCCCTTACTGTCCTTCTAGATGTTTTTCATTTGTTGAAAGTAATATGAAGACAACTATATCTTCAATCATTGTGTGAAGTCTTATGTCACATCTGGAAGCTAGTTCACAGGGAAAGCTGTAAAAATTGAAACACTAGCTCCATAAAAACATCCATGAGTGCCTTCTTACAGGAGTGAGGTTACTGCTAAGATATAATTAGTAGTAATATGTATATTAGCAATTAGAAAGTCAGAGGAATTGAGACATGAACAAAAGACCATCTGTTATGGGAGAAATATCCAACCCTCAAAATCAGTAGGTAATAGATGCTCTGTTCTTGAAACATAATAAATAGTTAAAGAATAACAAAGGAAGGTCTGATTGCTTGCTAAAAATACTCTTGGGAATTCCCCCAAAAGAGCTACACAATTATAGTAAAAGTTCTGATTTTTAAAAATCGAGCTAGAAATAAAAACTGGCAACAGTTTTCATCTAACCTTATCCTTATTTTCCGGGACACACTCAGAAGTGATTTTGGACCTCCATTGTTCATGTTTAAGTAAACTGGTTTCTGGTTAAGATTAAAATAAAATCTCCCAAGTCATTTCCAAAATTCATATAAATGTTATTTGGTTTGCCTGCTGCATATAGCAGACCAAGAGGAAATATAGAAGTCTTTGGAATGCAGAAGGAAGTTCCAAGATTTTGGAGTCAAAAAACCTGAATATTAAAGTTCTGCCTTTCCCACTTAATGTGAGACCTTGGGAAGTCTCTTAATTTCATTAATACTAATTTTCCTTCACAGAATTCTGGAGAGGATGGGCCAAGGACTTACCCTTAGTTAAAGTCCAATGTCTTTTTGCTTACAGAGGTAATTAGTCTGGCATCTGTAAAATCAGGACAGATACTATGAGTACTGAATGCTTAGGGCTGCAAGAATGCAAAAAAGATGATACTGTTACTGACATCATAAATAAGAGTGTCAATTGTTAAATCAACAACAGGAGTCACTGTGCACTTACTCCCCACGTAGGATCTTTGTCCTTAATGTGTTGTACTATGTGAATTAACAGGATAACTAGTACTCAAACAGTACTTTATACTTTGTTTCTGTGTGGGTGCAAACTGTTGAAATCTTTACTTAGTATATACTAAATTGATCTTCTGTATATAAAGATAATTGAAAATGAATCTTGATGAAGAATGGGATGGGAGAGGGAGAGGGAGATGGGATGGTTGTGGGTGGGAGGGTGGTTATTGGGGGGAAAAACTGCAATAATCCAAAAGTTGTACTTGGAAATTTATAATTATTAAATAAAAGTTAGAAAAGAAAGTGTAAAAGAAATAATGTGTTACCTGATGCATTGTAAGCACTCAGTAGAAGTCAGAAATTATTATTGTTTTTTTTTCATTATTATTGTTTTTAACACAGTATCTGGAACCAATACGCTTTTTCAATACTAGCTCTTTACATTACTCCTGGGAGTATTCCTGCTCGCCAATAATTATCAGGGTAAAGATATGGCCCAGAATTAGCTAATGTTTTGAGAAATTCTGTACTGCTGGTGACTCAGCAAGGCAGACATAGGAGAGACAAAAAAAAATGATATCTCTTAGGTAATATAGATTAGATATGAGAGGATGAAGCATTTATGCTAAATTAAGGTGACTAGGCATTCATTGAAAAATGTTTTATCACTTTCTTAGTATATTCATTTAGTTCCACATCATTTATCATGGTTATTCTAACAGTGTCAGCAGGTTTCTAAGACAAGGCCACAGTGTAAGATAAGTTGATGTCCTGTTTCTCTCCGTTTAATCCAATTTCCAGATCTAACTTGGGTCTGTATACTTATTTGCAGACATCATATGTGAACATTCCAGAAATCTCTTGTTATATCTTCAAATGAAAGTGTTCATTTGCATTCAATTTTTATGTAATGTCAGGATCTCCAACACAACTTCCATTTCAACACTTGAGTGATTATTCTTTCAGTAGGACCATGGATGTTGATTCTAGGGAGCTCCAGGAACATCTAAAGCACTGTGTGGGCCCAGAGAAAACACACTGAGGAATTACCTTGCATATTTTTGTCTCCATGAAGTCAGGTTAAAACAAAAATCAAAAGGAATTTGAGAGATGGAAGGAAAACCCATTCTGATGTATGATACTGGTAGTATGTGGATGACTTGGGGGTGGGGTAGTTTATTTGTATGAGCAGCTTAGGAGCCGCATATCTCCTCTGTTACCTGCCATACTGGGTCACTACTTGGTTTATCAACAGTGTAGAACTTCACAAAACACTCCTAGTATCCAGGTAGGAGACCTTAAAGAAACTCCTGGCTCCGGCCTGGCCTAGCCCTGGCTGTTGTGGCCATCTGGGGAGTGAACCATCAGATGGAAGGTCTCTCTGTCTCTCTCTCACTCAGTGTAACTCCGACTTTCAAGTAAATAAATAAATCTTTTTTAAAAATCTAATTAAAATATGTAATTAAATGAATAATTCTGTATATTATGTGTTAATTTTATTTTTAAATATGTATTTATTTATCTGAAAAGCAAAGGAACAGAGGGAGTGAGGGAAGGAGAGAGAGAAATATCTATATTCCATCCTCTGATTTTACTCCCTTAACAGATACCCATAACAGCTGAACATGGTCCAGGCTGAAGCCAGGATGGATTGTAGGCAGTACTCAAAGCAGCACACTGATATGGGAGGCGAGTGTGCCTAATAGTGGGTTAGCCCACTGTGCTACAGTGCCCACCCTATATAAAATTTTATTTTTTAACATAAATATTTGAAATATTTATTGACCAAAGTTACTGAAATACTTTTGAAGATGGGAACTTGGAGGATGAGGGGATTTGAGAAATGTGACTGTTTATAAACAATTCATTTATTCAAATTTTATGATCTGAGAAAATCTGAATGAACTAGATTGTAATCTTTAACTTCTGAAGATTCTATTTTTTAAGTGTTTCTTTTCTAAAGGATTCAAAGTGGCATGTGCTAAATGACTTACAGACACTCTTTACTTTCCTAACTCAATGCAGAGTATGGTAAAGAAGCAGAGGGAATTTTAAAATGAGTGAGGTCTCCTTCCATACTTTAGGTTACTGAGAAGATAAGAAGGGTCTTTAAATATATATATTTATATAATTTTCTTATAAAGGCAGAGTGACAGAGAAGGAGAGACCAGAAGAGAGATTTTCCACCTGTTGGTTCACTCCCCAAATGGCTGCAAAAGTTGGGGCTGGGCCAGGTCGAATCCAGGAGCCAAGAACTTCATCCTGCCCCCCCCATGTAGGTTGCAGGAGCCTAAGTAATTGGGCCATCATACCCTGCCTTGCAAGTTGCATTAGCAGGAAACTGGATCAGATGCTAAAGAGCTGTGGCTCATACTGACACTCTTCTATTAGATGTGGTCATCCTAAGTTGAAGCTTAACCTACTGTGCCACAACATCCACCCCAGGAAGGGTCTTTAAATGGGTATCCCAAGCTCTTTGACTTTCAGATCAGAGATTTTTCATGATACTGATCCCACAGGTAGTTAGGATAAGACACTACCTGTTAAATAGGATGCGAGAGACACTGAAAGTTTCCCCCACAAGCTTCCTCAGAATTGGAAAACCCCTCTCCCATTTCAGTGGCTCCTCTAGTGCTTCTGAAAGTCTGAACTTGCATTTCAAATTTCTGCTCTAATAGGGCTGTATCCCACAGTTCTACCCCATGGAGGAGATACTTAATGGACAAATGGATTTCCTCCTGTGATGAAGGACTCAGCAACGGTCCAGACCCTGTAAAATACATTCAGATTAATTTCTCCATTTTGGATCTATGGATGCCACTGAATCTCAATATTTGTTAATAGTAGCAGCAATCTGAGATGTAATATACGCATGAAAATGAAGACCACAAGGCACTAGATGAGGGAGAATGGATATAGAAAAGAGATAGAATGTTAGTGACCTAAGACAACCCTTCCTATTTTTATAATTTTGTTAGGCTGACACTGCCCTCCTTTATAGGACTAATCACAGTATAAAGATTAGCATTGTCATGTTATCTGTTCCACTTGACTGCAAGTTCTTCGAAGGAGAGAACCCAGACTTTAGTTGTTGTGTATTACTTTACCCCTAGGTCTGGCCTAATTGACGAATGTTTAGTAAAATGCTGAGTTGACAAAAATATATTGAGACAGACTTTTGGCCTAGCAGCTGAGATGCTAGTTAGGATGCCTGCATTCCATATTGGAGTGCCTAGATTCGAGTTCCGGCTCTACTCCCAGTTCCAACTTCCTGCTAAGGTAGACCCTGGGAGGCAGCAGGGGAGGGTTTGTAGAGTTGGATCCTTACTGCCCACATGGGAGACCTGGATGGAACTCCTGGATCCCGGATTCAAGCTAGCTCAGCCCTTACTGTAATGGGCATTTGGGGAGTGAACCAGTAGATGGAAGATCTCTCCTTATATATTTCTCCCTGTGTGTGTGTGTGTGTGTGTGTGTGTGTGTGTCATAAAAGAAATACCATTTCTGTCCTCTGAATATTATCTCACATTGTTATTCTGATCAAATGTACTCCTATCAGATATTTTCTCTGACTATCCTATGTAAAGTTATAACATAAATCTCTAGCCCCTTAACTTATTTCGTTAACTTAGAATTTTCACTACCTGAAATTATGTTTTATGATTCTGTTTATTATCTATGTTCCCTGATAGAATCCAATTTTGCTAATGACAGGATCTCTCTCTCTCTCTCTGCGTGTTCACTGTTAAATTCCCAGTGCCTAGGACAGGGTCCAACATAAAATACCACCTCAGTAAATATTTTTGAAATAATGTAGCAAAAGTTCAAGGAGTGTTCTCCCAAATATTTTCAGTCCATTAAGTTTTATGTTTTTATTCTAAAGAATATGAGATACCTGTTAAGGGATTATCATCAAGAATATATGAGCTTACTTAAAGATTTTGGGGAAAATGATATTAAAAGGTAAGTTTATTTGAAACCCATGCATACTCATAAAAGTAACTAAAACTGTTCAACAGGAGACAAATAATCTAATTAAAAATGAGCAAATGACTTAAGAATTTCTCAAAAGAAAACATATGAATGGCCAAGAAGTATATGAAAAAAAAGTATTCAATAAACACTGAATGAAAACTAAAACCACAGTGAGATATAATTTCATTCTGGTTGTAATGGCTATTGCCACAAAGACAAAAAAGAACAAATGTTGGCAAGGATGTCGAGAAAGGGAAACTCAAATACAATGCTGATAGAAATACAAATTAGTGCGGCCACTATGAAAAAGTGTGGGGGTCCTCAAAATCTAGCACTGAAACCCCCGTATTATCTAGAAATCCCAATACTGGGTATAAGAGGGGGAGTTATAAAGTTCATAGAAAATCTGCACTATTTTAAAATTTTATTTTCCCATGAACATTTTGAATCACTTTCATATACCTAAAGGAAACAAAATCAGAATGTTGAAGAGACATCTACACTCAAATGTTCATTGCAGTGCTATTCACAGAAGCCCAGGTATGGAATCAATGTAGGTGTCCATCAACAGATAAATGAATAAAGAAAAGAGGCAACTGTTGTGGTACAACAAGTTCAGCTGTGGCCTGCAATGGCAGCATCCCATATGGGCACCAGTGCAAGTCCTAACTGCTCCACTTCCAATCCTGCTCCTTGCTAATGTGCCTAGGAAAGCAGTGGAAGATGGCCCTCTGCATCCACATGGGAGACCTGGATGAGACTCCTGGCTTCAGCTTGGTCTCACCCCAGCCATTTGGGGAGTAAACCAGTGGATGGAAGATATTCATTCATTCATTCATTCATTCATATTCTCTCTCTCCCTCCCTCCCTCCCTCCCCTCTCCCCCCCTCCCTCTTCCTCCCCTCCTTTTACATTTCTTAAAAAATGTGTGTCTATACAATATTATTCAGTTATAAAAAAGAATGAAGGGGCCGGCACCATGGCTCACTTGGTTAATTCTCTGCCTGCGGTGCCGGCATTCCATATGGGTGCCGGGTTCTAGTCCCAGTTGCTCCTCTTCCAGTCCAGCTCTCTGCTGTGGCCCAGGAGTGCAGTGGAGGATGGCCCAAGTGCTTGGGCCCTTGCACCCGCATGGGAGACCAGGAGGATGTACCTGGCTCCCAGCTTTGGATCGGCGCAGTGCCAGCCGTGGCAGCCATTTGGGGAGTGAACCAACAGAAGGAAGACCTTTCTCTCTGTCTCTTTCTATCACTGTCTATAACTCTACCTGTCAAAAAAAAAATGAAATTTGAAATTGGAAACACTATGTTGAGTGAAATAAGTCAGGCAGAGAAATATTACATATTGTCAGTTCTATTTGGAAGCTACAAGTTGATCTCAACAGAAGTAGAAAGGAAAATAGTGGTTACCAGAACCTGGAAAGGGTGTGGAGGAGGGTGAAATGGAAAGAGGGTAGTAAATGGATACACAGATGTAATTGGATAGGAAAAATAACTTCTAATGTTCTGTAGAACAGTGGAATAACTATGCTTGATCATAATGTGTGTTTCAAAATAACTAGTAGTATTTTAATGTACCTGAAACACAGAAATAATAAATGTTTCTGGTGAGAGATATCTCACTTACTGTGATCTTAGCATTATACATTGTATACATGAATTGAAGTGTCACATATCCCATATGTGTGTGCATTTATTATGTGTGGATTAAAAATAAGAAAAGTATCACTAAAAAGAATATTAAATATATTTGTAATGATATTAAACATACAGCCTTAGGGAAATAAAAAAGTTCTTTTCTGATTCTAGGTATCATTGCTCCAAATAGTCAATAAAGTGGTAAGAAAATAGAATAGGCATTAAATAAAAAAGACTCTTGGCAGCATCAGTATGTTTTCATCTTATCAGGGCCTGTGGTTTTTGTAAGTACTTGTTTATTTCAAAAGGGTGGTATCATTTGAATTAATTCACTGATTAAAACCCTCCATGCCTAAAAGTGACTTTTTTTTTCCCATTTCAATTATCATTTCCTGAAATATTTTCAAGGACAGTGACTGCATGCTGAGGATAGAGAGTGTACTTGAAGAGCTGTGTGTAGCTCATGATTAACTGAAACTCTGTGAAATGAGCCTCTTCACATACAGTCATCCCTGGGTATCCAGGGGAGACTGGTTGAGGATCTCTCATGGATACCAAAATCTGAAGATGCTCAAGTCCCTTTTATAAATAGGCATAGTATTTGCAAATAACCTGTACATATCCCCCTACATACTTAATTTTTTCACATACCAGCAATTCAAGGGTTTTATTAAACTTTTATCAGACATAAGAAGAATTTTCAAACATGGAAAAATGTTGACATTGTTTGGTGAACATATGTACACATACACACATATATTTATATATATTTTACAGTTTCCATCTTACTACATTTGGTTTTTCATCTATTTTTCCATTTTCCAGCCCTAAGATATATTTTATTTTCTAAGAATTGCAGACATATGCATGTTACCTGGAGATGTTTAAACGTGTGTTATTAGTCAAACTCATATATAGATAGATAGATAGATTCCATCTTGTCTATTTTTGAAGTTTTTTTGAAATTATTTATATCTGGTAAACAAATTATATGTATTTAATATATACAGATTTGAGAGCATAGTGATACTTCCCACACTACCCTCCTCCTCCTTCCTTTCATATATATATATATATATATTTAAAGATTTATTTATTTGTGAGGCAGAGTGACAGGCTGGGAGGGAGAGAGACAGAGACAAAGACAGAGAGAGAGAGAGAGAGAGGGAAAGAAATTTTCTATCCACTGATTTACTCCCCAAGTACCTGAAGCAGCCAGGAATGAGCTGGGTTGAAGCCATGAGCCAGGAACTCCATCTGGCTCTCCCATGTGCATGGCAGGGACCCAAGTACTTGGGCCATTTTCGGTTGCTTTCCCAGGTATATTAGCAGGGAGTATGATCAGAAAAGGAGCAGAGGCCGGTGCTGTGGTATAGCAGGGAAAACCACTGCCTGCAATGCCAGCATCCCATATGGGTGCCAGTTTGAGTCCCAGCTGCTTCGCTTCTGATCCAGCTCTCTGCTAATGTGCCTGGGAAAGCAGTGGCAGTTGGTCAAAGTGCTTGGGCCCCTATATCCATGTGAGAAACTCAGGTGAAGCTCCTGGCTTTGGCTTGACCTAGCTCTGTCTAAGGCAGCCATTTGGGGGAGTGAATCAGTAGATGGAAGACATCTCTTTGTGTAACTCAATCTTTCAAATAAAAAGAAATCAAGAAGGAAGGGGGAGGGAGGGGCAGCTGGGAATCAAACCAGTGCTCCGGTACGGAGTGCTAGCATCACAGGCAGTGGGTTAATCTGCTGTGCCACAATGCGCAGTCACTCAAAGTCCAATGTTTCTTCAGTATTTTCACGATAAAACTTAAATATAGTGAAATATAAAAGATTTATATGTAATTTATATAATGAAATAGATAAGACTTATATATCTTAAGTATATTAGTGTATTTTGGCAAATGTATATGTCTATATAACCCAAACTCTGTATCCTTAAAAGAGTGCTATTTTCACCACAGAAAGTGCCTCTTCTCCGTGAAATCCCCATATGCACTGCTCATAGGCAACCACTAACTATTCTAACATTATTTTCCTCCAGGGATAGCAGACTTTTTGCTGTTGTTGTTCTATAATTTTATAATTATATAATTTTACACAATCATACAGTGTATGCAAGGCTTCTTGCACCTCACAAATGGCTCAGAGTCAACCATGGTGTCCTTTGTATCATTCAGTAATTCATTCCTTTTTATTGTTGTGACTATTCTATTGTTTTAATAGCCACCATTGCTTATCCATTCTCTTATTATGGACATCTGGGCTCTTTTTTTTGGGTTTTAGGTATTATGAGTCAAATTATTGTGAACATTCTTCTGAAAGTCTGAATAGATATGTTTTCATCTCCAGATAAATACTTAGGAATGAAATTGTGGGTGTGCCTCTAATTTTTAAATTGAAATTAACCATTGAAAAAGTTATTAATCAAGCTTATCACTGGACTACATCTCATTTTCATTTATGCCTTCTCTTTCCATTTCCCACCATCATATGCCAGGTGATCATACCTCATTTCTAAATTGCAGCAATTTAGCAGATTGTTTTCCCTTTAGTCACTTTCCCACTTCAGTCCACCCAGCACAAGGCTTACAGATGAAAGTGCTATGTTTTGACTCTTCAACCCCTGTTCAGTCATCTCCAGTGCCTATGCTAGTTTCAAGGCCCTCTGAGTCAGTTTCCATCTTGCTTCATTTCTTATCCTTACTCAACATAAACCCTACACGTACCTTCTTGCTTAATGTTCCCTTTATTCATTTGCTCAAACTGCTCCAGCCTGGAGTTATTCTTTTCCACTCTTCTCTTTTCCCCTCTTGCCAAATCCTTAGAGTGTTTAAGATACAGTGCAAGGCCGGCGCCGCGGCTCACTAGGCTAATCCTCCACCTAGCGGCGCCGGGTTCTAGTCCCGGTCGGGCGCCGGATTCTAGTCCCGGTCGGGCGCCGGATTCTGTCCTGGTTGCCCCTCTTCCAGGCCGGCTCTCTGCTGTGGCCCGGGAGGGCAGCCGAGGATGGCCCAAGTCCTTGGGCCCTGCACCCCATGGGAGACCAGGAGAAGCACCTGGCTCCTGCCATCGGATCAGCGTGGTGCGCTGGCCGCAGCGTACTGGCTGCAGCGGCCATTGGAGGGTGAACCAACGGAGAAGGAAGACCTTTCTCTCTGTCTCTCTCTCTCTCTCACTGTCTACTCTGCCTGTCAAAAAAAAAAAAAAAGATACAGTGCAAAACTTGTTTTGTAATACAATCAGTACTTTTCATAGTGTTATGAAAATAATGCACATTTAGCCAATATGCAATAATTTGGTTGTTGGATACTGATTATTACAAATTAATCTGCTTTTCATTTCTTTTTACAACATTTTCTGAATATAAATGGAATAGATTTGATGCATTTTTTTATTTTTTAAATTTTATTTAAGATATACAAATATCATTTATTTTGTACACACAGATTCAGGAACATAGTGATACTTTTTACCATACACTCCCTTCCGCCCACATTCCACCCTTCTTCCTCCATCTCCAATTCCCATTCTTATTTTTTACAAATATCCAATTTCAGTTAATACTCATAAGATTAACTCTAAGCTAAATAAAGAGTTCAACAAACAGTATGAAGTAAAACAAACAAAAAAAAAACACTGTTCCTCAACAGTTGAGATAAAGGCTGGTAAAAATCATGGCATCTCAAAGTATCAATTTCATTCCTAAGATTACCTTTTAGGTACTCTATTAGTTACCACAGATCAGAGAGAACATATCATATTTATCTTTTGGGGACTGGCTTATCTTACTAAGTATAATGGTTTCCGGTTGCATGCCTTTTGTTGCAAATGGCAGGATTTCATTATTTTTTACCTCTATGTAGTATTCCATAGTGTAAATATACCATAATTTCTTTATCCAATCTTCAGTTGATAGACATTTGGGTTGATTTCATTTCTCAGCTGTTGTGAATTGAACTGCAATAAACATGGAGGTACAGATCAGTCTTTCATATGCTGATTTCGTTTGGGTAAGTTCTCAGGAGTTGCATGACTGGATCATATGCTAGGTCTATATTCAGATTTTTCCAGTTTGTATTCACACCAACAGTGGATTACGGTAACTTTTGCCCCATGTCCTCACCAGCATTTGTTGTTTATTGATCTGTGTATGAGAGACATTCTACCTAGGGTGAGTTGAAACTTCATTGTTGTTTTGGTTCCCATTTTCCTAATGGCTAGTGATCCTGAGCATTTTCTCATGTGTTTGTTGGGCATTTGAATTTCCTCTCTTTTGCCCATTTCTTAGCTGGATTGTTTGTTTTGTAATTGTTGAATTTCTTGAGTTCTTTATAGATTCAGGGTATTAATCCTTTATCAGTTACATAGTTTGCAATTATTTTCTTCCATTCTGTCAGTTGCCTCTTCACTTTGCTGAGTGTTTATTTTGCAGTGCAAAACCTTCTCAGCTTGATGTAATTCCATTTGTTTGTTTTTGCTTTGATTGCCTGAGCTTCTGTGGTCTTTTCCAAGAACTCTGCCTATGCCAATGTCTTGCAGAGTTTCCTCAGTGTTCACTGGTTTCAATGGCATCACATCATAGATTTAGGTCTTTGATCCATTTTGAGTGGATTTTTATGTAAGGTGTGGGATGTAAGGTAGGGATCTAGTTTCATACTTCTGCATGCCGAGATCCAGTTTTCCCAGCATCATTTGTTGAAGAGACTGTCCTTGATCCAGAGATTGAGTTTAGCTCCTTTGTCGAATGTAAGTAGGTTTTAGATGCATGGATTAATTTCTGTACTTTCTATTCTGTTCCATTGGTCTACAAGTCTGTTTCTGTACCATTACTAGGCTGTTTTGATTATAAATGTGCTGTAGTATGTCTTGAAATCTGGTATTGTGATGCCTTTGGCTTTGTTTTTGTTATATAAGGTTGCTTTAGATTGCCTTAGCTATTCGAGGTCTCTTGTATTTCCATATAAATTTCAGCATTTTTTCTAGATCTGAGAAAAATGCCATTGGTATTTTGATTGAATTTGCATTGAATCTCTAAATAGCTTTTGGTAGTATGGACATTTTGATATTGATTCTTTCAATACATGAACATGAAGGATTTTTCTATTTTTTGTGTTTTCTATTTCTTTAATGTTTTGTAATTTTCATTGTAGAGATCCTGACATGCTTGGTTAAATTTATTCCAAGGTATTTAACTTTTTGGAGCTATTGTGAATGGGATTGGTCTCAGAAGTTCTTTCTTAGCCATGACATTGTTTGTATATACAAAGGCTAGTGATTTTTGTGTGTTAATTTTATATCCTGCCACTTTACTGAACTCTTTTATGAGTTCCAATAGTCTCTTGGTGGAGTCTTTTGGTTCTCCTATACTATATATAGCATCATGCCATCTGCAAATAACAATAGTTTGATTTCCTCCTTTCCAATTTGTATCCCCTTTGATTTCTTTTTCTTGCCAAATGGCACTGGCTAAAGCTTCTAGGACTACATTGAATAATAATGATTAGAGTGGGCATCCTTCCCTGGTTCCGGATCTTAGTGGGAATGCTTCCAGCTTTTCCCCATTCAATCAGATGCTGGCTGTGGGTTTGTCATTAACTGTATTGATTGTGTTGAGGAATGTTCCTTCTGTACCCAATTTGCTTAAGGTTTTCATCATGAAAGGATGTTGTATGTTATCAATGGATTTCATGTATTTCAAAGATACTATTCTAATTATTACATTTTTGTCCTTTAATTTTTGTGATAACATGTTTTCAGTTTACTTCATAATCACATGCTTATTCCATGATCAACAAGTAAAAAGTAGAAAGGCCACTGTTCCACAGGAACATGGCCAATGGCTATAAACAATAATCAAATAATAAGTTGTTAATTTCACTCTTATACATTCAGTTTTTTATGCTCTATGTATTAGCTACCATAAATCAGACAATACATGTGATATTTGTCTTTATGGGTCTGGCTTATTTCACTAAGCTACATATTCCAACCCATATCTGGATTAGTTTCAATATCTAATGCAATGCCAATTCTGTGTATATAGTTGTGATACTCTATTGTTTCAGTATAATGCAATTTTAAAAAACACTTTCTATCTTGTTGGTTGAATCTGTGATGTGGAAATCATGTATACTGGGGGCCAACTGAATTTGACAATAATATTTCTTTAAAATGAGGTTCATAGGACAGAAAGAATATTTTAGAACCAAAAGGAGAGCATTTGCATGCTTTTATTTTATGTCCTGAATCAAACAGGTCGCTTAATGAGAAAAGTTCCTTGTATCAAATTCAAATTCTCATTTAACACTTTTCCAAAACAAATAGCTTTCTGCTCATCATACAGTTTGCCTTGATGCATTGTGGTAATTGTCCACATAGGAAACTTATTAGAGTCCAATGCTTGTTTTGATCTGGAACTCAAAATAAGCCTTTCTTCTTCTAGGTGATCTTTAGATGATATGCATATGATACTTCCTTTTTCAAAAGTGCACCCTCTGGATTCAGTTATGATCTCTGTCAAGTACAGACAGGCATGGACTCAGTGGACTCAGGCTCTTAAAATGTTTAAAGTATCACAATAGTAAATACTGTATGACCTTGATGTGAATAGAAATACGAGGTAAAATCAGAGAACTCATGGAACATATAATTAAAATGCAAGTTTAGTTTTGTGCAAAAATCTTGAAGCCCATTCATAGTGCTTTTGTAATCCATTTTTCTATGAACTTTTTTTTTAAAAAAAAACCCTCCTAATAGCATAAATATCTGTATGTAGAATAGAAAGGATCACAGCAAAAAAGAAATTGAGAGATTCTGTTCTTAGAGGTTCACAATTAGATGGGGACTGGTAGTACAAGAGGTGGTGAGAAATCGACAAAGATAATTTTGTTGTTTGGAGCAAGTAGCAATCTCTGAAATATTCACACATTAGGCAGAGAGCTATAATTCTACCAACAGAAAAGAGAGGAATCATTACAATTAACTGCACGCTTTTACAACTCTGTCCAATTTCCCTATAACGTATAGCATCTGGGAAGTGTGAAACAAGAGAGCAATTTATGTGGCTAGAGATGGGGCAGTTACAAATTTCTATGAGGACTCATTAGTTGTTATCATTCTGTTAACTTCTTTCCATCTTTGATTTGTGATGCAGTTGTTATGTTGTTTTTTCACACTTTTCCTTTACTTTACTGGCAGTGATGATATCGTTTTTTAAATGGAAATGTATTTTCTATGCCTATTGATAGCAAGTCAGGCCTTTTCTTTCTCAACCATTTTCTCTGTTGTGACTTTTGAAAATTAACTTGCAACGTTTTCCAGTGTGTATTGAAGGGGATTATATACAAAATCTCTTAAGATACCTTGTTCACTTCTTGCTTGGGCTTATTAGCAGTTTAAAAATGAAATTTCCCTACTTGTGACAAGCAAATTCCCTTAATGTGATTTTATTTGCAAATTATAACCCTAAAAATTAAAAAAATGAAAGAGGGGGATTGAGGGAGGGAAGGAGGGAAGTATGTTTTTTTTTTTAGAATTATATCTGTGAAATACATGAAATTATGAAATTTGTTCTCTTCATATAAATTACAAAAGATTATAACTCTGTTAGACAATCATGTGATGAGGACCATTTATTATTTTGTAAAGCAGAATTGAAGCTGAAACTATTTGTTCTCCCTTCTTTATAAGTAGGCTGCTCTAATTTCCTCAGGCAATAAACTGACCAGGCTTTATCTTTGATTCCAATGTATTTCTGGCTGGACCCTAAATGTCAGATTGATCTTAAAAGCCAACTGGGTTAATGTTGCAAATTGTTCCACTTTTTTACTAGTTCATCAATGCTGTAGTATACTCTCCTTTCCCCCTTTTTGGTTATAGGAGCTATAAACTCAGAAACAAAACTATACATGTTGACAGATGTCATGATTTTACAGATGGGAAATTCTAAATAATCCTCCAAAAAGCTGTTAGAATTAATTTGATTTATTAAAGCACTAAAGGGCCACCTTGATCATAACATGAAACATATTAGGTTATATTACTTCAAAGGAAAATAATAAATACAACAGTGTAAAACAAGGAGTTCTTACGTTATTTACAAGGCAGAGTCATTCAATGTTTCTTGTCCCTTCCTTTTCAAGAATCCATAAACCGGGCCGGCGCCGCGGCTCACTAGGCTAATCCTCCGCCTAGCGGCGCCGGCACACCGGGTTCTAGTCCCGGTCGGAGCGCCGGATCCTGTCCCGGTTGCTCCTCTTCCAGGCCAGCTCTCTGCTGTGGCCAGGGAGTGCAGTGGAGGATGGCCCAGGTGCTTGGGCCCTGCACCCCATGGGAGACCAGGATAAGTACCTGGCTCCTGCCATCGGATCAGCACGGTGCGCCGGCCGCAGCGCGCCGGCCGCGGCGGCCATTGGAGGGTGAACCAACGGCAAAGGAAGACCTTTCTCTCTGTCTCTCTCTCTCACTGTCCACTCTGCCTGTCAAAAAAAAAAAAAAAAAAAAAAAAAAAAAAAAAAAAAAAAGAATCCATAAACCATGGCAATCTTTCCTATTTGGCAGAAAGTATCTTATGAAAGAAAAGAGGGTTATTGAAATAATTGCAGGTGTTTCTACAGGCAAGGGGGGAAGAACAACAAAAACAGCTGGTTTGTTTGAGGAAACATTTTTTTAAAGATTTATTTTATTTATTTGAAAGGCAGAACCAGAGACAGAGACAGAAGGGGGAGAGAGGGGGAGAGAGGGGGAGAGAGAGGGAGAGAGAGGGAGGTTGGTTGGTTGGTTGGTTGGTCTTGCATCTGCTGGTTCACTTCCCAAAAGGATGCAATGGCTGGGGCTGGGCCAGGCCGAAGCGAGGAGCTTCATCTAGGTCTCCCATGTCGTTGCAAGGGCCTAAGCACTTAGGCCATTTTTGGCTGCTATCCCAGGTGCTTTAGAAGGGAGTTAGATAGGAAGCGGGGCAGCCAGGACTCTAAGTAGAGTCCATATAAGATGCTGGCACTGCAGATGGAGGCTTAACTTTCTACACCACAGTGCTGGCCACATTGAGGAAACATATTAATGCATCTTCCAGTTTGAAAGGAAAGATTCTGAGCTGAGGGTACAAGTTGAAAAAATGGGAGCTAAATTGTTCTTCTCAATAAGAGAAGAGCATTTTGAGTTGGGAATGAGACTCTGACAAAGTGTTGATGGCAAAATGGGTTTCAGAATCATGGCAACTGGCAAGTACTGAAAAACAACCATGACAGGAAGTAATACCTGATAGGCAAATTTTACAAGTTGTTACCTACTCTACGTTGCAGCCCTCCTCTGTTGGACCAACATTTAGTAAAAGTTTGTTACATAGGATTGGGCATTTAGCCTAGTAGTTAAGATGCCCATGTCTCATATTGGAGTACTGGAGCTTGAGAACCCAGATCTAGATCCTGATTTCAGCTTCCTTTTGATACAGAGCCTGGAAGATAGCCCATGTGGGAAAATTAGATTGAGTTTCCAGCTCCTCGCATCAGTCTGCCCCAGCCCTAGTTATTAAGGGCATTAGATACTTGAACTAGAGGATGGGAGTTGTCTCCTGTTTCTGTCTGCCTGTTTCTCCTCTCCCTCCCTCCCTCCCTCCCCCCTCCCTCCCCCCTCCCTCCCTCCTTCTCTCTCTCTCTCCCCTCTCTCCCCTTTTTCCCCTCTCTCCGTCCCTCTCCCTCTCTTTCCCTGTCTTTCCCTCTCTCTCCCATCTCCCTCTCCCATCCTCTGTCCCTCCCTCTCCTCTCCCTCTCTCTCTCCCTCTCTCTCTCCCTTCCCTCCCTCCCTCCCTCTCTGTGTGTTTTTAACTCTGACTTGCAAATAAATAAACTGATCTTCTGTAAAAAAAAAAAAAAAGAAGAAGAAGAAATTATCAATTCCCAACTTGACTCTCACTGGGATTAAACATGACAATAGGTCTGATCTGATTTCATCATCATTTAAAAAATCATCTATTATTTTTCACTTTGTGTTTCTGTGTGGGAGCAAACTGTTGAAATCTTTACTTAATGTATGCTAAACTGATCTTCTGTATATAAAGAGAATCGAAAATGAATCCTCATGTGAATGGAAGGGGAGAGGGAGTGGGAAAGGGGAGGGTTGCGGGTGGGAGGGACGTTATGCGGGGGAAGCCATTGTAATCCATAAGCTGTACTTTGGAAATTTATATTCATTAAATAAAAGTTAAAAAAAATGAACACACAAATAAATATTTAAAGAAAATGTTGGGGAAACAGTGTAACCCAGGATCCATAACTTAAAGATTCGCAGTTAACATCAACAAAGTAATGGTTCTGAGGGGTACCAGGGGGAGAAAAAATATTTAATGTGGTATAATTCAGCTTTATTTGAGTATTAAATAAAAGAAACCAAAATGGTTTATATTATCTCTTTTATGGTCACAAATATAATAGAAAAATGATTTGCTAGTTAATGGAAAGAAAAATCGTAAGTCCATTTATGCTTAAAGTATCTTTTTTTTTTGACAGCAGAGTGGACAGTGAGAGAGAGAGAGACAGAGAGAAAGGTCTTCCTTTGCCGTCGGTTCACCCTCCAATGACTGCCACGGCCAGCGCACTGCGGCCGGCGCACCGCGCTGATCCGATGGCAGGAGCCAGGTGCTTCTCCTGGTCTCCCATGGGGTGCAGGGCCCAAGCACTTGGGCCATCCTCCACTGCACTCCCGGGCCACAGCAGAGAGCTGGCCTGGAAGAGGGGCAACCGGGAGAGAATCCGGCGCCCTGACCGGGACTAGAACCCGGTGTGCCGGCGCCGCAGGCGGAGGATTAGCCCAGTGAGCCTAAAGTATCTTTATATATAAAGAGATTATACTAAAAATAATTTATGCCTTTTATTCAGTGAGAAACTTAAATTCAATCTGATTTCTTCCATTTATCCTCTACTTATGTTTGTTGAACTTTTCATTGTTTTGTTATTCTCCTTAATACAGCATTAAGTGTCTACTATGTTCAAGCGATCACATATGATACAGCCTTCCTAAGATGCTTTAATATAGTTTACTTTGTTGTAGGTGAGTCCCTCATTTCTGAATCAGATCTCTCACATTGTCTATATGGTTATCTCCACCAACCATAGCTTCCATGGAAGATCATACGGCATCATAATCATTCTTTTGGTAATAAGTCAAAAACAAAAAAGGAATTTGATCAGTGTCTACGAGAAAATCACTTTACCAGGACATAGAGCTTCCTAACTCTGAACCTCTGATCAGCTCAGTGCCCCTTTCCCACTCTCAGCATCACACAACTTTGACCTCTGAGATAGCCTGGAGCATAGACAACTATGGAACTCATCAAAATTCCCCAAGATTTTAAGAAATTAGAGCACAGAAAGTTTGTTATTTAGTGAAGATCACACAGCTTAATAGCAGCAAGGTCAAAATGATAACCTGAGAGTGTTTTGTTTTGTTCTTGTTCTTACCTAGTTCTGACTTCTCTTTTTTAAGGGTCAATCACAGGTATTTTGAAGTTTCCAAAGCCAACTATGACCCAGAATACACACAGAGAGAGACACACACACACACACACACCAAATAAGATATTCTATTTGGTATAGGGCATCAGTGAGTTATCTTATTGAGTAATTTACTAAACTAAAAGAAAATTTCCAGAAGTATTTTCCCTTGGAAAACAAAGTAAGAGTTTTTCTTCCCATACAAGATTTTCTGAAAAGACTTGCCTGTCTGTCAAGGCAGAAACAGTTGGGATAAAGATCCCATGTGTCCAAGACTTCTTAAAAATCCATGAATGGGACAAGCTATAATAGTTTTATGGCACAAACTGAACCTCTCAAAGCTTAATCAGAAAAATTGGGCATGACCATGATTTGGGAGGGTAAAAAGAATAGAAACCAAGATCCATAGATGTCTATATGATGGAGTCATTCTTCTGTGGATATTAATATGCACAACTTTACTGATTTATGTATTTTACACTATCCTAGAAGATAAAAGGAGTAGGAAATATTAGCAAAAGGAATCATAAATGCAAAATTTAAGTATAACCTAAGAGGATGGACTGGGAGCTTAATTGGATGATGTTCATTATTTGAATGTCAAAGTTCATATTTGGACTGGAAAAGAAAGATGATGGGGGAATGAAAGGTAGCGTGACAGTGATTTTTGGAGGAAAACTGACCAATTTATGTGGGCTCATGGTGTAAATGGCTCTCAACAGAGTGAAGAATTCTTTTTAGAGGGAAAAAGGAAATTTGGGGTAGTTATAGTAGGCCGGCAATGCCAGACTGAGTAGTGTGGAATGATTACAACAGAGTAGGATGGCAGATTGAGTAGCAGGGCATTGGGGAAGAAATATTAACTAAGCATCCTCCATGTACCTGCCAATGGGATGGGGGCTTCAAAGTATCACACTGTAATCTTGACAGCCCTCTAAGGGGTATTTACTACTGGCTCCATATCTATTCTCTGTTTTCCCTCCTGTTGCAGTGGCTGAATAGTTTAAGCCTCTATCAAAGACCAGACCTGCCACTTGTGTTCTGGATCCCATCCTGTCAGTTTCTACCGTTTTACTGGAACATTCCCAATGACATTCAAACTTACTCTACTCCATCTTGTATGAAATAAATAAGCAAACAAAACATCCCAATCTAGACTTCCCTTTTAGCTGCTCTCCATTTCTACTCCCTTTCATGGCAGGACTCCTCAAGAGTTTTTCATACTCATTGACTTTATTTATACATCTCTAATTTGCTTTTGAAGCATGTTAGGAATGGAATACAGGGATCACTCATTTCCTTGAAGCCCACATGCTCCAAAAGTGTTATATTGTCATAATGGTGATTAAGACTATGGTGAAAAAGACTAAAAGAAGCTGTAGGTAAGAGGAAGCATGATTACCAAAGAGAATAGTCAACAATTTTCGCCTTTTAAAAATATACTTCATCTCCCATTAATTGTGCAAACCCTGCCTCTAAAGCCTGATTCCACCCACAGCTTCTTGTTGACATTCTGCCCTCAAGTTCATGTATTGTGTCTTTTGTACACTCTAATATATTCAAACAGCTCTTGGATAGCGATGACCACCATGTTGCAAAATCCAGTGGTAACTTCTGTGGCCTCATCATACTCAACCTTTCAGTAGCATCTGATCCTGTTAGTTATGTCTTCTTGAACCATTATTTCTCCTAGATTGCTTGTTATTACATTCTCATTTTTTACCTAGTTTAATGTCCAGTCAATCCCACTTTCCTTTATTCGTTTCTCTTTCTCTACTTGGATTTTAAATCTTGAATTGCCTGGCACTGGGACAGAGGAATCATGCAGACTTGTGCATGGTGTTTGGTAGCTTATCATATCACTTTGGTGGAAGAGCACAGAAGTTATAAAAGTTCTTTCTTAGGTATATGATTAGTGTTTGAACCTCCAGTGCCCTGACTCCTGCTGCTGGAGGATTAGTTGAGTATACATCTTCATCAAATTCTAGTTCCTCCTTTGCACCTGTGCCCTCCTTCTGCACTTTTTGTCTCTACTGGAATATGCCTTTTGAAATTTATTCTTTTGAATTCAGTTATTAACTATATTATTAGATTAGAGGAGACAGAAAGGGACTGTACGGTAGGATCAATGCCTATAAGCTATGTTGTTATATCAAGAAAAGATAGCATATTTCAATAGTATGAAGAAATGGACTTACTCTTGTTTAAGGCTATGAGGGGGTAATTTATAAAGGAAGATTAAAGGAACAAAACACATAAAACTTGGCTTAGAGGGAAGTCTAAAGATCTGCAAATATCTCCAACTGTGCAAATATTAGCAAGAGAAAATATTGATTTAGCTTAATACAAGGTACAAGGGCTGTAACTGAGAATAATGAAGTGAAACTTAAATAAACCAGAAAGGATGCAATGGAAATATTAGAATAAACATATGGAGTAAGCCATGGAATGTCCCTTAAATGAAGCCTTTTCTAATTAAGGGAAAAATAGCTCTGTGGGATGAAAGAAATGGCTATTATGCAGGATCGGTAACATCTCAAACTCTAAGTCTACATGGAAGCAGAGAATACTAATTTCCTGTCTTATGCAGCTTTAGTATGGATGACATCCCTTTGCCTTCCAACATACCTACAAACAGTGTCTGTGTCAACTTTTGCTTCTAGACATTCTTTTATCTTTTGAGAACAACTAAAACCAACTTATTTTTCTTTTTCATTTCAGAGCAAAGAAAGAAAAAGGAAAATATTTGTATGACACCCTAGATGTCAGAGGAAACTAGGCAGGGGAGGCTCTGGTTGGCTCTGGTTGGCTCAGACCTTGCTCAATCATCCCAGGGACTATAGAGATAAATGTGTTAGTTCAGCTGAAACCTATTCTTGGCAAACTAATTTTCTTGTTCAGGTGTGGGAAGTAGTCAGTCTCCAACCCCAAAGTCTCAATCCCTTCTTCCCTTCTTGCTCTTCCACTTCCTTTCATGGCTGTCCTCAAATAAGTCCTCCCTTTTTCTCCTCTTATCCTCTTCCTTACCCAGTTATTTTATATATATAATAGCCTGAGTTATTTCTCTCAAGTGATTTTTCTGTTCTTCCACAATTTGGGAACAGAGCCATAGTTAATATGTATTCAGGAGTTAGGTAGGTGGTGATCTCATTCTCTAAGAGACATTGGAGTATTCCACTATTTAACAACTTCGAGTTTAAGAGGAGCAATTGCCATCAACTTTATCAACCCATAAATGTAATGGGAGTTTTCCAGGTGCGTGTTTAGGTTGTTCCTTTAATCCTGAAAAGACTCCCAATTTAGCAAGCAAAGAATTGTATTCTCTTCAAAGTTGCCAAGTTTAAATTGTAACAACAAACTAAAACACTGAAGTTATTGCATCTGATTTTATGAATACCAAGCACAGTATTTTAATTATGTATTCCTGAACATACCTAAGAGCAAGAACTATTTAAAAATTGGCAAGTGAAACCACTCTTTAGAGCACTAAACAAACTGTAATGCATAGGCCATTAAATGTATTATACCTTGTACTTACAACACTTAAAGAAAGCTCTAAACACTTATTAGAATGTCAAACAATTGGAAAGATAGCAGTCTTTGCATTTGAGGGGCTCTGTGAAATAAGTGGAAAGAGCAGAGGACCAACAATTTTCTCTAGTCTTGATTCTGTCATTTGCCAAATTCTCCTTGTGGGCTTTGATCATGTATTTAAACATGAATGGGCCGGCACCTTGGCTCAATAGGCTAATCCTCCACCTAGTGGCGCTGGCACACTGGGGTTCTAGTCCTGGTCGGGGCGCCGGATTCTGTCCAGGTTGCCCCTCTTCCAGGCCAGCTCTCTGCTGTGGCCAGGGAGTGCAGTGGAGGATGGCCCAAGAGCTTGGGCCCTGCACCCCATAGGAGACCAGGAGAAGCACCTGGCTCCTGCCTTTGGATCAGCGCGGTGCGCCGGCCACAGCATGCCAGCCGCGGAGGCCATTGGAGGGTGAACCAACGGCAAAAGGAAGACCTTTCTCTCTGTATCTCTCTCTCACTGTCCACTCTGCCTGTCAAAAAAAAAAAAAAAAAAAAAAAAAAAAAAAAAAAAAAAAAAAACCATGAATGAAGTTATACATGGTGCATTGATCATAGGTACGTCCCCTAGGCCATCTTCAAACCCCACTCAAATGATTTCAAGGGATAAAAAGTGTGTGTAAATTGGAAAGCAGATGAACATGTATTATACTGACTCAGCCGGCCTTCTCAAATTGAAACCTAAGCCTACAGGAGACAAGGCTGGGAAGGCAGAAAGGAAGCACATTCCCACGTTAGAACTACAGAAAGTTTCAAAAGTTGAAAATAGCCAATAAGTCTTCTGGCAAGAAGACTGGGTGAAATTGAAAAGAGGTTGCCTATGAGGTGTCTTTAAAACAAGCAGTTAGAAAAGCAGTCCATATCCCTTTTCAATCCTGTACTCTTCCACAGCTACTTTCCCCATTCCCTTCGTGGCTAGAGATAGATTTATTCTTTGGAGATATTTTACTTCTCAGACCACCAGGGCCAGGGACACCAAGCCCAACTGAAGACAGAAAGGGGTGCCTAAAATAGGGCAAATGAGGGAAAGTATATATATTGAACAGTGAAAGCCCCACTGCCCTGTCCATACTCACTTCCACCAACTGGCAGCCAAGCTTCTACCCAGGTATAGATTGGAGCAGGAGGACAGAACTCTAACAGCAATACATCTAAGATGTACATGAGGTTCACAGCATGTTGATATATTTTTATTTTTATTTAAGAGGCAAAGAAACAGAGACAGACAGACATATAGGCAGATCTCCCATCCATTGGCTTACTCCACAAATGCCTGAAATGGCTGAGGCTGGATCAGGTTGATTCTGGGAACTGGGAACTCAGTCTGGTTCTCCCATCTGGGTTACAGACACACAAGTACTTGAGCCATGACCTGCTACCTCCCAGAGTACACATTAGCAAGAATCTGGAATTGGGAGCAGAGTTAGTATTCAAACTCAGACACTCCATTATGGGATGTAAGCATCCCAAGCAATGGCTAACCTGTTGGTCCAAAAGTCCTCTGTATTCAGAGGATATTTTCCTTTATTTAGAGAATTTGGGGGTTAATTCATTTTTGGTACATAGAAAAGTGAGCAAATGAAAAAAATTGAATTGATTAATGAATTCCAAAGTATAAAAAGTCACACAAGAAAGAAAAAGTAATTAATATTATAACAAGCTGATTTAACTAAATATGGTATATGCATTGGGTAGAGGAAGGCATTTAGGAAAGCCAAATTCTCATTGTAAAATGGGAAGTAAGCCAAGAATCAAATCTATGCACTCTTATATGGGGCACAGGCATCTTACCTTCTGTCTTAACCCCCAGGCCACATGTCAGCTCCTCAGTTTCCATTGTCCATTCTGCACATTGCTTTCCTTTGTCTTCATAAACAGTAAACGTTTGTGTATGTGTGTGTACACATGTACCAAACTTAGTAAAACGACAAAGATAAGCATTTTGGGGGTATTTCTTTTCCTCTTTTGTTTTGCTCCCTTCCTCCCACTTGGTATGTTGAACCTTTCGTATGATCCTAACTACTCCCTGCCCTCCCAATTGACTCCTGAATATTCAGAGATCCCCAGCACACTTACTTCCACACCCAAGGAAGCAATCTCAATTTTCCTTATCTAACAGAACCTAACTTTCTGGATGTCCATTCAAGTTGGGTCAGTTTCTCTACTATGGAATTGGAACTGAAAACCTAACTCAAGTGGTAAGGATTAAGATTTGTTTATTATAATTTGCCTCTCAGGTAACAGTTGCACCTTAAGGGGATACCAAAGAAGGTATAGGTGTGTATTTATGGCAAATAACAGATGACAGAGGAGGAATGGAATAGGAAGTATTTATGGCATCTTTAGGTCATCGCACCACATTCAGGGAGTTGCATATAACTCTCACATAGAGACTTCATTTTTTAAAGGTAGATTTAATTTGAATATTTGAATTCTGACTTGGCAAATGATACATATCTGGTAGATACCTTTCATATTTATTCCTAAAATAGTCTTATAGTTTTGGTAACATGCATTTTCTTCAGACTTCATTTTTTTCTTTTTGATCTCTAATAATTATGAGCATTGTATGTGTGTTTGGTATACTGATTTTTTTTTCTGTTTCAGATTGTTATGGCATTTAAGCCAATAAAAACAGAAAACAGTTTTTATTTAGCTTCAAGTAATTAATCTATTTGTTTATTTTGGCAAGAAAGAGAATTCATTTCCCTAAACTATTTCCTCCTGGTCGACCATTCTTGCTGTTATCTTGAGTGTTAGCGTTTTCAGTCCAGCTGCTAATGATGCAAGATTTTTATGCTCTGGAGAAAAGATTTTAGAAGTAATTAAGTGTGAATACTTCCTCAAAGCTTGTCTTCTACTCTAACAAGACCTTTTGCTTATTTGAAACTGCCATCTCTAGGCTTAATTCTTCTCAGAATGAGCTCTTTAGGATTGCACAAGCAGGCTAGGTAGTCTGATTCAATCCTCATACTTTGGAAAGAGCACAAATGTTAATATGGGGATGTTAACTGAAAAATAATCATCAGTTGTTGTCACCAGGAAAGACTGGTTGACTTACATAGGAAATCCATGGTGTCAAATCATGCTGAAAATGTAGTTTATCTGGCAAAGTAAACTCTCTGGGAGTCAATAGGTTGAGGCAAAATAAGAGAAAGAGATAGCAGGTATACAACAAACCCAATATAACACTGGTGATTCAATACCCAAAAGAATGTCCCAAGCAGTGCAGGATGGCCCAAATGCTCAGGCCCTTGTACCCACAAAGGAGACCTGGAGGAAGGTCCTGGCTCCTGGCTTCAGATTGGCTCAGCTCCAGCCATTGTGGCCATTTGGGGAGTGAACCAGCAATGGATAGACCTCTCTCTCCCTTTGTTTCTACTTCTCTGTCTTTCAAATAAATAAAATATTAAAAAAAATTTCCCAGATTCCCACTGAGATGTGCCAATGCAGAAATGAGGAATTAAGGAAAGAGTTGGGAGTGGTGGGAAAGAAGGGATGGAGATCTCATGCTAGAAGTGTCCATTGTGACAGGCTAGATGAAAGAGGGAGAGGAGCCATAGCTGTGAAGGCACAAATTAGTTCCCCAGGAGATATTAATGAAATTTGTTTGATATGTGTTGTGAAACACATGGAAAGGAAAAGATCTATTTAACAATTGTGAACCAATCAAAGAACTGCAAACTTTTGTGGCACCATTTCAATACATTTTCACTGACTTGGTATATTTTCTGAGAATAACATGTAAAAATTCTAGTAACCTAATTTAAAAATGTAAAACAAAACAGGTGACATGAAATTTAATATTTTATTTAATATGTAAAATTATAACTTCACTAAATAATATTAAAATATTAATGAGATATAGTATATTTTTCATGTTGATGCTGAGAAGCTGTATTTTATACTAACAGCATATGTCAGTTTGGAGTAGCTCCATTTCATGTGTTCAATAGCTAGTGGCTGCAATTTTGGACAGTGCAGATTTAGAGGGACCCATCTTTTTATCACTACCTATGAAGTAGTCTTGAAACAAAATAAAACAGTATTTTATCAAGCCACTAGATCTGTACTGTCCAATGTAATAACCAGTAGCAACATGTAGCAATTTAAATTTAAGTTAAAGTTAATTAAAAATACAATCCCTCAGTTATGCTAGGCACATTTCAAATTCTCAAAAACCAAATGTGACTACCAGCTACTCTACTAGACACTACAGACTTAATGACACCTAAACTGAAAATTAGATGTCTAAATCACAAGAAATTTTCATCACCCTTAATGACATTAAATATTTCTCCTTTTTTATTTCACTCCCAAGTCATCTTTCACCCTGTGGAACTTTGTTCCAGCTATACCTGCATGCATAGCCTTGATGCAGTTTGCAAAATTGGTCAAGAGAATATTGAAAAATTCATTTGTGTAGGTGAGGCCATCCAGTGGGGCTTGGGGTCTGTGGGCCCCTCAGACATAGGTAGAATGTCCATCACAAGCAGGCTGCCAGCTGTGGCTGGAAAGGCTGTCTCCAGACCCACCAGCATCTCCCCCACTAATAGCTTCTTGTGATATATGTGTGACGTTGTGGCTTTAAATCATACCTCCAGGGTAGCTGCAATCTTTCAGGGCTAGCAGAGGAAGTGGGGGTGGGGGCTGAGCCCCTAAGGAGACAGTCTCCAGGAGACCCCCCCCTGTCTACTTGAGCCCCAAGCCAATCAACTTGCGTATGTGAAACCCCCGGCCAGTGGGCACCCCCAATAGGATAACTCAGTGAACAAACAGTAATACCTTAAAAACTTGGGACACTACTCAAAGCCAGTGTTCCGCTCATGCACTCTGCCTGGTCTCCTCTCAGACCAGATGCTTTCTCTATCGCTTGCCAATCAAATAAAAGTTTCTACCTCTTTGCAAATTGTTTCCAGGCTTTTTATTTCTATACTAAGCTGAGGAAAAGAACCCATGAGATTTGCTCCGGCAACCGCCCTCCCCACCATGATGGTAACAGTGGGTAGCCCTTCTCTCTCACTAATTGCATTTTTTCAAGTTTCATAGAGATGTGTGGTACCTTGTGTATGGTATATATGGCACACATGGAAAAGTGGTGAGGTGTGAATTTATATATATATATATATATATAATTTATATAAATACCTTCTAAAATATCATAATCTTAGCTTGTACTATAATAATTGTAGAATGTGCAGTTTGGAAATTAAAAAGAAAAATGCAAACATATAGCAATATTCATTTTCCTCCATTTTAGGCATTTTTTTGTGTGGCTGCTCTGGGCAGTGTTCTAACTTGATATTTGCAAGTCAATGGCAAGGCCTGCTCAGTGCTAAGGGAATTACATAGTCACAGACAATTAGTCTTTTAAAAGGTCTGCTGCTTGGAAATTTGCCTCTAAACTCAGTATAGCCTCAGTGCATAATGTAAATTTTTAATGATTATAACTTTTCTAAATTCAGCCTTTAACAAATCTTACAGTAGTGTTCTGAAACTTTTAAATCAAACATGATCCAATTAGGTTGGTATTTTATTAAACTGAACTGCCACTTCATTGAAGTGTTTAAATAAATCAACATTAATATGCTTTTACTACAGTAAATAAAGTTAGGTTTGTATGGTGGAAATGTCAATACACACATGTGGCTCTTGAAAATTAAGTACTCCCTGCACTTTGAATAACCAATCTAGTATTCATTTTGGGGAAACTATTGATTTCTTTTTTGTAGACCTGTGAGGATACTTTGCTCTTAAATTCTACAAGATCTTCATTTTTTTTTTTTTAAAGAAAAGAGTAATCAAATTATTTGATGAATTCTAAAACCACTATCACTGATAGTAGTTCTAATTAATGGCCTTTTCTCTTTAAAATGCAATACTAATTGATCTTTCAAAGAATATCTGTTTGGAATGTTGTTCATTCTAATGGGGAAAAATTATTACGAGACAATCTGTTTTCCCAACCTACCACAAAATAGTTGCATTTTATTACCTAATAACAGACTTTTAGCAGATAGTCTTCCTCCAAGGCCAACAAATATCAAATGGTAGGAAAAAACCCTACACTTCTCTGTCCATTGGTACAGCATGATGGATTTCAGCATCTACACATAAAGAATGCTTTCTAGAAACAGGACTTAGTGCAGTGAAAGACAACAGCTTTCCATTTTCCATTTCTATTTCTATTCAACAGATAGATGCTGTAAAATGATGCTACATTTTCTATGACATTCTTTGTTCTACATCTCATTGATGTTCCCTCTTAATGAGTCCTTTAGCATCTTATTTTATTTTTGACTGGTGTCCTAAAGCTTATAGGATAAGTCTCAATGTGCACTAAATTCTGATTTGAGAACCCTCTGATAGTGTGCTCCTCACTTTGAAATGAAACAAAAGCCTAAATCAAGTGTGCCCTAGTCCTATTTTATCACTGGAAAGAGATGTTTATATAGTTTCAACTAGAGCAGCTAAGATTAAGTTAGAGTTAGGTTTGCATATGAGCGATAGGAAACCTTAAATAAGCGTGGCTTAAAGGATATAGGTTGTTTCTCTTCTGTATTCAACTGAAGAGGTACATAGCAGGGTTTGTATGACCTGTTCCTTTGATTTGCATCTCTTCCATGCCAGACTTCCAATTTTATGGGAACTTTGTGCAGAAAGAGGGCTTCTACCAGCCATTGTGATGCATTCTAGCTAGCGATATGGAGGAAAAGGAAGGGAAAGATAAATTTCTCCCTTTAAAGACATTATGAGAAGCTGCATGCTCTGCTTCCACTTATATTCTATTGATCAAAACTTAGTCCCTTGGACACAACTAACTGTAAGGAAGACTGGGAAATAGTCTTTATGCTGGGTTACCATGAACTCAACTAAAAATTTGAAATTCCTTTATTGTAGAATAAAAGTGATATTGGGGAAAAATTAGGCATCCATGCAATTTTGTTCTCTGGAATGGAACTCTTGGTCAGCAAGACTACATTATGAGCCTGGCAGCTGCTGTTAGAAAAATGAAGAAAGCAACTAAGTTTCTGGTAGAGTTTCCCAAAAGAATTACTTAAAATAACTTTTTTTCCTGTCTTGCTGTATTTTCAGAGCCCATCTCACTACAGCATATTAAAACTCATGCTTCCCTCATAGGTCTCAAATCCCTTGGATTTCAGCTGTTTCTATTGAAACTTCCCATACTACCTTGATAAAAGTCACTTTCCAATTTTTTTTACCCTTGCATAAAACATCATAGGAAGAAAAAAAAGTTGAATTCTTTTCTGAAATACCTGAAACTTTTATTCTTTTCCACTCTGCTTCTTTTTTAGTTGCCACCTATTGAAACTTCTCTGCTGACATTAAAATTATCTGTACAACTCAAAAGGAATTGAAATTGTGGAATTGAGCAAGTAATAGTAATAGCAACCACTGTGTTTTGAGTGCTTTCTCAGTATTAGGTACTGTGCAGAGATTTTCACTTAATATATAATAGAAAGTCTAAAACACAAACAAACCCTCTATACCCTGAGGCTTGGTTGAACTTCCCTGCTTGGCAATACTCTATGAACACTGGTTCACATTGCTGCCAGGAGACTGACGGGTCTTTGGCTCCACAAGGAGAGCATAATGGAAGCTCCACATTTGATATTTCTGGATTCTTCCCTATGTGCTTCTTCCTTTCATTGATTTTAATTTGTATTCTTTCTCTGCTAAAACCATAACCACAAGTATAACAGGTTTCAGTAAGTTCTGTTAGTCCTTCCAGAGTCATCTTATATGACGGTGGTTTTGGGAATCTTCCAGGCATTCAGTTGGTGTTGAAAATGAGTACAATCTTGGTGATCTAACTTTGTGGTCTGCCCTAACTCTTTGCAACCTCACATTCCTCATTTCTATTCTAAAAATGAAGATAAGACCTACTTACCTATTTGAAGGATAATTATAAGAATAAAATGAAATAAGACTTTGTTAAGGCCTATTACCAAGTAGGTTCCTTAATAAAAGACAGCATTTATTATCAAGTCCATAACAACATCACGATCATCAAATATTTTTGCATGCTTTGTAAAATACAAATTGCCTCTTTCACACACATGAGGGTACTTCAGAACGTTTAAGGAAAATGGAATTAACAGATTCATCTATTTTGGTGCAAAATTTTTTGAAATCCAAGCATAGTATTTTTATAAAACTTTTTTCCATAAAATTTCTGAAAACTCTTAATATGTATGGATTTTAATTTTTTTAAGTTTTTAAATTTTATGCATTTTCATCAACTTGAAGGGCAGAGAGAGAGAGAGAGAGAGAGAGAAATACATCTTCCATCTGCTGGTTCACTCTCCAAATGCCTCCAACAGTCAGGGTTATGCCATGTCAATGCAAGATGCCCAAAACTCAATCTAAGTCTCCCATGTGAGTGGCAGGGGCCCAAGAACTTGGGCCATCATAGACTCCCTCCCAGGATGCATTAGTAGAAAGGTGCATGCAAACAGAGTTGCTGGGACTCCAACCATCACTTTGGTATGGGATATCAGCATCCAAAGCATCAACTTAAGCCACTGCACCACAATGCCTGCACCTCAGATTCTTCTTTTGCACTAAAATAAGCTTAACTTTTGATCCAATTTTCCATGAACTTTAAAAATCATCTATTTGTTTAAAAGGCAGAGTTACAGACAAAGAAGGAGAGACAGGGAGAAGGAGAGGGAGAGGGAGGGAGAAGGGGAAGGAGGGAGACAGGGAGGGAAGAAGGGAGAGAAGAAGGAAAGGAGGGAGGAGGGGAGGGAGAGAGAGAGAGAGAGAGAGCGCGCGAGCGAGCTGTTGATTCACTTCCCAAATGGCCACAACAGCAGGGGCTGCACCAGAATGAAGTAAGGAGTAGGAACTCCATCTGGCTATCCTACATTGGTGGCAGGGTCCCAAGTACTTAGGCCATCTTCTGCTGCCTTCCCAGGCACATTAGAAGGGAGCTGAATTGGAAGTGGAACAGCCAGGACTCAAACCAACACTCATAGAGGATGCTGGCAATATATTGTATCAGTTCTCCACAACAAATCATGGATGTTAAATAATCAATACCTCCATTATGGGTACAAAAATGGAAGATTAGCGCAGTGAAGTGACTTGTTAATTCACTCATTCAATAGAAAAATGTTGAGAGTACCTACTTCACATGAGGAATTGTGCTAACTATTAGAGATGAAATGGGGAACAAAAAAGACATAAGTGTAGCCATCATGGGGCTCACCCTCTGATGGAAAAGACAAACATTAAATAAATAAATGTCAAAAAACAGAATTAAACAGAATTAGAACTTTGATAAATACTATGAGAAAACAGAAGAGGATATGGTTAATAAAATAATAACTGACACTGGTAGCACTTGAGCCCAAAGTTTCTAAGACAATTTTTTTTCTAATAGACCATATAGCAAATGTATATGTACATTGGTCAACTAACCATTCTGGTTTTCCTTGTACTAGAAGATTTCCCTGGACACAGAATTTTCAGTGATAATCCTGGAACCATCCTGGCGAAACCAGGAAGGTTGGCCACCATAACATCTAGTATCCAGTGACCTCTCTTGTTGCACTAAATCCAATTCTCATATGTTTGGACTTTGTCATTTCTACGGAGTAACAGAAGAAAATAAGAAAGCAAATGGATCAGAAATTGGTAGTGTCAAAGGTCACTCATGGCAAAATAAATGCCAGGTGAATCTTTTAGATGAGGCTGTCATTGTTACAAGCTTCAGACCACCCCTAGTGAAGGGTTGCTCCAGTTCCAGAAGAAAGCAAGAATGTGATCAGCAAACAGATTCAAGAGCACTTACCATAGAGTAGTTTCAGAAGGGCAACCTTCACTTGCTTTCCTTAGAGTAAAGGTTTTTTTTATCTCAAAATCACCTGCAGTTCCAAATGCAACTCATTTATTTAAGTCATACAAACAAAGCAGATAGGGGTAAGGAGCAAAACCAGGCTTTCAACGTGCAAAGACAATTGCTACCAAAGAATAGCTGAACAGTTTAAGTATCTAGGGCCAGCTGGGTCCTGAGCCCTCATGGCTCATATAAAAGAAAATGAAGTAAGTTTTACATTCAGGGAGCCAAAATCATGCATGGCTAATTAGGAACAAGAGCTGAAGTCAGTAAGACAGGAGTGTAACTGGGAAGAGAGTGCTAGTTTTGACAATGGGTAAAATACAGAGGTATAGCAGTAAATATTTCAAAGCATAGTCTTAGGATTCAAAGAACCCTCATATCTGAGACAAAGTCAATCTTCCTGTCATCTGGAGCATGTTCCCAATTTTAATGTTGTCAACCCATTGGCTGAAGACTAATAGAATTATACAGATTTGTACTTGATAGGATTTAGGAGAAGTTGAGTTCATCTCAGAGGCCTGCCATGCTGCCTGTACCTATAGGACATACAAAGAAAGTGTCCTGTCATTTCTCACGTAAGTTGCTAAGACTTTGTGTTAAGTGAAATCACACCTGTTACCCTGGATACAAGTGGTTGGACTAGCAGTTTGTACAAGAATGGAAAAAAAAGATGAGAATAATTAAGCCAGTTTCATAGCATCACTAAGCCTTAGGTGGCCTATAACTCACCAAGGAGAATGAGAAGCCTACAACTATCTTCCCTGGTGCTTGACCAAGGCAAACTGTGTGTTCCAGGCTGCCAGTCAATTGTTCCTCTTCCTCCTCTTTCCCTTATTTCCCTCCATCATCACACCCTCTTCCTCTACTATTTTAATAACACAGAATGTAGCAAAGTCTGATATAATGAACTGTAAATGGTTAGGAGGTGACAACCATTTTGACTTTTTTCAAAATACTTTCTGAGATATTAACTCCTATTGTTTTTCCTAAAACTAAGAAGGCAATACAGAGTTGTAGCAGTTAAGTGCTTGGGCCTTTGAAATTAAATAAAAGTGAGTCCTCTTATTCACTGTGGGACCTTAGACAAGACACTTAATCTTTCTAAGCCTCAATTTCATCACCAGTAAAAGTGAGGATTAAATGAAGTGCTGGATGTTAAATGGTTGGAGAGTACCCAGAGCATCATAAAAGTCATTACACTCAACACTGGCTATTGTTTTCATTATTACTACACGATGCTTCCTGCTGCCATTACAGCTAATCATAACACTCTTGAAAGACAGCAATGGCCTGATAAAATAGGCTTAGAACAAGCATGTTTGGGGAAGATAAAGTAGGGAATGGAAAACGAGGTGAGGAAGGGGAGTGTAGGCTTGTGCTTGATGCATTGCACTAAAAGGTTCTGTACTAGAGAGAAAATCACAGGACATAATAGTTTGGAGAGCAAGAAACACACAAAGTTAAGAAAAACGATGGGCCCCTACCTTAGAATTTGATCTATCTATTCTTCTATTGGAAATGTTTTTAGAGAAGGAAAGAGGCAGATCCTCCATCTGCGGGTTCACTCCTCAAATGACTACAACAGATGAGGCAGACCAGAGCTCCACACAGGTCTCCCACATGGGTAGCAGGTGCTCAAGTATTTAGACCATCATTCACTGCTTTCCCACACATATTAGCAGGGAACTGGATTGGGAGCAGAGCAGGTAGGACTCAAACCGATGCTCTGTTGTGGAATGCCAGTGTTGCAGGCAGTAACAGCTCACTGCACCATAACACTGGCCCCAAAGAAACTTTTGCACATTCATTTCTATATGTTTCCTCTTCTCTTTGTGAGAAGGGTTTTGTAGTTGAGAATGAAGTTAATAAGGGACATTTAAATATCCCTAAATGACATGGTATCTAATTGTGCATGCAGAAATAGTATCATGGCTGAAAATAGGTTGGAGGAGTACAGAATACTCCTTCCACTTAAGGAAGAAAACACTGGTAATCTATTTAAATGAAAATCAATTTTAGTGGCTCCTTTATTACACTTTTTATGGTTTGCAAAGTTCCATCCTTTTCATGCTGTAGAGTGAATGGTATGTAATTCTATACCAATGACAAATTTTCCTTTACAAGCGACATGAAGGCTTTAACTCTTTTAATAAGAATTATTCCCTTGGACTCTTTATCTGAAATTCAAACTGTTTAATTTGTAAGGCCATATCTCTTATTCACAAAACCTTAAGTGACACTAATCGGGCTCAGCTCTTTTCATTATTAATGTATACCAATGATAATCTAGTGTGACTTCACTCTTTAGCCATAGTATTAAGATTTTTCTTCATCCTAAAGCAGGATTTAAGATTAGCAATAAAATTGAACATTTTTATATTGTCTACTTACTTTACTGATATTACATTCATTGAAGATTAACTGGCACCAATAAATAGGTGTCTATTTAAAATACACATTTAGCTCTGATTGTTTTCAGTGGATTGTTCTAATCCTAATATCACATGGAGAAAAGCAGTAAAGGTAAAACTTATAATGGGAAAAGGCAATTAAATAAAATAAAACATATCATAACCTATATGTGCTAAATTTTGATCTTTCTATATTATTATAATAAATAATCCTCATTAATGTGGACCTCATAAACTCAAGTTTTGTGATCTTTTGGACACAGGCTGAGATTAAGTTGACCTTGCATTTTTTGAAGAAAGGCTTTTCTAAGCAAATGAATGATATAAACAGAAATGCTAGAAGAATATTCAAACTACTTAATAGACCAAACAGTGCTTTAAAATGCTTTAATTCCATCTCACTATCACAGTGATTACAATTATAAATGAATTTTTTAAAGATTTATTTATGTATTTGAAAGAGTTATGGAGAGGTAGAGGGAGAGGGAGAAATCTTTCATCGGCTGGTTCACTCCCCAAATGGCCACAACGGCCAGAGCTGCGCCACTCTGAGGCCAGGAGCCAGAAGCTTCTTTTAGGTTTCTCATGCGAGTTCAGGGGTCCAAGTACTTGGTCCACCTTCTGCTGCTTTCCCAGGCCATAACAGAGAGCTGGATCAGAAGTGGAGCAACTGGGTCTCGAACTGGCGCCCATATGGGATGCCGACTCTGCAGGTGGTGGTTTTACCCAGTACACCACAGTGCAGGCACCAAAAGAAATGTTATCTTTACCTAAAGCAGCCCCAGTGTGAGTCTTCTCATCTCCAACTATGCAGCGCTCCTTTTCACATATTCCAATATTTAGATGCATCAGCAGTTCAGCTTGGTCTCTTCCTTAATTAGCTTTCATTAACAGCGATTGGCCATTTTCAGTGGTATTATGATTTACATAATATTCTTTTATGGAAGAGCTTCATGAATACTCTTATGTTAACATTTGGCAATTGTCTTTAAACCAATTCTGACATTTCCAGTAGATCTTAGAGAACAGTCATGCAGTGGTACATGTCACAGGCATGTAGGTCAAATGTGCTACAAAAACATATCACTCCAATGGAACCATGGCAGAACCAAATAGGCAGAAATGGATGCATTTCTTTCACAGCTATGTAAATTAAGGGAGAATCAAGGATAAGTAAGCAACCCCACCTCTTAATCTCAAAGAAATGGGCTTTAAGTATAATCTTCCCTCAAATGTTAGAAGACACCATGTAATTGGAGGTGCGGTTAAGGAAGAGAGAAGGCTCAGTAGAGAAATTAGGTATCTCATGAGAGCTAGACTATAGTCAGGACACCCACACTGTATCAAAGAAACTGTCTCCCTTGCAGGCACTGACTCTAATGAAACACTGTTAATGGGTAGATCTCTAAGTCCTGGATACACAAGAGATTCACTAGGTGTTTCTAATTACCGCAGCAGCACTTTAGGAAAAATTGTCAGTATGCCTGCATGGACAAAGTAAACCGTTAAAACATGCCATGTTGGGAGAACTGCCCTCTATTTCCTGGGGTGTTGCAGAGTTGAAGTAAGAACCTGTCACCAGTATCTGGTGACAGATGATGGTGGTGATGACTGAGTTACTGCAGTTGTTGCTGTTAATCAAAGTGATGATGGCAGCTGCCAAGCTACTACATACCATGTGTTAGGCCCTGAATACTTCATATGTACCTTTCATTGAATCCACATAATAAAATGAGGTAGATACTATAATAAACCCCATTTTATAGATGAGGAAATAGAGAGTATGTGACTTTCCCAAGGTCACGTAAATAGTGAAATTACCTTCAAGATGCAATAACTTTGAACAGCCCTTGTCTAGACTGTTGAGGAACAGTGCTTTTTTTTCATATAATTTGTTGAACTCTTTATGAGAGGGAAGAGGAACAATGGTGACAATGTGGGTGGGTGGGCAGGTACAGTGGGAAGATGTTCCTAAAGTTGTGTTTATGAAATGCATGAAGTTTGTACTCCTTAAATAAAAGGATTTTTCGGGGGAAAAAAGTAGTAACTATTCTAGGGACTTCAACTGCAGTCTGACCCAGGTATTAATCAACTCATCTACAGCAGGACTGCTCCCTGTCCTTGGCTTATACTCAGTGTTGTAGTACCAGAGACTCCCTTATCCCTGTCAATGATCTCAGCTGGTTAGAATTCTATGCAAATAGGATCAGGCCCATAAACATCAGTATATCTCAATTAATTTTAATCTGTTTAATGACTTATAACAACATCCCCTACTATAGGTCATAATGTGTTTTGATAAAGAGGATAGAAGAGAAGAAAGCACATATAATATTTTAAAGTGTATGCCCCATTAATGGTGATAAGTATTATAAACTCCATTTTATATATTTCATAATCAAGAATCAGAGAAGCTATGTGATTTGCCCAATATCACACAATCAAGGAGTCCAGTAAGTGAAAGGATCAGGATCCAAATCTAGTTTTATCTGTGCCAAAGCTCATACCATTTCCAGTTCACCACATGATTTCCCATAGGCTTAAGTTCAGAGAGGTACTTTCTGGGGATAGAATCTCTGCATTTCAGTACACACTCAAATACATCCTGCATGGACAAGTTATCTACACTTTCTATGCCTTATATGTTTTTAATCTGCTAGTAATAGAACCTATTACATGAGGTTGTGAAAACTGAGACAGATAATGCATCTCCAATAAAATACTGGTATCCCAGTACCTACAGGTATATTCCTCATACTGTTTTATTTTGTCTGAATTTAAGGTCCTTGATATTTAGATTTTACTTTGCCAAATATGACACCCAATGGTCAAATGTGGCAATTAAAACTTTATAGTGAATTGGAAAAATATAATTGTACCTAATTATGGGTTACAATATATTATTATATACATGGAATGATAAAGCAAGATAATTAACACACACACACATATATATATACACAGAATAACTCAAATTTTTGTAGTGAATATATTTTAAATTTACTCTTAGTAATTTTGAAATGTACAATACATCATTGTGTAACAGATCTCAAGAAACTTATTATCTGATACTTTGTAATCTTTGGCCAATATCTCTCCATTCCTCCCACATCAAAGCCTGTGGTAACCATTATTCTATTCTCAGCTTCTAAGAGATGAACTGTTTTAGATTCTACATGTAGGTGAGCTCACAAGATACTATTTTTCTGTGCCTGGCTTACTTTACTTAGAATAGTATCTTACAGGTTTATCCATGTTGCTACACATGACAGGATTTGTTTAAGGCTGAATAGTATTTTATTTTGTATATGTACCACATTTTCTTTAACCATTCATCTTTCAATGGACATCCATGTTGACTCTTTATCTTGACTACTGTGAACACTGAAATAAACATGGGAGTGCAGATGTCTCTTCAACAGGCTGATTTCATTTCCCTTAGAAATATACTCAGGCCAGCACCACGGCTCACTAAGCTAATCCTCCGCCTTGCGGTGCCAGCACACCGGGTTCTAGTCCCGGTCGGGGCGCCGGATTCTGTCCTGGTTGCCCCTCTTCCAGGCCAGCTCTCTGCTGTGGCCCGGGAGTGCAGTGGAGGATGGCCCAAGTACTTGGGCCCTGTACCTCATGGGAGACCAGGATAAGTACCTGGCTCCTGCCATCGGATCAGCGTGGTGCGCCGGCCGCAGCGCGCCGGCCGCGGCGGCCATTGGAGGGTGAACCAACGGTAAAGGAAGACCTTTCTCTCTGTCTCTCTCTCTCTCACTATCCACTCTGCCTGTCAAAAAAAAAAAAAAAAAAAAAAAGGAAATATACTTACTCAGGAATGGGATTGCTGGATAATATGGCAGTTGTATTTTTAGTTGTCTGAGGAAGCTCTAAACTGGTTTCTGTATTGGTCATACTAATTTACATCCTCACCAACAGTACAAGGATTCCCTTTTCTCCACAATTTCACTAACACTTGTAATCTTTTATCATTTTGAAAACAGCAGTTCTAAAAGATGTGAGGTGATATTTGAGTTTTATTTGTATTTACCTAATAATTAATAATGCTGAGCATTTTTTCATGTATCTGTTGGATATTTGTGTGTCTCCCTTTAACAAATGTTTATTCTACTCCTTTGTGCATTTTAACTGACTTTTTTTTCTATTTACTTGTTAAGAATTCCTTGCATATTTTAAATATGAGCTCCTTAGATATATGACTTGCAGATAATTTCTCCTAGTCATATTTTATCTTTTTATTCAGTTGTTTCCTTTGCTTTGCAGATACTTTATAGTTTTGATGTAAGCTCATTTGTTTATTTTTGTTTTTGTTGCATGTGCTTTTTTTTTCAGTTTCACTCTTTTTTTTTAACTTTTATTTAATGAATATAAATTTCCAAAGTATGACTTATGGATTACAATGGCTTCCCCCCCATACCGTCCCTCCCACCCACAACCCTCCCCTTTCCCACTCCCTCTCCCCTTCCATTCACATCAAGATTCATTTTCACTTATCTTAATATACAGAAAATCAGCTTAGTATACATTAAGTATGGATTTCAACAGTTTGCTCCCACACAGAAACATAAAGTGAAAAATAATAGATGATTTTTTTTAAATGATGATGAAATCAGATCAGACCTATTGTCATGTTTAATCCCAGTGAGAGTCAAGTTGGGAATTGATAATTTCTTTTTTTTTTTACAGAGGATCAGTTTAGTATGCATTAAGTAAGGATTTCAACAGTTTGCACCCCCATAGAAACACAAAGTGAAATATATTGTTTGAGTACTCATTATAGCATTAAATCTCAATGCACAGTACATTAAGGACAGAGATCCTACATGAGGAGTAAGTGCACAGTGACTCCTGTTGTTGACTTTACCAATTGACACTCCTGTCTATGGCATCAGTAATCTCCCTATGCTCCAGTCATGAGTTTCCAAGGCTATGGAAGCCCTCTGAGTTCTCCGACTCTTATCTTGTTTAGACAAGGTCATATTCAAAGTGGAGGTTCTCTCCTCCCTTCAGAGAAAGGTACCTCCTTCTTTGATGACCTGTTCTTTCCACTGGGATCTCACTCACAGAGATCTTTTTGCCAGAGTGTCTTGGCTTTCCATGCCTGAAATACTCTCATGGGCTTTTCAGCCAGATCCAAATGCCTTTAGGGCTGATTCTGAGGCCAGAGTGCTATTTAGGACATCTGCCATTCTATGAGTCTGCTGAGTATCTCACTTCCCATGTTGGATCACTCTCCCCTTTATTTACTCCATCGGTTAGCGTTAGCAGGTACTAGACTTGTCTATGTGCTCCCTTTGACTCCCAGTCCCTCCACCATGACCAACTGTGAACCGAAATTGATCACCTGGAACAGTGAGATGGCATTGGTACATGCCACCTCGATGGGATTGAATTGGAATCCCCTGGTATGCTTCCAACTCCACCACTTGGGGCAAGTCAGCCTGAGCGTGCTTTTGAGGACATATCCAAAAGACTTTTTCCCGCACCAACATCAAGAAGTTTTTCCCATGCTTTCTTCCAAGTTTACAGTTTTAGCTTTAATGTTTAAATCTTCATTCCATTTTTATTTTCATGTGTTTTATAAGACTCTCATTTTATTCTTTTACACATAAATGTTTTACAAACATAGTTTACTAAAGGGACCGTCCTTTATTCATTCTGTGTTCTTGGTACCTTTGTTAAAGATCATTTGTTCATAAAAGGGTGGATTTATTTTCAAGTTCTCTAGTCTGTTTCATCAGTCTGTAAATTTGTTTTTATGTTAGTACCATGATGATTTGATTACTATTCCTTTGTAGTATATTTTGAGATCAGGAAGTGTAATGCCTCCATCTTGGTTCTCTTTTGTTCAAAATTGCATTGCCTACTCAAGGTCTCTCATGGTTTCATATGAATTTTAGGATTGATATATCTATTTGTATGGAAAATATCACTGGGATTTTGACAGGAGTTGCACTGAATTTATAGATCACTTTGGGTAGTAAAGATATTTTAATAATAGAAACTTCACATCTATGAACATAGGATATCTTCCTATTTATTTGTGTCTTCTTCAGCATCTTTCATTCATATTTGATGGTTTGTCATGTAGAGATCTTTCACCTTCTAGGTAAAGTTTATTTGTAAGTATTATTTTATACTATTGCAAATCCGATTATTTTCTTGACATTTCATATAGTTTGTTGTTAGTGTATAGAAATGCTACTAAATTTTGAATGTTTCCTATGCTGCAACTACATTCATTTATTATTTCTAGCAGTTTTTGGTGGAGGATTTATGGTGTTAATATATAAAAAAGATCATGTAGTCTGCAGAGTCAAATTTAATATTTCCATTTCTAATAGGATGTCATTTAAAAACTTAAACCAATTCAAGTTACTTAAATTTAAAACCTCTAGTCCCTCAGTCACAATAATCACATTTCAAGTACTCACAGCCCATGTTGCTAATGGCTATAAAAGTGTATTGCAGAGATTTAGAAAACTTTTACAACATTGCAGAAAAGGTTATTGGACACAAAAATCACTTAAATTACATATATATGTGTATGTAAATATATAGAAAGGGAAGTGGAGAGATGCACATTAGATCTTTGGGGATGGAACAGGAGGTTAAAGGATGAATTTCATGTTTTGTTCTATGTGTTTTTATACCATTTAAATGGAGAATATAATTATTGTTTTAGAAATCTAAGAAAGCATAATAATTTATATTAAGGAAGCCATTTTTTAAAGATTTGTTTTTTAAATTTATTTGAAAGGCAGAGCAAGAGAAAGAGAGAGAGAGAGATCGAGATCTACCATCTGTTGGGTTCACTCCCTAAATACCCTCAACAGCTGAGTATGAGCCAGGAACTCCATGAGGGTCTCCTGCATGCATAGCAGAAAACCCAAATCTTGCGTCATAATCTGTTGCCTCCCAGGTGCACTAGGAGGAAGCTGCATTGGAAGTGGGGCAGGACTGTATCCTAGGTACTCTGCTAAAAGATATGGGCATCCCAAGCAACAGCTTAACCCATTATGCCACAATGCCTGCCCACAAGTCAGTTATTTTTGAAAAGAAAAATAGACTGCCTTAAGAACTAAAGAGAAGGACTGTGTTCTCAAGCAAACTAGAAAAGCCTAAAGGGGTAGATGCAGGTATCCATCCTAGTAGAAGATACTCATTTAAGATTCTATTGAGCTATGTTCCCAGTGTATGGCACAGAGCAAAAATGTGTTGCCAAATTAAATATTAATTAGAAAAGATTCCCGAGGCCAGCACTGTGGCATAGCAGGTAAAGCTCTTGTCTGCAGTGTTGGTAACCCATATGGGCACCAGTTCAAGATTCGACTGCTCCACTTCCAACGCAGCTCCCTGCTAACACACCTGGGAAAGCAGTAAAGATGGCCCAAGTTCTTGGGCCCCTGCACCAAGGTGGGAGACCCAGAAGAAGCTCATGATGGCTTCTGGCTTTAGAATGGCCTACCTCTTGCCATCACAGCAATTTGGGGAATGAAACAATGGGTGGAAGACCTCTCTCCCTCACTCCTTCCCTTCCCCTCTTCCTCCCTTCACCCCTCCCCCTTCCCCCCTTCCTTTCTCTCTCTCTCCATCTCTCACCCTCTCTCTCCCTCCCTCCCTCTTTCCCTCTTTCTCTCCTCTCTCTTCCCCTCTCTCTCCCTCTCCCTCCCTGCCTTCCTCTTTCCCTCTCTCCCCCTCTCTCCCCCTCCCTCTCCCCCTTCCTCTCCCCCTCCCTCTCCTCAGCTCCACCTTTCAAATAAATAACTAAATCTTTTAAAAAAAAGAAAAGAAAATGTTCTTAATGGGGCTGGCCTTGTAGTATAGTAGGTAAAGCCATTGCCTGCAATACTGGCATCCCATATGGGTATCAGTTTGTATCCTGGCTGCTTTACTTCTGATCTAGTTCCTTGTTAATGGCCTGTGAAAGCAGCAGAAGATGGTCCAAATACTTAAGCACCTGAACCCACATGGGATACCTACATGAAGCTCCTGGCCTCTCACTTCAGCCCAGAATAGCCCTGGCTGTTGCGGCCATCTGGGGAGTGAACCAGCAGGTGCAGGATCTCTGTCTCTCCTCCTGCCTATAACTCTGACTTAAATCTTTAAAAAATATTTTTTTAAAAAAGAAAATGTTCTTAGTCTGTTTTGTACTGCTATGAAAAAAATATTTGAGGCTAGAGGACACTTTACAAAAAAGGAATTTGTTTAGCTCATAATTCTGGTGGCTAGAAGGCCCAAATAGCATTGTGGTAATTTCTGGGTGTGGGATTCCCTGGCTGCATCACAGTGGAGCCAAGAAGCACTAAGTAAAGTAGCCACATGCAGAAGGGGCCATGTGAATGGGGTGGCCTCACTCTATAACAAGCGACTGTCCAGAAAATATCAATCTATTCATGAGGATGGAGGACCTATGACCTAATCAACTTCCATTAGGCCCCTTTCTTAAAAGTTCTACTATCTAAATATCATGAAAGACATGACCAAGCTTCCAGCACATGAACCACTAGGGGACAAACCCATATCCAAACTATAATAGGATCCACTTGGACAAGAGGCAAAGGAGCAGACTTTTTGTTTTTGCCCAGATAATAAAACAATCCTTAGGGAGGTTACATTTCCAATAAACAGAATAGCCCCTTCAACCTGGCCTTGCCCAGATCAAAAGATTCCTAAGACAAATTTAGAGCAACTGTTGAAATATCAGAGAAAAAAGAACACATCAAGCAACTCACAAGTCATTTCATGCTCAGGTGATGAAGATATGCTGAGTCCTTTCCCAGAGGTGGGACTAGCCATTTTGACTTGTTTTACACCTTAGAGAGAATGTTATGAATTATTCTATGGGTACTCACCTAAAAGGTTGATAAAGTGAAATAAGAAACAGAAAATTGGGATTACGCTGTGGCACAGTAGGTTAACGCCCTGTCCTGAAGCGCTGGCATCCCATATGGGCACCAGTTCTAGTCCTGGTTGTTCCTCTTCCAATCCAGCTCTCTGCTATGGCTTGGGAAAACAGTGGAAGATGGCTCAAGTCCTTGGGCTCCTGCAACCACGTGGAGACCCATAGGAAGGTCCTGGCTCCTGGCTTTGGATCGGTGCAGTTCCAGCCGTTGTGGCCATCTGGGGAGTGAACCAGCTGCTGGAAGATCTCTCTCTCTCTCTCTGGCTCTACCTCTCTCTGTAACTCTGTCTTTCAAATAAGTAAAATAACTCTTAAAATAATAAGAAACAGAAAATCAATCTCAATGAAAATAATAGCTTTTAACTTTTAGATTAAGGAAAAATGCTGATAATGAAAAGGCTGGCTCTGACAATTCAATTCCTATTGAAAGAAAAAAAAATCATTACTCAAATGCCCTCAAGCCTTCTCCACTTCCCTTTTTAAAAAATCAACCTCTTTATTTTTATCTGATAAAAGGCTAATATGGCTTCATTGTATAAAAATCAAATAATACGAAACATATAACAGAGGAAGTCATCTAGAATTTCCAAATCCTACCCCATATAGCATAGTGCTCCAATTTATTTCTCGAAAATATATTAAATGTATTATTTTCATAGTATCAGACTAACATTGTGTTGTGAAACTTGCTTGTTTTATTTGCCAGTATTACTTGAATATCTTCCTATGTCAGTAAATTTGAAACAGATATTTTCAGACCAAATCTGTATAGCCAAATCCAAATGGGGGCTTGCGAATTTAGGGAAAGTTTAAGTGTATCGATTCTAGTTAAGTTAAATATTTTTAAAAAAATTATAATTGTGATGTGAATTGGATTGGGAAGAATCTTAACCATATGTACTTACTCATATAATCTGGCTATCTCTGACTCTCCAGATATGCCATTCTACCCCCTCTGTCCTCACATGGTAATTCAGCTATTTAACAGGTCAAGACCTGGTAATCAGGATAAGCCTCTCCTATTTCTTTTTTTTTATTTTTCTTTTTTTAAACTTTTATTTAATAAATATAAATTTCCAAAGTACATTGTATGTATTACAATGGCTTTCCCCTCATAACTTCCCTCCCACCCGCAACCCTCCCATCTACCACTCCCTCTCCCATTCCATTCACATCAAGATTCATTTTCAATTATCTTTATATATAGAAGATCAATTTAGTATATATTAAGTAAAGATTTCAACAGTTTGCACCCACACCAAAACACAAAGTGTAAAGTACTGTTTGAGTACTAGTTATAGCATTAATTCACATTGTAAAGCACATTAAGGACAGAGTTCCTACATGAGGAGTAAGTACACAGTGACTCCTGTTGTTGACTTAACAATTTGACATTCTTGTTTATGGGGTCATCACCCTAGGCTCTTGTCATGAGTTGCCAAGTCTATGGAAGCCTTTTGAGTTCGCCGACTCTGATCTTATTTAGACAAGGTCGTAGTCAAAGTGGAAGTTCTCTCCTCCCTTCAGAGAAAGGTACCTCCTTCTTTGATGACCTGTTCTTTCCACTGCGATCTCACTCACAGAGATCTTTCATTTAGGTTTTTTTTTTTCCCCAGAGTGTCTTGGCTTTCCATGCCTGAAATGCTCTCATGGGCTTTTCAGCCAGATACAAATGCCTTAAGGGATGATTCTGAGCCTCTCCTAAGCCTCTCCTATTTCTTAACCACCACCACCCTGCCCAAATTTTGCTCTTTCTTGGACCATTTTCCTTAGGATGAAAATCTCCTCACGTTGTGGCATTTTGAAGAACGAACAGGCTGGAGCTAAAAGCACAAAGGCTCAGTTCTGGTTGCCATTACAGTATTGCAGAAACTATTTTTTTCTGACCTTGACAAATTTTGAGACACTCTATTGATGGTAAAAGCAGATGCAGCCTCAACAGTCTGAAAATGAAAGCATTAAAATGCATGGGGAACAACTAATTCCTTGCATCCTATCAACTATTCTACATGTTTTACAGCATTGCCAAATCTCAGGAATTTAGAGAAGAGTAGAATGCACTGTCTCTTTAGAACTGTGGTATAATGGAATGTCAACTAGCCCTAGTTCTGGTATAATCTATCACTGAGCATGATGTTACCTGACAACACCTAATGGAAGTTGACAGATTCATTTCTGCTGGGTATGAAAAGTCAGCTGTCTACCACAGAGCACTACATTCTTTCTAATCAGTGTTCACTCACGGATCCTTGGAGGTAGGCAAGAACACATTGTTCCTTTGAAGAAACAGAAGTCATGAACTTCCTGTCACAATGGATCCTAACAAAATTATAGAATGTTAATACTGGTAGAGACCTTGGAGATATTATCTGGAGCAAATAGATCCATTTTATAGATAAATAAACTCAGGCTTTAAGGGGAAACAGAATGTAGAGTCCATTAGTCTCAAACTCAAGACTAGAACCAAGGACATTTTGTATCTAGATTACCTAATAGAAATGACTGTTTTGAAAGGTCAGCACAGCAATATGGATTAACAAAGAGAGAACTGCATTTTTTTTTTTTTTTTTTTTTTTTTGGACAGGCAGAGTGGACAGTGAGAGAGAGAGACAGAGAGAGAAAGGTCTTCCTTTTGCCGTTGGTTCACCCTCCAATGGCCGCTGCTGCAGCCGGCGCACCGCGCTGATCCTGGCAGGAGCCAGGAGCCAGGTGCTTTTCCTGGTCTCCCATGGGGTGCAGGGCCCAAGCACCTGGGCCATCCTCCCCTGCACTCCCTGGCCATAGCAGAGAGCTGGCCTGGAAGAGGGGCAACCGGGACAGAATCCGGCGCCCCAACCGGGACTAGAACCCGGTGTGCCGGCGCCGCAAGGTGGAGGATTAGCCTATTGAGCCACGGCGCCGGCGAGAACTGCATTTATGGACTAGTTTCTAAAGCTCTGGTTGCTGGATTTGATAGCAATAGATCATATCATTGATATTCTTAGAGTCCATTTTAAGGTCATCAAGAATGCCAGACTTTTCTTGATTTGTAGAAAGGCTACAGAGGAAGAATACAATCATAAATTTTAATGACAGCAACAAACATTCACATATTACAATATGTCTGACTCGTGTCTTGTTCCATTCCCCTCCCCAAAGTTGTTTTACTGGAGAGCCAACTCTTTAGCTATTCATCCTGTTTTAGAAGCTCTAGAGAGTAAAGTTGATTTGTGTGCTCTTTGGTAATAATAAACCAGACCAAGGTGTCTTCTCTCAATCTGGTTAATGCCAGAAGTTATCATCATCTATAGTTATTAATCACAATGTTCACAGTTCTTCAATGTATAATTAACTTATGAATAGTCAATACATTTCATTGGGATATCATTTTTATGTTGTTCTACCTAAAAAGTTTTTTGTGTTATCCTGAACAAGCTATGCACCTTTCTTTATCTTGATTTGCAAACTAGGCATGGTGATCATAGTATCTACTTCATAGGGTTGCTGTGAGGATCAAATGAGTTAATATTGTTAAGTACTTAGGATAGCACTTGCCAAATAATGTTTGTTAAATAAATCTTGTGCAAAATAAAGTACATACTTGGCACCAAATTCTGAATGAAATTTAGCTGTACATCAGAATGTATTAAAGAGCATTTAAAAATGCAGATGCTTAGGCTCCAATTCAAGTCTATTGTATACAAACCTCCAATGAGTTGGAAAGAGTCGTGTGTGTGTGTGTGTGTGTGTGTGTGTCTTCCACCTATATTTTAAGTTCCCTAGATACCCCTGGTTAAGAGCCATACATCTAGGTACTGGTGACTATATGAAGCAGCTTTTTAACTTTCTGTGGGATGCTGAAACCTGAATTTACCAAACTGGTACTACTTTTCAACTCACCAGCACCAGTCAACCCACCGAGGTTACCCCAAGAGCAAAATTCTTAAAACAATCTACTGGCACCACTTCTAAGTCATATTCAGAGAGTTGGGGGAGCAAGCATTTAGCTTACTATTTAAAAAAATATTTATTTATTTGACAGGCAGAGTTACAGAAGGGGGAGAGAGAGAGAGAGAGAAAGGTCTTCCATCTGCTGGTTCACTCCCCAGTTGGCCACAATGACCTGACTGCGCCGATCTGAAACCAGGAATCAGGAGCTTCCTCCAGGTCTCCCACGAGGGTGCAGGGGCCCAAGGACTTGGGCCGTCTTCTACTGCTTTCCCAGGCCATAGCAGAGAGCTGGATCAGAAGTGGAGCAGCCAGAACTCAAACCGGCACCCATATGGGATGCCGGCACTGCAGGCAGCGGCCTAACCCGCTACGCCACAGCGTGGGCCCCTAGCTTAGTATTAGATGCCTACATTCCATATCATAGTACTGAGGTTTGATTCTTGGCTTAGGCTTCTGAATCCAATCCCTGTCAATCAGACCTTTGGAGGAAACAGTAATAATTCACATATTTGGTTTCCTGCTATCCAAATGAGAGACCTGGATTGATTTCCCAGCTCTCAAATTCAAAACCATCCGATTCTAGGCCATTGTGGGCATTTGGGGAGTTAATTAGCCCATGGGAGCTTTTGGCCTGTCTCACTTTTGTTCTGACTCTGTACTTCTCAATTAAATAAATAAGGGTTCTTTTTAAAATGTGCAATGGTTTAAAAACAGAAACAGGGCATTCACTAAGGTGACATTTCACAGAATATTCTGGGTAGAGAGCACTTTGGCATATCAATTAAAACACAATTGCTACTCTTTCTTATTTTCAAGCAGTATTCACTGTAATTTTTTGGGGGCTATTTGTTATGTCTTGGTTTGCCTTCTTTGCACTGAAACATATTTAGTAAAAGGTGATTTAAAATGCTTGTTGAAGGAGAAAGAGCTCAATAATAGGACAAAGTCTGCCTACCACCAAATACGGATTATTTGAGTACATTGACTTACTGTGAGTTCTAAAACCCCTCCCACAAACCACATTGGAATTTATGAAGTTCACATTGGTTTTTGTTGAATGTCACAACCCCAAGTCACCAAAAATACATTTGCATGGAGCTGGTTAGTTTAGTCTCTTATATAACTGACAAAACCCACTTCTCTTTGACTCACAACCATCATATTTGTTAGCCTAAATGTCAGCAGCTTCTCCTAGGACACATTTGAATTTAGCTGGTATCATACTTGGCATTAGTAGGTTTTGCTTCAGGGAACTTTTATTCAGGAAATCAAATATAATTTTGAATATAAAGTGACAAAATTAATATGCAATAAGGGTTGGATGTGAAAAGCAGTCAGTATGGTTAGGGAAATTGATGGAGACATGTTCTGGAACTAGAATAAAGGTAACTCTCTTAGGAAATACTTGGGAAAAGAAGTGAAGAAGAAATTAAACACTGAGAGTAGGGGTAGAAAGAAAAACATTGGCATTAGTGTTTCAAAACAGGCAAAGTGTTTCAGGTTTCTATGTCAGTGTACTTCAGCCTGTTTCCCACTCAGAGTTTTCACATTGTCCCTCAACTTGTTTAGCTAATTACAACCTTCAGTTCACTGATAGTATAAACCCAAGACTGATCTGAAAATCACATCAGAAAATTTTTATCCAGAGTTTTGAAGCAGAAAATGGGGTAAAGGAAGAATACACAAATACATACATATACCTAATAGACTCCCCCCCAGCAAAGTATCTAGCCTTAGTTACCAAATTTAATACAATTCCTGCCTATGAGAACACCTTCTATGCAGTAAGTCTTAATCACAGCAACTTGTAGAACAATGAAAGTCAAGTGCAATTGGAAGCCATTTCTTTAAACACAAATAGAAACACAATGCTACCACCAGTGTTTTATGTAAAAATGAGAGCTTTTCAGTTTTCGAACAGAGAATATCTTATACATTTTGCAATACTCTTCATGCTCATCAGTTCTAGCTCTTCCTCAAGCTTGGAAGCAGGTTACTCTTGAGATCATATTCTTGGTCTTTGTCAAAATAATTTTTCTCCCTACTCCCTGTCTCCCTGTTCCTTCACACCTGTTCACTTTTTTTTTTTTTTTTGACAGGCAGAGTTGACAGTGAGAGAAAGAGAGAGACAGAGAGAAATGTCTTCCATTGCCGTTGGTTCACCCTCCAATGGCCGCCATGGCCGGCCGTGGTGGCCAGCGCACCACGCTGATCAGATGGCAGGAGCCAGGTACTTCTCCTGGTCTCCCATGGGGTGCAGGGCCCAAGGACTTGGGCCATCCTCCACTGCACTCCCTGGCCACAGCAGAGAGCTGGCCTGGAAGAGGGGCAACCAGGACAGAATCCGGCGCCCCGACCGGGACTAGATAGATCCCGGTGTGCCGGTGCCGCTAGGTGAAGGATTAGCCTATTGAGCCGCGGCGCCGGCCACCTGTTCACTTCTTAGTCTGTCAGGGAGCTGAGGGGGAAGGAACCCCGAGTGAAAAACCAAATTATTTAGAATGATATGCCTAAAAGAACTATTTATATGAGTCTCATGAAAATAAATTAATATAAATAATTATACAAATATGGAATATCAAGTTTCAAACCTCTCAAGAGACTTTTTATAACTAGCAATTGCCAGCAAATTCAATCAGAGAAGGTCTATTATATGTCAAAATAGAAACTAAACAGTATTTTTCCATGTGTTTCATAGGAACCCTCAAGCAGTTTACTGTATGATTGATCTTTCTAGTTATTTAAATTGGACTCAGTTCTCTTCAGGGGTCAGACCTTCCATTACCAGCAATTTTTTTTCTTTTATTTTTCTCACTCAAATGCAATTATTGCATTTCAGTTGCTTGTTTCATCTTCATAACTCCATTTCCAGAAAATTATATAAAATATACTATAATTTCTTTAATTTAAATTCATTGACCAACATGTAACATGTGTACATTATCTCAGTACTTGTATACAGCATAAAATAATCAAGTCAGGCAATTAACATTCCATTTTCTTAACTTTTTTATGTTCAGAAGCATACCAGTTCCTCTCTGCTAATTCTTCATGAAGTATATAAGACTTTATTGTGAAGTATAGTTGCCTTGGCTGTACTGTGGAACACTAGAACTTATTACTTCCATCCAATTTTGTTTTAGTACCCGACACCCATTTAAAATACTTTTTTACTTCCAGTATCAAGATATATATGACCTATAGACTTTAGAAGCTCAATAGTTTTCTTTTACTTTGATTCAAAGGTGACTGGTTGACAAGGTGACTGATAGGGGAAATTCACACCTCCTAGTAGCTATTCAGACTAGATGGTTCCAAGACTGTCCAAAAGGATAAGGCAGAACACTATCCAACACTTTTCATGAAATAAATAGAAAATGTACCAGAATTTAGTGGCAATGGGCTTGGTAAATATCATGGGACTTCAAAAAGTTCATGGAAAATGGAATTAAAAGATTAAGTTTGTGGAGTGGGTGTTGTGGCACAGGTTAAGCTGCTGCTTTGGATGCACATGCTCCATATCAGAATGCTTGGAATCACATCTCACTTCTGCTTCTGATCCAGTTTCATGCTAACATGTCTGAGAAGTAGAAGATAATGGCCCAAGTACTAGGGTTTCTACCACCAATGTTGGAGACCTGGACCACTTCAGGTTATTGTGGGCATTTGGGGACTGAACCAGCCAATGAAAGTGCACATGCTCACTCTTGCTCTCTCACTCTTGCGTGCTCTCATTCTATCACTCACTCACTCTACCTTCAAATGAATAAATGGAAAAATCAGTTTGATGTGGGCAGTGCTTAAGTTGTTACTTGGGATGCCCACATCCCATATCAGAATGCCTGGGTTCAATTTCTGGCTCCACTCCCAATTCCAGCTTTGTGCTACTGTGCACCTTAGGAAGAAGCAGAAAATAGCTCAAGTAGTTGAGTCCTCCTTGCTCCGTGGGAGAGAACTTGATTGAGTTCTCAGCTACTGACTTTGGCCTGGCATGTTCCCGTTTGTTGCAGTCATTTTGGAACTGAACCAGTGTATGGAAGATATCTTTCTGTTTATCTGTTTTCCTTTTCTCTCTTTGCCTTTCAATTAAATAAATAATTGTTTTATAAAAGAAATGTTGGAGCCTACACTGTGGTGTAGCAGGTAAAGCTGGTGCCTGTAGTGCTGGCATCCCATATGGATGCCAGTTCAAGTCTCAGTTGCTCCACCTTCAATCCAGCTCTTTGCTATGGCCTGGGAAAGCGATGGCCCAAGTCTTTGGGCTCCTGCACCCACATGGGAAGAACCGGAGAAAGCTCCTGGCTTTGCATCAGCCCAGCTCTGGCTATTGCGGCCAATTGGGGAATGAACCAGAGGCTGGAAGGCTGGAAGACCTCTCTTTCTCTCTCTCTCTGCCTCTCCTTGTTTCTCTGTATGTAACTCTGACTTTTTTTTTTTTTTGGTTGGTCATTTGGAGCCCATGAGGCCCTTCCTCTCCTTCCTTAATGCCTTAATGTTCACCAGTACTGGCTTTCAGTTTTTTTTTTTTTTTTTTTTGACAGGCAGAGTGGACAGTGAGAGAGAGAGAGAGACAGAGAGAAAGGTCTTCCTTTGCCATTGGTTCACCCTCCAATGGCCGCCTTGGCAGGCGCGCTGCTGCCGGCGTATCACGTTGATCCAAAGCCAGGAGCCAGGTGCTTCTCCTGGTCTCCCATGGGGTGCAGGGCCCAAGGACTTGGGCCATCCTCCACTGTACTCCTGGGCCATAGCAGAGAGCTGGCCTGGAAGAGGGGCAACCGGGAAAGAATGTGGAGCCCCGACCGGGACAAGAACCCCGTGTGCCGGTGCCACAAGGTGAAGGATTAGCCTAGTGAGCTGCGGCGCTGGCCATAACTCTGACTTTCAAACAAATACATCAATCTGAAATAAAAGAAATGTTTATTTTGGTACAAAAAGTTTAAATCCATGCATACGAGTGGTCTTCAAACACAACTTTTGTACCAAAATAAATTTATCTTTTAATTCTATTTTTCTACAACATTTCTGATGTGCTGTCTCCCATATATAATGAAGGTAAACAAAGCTAGCTCCTTGATTAGATACTTTTGCACAGAGATCAAAGATGGAGAAACATCAAGTCAGGAAAGACCAGCCTAAAATTCTGCTGGCAAAATAGTCTCACTCGTAGACTGCTGATGGGGGTCAGGACCTATTATCATTGTTTACCACTGGGTGAATAGTCAATATTGTAGCTGATGTTTAATCCAGACTCTTGTCCCTTACCCAGGCCAAAACCATGCCTTCCAGCATGATGAGAACATTGAGCACCTCTTTTTTCATTTACTTCTGAAGCACATGGCTGTTCATAATTACCTTTCAACAATGTATAAACATATTTGCTTGTGGTTGTCAGGATTCTACTTCGAGGAAATATGGCCTTGATCTTACTCTTACATTTTTAAGCTTTGATATAATTAGGCTGAAAATTGCCTGTTGATTACCCTTATTAAGATACTTAACGTTCATCATGGAGATTGACATGGCACCTCCATCACTTAGCGTTATGTTCACATTTAAGTGAAAATCATTTGTTTATTGTGTCAACTCTCTCCTTCTATGTGCATGCCTTCCCCTACTTTGTCAATGTCATCATGTAAATTGAGTTAATTCTACCTTCTACATTTGATTTCTTTGGAACCAAGTAAAATATATGCAAAATGGCTCTATCTTCATAAAAAGTCTTTGTTTATAAGGCATTCATTCAACAAATTTAATTGAGCCTGTATTATGTGTGCCTAACTATGAAGAAACATTTGGTATCAAAGATTGGCTGATTTTCTCTCATTGACAGCAGAGGAAGGGAAAAGCAGAGGAAGTTTTTAAATACATTCAGTTAACATGATGTTGCATCATGGCCATAATTTTCTGAGGGACCTTATTTAAGATAACTGCAAAACTGGCCCTGAAAAGCCAGCCACTGCTCTACTATTCAAAATAATGTATTAGTCAAAAATAACCCATTGTTTTTTCATTAGTCATTTGTAAAGCATCTGCTATGTTTTAGATGATGTGGTTTGTGGTACGGATATAATAATGAATATCCTCACCTCCTTCCCCACAACAGAAAGATCCCATTGTTCTATACCACAGAAATCTGCTAGATGGAGGTAGTTAGACTATTGCTTGGCAAAGGAAATAAGGTCAGAAAAGAGGATCGACTAATAACTATCCCTAGAAATAGGTAACAGAGTCTAAGATCATTTACTGGGTTAGCTGGGAGACTACATATAATTAAGGTATCATATAGCAATTTCTTTTTTTTAAAGATTTTATTTATTTATTTGAAGGTAGAGTTACAGACAGTGAGAGAGAGGAACAGAGAGAAAGGTCTTCCTTCCATCGGTTCACTCCCCAAATGGCTGCAATGGACGGCGCCGTGCCGATCTGAAGCCAGGAGCCAGGTGCTTCTTCCTGGTCTCCCACATGGGAGCAGGGGCCCAAGCACTTGGGCCATCTTCCACTACTTTCCCAGGCCACAGCAGAGAGCTGGACTGGAAGAGGAGCAACTGGGACTAGAACTGGCGCCCATATTGGATGCTGGCACTGCAGGCAGAGGACCAACCTAGTGTGCCACGGCACCGGCACCTCATATGGCAATTTCAACTGCTTCTGTTAACACGTAGGCTATCCTTACCATATATGAAGTATCTTTGCCTTAGCCAAAGGTACGTATGTCACTGTTTGTGAAATATTGCTTCTCACTACACAGAACAGTAAAACCTGAGCAGTTCTATCAATACAGACATTTAGCCTGGCCAAACAATTAATTTTCCCCTATTAATTAACTTAATAGCTAGTTTAAAGAAAGCACAGCAAAACCTTGATTGACTGGTATGTTTCGGGAATAGGATATTGTAAGTAATTGAATTGCTTTACCAAAGGTTGAGCAGAAAGCATTTTTGTTTTCAATTCTTGTTGAAAATTATTTGTAAAAGGAAAAGGCAAATTTTCAGCTTGAGTGAGTACAGTCTAGGATGAAGAATTGCATTTTTACTGGGCGATAATGACCATTATGGACTTCATAGTCATCACTGCACACATAGCACTCCCTAGAGCAGGAAGAAAATATCAATGTCTAAGACTGTGTTTTGATCTAAAAACATTTTCTGAATGTCACTTTTCAAATGAATACCTAATATTGACTTGCTTGAGTTTTAGCCTCTTTCTTTCTTCAAAGTAAAGGAATAATAATAATAATAATGTTTTTTAATTTAGTGTCTTCATGAAGTATAATTTGCTAAAATATAACTGCCTAAACATTGCAAATAACAAGAAATTATATATACACTTAGATGTCAAAGGACTTCAACTTCTCTATACAGAGGAGGAAACAGAGGCCCAAGAATAAAGTGTCTTAAAGTCCCACAATTAATGCCAGAGTTAAGCCCTACTACTGCATTCAGATTTTCTCTTTCAGAAATCAGGGTTTGATCTACCACATCCACTGTCAATAATATGTTCTTGAGACCAAACCCCTATCTGAATGTTCCTAATATACGGGCAAGACCCAGTCTCTTGTCTGTCTTCCTTAGCCCAACAAGTCCTTGCCCATCCTTTGGTATTAACTGCTTATCAAAAGGAACTTATTGTGGCATAATAGGTTAAGCCACTACCTGAAACGCCAGCATCCCACATGGGCGGTGGATCAAGTCCGGGCTGCTCCACTTCTGATCCAGCTCCCTGTTAATGTGCCTGGGAAAGCAGTGGAAAATGGCCAAAGTGCTTGGAACCCTGCACCCACAAGGATGGCCCAGAAGAAGCTTCTGGCTCGGCTTTGGCCTAGCCCCACTCCAGCCATTCCTACCATTTGGGAAGTGAACCAGCAGATGGAAGATTCTCATTCATATTCTCGCTCTCTCTCTCTCTCTCTCTCTCATTCACTCTCACTCTCACTCTCTCATTCTCACTCTGCCTTTCAAATAAATAAAATGAATCTTTTTTAAATGAATTCACCAAATTGAGTGGTGGTACAACTGGCCCTACAAGGTTCTAATCACCAAACTCAAGAAGTTATTTACCTCTCCTACAGATAAAGCCTTGTTGGCCAGTATTGTCTAGAGGGATTTAGTTTTGGGAAATCCAGGTCTGCTTTTTTTTTTTTTTTTTGACAGGCAGAGTGGACAGTGAGAGAGAGAGACAGAGAGAAAGGTCTTCCTTTGCCGTTGGTTTACCCTCCAATGGCCGCCGCGGCCAGCGCACTGCGCTGATCCGAAGGCAGGAGCCAGGTGCTTCTCCTGGTCTCCCATGGGGTGCAGGGCCCGAGCACTTGGGCCATCCTCCACTGCACTCCCGGGCCACAGCAGAGAGCTGGCCTGGAAGAGGGGCAACCGGGACAGAATCCGGCGCCCCGACCGGGACTAGAACCCGGTGTGCCAGCGCCGCTAGGTGGAGGATTAGCCTATTGAGCCGTGGCGCCGGCAAAACACTACTTTTTAAAGTTAAATTTTCTCCTTTCACTTTTGAAAAAAGAAAAATAGGCCTAATTGAACATAGTAGTATATTAAGTCATGTTGGTTTCTCTTTTCTTGGCCAGTTACCAGAGTATTCTCTTAATATAACATTTCAAAATAGGCAAACATATTGGGCTTTTCCAGTAATAATAGTAAGACTGAGGGGCCGGCGCTGTGACATAGCGGGTAAGCTACTGCCTGTGGTGCCGGCATCCCATATGGGCACCGGTTCAAGTCCCAGCTACTCCCCTTCAGATCTAGCTCTCTGGTATGGCCTAGGATAGCAGTAGAGGATAGCCCAAGTGCTTGGGCCCCTGCACCCATGTGGGAAGACCTGGAAGAAGCTCCTGGCTCCTGGCTTTGGATCAGCACAGCTCCAGCCATTGTAGCCATCTGGGGAGTAAACCAGCAGAAGGAAGACCTCTCTCTCTATCTTTATCTCTAATTCTGCCTTTCAAACAAATAAGTCTTTTAAAAAATAGTAAGACTGAGTGAAATTTTAACTATTGGTAATTTTAAAGGATAGGATTGTGCATTTGTGTATCAAATCCACAGATAGGCATTTCTTTAAATACTCACCTTTTCATCTCTAAATAGTAATTCATAAAATAGCCAATGAGATAAGATAAGGAGAGATTATATTTGTTCCCCAAAACAAATAAGTATGTTTGTGGTCCTTGTTACTTTATTTTTACCATTTCCAAAACCTTGCCTGTATAATGCTGAAAATAACAACTTATTTACTCCTTTTAAATGTTGAAAGAAAAAAAAAAGATAGATGCTATGAATGCTATGTAGTTCAGCTGTGTAGTATCATCCACTAATTACTACTATAGATTGAATGCTTATTCCTCACCCTTTCAAATCATATGTTGAAACCTACTCTCCAATGTGATGCCTTTTAGAGGGGGAGCTTCTGGGATGTAATTGAGTCATGAGAATGGAACTGTCATAATAGGATTAATGCCTTTATCAAAGAGGCCCCAGAGAGTTCCCTTGCTTCTCCCAACATGTAAGGACACAGGAGAAAAATGAATATCTGTGAACGAGAAAGCAGGTCTTCACTGGACACCAAATGTGCTGATGCAGCGATTTTGGTCTTTCCAGCCTCCAGAAGTGAACTGTGGAAAATCAATGTCTATTGTTTATAAGCTAGTCTATGATATTTTTATGGTAACAACCCAGAATAAGACACCTACAAGAGTATCTCACAAAGTTCATGGGAAAATTGAATTACAAGATATGTTTATTTTGGTGTAAAACATGTTGAAGTCCATGCTAGTTTTTCATAAGGATTTCCATTATCTTCTTGAAGGCCACCACGTATACACTGATTTAACTTTTTTTTGTAAAAATATATTTTAATTCCATTTTCATGAACTTTTTGGAGTATCTATAGAATTGTTAATATATGTCTGACATGATTTCACCAATGGAATATTCACAAATAATAAGTAGAGTTATGATCAGGACAACATAATGGGTTGTTAATTATTTCAGAGACAGTATTCAAGGACTATTCATAATTTTCACTCAGATTTTTGCTGATAAGTATAGTATTTCTGTGAGCAAAATAAGTTCAGATAATATTTTCTTTAAAGAGGTTGTACTTCCTTCTTGTTAGCCATATCTACAAGACATTTCAACAGTTCAGGCTAAAAAGAAATCCAGATTAGGACTAGAATTATCTTGATCAGTATTCTTCATAAGAACTGTGTAATGTTATAAATGTTCCACATTTGCTGTATTCCATGTGGTAGCCACTAACCACATGTGTCTAATGATATGTGGCTATGTGTCTGAAGGACTGAAATTTTGATTTTTATATTAGTTTTAATGTAAGTAGTCATATGCAGCTTAGAGCTATCATATTGGACAGCAAATAAAATAATGCCAACCAATCAGGATTGAGGGAGGACAGAGGGAAAGTGAGGAGAGGGCTCTGGATTGTTTACTGAAGTAAGAACTCTACTCTATAACTCACTAGTTGTGTAAATCTGGGCAAGTTACTTAATCTCTATGAGCTTTTGTTTCCTCATTTATAGTCCTATCTTATTTGGCAGGTTGTTCTGAAGACTTAATGATGCCCATATGATTGATCTCAGTTTCCATGTTGACTGATACTCTGCAACTCAGAGCCCTACCCTAAAAGGCCCTATTACTATCTGTCTATCCCACGGCCTCCAAGCAAACAAAGATTATCTCTCAGGAGCTGAGAGCAAAGGCTAGACCTCTTTGGCAAGTTTAAATTCTTGGTTATAAAGAACTACGTAGAGGTGAATCAATTTGCCAAAAGTTGCAGGGCTAGTACGTATAAACTCCAATCAGCCTCTCTCTATTATCAATGTTTTTTTTTTTTTAAAGATTTATTTATTTATTTATTTATTTGAAAGACAGAGTTATGGAGAGGCAGACACAGTGAGAGAGGTAGGTAGGTTGGTCGATCAGTCTTCCATCTGCTAGTTCACTCCCCAGATGACTGCAACTGCTGGAGCTGCACCCATCTGAAGCCAGGAGCAGGAGCTTCTACCGGTCCTCCCACACAGGTCCTTGGGCCATCTTTTACTGCTTTCCCAGGCCATAGCAGAGAGCCGGGTTGGAAGTGGAGCAGCCAAGACTCAGACTGGCCCATATGGGATGCCGGCACTCCAGGTGGCGGCTTTACCCACTATGCCACAGCGCCAGCCCCTATCAATGCTTTTATTTTGTATTGTTTTATTTGTGTGCCTGTTTAATGATACCGTTTTTAAAAGATTTTATTGATTTATTTTAGAGTTAGAGTTACAGAGAGAGAGAGAGAGAGAGGGATAGAGAGAGAGAAAGGTCTTCCATCCACTGGTTAACACCCCAAATGGCCACAATGGCCAGAGCTGAGCCGATCTAAAGCCAGGAGCCAGGAGCTTCTTCCAGGTCTCCCACATGAATGCAGGGGCCCAAGGACTTGTGCCATCTTCTACTTATTTCTCAGGCCATGGCAGAGAGCTGGGTCAAAAGAGGAGTAGCTAAGACTAGAACCAGTGCCCATATGGGTGCCAGTACTGCAAACAGAGGCTTAGCCCACTACGCCACAGCACTGGCCCAAAATGGTAGTTTTAATACGTTATGAAATTATATGTGCTCTTATACATAGGGCAAATGAAGGCTGGACTTGAGGTAAAATAAATAAGTAGAAAATGTACTAGCCCGCCTATCTTTTCCCTCTGACAGTTCTCAAACTTGAACCTTCCTTTATGTCTTAAACCCTAACCTAGGGCCATACTAGGAAAGATGCAGAGTGGATGAAGATGGATTGAGATAGTATCTAGGATATAATTCTATTTCACCAACCTGCCCTCTTGTACACTAAGATCTATATAAATATTGTCACATGTGCACACATGTAGGCACACATACTTTAATTCGCAAGGTCCTTTATTTCCCACGGATTATTCAAGGAATCCCATTTTAAGGAAAAGTTAGCAGTTTTTCTTGGGTCATTAGCTTATAAATATGGGCCTCTTGAACATGAAGCAGTAATGACAAGAAATAAATATTTTTGGTGAGATTTTTAAAAATACATTGTTTATCTATTTAAAAGGTAAAATTACAGAGAAAGGTACAGATCTTTCATGTGCTGGTTTACTTCCCAAATGTTTGCCACAGCTGAGCCTGGGTCAGACCCAAACCAGGAGCCAGGAATTCCATCTGGGTCACCCATGTGGATGGCAAGGGTCTAAATGCTTGGACTATCATTTTCTGCTGCCTTCCCAGGTGTATTATCAGGGAGCTAGATTGAAAGCAGAGCATCTAGGACTAGAACCAGAACTCTGTTATGGGATCTGGCACCACAGGTGACAGCTTAACCTGTTACACTGGGACACTGGCCCTTGATGAGATTTGTAACAGAACGGCCGGCGCCGTGGCTCAAAACAGAAATTTTCGAGGCTGTATAATTTTCCTGAGTCTCCTCGAATTACAAAATAGCCAGCTGTCCCATCCATGGCTTAACTAAACCACAGCAAGTGTAAGGAGGACCTAATGAATGACAGTAGACTTTGATACAGTCTTTTTTTTATATCTTTCTGGTAGAGGTAGAGAAAGATTGCAGAATTACAGTGAATCTACTATTTAAGCTAACAGTAAAAATAAACTGAACTTGGACTCAGGAACACTAGAGTTTAAATCCCAGCTCCATTATTAACTATGTTGCTACAGCAAAATTATTTACCTTCTATGGCTGTGTTTCCTTCTTGTATAACTGGTGCTAATAATAAACAAATCTACGACACGTACAGTGGTTATGTAAGTTAATACATGTAAAGTGTTTGGCACAGTGTCTTGTACAAGGTAAACATTCAATTAATGTGAATGATGATGATGATACCATTATCATCATCCATAAAATTGAGAAAACTGTCCTAGTTCTGTCACAGAATTATGTGAGTATATTTTGATATATTGAACATGACTGTGCTTTCCAAAAACCACATTACTAAGTCTCTGACATCAGTGCTACTTTTAATCCTTATTTGGCAATGGATAGTGGTACAAGAAAGGTTGAGGACAGGAGTACATGATGAACCATCCCCTCAGATGTGATGGAACCATTAGTAAACTTTGTTACTCTGCTTGGTGCAGTGCAAAGATCTTACATTATGGAAGGATCCAAGTTATGCCACTTACAAGTTATATGCCTTACAGAAAAATGTTTTGCATTTCTGAGACTCGGTTCTCTTGTCTTTAAATTAAGGGTAATTGTTCATACCTTGGAAATTGTTTAAAGGACCTATATATTCCATGGCTCCTCAGTGTTTTCAGAGACTAAAGAATGAGTGTCTTCATAAACAGGTAGATCTAGTAAGATATTTCCTTACAGACCACTTGTCACAGACATGCCATACATATCAATATGTTTATATGCACAAATATATACATACATTGGGAAAACTATTATTTCTCAGGTTTAATGGTCTTGACACCACTCTAGTTAAAATCAATTGACTGTAAATGTGTGTTTCTTTACCTGGACTTCAATTCTTTTCCATTGGTCTATGAATCTATCCTTATGCCAATATTGCGCTGTTTTGATTACTGTAACTTTGTAGTAAGTTTTTTAATCAGAAAGTGATTCCTCTTTGTTCTTTTCCAGATTATTTTGGCAATTCAGAGTCCTTTGTAATTCCACATGAATTTTACATACTAATCTGAAAGAGAGTACTCTCATCTGCTAGTTCACTTCCCTTATTCCTTCAATAGCTGAGAATGGGCCAGACTGAAACCAGGAGCTGGGAACTCAGTCCAGTTCTTTCATGTGGGTGGCAGAGACATATCCACTGAGCCAAATGTCTACCCTTACACATAAATTTTTAAATGAGTTTGTCTATTTTTATTGAAGAAAAAGCAGTGACTGGGATTTTGATAGGGAATGCATTAAAATATTTACTTAAACATTTTTGTTTGTCTTAATGAATGATATGAACAGGAATGCTGGAGGAAGTTCTTTTTAAGTAATTATTTATTTGAGAGGCAGAGTTACAGAGGGAGAGACAGAGAGGTCTTCCATCCTTTGGTTCACTCCCCAGATGGCTACAACAGCTGGAGCTTGGGTTATCCAAAGCCAGGAGCTTCTACTGGATCTCCCACGTGAGTTCAGGGGCCCAAGAGCTTGGACCATTTTATGCTGCTTCCCCTGGCCATTAGCAGAGAGCTGGATAGGAAGAGGAGCATCCAGGACATGAACCAGAGCCCATATGGGATGCCAGCGCCACAGATGGAGGTTAGTCTACTAATCCAGAGTGCTGACCCATAGGGATTGCATTAAATCTGTAGATCACTTTGGCAGTATTGTCATCTTCTTAACATTAATTCTTCAAATCCTTGAATACAGCATGTGCTTCCAATTATTTTGGTCTTTAATTTCCTTCTGTAAAGTTTTATGGTATTCAAGGTATAAGTCTTACACTCATTTGGTTAAATTTAGTCCTAAATATTTTATTCTTTTTCATTCTATTAATGGGATTATTTTTTTTTTTTAGATTTCTTTCCAGATTGTTCATTGGTACTGGAAAATTCTATATACAAGTTTTAGTAGATCTCCAAGCCATCTATAAATAAAATCTGTTATTTCTTTTCTAATCTTGACCATTTTTATTTGATTTGGTTATCTTTGCCTAATTTCTTTTCCCATACAATGGAGAGTAAATATTTTTCTCTTGTACCTGACCTTCAGGGGAGAACTTTCATTCTTTTACCACTAAGTTCATTCCTAGCTCTGGGTTTTTAACAGATTGCCTTTATCAAGTTGAGGGAGTTCCATTTTGTTGAGTGCTTCTTTGAATGAAAAAAATGTATTGGGCTGGTATTGTGGTGCAGTGTTAAGCCACTGCCTACAAAGTGTGCATCTCATAATCTCATATGGGTGTGCTGGTTCAAGTCCCAGCGACTCCACTTCCCATCCAGCTCCCTGCTAATGCACCTAAGAAGGCAGTGGAAGATGGCCCAAGTACTTGGGCCCTTGCCATCCACCTGGGAGACCTGGATGGAGTTCCTGGCTCCTGGCTTTGGTCTGGCCCAGCCCCAGCCATTGATTGTAACCATTTGGAGAGTGAACCAGTGGATGAAAGTGTTTCTCTCTCTCTCCCACTCTCCCTCCCTCTCATTTTCTCCCTGTTTCTCTGCCTTTCAAAACATAAATCTTTTTTAAAAAAGGCATAAAATTCTTTGTATGCATCTATAGAAATGATCATGTAGGTTGTTTCCTCTTTATTAATATCACAAAATTATAGTAATAGTGAAAATGTACTGGTATAAGGGTAGACATAAAGTGCACTGACATAGAATTGAGAGTACAAAAATAAACCTGTATATCTACCATAGCCAATTTATTTTTTATGTGGTTACCAAAGCTATTCAATTGGAAATGGATAGTCTTTTTGACAAATGATGCTGAAACAAATGGATATTCACATGTGAAAGAATGTATTCAGATTCCTACTTCACATTATATACAAAAACTTAAAATGGATGAAACATATAAATCGAATACTTAAAACTATTATATCTCTTAGAAGAAAACATGGCCGGCGCCGCGGCTCACTAGGCTAATCCTCCGCCTTGCGGCACCGGCACACCGGGTTCTAGTCCTGGTTGGGGCGCCGGATTCTGTCCCGGTTGCCCCTCTTCCAGGCCAGCCCTCTGCTGTGGCCAGGGAGTGCAGTGAAGGATGGCCCAAGTGCTTGGGCCCTGCACCCCATGGGAGACCAGGATAAGCACCTGGCTCCTGGCTTCAGATCAGCGTGGTACGCCGGCCGCAGTGCACTGGCCGCGGCGGCCATTGGAGGGTGAACCAACAGCAAAAGGAAGACCTTTCTCTCTGTCTCTCTCTCTCACTGTCCACTGTGCCTGTCAAAAAATTAAAAAAAAGAAGAAGAAAACATAACGCAGATCTTCATGACCTTGACTTATGCTATGATTTTCTAGATATGATCACTAAAGCACAAGCAGACATGGGAAAAAAATGAATAAATTAAACTTCATCAAAATTAACAACTTTTGGGGTAGGTGTTGTGGCATAGCAGGTTAAGCTGCCTCTTGGGACACCAACATCCCATATCAGAGTTCTGGTTCAAGTCCCATCTACTTCACTTCTGATCCAGCACCCTGCTTATACATCTGGGAAATAGCAGATTATGGCTCAAGTACTTGAATTCCTGCCATCCGTGTAGGAGACCCAAGTGGATTTCCAGGCTTCTGGCTGCTGTGGCCATTTGGGGAGTGAACTAGAGGATAGATGATAGATTACTCATTCACTTACACTGGCTTTCAAATAAATAAATATATCTTAATAATTAGGGGCCAGGATTGTGACACAGTGGGTTAAGCTTCAATGACAGCATCCCATATCAGAGCACCAGTTTGAGTCTTGGCTGCTCCATTCCCAATCTAACTCTGCTAACATGCCTGAGAATGCAGCAGAGGATGACCCAAGTACTTTGGCCCCTACCACCCATGTGGGAGAGCCAGATGGAGTTGTAGGTTCCTAGTTTTGACATGACTCAACCCCAGTCACTGTGGTCATTTGGGGAGTGAACCAGCAAATGAAAAATATATCTTCCTCTCCCTCCTCTTCCTCCCCCTGCTCTCCCTCCCTCTACTCTCCCTTTCCCCCTCTTCCTCCCCCTCTCCATTCCCCCTTCTCTCTTTCTCTTTCTCCCTCCTCCTCTCTGTCACTCTGCCTTTCAAACCAATAACATAAAAAGAGAACATATAAAAACATATAATTACAAAAGTAACAACTTTTGTGCATCAAGGGACACTGTCAAGAAAAAATAACTTACAAAACGGGGAAAAATATTCACAATCATTTATCCAGGTCTAAAATTCAGAATATATCAGGGACTCTTACACTAAATAATAAAAAGACAAATACTCTAGTTTTTTAAATGTCAAGAGTTGAATTGACATTTCTCCAAAGAAAATATACAAATAATAAGTACATACGATTTTCAACATCACTCTTCATTAGAGAAATGAAAACCTACACCACTGTAAGATATCACTTCCCCTCAAATGGCTATAATAACAACAAACAGTACAGGGGTGGGCAAGTATTAGTGGGGTTATAGAGAATCTGGAGCCCCCATGCATTGCTAGTGGGAATAGAAAATGTTATAGTCATTGGGTAAAACATTTTGGTGATTCTTCAAAGCTAAACATAGCATAATTACATGGTCTGGAAATTATACTCCTGGGTATACACTAAAGAGAAATGAAAACATATGTTCACACAAACACTGGCACATGAATGTTTATAACAGTATTATTCATAACAGTCAGAAAGTGGAAACATCCCAAATATCCATCAAGTGATGAGTGGATAAACAAAATATATCTACACAATGGAATATTACTTGTACATAATAAGGATTGAAGTACCTATATCATAGCTGAATCTTGAAAGCATTATGCTAAGACAAAGAAGTCATACATGAAAGGCCACATTATTGTAAAATTACTTTTGTTTGAATTGTCCAGAATAGGCAAATAGAGAAATCAGAGTAAGGATTGCCAAGAACTAGAGGAAAGAGAATGGGGCAGTGAATATTTATTGGGGATGGGGTTTCTTTTTGAGAAAACAATAATGTTCTGGAATTGAATAGAGGTGATGGTTGTAGAATCTTGTGAATATATTAAAAACCATGAATTATGTGGTTTAAAGGTGAATTTTATTGATTGTGAATTACATATAAAAAAGGTAGGTTTGAATCCAAAGAGCTCTTTGTGGTGGGAGGGGTTGTGAGGGAAACAAACCTCTTCTCAGTGAGAAAAATAGAGTGGGGAGAGAAGAATATACAAACAATGCAAAAATCTATCACTTCCCCTAATTCTTGCCAGTTGTTTCTGTGATACTTCCAGTTGCCCAGCCAGTCTTTCACAAGCTTTAGCAACTTAAAGATGCCAGGATCCCCTCAGGATATTGGCATGTCCAGGCCAATCTGATGGACCTTTTCTTCTTCCTTTACAACAGAAATGACCAAGGATGTCTTATTTCTTGTAGGGGAAGTAAGGCAAAGAATAAAGTGATTATATACGTACAAGGTCAACTGAGATGAAACCTCAGCCTCAAGGTTAAAACAACATTCAGTTTTAGCCCAAAATGCATTTATGTTTACCTCTACTTTCTGAAATTTTCCGCTTAAGATGACATGAGAGTCAATTTATTCGTTTATGCACACCATTAAAGTTGGAATGTTTGATATGCATGTGCTGTTTGTTGTATAGCAATAACTAACTATAATTGGAATATATCCCATTTTATGATTCTTTGAATTCTTAGTGATCTTCCCCCCTCTCCATTTCCTCTGTCTCTAACGCCCATAACTTAATCTTTCTCCTGCTCCACACCCAAACTGCTTTGATGGAAACATATATAGGGTGCCCATTTCAGCATTCTAAAATTCATAAGGCTTCTACATAACCTTGTTAAAAATATGTGACTTTATAGCTGGAACTAAAGAGAGCAAATTTGGGAATTATGTCCATAACATAGGAAAAAGACATTCTAGTTTCTTAATTTCATCCATCTCACATTCTCTGAGAATGGAACACAAAGCTTATTATTGAGACAAGATGTGTGAAAAATACTTCTGAGATAGCATATTGTAGAAGTGTCTACATCTTCACTGGGGCCCCTGAAGAGCAAAATGTCCTTTGTAAAGTGGACATTTCTGAATTTTATCATTATCTCGTTTCTTCATGTGTGTTTTTCTCTATATATCTTACAGGATTTTCCCCTTTGTTAGCCACTTCATTTCTTCTTTTTTTTAAAGGTTCATTTATATTTTATTTTTGAAAAGCAGACTCGCGTGCATGTGCATACACACACACACACACACACAGAAAGAGAGAGAGAGAGAGAGAGAGAGAGAGAGAGAGAGAGAGAAACACTCCCCAAATGGGTGCAACAGCCAAAGCTGAGTCAGACTGAAGCCAGGAGCCAAGAGCTGCTTCTGGGTCTCCCTCATATGTCCAGAGCCCAAACACTTGAGCAATCTTCTGTTGCCTTCCCAGGCACATTAACAGGGAGCTGGATAGGAAGTGGATCAGTCGGTATTCGAACTAGTGCCATTACTGGCGTTGCAGGTGGTGGCTTAACCTTCTACACCACAGTGCTGGCTCCATTTCTTCTACTTTTTTCCCCTCAGTTCTTAGTTTTTTGTCACCTTTTCTATTATCACTTTCCCTGCTATGCCAGATTCATATTTCTTTGCTAAAGCATAATTTATAATTCTTCATTTTTATTTTTTAGATAGGATTTCCATAATCAGGTCTGTCTTCTTTTCTTAACCAGTGTCCTTGTTGGCTTCACCCACATGCTCTCTAGTTCCATGCATATTTCTGGGCTGGATTTCCCCCCACTTGACCCTGTGACATCATAATCTGTCATGAAAAATTCCCATGGGACACTATTCACTTTGAAATGTCTTTATCTTGCCTCACAGTAGCAGAAATTTGGTTACCTAAGCAAGTGAAAGATATTTCCAAATACTAACAGGGTATCTTTCTGGGCACAGTTTGATATAACTCCTAGGAAAAACTGTAATCTTACATTTCCAAATATTTTAATGTATTTTGATTTGCAGGTCTTCTTCATGCCGTCCACACTTTGTATGAAAGGAATGTGCTTCATAAAGCATCAGACTGAATACAAGAAAATCAATAAGCAATCTGTGTGATAATTAATTAAGGTGCCAGAATGAATTACTGTTTCATCCTCTCCTGATTTGGGTCAGAGTCGTGCTTGATTTGGGAAGTTGTCCATTTTCAATTATGGTTTGTGCTCTGTTCTTTTGATGTGACTGGAATGAATGACTGGCAGAAAATCATGTTATGGCAGAAAAATAACAGATAAGTTTAACATAGTGACTTGTGGTTTGAATAAAGACATTTTATAAAGACAGAGATGACATTAGTGTGAAGTCATGTAGGAACAATTCTCTGTACATCTGTAGGCAGGACTATGATGAAATCAGCTTGTTTCTCTATGCATTGTTCTAAGTTTTCATATATTCATTCAGCAAACATTCTGTGACTTAATACTCTGTCATTCATGGTACAATGCACCAGAAGTGAAGCTATGTACAATAATTTCATGGTCCCTGCCTTCAGATAACTTACAGACTAACAAGGGAAAACAACATTAAATAGTGACTCATATAAGTCATTAAATATGATTTTTTCAGGGCTACAAAGAAGTATCTTGTGATTAACCAGATTTTTTTCTGTAACTTTAAGATTAATACTAAAGCTAGTAATCATCTTGAAAACTTTCTTGGTCTCCTGTACATCTTAAAGGCCAAGGGCATAAAATAATACATGAGGGAATTTTTTCTCAGGAATTCAGTGAAAGTTGTGGGTGATCCCAGCTTAGGTCTAGAGTATCAGGCAACATACCCAACCCAAGAATGTTCTCAGCGGTGCAATGCAGCTCATTACCTAGTCCATGTCTCAGCTCCATTTATGCTTCTTTTAATTGATGTGGACTAACCCAATTGAATGTTGCCCAATCATAGGCTGGTAATACAAGGATACTTAGAAAATGTTGTGGACAATGGAATTAAAAGTTTATTTGCAACACAAAAAAATTGAAATCCATGCCTGAGAAGAGTCTTTAAAAAGCTTATGGATAATTCATATTATGAAAAAACTGTGTACAAATTTCAAAAATTTCTGCAACAAAATAAACTCATTCCATTTTTCTATGATCTTTTTGAAGTATCTTCATGATGATCAATAGCATGCTTTTTGGTATTTAGTGAATTCCAGGGGCTGTGTGGATAGTGACAGACCCAACTGTCTATCAGAGGAATGAATGTTCTTAATAGAAATGAGCTCTGAATTTACGGGTGTTAAAAATAGCAAGACTCTTGAATAAAGGGGGATAGAGAACTTCAATAAGTGAACAGGTCTCTACTTATTCCGGATCATCATCAGCCTGAAGGCAGAGGGCCTGGAACAAACCTCTTCAGGTTTAAGATTATATGGAATTTGACCTACTGATGTACTAGCGCTCCTGGAAGGATGGCTGAATGCCAACTCCACTTTCCTTAAATGTGCATTTAAAGAGCAATTGCTGGTGCCAATTTATTCTTAGCTCTGTGGGCCTTCTCGTGTATATGTCACATAGACAGGCACATTACTTATATTTGATGCAAGGGTCCAAGCCTAAATGTGCTCACAGATTTCATAACTCTATTTTGTGTAATTATACTCAACTTAGGGAATGAGTAACTGCCCCTTTCTTTCCCAATGGGCATGTGATTAATTGACTTCATAGTAAAAATGCCTTTAACACAGAGATAAGCTCCAGTGGGCTCCCAGAAGGTTACATTGTAAATCTAGATAGAGTTTACCTGGCCCTTCCTCATTAAACTGGGATAAGTCAAGTTTAAAAATGAGCGCCTTTTCATGTCAGCAAGGACAGGAAAAAGCTAAAGTAAGCTCAAGAGTTTACCTACACTCCATTCCAGAGAGATGCTACATGCTAGTTCACTAGCACACCTTTGTGAGGATGGATGCAGCATTTTAGTAATTAGTATCATTTTAAAATAAGTAGCATTTTTTATCTTTGAGATCCTTTGGTGATAATATTTTTTGGAAGTCATTTCTAACTCCATTTGTTTTTTTTTTTTTATTTTTAACTTTTATTTAATGAATATAAATTTCCAAAGTACAGCTTATGGATTACAATGGCTCCCCCCCCCCATAACGTCCCTCCCACCCACAACCCTCCCCTTTCCCACTCCCTCTCCCCTTCCATTCACATCAAGATTCATTTTTGATTCTCTTTATATACAGAAGATCAGTTTAGCATCCATTAAGTAAAGATTTCAACAGTTTGCTCCCACACAGAAACATAAAGTGAAAAATACTGTTTGAGTACTAGTTATAGCATTAAATCTCAATGTACAGCACACTAAGGACAAAGATCCTACATGAGGAGTAAGTGCACAGTGACTCCTGTTGTTGACTTAACAAATTGACACTCTTGTTTATGGCATCAGTAATCACCCTAGGTGAAACCTACATTTTTAAGACAAATAAATCTATGATTTCAGAGAACAAGGGTTCTTTCTGTCCTTCATTCTCTATTTTCCTAAACATAAAACCTTATGAAAACAAGAAGGGCAGATATTATTTTATATTATTTTAATTTTCCTATGGCACCCAACCCATTAGTATAGTGTAGTGGTGAATAATGTGGGTTGATGAGCTGACATTTAACTGAAACAGAATCCATGGGAATCTCTGAGGAACTCAGACTTCAGGATTTGTTCCTCTCTGATGGGAAGATGTTTCTGGCTGGCAGAATTATTTGAATATCATCAAGGAGAACCTCTCAGAAGGGAGAGTAATTAAAGCAGGGAGTCTGGCAGTTTGGGTGCGTGCTCAAAGACAATGAATATGGATCTGAAACTAAAACCCATGGAGAATGAAAATGAATGAAACTTGGGAAGAAAAGACCCATCCTGGTTTTCTGTACATCATCACTCCTTTAAAGAACATCAGCAAATTAACCAATCTGATTTTGGGATATTATCTGGGAGGTGTTTTTTTTTTTTTTTTTTTTTTTTTTTTTTTTTTTTTTTTTTGACAGGAAGAGTGGACAGTGAGAGAGAGAGACAAAGAGAAAGGTCTTCCTTTTCCGTTGGTTCACCCCCCAATGGCCGCTGCAGCCGGTGCACTGCGCTGATCCAAAGCCAGGAGCCAGGTGCTTCTCCTGGTCTCCCATGGGGTGCAGGGCCCAAGCACTTGGACCATCCTCCACTGCACTCCCAGGCCACAGCAGAGAGCTGGCCTAGAAGAGGAGCAACCGGGAAAGAATCCGGCGCCCTGACCAGGACTAGAACCTGGTGTGCCCGTGCTGCAGGCGGAGGATTAGCCTATTGTTCTAACTTCATTTGTGCATTAAGCCCTCACCAGTATCTACTTAGTCTGGACTGTCATAAACATTAGTGATCTTAGGCACGCCTAGCCATCTGTATAACCAGTATATTGCATGTGTAGCTGTCTTCGCGGCTATCTGAGCACGAATGTGTGTCTTTCATTCCTTTGTGAAACATTTAAGGATGATAAAAATATGGTTTTGGGGCCGGCGCCGCGGCTCACTAGGATAATCCTCTGCCTTGCGGCACCGGCACACCGGGTTCTAGTTCTGGTTGGGGCGCCGGATTCTGTCCCGGTTGCCCCTCTTCCAGGCCAGCCCTCTGCTGTGGCCAGGGAGTGCAGTGGAGGATGGCCCAAGTACTTGGGCCCTGCACCCCATGGGAGACCAGGATAAGTACCTGGCTCCTGCCTTCGGATCAGCGCGGTGCGCCGGCCGTGGCGGCCATTGGAGAGTGAACCAACGGCAAAAGGAAGACCTTTCTCTATGTCTCTCTCTCTCTCACTATCCACTCTGCCTGTCAAAAAAAAAAATGTGGTTTTGGAGGAATGGTAGAACCCCTGTGCATTGTTTGTGTGGCCAAACTTCTCACACACTCTGAGAACTCTATAGTCAGGGATGTAAAAATATTTCTGTTAAGTGTTTTCCTCATGTGCATATTAATAATTAGTGGTAACTCCTTTGCAAAGAAAGCATGTTCTACAAAAGTTTGGCTTCAAAAGCTTCAAAATTAATTCTTACTGTTCAGCCTGCAGAGCCATAAGCTACTTGAGAACAGGAACCAGGATATTATTTATTTGAGATGTGGGGAGAGAGGAGTGGAAAGAGAGAGAGAGAGAAAGAGAGAGAGAGAGAGAGAGAGAGAGAGAGAGCAATCAAGCAAGCCAGCCGTGGGGATGGTTAGTTCCCATCCTTTGGTTCATTCCTTAGATGCCCACAGAGTCCAGGGCTGGGCCATGTAGAAGTTAGGTCCAAGGAGCTTGATCCAGGCCTCCCATTTGGACAACAGGAACCCAGCTACTTGCCTCATCACAGGTGCTCTCATCTGTATTAATCAGGAAGCTGGATTCAGGAGTTAAAGGCAGGTATCAAAACCAGGCACTATGATATGAGCTGTAGGCATCTAAACCAGCATCCTAACCACTAGGGCAAATGCCTCAGGAACCAGGGCATTTTCATGTTTGAGTCTTCCACAGCATTTTGTGACCCTGAGAAATAATAGGTGTTTAGGAAACAATGTTGAATGAAAAATAAATATATTGAAGTCCATGTTGGGTAGCATGAGGAGAGGAGCAGTTTTTAAAGAATTCCTATAGGGAATTAATTTCATCGAGTTTTCAGGACTTATCATAGAGAAAGTGAAAAGTAATACACTTAGCTAGGCTCACATTCCTAATGGGTCACGTTTTATGTTTCTGACTCCACGTCATCCTTCCCCAATTTACCTGTGTAGTCTCACCCTTCACCAACACCAATTGCATAATCCAAAAAATTTAATTTAGCTATAAGCTAGGCGGGGGTGAATAAAGGCAGGTAAAACTATCACATCCAGTTGCCTTAGCTCTTCAAACATTTGATTCCGACTCCCCTGCCCTTACCCTCACACCTAAATCTGCTAGATCTTTCATTTGTTTGTGTTCTCCATCCTGGCTTTGTTTCTTTAACCACTTGTATTAATTAGAGTTCTCCAGAGAATCAGACTTTCTCTTCCCCTGCAAACTTTTCTCTCTGACCCACATGTCGGGTACACACACACACACACACACACACCACCCCGGGGGAATGAGGGAGGAGCAGGAAGAGATTTATATATACAAAGGCACTTCAAAGATTTCTTGGAAAACAAAATTGAAAGATGAGTTTGCTTTGGTGCAAAATTCTTTTTTTTTGAAATCCATAGTTTTTTTCATAATATGCACCTTTATGAACTTTTTTAAAACCCCTCCTATGCATGGATTTCAATTTTTTGTACCAAAATAAACTTATCTTTTAATTCTGGTTTCCACAAATTTTTGATGTGTCCTAATCAGCCTAAGGAATTGTTTTACATGATTATGGAGGCTGAGAGGTCCTGTAATCTGCTGTCTACAAGATGAAGACCCAAGGGCATCAATGATGTAATCCAGTCCTTGTGCAAGAAAAGACTCATGTCCAGGCCAGCAGTCAAGAAGAGTGAGAAAATTTTTCCTTCTTCCACCTGTTTTTCTATTTGTGCCTCCAATAGACTAGCGGAGGCCCACTGGCATGGGGAAGGTCAATCTGCTTTACTTTGTCTACTGATTCAAATACTATTCTTACCTAACATCCCAGTCACAGACACATCATGAATGATGTTTAACCACATATCTGAGCATACCTTGGTCCAGTTATATTGACACACAAATTTAACTATCATGCCGCTGCGCTCCAGGTTGTCTATCTGGATCTAAATTACTACCTCCCAACCTTCTGGCTTCCCCTCCTGAACTGACTACCCTGGCATTTACCCAGCCTAACTGGAACAGCAATAGTTGACTTTCCCTCCTGTCTGGCATTGACTATGCCATTCCAACAGTGTTAGTAATCCCAGATTTCTATATAGCCTATCCAAAAAATCATTTTAAAATAAAAAAAATGCTTTAAAGTTATGGCTAGGCAGGGGCAGGTGACTGATTCAAATGATTTAAGCGTGTTCTTCTTTTGATAGAAATCCCTTTCATTAGACCTTACTTGTCATGACTCATTTAGAAAATATCATTCATTTCTCTGTTCTTGTTTCCCACCTGTAATCCATATGTGTTTTCATCCTGCCTTTTCTACTTTGTGAGGCAGTGCCTTTGGGTAATTGGGGACACAGCTCTGGAGTCACATAGATAGCTCGGGTTTGCATCATGGACCCACAGATTAATAAACTGCTCTATCTCAATACCCTCATTTGTTAAATTGAGATAGTGATGGTATGAATCTCACAGGATTGTTGTGAGTATTTGCAGTTAATCCAAGTACAATGCTTAGAGCAGTGCCTAGAACATGGTAGTATTCAGTGAATGTTCATTCATGTTATTCCCCCCACAATAAAACTCAAATCTCTCCTCAGACTCTTTTCTTTTACTACTGCTATAAGCCTAGTCATTTTCACTTTTCACCCAAGCCCATGCTCTGAACTAAAATGAGTGTAATCTTAACACACAAATCCTATCGAGGTATCCTCTTATCTAAATTTCCAGTGGTTGCGCTTCACACTCAGAATAGAATCTAAACTGCTTTCCCTGGTCTGAAAAGCCTTACATGATCTGACCCATGCTCCATCCATCCACTCTTTTTCTGTCTCTGTTATACCAGCTAGGGTTGCCAGCTTGCTATTTCTAAAATTACAAAAATATTTCTTGCCTTAGCCTTTGTATAAGGTGTTTCCTCTTCCTGGAACAGTTTTCCCTCTGATTTTTCCATGGTGTGACTCCTTGTCATATTAACTCTTCAGAGATGCCTCTGGGGCACCAACTCTCAAAGAGCCATTTGACAACTACTTAGTGATCAGCCTATTCAAATGCTTTGCACTGTATTTATCATTATCTTACAAGCCATAAGTAATTTGCATATTTTCATTTATGACCTGTCACTTTTCACCAGAATGTAAGTTCTATGACAGTAGGGTCCTTGTTCACAACCTTATTAATTAAAAAATATTACTGAGGGCCTACTATGCACCAAGCAATGTTCTAGGGGCCATGGAAATATTATCATTTGTAAAACAGATAAAAAAAAACACTGCAGTGTTAGAGCCTATTTTCTAGTAGGGGGAATAGACAATAAGAAAATAAGTTAGACTTGTTTATGTGCTCCCTTTGACTCTTAGTCCTTTCATTATGAGCAATTGTGAACTGAAATTGATCACTTGGAATAGTGAGATGGCATTGGTACATGCCACCTTGATGGGATTGAATTGGAATCCCCTGGTATGTTTCTAACTCTACCATTTGGGGCAAGTCAGCTTGAGCATGTCCCAAATTATACATCTCTTCCCTCTCTTATTCCCACTCTTATGTTTAACAGGGATCACATTTCAGTTACTTTTCAACACTTAAGAATAACTGTGTATTTAATTACAGAATTAAACCAGTCATATTAAGTAGAACAGACAAAAAAAACTACTAAGAGGGATAATGTATTAAGTTGTTCATTAACAGTCAGGGCTATGCTGATCAAGTCACCGTTTCCCATAGTGTCCATTTCACTTCAGGAGGTTTCCTTTTTGGTGTTCAGTCAGTTGTCACCGATCAGGGAGAACATATGGTATTTGTCCCTTTGGGACTGGCTTATTTCACTCAGCATGATGTGTTCCAGATTCCTCCATTTTGTTGCAAATGACTGGATTTCGTTGTTTCTTACTGCGGTATAGTATTCATGGGAAGTGAGATACTCAGCAGACTCATAGAATGGCAGATGTCCTAAATAGCACTCTGGCCTCAGAATCAGCCCTAAAGGCATTCTGATCTGGCTGAAAAGCCCATGAGAGTATTTCAGGCATGGAAAGCCAAGACACTCTGGCAAAAAAAAAAAAAAAAAAAAAACAAAACAAAAAACAAAACAAAACAAAAAAAAACCCCTAAATGAAAGATCTCTGTGAGTGAGATCCCAGTGGAAAGAACAGGTCTTCAAAGAAGGAGGTACCTTTCTCTGAAGGGAGGAGAGAACCTCCACTTTGACTATGACCTTGTCTAAACAAGATAAGAGTCGGAGAACTCAGAGGGCTTCCATAGCCTTGGAAACTCATGACTGGAGCATAGGAAGATTACTGATGCCATAGACAGGAGTGTCAATTGGTAAAGTCAACAACAGGAGTCACTGTGCACTTACTCCTCATGTAGGATCTCTGTCCTTAATGTGCTGTGCATTGAGATTTAATGCTATAACGAGTACTCAAACAATATATTTCACTTTGTGTTTCTATGGGGGTGCAAACTGTTGAAATCCTTACTTAATGCATACTAAACTGATCCTCTGTAAAAAAAAAAAAAATAAAAAAAAAGAAATTATCAACTCCCAACTTGACTCTCACTGGGATTAAACATGACAATAGGTCTGATCTGATTTCATAATCATTTAAAAAAATCATCTATTATTTTTCACTTTATGTTTCTGTGTGGGAGCAAACTGTTGAAATCCTTACTTAATGTATACTAAGCTGATCTTCTGTATATTAAGATAATCGAAAATGAATCTTGATGTGAATGGAAGGGGAGAGGGAGTGGGAAAGGGGAGGGTTGTGGGTGGGAGGGACGGTATTGGGGGGAAGCCATTGTAATCCATAAATCGTACTTTGGAAATTTATATTCATTAAATAAAAATTAAAAAAAAATAAAATAAAATACTTACATGTAAAAAAAAAGAAAATAAGTTAGATAGTGAAAATCAGGGAGGATGATGAATGTCCAATGATGGTGGGGTATATGTGGCAGTTTTATGAAAGGTGGACAGGGAAGGCCTCAGTGGTAGAGGGCCATCTGAGTAGAGATACAAGAGTGTAGGAACTTCTCTATTTTCAGAGAAGGTGATCCAATTGAGGAAGGGACAACCTCCCAGATATAGGAGCAAGCATAATGTGTTCAAAGGACAACAAGGAACCCAGTGTGGCTGGTGTTAGATGAAAGAGGCTGGGAATAGTAGGCAGTAATTTCAGAATGGATAATGCAGGGAGAGATGGCCAAATCAAGTAAGGCATAGTACAGCATGGTAACGTCAGTGAATTTTCTTCTGACTTACGTGGAATACCAGTGGCTCAATTTGAACAGAGGATTAACATTACTGTATGTTTTAGAAGGCTTACTTTGGCTTCTAGATGGGGAACATACAAGAGAAGAGACAAAAAGACAAATGAAGAGGTTGTGGCAATAATCTAGAGTGACAGATAATAATGATGGGAACCTGGTGCTGGCAATGGAGGTGGTAAGGAACAGTCAAATTCTACATATATTTTGTTTTTAAAAAAATTTTTTTTTATTCTAGAGGTAGAGAGTATTCTTATCTACTGGTTCAATATCCATGTGCCTGCAACAGCAGGGTCTGGGCCAGGTCAAAGCCATGAGCTAGGAGCTCCATCCAGATGTTCCATGTGGGTGATGACACAAGGACTTGAGTCATCACCTGATGCCTCCAATGGCACACAGTAACAGGAGGCAGGACAGGAAGCAGAGTAACTGGGACTTAAACCAGGCATTCTGATATGGGATAGACATCTCAAGCTCCAAATTAATTGCTGTGCCAAATGCCCACCCTGCCATATTATTTTGAGGAATAAATTAGATGTTGTGGTGGCCAGAATAATATTTGGCCTATAGTCAGTATTTAACAATTTTTAAAAATCTGTATTGGATTTTCTTTCTTTCAAAGATTTATCTATCTACCTGAGAGGTAGAATTAAGAGTGAGCAAGTGTAAGACAGAGAGGGCAAGATTCTCCATCTGCTGGTTCACCCCCCTAAATGGCTGCAAAGTCTGGAGCTGGGCTGACCTGAAGCCAAGAGCCAGTAGCATCCTCTGGGTCTCCCTAAAAAAACATGTATTTGGAAGGCAGAGAGTGATAGAGTAGGAGAGAGTGGGAGAGAGTGGGAGAGAGTGGGAGAGAGAGAGAGAGAGAGAGAGAGAGAGAGAGAAGGGATCTCCAAATGGCCTCAACAGCCAGGGCTGGGCCTGGTTGAAGCCAGGAACAAAGACCACCACCCAGGTCTCTCATGTGGGTGTCAGGGGCCTGGGTACTTGAACTATCATCCATTGCTTCCCAGGTACCTTGGCAGGGAGTTGGATCAGAAGCAGAGAAACCAGAACACATATGGGATGTGGGTGTCCCAAGCAGTGCCTTAACACGCTGCATCAGTGCCTACCCCTAAATGAACATTTTCAACTCAATGAATTTCAACCATTTAAATTACCTCTACCTCCTCCACTTAGTTACAACTATATCATGTCACCAAGTTACAATTGTGGCATGAAGTAAGCTTTAAAAATTATAATCCCCTTTTCTGACCTCTTTCTTTTTTATTCTTATTACTTTTAAAGATTTATTGATTCATTTGAAAGTCTGAGTTAGAGAGAGGGAAGGAGAGGAAGAGAGAAAGGGAGAGGGAGGAGGAGGGGGAATGAGAGGGGAAAGGGGAGGCGGGGGGGCAAAGATCATCCACTGGTTTACTCCTCAGATGGCTGCAATGACCAAGGCTGGGCCAGGCTGAAGCCGGGAGCTTCATTTATTTCTCCCATATGGGTGTGCAGGGGGCCAAGCAGTTGGGCCATTTTCTGTTGCCTTTCCCAGGCCACTAGCAGGAAGCTGGATCAGAAGTGGGGCAGCCTGGACATGAAATGTTGCCCACATGGGATGCCAGTGTTACATCCAGTGGCTTTACCTGCTATGCCACAATACTGACCCCTTGACCTCTTTCTAAGGTATGTCTACTTGGAACTTTGCTTTCTGAGAGTGTTTAGAAGGCTGTATTTGCTTTGGTTTTCCATCTGTGGGAAAGAAAAAAAAGCTGAGAAGCCCATTATTAATCTTCTTGCATCAATATTTACTTTGTAAACCTATGACAATCTTCTTTCATGGGTCACAGAGAAGACTAATTACACTGACTAGGCTAATGAGCTCAGTATCCAAGTGTTCATATATTGAGACGATCTTCTCAGATTTCCTTTGAAGTTGTTCAGATGCTTCACCCATCTATATTTTACAGCAAAGTCCTAAACTTCTACAAAATCCACAAAGTTATCTGATGTTGATAAATGTAAATAAGTGTATATGTGTGGGCTTGTGGGCCAATGGATAAATATGATCAATGGGACATGTCCACTCATGTTTACAACCCAATTGTAGAAAAAACAGAACTAGAGTGCTAAGACAAAGAAATACACTTAAGTGAGCATCTCCTAAGAGAATAATATGTGACAGAGATTTATAAGCCAACACTAGCACAGATAAGTCATTACAACTTGAGGGAAGTAGAATGACCCATAACGATTATGTCTGCCATACTGAGGGTGAGCTGGAGGATGAAGAGTGTTAGTGATTCCTTAATAAAAGACAAATGATGATTTATTTGAATTATTTTGTGTAGGACAGTTTTGAAATTCCTGGGTAAAAGTCTACTACAGTGGCTTCCTTTCCTGAAGGGAGGGTCTTAACAGCTCCAGGGTGTGTGGCTACCATGGGGAGAAGCTGGCAGACAGTATTTCTATCAAAGAAGAGTCTGAGCTTCAGAGCCTCTCTATTCATTGTGGAGTTCTAGTTCAGCTAAGACGAAACAGACTGAACAGAACTGCAGGGCCTTTCTGAGCTCTAGCCTGGTTGTACCAGCTATAAGCCCAGAAAAGGATCCTGTGTGATTAAAGGTTCGATCATGTACTGTAAGTATTTTATATCCAGAAACAAGATGGCTAGTCAAGTTCCATCATCTCCCACTGCATACTGTGCTCCATTTTGGAAAAAAAGTTCATAAAAACCTTAAGGAAGAGACTTTATAACAGGAATTTGAGGTGGGAAGTTATTTTGCTACTGGTACACATGCGTGTGAATTTGTGTGTGTGTTAGCAGGAGTGGTGTAGGATCAGAAATTTAAATTTACATTTGGCCTTAGCCAAAAGGTTGAGAAGTGATTAGAAATGTAAATTTAAAATGGAAGAATTGGGAACCAAGGAATACATTTATTTTGAAATCAAGAGAGTGTAACCAGATAGACAATGGATCTAGAGATGAATAATGTGTCATGACAAATAAAGGAATGCAGTCTTTTTTTAAAGATTGATTTAATTATTTGAAAATCAGAGTTACACACAGAGAGGAGGAGAGGCAGAGAGGGAGGGAGGGAGGGAGGGAGAGAGAGAGAGAGAGAGAGGTCTTCCATCTGCTGGTTCACTCCCCAGTTGGCCACAGTGGCCGGAGCTGCGTTGATCTAAAGCCAGGAGCCAGGAACTTCTCTGGGTCTCCACAAGAGTGCAGGGACCTAAGGACTTGGGCAATCTTCTGCTGCTTTCCCAGGCCATAGCAGAGAGCTGGATCAGAAGTGGAGCAACCGGGACTCGAACCGGCGCTCATATGGGATGCTATCACTGCAGGCAGCAGCTTTACCCGCTATGCCACAGTGCCACACTCCTGGAATGGAGTCCTTAATTGGACTCTGGAGTAGTCAGGGGGCAGAAAGAGCTCACTGTTTTCTTGGCAATAACCAATGGTGTTAGGAGGCCAGATAACGAAGATTCATTCATCAGTTTATTCATGATTCATTCATTAATTCATTCAAAAACATTTATTAACTAGTCACTATGGACTCTATTAGGGCCTTGGTCTACCTTGTTGAATCAAAATGACATGACCTGCTGTGGAATTCACATCCCACTGGTTGAGATGAAAAAATATGCAAGAAACCAAATAAAATAATAATACCTGTGAAAATGCTATTGAATATTAGCCATGTAACAGATACTGAACTAGGTAATTTAATCTTGCTATTTCAAGGTAGGCATAAACCTGCCATGCTTTAAGCACTCCTTCACTACTTGAAATTATCTTAATTCTTCAATTCCTGCTTGGGCTTTATGAGTTTCTCTGCTGTAGAAGAATGCTAGGGAATGTATTTTTTACTTTCTTTGCTGCCATTTGAGCTTATTAATCTAGTTACTAAAGTACACAGTCTTTCAAGACAGAGCTAAGGCTAGATCTAGGACTTCTGACTTCTAGGCTACTTTTCCTTGATACAACCATGCTATCTCATCCTTTTTCTCAGTGGTTTTTCCCATTTAATCCCTCCTGCAAAGGTAGACTTTCTGAATGGGGCTACAAATATTAAGGGCTCTTTATACTTTCAACACCTTGAACTGAATAGGAGAGTGCTTCAAAAAGTTGATGGAAAGAATGAAATTAACAGATGTTTACTTTGGTGTAAAAAATTTAGAAATCCATTCATAGTTTTATCATAATATGTGTTTTCCATGAACTCTTTGGAGACCCCCTCAGTGTTGACACTTGTACATAGCTAAACAGTCTCCAATTCTGTATTTCCTGTTCAGGAGGAGGGTAATGACTAGAGAATAGTACCATCTAAGATATCTTCAACCTGAAAACCTATTCAAAGCTTGATAGTCTTGGGGTTGGCACTGTGGCCTAGTGGGTAAAAGCCAATGCCTGCAGTGCTGGCATCCCATATGGGCACCATTTTGGGTCACAGCTGCTCCACTTCCAATCCAGCTCTCTGCTATGGCCTGGGAAAGCAGTAGAAGATGGCCCAAGTCCTTGGGCCCCTGCACCCACATGGGAGACCTGGAAGAAGTTCCTGGCTCTGGCTTCGGATTGGTACAGCTCCAGCCATTGCGTCCATCTGGGGAGTGAACCTCTCTCTCTCTGTCTCCCTCTCTCTCTGCTTCTCTGTAACTCTGCCCTTCAAATAAATATTTTTTTAAAAAAAATAAGCTTAATAGTCCTTCAAATAAATCATTGCCACTTGTGGAACAGAAGTAACACTAAAGAGTAAAAATAAGAGCACCCTTTGTAAAAGCAGCTAGGCATAGTTAACTCACTGAAGTTTGAAGAGTGTACATATCTTAAGTAATAGAATTCCTATTTCACGTGGATTTCAGAAGCTTCAAAACATGTAGTCTTAAAAATATATAGATTTTACCATTTAGGCTCTCTGAGCACCTACATGGTGGTTGGCAACAACAAGCACTTTACAAAAGTTGGCAAAAAGTGAGCCAAGAAGAAAGTGGCGGACCCATTTTCTAAGAAAGACTGGTAGGATGTGAAAGTAGCTGCTATGTTCAACATAAGAAATATTGGAAAAACTCTAGTTGTGAGGAATCAAGGAACCAAAATTTCATCTGTTGGTCTCAAGGGTTGTGTTTTTGAAGTGAGTCTTGCTGACCTGCAGAATGATGAAGTTGCATTTAGAAAATTCAAGCTGATTACTGAGGATATTCAGGGCAAAAACTGCTTGACTAACTTCCTCAACATGGATCTTGCCAGTGAAAAATGTGTTCCATTGTCAAAAAATGGCAGACCGTGATTGAAGTTCATGTTGATGTCAAGACTACTGATGGTTATTTGCTTCATCAGTTCTGTGTTGGTTTTACTAAAAAATGCAGCAGTCAGATAAGAGTTCCCATGCTCAGCACCAACAAGTCAGCCAAATCAGTAGCTACAGCCTAGAGTTTTGTAAATACTAAGTGGGGCTATACATATAAATGCCTTAGAACAGTATGTGTCATAATAGTATATAGTATTAATAGTTGCTATTAAATGGAATGAAAGAGCAGATAATTGAAATACATTTTCTTACTCTATTCCATGTGATTCAGTAAATCTTTACTAATCTTTTCCTTTGGACCAAGCACTGTGCTGAACACTGTAGATACAGATGAAATGCATCCCCTACTATAGAATAATGTCTAGTTTAAGTGGACACAGATTCATACACAACTGACTATAATGCTATGTTTGTTCTCAATAAGCCTTTCCAACTACAGGCATTATTTGCCACCATTTATCTGCTCTTTATCACTGAGCTATTCAGCATACATAATGTTAAAGACCAGATGGTGTTAAGCTGTCTATTTTAGGACTAGTTGTAAAAGTTCATTTCTTGTCTTACATTTAACACAGTATCTTAATGAGAAAACCATTCAGAAAGCATTTATGGAATACTTACTCTTAGTGAGTACCTTGAGAAGGATATAAAAAGGAATGTAGCTATGGGGCTTTGAAGAAAGTACCAGATTTGAAGGAAAAAAAAAACTGACTTTGAATCAGGGTTTTGCTACTAACTAGTGAGTGACCTTGGGTTTTGGAAATATTAAGTGAGTAAGAAAATGGAAAGATTACTGTCTTTCAAGATTTTCCAGTTATTTGGCCCTTCATTCATTCAGTGTAAGACACACGTGTCTCTGCTTTTTATCAACTCATTCTCTTTGAGAATATTTAAATAGACATAAAAGACCATATTTGGCTTCTCCTCATCCCACTTTCTGCCATGTCACTGAAATTGAACTTTGCTCAATTCACCAATGACTTTTCTGTCGGTAAATCCAATAGTCTCTCCTGAATTCTCATTTTATGTAACTTCAATAGTTCTCCATAGTTGACTGCTCTGCTTCTTGATACAATATCTTCCTTAGGCTTCTGTGATACACTCTTATATCTTTGTTTATAGCTGTTCTTTCTCAGTCTCCTTTATAAGCCATTTTTCTATTATCTAAAAAATATGGCAACATCTCAGTCTTATACCCTCTTCTTTTCTTACCAGTCTGCCCTCCCTAGACTTCAATTACCATCTATATATAAATGAACTCAAACTACATTTATCTTTAGCCCAGCTCTCCTGGGATCCAGACTCACATGACCTACTCCCTTGAATACATCTGTATTTGGATATCCATGTAATAGAGGCATCTTAAATCCAGTGTATCACAAGACACAGTCATCAACTCCTTACCCTCCACAACCCATTCTGGTCCTCCTCTAATTTTTCCCCATTTCAGCAATGGGCAAGACAATTCATGGATTTATTTAAGCTGGAAATCCAAACATTATACTTGATAGTAATACACTTCACTCCCCACCCCCCGCCAATTTAATCTATCATCAAATTTCTGTTACTTTTCACACCAAAATATAACTTGGCTGTGTTAAATTATCTTAATCCTCTCTGCTAGCCTAGTTGTGTTTGGGCTAGAACTCTGCAACATTCTTTTAACTGAATCCAGGATATAAACTCTTGCCATTTGCCTGCTATATTTTACAAATGTAAATGGACAATTTTTTGTCCTTTGTCCTTGCTTAAAACTCTTTAACAAGTCTGCATTAACCTGACTTGTGTCTATTTCTCCAGTCTCATTTTGTACCTTTCTCCCATTTTCTCTCACCTCCTTACTCTACAAATGTACTGGATTTCCTTTATCAGTGCGTTCATGAGTGCTCTATCTCAATTCCTCAAATTTCAGGGTTTAGTTCAACTATCACTTTCACTGGGATGCTTTCCCTAACCAACCTTTTCCCTCAGGGTAGCTTATTCTGTTTTGTGCTCCATAGAAATCTGCACTTCCTCTTTTTTTTCCCACTCAGAACCCAGGTCATTACTTGTTCAATATTTTCTCTCCCCATAAGAGGAGACTAGACTGTAAGTTTCATGATAACAGGGATTGTATTTGTCTCACTAAGTACAACCCCTGGAATGTATCAGATTCCTGTTAAAAATGAACCCTACAAAAATATTCATAGCAATATCATTCATAAAACTAAAAAGTAAACACTACTCAATGTTCTATCATCTAATGAAGGAATAAGCAAATGTATATCCATACAATGGAATATTATTTACCCATAAAAGGAATGAAGTATTCATTCATTAAACAAAGCAATTTAACCCTATAAACATGATAAATTAAAGAAGTATAAAAATGTCATATATTATGTGATTGCATTTAATGAGAAACATCCAGAATAGGAGCCAGTGTTGTCTTGCAGTGAATTAAATTGCTACTTGTGATGCCTGCCTCCCATATCAAAGTGCTAGTTCACACCCCAATTGCTCCAGCTTATGGCTAATAGCCTCAGAAAGCAGTAGAAAATGGCTCAAGTGCTTGGGCCCCTGCCCCCACATGGGAGACTAAAGAAGCTCCTGTCTCCTGGCTTTGACCTGGCCTAGTCCCAGCTATTGAGACCATCTGGGGAGTGACCCAGCAAATGAAAGATTCATATTCTTTTTTGATTTATATTCATTCTCTCTCTCTCTCTCTCTCTCTCTGTGTGTGTGTGTGTGTGTGTCTCCGCCCCCCACTCTCTGTAACTTTGACTTTCGAACAAATAAATCTTTAAACAATAACTCTGTCCTCTCTCTCTTTGTTGCTCTTACTTTGCAATAAATAAAATGAATCTTTAAAAAATATCCAGAATACGTAAGTACATACAGGAAAAAAAAGGAGTGAGAAGGAGAGTGACTGCTAACAAATATGGAGTTACTTTCTGGAGTGATGAAAATGTTCTAAAATTAGATAGTGGTGATGGATGTACAACCCTGTGAGCATAATAAAAATCACTTAACTGTAGACTTTAAATGTGTGAATTTTGTGGCATGTGAATTATATCTCAATAAAGCTGTTAAAGTGAATATAAACAATATAAACTATATGTCTGCCAAAATAGAATGATACTGAGTGATTTTTAATGTACCGGAGGGTAAAGAAACAGGAAGTAGCATAGCATTGCACATACTTATTTCATGCTTCTATTTTTACCTCCTTGAGAACTGCCAACTGGGAGAGAAAGTATAGGGTCCTAAATTTGGAAAGGATTTCAAAGATTATGTAATTTGATTATGTCACTCTCCATGTGAGAAAATTGAGGTACCCAGAGAAAGTGACTTTTTAAGTTTACGAAGCAAATTAGTGACCAGAACTGTACAAAAGCCTTGGTCTCCTGAGTCTCATTTTTGGATTTTTTGTTCATTACACCCAGCCAAATCAGCCTTCTTAAGACCTTCCCCAGAAGCACTTCACTACTTCTGCTTACAAATTATTATTCACCCCTAACTGAAAATGAGGCTTAGAAATGCCATTTCTATTAGTAAGAAAGGGGAAATGGACTTTTGGGAGGCATCTTCTAGTTTCTACCACAATTTTTTTTTCTCCTGAAAATTTTGGCTAGGCCAGTATTGGATCCAGAAGCATCCAGTGTTCTCTGAGGTTACCTCTGAAGTCAGCATCCACATTTCCAGTAAAGTGTCAATACAATAGTCACACATGGTTGCCCTCTCATGAAAACATCCCTAGTGCAAGTCAGTGGACTGACTGTGGGGCATCACTGATTAAAGTGAATACAACTTTCTTTTAGAAACAAATCAGAGCACCACTGGCTATCCTGGAATCAAGAAACATAAGGTAAAAGACCCTTTTAGAATGTAAATTGCAACCTGTTATGTAAAAATACTAAGTGATTTTCTTGTCTTTTTTTTTTTTAAAGCTCACAGTGTTTTTCTATATGTTCTTTTTTGCTACATCTAATTATAGTGGTTTATGGAAAAAGGTTGACAGCAATGAATAGAATTGTATTTTAAATTATTTTAGAACATAACAAAATTGCAGGAATTTAAATCTTTTCATTCTCCTCTTGATACGTTTTCAAAAATGTGATTGACGACATTTTTCACATTGTTTTTACTGGTGTTTGAAACAACCTCTTTAACGTTAAGTTGGACTGGGAAAGTCTAGGTTGCAGAAGGTGAAGTGGCCTTTTCTGCAGTTTACAACACTTTCTGCACTCCTCAAAATTGATACTAATAGGGGCCAACGCCGTGGTTCACTTGGTTAATCCTCCGCCTGCAGCGCCGGCATCCCACATAGGCGCCCTGTTCCAGTCCTGGCTGCTCCTCTTCCAGTCCAGCTCTCTGCTGTGGCCCGGGAGGGCAGTGGAGGATGGCCCAAGTGCTTGGGCACCTGCACCCTCGTTGGAAACCAGGAAGAAGTACCTGGCTCCTGCCTTCAGATCTGTGTAGCTCTGGCCGTGGCAGCCATTTGGGGAGTGAACCAATGGAAGGAAGACCTTTCTCTCTGTCTCTCTCTCACTGTCTAACTCTGTCAAATAAATAAAAAAAAAATGATACTAATGGTGCTGAATATACCCAAAATCTTGAATTCTAGAAGACAGAAAAGAAAGGTTAACTAGGTCTGCTGGTTACACTGTATTCTCAAAAGGAAATCAAAACTTCAGAATTCCTTTAAGTCTCTTCATTTAGTTTCATATCAATCCCAATAGCCATGCAGTATTGTCCATTGGCAGGACCAAGCAAACAATGACAACAGTTCTTCCAGATAACTTAATTATGTGCCTTGAAGAATGTTTCAAGTTTCTTGATCTACTAATGATACTAGATAACATGGGCTCTTTCAAGGCATTTTAATAAGTACTGCTGCAACAATAGTCTTCAGGAAAATTTTTCTGACTCCTAATTAACTTATAAAGTTTCCTTGGGCATTTTGTTGTTGTTGTTTTGAAACTGAGAATGAAGATAGGAAATTATATGGTAGATACTTAATGCATTCTTTCTGAATCTGTCTAGATGACATAAATTAATGGCTGATCTCATTTTTCATGCTCCCATGCATGAAAAGAAAGAAATTAACACAGTGATACTATTTAACTCTTGTAAGAGGAATTCATCTTTGATCAGAATTACCCAGAGCTTTCCAGCTCTGACATCTATGTACTTTACTGAGATAACCATTCGGGCCAATGAACCAGTTCAAGCTCTGCCAAATGGAATCATTTAAATATTAGTGATTCTGGCCCCAAACCTTATTGTCTATATCCAGGACCACATTAGGAGAACACCCTTTTCTAAAGCATAAGGAATTCTATTACCCAGAAGCCTGGGACAAGTTAAAATATTCTGTAGACAATTTTACTACAGAAGCACTTACCTCTGGGAAAAACATTAATTTTGTTTAAAGTGAATCTGCATTCATTGGGGACTTTCCAAATTTTTTGTTGCCACGGAGTCTTGCTTAAAGAGAAGTGTGTTGATTGACTACATGTTTTTTTCTTGCTCCTTTCCCCCTAGAAGGTCACATACATAAATATGCAAATATAAATCAATCAATCTATATATATATATATATATATATAGAGAGAGAGAGAGAGAGAGAGAATTTGAAAATTATGTTAGCAAGAGGGAGGGAAAAGGAGAAAGAGAGCAAGCAAAAGTGAGCAAGCTGGCTTTCATCCATTGGTTCAAATGCCTGCAATAGTAGGTGCTGGGCTGGGCTGAAGTTGAGAACTGGTAATACAATCCAGGAATCTCACATAGGTGGCAGGAACTCAATTACTAGAGATCCCACTCTGCCTCCCATGTATGCATTGACAGGAAGCTGGAGTCAGGACTTTAATTCACATATTCTGATATGAGATGCAACATCTTAACCACTAGGCCAAATGCTTATCCCATAGCCAAATTTTGATAGGACTTTTAATGAGTTTTCTGGACAGTTAAATTTGGGATCTCAGGTTAAAAAGAAATAAGACTCTGGAACTATACTTGTATTATGCTCTGCATGAATGAAAATGTCTCACATAAAGGCATTTTATATAATATATATATATATATATAAAGAATGAATGGAAATGTATTTGAATAAGACATTTTAGAAAATGTAAGGTATATAGTCTATTGGTCAAAAGCACAAGCTCACTGACTATGTATTCACTTACATTTTTGAATTTATGTGTCAACTTGCCTATTTGCTTGTGTGAAATTCTCAGATGCAACATAATTCTGTGAGCCGAGTCTCCCATCCTCACAGCACACCTTTGCAGATGCAGGCATCCCATGCAGCCAATGATACTATAATGGAAACTGCTAAAATAAATTCTGCTTGTTGCTTTCTAGGTGCCCTTAAGGGAAGCAAGTATTCCTTGAGGGAATTATACACATTCATTCCCCATTGTTTTCCTGTATGGAAATCATCTCAGTAAAAGGCCCTATTGGTCCCAAGCTTGTAGTAGAAGTAGATTTTAAAAGATTACTGGGCCTTAAATAAAACAGCTAAAACAATAGCAGTTGAATAGAAGAACAGGCAGTCTTCACAGATCTATCCTCTGGCAACTACAGGTAAGCTTCTTTGCAGCTAACCTTGAATCGCTTGCAATTGGTTTAGGAGCAAATGTATCTTTATGAGGTGACACAGATCTCTACTTAGTCTAAGAAATGACTGCCTGCAAAGAAGAAATAAGCCTGTATACCTTAAATGAGCAGGGGGTTTCATGGGGACAGAAGTGATAGTGTTGAGTGCTACTATTGGGCACTATTCTTTGTATCTTATGCTAAGTGGAAATGACATTCTTCTCACCTCTACCAAATATAACCACATTATAAGGCCTTGGATGTCCGTCTGTAGAAGTGAAGTCAAATGTTGCTCTGCACAGGGCTGACAGAAGAGAGCTTTGGAGGTCAGAGAGTCTAGCCAAATAATCCTAGTCACAATCACTTTTTTATTCTTCAGTGTGTTAACTGAGAGCTCATGTGTAGTAAAATGTGAACTTTGGTTTCTGGTTTTTCAGGAATGTAATTCCTATTTGCTCTGCCTCAGAACAGGCCTTCTGCTGAGTAGCATCTTGCTTTGAATCCTGCCTGGCACTATGTGACCCTACCACCTTTCCCTGAGTGTCCATTCACCTTCCCTAAATCTTCTGTGTCATTTAGCTTGCTGTGGATTAAATGAGAAAATGTGAACTAACCAAATTTTTCCATTTTTGATGATGCTTATCTTTCCTTTTCCTTCTTCATTTCCTGACTTCAGATTTGAGGAATGACCAGAATTCTTGGTTATCCTTGATAATTATGGGGCAGTTCATTCAAAGTACAGTATGGAAAAGTGAGGGCTTTTTGGTGAGACTGACCCAGACTAAAGTTCTCTCTCTGCTACGTACTAGTAGCCTGATCTGGACACACTATTCAATGTCTCTCAGCCTCAGTTATTCCCTCTGGAAAATGAGTACAATGGACTAAAAGTTTCTGTGCTCCCAAAATTCATATGTTGAAATTCTAACCCCCAAGGCAATCATGTTAATAAGTGGGACCTTTGGGAGATCATAAAATAAAGCCTTCATGAAAATACTTAATGCCCTTAAAAAGAAACCCCAAAGAGTTCTCTCTTCTCCCACCATGTGAAGTTTCTGTGACAAAATGACCACCTGTTAGGAGGTAGGTCCTCACCAAACATCAAGTCTACTGTCACCTTGATCTTGGACTTGCAAACATCTAGACCTGTGAGAAATATATTTCTGTTCTTCATAAGCCGCCCAGTGTATTTTGTTATTAACAGCCCAAAGTGACCCACAAGTGGGCCTGTTGCTCTATCAATCACCAACAAAAAATGTAAAAATGCCTTTGGAATGGGGTGATAAATAGAAGCTGGAAAAGTTTTGAGGTACATGCTACAAAAACATCACCATCGCCATGAATGGAACTTTAAAGCCAGTTCTGGTGAGGGCTCAAAGACAAGAACTGTGGAGAAAGCCCAAATAGTCTTAGAAAATACTTCACTAGAGGACAGGTGTTCTGGAACAACAGGTTAAGTTGCCACTTGAGATGCCTGGAATCAAGTCCCATCTCTGCTTCCAATGTAGCTTCTTGCTAGTACACCTGGGCAGCAGATGAGAGCCCAAGTACTTGGGTTCCTGCCACCTATGTGAGAGATCCTAGCGGTGGCCTGGCCTAGCTCTATCTGTTGGAGGTGTTTTGAGAGTGAACCAGTAGATGGGAAAGCACTGTGTGTTTGTATCTGTCTGTCTCTCCCTTAAAGTAGTTATTATTTTTCAAATGGGGCCTAATTGAAGGTGATTAGGTCGTTGGTAGCACCACCCTTGGAAGGGATTAATGGAGTTCTCATGAGACCTCAGGTAGTTTGCATGAAAGCAGACTGTTATAAAGTGGAGCTACCCTGTGCACTTTACCCCTTCAGCATGTGGCCATTTCCTTTTATGCTGCTTCATCATCTGATGATACAGCCAGGTGGACCCCTCACCAGAGGCTGAGGAGAGGGGACTACCCATTTTTGGATTTTCAGCTTCTAAAACTGTGCACTAAAAAAAACCTCTTCTATCTTTTCACATTATCCAGCATCAAGTATTTCGTCATAGCAACAGAAAGTAAACCAATACAAACACTAAAGACCATTCTGATGAGATCTCAGATGGAAATGACAAGCATGTTATTGGACAGTGGAATATAATATTAGAGAATCACTGTTATAAAGCGGCAAAGAATTTGGCTGAAATGGGTTTATGTCTTGTGTTTTCTGAAAGGTATAACTTCGGAGGAATGAAATTGTATGTTTGGTTGAGAAAAGATCTATAAAAAGTGTTGAAAGAGAAGCCAGCTCCTCTTGGAAGCTTAAAATAAAATGCAAAAAGGGAGAAATGAATTAAAGATGGAACTGTTCACCCAAGAGAAGACAAACTTAAAAACAGGAAATTTTCTCTCTATCCAAACTAAAAAGAAAAAAAATAGAAATCCTGTTCAGAAAAGAATATGAATTGTATAGCCAAATGACTGTCAAGATAAAGAGATTAGTCAGCTATCTAAAAAGAAGCAGGGATCTACTATCCAAGACAATAAAAGAATGAACCTTCTAGGTAATTCAGAATTCCTTAGAACTGCCCCTTTAATCAAACGTTTAGAATGCAAGAGCCCCAGCAATTGTAGATATACCATGAAAAGGACCCACTGGGCAGGACTGTGCTCTGAGAAGTTGTGAGAGCAGGTCACCCCATGATCCCACAGGGGTAGAGCCACTGACATATGATTCTAACTCATGAATGCCTGAGAAATGTGTTGCTAAGGTGGCTATGCTAACCAAATTCTTGGAGAAGGGCTCCTCAGAGGTGCCTAACTCCTGCCTTGCAAAGCTGTAGGGCTGGGATTGTCACTCCAGGGTATCTGGAAATAGGCCCACTACTCCCGCAGGCCTGGAAGGTAGAACACTGAGTTAAAGATAACTATCTTCAAGCATTAATACTTGGTGTTGGGCCGGCGCCACGGCTCAGTAGGCTAATCCTCCACCTAGCGGCGCCAGCACACCGCGTTCTAGTCCCGGTCGGGGTGCCAGATTCTTTCCCGGTTGCCCCTATTCCAGGCCAGCTCTCTACTGTGCAGTGGAGGATGGCCCAAGTGCTTGGACCCTGCACCCCATGAGAGACCAGGAGAGGCACCTGGCTCCTGCCTTCGGATCAGCGCGGTGTGCCAGCCACAGCGCAATGGCCGTGGTGGCCATCGGAGGGTGAACCAACGGCAAAAAGGAAGACCTTTCTCTCTGTCTCTCTCTCACACTGTTCACTCTGCCTGTCAAAAAAAAAATACTTAGTGTTGTATACTGTGGGGAGCAACCGGACTAGACTAAGTTACTGGAATTAAGACTTATTCTATGCATCTGCTCTCCCACAATATGGCGCTGGGAGAGAAGTAAACAGCTTCCGCACAGCTGCCTCCAGTTCAACTGATAAACTGTAGGACTTGCTCCTGATTGGAGAGCAGCGTACTCGGCGTGTGGGCAGCCGAGTTAGGATTGGCGGAGGAGGACTATAAAGGAGGAGAGAGACGGCATGCACCAGGAACATCTATGGGGAACATCTAGCTGAAGGAACACCCGTGCAGCCCCCGAGAAAGCCGGCCGGCGGTGTGCCGCTCCCCTGCGGAAGTGGGGAATGTGGCCAGGGGGAACTGCCCTTCCACGGAGGTGGAAGGGATAGTAGCCAACCCGGGAAGAACCAGCAGCAAACCCGGGGAGGGCCGAGCAGACGAAAGAACAGCGCAGGGTCCTGTGTTGCTCCTCCACGAAGAGGGGGAGCGACATAATGGTGCCGTGACTCGGATATGAAGCCTAGGCAGGGTTTAGTGTCGTTCCTCCACGAAGACGGGGAGCGACATAATGGTGCCGTGACTCGGATATGAAGCCTAGGCAGGGTTCAGTGTCGTTCCTCCACGAAGAGGGGGAGCGACAGTATACTTTGTTGGATTTTGGACTTACCTGGGACTACCTACTGCTTTTTTGTCTCCTGTATCACATTCTTGGGATGTGAATGTATATCCTATGCCTGTTTTACCATTGTATTTTGGAAGCACATAATTTGTTTGATTCCATAAGCTCATGGCTGAAGATAAATTTGCCTTAGAATGAAGGCAAGGGCCACCTATATTTGATTTAGATGACATTTAGATAGATGTTGGACTTTGGACTTTTGAATTAATGCTGGAACAAGTCAAACCTTTTGGGACTTCTAAGATAGAATGACTATTTTGCACAAAAGAGGGACGTGGGGGAGCTGAGGTAAAATGCAATGCACTCAATGTTACCCCTCTGAACAAACAAAATTTATATGTTGAAATCCTCACTCTCTACATGATGGTATTAAGATATGGAGTCTTTTGGTGATTTAGGTCATGAGGGTAGAGCCCTCATGAATGGGATTAGTGCCTTTATAAAAAGAGACCTCAAATAGTTTCCTCTCCCTCTGTCATCGTGAGAATATGGCTGTCTGTGAGGAAGTAGACCCTCACCCGACATCAAATCTGTCATCTTATCTTGGATCTCCTGGCTTCCAGAACTGAGAAATACATTTCTGTTGTTTAGTTATTGTATTTTATTATAGTAACCTGGACAGATCTAGGCAATGGGTCTAATTAGAGTATTTACTATTGAGTTTAGGATTGAATAACACTTCCCTTTCCATATTTTCAGTTAGGAGACACTCATTGAGTCAGGAAATGGATATGAAAATGGCAATTACAAGCCTGAGGTTACTCTTAATACTTCTCTATTTCTCCATTTTGAATTAAACTTAGCCAGGCAGTCACGGGCAGAACTAGACAACCAAAGTCCTGTTCTTCAGGGTAAAATCTTTCCCCCAAAACTTTCTTAATGGCTCTTTTGGAACATATGGATTCTCTAGCAGAAAGTGTGAAAACTCAGAAGTGAATGAATCACACCTGCCCATTCCCATATCTCAATCTTGCCACATATCTTTTCCCTTCCTCTTTTAGGCAGGACTGGAAATGATTAGAGAAAGGCTAAAAATGTTTCTCTTCTACTTCCTATACTTCCTATGGAAACTTGAACAGTGAGTCACAAGAATTCTCTTTTTTAACATTGCTAGAATTATTGAGATGAATAAATGAGATATTATATGCCAGGTATCTTACACAGCCACTAGCACACAACAGGAGCTCAGTTGGACAAAACTGGATCAAAATCTGGTTATACTTATTAGCCATATGATTTTGAGCAATTTATAAAACCTTCTGAACTTCCATTATTTGATCTCTAAAATAAAGATAATAGGTGGCAGAGTTGTAAAAGTTAATAAAAATATATGAAGAGCCTGTCACATAGTAAATGACAACTGTAATCATTTTCATTATACAGTTACATAAATGTGCTTGCACAGTGTAACCCAAAATTATTTTACACTGCAGATTCACATTGCTGGATACAGTTGGCTTTGATTTGGCATCCACAATACACACAGTTACCAATAGGATTAGACAAGGGATGAATTGGTATGAATGTGGCTAAGAAGCAAGTCTAGCACCCAAGGAAAGTGAAAGTGCTGGTAACACAAGAATTTATGTGGCTCGTTCATACAGCAGAAAATCTATATGTAAAATACTTGACAAGTGACTGAAGTCTAAAGTGTCCATAAATTTGCTTTTGAGGATTTAAAAGTCTTTTTGAGCTGATATGTAGCATAGGTAATTAAGCCATCACCTAGGACACCTGCCTCATATATTGGAATGCCAATCTGAGTCCTGGTTACTGCACTTCCGATCCATCTTCCTACTTAGCAGTAGATAATTCCTGAAGCACTTGGGTCCCTACCCATCCATGTGGGAGACTCAGATAAGATTCCTGTCTTCTGGCTTAAGCCTGGCCCAATTCTGGTTGTTGTGGCCATTTGGGGAGTTGAATCAGTGAAAGGGTTTCCCTCCCTCCCTCCCTCCTCCCACCTGTCACCTGCCTTCCAAATAAATACTTCTTAAAAAATTGAAAACAAAAACAATCTTTTTTTCTTTTGCTAAGAACATTTGTTTCCAATATAGAACTAATTTGGGGGAGGATATTAAGAGTTTCATGCTTTTGCTGCTGCTTGTTTAAAAAATATTTATTCGAAAGGCAGAGTAGGAAGGAGAGAGGAGAAAGAGGAGAGAGGAGAGATCGACTGATTCCATCTGTTAAATCACTGCTCAAATGGCTGCAACAACTGGGGCTTGACTGGGCTTAAGCCAAGAGCCTGGAACTCCACCCAGGTCTCCCATATGGTGGCAAGTGCCCAAGTACTTGGGCTATCTTCCACTGCCTCCCCAGGCACATTAGCAGGAGCTATAATGGAAGCAGAACAGTAGGGACTGGAACATGGTGCTCTGTTATGGGATGCTTGTATTGCAGGCAGGGGCTTAACCCACTATGCAATGACACCAGCCCCTATTTTTTTTTTGTCTGTTTGTTTCTCTTCTCTATTAGGCTTACAAAATATTCCCTATCTGGAGCCCCAGTTCTTGGCTGACTTAACTTTGGAAATCTCAGTTTCACCTGAATCCAGAAAACATTTGCCAAGATCTTTTTGAAAGGTTTCCTTAAAGTATTAGTTTTTCCCTAGAGATCAATCCAATTCAATGACATCTTCTTGAAACATTTGGAACCATTTTAAACTTTCACTTTTGTGAGCTTATTACTGTAAAATATCATTACTTTTCATTCTGTCTGTAGCTTTCACATCAAAATCACCACTTACAACATTTTGTGATTTTTAAAGATTTATTTATCTATTTTGAATATCAGAGTTACACAGGAGGAAGGGAAGGAGGGAGGGAGAGAGGGAGAGAGGGAGAAATTGATTTTCCATCTGCTGGTTTGCTCCCCAGATGGCTGCAATGGCCAGTGCTGGTCCAGGCCAAAGCCAAGAGCTTCATCTGGGTCTCCCATGTGGGTGCAAGGGCCCAAACACTCGGGCCATCTTCTGTTGCTTTCACAGGCACATTAGCAGGGGGTTTGGTCATACATAGAGCAGCCAGAAAGACATGAACCAGCATCCACATGGGATGTTGGCATTGCAGGTAGAAGCTCTACCTCCTGTGCCCCGTTTTGTGGTTTAAAAGTAAGATATCTATAGAAAAAAGAATATGACAATTTTAATCATAAATTTAGTACATGTAAATATTCATTATCTGGTAGTTACAAATGTATTATCCAGTAATTTTTGGGAAACCAGAGCATTTGATCAGGGGTGGGATAAGGGAAACTGCTATAGTAGACTGCAACATTTTGTTTTGGGGCTTTTTACTATTTTGGGGAGAAGAATCTTTAGAAACATTGTTTCCTTAATATTGTGACTCTAACAAAATAAATAATAATCAGCATTATATTTAACCTTGAAACAAGTTCCTGTTCCATAGCTGACATGCACTTAACACACATAATTTTATGGGCCTTGGAGGCTGTTCCAGTTATCCCAACCACCTTTTATTTCTAATTGCAAGTGACTGAGTGTGAGTAACCCAGCCACAATGATGGGCAAACAAGCCAAGGCTTAAGGATTTTGTTGAAATCATTATCTAGATAAATGAAGTATAGTGGCCTACTTCCTACCTTGTAGACTGCAGGGCAAAAAGGAAAAAAAAAGTTGTTTTTTAAATGGTCTCATAAACTTAGGAAAATATCCAAATGGAAATTCCAAAATAGTTGATTAAGGTGACTAAGTTCTCACCCTACTGTAGAAAACAAGGTAGTCTCTGTGTACTGTGACTGTGTTAAGAAAATTCTCTAGGTGGCGATATCAAACAATTTAAACGGAGGTATTTGCTGATCAAAAAGCAAAAAGCCACCAAATGTATAATTTGTGGCATTCCAAAAGTCAGAGCCCCTATATCTGAATGAAGGCAATAGTGAAGAGTCTCTGGCTCTGGGGATGGTGAGATGAGAGGAAAGGACGTATCTATGCAGCTACTAGCCTGTGTTATGAAGGCAGCTGATAACACTGACTACAGTATTTACTCCTTTGACAAATGTACAAATAAATTGAGGCCAATTTCTATTACAATTAAATGTTCTGAAAAGAGATTCCCTATTTGAATGGTCTGAGAAAACCTGTTTTTTTCCTTTTTTTTTTTAAAGCTGTCTCAGTTCAATGGGTTAGGTTTGGAAATACTAAGCTTACCAGATAAAAGAAAAACATGTTACAAAAGTCTAAAATCTCCATGGACTTATGTACATTTTTTCCCTGAAATATCTTGCTTTTCACTTCTCCAGATTTGGTGTTTAAATGATAACTGATGATTCCTGTTTAGGGAAGCCTGTGCACAGATAGCTACTATTCCCCTATCAGCACAGATGTGTGAGTATGTTACGAAATGTCCATCATGTGCAATAACTCAAAAAACATATGGTACACAACATTAATGAAAATGAGATGCTAAAACTGAAATGAGTAGGCACTTCTGTTTTTTTCTTTGTTATCTGCAATTGTGTAAATTTAAAATGCATCCTTTTGTTGGTGAATTACTGATATACTAGTTGACTGATGCAATGTCTTGGGGACAGGCCTTAGGGATGCCAGTCTTGCAGAGAAACCAGACTCAATGCAGTTGTTACATTTCATAGGATGCACTTTGACCTGTGATACAGCCAACTCTTTAGCTCCAAGCACTCAAGGTTCTGTTATATTTCACACAGTTCGATAAATCAACTTGAACACATATGCCTCCTGTTGGGAAGGATTTGGCCAGATTTAAAAGAAATGAGGGAGCTAGCAGAAAGGATTTGAATAAAAATTGAGACATAACATGATGTGTCTTAGAGGTTGATTGGAAGGAACAGAAATCTTCACAGGTTCAGCTGAGTAAAGGAGAGTGCATTTTAAGAGTATAGGGGGTTTCGTGGAAAGCCCCTCTCATGGAGAATTGGTAATCATCTGGCAGCTCATATATCCATCTCTTGCTCTCCATAACCATATAACTAGTCAACTCAGCTTCTCTCTGAGCAGCGTCTTGATCCTACATGCTGCAGAATTGCTTCCTCTGTCTGGTTCTTAGTTTCTACTCCCCCATGTCTCGAGCTGAAATCGGATTTTAGGTTGCTGTTGCACCCATTCTGGCCTTGGATGTTTTGAGCATATACTTTCATTTCACAAAAGCTTCTCACCTATTTTAGTCTTTGTTTCTTTTTGTTTAAATTCTGAAAAGCATCAAATTGGCTTTTACCAGTCAATGGATTGACTCAATCCCAGCAGGTGTGTATACCTGGGCAATGTTGAAAGGAAAAGTTGTTGACAAAGCATGAACAGTGGTGAGTAATGTAGTTTAAGCTACAAGACATAGTGGGATACTGCAAACAAATTTATTGATGCATCAGATAAAGTCATTATTATAATGATAATCATGATAGCAATGACTGCAGTAAGTAAATTCCTATACTAACTGAAACAGCTATATTTATAGAGTTCTCTTCAAGCATATTACATACATTGTTTATTATTCATAAAAACACTACAGAGAAGATATTATTGACTCAATTTTTACTGACAAGAAAATTAAAGTGCAAAGAAATTAAGTGACTTTTCTAAGGTCATTGGCTATTAAATGGTTGAATAAAACTCGAAACCAGACCCTCTGTGACCAGAGCTTGTACTCCTGGCTGTATTACTCTGCTGCTGATTCTGATACTGTCACAGTGGATTTGTGAACTGTGGACTGTGAGATAGTTTCTTTATGAAGAAAAAGGACATTTCCTTTAAAGCAGCAAAGCCCTTATAGTATACAATGAAAACATATGTTAAATCTTGCCAATGTCCTTCCACAGGGTGAAAGGGGTTAGGACCCCAAGAAATATTTGTATCTCTATGTAGGTAGAAAGAGAATACTCTCTCATTTGAATTATTCTGGTAATTTCAGACAAATGAAATATCCTTTAAGTGTTTGTGATCAAAGCATTACCCATTTGTCTCTTTGCCTTAATATTTATTTGAATTCAAATTATATCTGCCTTTTAGCAAAGATCAAGAGTAAAATCCAGCACTTTGAGAGGAAGCCAAAGTTGGTATGTGTGATGTTACTGCCCTCTTCCCGAGCCACCATTTTATTGCTGTTCTGGGAATCCAGTTAAATTACAGCTGCTGATATATTGTGGACTATGGATCTAAATTCTTACTTTGACCAAGTCAAGGGCTGGTTTCTTTGGGCAGTATTTCACTTCCTGTTTTATCTGTGCTGTCACCTAAATTTAGCACTTAGACTCTATTCCCCGATGTCTGCAGAAGTTTTAAATTATTTTCTAGTGATGCATACCGTGTCCATGCAGAGTTGCGTGTGACAGATTTGCAGTAAAATCCCAGAGCTCTCCGACGTCTTTTAAATGAATTAGATCAGTAGCTTCCTTGGATTTGACTTTGGGATGGGTTATAAGGTGACATGTTTCCCACAAAACTGATTGAGTTCTCTTTGGTTTTTTTGTTTGTTTGTTTGTTTTGTGGGTTTTTTTTTTTTTTTTTTGGCCCTGCTGTGCATTTTACCATTTGGCCAACCAATCAGTTTTTTTGATAGCAAAAGATAGGTACTCTCTTCTGGACTTTATAAGGTATCAAAGAACTTGGAGCATTAAGACCCTTCCCCATATTTGCAGGAGTGACAGCTATGTGTAGAGCTGTAATAGTGCTCGAAATTGAGGAATCTTGAATAAGACATAAATCCAAATTCCATACTTTTTTTTATAGTGGCTTCAACAAGCATCAGCTGTAATTGGTAGAACAACCTGACCTATTAATCTATAGATAAAAATGATTCAATTAAAGTGAAATATAAATATTGAGGGTAACGTAAAATGGAATGAAGCGCATCACGGAATTTATGTGCAAATAAATTCACTGAATAAAAATTCTCCAGTACATACAAAGTCCATATGCTGTCTTAGTAATGCTATAATTAAGTCAGAGAGTCATGTCACACTGGCCTTTTCCATCTGCTCTGTGATCTGTTAAGGGACCCATTCAAACAGAATGACAGCTGACCTCAAAATGATACATTCCACTACTATCCATTTTAACAGGGTTATTGGTTATACACATTTTGTCTTCATTTATACTGGGCTATGAGTGGTTTTCTATTAAATCAAGTAAATTGGAGCATGTGGTTTTCTATTAAATATGTTTATTTAAGTCACTATTTTATTCGTTAAATAAATATTTTTTTTCAGTTTTCATAGTTGACTATATTGGAACATTTTTGTTTTCTTCTATTAATTGAAGTGGTATTAGAAATAGACAGTGATTAAGAATAGCAGGATAAAAGGATCCTTCTTTTGCTTTCTAATTTTTACTACCTAATCAAATCAAGGTGTTTAATACTTGAAACCTTAGGATATTATGTAGTATGCAATTGACATGAAAGGCATGTGAAAGAGGAACCAATATTTATAATACTAATTGATTTCATTTATTTTGCTTCCCTTGTGCATCCCTCACTGTCATTCTTTCCATTATCTTAATGTTGTTGTTTCCAATAACACTCAGAAAAGTCATTTTAAAGGCAGGGGATCTGGAGCACAGATGTGTCAGGTGTAAAGGCTCTCATCCTTAGAGACCTTCAAATTGGCTAAAGGAAACCCCACCGAATGGTACAGCTGAAGATCCAGCATTTGTCCATCTGTTTGTATCCAGGCTACCTTGTGACAGTCTATTTAATTTCTGATCCCTGGAGTGTCTCTATTTCAACAGTGAATACATATTTCTTCCATTAGAACTGCAAAAGAGGAAAATTGGTAACCCTTGGAACAAGGGTCACCTTTAGATTATTAGGGTTATTTTTGAATGAACAATATGCATTCCAAAAGAAGATTTGCTCTAGTGAAACTCCCAAGTTCTTGGAAGGTAGTTTTAAATGTCTGCTCTTTGCCATTTGGGAAGAAAGAAAGGAAGAAAGAAAGAGAGGTGTTAAACTCAAGATAAAACAGCAAATGCTTGAAAAATGGGTGTTTTATATATAGATACTTTTAAAATAAATGTCAACTACAACTGGAGACAGGCAATATCCATGAAATGGCCGAGATTAACTCACATAGAAGCCTAGAGAATTACAAAAGATGATCATGTGAATGTCTCTTACTGGGAAAGGATGACCTTGGTATAGTGTTTACTGAATTAAATAAGAGAACCTAACTGGCCAATGTCAAAAAGGTCACATAATATGTGGGATTTTATTTATAAATAAAACTTCAAGTAGAATTTCTTAGCATAATGTATTTGGGCAAATCCACACTGAGCAGGAGCCATATCATCTATTTACACAGTTGAGAAACATTTGTTGAGTAATGAATAGGTTCCTGGCATTGTTTTAAGTTCATGGAATGTATTAGTGAACAAAATGAAGTCCATGCTCTCATAAAGCTAACATTTCAGTGTAGGGGAAAGCAGAGAGTAAACAAACCTGTTATCTGTTCTGTACAGGGTGCGAGACCCATTAATTAGCTTTGCATTTGGATGTTTGTTCAAAGATAAATATTTATGAGGCTTTCCTAAAATTGCAAACTTTAAATGTAAAAGCATTATGATGAGCCAAAATGTAATGGAGCATATATACTCATTTCAATGTAATAGTGTGCACCTTAGCCATTTAGTTTGAAAAATTCCCTTTCATTTTTCCCAAGTTCATATAGTGTTTGATTGGAGTGTGGTGGGAAGAAAATCGCAGCATTAGGTTTGCTGAGACATGTTCAACTGTGGCACCTATATCTTGATGGAGAGAAAAAAATGATTGCTAAAATAAAAGGGAAAAAATAGACAACAAGAGACATAGCCAGATATAGCAAGATAATGGGGGGAGTCATGTCAGGAAATTTTTATTTCTGTTTTCATATTTGAGGATTTGAGGTTTTATTTTCATTTTATGACAATACCCAAGAAGTTTACTTAAGTTGGTGAAAGCCCCATGCTAGAATAGCATCGTAGTTAATGATTCAGTCCTTGTTTGTACCAGTTAGCTCTGATCTATCCCATCCCTCAACCAGTCATCCAGTCATCCTACAAGCACAAGCCACAAATTACAAGCAGGTGTACTACTGCAAAAAAAGAATGGATTAAATATATCTTCTTTCTTAGTGATGTATGGAAATAATTGATAGATTGATGATCTGATATTTGGTGCTGAATTAGAACCATGGATTCTGCCATAACTTTGGGAAAAAAGAGCATACTAAATGTTTTGTGGCTACTGGTGGCAGTGGTGACATGGAATAGGATTATGAGAATATGTTTTAAGTATTCAAAGTTATATGTGCTAGTATGTAAGTGAACTTATATTTCTCTTTGAGTGACCCTGAGGTAAGGTTACATTTATCAAAGTTCTCATATTATTCCCCCCATCATCTTCCTTCAAAATCTACAGCTGTGTTTTTAAAGATTTATTTGTTTTTGAAAGGAAGGGAAGGAAGGAGGGAGGGAGAGATCCATCTTCCATCCCCTGGTTCACTCCCCAATAGGCTGTAACAGCCTGGGCTGGGCTAGGCTAAAGCCAGGAGCCAGGAGCTCCATCTGAGTCTCCACATGGGTGGCAGGGTCCCAACCAGTTGGCCATCATCTGCTACCTCCCGAGAGCATTACCTGGATCACAAGCATAGAGTAGCCAGGAGTCAAACCAGGCACTCTGATATGAAATGTAGATGTCCCAAAACAGCTTAACCTGCTGTGCCCCAATACCCATCCTCCTACAGTATTTTAAGCAAAGACCCCCCCCCATTTTTCTAATCAACATATCTGTCCCTGTACCTCTCTCAAGATGATTTAGAGATAAGTAACTTCAAGTTTGGCTTAGTTCACAGTAATAATCCTTTATGCTGCCTTTTGCAGGTAGCAAATGCTCATCACCTTCACTCATATTAATCATGTCTCTAAAGGTAGCATCATAAGGACAATACCAAGGTTTGTTTTTTTTGTTTGTTTGTTTTTTTTTTTTTTTTTTAAGGCGCAATCTTGACTTCTCGTCATTTGTGAATTGGCTCGTAACAGACCTGGCACTCTGCTAAAGTGCTTAACTGGTCATTATTCCTCCCTGTACTACAAAGCCTTTATGCTGCCAATAGCCTATTCGACCATTCTGGTGTCACTTGCCATATTACATTTAAAATGGATTTTCTTAAACTTTATGGTGATGGTAGGTAGAGTAGAATATAGATCATTTTGAACAATCTGGAGAAAACTGAAATCTCTCCACAGGGAAAAAAATACATGCACATATGGTTTTGTATACATTTTTCTGGGCATTTACAGGTTCATAGAACTCATCCATAGATCTCAAATTACAAGGTCCTGGTACCAATATTATATGATTCAGGGCTGGCATGGTGGCGCAGAGGGTTAAAGCCCTGGCCTGAAGCGCCAGCATCCCATGTGGGCACTGGTTTTAGTCCTGGCTGCTCCACTTCCAATCAAGCTCTCTGCTGTGGCCTGGGATAGCAATAGAAGATGGCCCAGGTCCTTGGGCCCCTGCACCCACATGGGAGACCCAAAAGAAGCTCCTGGCTCCTGGCTTCGGATTGGTGCAGCTCCGGCCATTGCGGCCATCTGTGGAGTGAGCCATCGAATGGAAGACCTCTCTCTCTCTCTACCTCTCTCTGTAACTCTGTATTTCAAATAAATAAATTATTTTTAAAAAATTGTATGATTCATAAAATAAATACTACATATGCCTACTCATAGCCTCATGAATATTATATTTTAAAAGTTATTAAGAGAATCTATCTTGAAACCAGCATTGTAGCACAATGGATTATGCCACCACTCCTTGGGACACCAGCATCCCACATTGAGTGATGATTTGAGTCCTGGCTACTCTGCTTTCAATTCAGCTTCCTGCTAATGCACCTGGGAAGGCACCAAAAGATGACCCAAGTGCTCAGGCCCATGCCACCCATGTGGGAAACTTGGATGGAGTTCCTAAGTCCTGGAATTCAGCTTAGCCCAGCCCTGGCTATTGTGGGCATTTGAGGAAGGAACCAGTGGATAGATGATATGATATATTCATTCATTCTCTCTCTCTCTCTCTCTCTCTCTCTCTCTCTCTGTATCTTTCTCTGTTTTTCTCCCTTTCAAATAAATAAATTCTCTTTGAATTTCTCTTTGAATCTTTTCACCTGCTTTGAAAGACTTGATTTTTCCTTGAGTTAGTCACAGTGACAAGTGTATAAAATTATGAATAAAATGTTACTGGTGTGTTTTTATGGTTCCTAAATACATTCACTGACTTCCTTCTTTCTTTTCCTTACTTTTACTTGAAAAGAATTTCTTAATGTATCCCACACCGTTCATAACCATACATTTATCTAGAGACAGTCTAAACATTCATTGTTCCAATGACATTCCATTGGTGTATGGTACTTTCAGCTGCTTGTTGTTGATTTCCAGGCACTTAAAAGGGGTGAAAGCATTAAGTTCAAATATATTTCTTCATTAAAGTTGCAGTAGTTAATTTTTAAATTCCATGAGAGAATGGTTTGTGCCTGGTATATTTTCCCCCATATCTATTCCTAGAGTTTAGCCCAGTGCCTGGAAGATAGATGGTGTTCAAGAAATGTGTGTTGAATGTATAATGAGACAGTAAAGCTTGTACTTTGGAAAAAGCTTAATGTTTTAAACATCCATTTAAACGTCCTATTCCTGCAAGCTTCATAAATGTTCATCCATTTTTCTTAAAGTCATGTGCTAACTTTCTAATAATTCTGGCTAAATGGTGATTATAGTGACAAGTATCCCAGGGGAGATAAGGCCATTCAAAATAACCAAATGAACCAAATGAGAAGGGAATTTGGCCTAAGAGTAAAGAAACTAGTTGGGATCTTTATCTCATATTGGAGTCCCTGGGTTTAATTCCCGGCACAGCTCCTAATCTGAGGTTCTTGCTAGTGCAGACATTGGGAGTTAATGTTGATGTCTCAGGCAGTTAGGTCCCTGTCACCCAGGTTTGCCAACTCAAACCTGGATTGAATTCCTGGCACCTGGCTTTGACCTGGCCAAGCCTTGAATGAGCAGATAGGAGCCTCTTCTCTATCTTCCTCTGAAATAAACAAACTAGTTAAAAATTTTAAACAGAAATAGGTAATAATGTATATATAAGCATTTTTTTTGAACTTTTATTTTTTTTTATTTTTTTATTTTTTTGACAGGTAGAGTGGACAGTGAGAGAGAGAGACAGAGAGAAAGGTCTTCCTTTTGCCGTTGGTTCACCCTCCAATGGCCGCCGCGGCTGGCGCGCTGCGGCCGGCGCACCGCGCTGATCCGATGGCAGGAGCCAGGAGCCAGGTGCTTTTCCTGGTCTCCCATGGGGTGCAGGGCCCAAGCACCTGGGCCATCCTCCACTGCACTCCCTGGCCACAGCAGAGGGCTGGCCTGGAAGAGGGGCAACCGGGACAGAATCCGGCGCCCTGACCGGGACTAGAACCCGGTGTGCCGGCGCCGCTAGGCGGAGGATTAGCCTAGTGAGCCGCGGCGCCGGCCTGAACTTTTATTTAATGAATATAAATTTCCAAAGTACAGCTTATAGACTACAATGGCTTCCCCCCCATAACATCCCTCCAACCCACAACCCTCCCCTTTCCCACTCCCTCTCCCCTTCCATTTACATTAAAATTCATTTTCGATTCTCTTTAAATACAGAAGATCAGTTTAGCATACATTAAGTAAAGATTTCAACAGTTTGCTCCCACACAGAAACATAAAGTGAAAAATACTGTTTGAGTACTAGTTATAGCATTAAATCTCAATGTACAGCACACTAAGGACAAAGATCCTACATGAGGAGTAAGTGCACAGTGACTCCTGGTGTTGACTTAACAAATTGACACTCTTGTTTATGGCATCAGTAATCACCCTAGGCTCTTGTCTCCCTTTTTGATTCTATCAGCTAGTATTTGCAGACACTATTCTTGTTTATGTGATCCCTTTGGTTCTTAGTCCTATCATTACAATCAATTGTGAACAGAAATTGATCACTGGGACTAGTGAGATGGCATTGGTACATGCCACCTTGATGGGATTGAATTGGAATCCCCTGGTATGTTTCTAACTCTACCGTTTGAGGTAAGTCAGCTTGAGCATGTCCCGAATTGCACATCTCTTTCCTCTCTTATTCCCACTCTTATATTTAACAGTGATCACGATTGCAGCTCAATTCACAATAGCTAAGACCTGGAACCAACTCAAATGCCCATCAACAGTAGACTGGATAAAGAAATTATGGGACATGTACTCTTTCAAATACTATACAGCAGTCAAAAACAATGAAACCCGGTCATTTGCAACAAGATGGAGGAATCTGGAAAACATCATGCTGAGTGAATTAAGCCAGTCCCAAAGGGACAAATATCATATGTTCTCCCTGATCTGTGACAACTAACTGAGCACCAAAGGGGAAACTTATTGAAATGAAATGGACACTACGAGAAACAGTGACTTGATCAGCTCTTGTCCTGACTGTTGATGTACAATGTAATACTTTATCCATTTTAGTATTTTTTCTTTGTTTTGTTCTAGTACTATTGGTTGAACTCTGTAATTAACACACAATTATTCTTAGGTGTTTAAATTTTAACTGAAAAGTGATGCCTGTTAGGAATTTGAAAAACATTATGCTGAGTGAAATAAGCCAATCCCAAAGGGACAAATACCACTTGTTCTCCCTGATAGGTGACAACTAACTGAGCACCAAAAAGGAAACCTGTTAAAGTGAAATGAACACTATGAGAAACGGTGACTTGATCAGCCCTCACCCTGACTGTTGATAAGAAACTTAATATGTTATCCCTCTTAGTATTTTTTTTTGTTTGTTCTACTTAATACTTTTGGTTGAATACTGTAATCAATACACAATTCTTCTTAAGTGCTGAAACTTAACTGAAAAGTGATCGCTGTTAAGTATTTATAAGCATTTAAAACTAATTTTCTCAAGTATATTAAGTATAGTTATAGAAAACGGGATTCCAGAATTAAAAGGGACTTCAGAAATATTTTTTTTACTTTAAAAATTATATTTCAAACTTTGACACGGCATAGGCTGCCCTTTGACAATACCCTTGTGCTATGACAGAGCATACTATTTTGATAGGCAGCCTATTCCATTTTTGAAAAGTTCTTCCTAAATGTTGGTTCAATTCCTCTCTCTGTGTAATTTTCTTGGATTTGGTTCTAGTTAAGCCTCTAGCCATACAGAATAAAATTGCTTTCTGTTCTATGCGAAAGTACTTCAGGTTTTTGAAGACATCAAATAGATGTCATAAACCCACTTATTCATCTACAAAGTGACTATACACCATTCCATACAAACTGGTATCTACGAAATTTTGAGCAAGGAATCAGTTGGAAGAATACATTTGGAGAACAGAGATTGCATCCAGAGCTTTCTCCCTGATCTGCCAGCTCTCTAGGACATCATCTCCCAGGATTCATTGAACATGACAATGTGGACACAGAATCAGGCCCTTCAACATTCATACATGGTTGACGATGGATGCTTCCTAGGTAGACTTGCAACTAGCTACCAGTCATTTGCTTAGTTATATTTATTTTTCCTTACATAAATTTAATAGCAAACTTTAACAAGATTCCTTTCTGAATTGTTACAACTACCAAGCTTGTTTTTGCTATGGTTTGAGTAAGATTCCTCTTTATTTGCTATAAACATGAAATATGAAATTATTTTTTCTTAGGGATTGGAGTTGAATACAGTAAGTGAATCAAGGTGATTTCACATGCAATTGAGATGGACCAGGAATTTTAGTGGTGAAAACAATTCTTTCTATTTATCTTCTCATTATAGACATCTAGGCAAGCATGGTTTGTGTCATGATGTAGACATCAGCTGTACTAATTTTCTGTGAATGCCAGCATAATATTTCACTAGTAACAAATACAACCAGGCAGCATACCAGAGTTTTAGCATTTTTCCCAAGTGGATTAGATATTGTTTCAAGTTTCTGCCAGAAGGGCATCACTACATACAATAATAAGCATATCCCTCCCCCTCTATGACCTCTGATATTTTGCCCAGAAATGTTGAGAATTGAAAGTCAATTACAATATAGCAAAATATGAACATCAGCTAATTCGCCCTCTTTGGCTTTTTTCTTTCTCTCTGAAAAATTGAGTCTAGTGATTTTCCTCTAGTTTTTATATGTGTGATATGGAGACTCCCAGGAGAGCAAGGAAGGAAAGGAATTATTTGTTAGATGCAGCTGAGAAGATCTCAGAGAAGGACAGGAGAATCTGTGAAGTTATAACATAGTAAAAGAATAATACCTTTTTTTTCTTCCAACTAATGATTTCAATATTTAGAAGACTCTCATCCTTAGAGACATATTTTTCATTCCAACCAAAGAACAACTACATTACTAACTACCTCCCCAAAGAATGTCAACCAAATGTTTGTTCAATATATTTATCATGGGTTGTTATTTTACTTTATGTAAAATAAAGTGTCTTTGTTATATCCAGAATAAGTATGTTACTGGAAACCATTAGGGGCTGGTTTGAGCATGAGTGTAAGTTGTATGTGATGATTTTGAAAGACAATATATTGTTAGCTTGAGGAGAAACTGAGATTCTTCAAGCTTATAGTCATGTTAGACTAGCAGTGTTATACACTTGGAGGAGTAAAGTAGATTGTCCAAAGTCACACAGTTGGTTCATAGAAACAGTGGTAAAATTGTTTACGTGACCCTAGTTGTTCAATTTTATTTAATTTATACAAGTTTCATATTTCATATGTACAGATTTAGAAACATAGTGATACTTCGCACCCTACCCTCCCTCCCACCCATTTTCCACCCCTTCTTCCTCCCTCTCCCATCCCCACTCTCAATTTCTACAAAGATCTACTTTCAGTTTACTTAATAATCATATAGTTAACCCTACACTAAGTAATGAGTTCAACAAATAGTATGAAAAACACTGTTTCTCAACAGTCGAGACAAGGGCTGTAAACAATCATCAAATCTCAAAATGTCCATTTTACTGCAATACACTACATTTTAGATATTCTATTAGTTACCTCAGATCAGGGAAAACATGTTATATCTGTCTTTTGATCCTATTTAGAAGTGCTTATCCCTCCCCAAATTGGAAAACTTCACCACAATAATTTCTTTAGTTTTTATACCAAATTTGAACTTTGCCAAATTGCTTTTATTAAAAGGAAGACTTTATTGTATATCTTTTAGGTGCCTTTAATAGTTACTTAAATTTTTAGGTCAAATGTATACCATAAAGAAAAACAAACAAAAATGCTTCCATCTTTAAAGTCAAACACATGGAAGCAAAATTTTTATTGAGAATTTAAAAATAAATAAAAAGTCCAAATAAAAACACTCAACTTCTGTATTGCATATACATATTCAGTTTTCTATTGTAGAGGCATAGCTTGAAGATATTGCAGGTTTGAATCTAGATTACCACAATAAAGTAAATACCATAATAAAGTATATGATTTTTTATTTCCAAAAGTGCAGATAAATGCTACATATACACTATACCAGCAGTGTGCAAGAGTGTTTTGTCTGAAAAACTAGTGGGGGTAGATGTATAGTCTAGTGGTTAAGACATATTCCCTCACATTGGAGTGCCTGAGTTTGCTTACTGGCTCCAGCTCTTGGTTCTAGATACCTGCTACTTCAGAGGCTGGAAGGAAACAATGGTGGGCTTAGTAGTTGGGTTCCTTTCACACATGTGGCAGACCTGGGTTGAGTTCTATCCTCCCAGCTTTGGCCCCAGCCCAACCCTGGCTGTTGTGGGTATTTGGAGAGTGAACCAGTAGATAAGAGCACTCTTTTTCTCTTTCTCTCTCTTCCCCTCTTCCTCTCTTAAATAAATGAATAAAAAATTGTTACATGAAAAAAATGGGCAAAAGCAGACATTGTAGTGTAGAGGGTTAAGCCGCCAGTTGGGACACCTGCATCTCATATCAGAGTGCTGCTCCTGGCTGCTCTGCTTCCAATCCAGCTTCCAGCTAATGCATTCTAGGAAGCAATCAATGACGACTCCAACACTGGACCCCTGCCTCCAATGTGGGGACTTGGATGATGTTCAAGGCTCCGTGATTTGTCCTGACCCAGACCTGACTGTTGCAAGCATTTGGGGAGTGAACCAACTGGAAGAAGATCTCTCATTTCTCTCTCTCTCTCTCTCTCTCTCTCTCTCCATCTCTCTCCATCTCTCTCCATCTCTCTCCATCTCTCTCCATCTCTCTCCATCTCTCACATTTGCTGTTTGTGTGCCTTTCAAGTAAATAAAAATAAATAAAATGTTAAAAGGGAGGGACAGACATTAGGCACAGCAGTTAAGATGCTGTTTGAGATGCCCACATCCCATGTCAGGTTGCCTGGGGTTGAGTCCCAGCTCTACTTCTGATTCAGCTTCCTGCTAATACGCACTCAGAGAAGCAGCAAGTGATAGCTGAAGTAGTTGGGTTCCTGCCATGCATATACAAGACTCAGAATGAGTTCTGTGCTCTTGGCTTCAGCATGGACCAGCCCAGCTATTGTGGACCCATCTCTTGGGGAATAAACCAGCAGATGGAATCAATCAGTCTCTTTCCCTCTTGCTTTCTTTACTGTCTTGTTTTCTTGCTCACTTCAAATAAACAAAAATAAAACAAAAATTTTAATTATATCCCTTATTTTCAAAATACATTATTACTAGGGTAGGCATCTGGTCTAACAATTACACCACAGATCGAGATGCCCATTGTAGACATTTGGGAAGTGTAACACGGGCTAGAGCTCTGTCTCTCTTTCTAAAAAGTATCTATATAAATAAAGTTTTAAAGAACTTTATTAAGATGCTCACAATCACCTTGAGTCTTTAGTGAGTCATAATCTCTTTGCAGGTCGGGAGTCTTGCCTTTGTTGACGGCTGCTGACTCATCATGGTGGTTATTGCTGAAAGTTGGGTTTGTTGTGGAAATTTCATAAAATCAGACAACAGTGAAGCTTACCGGATCAATTTGTTCTTTGTTTCACAAAAGATTTCTCTGTAGCATATGATTCTGACTGATAGCATGTTACACACAGAAGAAATTCTTTCAAAATTGGAGTCAGTCTTTACAAACTCTGCCCCTGCCTCATGAACTAATTTTACATAATATTCTAATACTTTGTTGTCATTGCAACAATCTCCACCAAGAGTAGATTCAATTTAAAGGACTCACTTTCCTTCCTCATTTATAAGAAGGAATTAATTTTTTATTTATTTTTTGAAGATTTATTTATTTATTTATTTTGTACATGAGAGAGATTGATCTTCCATCTGCTATTTCACTGCCTAAATGGCTGCAACAAGCCAGGGTTGGGCCAGACTGAAGCCAGGAACCTGGAACTCTATCTGGGTCTCCCACATGGATGCCAGGGGCACAAGTACTTGGACTATCCCCTATTGCCTTCCCTGTTGCATTAGCAGGTAACTGGATTGGAAGCAGAACAGCCAGGACTTGAACCCACAACTCATATAGGATGCCAGAATCACAGGAAGTAGCTTTGCATACTGAATCGCAATACTACCCCCTCCTTTTAATTATTTTATGTTTAAAAATTTTCATTTCATATGCCGGTGCCATAGGCGCCGGCACACCAGGTTCTAGTCCCGGTTGGGGCACCAGATTCTGTCCTGGTTGCCTCTCTTCCAGGCCAGCCCTCTGCTATGGCCCGGGAATGCAGTGGAGGATGGCCCAAGTCCTTGGGCCCTGTACCCGCATGGGAGACCAGGAAAAGCACCTGGCTCCTGGCTTTGGATCAGCGCAATGCACCGGCCGCAGCGTGCCGGCCACGGCGGCCATTGCAAGGTGAACCAACGGCAAAAGGAAGACCTTTCTCTCTGTCTCTCTCTCTCACTGTGCACTCTGCCTGTCAAAAAATAAAAAAAAAAATTTCATTAACAGTCAATACTTTTGGATACAGGCAATATTTCAACACATATACACACCATAAGCCGCTCCAACAAGGCAACTAGGTTTTCCATTTCCTTTTCTTTCTGTTTGGAGCCACCAGTCCCTCTCTTCTAGTTCTTTATACAGTAAATAATACATTATTGTGAACTTTAGTCTCACTAGAATCTATTACTTCTGACTGTTTTGGTATCCATTATCCAATCTCCTTCTACATCCACTCTCTCCACCTTTCCAAGGCTCTAGTAATCACTATTCTATGTGCAGATGGACTATTTTTCACTTCTGTGTATGAGAGAGAGAGAGAGAGAGAGAGAGAGAATGTGATATTTGTTTTTCTGTTCTGACTTATTTCACTTAACACAATGACCATTTATTTTGGTGCAAATGTCAAGATTTCATTATTTTTGATGGTCAAATCATATTCCATTGTGTGATATACCACATTTCTTTTAACTGAAAGAGAGAGAGAGAGCATGAGCACATTCCCTTCTACTGGTTCTCTCTCAAATACCCACAATGATACTTAGCCAGGACAGGAGTAAAATCTGAGAGCCAAGAACTTAATCCAGATCTCTTTAAAGGGAGACAGGAACCTAATCACTGGAACTATCACTACTAATTCTTGGGGTCTGCATCAGCAGGATCCTCAAGTCAGGATCCAGAGCTGGGTGTTGAACCCAAGTGCTCCGATAGGGAACATGAGCATCTTAATCAGTATTTTAACCAATAGGACAAATGCATATCCCCCACATTTTTATGCATTCATTCATCTATGGACACTTAGGTTGATTCCATATCTTGGCTATTGTGAATGATGCAGCAATGAACCTGGGAGCACAGGTATCTCTTTTATATGCTGATTTCATATCCAGGAAGCAACTCTTCATCCATCAAATTTTTACAATGAAATGGCAGCAAGTCAGTCATATCTCAGCCTCTACTTTCAATTCTAATTCTCTCCCTATATCCACCACATTTGCAGTGTCTTTCTCCGCTGAGATCTTGAATTCCCCAAAGTCCATGAGAATTGGAATCAACTTCTTCCAAACTCCTGTTAATGTTAATTTTTTTACCTCCATACATGTATCACAAATATTCTTAATGGCATCTGGAATGGTCAGTTCTTTCCAGATGATTTTCAATAATCTATGAGATTATTATTATTTTCAAATCTGTGAGAGAATTCACTGTCTATGGCAGCTATAGCATTATGAAATATATTTCCTAAATAAGACCCGAAAGTCATAATTATTCCTTGATCATGGGCTGTGGAATGTGTTAGGAGGCATGAAAACAGCATTAATTACATCGTACATCTCCACCAGAGCCTTGCCTAACCAGGTGCATTGCCAATGAATGGTAATATTTTGAAGGCAATCTTTTTTCCTGAGCAGTAAGTCTCAACAGTGGGCTTAAAATATTCAGTAAACCATATTGTAAACTTACGTGCTGTCATCCAGGCTTTGTTGTTCCACTTATAGAGTATAGGCAGAGTAGATTTAGTGTAATTTTTAAGGACTCCTGGGTTTTCAGAATGGTAATTGAACATTGACTTCAACTTAAAGTCACCAGCTGCATTAGCCCCTAACAAGACACTCAATCTATCCTTTGAAGCTTTGAAGTCAGGCATTGATTTTTCCACCCTAGCTATGAAATTCTTAACTGGCATCTTTTTCCAGTAGGAGCTGATTTGTCCACTTTGAAAATCTTCTGTTTAATGTCATCTTCATAAGATGGTTAGCTTATTCTTCTGTATAACTTGCAGGAGCTTCTACATCAACACTTGCTACTTCCTCGTAAACTTGGATATTATGGAAATGGTTTATTTTCTTAAACTTCATGAACCAACGTCTGGTAGCTTTAAACTTTTCTTTTGTAGCTTCCTCATTTCTCTTAGTCTTCACAGAATTGAAGAGAGTTAGGGCCTTGCTCTGGATAAGGCTTTGGCTTAAGCCATAAGAGTGGGGAACCCCTTTTCTGCCAAGGGCCATTCAGGTATTTATAACATCACTTTCAGGCCATACAAAATTATCAACCTTCCAGCTCTTTGCTATGGCCTGGGAAAGCAGCAGAAGATGGCCAAAGTCCTTGGACCCCTGCAGCTGTGTGGGAGACCTGGAAGAAGCTCTTGGCTTTGGATTCGCTCAGCTTCAGCCTTTGGGGCCATTTGGGGAGTGAACCAGCAGATGGAAGACCTCTTTCTCTCTCTCTCTGTCTCTCTGTCTCTCTCTCTTTCTCTCTCTCTCTCTAACTCTGCCTTTCAAGTAAGTAAATAAATAAAATTATCAACTTAAAACTTGGCCCGCTGCAGATTTATTGAATTTCGAGTTCCACCTTCAGTTGCTTTGGCTGGTCCAGACCAAATGACCAAATGATTTTGTGGACCTTATATGGTCTGTGGGCCAAATGATCCCCAACCCTGGAAGGGAATGTTGTAGCTAGTTTGATCTTCTATTCAGACCATTAAAACTCTCTCCATAAATCCAACAAGGCTGCTTCCCTTTCTTAGCATTTTTGTGTTCACTACAGTAATATATTTCAACTTCCTTCAAGAACTTTTTCTGTGCATTCCCAACTTAGCTAACTGGTTTTTATCCTAACTGGACTCTCAACATGTCTTCTCTTAGCTTAATAATTTCTGGCTTCTGATTTAAGTGAGAGATAGCCAGCTCTTCTTTTCACTTGAACATTTAAATGCCATTGAAGAGTGATAAATTAGCCTGATTTTAATATTGTTGTATCTTAGGGAACCTAAAAACCTAAGGATAGGGAAAGAAGGAACAACCAATTGGTAGAGCAATCAGAATGTACATATTTATTGTTTGTTATCCTATATGGGTGTGTTTTGTGGTACCCCAAAACAATTACAAGAGGAATATCAAAGATCACTGATCACAGAATTCCATTGCAGATACAATAATAATGAAAAAAATTAAAATAGTGTGAGAATTACTAAAATGTGTACAGGGATATAAAGTGAGCACATGCTTTTGGAAAAGTGTTGTGGATAAACTTACTACAGGGTTGTCACATAGTTTCAATTTGTACAAAATGTATCTGTGAAGCACAATAACACAAGGTTTGCCTGTATTGTTATTTCTGCCATTTATTTTTATTTTTTTCTATACCTAACTCAGAAAACATCTTTCCTATGAAGTTCTGTGCATTTTTGTCTCCAACAGGTTATGGTGTTTTAGTTCATTTCTGCTGCTATAGAAAAATACCTTAGATTGGATAATTTATATACAACAGAAATTTATTGCTCACAATTTTGGAGCCTGGGAGGTCCCAGATCAGGGCACCAGTAGATCCTGAGACTGGTGAGGTCTTGTTGTCAGCCTCATTAAAGGACATATCCTTGCTGCATCCTTGTTGTATCCATTGTGGATGGAACAAAAAGGAACAAACTTGTTCTCTCTGCACTTTTATAAAAGCAGGAGTCCCAACCTTGAGGGAGGAGCCCTCATGGCTTTATCACTTCTCACAGGGCCCCAGCTTTTAATATCATCAGCATAGAATTTAAGTTTCGACATGTGAATTTTAGAGATGCATATCCATTCCGACCATAATAAATGACTTCCTCCCAGGTATTTTATTTTTGTCTCATCCCCCTACTGATTCCCTAGCCAGTAGGTTAGCTTATTGGTGCAACAGAAAGACCTCAGTGGTTTTAGATATGGGAGTCATTCCTAATCTCAGGTAACTCAGGAATTGCTGTTAAGATCTGGGGCCAGAAGTGTATCTGAGACCCATATATATTATTGTCTAATGTACTTATTGAGGGTATCTGGAATTAAAGAGTTTTTAATATGCAACCCAATGCCTTAAACTTGTTGAGAATTAGGTGATCCTTGGCCTTTTTTGGGCTAACAGCCCTTCAAGTTCGTCAAAGCTCAACCAACTCCTCTGCTTAACACCCTTCAGTGATTCTCCAATATATCCAGATTAAACTGCAAGTTAATTAGTATGTAAAAGAAGACCACATGATCTTTCTCTCTTTAAAATATCTATTTATTTTAGAGGCAGAGTTACAGACATAGCGAGAGACAGAAAGAGAGGTCTTCCATCCACTGATTCACTACCCAGATGGTCGCAACAGCCAGGGCTGGGCCACTCCGAAGCCAGGAGCTTCTTCCAGGTCTCCCACATGGGTACAGGGGCTCAAGTACTTGGGCCGTCTTCCACTGCTTTCCCAGGCCACAACAGAGAGAGCTAGATCAGAAATAGATCAGCTGGGACTCAAACTGGTGCCAATATGGGATGTTGACACTGCAGGCAGAGGCTTAACCTACCACGCCACAGCAAAGGCACTGATGTTAATCTTTTATCATACCTACTACTGCTGCTTCTGACAATAATGATAATTCTGGTGATAATGCCTAATATTATTGAGTATTTACAATATGCCACACACATTCATTCTCTATTTGAATCTTCACCAAGACCCTATAGAGATTTTTTGTAATGCTTGGTAATTTTTTGAAGATTTATTTATTTATTTATTTGAAAGTCAGAGTTACACAGAGAAGGAGAGGCAGAGAGAGAGAGAGGTCTTCAATCCAATGGTTCACTCCCCAACTGGCCACAATGGCCTGAGCTGCACCCATCCAAAGTCAGGAGCCAGGAGCTTCTTCTGGGTCTCCCACGTAGGTGCAGGGGCCCAAAGACTTGGGCCATCTTGTACTGCTTTCCCAGGTCATAGCAGAGAGCTGGATTGGAAGTGGAGCAGCCGGGTCTTGAACCAGTGCCCATATGGGATACTGGCACTTCAGGTCAGGGCTTTAACCCACTGTGCCACAGTGCCAGCCCCTAGACATTTTTATTATGCCCCATTTACAGATGACTAACTAGAGTACCAAAGGAGTTAAGTAATATTAAATCACAGAATATTAAGAGAATTAGAATGTGGCCAGCATTGTGGTGCAGTGGTTAAGCCACTGTCTGCAGTGCGAGGTGCTGGATAGAATATCAGCTGCTCCACTTCTGATCAAGCTCCCTGCTAATGCACCTGGGAAAGCAGTAGAAGATGGCCCAAGTGCTTGGGACCCTGCACCCATGAGGGAGACCCAGAAGAAGGTCCTGGCCATTGTAGCCATTTGAGGAGTAAACCAGTGGATGGAAGATTCTCTATCTATCTCAAACTCTGCCTTTCAAATAAATCAGTCTTTTAAAAAGAGAATTAGGAATGTTCAACTAAAAAATTTTATGTTCTTAACTACTACACCAGTGCTACTCAAAATATTACTGTGCAGAAGAATCATCTGGAATTCTTTGAGAAAAGCTAATAATATTTTAATATAAATATTGTATTATTTATTTGAGTTTACAAAACAAAAATTGGGAAGTAGTTATATGAGTTCCTGTATAACCCTCCCCTCATTTCACTTATTGACAGTTCATGGTAGTATGTTTGTCACAATTGCTGAACCACACCCAGCTGCCCCTATTTGTTTTAGTCCAAACTTCACCCAAGAGACTCTGCTTCAGGCCAAGCCATATGTGTTTACTTAGCAACCCCAGGTGTTTCTGAGATACACTAGAGCCTTGTCCATTTTAATATGCATATGAATCAAATCACTTGGTGATCTTGTTGAACTCAGATGCTGATTGGGATGGAGCCTGATTTTCTGTGTTTCTAACAAACTCCCAGAGGATGTAAATATTGTTGGCTCACAAATCATACTTGAAGTAGAACAGTCCTAAACTGCATGCCTTCATCAATGGACCAAGATAAAACAAATTTAGCATAAACTTTGGGGTTAATTTTGGTTGAGTAGTATGTTATAGAAATGGATATATCCCAGAAAACACACATGCAAATATTATTTCTGCCATTTAAGTTATATTTTCACATTAACTTTCAGGATCATTTCAAAGTTGCTTGCTTCTAATGGATTGCTAGTAGCCTAGTACTCTAATTTTATCAGTCAAGTACTTACTAAGGAATGACCTCTTACACAAATACTCCAGTATCCTAAAAGGAAGGTTTTACTAGATATAGAAAGCCTATTGTGAGTTCTTTAATAAGAAGAATGGTCTATGTGTTATGTAATTAAGAAATTTAGAGGCCAGCACCGCAGCTCACTAGGCTAATCCTCCACCTGCGGCACTGGTACCCAGGATTCTAGTCCCGGTCGGGGTGCCAGATTCTGTCCTGGTTGCTCCTCTTCCAGTACAGCTCTCTGCGGTGGCCCAGGAAGGCAGTGGAGGATGGCCCAAGTGCTTGGGCCCTGTACCCGCATGGGAGACCAGTAGAAAGCACCTGGCTCCTGGCTTCGGATTGGCACTGCGCACCAGCAAGCGCACCAGCCGTAGCAGCCCTTTGAGGGGTGAACCAACGGAAAAGGAAGACCTTTCTCTCTGTCTCTCTCTCTCACACACACTGTCTAACTCTGCCTGTCAAAAAAAATTTAGAAAAAAGAGAATCAAATCTTAGATTCCCAGATCGGAAAATGATCAGAGAAACCATTTCAGTCAAAGTTTTAATTTTATAACTAAAAAAGATAAGGTAGGAAGGGGAAACCTGTTGAAGTGAAATGGACACTATGAGAAACAGTGACTTGATCAGCTCTTGTCCTGACTGTTGATGTACAATGTAATACTTTATCCATTTTAGTATTTTTTTTTGTTCTAGTACTATTGGTTGAACTCTGTAATTAACACACAATTATTCTTAGGTGTTTAAATTTTAACTGAAAAGTGACCCCTGATAAATATAAGAGTGGGAATAAGAGAGGGAGGAGATGTACAATTTGGGACATGTTCAATCGGACTTGCCCCAAATGGTGGAGTTAGAAATGTGCCAGGGGATTCCAATACAATCCCATCAAGGTGGCATGTACTAGTGCCATCTCACTAGTCCAAGTGATCAATTTCAGTTCACAGTTGATCACACTGATAGGACTAAGAACCAAAGGGATCACACAAACAAGACTAGTGTCTGCTAATACTAACTGATATTATCAAAAAGGGAAAGAATGATCCAACATGGGAAGTGAGATACACAGCAGACCCATAAAATGGCAGATGTCCTAAATAGCACTCTGGCCTCAGAATCAGCCCTTAAGGCATGCAGATCTGGCTGAAGAGCCCATGAGAGTATTTTAGGCATGGGAAGCCAAGACACTCTGGAAAAAAAAAAAAGAAGACCTAAATGAAAGATCTCTGTGAGTGAGATCCCAGTGGAAAGAATGGGTCATCAAAGAAGGAGGTACCTTTCTCTGAAGGGAGGAGAGAACTTCCACTTTGACTATGACCCTGTCGGAATAAGATCGAAGTCGGCGAACTCAAAAGGCTTCCATAGCCTTGGCAACTCATGACTAGAGCCTAGGGAGATTACTGACGCCATAAACAAGAGTGTCAAATTGTTAAGTCAACAACAGGAGTCACTGTGTGCTTACTTCTCATGTGGGATCTGTCCTTAGTGTGTTGTACAATGTGAAGTAATGCTATAACTAGTACTGAAACAGTATTTTACACTTTGTGTTTCTGTGTGGGTGCAAACTGATGAAATCTTTACTTAATATATGCTAAATTGATCTTCTGTATATAAAGATAATTGAAAATGAATCTTGATGTGAATGGAATGGGAGAGGGAGCAGGAGATGGGAGGGGTGTGAAAGGGAGGGAAATTATGGGGGGGGGAAGCCATTGTAATCCATAAACTGTACTTTGGAAATTTATATTTACTAAATAAAAAATAAATAAATAATGTTTCAAAAAAAAAAAAAAGATAAGGTAGGGCCAGCTCTGTAGCATGGCAGGTAAAACCTCCACCTACAATGCCTGTATCCTATATGGGTGTTGGTTTGTTTTCTGGCTGCTCCACTTCCCATCCAGATCCCTGCTAATGGACTGGGAAAAGCAGAGGAAGACAGCCCAAGTGTTTGGGTCCCTGCTACCCATTTGAGAGCCCTGAATGGAGCTCTTGGCTTTGACCTGGCCCAGCCCTGGCTGTTGCAGCCATCTGAGGAGTAACCAGTTGTTAGAAGATCTCTCTCTCTCCCTTGTACCCTCTTTCTCTCTCCAAAACTCTGACTTTTGAATAGATAATAAATCTTTTTTTAAAAGATTTATTTTATTTATTTGAAAGACAGAGTTATATATAGAGAGGTAGAGACTGAGAGAGAGGTCTTCCATCTGATGGTTTACTCTCTAGATGGCTGCAACGGCCGGAGCTGTGCCGATCCGAAGCCAGGAGCCAGGAGCTTCTTCCTGGACTCCCACGTGGGTGTAGGGGCCGAAGGACTTGGGCCATCCTCTACTGCTTTCCCAGGCCATAGCAGAGAGCTGGATTGGAATTGGAGCAGCCAGGACTAGAACCGGCACCCATATGTGGTACCAGCACTGCAGGCCAGGGCTTTAATCCGCTGTGCCACAGTGCCGGCCTTGATAATGAATCTTTTAAAAAAGAGAAAATCAACATAAGGGGAAGTGGTGTGACTAAATTCACACAGGAAATTAGTGCAAAGCTGAATTTCAAACTCTGTTCTTTTTGGAGTTTTTATTTGTCCTTGTTGTTTGGTTGTTTTTAATTTCAAAAAATATCTTCTATTCTATATTAGCCTAAGTGTTGGAAAGCTGTGTTTTTATAGATGTATTTAAGAGAAAAGGTCCAGCACTATGAATATTTTTCCTTATTTAGCTATGACCCTAGACTGGGGTTAACACACTTTTTTTCTATTAAAGACCAGGTAGTAAATTTCTTAGATTTTATGAGCTAAAACATTGTTGTTACAACTACTAAACTGCTGTTTGTGCATGGAAACAGCCCTATAAAATTGCATGTGCAATATATATCAATGTATGAAGAAATGACTATGACTGTAGACACTGAATTTTAAATTTATATAATTTTTAAATGATGCAAAATATTATCCTTTTGAATTTTTTTACCATTTTAAACTGTAAAAAATATATTTGCTCATAGGCCAATACAAAAACAGGCAGCAGACCAGTTTTTGTCTAAGGGCAATAATTTGTTAACTCACTCTCTAAATTAGTTTAGTTCGTCCAAGCAATAATATAATCTTTCCTCAAATTGAGCAGCTGTTTCTTATACATCATGTGGAAAATGAGTGAGCCATTTTAAGTTCACTAGGATTGGTGATTTTTACATGAATTTTGCTTACCAGTAAAAGCTAACAGTCAGAGATATGCACTAGCTTATTCATAGGCATCTTTGCTTTACTAAATTATTTCTAATCTTCAGAGGGGAGAAAGGGAAAGTTCAAGTGGGTTGGCATGTGATAGTGTGATTTATTTCACAACAGTCATATTAGTCTTTTTGACTGAAAGGGTCTTGCAGTTCTTTTAAAACAGTCTCTGAACTGGCTGCCTTGCTTTGTGTTGCTTTTGGATGGGGGACTGGGGGTTTGCTGAAGTTTAGTGTGTCCTATTCTATTAATTTGTGGCAGGGAGGCAGGAAAATGACAATAGTTTGAAGGCAACTGATGTACAGGTGGCACTTGGTCAAATACCAAAGGTCTCAAGGAAATTCCTCTTGGTTCAGTGTCAGATTACACCAAAAAACCCAGGAAAAAAAAGAAGAAAATGTCATATTAGCATAGATGTTTTGCAAATGTCAGCTTTAACAATGTTCAGGTGACAAAGTTGGTGCTCTACCACTTATTTATTTTAATAAAAGGAAAATCACAGTTGGAAATTCAACCAGAATGTTGTAATGTTGTCATATGCTATGAGCCCTTTTAAGTGATATTCAAAGTGGTGGGTAGGTTGCCTCCTCTCAAAAAAGTTCAATTAAGATAAATCCTTAAAATAATGATGATGATGATCGACTTAGAATTCAGGATTCTTTTAAAAAATAGATTTACAGGGAGAAAATGCAAGCATAAATGAAACCAGTCCATCAAGATATTTTCATAGACTGCCCAGCCTTAGGAATCCAGCTGCAAAGAAAGATGGCTGGGGTGGGGGGGTGGGGGGGGAGCAACAATGTGCCTGCCTGGCTTCCCACTTTATATCCTTTCCCAAACCAACGTCTTTGCTAATAAAATGTTACTCTTTAAGGAAACCTAGAAAAAGTTTTTGTTTTGGATAGATCAGTGCACTTCAAAAAGTTCATGGAAATGGAATTACAAGATAAGTTTATTTTGATGCAAAAATTTTTAGATCCTTGTTGGTGCTGGCATTGTGGCACAGTGGATTAAGCTGCCTCTTCTGACACCAGCACTCCATATCAGAGTGCTGGTTCAAGTCCCAACTTTTCTACTTCCTATCCAGCATCCTGCTAATGCACCTGGGAAGGCAGCAAAAGATAGCCCAAATATTTGGGTCCCTTCCACCAATGTAAGAGACCCAGTTGGAGTTTCTGGTTTCAGCCTGGCTCAGCCCCAACTGATGTGGCCTTTTGAGGGAATGAACCAGTAGATTCTTAATCTTTCTGTCTCTCTCTCTCTCTGTCTCTCTCTCTCTCTCTCTCTCTCTCTCTCTCTCTCTCCCTTTCTCTCCTATCTCCCTCAGTCATTATGCCTTCCAAATAAATAAATAAATACATTTTACAAAAACTGTGCATATGTGAAAAAATTTCCTCAGAATGGAAACACAACAGATTTTAAAAATCCATACACCTGTCTTTTGCAACAAAATGGATGCAACTGGAAGCCATTATACTTAGTGAAATAAGCCAGTCTCAAAAAGACAGATACCATATGTTTTCCTTGATTCAAAGTAACCAATAGCATACCTAAAGTCTAATATATTGGAGTGACATGGACATTTTGAGATTCAATGATTGTTTATAGCCCTTGTCTCTTCCATTGAAGAATGGTGTTTTTTTCTTTCACACTATTTGTAGAACTCTTTTCCTTAGTGTAGGGTTAACTTTATGATCATTAAGTAAACTGAAGGTAGATCTTTGTAAATATTAAGAGTCGGAATGGAAGAGGGAGGAAGAAGAAGGATCAGAGTGTGGGCAGGAAGGAGGGTAGGTTGTGAAGTATCACTATGTTCCTAAATCTGTATTTATGAAATATATGAAACTGTGTAACTTAAATAATTTTTTAAAAAATCCATGCATTTTTTTTTGACAGAGAGGCAGAGAGAAAGGTTTTCCTTCTGCTGGTTCACTCCCCAAATGGCCTCTACAGCAGGAGCTATGCCGATCCGAGGCCAGGAGCCAGGTGCTTCCTCCTGGTCTCCCATGCAGGTGCAGGGGCCCAAGCATTTGGGCCATCCTCCACTGCCTTCCCGGGCCACAGCAGAGAGCTGAACTGGAAGAGGAGCAGCTGGGACTAGAACCGGCACCCATATGGGATGCCAGTGCTACAGGCGGAAGATTAACCAAGTGATCCACGGTGCCGGCCCCCATGCATAGTTTTTAAAATACACCTTCTTAACAAAATTTTTGCGGAACCTTCGTATACATGGATTTCAAAAATTTTTGCACTAAACTACACTTACCTTTCATTTCATTTTATATGTACGTTTTGACATACTGTTGTGTATGAAAAGAAAGAATTGAAATCAGAGTACTTATTAGAAAGAGGTCACGTTGTATCCTATATTCCCTATGCTGTGATTAAAGTAGAGAGAAGACATTTTTGGGGAAACTCACTAAGGGGAGAACACAATTTAAAGTTTCTTGTGTTCCTAGAGACAGAATTTAATTGAAATCAATATAGGAAAAAGCAGAGTAGAAAGTGCTGTTCTGAACATAGGAAATTTGAATCAGCTAAAAGTGCAATATGTATAGAGTTCATTGTGGAGTTGAAGTTTGTTCAATAAAGATGTTTGTGAAGTAGCATTGCTCTTCCTATCTTATTGGCAACCGCTGAGCTTCAGAATCACCACCATTGTTTATTTTACAGCATCTACAGTTTCATAAATTGGAAGATACCTGCAATTATCTAAAAACTACCAAAATATTGAAGAAGTGGAAGTAGAATTCATTCTGTGGTAAACACGTTATCGAGAATATTGTGTGCAAATAGAATCTCTGTATCAAATTCTGTTTCCTCCACAAATTTTCATGATTTGGGGAAGATATATAGCATTATTTTATTGCTCTTTAATACATGTAGACTATGGTTGATAACACTTTAGCATTGTTTCTTTTCCCTTCTGTTTCTAACTTTTGTCAAATAGCAAGTCGCGAACAAAGACTTAAATGTACTTACAACTTAAAGAAATACAACTTTAATATTTTCCATATAGTGAAAACATTTTTATTCAAGAGGCAGAACTCAGTTCATGTGCTCCTAGTTTTAGGAGTTTGTGTAATGTATTCTGTATGTGTGTGTGTGCACCCCAAGTATCTTTTATATAAATTTGTTGTTAGGACCAATAATAGGAACCATTTTTTTTTTTTTTGACAGGCAGAGTGGACAGTGAGAGAGAGAGAGACAGAGAGAAAGGTCTTCCTTTTTGCCGTTGGTTCACCCTCCAATGGCCGCCGCGGCCGGCGCGCTGCGGCAGGACCAATAATAGGAACCATTTATTTGTCTTAACTCAGGCTGCCATAACAAAAAGCTTTAGACTGAGTAATTAATAAACAACAAATATTTGTCACAGTTCTGGAGGTTGGGGATTCCGAAACTAAGGCAGCAGCAGATTTGGCATCTGGTTTGGCTTTCTGCTTTTTTGTTGACATCTTGCGGCATCCTGGGAAGGCAGAAGGGTAAAAAGTTTCCTTGACCCTCTCTGTAATTGTAGTAATAACATTGTTGAGGACTCCATCCTCGTGACCTAATCAACTCTGCAAACCTCTGTCTCAGTGTAAGAATTTGGGGAGAGATCACCAACATTCAGATATTGTAATGTTGTTATTATACAACATTACAAAAGTATCTGTATATATTTTCTTATCAGAAAATGAGACATTCTAACACTTCTGGGACGTCTGTTATGGTTTCGTGTTTGTAAAATTGTCTTTCTATTCTTGGACTACATTTTATTATCATTTTTTGATTGATATAGCTTAGGTGATTTCTGATACTATGAGTGCTTTATTAACTGTAAACCTTTACATGGGATCCCAGGACAATCGAAAAATTGATTTAGTCATATTAGTTAAATATCTGATCAGTGCAGTGAGAAAATTCAATTCAATCTCTTTTTTGTGATGGAATTAGCCAATGGCTTGACTAGAATTTCTGGCCAATTAAACCAAAATTGTAGAACCAATAGTTTCGTACAGAAATAGCCATGCTATGAGTTTCCCCCTTAGTCCTTTTTATTCAGCTACTGAAATGTGTTACACATATTTATTCATTCAATATATGTTTATTGATTACCTCTTGTGTGTTGAGCACTGTGTGAAGTTCTTTTATTCCCATTGATTTGAAAGACATGGGAAAATAGAGAGACAAAGACAGAGATCTCACATTCACTCCTCAAATGCCTGCAAGAGTCAAGCTGGGGTCATGCTGAATGCTAGGAGACATGAACTGAATCTGGGTTTGCCACATGGATGGCAGGGACTCAGATAATGAAGCCATATCCTGCTTCTACCCAAGGTACACATTGTCAGGAAGTTGCAGCTGGGAGCAGAGCTGGAACTTGAATCCAGGCACTCTGACATGGGATGCAAGCATCCCAAGTGGCATCTCAACTGCTGCTCCAAATACCTACGCCATGTACTGGTTCTAGAGATACAGTGAGGAAATAAGAGAGTGTCTCTCGCTTTAGTATCTGTAAATACAGAATTATTCAAAGGTAATTGCTTACTTTTTCCCAAATTTTTTATTTCAATTTTTTAATTCTTTAAAGATTTATTTATTTATTTCAAAGAGTTACACAGAGAGAGGAGGGAGGAGAGGCAGAGAGAGAGGGGTCTTCCATTTGCTGGTTCACTCCCCTATTGGCCACAATGGTAAGAACTGCACTGATCTGAAGCCAGGAGCCAGGAGCTTCTTTTGGGTCTCCCACGTGTGTGCAGAGGCCCAAGGACTTGGACCATCTTCTACTGCTTTCCCAGGCCATAGCAGAGAGCTGAATCAGAAGAGGAGCAACTGGGACTTGAATTGGCGCCCATATGGGATGCTGGCACTGCAGGCGGTGGCTTTACCTGCTATGCTGTAACGCCAGCCCCTATTTTTTTATTATTATTTTTTAAAAGATGTATTTATTTTTTTTTTCTGTGAGTGAGATCCCAGTGGAAAGAACAGGCCATCAACGAAGGAGGTACCTTACTCTGAAGGGAGAAAAGAACTTCTACTTTGACTATGACCTTGTCTAAATAAGATCAGAGTTGGCAACACAAAAGGCTTCCATAGCCTTGGCAACTCATGACAAGAGCCTCAGGTGATTACTGACACCATAAACAAGAGTGTCAATTTGTGAAGTCAACAACAGGATTCACTGTGCACTTACTCCTCATGTAGGATCTCTGTCCTTAATGTGTTGTACAATGTGAAGTAATGCTATAACTAGTACTCAAACAGTACTTTACACTTTGTGTTTCTGTGTGGGTACAACTTGTTGAAATCTTTACTTAATATATGCTAAATTGATCTTCTATATATAAAGAGAATTGAAAATGAATCTTGATGTGAATGGAATGGGAGAGGGAGCAGGAGATGTGAGGGGTGAGAGTGGGAGGGAAGTTATGGGGGGGAAGCCATTGTAATCCATAAGCTGTAATTTGTAAATTTATATTTATTAAATAAAAGTTTAAAAAGATACATATTAATAGAACTTTTTCAAAATCTAAAAAAAAAGATTTATTTGTTTATTTGAAAGGCAGAGTTAGAAAGAAGAGAGGCGAGAGTAGGACAGACAGAGAGAGATGTTCCATCTGCTGGTTAACTCCCCAAATACCACAGCAGCTGGGCTGGGCTGGGCCAGGCCAAAGCCTGGAGCAATGGGTCTCCAGTGTGGATGCAGGGGCCCAAACACTCTTGCTGCTTTCCCAGGAACATCTGCAGGGAGCTGCGTTAGAATGGGGCAGCTGGAACTTGAACTGCTATCCATATTGGATGCAGGCACTTTAGACAGTGACTTAACCTACTGCTGTACAGTGCTGACCTCCATTTTATGATTTTAGTAGCCAACTGAAGTTCACCTAGTTCAGGTATTTAACACTATATACATGGTCTACATATGCAGTTGTAAAGGAAAACCTTACGAGTAATTAAAGAGTTGATAATCATGAGGCCCTACACTCTGCAATGAGAACTATACACATTTTACAAGCGTCAGATCCCCCTAAAGATAACTACTTTTGTTCACTGTGTCGGTTGGAGTTTAGGGTTTTTTATTATTGGTGGTGGTTCTGCTCTACTGAAACTTTATACAGAGGTTCCAAAAACACAGCTTTTGGATTTGGAACTAGCTCCATATTAGTTCTCCCTTGGGATTGTCACCACAATGAGACTTGAGAGAGGAAAGATTTCCACAAAGGACCTAGTGGCAGTATCATCAGCTTTAATAGAATCAGGTCCATGGATGTCAAATAAAGCATGGAATTAAGTCTAGCCCATAAGCATCAAGGAGGAGTCTTGTGATTTCATGCATGAAAAAATTTATTCAGGTGTTAACAATGTGATTATTCATTGTACCTGAATCTGCATCCAGGTTACTGCTTTCTTATTGAAAGGATTCACATTGATCTGACTTCAGAAGCTGGGATATATTTTTCTGTACCCAACCACTGTTATAAGGTACAGTCTTATGGCCTGATTTTTCCTCTGGTATTAGTATTGCTGTAACATTTCAAGTGCTCAACAGCCATGTGTGACTAGCCACTGCTATATTGGAGAGCACACATGTAGACTATTCCCATCACCATGAAAGTTTTATTGGAGAGTTTATTGGAGAGCATTTTTCTAGAGCAATGTGCAGAAATAACTATTTGACTCACTAGGGAGTTCCTAGAGAGCTTTGAATGTGACCACAAAACTTTTTTTTGTTTTGTTTTGAGCAACTGATATTAAATGACCCAGGAAGAAAAAAAAAGCACACATTAGGCGTATGCATTTTGCTCTCGTAGAAAATTCAATTACAGCTCTGTGGTGGTGTCCACTGGAGAAAGAAATATGGACAAACATTTCAATCAAGATGATAAGAGTTTTTTCTTCTTATTTTGCTAGAGATTGACATTGGTCTGATATTTTTAACTAAAGGAACCCGGATGACTTCGTGCTTAAATTTTTAGACATTTTAGTTTCATTTCTTGTGTGAAACAGTTGTTGTACTCGGCTCAAAACAGCATCTCCTCATGGGAAGCATAATATAATAGAGTTATTCCCAGTAAATCCTTGTTGAATTAAAAGGTATCTGTGCTTAGGCAGACTACAGCCACTGGTATTAATGTCTTTCTTTACACCCTTCCCAGATTGCTCAATTGACCAACAAGAGAATCCATTTCAAAGTTACCACCAATGTCACTCACTTTGCATGAATTAAGGCATTGGTTTATTGTTTTGTTATTTCATTTAACAATGGAATGCCTATGATCTTTGAGGCACAGTCAGCTTAGGGGACACCACTGTGGTGCAGTGGGTAAAGCTGCCTTCTACGTAGGGGCATCCCATATGAGTGCCAGTTCATATCCTGGCTGCTCCACTTCCAATCCAACTCCCTGCTAATGGCTGGGAAAGCAGTGGCTAATGGCCCAAGTAACTGAGTCCCTGCCACCCACATGGGAAACCTGGAAGAAGCTCCTGGCTCCTGGCTTCAGCCTGGCCCTGCACTAGCATATACAGCCATTTGGGGAGTGAACCAGCAGATGGAATGTCTCTTTGTGTTTCTCCCTTTTTTTCTCTATCACTTTCAAAATAAATAAATAAATCTTTTTTTAAAAGTTTATGAGCTTAAATCAAGTACTCCCTGCACTCAAGGTGTTTATAATGCAGTAAGAGATTGTTGCAAAGAAAACACAATGAAAATCACTGAAAGAGGTAAAGTCAGAAGAAAGAAAACCTTTGGGACTGGAGGTGGGAAGAGTAAGCTCTTTAGTAATTACCTATTGTATGCCAAATTTTTAAAAAATATTTATTTATTTATTTGATGGAATTACAGAGAGAGAGAGAGAGAGAGGGAGAGACAGAGACAGATGAATCTTCCATCTTCTGGGTTCATTTTCCCAATAGCCATAATGGTCAGGGCTGTGCCAGGCTGAAGCCAGGAGCCAGAAACTTCATCTGGGTCTCCAATGTGGGTAGCAGGGGTCCAAGTACTTAGGTAATCATCTGTTGCTTTCCCAGGCCATTAGCAGTGAGCTGGATTAGAAGTGGAGGAGCCAGGACTCATACCAGCACTCTGATGTGGGATGCTAGTTTTACAGGCCATGACTTAACCTGCTGCACCACAATGACAGCCCCAATGCCATGGTTTTAAACTCTGTAATTCCACTATTATGTTCTTCCATGTCTAAAGGGTTTATTCTGTTATAAAAATAATGCATATTCAATAGTAGGTAAACACATATATACTCTTAGAGTACACAGGAAGGTTTATAGTGTTTTTTAAAGATTTTTTTTTTATTTATTTGAAAGACAGAGTTACAGAGAGAGGTAGAGACAGAGAGAGAGGTCTTCCATCCACTGGTTCACTCCCCAGATGGTCTCAATGGCCAGAGCTGAGACAATCCAAAGCCAGGAACTTCTTCCCGGTCTCCCACACGGGTGCAGGGGCCCAAGGGCTTGGGCCATCTTCTACTGCTTTCCCAGGCAATAACAGAGAGCTGGATTGGAAGTGGAGCAGCCAGGACTAGAACCGGCGCCCATATGGGATGCCGACACTTCAAGCCAGGGCGTTAACCCACTGTGCCATAGTGCTGGCCCCTATAGTGTTTCTTGACTTTATAGCCAGTAGAAAGTCACCCTCATATTAGCACTTGGGAGTGAGCACATTCCCTCCTTCTCATTCCACTGCTCTGTCCTCCCCCCAGAGTCTTGGCTCCATCTTGCTAAAGAACCATATGGTGGAAGCCTGTGAGGCTATTCTTCCTGGATTCATGCTGGTACTTTTTAGGCTTTCATAGAGATAAGGTTAAGTGCTTTCAGATTCTTGTTAGTGAACAGCTAAACAGGCAAATAAATTTATTGTTAATGCTGATAATTTCTCCTGTGTAACTTTGCCTTGTGTGTTACTTTAGCTTAAGGTACTAAAAAGAACATTTATCATACCTAAGAGGTAATATTGGAAAGGAAATATTGGGTCATGGCACTGCATCCTGCTCCCTCTTCCAGAACCTATATATTTACGTTATCTAATCAGAAAAGATTGAAGGGTGGACACTGAGGAACTTGAATGTTGAATATGGTAAGATAATACTATAAGGGACAAATTCAAATGTTAGTTTTTTTGTTGTCACTCTTTTTGTTTTCAATTGAGCATGTTATACAAAATGAGCGATATACAGATTGAACTGAGAACAGTGAGTGGTTTGTAAAAGGAAAGGGACTACAAGTATGGCAGGGAGCAGTGGCTGGAAAGTTTGGTCGAGAGAGACTAGGTTGTGGAGGGTCTCAGATGCTGAGTAAGTGTTTTCTTCTTAGTGTGGGCTACTGTAACAAATTACAGTAGACTTTGAGGCCTACAAACCATAGACTTTTGTTTCTCACCGTAGTGGGGGGCTGGAAGCCTGAAATCAGAGTGCCAGCATAATCAGGTTCTGGTGAGGGCTCTCTTCCAGGTTGCAGACTGCTGACTTTTTCTTGTGTGGAAAGTCAGGTAGTTGTCTCTTACCTCTCTTCTTATAAAGGCACTAATCTCATTCTTGAGGGCACTACTCTCATGATCTAACTGCCTCCAGAAAATTCCAAATTGGGATTAGGATTTTAATGTATAAATTTGTGTTGGGGGGGCGGCACAAACCTCCAGTCTATTGCAGGCTAGTAATTATTTGATAGAAAACAAGGAGCTACATTGTCACCTCATGTAACTCCAGCTGTATAAAAACTACATATTGCTAGATCTTGCATTTTATGGAATAAAAGTCACATTCACACTGATAGATACGGTCTAGCACAGTGGTAGAGGAGGATGTGTGGTAGAGCTGCCTACTTGGTTCATTTAATTACCATGAAGCATGACATGGTTCAAATTTACTAAGGGGAGGAGGGAGATTAAAAAAAGAAATAAAATTAATAACCTCTGGCTTAAAAAAGCTTTTTGATTGTTATTATAGGCTATGGTCACATTTAACACAAGTGAAGGATGCTATAGCAGAAAATGCTACTGAAATCTTGATAGTCACTCTGCTTTTGCCTTACTATCAGAACCGCAGTGTTCTTGTGGGCAGTAACCCTGCTTTCACAGAATCACTTGGAGCTAAGGTGACTGACTCTGTGACAGACTTCTGTCAGTGGCACAGATGCTGAGCTTAGGCACTACCTCTTTCTGCTTTCCTTCCCTTGCGAACTAGACTGCAGATATTAAGCTGGAGTGGGAGCAGCCAGCCTGGTACCATGAATTAACAAACATAAAAATGAGAATCAAATACCAAGGATAGAGTTAAAGGATATAATAAATATGGAATGTAGAGGACATTGTGAAGCAACTGTATCAGCCCTGGGTGGCTTACCTCTAGTCTTTTCTTTATGTGAAAGGAACAAAAAATATCCATTTGCTTCAACTACTGAGGTTGAGCTTTCTGTTACTACTCAAAACCAAATGTGGGCCGGTGCCATGGCTCAATAGGCTAATCCTCCGCCTTGTGGCACTGGCACACTGGGTTCTAGTCCCCGTTGGGGCTCCGGATTCTGTCCCGGTTGCCCCTCTTCCAGGCCAGCTCTCTGCTGTCGCCAGGGAGTGCAGTGGAGGATGGCCCAAGTCCTTGGGCCCTGCACCCCATGGGAGACCAGGAGAAGCACCTGGCTCCTGCCTTCGGATCAGCGCAGTGCGCCGGCCGCAGTGCGCCAGCTGTGGCAGCCATTGGAGGGTGAACCAACGGCAAAAGGAAGACCTTTCTCTCTGTCTCTCTCTCTCTCACTATCCACTCTGCCTGTCAAAAAAAAAAAATGCAAACCCAATTGATACAATACTCATGGTAGCCTATCCCAAAGTGCACATGAATATGTAAATACTAAGACTCTAAGGAAGCTTTATGGAAGAGTTTCCAAGCTACGTGTTTGAAGGATCAACGAAGTAATTTTAGTTGCTCAAAAGCAAATGCTTCTACAGGAGTGTAATGTGAAATTATGCTTACCAGAGGAAAGCATTTAAGGAAAGCAAATTGTAGAATAAATTAGTATGTCAGCTCTGAGAAGTGTGGCACCATTATCCCAGGTGAGTGCAGAATTAGGTAGCAGCTCTTCTGATCCAACTCCCTGCTATTATGCCTGGGAAAGAAGTGGAAGATGGCCCAGGTATATTGGCTGCTGTCAACCATGTAGGAGACCCAGATGCAGTTCCTGGCTGGCTTCAGCCTGGCCCAATTTTCAAATAAATAAATAAATATTTAAAATATAAAAGGAAAATCATCCAAGCTTATTATCCAAAAAAGAAGTTGCAAGGAAGTGACTCCACCGGAATAGAAGTCTCTTCCCAGGCCTTATGTCTTTATTTATTCTGATAAATGAATTTATAATATATCTCAGGTCAAGCCTAAATGAATGCCATTCTTTTTCATTAGTAACTTCTTTAAAATCAATATTGTTTTCTTTAAGGGGAGATTTTAGATGTTACTAATTTACATCTCATTAACTTTTCATTGTATTGTCCACGGCTTAATCTAAACTACATCGTTTCTTTAGATTTTTAAGCTTCAGGCTGTATAATTCTATTGAAATACCGTAAATAGTAGTAGTACTTGAAATCCATAGGGTAATATTAGTTTAGAAAGGTTCTAGTATGGCAAGCCTTTGAATGAAGTTTATCTTCATAGGTCACTTAAGGGATGTCTAGCAGAAATAACCAGTGATATCATAAGTTATTATGAGAGAAAGATCTCTTTCACATGATAAGTTTGTAATTCAAGATAAATAAGTTACAATGTTTTCTATGTATCACCTAAAGGGGACTACTGTGTCCCAGAAAAAGGAAACCTCAAATCTCAGATGCTGTGTTTCAGAATATTTAGCTTTAAATAGGGCCTCAGAATGACATTATAAAGGGTATGCAGCTTAAGGCAAGCTGTCTTAGAGACTAAGAATTTAGTACAGTTTTTTCCCAAAAATGGTTGGCTAAAAATATAACATTGATATCCTATTATTTTCCTTGCATAAAATTAACACATCAGAGCCAATGGTTATTTTCAATTATGTGGTCTCAAACGAGTCTTAAAGGGAATTGGAATAAGATCTGTTGTAGCTTTGGAAGATTCCTACAAATGACAATTTGAGACAGCATGGCTTCAGATTATGTCAAGTCCTACAAAGGCATGTGTAACCTGCTTGGGAAAAGGGATTCGTTTCAATTCCATCTTGTTGGAAATATTTGCCATGAAGTAGTAATAATGCCTTTAGTATGCAAATGATCATAATTACATTTATTACATTGTGAGATGCAGGCTTAAATACTGATTCTTTGTTATACAACCCAGCACATCACACAAAATAAGAAAAATGACTGCTTTCATCAGAGTCCCTCAGAAGACTAACAAATTCTCTTTATCCTGAAGCTATTTTCATTTCCTCTCAGATTTGTTCTTTCTCTCCAAACCCCCTCAAATAAACTGATCGGTGAAGGATTTTTGACAGTCACATTTTCTACCTAGCCTTCATCTCTCTCTAGATAAGCCTGTATATGCACAACATTTTTGCCAAGACAAATTGCACTCCTGGAGACATTGCAGTAAAATAATCCATGTAACTATCTGTATTCTTATCCACTATTAGATTTCTCTGCACTTTTATTTCCCTGGTGTCTCATTTTTTCCTCATCACTTAAACAGGAATAATGTTTTGTTCCGTTCATATTTCCAGCAACCTCTACCTGGGCTCAATTTAGAAGTCAATGGCCCTTGGAGTATTCTCATCTTCCAACCATTCCTGGAGAGACTGACCCTGCCTGGATGCTGTGTTTTCTGCTATTTAGTCACATGTCACAGGGTGAGGGAAGTCAGAGTACGGGAAGAAGCAGTTCCTCTGTAGCTTCAGTGAAGGCTGTTTAAATGTGACTTTCAGAAGATACTCCCAGTATGTGGTCGTTTTCCATTTTTCTCAGAGAGATTTTAATACATAACATTCAGTACTTAATATCGATTCATAAGATTACAGAGTCTCCTTTCAAAAGATAGTTGTCTGTTTTCTCCATTTCTTTGCTTTCTTGTTACTCCTGGCAAGCACTCCTGTGCCCATGGCTGCCTTTCCTTCTCCCATTGGTGAAGGTAGACACTAACACCAGTGCTTCTTCATTCCCGATATGCTATTCATTTGGGTTATTCTTTACTCTGTCCTTCTTTGTATCTACCTGTGGTGGCTAAATGAGCAGACTTGCCTTCAATACTAGGAGTTTCTGGACTAAGGCATTTTGTCCTTTCTTTTCATTCCTTTGAATCACAGAAACTTTAAACTATTAGGATGTAAATCTTTGGTGGGGGGCTATACAATAAGCCAGTTGAGGCTATTAACTCCTTTCTACTAATTAGATTATTTTAGGTTAGCTTTGCTATCAGTAAGCCTCAAAATGGTAGGAACTAAAACAAATTTGGGTGCCAAGGGGAATATAAGGTTGTCACTCCCCGTCTTCGTGGAGGAACGACACAGGACCCTGCGCTGTTCTTTCGTCTGCTCGGCCCTTCCTGGGTTTGCTGCTGGTTCTTCCCGGGTTGGCTACCGTCCCTTCCACCTCCGTGGAAGGGCGGTTCCCCCTGCCACATTCCCCACTTCCGCGGGGGAGCGGCACACCGCCGGCCGGCTCTCTCGGGGGCTGCACAGGTGTTCCTTCAGATAGATGTTCCCCTTAGATGTTCCTCGTGCATGTTGTCTCTCTCCTCCTTTATAGTCCTTCCACCAATCCCAACTCTGCTACCCACACGCCGAGTACGCTGCTCTCCTCCAATCAGGAGCAGGTCCTACAGTTTATTGGTTGAACTGGAGGCAGCTGTGTAGAAGCTGTTTCTCCCTTCTCAGCGCCATATTGTGGGAGAGCAGATGCATAGAATAAGTCTTAATTCCAGTAACTTAGTCTAGTCCGGGTTGCTCCCCACAAAGGTTTTCCCAAGAAAGGTATAATCTGTGACTTCATGCTACTGTCCTTATGCAAGTTCATTGTTCAGTTGCCTCCCCAGTGTCTCTCCACCAGATTCATCATCTACTTTATAGCTAGAGGAGTCCTTTTAGGACTCCAAAACTTGCTTATCCTTGTTAAACCCTTCAGTGGCTCCCTATTGTTTTTATGGTAAGATTTTGTCTCCCTAGCATGGATGAGATGTTCAGGCTTTGGTCCTGGCACCTATCTTCAATCTCTCACTATCACTCACCATATTCTCACTTTTCTTTCTCATCACGCAGAATTGTTTCTGTTTTCCCATGCACCCAGTATGGTTTCATGACTTTGAGTCTTTGCCCATGGCTTCTTATACTTGGAAAATTCGTTTACTAATTGTTTAATAAATTACCAATCCTCAGGTCCTGCTATAGAGCCTGGTACATAGTATTTGAGAAAACACTATTGAATAGATGTTTGAATGAATGAATGAATGATCTGCATACATATCTCAAGAGTTTGTTCAGGAATTCTTTTGCTTATTGCATTCACACACTCTTTTCATTAGTGTAAGCCAGACAGGAGCTTCTTGCTCTCAAAAAGCACCCTAGAATTCCCCTATCATAATACTTACCATAGAGTGAAGCTGGAAACTTCTTTAAAGTCTAGGACAGTGCTTTATTTTGTTCCATATCTCGAACAACCAGGAAATGGACTTGGCTGAGAAGAAGCGTTTAGTAAATGGTTCTTGAACATAATTCTCATTTTGTCACTTCCTTTTCATTGGCTTACTAATCTTTGAGAGGAACAGGAAGGCCCCTTTTATTTCCTGGTCTGATCATCTGATCATTTCTTTTCAGTGTACAGGTCCACCATAGTGATCAAGCCTGTACTAATGTCAAAGTCTTACACTTTGCAACTAAGACTCTCTGGTACCTCTTAGATCCTAAGAAATCCATTCTAGGCAGTATGTGATGTTTATCCTGTTCTGCACATCTATGCCCATCTGTGAAACAGAAAGCAGGCTGCACAACACACCAGATCTGCTGTTGCTTTAATCTTGGACTTCCCAACCTCCAGAGCTATGAGAAATAAAGTTTTGTTGTTTATGAGACACCCAGTCTAGCACAACTGGACTAAAAAGACACCCCTCTTTCAGCAAACCAGGTATTTCCTGCTCCACCTGGGGTGGTCCGAGGGGATTCTACTGCTTGTCCTATTCATCTTATGCCATACTTTTCTGGCTCTGATTGTACTTTTGGCCTTCTAAGGGCCTTTCTTTCTTAGTTTTGCTCTCCCAAAAAATGTCTGAAAGTGAGAAAAGATTCTCAGCCCTACTCATTTCTTATTTGTGAATAGTCTAGAGTTTTCCAAATTTTATTATCTGGCTAATATAAAGTTTCCATTTGCATTTTGTATTAAATAATCTATCCTTCCTGGCTTCTCATTTACTTAATTTAAAAATATAAAAATATATAATAACTTTACTGAGATGTAATTCACATGCCATGTAATTGAGCTATTTAAAGTATACAATTCAATGATCTTTAGTCAGAGTTTTACAGTCGTTACCACAATCAATTTTATCTAGTTTTCATCACTACTCTGAGAAATCACATAGCTATTAATAGTCATTCCCCATTTCCCTCCAAGCCTTCCTCTTCCATAATCTGGAAATTACTAATCTGCTTTCTGTCTCTATGCCTTTCATAATACTTCACATAAATAGAATTTTATATATATATATGATATATATACTTTCGTGTCCTCTCTCACTTAGTATAATGTTTTCAAGCTTATCAGTGTATCTACACTTCATTGCTTTTTGTCCATTATATGTATATATTACATTTTCTTTATCTGTTCATCTGTTTATTGACATTTGTGTTGTTTACACTTTTACTGTTATGAATATTGCCACTGTGAATATACATTTGGAGGCTTTTGTGTACACATAGGCTTTTATTTGTTTTGTGTATATACACATGAATGTAATCATTTTTGCTTTAAAATGAAGACTAGAGACCTCTATAGCACAAACGTCATCAAAATAGGGCATTCTTGGTCTACACATCCCACATAATGAGGTAACTGTTTTATTGTTTCTGCTCATCAAAGGTCAGTGATAAATTGACATTTGCATTGCTAACCACCCTATTTCAAAGTGGTAAAACACTCTTCTCCTAAGAAACCATTCTTTCTACATAGATGGCAAAAGCTAATTAGCAAATAGACCCATGGTCACCTATAGGCCATAATACATAGCCTACATTCTCAGGAGGATATATATATTACAATTCTGATGATTAATGACATGTTGTAACTTTCATTTGGCAACTAACCAACAACAGTAGATTCACAGTGTAAAAAGGAACTTAAACAAAAATGTGCCTTATTTTTTGAACTTTGTAAATGGTATGCCATGAATGTTGTTATCTAGTAGACTTCATAAAGCCTATCTTTTTTCTTCAATTTCATTAGCATTTTATTGGCATCTGCGAAACCTGTTTTGGTGTGTTTTTTACAATGTCTTGGAGACAAGTATGAAGATAGAGATGATGATGATTTATGTTTTCCCCCTAAAGAATGTTTCTGAGTTTTCATTATACATCCACTAATGGGGTGGATATTCTCTCTTAATCTAAAGCATTATTAAAAGACAGTTTCCTTAATTAGCAAGGAAATGCTTATAGGTCGTGCTATAGTCTGAATGTTTGTGCCACCCCTCCAAATTTGTATGTCAAATCTTAATCTTCAATGTGTTGGTATCAAGAGATGGGGTTTTTGGAATATGATTAGGTTGGAGGAAAGATTGATCGTGTGTGGGATTAGTGATCTTATAAAAGGAGTCTGATGGATTGTCATTGCCTCTTCTACCATGTGAGGACATAGCAAGAAGGTACCATCTTTGAAGACAAGAAGTTCTCATCAGATAGCAAATCTCTGGCATCTTGATCTTAGAGTTTCCAGCATCCAGGGCTGTGAGAAATATATTTCCATTGTTGCCAGATTATGCAGTCTAGGGGATGTTTCATAGCAGCACAAGAAGACTAAGATTGGTCACCAGATGTACATGATCTTTGGGTCTGTTTGTGAGACAGAAAAAAAAGTGACATTACATTAATGAAGGATCCAAAAATGCTGCCAGGACAAGCCAACTTCTCAGAGACTAGAACTTTTAAAAGCAATGAAACATGCTGCCCCTGTAGTCTGAAGCCCTTGTGTGTATGTGTGTGTGTGTGAAAAATTTATGGAATCTTCTTTTCAAATGCCAAATATGTGTTGAAGGTGTATCTATATGCATGATCCTGTTAGAATGAAATTTCACTTGAGTGACTGAGGGTCCAAAAAGAACATAATGAATGCTCTTAAGTGAAAAATCTGCAAAATATGTAAAAGTAGTGGGAATAGGAGAGAAAGAGCAGTAGAATTAACATCTGGTTCAAGTCCTACTCTACTACTTACCATGAATATGGTGCTTAACTATTATGTGCCTTAATCTCCTTATCTGTAAAAATGTGAGTAATAGTGATAATAACTGTCATAATGTGGAGATGAAATAAGAATGTGTGTATTAAAGCACTGTGCAAATGGTAAGTCAGCTTGAGCATGTCCCGAATTGCACATCTCTTCCCTCTCTTATTCCCACTCTTATATTTAACAGCGATCACTTTTCAGTTAGGTTGCAGCACTTAAGAAGAATTGTGTATTGATTACAGTATTCAACCAATAGTATTAAATAGAACAAACAAAAAATACTAAGAGGGATAACATATCAAGCTGCTCATCAACAGTCAGGGTGAGGGCTGATCAAGTTGCAACTATGTGTTTTATGTAATTATTTAAAAATTGATTTAAATTGTAATAATAGTAATAACGCATTGTTGTTCTAGAAAGAAATTTCTTTGGCATCTAGATTGAGTTGTAGGGACAGCCTGGATTTATATGAATTTAAATCTTCATCAGTTAACAAGTTCTTTCCAAAATCTAGGCTTTTGTACTATATCCCTTTACTTCTTCCTGGTAAAATATATAAAATGAAGACACTCAGGTATCAAATTAGTCTAACATTGATATAGAATCACCAGCTAAGCAGGGAAATCACATCAAAACACAATTAACTGAAACACTAGTTAATTAACTAAGCACTAAAACATCAAAATACTATTATCAAAAGTCACATCATGCTGCTAGGACTTGATTTTATTCATTCTCTTTTTAAATTGGGTCATAGTTTAACTTTAACTCTTAGTTGCCAGTGTGTTAGAACGATAGTAGCCACTACCTTGAGGATGCTAGGTATAAGTCCCAGCTGGATCTGTTTCTACCAGTTCCACCAAGAGTTAAAAATACATGTGTTCAAATATTTCACTGGAGCTAGAAGTGCCTTTTTTTAAAGGGCCCCAGGTGTCCTTCTTTCCTTAAACAGTGCATTCTTTTTGGCATTTCTTTGCTTCCTGATCTTGTTAAACATCTTCATTCCTTAGAGTAAATGAACAGCTGCCTCAGCAGAAAGGAGATCTGCTGTCTGCCTCAGATTGGACTGGCTCACAGTTCTCAGGCTGTCTCAGCCTTAAGGTACAGACCTAAGTGGTTTGTCTTTCATGGAGGTTAATAAGTGCTTCTCTTGTTAGTTGGTTTGTCTATAACTGCTCAGGCTTTGGCACTGAATCTGTTAGGGATCTTAACAAATTACCCTTCTAGTTTTGCACTTAGAAACAGCACTGTATTACCAATATAGCAACCACATGTCGAAGTAAATCACCACGGGTGACAAATTGAGCATAAATCATTTACTCCAATATTTTCTTGACCTGTCTTGGAATGTGAGCAAATAGTGAAAGAATCAAGTGATGAGAATACTCTGCATTTATAGAAAGAAAAATCACATTTTTTAAGGGAAAGCGTACAAAGCAGCTACATCTTCTAAAAAGATTGTTTTGACTATGTGTCACTGTTTCAAAGTTTGCTTTATATTTTCAAATTGTTTTACATTAAAATCTTTTAAAATTGTGTCTCCTTTCATGGTTTGGTAAAATAAAAATTTCCATAATGGGACTCTTGCAATATCCTTGAGTACCTTTATTATGCAACTATGGTATCCCATGTCTCTGGAACACTGCTTTGACCTTCAGTTAATCACTGTTTAGAGTCACAGAGAAGTACAAAATTGAGGAGATTGAGCTGAATTGCACTGAGCTCTTCATTCCTTGGAAGTATTTTTAGTGAAATTTATGTTATGATTTTTTTCTCTGTTTGACTTTCCACTTATTTTGCTAAATGGAGCATTCAAATCGTTAGTTGAGAGTACTCTTTTTTTTGAGAGTACTCTTAGTCACAGTTTGGCTAATTAAGATTATATTTGAGTAGAACAATTAGAGAAAAAGGGAACAAGTTATGATTTGTATGTGGTTTTCCCTCCCAAGGGCTCATGACCAAGAGGTTTGGTTCATGTTGTAGCAGTGTTGAGGTGGTGGAACCTTGAAGGTGTAGGGCCTTGTTAGAGGTAATTAGATTGTTGGGACATTACCCTTGGTAAGGGATGGATGATGGCCTACTGGAGTAAGTGAATCCCTGTGAGAGTGAGTTATTCTAAAAAGTTACCCTCATTCCTGAATCTCACTGGCTTACTGTCTCACCATGTAATCCCTCCCTGTCACATGTGCTCCTGCCATAATATCATCTGCCACTTCATGATGCAGCCCACAGGGCCCTCATCACAGGCTGAACAGATAGGGTTGCCTGATCTTGGTGGTCTTTTGACCTCCAAAACTGTGAGCTAAATTAGCCTCTTTTCTTTTTAAGTACCCAGCTTCAGCTATTTTGTTAGAAAAACAGAAAATGGACTAAGATGGGAGAGGAGGGAGATATCACAATAACTAAATCATGTTCACTCTAGGGTACAAGACAGAAGGTTTTTGTATATCTGTACCTTATCAGCGGACAGGAGATATTTTAGCAATTATTATAGTAGACAAAAGAGAAAACTCCACTTCCTTTATTTTACAAATTATTGAAGGTAGATGCAAAATGATGAACATAAATAATATAGTGGGATTACATCCATAGCCTATGTTATTGTCAACATATTTAAAATGTGCTATTTGATAACATGAAAACATTTTACCCTTAGAAAAATTGTTTTTCAGGTGTGTACTGTTGAACATGAACACATGCAATTTATTTTGTAAAAGAATTTTCAGTTGGTTGACTCTCATCCTAATCATAGTTCACTGAATGTGCTCTATGGCCCATAAAAATAACAAAGAACACTTTTATTACTACATACTGCATTATTCTAAGAAGCCACTGCATAGCAACAGCTACTTCCTTTGTTGTTTACTAAATTCTTTAATCAAATTAAATGAGGCATTTTATGGGCCCTGTAATTCATTTAAACCATTATACATGTTGGAGATTATATGCAAAGTCCTGACTATTCACAGGTAGTTTGCATGTGCCCTATTCAAGGACACTTAAAAGTCTAGAAAGAAAACTTCCAAATTCCTGAGCATCAAAAATGTTAATCTATGTTTGGAGTGTTTGTCCCCTCCCAAATTCATATTGAGAGTTAATGCCGTTGTAATAGTATTAAGTAGGGCCTTTAGGAAGTGATTATGCAGTGAGGGCTTTGCCCTCATAAATGGATTAGTGGCGTTATCTCAGAAGTAGATTTGCTATAAAGGAGGAGTTTGTCCCCCTTCCCCCACCCCATATACTTCTCTTTGTCTTTCCACCATGGAATAAAACCCTTGCCAGATCTTAATCCCTCATTCTTGGACTTTACAACCTCCAGAACCATGGGCCAATAAACTTCTGTTCAGTATAAATTATGTAGCCTATGGTATTCTGTTTTAGTAACACAAAATTGATTAAGACAGTCAGTTAACTGTTTTGTTTATTTGGCTCAGTTGCACTCTGAGCCAACTTGACATCTGTATGTTAGTTCTCTTTCAACATGAATTAACACCAAGGTTGATGTTGAATAGTCCTTCCAACTTGGAGTCCTTTGTGTGTAAAATATGCAGGTATCTATAAAGGGCAGCATATGCACAGCATCATGTGCTAATGATAACTACCATCATATAGGTGACATTTCTTAAGCATGTTTTATATTCCAGCCAATGATGTATATTAACTTTAATTCAGATAACTCAATGATGTAGGTATTATTTGCAGTATCTCCAAATTGCAGATGAGGAACATGAATTACAGAGGGGCTAAATAAATTGCCTATGTTTTCATGGGTTCATAGTGGTAGACATGGGATACAAACTCAGGCAGTCTAACATTACTAATTTACACTCTTAATCACTAAACCATACAACTTAGCAGTGCCATCATATTACATAGTAGGGTCCTGTAACATCAAAATTACTGCTTTCCTTCTTTGTGCTCTTTAGCTTCTGCCCCATTTTGTTTTTCTGTCATCATCAGTGCTAAACACCCATTGCCTCTTTCCATATGAGTCAGGGATCCTATATCCTATGCAGATAGTTTTGATCTCTAAAACTGGCATCTTAGAATTTACTATTGATTTATTAATGATTGGACTCAAGATTGTTGAGTTTGTTGGTTGTTTTGTTTCTCTCTTATTGTGTTCTAGCTGTCAGCTTATTTTACTCTCCCATTTCTTTCTATAGCTCCCGTGTCTCCTCCACTGGATCTTCTTGTTTCCCTTTCTTTTCTCACTCTTCATTATTTCTCTTTATAAATGGTTTGTAATCATAGCTCCAGTGAATATCTTTTTTTATTTATTTATTTTTGACAGGCAGGATTAGACAGTGAGAGAGAGAGAGAGACAGAGAGAAAGGTCTCCCTTCCGTTGGTTCACCCCCCAAATGGCCGCTACGGCTGGCGGGCTGCACCGATCAGAAGCCAGTAGCCAGGTGCTTCTCCTGGTCTCCCATGCGGGTGCAGGGCCCAAGCATTTGGGCCATCCTCCACTGCCTTCCTGGACCACAGCAGAGAGCTGGACTGGAAGAGAAGCAACCGGGACAGAATCCGGTGCCCCAACAGGGACTAGAACCCGGGGTGCCGGTGCTGCAGGAAGAGGATTAACCTAGTGAGCTGTGGTGCTGGCCTCCACTGAATATCTTTAAGCAGCTTTCTACTCAACTAGTATCACCAGCTCTAATCACTTTTATATCTATTCTCTCTAATCACTTACTATTTCTTGTCATGAGCACACTTACTCTAAGAACAAACTCATCATTCTTTTTAAGAACCAGTTTGATACTACCTTTTTTATTTTAAAGGCATGATTCAGCCTCAAAACTTCCAACTCATTTGTTATTCGTCTTTCTGATTCCCTTATCTCCTCAATCATCAAGTCCTCTTGATCCTTCTTTTGTAATGTATCTCATCCATTAATTCTTTCGTATTCCCAGGGCCTGAATATTTTCCAGGCCTCATTATCTTTTGCTTGCAAGAATATAATAACCTTCTAACTGGTCTCCTGGCTTCCATGGTGCTTACCCCCTAGTGTCTTCCCATTTCAGATCCTCATCATCTGTTTCTCTGAGGGTACGGAGGAGGAATACACTCATGACAAACTAGAACTGAAATAGTGGAAATAGAATAGTTTGAAGTCAGAGAAGCAAGTACTCATTATTGCCTGGGTAACCAGGGTAAGCATTATGAGGGAGACAGAATTTAGAATTTATATCAATAAAGAAGGCAGAGGGGAGCATTTAAAATTAGGGAGAATCTTGTGAAGAGAAGCTGGGAATGGAAATGTACAAGTTTGCTGACAGTTAGTAGGCTTGGCTGAACCAGAACAGCATCACAGCAAAAAATGAAGTTGGAAATACATTTCTGATTGTAGGGAGACTTGAATACTAGTCAAAGGAATTTAGAATGTATCATGTAGGAAATGGGTAGAGACATGATGAAAGTGGCATTTCAGGAAGAGGAATCTGGCAGCTGTGTGCATCACAGATTAGTGGGAGGAGAAACTAGATAGAGGGGGCCTGGTGAGGATGTTGTAATAGAGTTCAGATGTGAGTTAATGATGGCTTTGAATAGGACAGCAGCGAGAACAGAACTGATGAGATGGATGCGGATGTGAAAAGCACTATGGAAGGAGATTTGGTCAGGTTTCCTGAGAGGCTGAATTTGCAGGTGGTGGGAGAGGAAGTGGGAGGCTGGAGCCCATATGATCAGGAGATTATCAAAATGCTTCTGTCCTTCAAGCTAGAGTGCTTCCTCCTCAAAGAGGACTTGTCCCAAAGAAGCACTGGGAGCAAGGCACCTTATCCATTATGGGTGCTCCAATAGGATTATGTGAAAGCCCACTCCAGTTGGCAGTGATTGTGTGTATTCTAACTCCTATTGACCTATTGACTCTACTTGTAGTGAGCACTAAGCATCAACCACATGCTTTCAACTGAACTACTTTTCATTTGGGGATATTTTACCTCCACAGTGAGAGAGATCAGGAACTTTTTGAAAGTATATCTTATTCCTTAAATCCTCATTCTCAATTGTTCAGTTCTAGTAGTTGTTAAAAAAACATTTTTCTTGATTGTTTCCTTTCATTCCCTCAGATGGTTTGGGTCAGTTATTTTATAGGTATGCTCTCCTGTCCATCATTATAGTGCTGAAGATTATAGCCCAGCTACATTTCCACACCTGAGCCTCAAGTACTTACTGAGATCTGTAGTGTCTCTTCTTCCATCATCCCTTTGCCTCCTCCAGTGGTGTTTACTAAATTATATCACATATTTTATGTTTCAGTAGGTACTTGGTAAATATTGGTTGACTGTATTCTTAGAAGCATGGCTCTGGCATGGGCTCTGCTTCATAGGTAATGCAGCTTTAGGTTCATTTGCATACTTTAGCAACACTCCAGAAAGTGAATATATTTGCACAAATGACAGATTTTGGTTGTTTAATTTTGTCAGCTATTTAAAATTTGGTTCATTTCTTTTCATTTTTAAAATATATTTTATTCAAGTACACTATGTAGCTACTAATCTCTGAATATACGTGCCATTACCTGAGAAATACTGTTTTCTTTATGTTCCTAATATTATAATGCAAAGAGAAGAGTATCTCTATAAACAGCATATGTATTTGACCTTGAGAATCCCTGCCCAAATACCTCTTCATCATTTGCTGATGCCAGTTTCTAAAACCATACACTTAAATGTTATCTTAAAGTTGATAAGATTTAATGTGTTTGACAGTAATTCACATTAGAGAAAAGTGTTGCAGAAATTTCTTACTTATGATGAAAATTTTAGAGTCCTACATTCTAATGCCAGGTCTGCCAATTAAGTGCTATGAGAACCTAGCCAAGACACTTGACATTCCTGGGTTTCTTTTCTCCAACTATAAAACAACAGTGTTGAACCAGATCACTTTGTGTCTTAGCATTATTTTTGGCTTCAGGTTAGCTCAAGAAAATAAGTTTTTGTTTTGTTTTGTTTAATCTTTATTTTTTTATAGTATATGCTGTGGATGTTGCTGGGACTTGTAGAATTCTACAAACTGGTTATTCCCCAGCCTACCCAGACCTCATAAATGTTCAAATGGGAAACTTGAAAGACATCAGGATTCTCTCAATATCTGACTAATTATAGACTGCACTCACTCTTGTTTTCTCCTCTCTTCTCTCCTTCAGACTACTCCTGTCTCCTTCCATCCCTCCCATACCCTCTTCTCCCTTCTCTCATGTCCACATATCTGGAGTATTTTCTACCACTGGTTTCCTTGTATCTATCTGCAGCCTTCATATAACCCACAATGGTTCCAGTCCCCAGTCTCCTATATCCTTCTAACTCATCCCCCATATCAGGCTCTTTCTCATCATTTTCAGTTATAAAATTCAAAAGGGAAAATGATTAGCTAAGTTCATCTTTTCAAGACAGATCTTGTATATCATAGACTGCTGGCCAACCTATGGAATGAATGCATTTGTATCAAGCATCTACAATGGTTCTACTAGTTGTGGATAGTAGGGGTAGGACTTGGTTCACTTGGAACTAAATTGGGAGATAAGGATTGTAGAAGCTATGTTCCAGAAAGGTCCATATACAGACAGATACCATGAATTGTGCCCAAGAAATTTCTTGTCACTGAAATTACATTAATGGAAAATTAAACATCATATCTTGTTAAAGAACAAAAGAGATAGTTCTATAATGGTTAACGTTTTGAGAATTAGTCAGTGGGTGGGAGAGATGTTGGTTACTACTGTGGATGCTGAATGCTTAGAATTTTAGTGTTTTCTACTTTTGATGTTTCTTCCATTTATGCTTAGAATACCTCTACATCCCCTAAATTATGAATGAAAGGTTTTTCCTCCCTAAAAATATAAATTTCACTATAAAAGTAAGACACACTTTAAGCCGTTATTATATATATTAGGGTGGATGAGTTTTTAGCTTCATTTTTGAAAACCAGGTTTTGCTTAGGAGGTAAGAATGTAGATTCTTTGAGCTAGGTAGTACCAAATTGGAGAAAAAGAAAACCATGAGGCACTGAGGAAAAGCACAGTGTATAAGTAAGTCCTTTTAAACATCTTATTGTCTAGACAGTATCCCCAATAATGTAATCGTAGAAGGTCCAATACTGAGTTCTTGATGCTTGCCTTTCCCTCATCTGCTCTCTGTTACTTCTTTTTTTCTCCCTAAATGGCAATTCTAATAATTTTGACTCCGTAGAGAAACCTAAGAGTTCTTCTTGACTTCTCGATTTCTACCATACTCCATATCCAGTTTATCACTTGATTATTGAAAATATATAACAAATCCTAACATCATCTCCATTGCTATCCTGTTAGTCAATGCTTTAAAAAAAATGCTATCACCTCTTACTAGGAGTCTTGCAATAATCTACTTAATTTCCTGCTTTTGGTTATGTGATGAAATGAGTACAGTAGGTTTTTCAGGAGGAGGCTTGCATAGGAAAAAGAGTGCTAGAGTAAAAGTCATGTGGTTCTCAGGCTGTCACTGTGGCGCAGTAGGTTAATCCTCTGCCTGTGGCACTGGCATCACATATGGGTGCCAGTTCTAGTCCTGGCTGTCCCTCTTCCTATCCAGCTCTCTGCTATGGCCTGAGAAAGCAGTAGAAGATGGCCCAAGTGCTTGGGCCCCTGCACCCATGTGGGAGACTGGAAGAAGCTCCTGGTTCCTGGCTTTGGATTGGCGCAGCTCTGGCCATTGTGGCCATCTGTGGAGTGAACCAATGGTAGGAAGACCTTTCTTTCTCTCATTCTCATTCTCTATAACTCTACCTCTCCAATAAGTAAATAAAAATCTTAAAAAGTCACATGGTTCTCATCTCTTCTATTAACTAGCTATGCAGATAGAGACAAGTCACTTCATTCTTCTGGAAAAAGGATGGGTTTCTAAAAGATCTCTTTCTTTTTCAGCACTGTGTTTCCCCACCATATTAGCCCTAATGCTTCTGATCACACTGGGATGCTGCCCTATGGGCACCTAGAGAATCCCTCCTTTCACAGATGCTTCAGGCTAATGGTTATGGGAGAATGAGTTGTACTATTCATGGTTCTTGTTGTATCAGGCATTGTACCAGATTGTTCATGTACAATATCTCACTTAAACCTCTCCACAAGTCTATGAAATGAGTATTATTTTATTCTTATTAGGGAGATTAAAAAATACTAAACACTAGAGGCAGTAAATAACTTATTCAAGTTATAAAGATAACAAGAGGTGGACCAGGATTTTTCCAAACTCTTCGTAGCAAAGATTATCTTCCCCTTTCTCAAGAGCCTGGAAGTCCGTGGAAGTCATGATTATGAAGGGCCAGAGTGGAAGTGGGGAAACGTAAAGTGCAGACATAATTCTCATTCAGATTCAAAAATGGAGTAAGTTGGAAATCCCTATTTCCTTCTGAAAATTTCTATCAAAAGCCTCTCTCTGCATCCTGCACTTCCAAAACACAGGGTGGGGAGTTGAGGGGAGGAAGAGGAAAGGAGGAAGGGAGGGAATGGGATAGGGAGTGGTTAGGTTTCTTCTATACAAAATTCTCTCTTAGAACTTTTTTTTTAATTATTTAGGATGAAACCAATCTGCACTAAATAAGTAAAAATGGGTTTATAGCTCTTGCATCTCATAAATTTCAAAATGGGCCTTTTGGAAACACATTGCTTTTCACACTAAGAAATTACTAAAATGGAAGGGGATTTTCAATTTCCAAGGTCGAGCAGGACTATCAGAGGGCAGACATGTAATGCTCTTTGGGCATACTATGTCTCTTTACTCCATATGGACAGCTGTTCACTTTGCTGTCTTCAGCTCTTTCCATACTCTCTGACATTTGGCTTAACCTGACTCCACATATTAAGTGATTCTTTTTATCCTCATCACAGACTTTGAATCTGAGTGGACCTTAAAGTTGATGTAGCTCAATCCTCTGACTTTTCCTGAGAACAAACAGACTGTACTGGTTGTGTCTTGCGTATGGTTTATGATTACTTGCAGCTAGTTTAAAGTGCCACCATTTGGGGCCAGTGTTGTGGAGCAGTGGGTTGAAGAACCAGGATTTTTGTTGTTGTTGTTGTATGTAATGCAAATATTTACTTTCACAGAACATATGCTCTCAGGCCTGCAGTGATTTGAACATTTATATAAACTAGATAAACTATGTAAGTTTATATCTATAAACTAGATCAGAGTTCAAAGAAAGCCTTTACCAACTCCCATCACCTGTGATCCTTCCCCTCAAAAGCTGATGCCATGGATCCATAACACTGTTAACCTGCCTTAGCAGAAAACCATTTACAAATGTGTGATTCAATCCAAGTTTTCTTGTGGATGATTCTGAGCTTGCTGGTTTAATGACTCAGTGATCCCTGCATTCATTCCGCAGCTCAATATAAGCAGATGTGGAAATTATCCTGCCTTCCTGGTGCATTCCCTTACATTCAAGTTGTTATATAGTATGTCCAAATTTTATACATGTGCTTACACCACATCCAGGGACACTTGCACGATTAAAAAGCACTCCAGAGAAGAATGTGAGAATGGAATTAGAATGGCATATGTGTTTTTAGTTGTTGCTCTACATTTAGGGGCTCTTCCTATTTCAATTATGCAAATGCTCTGAAAAATTTCTCTGGAATATATATATTCAAATATTGTATACATGTATTTACATATCCATTTATAGATGGGCAAACTAGTTTATCCATATGTCCCTCATTACATTCTCCCTAAAACTAGTCATGTATAATTTAAAATAAGTAAGTCATTAATGTAAGGGAAGGTGGAGAGGAAGGGAAAGGGAAAGAAGGAAGTGTTAAGAGATTGATAGATTTGCACTTGCCTGAAATTACCAGAAAGGCATCTCCTTTTCTCATACACTCTACTTTCAAACTGGACAAATCTACTCATTTGATTCATCCAAATAGGGGCCTCTAAATATAGGCCGGTGCTGAGGTGCAGCAGGTTAAGCCACTGCTTAACCACAGTACCATTATCACACAAAGGTGCTGGTTCAAGTCCAGCTGCTCCACTTCCAATCCAGCTTCCTGCTGGTGTGCCTGGGAAAGCAGCAGAGTATGGCTCAAGTGCTTGGGCCCCTGTAGCCATGTGGGAGACCAGGATTCAGCTCCTGACTCCTGGCTTCGGCCTGGCCCATCCCCGGATGTTGTGGCCATTTGGGGAGTGAACCAGAGGATGGAAGATCTCTTTTTTTTCTCTTTCTGTCTCTCCTTCTCTTGCTGTAACTGATTTTAAAATAAATAAATCTTTTTTATAAATATAATTCATCCAAATATAAGAAAGGAAACTCAACAGCCTATCTCCTTAAAATTTTTGGCCCCTGGCCCAAGATATAAAAATATTTAAAATGATTCATCTGGATTGTAACCTCTAGATGTTACTTGATAGGTAGACAGTGCTCCCTTTGAATTGTGTGATTAAATGCACTCACTAATTAAGTCACTAGCCTATTTTAGAGAGTGAGTACATCATCAAATTATTGTGGTTTTTCTCATTTACTTGAATTTAAAATTGGATTTTGGGTAACAAGATATGAGACAAATAGGTGTAACAACGGTACAGGGTAAATTACTCCAGGTGATGGTGCCATAGCAAAATTATTACAGGCATATTCCAGATGCAAAAATTATTTGACAGCAAGCAGAAAGACAAATTACTTAGAGGCTGTGTACATGTGCTTCTATAATTGCTCATAAATTATTATGGTTCATGATAAAATTCACCCAGTTTATCTAGACCACATGATTTTATTTTAAATAAGAAAATTGCAAATTGTTAAGAATTGGAAAATGTAATCTGTATTATAAAATAGTTACTAACACTGGAACATGACAATTTGTGTGTGACTTTTTTTCATTTCTTATCACCTCTCTGTCAAAATCTTCATTTCAAAGCAGCTTTTAAGATCATAGAGCTTTCAAAACCACAACAGGCTGATGTGTCACTGGAATGTCACTACAATATTATTTGCCATAAATTAGAATTCATTATACAGTAGATATGAGTTAGATCCTTTCCACAGGGATTTGATTACTAGGGGATGAAAGGTACGTTTCTTTATAATGTGAATTTCATGGCTCTGATTATAAAACACTCTTACTGGAGATTTCAGTGGGCTTACCTCTGAATAATTTCTTGAACTGAGTTTAATGATTGGAATAAATTTCCTTAGCCAAGGAACAAATGTCTAATTATTCAACCTAGTTGGTGTCAACTCACTATTGTTAGATAACAGTGTAATTCAATAGTTATATGACAATATTAGCTAGTTAGTTGTCTTATGCTACAATGGCAAGAACACTGGCTGTGGAGTCAAGAATAAAATTGTAAGTCACTATGTATGACCTGAATAAGTTCCATCACTTCTTTAGACCTCAGTTTTCTATGTAATTTGAAGTAACTATAAATTCTCTGCCTACCACTCATGAGCGCTATGAGCAATAAATGAAAATTTGGGGGAAAATCCTTCATATATTCAGCCCTCTACAAGTAGAAGATACCTCTTTTGCCACTGAAATTCAGACCAGTTAATTCATGGTACTTCACTGTGTGAATAACTTGGGGATTAGGAAGCACTCAGATCAGGCACCCAAGTATTCCATGGTGTGTAATATATAGTGGCCGCAGTCATCTGAAGATAAAATAAATGCACTCTTAAGCATTCATTTCTGTATTTCAAACAATAAAATGATAAAAATGTTGCATCGTTTCTTGTAACTATTATTATATTTTTAAAAACCACTTCATGAAGGAAACATAATGAATGCTCTTTTACACACACACACATAATACACATTTAGGAAAATGTAGATACTAAGTGTGATACCATGTATGCAGAGTGGCTTAGTCCATTTCAGTTTCTATAACAAAAATACTATAGATAGGTAACTTATAAATAGAAAACATTTGCTTCTCAAAGTTCTGGACTTGGGAAGTCCAAAATCAGAGCACCAGCAGATTTTGTGTCAGCGTAGATCCTGTTCTCCAGATTCCTCATAAGGTTAGCTTCTAGCTATTTTCTCTCATGGTGGAAGGAACTAGCTACCTCTGTTTTGGTCTCTTTTATAAATGCACTAATCCTAGTCATGAGAGGTCTGCCCTTGTGCGATAATCACTTCCGAAGAGGCCTTATTTCCTAATATCATCACCATGGAAATTAGGGTTTCAAGACATGAATTTTATACATCAAAAACATTTGAGCAATAATGCATGGGGAGTTAGGCAATTGTCTTGGAGGTTCCTTTAACCTTTAAATCTGGTGTTGGCAAACTACAGCCCAAGGGCCAAATCTGGCCCACCACCTGCTAGTATAAAGTTTTAGTGGAACACAATCGTGCTTATTTTTTTTTTACATACTGTCTACAGCTGCTTTCTCATTACTGTGGCAGAGCTGATTATTTATAACAGACAGTATGGCCAACACAGATGAAAACATCTATTATCTATCCCTTTATAGAAAAATTTTGCCAACTCCTGCTCTTCGCTTTTCAGAAAAGGTTGCTCCAAAAGTTCCAAGCTCCACCCTTTACCATTTCAAATGAAATACATCACCCTCCTCAGTGTGCACTGGCATTTTTAGTTACTTATTTTTCCCAAGGGAAGAACACATAAGTGTCAGCTGATAAGTTTCCTGCTATTGCTATTAGTTCCTACCAATTATCTTCCCAACTTTCTCCATATAGCTAATAGAAAGAGTAGTTAGTTACCAATAAATAAAATTAAGAAGAGCTCTCTAGCAAGGTTGGAAAGATTTTATTTTTCATACCAGAATTGTAGGAAGGTAAATAATATATCCTGTAACCTTTACTATATCTGGCAATACATCATGAATTTTTCATACTGAATTAGCAGGATCTGCAAGTATGATCCCACAACAAATAGGCTCTGTGCTTTCCACCCTGGTTTCTGGATCCTCCTATCATTTCTAAATTTTCAGGTTTTGCAGTGTATGCCGAAACCACACCTTATTCCTATGAAAATGGCCATTTCAGGTTTAGGAAAGGGAAAGGTTGTTTATAGTCAGACCTGGATCAAAGTATGAAGAGACTAGTCCAAGTTTTTTTTTTCTTCCTGACTTGCACTTGTTTGTCATGTCGCTGAATCCCCCACCTCACCTGAGTTCTCTAGAGGAAATTTAAGATAAATTTTCCAAAGGTATCTTACTTTGTACTAGGTGTCTGGGAAGCTGAAGAATTAGACATTTGTTAAAATGAGTTGAGGACATTGATGTGTTCTTGTCAAGAGCTGAAGGTGGAGAAGAATAACCTAAAAGGAACAAGTGTCTGAAAATAAACACAGAACTTGAATTATCTTGGAATTCACTAATCCTAAACTAACAACAGATTGCTTGGTAATTAGGCTGCATCTCAGAATCAGTGATTGATTGAGTTCTCTATCCCTTGGGTAAGAGATGTTGGTAAGATGGAAATAGGCCTGAGTTGATTCCAAAGCTTCCTATTTTGGATTATGGTTAACAGCATTGAGGGTGACCAGTTTGTTCCAATTTGCTCAGGACTCTATCCTAGTTTTGAAATTGAAAGTCCTCAATTAGGAGAAACCTTTCAGTCCTGAGAAAACTGGGACATGCTGGTCACCCCAGGTAGACTGTTAGATAAAATAATAGCTCAACCTAGATACTGTGCAAATAAATGTTGAAAATATAAGTGATCAAATACCAGCTAGTGGCAGAAGCAAGATCTGCTAACAAGCAAAATGAATAGGGCAATGATGAGAACTCTGTTAGCTTTAGCTTATTGTAATAGCTAGCATGCTACAAGGCTCCCTGGCTTTATCACATCCTCCTTAGATATTATCAATTCTCTCTCTCTCTCTCTGCTATGGATTCATGCTATAGCATAGTGTTCACAATTAATCTTGGGAACCAATGTTGTGGGTTTATTTGCTTATTTGCGAGGGAGGGAGGGAGGAAGGAAGGGGAGGAGATATCACCCATCTATTGGTTCACTCTCCAAATTCCTGCATCATCCAAAGCCAGCTGGAGCCAAAGCTGGAATCCAGAAACTCAGTCAAGTTTTCTCCTATAGGTGGTGACAGGAACCCAATCATTTATGGTATTTCTGCTGCCTCCTAAGGTCCACATTAGTAACAAACTGGAATCAAGAACCAGAACCAGAAATCAAACCCAAGTACTCACTCTGGGACACAGGATATATATATATATACACACAAACACACACACACACACACGACACAGGATATATGTGTGTGTGTGAGTGTGTGTGTGTGTATCAATAGCAATTGCCTGTAGCCCGTAACCTGCAGCCTCTCATTGTGTACATTAACGGGAAGCTGGAATCTAGGGTAGAGTCAGCACTTGAACACAGGCACTGCAGTATAGGACGTGGGTATCCAAAGCAGTGTCTCTTTTTAAAAAAGATTTATTTATTTATTTGAAAGTCAGAGTTACACAGAGAAAGGAGAGGGAGGGAGGGAGGGAGGGAGGGAGGGAGAAAGAGAGAGAGAGAGAGAGAGAGGTCTTCCATCCACTGGTTCACTCCCAATTGGCCGCCATGGCCAGAGCCAGGAGCTTCTTCCAGGTCTCCCATGTGGGCGCAGGGGCCCAAGGACTTTTGCTGGCCCCTAAAGCAGTGTCAGTCACTGCACTAAATGCATTCTCAGGCATCTCAACCGGAATCTTGACAGCTAGGCCAAAAACCCCACTCCAACAGTGTGGATTTGAATCCTGGATTTAACATCTATAAGCTGAGTGACCTTGAGCAGGTTATAAATGCTCTCCATTCCTAAATGTCACCAACAGTTTTTAAAATTAATTTATTCGAAAGGCAGAGGGACAGAGGGAGAGAGAGACTATTCCATTTGGGGACTGGCACTGTGGCATAGCAGGTAAAGCCGCAACCTGCAGTGCCGGCGTCTCATATGGGCACTGGCTAGAGGGCCAGCTGTTCCACTTCTGACCAAGCTCTCTGCTGTGGCCTGGGAAAGCAGTAGAAGATGGCCTGAGTCCTTGGGCCTCTGCACCCACGTGGGAGACCCAGAGTAAGCTCCTGGCTCCTGGCTTTGGGTCAGTACAACTCTGGCTGTTTCGACCATTTGGAGAGTGTACTAGTGGGTGAAAGACTCTCTCTCTCCCCCTCTCCCCCTCTCCCCCTCTCCCCCCTCCCCCTCTCCCCCTCTCCCCCTCTCCCCCCTCCCCCTCTCCCCCTCTCCCCTCACTTTCTCCCTCTCCCTTCCTCTCTTTCTCCCTATCTCATTCTCTCACTCCCTCTTTCTTTCCCCCCCTTTGCCTCTGTCTCTGCCTCTCTGTAACTCTGCCTTTCAAATAAATAAATAAATAAATAAATCTTTTTAAAAAATATTCCATTTCCTGGTTCAATTTCTAAATGGCAGCAATGACTGGGCCTGATCCATTCTGAAGCCAGGAGACTGGAACTCCATCTAGGTTTTCCTCATGGGTAACAGGGGTACAAATACTTGGGCAATCCTCCCCTGCCTTCCCAGGTGCATTTGTAAGGAGCTGGATCAGAAGTGGAGTAGCTGGGTCTCCGCCCGGTGCTCTGATATGGGATGCTGACATTGTAACTGATGGCTTAACCTGCTGAGCCACAGAGCCAGGCCCTCACCAACATTTTTTTTTTGACAGGTAGAGTTATAACTTTCTTTTTTTTTTTTTTTGACAGGTAGAGTTATAGACAGTGAGAGAGAGAGAGAGAGCGACAGAGAGAAAGGTCTTCCTTCCATTGGTTCACTCCCCAAATGGCCGCTACAGCCGGCGCTGTCCTGATCTGAAGCCAGGAGCCAGGTGCCTCCTCCTGGTCTCCCATGCGGTTACAGGAGCCCAAACACCTGGGCCATCCTCCACTGCCCTCCCGAGCCACAGCAGAGAGCTGGACTGGAAGAGGAGCAACCAGGACTAGAACTTGGTGCCCATATGGGATGCCAGTGCTGCAGGTGGATGATTACTCAAGTGAGACACGGTGCTGGTCCCCAACTTTTTTTTAAAGATTTATTTATTTGAAAGACAGAGTTATAGAGTGAGGTAGAGTCAGAGAGAGAGAGAGAGAGAGAGAGAGAGAGGGGTCTTCCATCTGCTGGTTCACTCCCCAAATGACCTGATCGCAACAGCCAGAGCTCTGCTGATCCGAAGCCAGGAGCCAGGAGCCTCCTCCGGGTCTCCCACGCGGGTGTAGGGGCCCAAGGACTTGGGTCATCCTCCACTGCTTTCCCACGCTGTAGCAGAGAGCTGGATGGGAAGTGGAGCACCCGGGACTCAAACAGGCGCCCATATGGGATGCTGGTGCTGAAGTCCATGGCTTTAACCCTCTCGGCCACAGCGCTGGCCCCCTCATCGACTTTTAATTAGGATACTAAGAGTGGTAGATACTTTATGAGTCTTAGACATATATTAAATAATTTATTACAAAAGACTGAACAGTGTCTGGAAGTAATACAGGCTTAAAGTTCTTTGTACATATCATGCATCCTATAGATGTCTCAGACACAGACCTCAACTTCAACATATCGAAATTTGAACTCATCCTCGCCCCCAAACTGCCCCTTGTCCTGTGTTACCTATCTTAGCGATGGAAAAAAAATCACCTGAGCCATTAACCGTGGACTGTTATTGACTCTCATTTCCTTTACATTCTATATCCAGGCAATGATCCTTTATACTTCCTAAATATATAATACTGGCTCTTCATTATTTTTTATTTATATAATCTTTACTTATTACAGAACACTTCCTGGGTATCACACTGTGCCATAAAATTTAGGAGCTTGGGAGTAGTGCCAATGAAGCAGAAATGTGAGAGCCGCTAACTGCTCACTTTCCCTCATTCTCCACATATAGCCAAGTCCAAGCTATGTACCTCCAAGTGACTTATCTCCATCTCCTTTGCTACTGCCTTAGTTCATCTTCACAACTCTTTTTACCTGAATTGTGGCAATTATTTAATAAATTATCTCTATGCTTCTAGTGTTGACCTCTTCCAGTCTTTGTTCCATACTACTACCAGAATTATCTTTGTGAAAAAGCTCATCATTAAAGATCTTCCACTGGGGCTGGTGCTGTGGCTTAATGAGTAAAGCCCCAGCCCGCGGCACTGGCATCTGATATGAGCACCCATTCGAGTGCCAGCTGCTCCACTTCTGATCCAGCTCCCTGCTAATGTGCTTGGGAAAGCAGTGGAATATGTCCCAAGTGCTTGGGTCCCTGCACCCACATGAGAAATCTGGAGGAAGGTCCTGGCCCCTGGCTTCGGATTGACTCAGGTCTGGCCATTGCAGCCATCTGGGGAGTGAACCAGTGAATGGAAGACCTCTCTCTCTCTCTGCCTCTACCTCTGTTTTTCAAATAAATAAAATAAATCTTTTTTTAACTTTTATTTAATGAATATAAATTTCCAAAGTACAGCTTATGGATTACAATGGCTTCCCCCCCCATAACTTCCCTCCCACCCGCAACCCTCCCATCTCCCTCTCCCTCTCCCCTTCCATTCACATAAAGATTCATTTTCGATTCTCTTTATATACAGATCAGTTTAGCATACATTAAGTAAAGATTTCAACAGTTTGCTCCCACACAGAAACATAAAGTGAAAAATACTGTTTGAGTACTAGTTATAGCATTAAATCTCAATGTACAGCACACTAAGGACAGAGATCCTACATGAGGAGTAAGTGCACAGTGAATCCTGTTGTTGACTTAACAAATTGACACTTATCAAATAAATAAAATAAATCTTAAAAAAAAAAAAAGATCTTCCATTGGATTCCCATAGCTTTCAAGATAATGGCCAAACTTCTTGGCTTACTATACAAGGTCCTTTTATGATCTCTCTTATTTACATGACTGGTATCATTTTATAACCTTGATCTTGTTGGAGCTATGTGGAACTATTTACAGTTTCTTGAACATGCCATGTTGTTTCAGGACTCCACCATCCCATGTGTGGTTTCTTTCACTTGGAACCATCTGTCTTCTGTATTCATCTCGCAATTGGCTCCTCACTCTTCAAAACTTAGTTTAACGGGCTAGTTTTGTGCTAAGTTCTGACTTTGGAGCTCTCATAATACTTTATGCTTTTCTCTGTGGTATCACATTGAAGAGGCAACGTGCCTAATGATTAAAAGCATGACCTTGGAGGCAGTCATCCTGGATATGAATATTAGGTCTCATACTTATCAGCACAGTGGCTCTTTTCTAAGTTAGTTAACCTCAGTGTCCTTGTCTACAAAATGGAGAAATAAACATGATAGAAACTTTTAAATGGGTTGTTGTACAGATTAAATTATTGAATACATGTAAAGTACTTAGAATAGTTCTGATACCTGATAAACTCATTATATTACCTATTAATATCATCACTGTAACTGTGTACTAATTTAACTAGACTGCAAGCTTCCTGTGGTCAAGTACCACATAGTATTTGGCACTGTTCGTCCCAGAGTCTACTCTAGTGCCTGACACATAGGTTTTCAATGCTTGTTGAAAACTGAATGAGTGAATACATACATGAATAAAACAAAGAAATGGGGAACTAAAATGCCTTTCCCCAACAAAAGCAATTAATAGCCAAACCCAACAAGCCCCATTTCAAGTCATATACCTGAAAGAGGCAGAGATGAGTGACTCCAGCTGGCCCCTTTTTGCATATGCAATATTTACTATGCTATTTGAGAGGGAAACATGACAACTTGGCTCCATTTTCAAGTGCTGGGAGTTTTTGCCTTCGCTATCACTTTAAGCCTTGGGAACGTAATCAAGGGATGATACCATCCCTTATTCCAAAAGTGAATTCCTAGCAAATCAGAAAAGAAAAAAAGGGTGAAAGGACTTCTTAATCGCAGAGCTAGCTGTGCTCCATCCTGTTCATTTCAGACTCTTGGAGAGACAATTTCAAGAGTTTGCCAGATTCTAGATTAATCAGACAGCACACGAACTGGGATGACTGACAGCACAGTAAGAAGAACATCTCTGCTTCACATAAGTGGAGACAGGTTGACCTGGATTTGAGGCTGTACAGGTATACAACCAAAGGATTTTTGATGGTACTTTTAATGGGGAGTAGTGAGGAAGCATCTACTTGATTGGCAAAGCTTTTATAATTAAGACTCGATCCAAACTCACTGCAAGACCATTTCTTAAAATGCCATCAAATGTTACAAGCCCTATTATAAATCATTACCTTACTTCATCTGTCTCTCTTTGTCATCATTACTACTCTGTGGGATGTTGATCTGGCCATTCTTCAAAGAGTTAAGTAGGCAGGCAGGGCCTAGTGTTCCAACTTCTTTCACCTCTTGTCTGAACCTACACTCACAGTCTCCAGATCACTGACAAGAGCAATGAGAGAGCAGTTTGAATTCTGATATTCAGATATAATGAGGTTGGGAAGGGTTGGCCCCCCATTCTGTGATGAAGAGGTAAGAGTGTTTATCATTTTATGAACAGTGACTTTATGATCCCTCCCAAAGGACTTCTTAAGGAATGATCCCCTATTGCTCTGAGCCAGCTCTATGGGCAGAAACAAGATTTCCAAGAGATATTTTTGCCTTTATTCAGTACATTTTATTTTCCCTTCTTCTTCAGACCCACTTCTGTGCCCTCACTGCAGCTGCAAAACCACACTCTTGCATCATAGCTGATGACAGCAAAGCATATGGTAAATTTAGTTGATTCGGTGAGTCCAGTGGTCAGTCACTTTAACAGGAGAAAGCAGAAACAACAAAAGAACAATTCTGTGAAAACAACTTTGTAGGGACGGTGGAGCTGAGAGAGCATGCCACCATTCAACCCTTTGTGTATACACACACACACACACATACACACCAACATAGCTTTGCTTGCAATGGAAGTGGGGCTGCTTCATCACAAAACTGTAAAGCTAATAAAGTGCATCTTCAAGAAAGGCAGGGAAAGTATATGGACTTGGGATTCAGAGACATGCCCTTTCACCACGTTGTTATTGTTTCATTGTTATTAGTAACAGTATAGTATTACAGAGTGTTTGCTAAGCACCAAGATCTATCTTGAGTGCTTTCTGTAATTTATATTTTGTTCTCTAACTACCTATGTGAAAGGCATCATTATAATTTCCATTTTACAGATGGGAAAACTGAAGTACATAAGGGTTATCCTAGTTTCCAAAAGTTATACAGCCAAGTCAGTGGAAGATCCTGAATTCAAATACACACACACACACACACACACACACATATATATATATATACATATATATATATATATATAATATATCTAATATTTTTCCTCTTCTGCTTCTCCAGAAAGCATATGATCCTTGGCTAAGTAACTTAACCTTGAGTTTCCTGATCGGTATTCCAGAGATAGGCAACTAGGCTGCTAACACGTTGATCCCTCAGCCCTTACATTGCCAGTAGGCCTGGGATGGCCAGTCACATTTGTCTGCCTTGTAATTTTATCCCATTGAAGCAATCCATTCTATTATTTTTTATGTGAACACTGTTAGGAAGAAGTATGGGCAGCACAATTTAATTTCAGTAAGATTGAGTGTCCCCTTTCAAATGTGGAACTAATCATATATTTTTGGCCAGGATTTTGGTTAGGATTAAATGAAATAACATTATATGCCATTGCATTAGGGTCTTCCAGAAAACCAGTAAGATACATACATACACACACACACACACACACGCACATATACAAACATATGTGTATATATTTGTATATATAGAGAAAACAGTAAACATTAAAAAGAATTGACTTATATGATTATGGATGCTGAGAGATCCTAGGATCTGTAGTTGTTAGCTGGAGATCCAGGTTAGCCAATGTTATAATTCTAGTCTGAATACCAGCAGGCTCAAAATGCAGGAAGGGGGGAGGGGCACTGTGGCATAGCAGATAAAGCCACTGCCTGCGGTGCCGGTATCCCATATGGGCAATGGTTTAAGACCTGGCTGCTCCACTTCCCATCCAGCTCTCTGCTATGGCTGGGGAAGGCAGTGGAAGATGGCCCAAATGCTTGGGCCCCTGCACCCTTGTGGGAGACCTGAAAGAAGCTCCTGATTCCTGGCTTTGGGTCGGCCCAGCTCCATCCATTATAACTATATGGGGAATGCGCCAGCAAATGGGAGATCTATCTCTGCCTCTCTGTAACTCTGCCTTCCAAATAGATGGATAGATCTTTTTAAAAAAACATTCAGGAAGGAAGTCAGGCAGAGGAATTCTCTCATAATCAGCTCTTCTGTTCTATTCAGCCCCCAACAAAGTAGATAGACCCAACCACATTAGGGAGAGCAATCTGCTCAGTCCACTAATGTTCAGAAACATCCTTACAAACCCTTGTAATAATGTTTGACCTCATGTCTGCATACCATGTGATCCAATTGACACAAAAACTAACCACAGTCACCTAACATGATATCTAATGTGAGGAAAAGACACAAGAAAAGATTGTTCCATTCAGTTCCCCTTCAGGTCCCCTTCCTTGATGCTGAAGTTTCTGTACAGTCAGTAGGGCTACTCACTAAGGACCAGACAGCACCTGTGGGCCACAGGACCCTTTCCTTTTTGATTCTCCCATTTCTACTCAATTAAAACTACTCATCCAGACTTCTGTTTCCTAAGTGGATTTGTGCTGGGTGATGATAGGGGGTAGTGGGTAAATCAAATAAAGGAATCCATACTAATGTACAATAATAGTATCTCTGAAGTTTGTCATTGTTCCTAGAGTACAAGAAACTAATTCAGTAAAACTCCATGATTCCTAAGAACACTAAAAGGTGGCACAAAGGAGGTAAAGCCAGGTAAACCCTTTTGTCTGGGAGGTCTTTTAGTTTCTCTCAAAAGTGACCAAGATTTGGTAGATGGCACTGTTGGGAGGAGGACAAGTTCTACCTGTTTCTCTTATCAACTGAGTCCCGGGCATAGTCAAGAAGAACAGTAGGCTTTTTATGGTATAACTTTGTTTTTTCTTTTAGGATTTTGCTTATTTATTTGAGAGGTAGAGTTACAGTCAGAGAGAAGGAGAGACAGAGAGAAAGAGGTCATCCATCCACTGGTTCACTCTGCAGATGGCCACAATGGTTGGAGCTGGGCCTATCAGAATCCAGGAGCCAGGAGCTTCTTCCAGTTCTCCCACATGGGTGCAGGGACCCAATTATCTGGGCCATCCTCTACTACTTTCCCAGGCCATAGCAGAGAGCTGGATCAGAAGAGGAGCAATCAGGATATGAACTGGTGCCCATATGGGATGCTGGCACTGCAAGTAGAGGCTTAGTCTACCACACCACCACTTTGAAGGTCAACAGACACTGGTGAGATGACAATCTCAAGTCTTTTCTTCCAGCCATTTCATAATAAGATAATCAATGTCATGCAGGACAAAATTATATAATAGCTTCTACCATGTTACTTAAAGCTTCCATGCATTTTAATAATGACCCCTCCAAGAGATGTAAAACAAGGGGAGAGAGAACTATTTGCACTTGCCAAGTGGAAAACCAAGTACAAATATCATAGCAGGAAGAATATTACAAATGAGTATATGAAAATATTCATAACATTCTAAGGGAGATCATCAGAATAGTGACATAAATTATGATTGTCAACATCAGCAGAATTGTCACTTCTGATATTATGCATATCTTCCAATAATATAGATTACCATTCCTAATATTAAAGATTTCCAGTATCACAAGCTATATTGATAAGAATTGTCACTGCTAAATTATAAATAAAATTGCATTTACTATCATTACTATTAGCAATGCCTAATAATGAGTGCTTACTAGAGGTAAGCCTGATTCTAAGGACCTGCCATGGGTTCATCATAAAATCCTCACAAGACCCTATGAAGTAGGCACACTACTTTTTACGACATAGCAACTGAAGCACAGAGTCGTTAAAATGACTGTCCTGTTGTGAGCCCAGCAGTTAAGATGTCCACATATCATATCAAAGCTCTGAGTCTGTTACTTGGCTCTGACACCTGATTGCAGATTCCTGCCAGTGCAGACCATGGGAGACAGTGATGATGGCTATAGTCATTGGGTCCCTGACATCCATATGAGAGACCTGGAATAAGTTCCTGTCTTCTGTATATTTAGGGGATGAACCAAGGAATGAATTCTCCCTTTCTCTCTCTCTCTCTCCCTCCTGCCCCTCTACCTCTACCTCTATCTCTACCTCTACCTCTACCTCTCCTCTCATCTTTCCCACTCCCTCTCCCTCTGCCTCTCTCTTTCCATGTCTCTCTCTTTGTCTCTGTTTCTGCCTCTCAAATAAATAAAGTTGAAAAATTGTCTTCCACTAGGAAACACAGCTAGGGTATTGCAAAAATAGTAACTGGATGTAGTTGCAGGGCCAAATCATAACCCCAACTATACTCCCTGTCTAGAAATTTGTTTACTAAATTTTTTGAGTATCTCATGCTATTTAAGAGTCTCTTAGAATAGGTAAAGCATATTAAAAAGGCTCAAAGAAAACCGAGACTTCATGAAGATTTGAGGAAGCCCTGCTCCTCTAAATATGTTTTGAAATGGAATTCAGAGAGGTTCAGGTAGTGGCCAGAAGTCACACACACACAGCATTGGACAGAGCCAGTGATGGAAGCTTAGGCCTGGGGTTACCCCATTAGAAAGATACAAGGAACAAGGAGAAGCTGGCAGAACTTCCCTGGAGAAAGCTCACATCCTTTTATGGAGTTGCTGAGCCAGCAAGAGTCAGACAAAAGATACAAGGGAAGTTAAAGAAGAAAATTCAGGGTTTGGAATAATTTCAGACCTATTATACCCCACCTCTGCTTAGAAAAACAAGGTGCCCAAACCTCCTGGGAATTTACCTGTTAGGTTTCAGAATCCAAACCAAAGGTCCTCCTTTCAAAAGGGCAGTTGTGTTGTCTCTAGAGGTCAACCGGTTCCAGCAGATCTCCCCACGGTGTCCCTACAGAGCCTATGACAGAAACTTGTGGGTTCTGCAATGGGAAGAGATTCATGGAAAGGAATTGTTTGCAGTATGACATCTGTGGATGGGTAATGCAGAAGAGTCACATGGCACTGAAGATGGTCACAGACAAGGATAGAGGGAGCAGGACTGCAGAAGTGAAGGAAAAGCTGAAGTGTGTGGTGGGTACCAGAGAAAGCAGCTCACTCTCAGGCTGGCTTCTTCCCTACCCTGCCTTGGTCTCTCCAGCCCTCATCCTCCTGCAACACAGGACATAAGGCTGGGTTTGGATTCTGAACGACAACCTTTTCTCACTGCCCTGTACTTTTGGAGATCTGTGGGGAAAGGGGATCTGGGAGCATACCTTGGGACATCTGCCCTGAATTCCCTCTTTGCTCCTGCTCAGGCTTTAAACCCCTTAAGTTCAGTAACAACTAAAATAGGCAAACATTGCCTGGGGGAATGGTGTGCCAGAGGTTGGTGGCCTGGGAAAGACTATGCTAAGCACACTCCCTCTAATCTTTGCCTCAACTCACTTGGCCTGCTTATCTGCTTCTGTCTGCCTGAAGCTTACAGACTCAGAAAGGTAGAGGCAAGTGCCATGAGCACCGGGGATGCCACTCCCTGGCCACCTCTGTCACTGGTGATTCACGCTTCAGGAAGGATTTCCAGAGGACTCATGATGTGGCAGACTGAAATCTCAGATTGCTCTAAACCGAACCGCTTCTCTGGCTTGATGGCCATGTAGATGGGGTGAGGAGAGAATCACCTATGCTTGGCCAGTCCTGGGGGAAAACTCTGGCATGTGTGGAAGACAAAGGATTTGAGCAGAGCAAAGGCAGCAAGAGCAAGAGACTGGGGCCATTACATTACAGGAAAAACTAGCCATCCTGCTGGATGGATGAGGAGAGAAATGGATGTGTGTGTGTGTGGTGTCTGTGTGTGTGTGTGTGTGTGTGGTGGGGGGGGGGGATGGTGGGGGGTAGTGGGGCTCCCCAGGGGCCCTGATAGTGATGGGAGGAGAGAGGGAGGGGATTAAGAATTTATGTTAATTCTGTTGATAGCATAGTAAATTACCACAAATTTAGCAGCTTAAAACACCTACTTACTAGCTCACAGTTTTGTAGGTCAGAAGTCTGGATGAATTCACCTGAATTCTCAGCTTAGGGCTGCACGAGGCCTAAGGCAACTATTGACCAGTTTGAGCTCTTGTATGCGGGCTCTGGGGAAGACTCCCCTTCTAAGCTCATGCAGGTTGTTGGCAGAACCTGGTGCCTGATGACTGCAGGAATGATTCCTGTTTCCTTGCCTAGTGTTAGCCAGGCTCTACTCTCTCTGTTCCTAGAAGTTGCTTGCATTCTTTCTTATGTCCTGCGTCAACTTCAAAGCCTGCTCCTGTGTGTGGAATACTTTTCAAACTTCCAATTTCTCTAACTTTCCTTTCTCCTGTGGTTGGAGAAAGCTCTTTGCTTTCTAGCACCTATGTGATTAGGTCAGGCCCACTTGTTTAGTCTCGCTGTTTTCAGGTCAACTGTGCCAGAGAACATAATAGTGTCCCTGAAGTGATACCATATTCACAGGTTCTGGGCAGGATGATGAGACATTGGTGGTGATGGTGGTTACTTTTCAAACCCCTGCCCACTACAAGAGTGTTTATGTGGTTGAGAGGTGGGGAATTAGTATTGCTGTAAGAAAACCATGCTATAAAGACCTACCTCATTCCTTCAGCCAAAGCAGAATCCCAGAGCTTGTACTTTAGTTGGAAAGTTGGATACAGGAAGCTGATAGGCATACCCTGGCCATGGTAACCTTTTAAAAATTTGTGGTCTAGTTGATGTTGATGGGCCCAGAAGCTAAACTCCAATTACTGGGGGTGAGAGTGGAAGGAGGAAGAAATGGAATTGGGCCCTTACAATTCTAAGACTTAAGATTCCCCTAACCTCAAGTCTCCTAAAAGCAGAGTATATAGTCATTCTCCCCATCCAGCTACATACATGAAGCCATTATTTGCCCTACTGGAATTTTCATGGTGAAACCAATGTGCTTAGAAACATCTCTGGTGCCCCCCACCACCACCCCAGGCTCACCCAAGTCTAAGTCAGTCACATTAAATGACCTAGAGATGGTGAGTAACAACTGCAGGTTTGCTCAGAATTTGCTCAGAACAGAGCTGGAAGCAAAGCAGAGGCCAATAGAATAACGGAATCTCTGGCATCTAACTCAAGTTTTCTAGAAGAAGGAGAGTTTTTCTTGGAGGAGGGCATAAGGTGGTCAGGCCGCTTGTTCTGCTGGGGGGAAGGGATATTGAACCTAAGGATCCCTGTTCCAATGACCCTAACCCTGGCAGTCTGTGCTTTGTTATTCATAAGATTTCTACAGGATGCTTATGCTCAGGGGTGGATTAATATGCACCAATAAGAAGCCGTAGCCTGGCCCAAGTGGGCATGCCCAGATAAAACATATCTCCTCTGTTTTTCCCTCTAGTCTTCTCTCTTCCAGCCTTCTACTAGCATGTGAAACTGAGGCTGAAATGGTATATCTGGAATTCTAACTGATCCTTAAACATACTTCCTGTCAATATTTTTCTAAGTTTTTCACCTCCCTACCACTTCTACAGAGAACTCCTTCCTCCAGTGCCTTCCTCTGAGGGTCTATGCCATTAACAAATATCCCCTTTTCTGTCTTTCAACTCTTCACGGAGATGACCCCATCATCATTATCATCATCATCATCATCATTCATCCTTTCATCCCCCTAGGAATGGAAACTCACTCCATTCCCTTGGCAGTCTTCTAGCTCATATTGATTATGCATGGCCTTTTCCACATATTTACTGCATTGGACACCTGCTGAGCGGAAGCCTTATGCCACTGTGATGTCAAATACTAGCTACATAAATAGCCATACCAAAAAAAAAAAAAAGACAGGCTATTGACATGATGTGGCTTTCTTTTGTTAGGGAGGAATAGTACCTTCCTTTGCTTCCCCCCACCCCGTTTTAAATTTTGTTTATTCTTTTTACCTGAATTATTAGGAAGCTAAGAACCATATTGAATGAATAACGAGTCTTTAAGAAGCATTCATTGCACACCAGCACTACACCAGGGACTTTTGGCTTGAGCTACTTCATCTGAGTTTTCCAACATCAGCAGGGAGAGAGTAATTCTTAACTACTCTGTACAATGCTTACTGCAGCCCTGGCTGGATCCAATACCAGCATCTCCAGTATCAGCCACTGCTTGTCATATGAAATGTATCTTATAAATGGTAAAATGAGAAACCTTCATTTTTCACTAATGTATCATAGGAATGCTATAACTTGGGTAAAAACTATTCATAAGACAATTCTTCTCATTAGTACACATGAAAGTAGGAGTGTTAAGAGAACCAAACTTGGCATCAGACTGGTTGTAGAACCTCAGGAAAGGCATTTAAACTTTTTCTCCATTTCCTCAAATGTAAACTGGGGATATTTATGACAGTCATTGTACAGGGCTATTTTGAAGAGTAAATGAGTCAATGCATATAAAGCACCTAAAGCAAAGTCTGATATACAATAAGGGACAACAGAAGTCTCTTAGTAATATTATCATCATTACTGCTATGTGTTAGGTTCTAAGTCATTTAAACTTGATAAAACACTGTAAGATGTGAATTTCTATTTATTAGAAACCTTCATTCCTCATAGTATAGTAGTATTAATTGCAATTATGATAATCATATAAATGCAAATAATATAAATAATATATCATAATTATGTATGTTTTACAGATATATGCCAAGCTTCTTCAGCGTGGTATGAATTATGGTTATTATATCTACACAATATAAATTACCAATATCCCCAAATCATCTTCATTTCACAGGCGGGAGTAGATAATGTCATATTCTTATATTCATATCCATTATTAGACTAGATACTAAGATAGCATTAGAAATAATAATAACAGTATAAATAATGTGCTGTACTTATTCCATCTCCCAGTAAGGAAAAGACCACACTAGGGTTATCAGGAATGGTAGTTACTATGGTTTTTTTTCAGTATTAGAGTAACACAAGTAACTGCATTAATGTGTTACTTATACTGATTCTGACAAGATAAAAAGGAAACATGAGGCTTCTAGCAGTATAGGATTTATTATTAGCTTTTATTAGTAAGTTATGAATTAAAACTATTGCACTTGCTGTAATACTTGTAGTTAATCCTTATACATAATAGTTAATATAATTACTATATTGATTACAATGATTAATGCTATAACCATTTAATTATCACCTTAATTATAATAATTAGTGCTCTAATGTAAATAGATAATATAAATAGTAATATAAGAACAACTTACAATGATTGCACCATAATTATCCCTAATTACAAACACTAAAGCATAACGCAAATCTTCCTGGTCATGCTTCCTGCTTAACTAGTATTATGTTATGATTTTAATATAACTACAAATAATGGAGATAGTAAAAATATGCTCCCTTCAATGCAGGGGCAATCAGTACAGGGGTATAGTGACACATATTTAATCCTCTAACATTATGTGGTGTCCTATAACCATACTCATTTCCCAGAGGATAAAAGGTGAGGCCAGCATTGTGGAGTGAAGCTTTTTATTATTAAGCTGCCTTGAGCCAGCTTGGCTGTATGTAGTGCCCCCTTCAGGAACTATATGTACTGTTGACAGTGGCCCAGGGCAGGTGCCTCATGTGAAAACACATATGAAGAGAGGAGTGGAGGGGAGGGCGTAGGGCTGCTGCAGTGGAAGATGGAGGAGAAATTTCCCCCGTTCTATTTAAGTTTCTCCTGAAAACAGATCTGGATGAGGGTGGAGTTCAGTGGGTAGACAGGGATGAGTTTGAGGTTGGGAGAAAGGAAAAACAGTGTTCAAATTCTGGGACTTGTGTTTGGAGATGGTGAGGGGAGGGTTATTAAGCCACAGATCTTTCTGGACTCCATACAAGGACCAGTAAATGCTCACTTCCCACTTATCTGAACAGATACGTGAAAGATAGTGGCTGCCAGTGAGCCATGCAGAATAGTATACTCGGCATAGGGAACCGCCCCTGGAAAGACGTGGAAGCTGGAGGCTGCTTTGCTGCTGTTAGGAACTCTCTGCATTGCCCCAGCACAGACAAATTTGTATTGACAAGTAATAAAAATATTTAAAAACTCTCAAAGCAATGTTCAATCCCACATGGCTCGACTACCCTTTTTAAAGATCATTGTAAATTTATAGAATGCATTTTATTTATGCTTATGATGTTTTACATCAGAGATAATTTAGGATGCATCACATGAAATTGTCAATGTTTGATTTTTGACTAACAAAACATTTCATATGACTTAACTTATTATAGCTAACATAGAAGTTTTACTATATATATATATTTTTTTTGTTCTAAGAATGCATTTTATATATACTACGTAACATAATATATAAAATAATTTAAATTTTATAAACTATAAATATATAATGTATGAAATATTAATGCATGTAATCTGTAATAATATAGTAATAAAACATTCATATACATATTAGCATAGAGTCAAAAACACATAAAGCATTATCATAAAGTTTACAAGAGGTCAGCATTTGGCCTAGTGATTAGGATGCCTGCATCCCATGTCAGAGTGCCAGGGTTTGATTCCTGACTCCAGCCCCCAATTCCAGTTTCTTGCCAATGAAGACCCTGGGAGAGAGCAGGTGGTTGCTCAAGTAGTTCGATCCCTGCCACTCATATGGGAGATCCACACTGAGTTCCTGGCTCTTCATTCTGGCCCGAGGCCCAGTCCTGGAAATTGTGAGCATTTGGGAAGTAAACCAGCAGCTAGGGGCACGTTTCTCTGTCTCTCTCTCTCTCTCTCTCTCCTCTGCCTCTCATTTTTTTAACCCAAGATTTTTTCTGAAATGCAGTTTTTTTTAACATTTATTTTATTTATTTGAAAGACAGAGTTACAGAAAGAAGTAGAGACAGAGAGAGAGGTCCTCCATCTGCTGGTTCACTCTCCAGATGGTTGCAACGGCTGGAGCTGCGCCAATCTGAAGCCAGGAACCAGGAGCTTCTTCCAGGTCTCCCACACGGGTGCAGGGGCCCAAGGACTTGGGCCATCCTCCACTGCTTTCCCAGCCCATAGCAGAGAGCTGGATCAGAAGTGCAGGAGCCGGGACTCGAACCGGGGCCCATATGGGATGCTGGCGCTTCAGGCCAGGGCTCTAACCCGCTGTGCCACAGTGCCAGCCCTCTACCTCTCATTTTTAAAAAAGGATTTTATTTATTCGTTTGAAAGAGTTACAGAGAGAGAGGAAAGGAAAGACAGAGAAGGAGAAAAATTTTCCTTCTGCTGATTCACTCCCCAAGTGGCCAGAATTGCCAGAGCTGAGCCAGGCTAAAGCCAGGATCTTCATCTGGGTCTCCCACATGGGTGACAAGGTCCCAAGTACTTGGGCCATCCCTCACAACTTTTTCTAGGCTATTAACAGGGAGCTGGATCAGAAGTGGAGCAGCCAGGACATAAACCAGTACCTATATGGGATGCCAGCATCACAGGCTACTGCTTAACCAGATGTACCACGATGCTGTCCCCCCTCTATGCCTGTCATTAAAAACAAAAGTTTCTGCAAATGTATATCATGAAAAAACTACTCATGGATTTCAATGTTTTTTGTCAAAATTAACATTTTGTTAAATATTTATTTGAAAGGGGACTGGTGCCATGGCTCAGTTGGCTAATCTGCCGCCGGCGGTGCCGGCATCCCATATAGGCACCGGGTTCTGGTCCCGGTTGCTCCTCTTCCAGTCCAGCTCTCTGCTGTGGCCCAGGAAGGCAGTGGAGGATGGCCCAGGTGCTTGGGCCCTGCACCTGCATGGGAGACCAGGAGGAAGCACCTGGCTCCTGGCTTTGGATAAGCGCAGCGTGCCAGCCGTAGTGGCCATTTGGGGGTGAACCAACGGAAGGAAGACATTTCTCTCTGTCTCTCTCACTGTCTATAACTCTACCTGTCAAATAAATTTAAAAAAATTAGCCTTGGTTGTAAATTTAATAAAAAATTATTTATTTGAAGGGCAGAGTTGGGGAGGGGAGGGAGAGAGACTGAGAGGGAGGAAAGGAGAAGTTTTGTCTGCTGATTCACTCTCCAAATGACTGCAAAGGCCAGGGCTGGACTAGGCTGAAGCCAGGAGCCTAGAATACCATCTAGGTCTTTCACGTGGGTGTCAGGGTCCAAGGACTTGGGCCATCTTTTACTGCTTTCCCAGGCCATAGCAGAGAGCTGGATCAGAAGTGAGTAGCCAGGACTTGGACTGCTTCCCATATGAGATGCTGGCAATGCAGGCCATGGCTTAACCCCCTGTGCCACAATACCAGTCCCCACATTAGCATCTTTAATTCCATTTCTCCATGAACCTTTGAAGTACTCACATATATTATTCTATACCATTGAATAAAATGGATATTTAAAAACATATTAGAATATTTCATAATGTCTCTTCCCCATCCTAGAATGAAATTTATAGGTAATTTGAGTTATGTGCAACCCAAACTTGAAAAAATGAATGCTCTAACTTTAATATGAAGATGAAATAAAAGTAATTTATATTGAAACAATGTGTATTATAATATGAAAAGCCTTGAAAACTAAGAACCAACAAAATAGTTATACAATTAATATAAATAATATTAACATTAGAAATAGGAAAGACTTGCTGAGCACCAGCTGTATGCCAGGCACCATTGTAAACACTTGCAGGTGTGTGTCTACCTCTGTGTACATCCTCTTAGATCTCAGTGGACAGAAATACACCTTATAAAAGACTCTACTTAACTGGTCTTTATTCCTAGCTACATCCCCTTCCCATTTTAAGACAAGCTTTTAGTCACTAGATGGTTTTCAAGGACCTCACCTATGTGTATAAGAACCTAGAATATGGTGGAAGAAATAGTGATTACCATCAGGCAGGGCTTTGAAGTGAGGATGGGACTGTGTGTGCTGGTTAAAGGGGACATGAGCTAGATCTGTAATGTTTTATTTCTTTAATAAAACAAAGCTACTGAAAGCAAATTGGAAAAATGGTAACATTATTAATTTTGGCTGGTGAAATCATGGGAATTTGTAATATTATTTGTTTTGGTTCTCTGTAACTTTGAAATTAAGGAAAAAATAAAAAAGAAGATCCTCAGGGGGCAGCTTTTCCAAGTACCAATATATGAAACTCATCTTCTTGACCATGGAACTCAAAAACCATCCATTTTATTGGTGCTGGGCTACAGTTTGTCTAGATTAACACCTTTATTTCTTTGAGGAGTAAAAACTAACTTCCCCAAGTTAGATGTCTTGTTAATGAGGCAAAGGAAGAATGAGAGCTCAGCTTTTCTTAAAATTTTATTTAAGGCAAACAAATTTCATCTATTTGTTATATACAGATTTGGGATCATAGTGATACTTTCTGCCCTACCCTCCCTCCCGCTCATACTCCCATCCTTCTTTCTCTACCCTCTGCTATTCCCACTCTTAATTTTTATAAATATCTATTTTCAGCTTACTTTATACTCATAAGATTAACCCTACACTAAAAACTACAACAAATATTATGGAGAAAAACCACTATTCCCAACAGTTGAGACAAGGGCTGCAAACGATCATAAAATCTGAGCTGAGTTTTTCTAATCCTCAGCCACTTCTATCATCATTTCAGCATTTTAGCATTGGGATACAGGGTAATGACTTCAAAGGCCTTACAAACCCTCAGTCAATCCAGAAGGATTTCATTTCTTCATAATTCCCTACTTTCTGTGGCAGAAGAGTGGAATTAGTGGTTTTAGAAAAGATTTTCAACAATCTGAAGGTTAATATATGGATAAAGTAAAGATTAATTACCCTAAGCAGTTCACTCCACTAACACTTAATTGTAAGTTCTCACAGGATGAGAATATATAAATCTGTATTCAGGAGAGCCTATTAAGTTTCTCTTCTAAGAAGTACAAGAGGAAATAGAAGGGCCACATGAAAGAAAACATAAGGAATCCTTGATTTTTTTACTGTTGTTGGATCAGCATTTTTTAAAAAGTGGATAGATTGATTTTAAAGGCAGAGAGAGAGAGAGAGAGAGAGAGAGAGAGATCTTCCATTTGCTGGTTTATACCCCAAATGGCTGCAATCCCCAGGACTGGGTCATGCTAAAGCCAGGAGCCTGGAACTCCATCTGGGTCTTCCATATAAATGGCAGGGCCCCAAGCGCTTGGTGGAGAGAAACCTCAGCACCAGGAACTGTGTGGTGACTTCTGAGCTCAAACCCTGGGGATTCAGTTGTTGAGAAGGTGCAGGGTGTAGCTGGGTATTGAAATCTACCATGCCCAACTCAGGTGTTAACCTGGAAACTTGCCCCACCCTACAGCATTGACCAGAGCTCCCTGGCCACACCCACCACACACCTCTTGGTATTCACTGAAAGTGCAGACATTCCACTAAGCCACAAAGCATAGCCCAAAGATAAAAGCCATCACAGGAAAAAACAAAAATCAACTTCACAAATGCATAAAAATAAGTGCAGAAATTCAAGAAACAAGAATAAGGAAGACACCATGAGCCCCCACAAAGGAACACAAAAACATTTCATTATTAGAATGTGAAGATGAAGATACTAATGAAATGTTGGAAACATAATTCAAAAAATAATCATAGGATTATTCTAAAGCAATCAGAAGCAAACACACGAACTAAAGAAAATCATACATGACATGAATGAAAATTTTCCCATGAAAATGAGATTTTAATTTTTTTTAAAATTTTTTTTATATTTTGACAGGCAGAGTGGACAGTGAGAGAGAGAGAGACAGAGAGAAAGGTCTTCCTTTTGCCAATGGTTCACCCTCCAATGGCCGCCGCTGCCCGGTGCACTGCGGCCGGCGCTTCACGCTGATCCGAAGCCAGGAGCCAGGTGCTTCTCCTGGTCTCCCATGGGGTGCAGGGCCCAAGGACTTGGGCCATCCTCCACTGCGCTCCCAGGCCACAGCAGAGAGCTGGCCTGGAAGAGGGGCAACCAGGACAGAATCCGGTGCCCCGACCGGGACTAGAACCCGGTGTGCCAGCGCCGCAAGGCGGAGGATTAGCCTAGTGAGCCCTGGCACCAGCGAAAATGAGATTTTAAAGAGAAATCAAAATGAAATAGTAGAAGTGAATAATTCAGTAGATCAAATAAAAAATGCGATGGAAAGCCTTAACAGCAGACTTGGTGAGGCAGAAGAAAGTATATCCTTGCTAGAAGATAAATCTTTGGAAATCAGACAAAAAAATAAGAAATTAGAAAACTAAAAAGCAATGTTTGAAATTTATGGGATATTATCAAATGATCCAACATGGGTGTTAGGAGTTCCTGAAGGTGTGGAAAGAGAGAATGGATTAAAAGGCCTTTTTAGTGGAATAATAACAGAAAACTTCCCTAATTTGGAGAAAGAAAGGGATGTCTAAATACAAGAAGCACATAAAACTCCTAAAAGAAGTGAACAGAAAAGATCTTCACCACAACACATTTAGTAAAACTCACCACAGTGAAACATAAAGATTCTAAAGTGTGCACAAGAGAAACACCAGATTACTTTCAGAGGATCTCCAATTAGACTCACAGCTGACTTCTCATCAGAAACCCTACAGGCTAGGAGAGAATGGCTGATATATTTCAACTCTTAAGAGGAAAAAACTGTCAACCCAGAATACTGTACTCTGAAAAGCTCTCATTTATGAATGAAGGTGAAATAAAAACCTTCCATAATAAACAGAAATAGAATTTGTCACCACTCATCCAGCCTTACAAAAGATGCTTGTGGATGTGCACTTGGGCCGTCTTCTACGGCCTTCCTAGGTGAATTAGTAGGGAGGTGAGTCAGAAGTGGAGCAGCCATGATTCTAACCAATGTTCATATGTGCTGCTGATGTCACAGGAGGGGGCTTAAAACTCTGTGCCACAATGCCGGCCTCAGGAGTCTTTATTTTTGACTCATGAGCAAATCTATACAGGAGGAAAATCAGGATACTATTTCTAATTTGACATTTAAGTAAATTAAGTTCAGGCCATGACTGGAATTTGGAAGGGAGATGGATGGAAGGTGGAACAAATAGTGTGAGGGTACAGAAAGGAAAGTGCTCAGTGGGCAAGGGCCACATCATTACTGTTCTTTGACAATTCTTGAGGGAGAATGTGAACCTGTCTAGAGCAGAGTTTCTCTTGGAGAGTGGTAGGCAGTTGCTTTCATAGGGTGCACTGATATCGGACTTGGGTGCTACACTCAGTGACTCTGACTTACTTAGCAAGTAATCTGGAGTTCTGAAGCAGGGATGTGTTATAGAGATTCTTTTGTTATTCTTGTTTCTCATGACACTAGCTAATGGAAAGTTGATAGTCTTTTGTTACTATGAACACATTTTTTACATTGAGACCCAGAACCTGACATTTCTGCCCTAGTTTAGGTACATCACTACTCTGTTGGGGGAGCAGTAAAAAGAATCTTATGGTATCTTTGACAAATGCAAACAATTTTTGATTTTCCAGTTAGTTTGGGAAACAATTACATGATTTATTCTTGTAAAGACTTAAGGTCGCCTACCGTATACAATGCATTGGGCCATTTTAGACATACAGAGAAAGAAGACATACGTTCAGCTGGGGAAGAGCTGTGCAGAAAAACATATGGTGAGATGGGAAAGAATTAACATGGGGCAATGAAGAACAGTTTCATAGACATGACACTTGACAATGATTCTTGCAGGATTAGTAGGATCCTAATACTTTTCAATATTTTCAGTAGGTGCAGAGGCAAATGACATTCTAGTGGAAGAGACCTGATGAACAAAGGCAGAGAAGTGAATGGCCTGTTGAGGGAATCCTAAGAATTTGATAAAAGTATAGGGTGTGCAAAGAGTTATGACTGGGGGGGCCTAAAGACCAGGCAGTCCTGGGCAAGCCAGGGGAACTAGGCTTAGATATTGGCACATGGGAATCTCCTGAAGGTTTTTATTAGTAAAACAACAAAATGATATATTTTAGAAGGGTCACTTTGGTAACTGTTTAAAGAACAGAATGGAAAGGTTATAAAACCATTTAGAAAGGTATTGCAATAGCAGGAAACAAAACTAACAAAAATTATCATACGCTGACAACAAACCTTCAAAAAAGAAGTCATAAAAACCCATTTACAATAGCATTCAAATCCTTAGCAATAAATTTAACAAGGTAGGTGAAAGATATACACACTGCAAATTTAAAAACATGGATAAAAGTAATTGAAGAAGACAAATGCAATGATGTTTCTTGTTTTTTTGGATTGGAAGAATTAACATTCTACCCAAAGTGGTTCACAGATTCAAAATTCTATTGAGATTTTTCACAGAAATAGAAAATACAGTTCTAAAATGCATAGTGATTCACAAAGATTCTGAATAATCAAAAAAATTAAGAAAAAGAACAAACCTGAATACATCATACTACTGATCTCATAATATACTATGAGGTTATAGTAATTAAAATAACATAAAACAGATATATAGATAAATGCAGCAGCCGAGCAAACCCTTAAATTAATCCACACATTTTCAGTCAATCTATTTTTGACAAAGGGACCAAGAAAACACAATGGGGAAAGGAAGTATTTTAATAAATGGTGTTGGGAAAACTGTATATCTACATGCAGAAAAGTGAAATTAGACCCTAATCTCACACTACCTAAACAAATCCACTCCTGATGAATTAAAAAATTACTATCAATATGAAACTATAAAACAATAAGGACAATACATAGGGGAAAGGACCATGACATTAGTCTGGGCAATAATTTTTAAGATAGGACTCCAAATCACAAGCAACAAGAGCAAAAATATACAAATGGGATTATATCAAATGAAAATTCTGGGAGTAGACATGTAGCCTAGTGGTTAAGATGCTTACATGTTATGTTGGAGTGCTTGGTTTCATATCTGACTCCAATTCCTGATTCCAGCTTCCTGCCAATGCAAGCCCTGGAAGGAAGTGATTAATGTTCAAGTAATTGGGTTCTTTCTACCATATGGGAGACTTGGATTGTGTTTCTAAGTCCTAGACCTGGCCCAGCCCTAGCCATTGCCAAGTTTTTAGGAGGGGACCATCAGAGGGGAGCTATCTATGTGCTTATTAAATAAATGAATAAATGCTTTGTACTGTACAGCAAAGGAAATAATAAACTGAGGAGATAATGTACACAATGGAAGAAAATATTTGCAGACCATTCACCTGTTAGAAAACAAATTACATGAAAACTTATAAAGGACCTGAACAGACATTTCTCAAAAGAAGATATACAAATTACCAAGAGGTATATGACATCACTACATCCAGGGAAACTCAAATTAAAATGACAATGAGGTATCGCCTCACTCATTAAAATTGGTTTTATCAAAACATGACAACGTAATACAAGTATTGGCGAGGATATGGAGAAAAGGGAATCCTTGCACACTCCTGGTGGGAATGTAAATTAGTACAGCCATTATGGAAAATACTATGGAGGTTCCTAAAAAAATGAAAGTAGAAATACTTCTAGGCACGTATCCAAAAGAAATGAAACTAGTATGTATGTCAATGGGAAGTGTGTGTGTGTGTGTGTGTGTGTGTGTGTATCTGCATTCCCATGTTCCTTGCAGCATTATTCATAGTAGCCAAGAAATGGAAATAAACTAACTATCCATCAACAGATGAATGGATAATGAAAATGTGATACACATACACCATGGGCATACTATCCAGTCATTAGAAGGTTGTAATATTGTCACTTATGTCAACATGGGTAGAACTGAAGATCATTATGGTAAATGAAATAAACCAGAAATAGACAAGTACTGAATAATTTCACATGTATGTATGCGGAATATATATAGCTGATTTCATAAAAGCAGAATGAAGACAGGTAGTTACTAGGGATGGGGAGTAGAACATGAATTTCAAACAAGAGGAATAAGTTTGAGACTTATTGTATGTGCTGGCTATAATTAATTATATATACATAGACATGTCTAAAACAATAGATCATATTATTATCATCATACAAAAAAGTATATGAGGTGATGAATAGTCATTTCAAATATATATGGATATCAAAACATGTTGTCTATCATAAATGTATATAATTTTGTCAATTACACTTAATAAAACTGTAAGAAGAGGAGTATTGCAATAACTCCAGCAGGATAGGAGAAAGACCTAGGCTTGAGTATCTATGAGGCTAGAGAGGAGGAGTTAGATATGAGTAACTTTTTAGAAATAGCCAGGCTTAATGTCTTATGGAAGGATTAGCAGCTGGTCAGTAGAAAGGGTGAGACAAGATCCGAGGATGACTCCCAAAGTTTTTGGCTTGAATGTCTGCTAATGTGGGAGGCAGAGAAGATTTGGCAAAGGAAAGAAGTTCATTATTAAGCACTGTGGATTTACGAGACAGCAGAAAAGCCTACTAGAAGGGACCATGGGCAGTGCTGATCTCCTGTAGTCCTTCCGGCACATTTGCTGCTGTTGCCTTTCCATAGAAGGTAGCCACTTTCCAAGGAGACTCATGAGCCCTCAAGTAATCAGGAGTTAAGGAGTAGGTTGCAATGCCTCATCATGGCTTCACTTCTAGAACATTACTGAGGTTCATTCATTGGATAAAAATCAAAAGGATAATCTTGACAAAGCATTGTGCGGATTCTATAATGAGAGGGAAATGAAGATGGCTGCCAGCCCACCATTAAGTGTAATAGCTAGGTTGAAATGATATGAAGGACTTCATTTAGAACTTCCTCATTGATGAATAGTAGGGAGTAAAGGTGTGAAAGGGAAGCAATAATGAATAACACAATTCATAAAAATGTAAAAATGCCTTAAAAAACCTGAAGCAATAATTACTCATTTTATTTATAGAGCTGGAGTGGATGATTTTTCTATTGATGGGCACTGATGCACAAATGAAAATTTGGAAAATCATTTTTTCCACTGATAAAACTTTACTTAAAAACCTGACAAACAGCTCTGGAGCTAGGGAGCATCAGTTCAGCAATAAGGGCACAGGCCACTCACTTCTGAGAATTTGACTGACTTGTGTTTGTGGGATGCCCACTTGAGGCAGAGTCCACAGTGATAAGTACAAATAAAAATTAACCTGTCTTTAGGTGGAGTGAAGGATCTGAGACAAAAATAGAAGGCATCCAAATCCTACATTACAGTATTGATGGGGCCAGCATTTGGTGCAGCAGGTTAAGTTACTGCTGCCTGAGACACCTGCATCCTGTAGGGGTGCTTGTTCAAGTCCCAGGTGCTCTACTTCATATCCAGCTCCCTGATAATACGCCTGGGAAAGGAGTGGAAAATAGTCCAAATATATAGGCGCCTACCACCCAGGTAGAAGATCTGAATGGACTTCCTGTCTCCTGGATTTGGCCTGGCCCATCCCCAGGCCATTGTGGCCATTTAGGGAGTGAAATACAGTATAGAAGATGGAGGATTCATATTCATTCATTCTCTCTCTCTCTCTCTCTCCCTCCCTCCCTCCCTTTTAAGAAAACACATAAATAAACCCTTAAAAAAGATCAGGGCCAGCTCTGTGGTGTTGCGAGTAAAGCCACCAGCAGTGCCAGCATTTCAAATGGGTAGCAGTTTGAATCCTGGTTGCTCCACTTCTGATATAGCTCCTGCTGATGCACCTGGGAAAGCAGTGGATGATGGCCCAAGTGCTTGGTCCCCAGCACATATGTGGGAAAGAAGGAAAAAGCTCCTGCCTCCTGGCTTTGTCTTGGCCTAACCCCAATTGATTGTGGTCATTTGGGAAGTTGTTGGAAGATTCTCTCTCTCTCCCGATCTCTCCCCCTGTAACTTTGCCTTTCAAAAAAGTAAATAAATCTTTTAAAACATAAAATATTAACAAGAATCATAAAATCATATTTAATATGTATAATACATAATAAGTACATATTTTAAAATAAGAACAATAGTTTCTTGATTACAAGGTAGGAATTGTGTGATTATTTCAGATATTTAATTTCAAATAAGTTGATATGGGTCAGATAAAATTTATCCAAGGTTTAGATCTTATTTTTGGAGGTTAAATCAAGTACACACATTATTAATAATTCATTACCCTATAAACACTGAGTTTAATTCATAGATAAATAATTGGCTTCACTATTGGATTCACTATTTGATGGTTGTTATCCCTACAGTAGTTAATATTTCAAAGATATATTACTGCGCTGCAATGATCTACTTTATCGGACGAGCATGAACTCTGTGGGATCTATATGACAATTTGGATAGCACCAAGCAAATTTCAGTTTTTTGGTTCAATGAGCTGTGTGAGGAGAAATAATAATTTGGTGTTCTTTCACGTTCTCATCTCTACCCCCTTTGTTTAGCTTTGTATGACGCTCACAATTTTTTTCCTCTTGGTTTGGTCTTGTTGGCAAAAAATTTGAACACACAGTATTTAAGAGCACAAGTTTCTGAAGTCCAACTTATCTGAAGGGTATCTGAATTCTGCCATCACAACTTGAATCTTGAACAAGTCATTTAAGCCTTTGTTATTTTTCTTTTCTCATTAGTAAAGTGGGAATTACAAGAGTTCCCCATCCTAGTTTTGACGTGAGAATGAAATGAGAGAGATGCATGTTAAACACCTAGCACAGTGTATAGCTGTTCTGTATTAAGGAGATGATGAATGTCCCTAGCTGTTGTTAAATTTTTCTGTGCTGGGTTGTTTGTTCAGGTAGTTTTTGGCCTGATTCGCCGTTTTGAGTAATATCTAGACTGGGTTCTCAACTTTAGGCTCCATCTATCACCCACAACGGTACACCCTTATAGGCGCACTGTGATCCCTCCCTAGCAACCAGCAGATGGCCAATAACAAATCCTTACTTTTAGGACCTTAGGTGGGAAAAACGTCAAGTGCTACACAAAAACTTGGACAGCTCGCCCTCTAGTGGTAATTTAATGAATTACCCCCCAACAATTGCCCTGTAGATTCACAAACAGGAGAGCAGGTGTTAAAAATGAACAAGATATAGTTTACATAGTTACAGGAATATACCTGATCTAATGAATGAATTTGCTAATAGCAAACATAATAAAACAGTATGAGGGCACAGTCCAGGTAAAGGATTTAAATCACAACCAATGTCACTAAAGTATCTGGGGCTTCCATATTTGCTCATGTGCTAATTAGAAATTTTACATAACAGTGGATTTCCAGTTTGAGGCAAAAATCCAGAATTCACAATTTTATACATATTATATCCATCAATAAAAATTGTAATGAGCATAGCCACTAGAGTATAATTTTACTGTATTCAATATTCTCTCTAAAATAATCATAGCTGATAATAAAATTTCATCTTAGAGGAATTTATAAACTTTTCTTTCCTTTTTTTTAGCATTTTTAAATTTTATTTAATGAACATAAATTTCCAAAGTACAGCTTATGGATTACAATAGCTTCCCTCCCCCCCATAACTTCCCTCCCACCCACAACACTCCCCTCTCCCACTCCCTCTCCCCTTCCATTCACATCAAGATTCATTTTCAATTCTCTTTATATACAGAAGATCAATTTAGCATATATTAAGTAAAGATTTCAACAGTTTGCACCCACACAGAAACACAAAGTGTAAAATACTATTTGAGTACTAGTTATAGCATTAATTAAACACCTAAGAGTAATTGTGCATTAATTACAGAGTTCAACCAATAGTTTTAAGTAGAACATAAAAAATACCAAAAGGGTAAAGTATTAAGTTCTTTTTTTTTCTTTTTATTTTTCTTTTTTTGTTTGTTATATGGTTTTTTTATTTAATAATTGTGAATTTACAAAGTGCAACTTTTGTATTGTTGTGGCTTCCCCCCCCACCAACCTCCCTCCCTCCCGTGGCCCTCCCCTTGTCTTTAGGGTGTTGGGTGTGACAGAATTCTCTCTCCCTTGTATTGAGGAGGAAGCAGGCAGCTTATCTATAAAGAGGCTGAATGGATTTCCTGGGGTCACCCTGAGTACTTTGCAAGGGAACTCCCTATGCACACATTTGTTTTGCAGATTGGAATGAAAATGAAAATGAAAATGAAAATGAAAATGAAAATTAAAGTAGAGATCTGATTTTTAAAGAAGATGCTTCCTTTGTTCCACTCTTTTAGAGGGCACAGACAGTAAAGCATTTTTGCCAACAAGACCAAACCAAGAGGAAAAAAATTGTGAGCGTCATACAAAGCTAAACAAAGGGGGTAGAGATGAGAACGTGAAAGAACACCATTGGTCTTTAAATACTTGAATTGCTACTCATAAGACTCAAGAGTGAACAGACAATGCAGATTACAAAAGTAGGCTGTATATTCTAATAGAGGGGCAAGAATATTTATAACCACACAGAGTGATTGTGAAGCAGAGGGCAGGCAGGCATTCATTTTTAAAGGATTTGCTCTGTAGCAAGCTTCTCTGGGCGGGGGTGTGGGGTGGGGGTGGGGTTGGGAGGTAAAGAAAGTATTTCCCTTTTTGCAGTGCTACAACTCACACTTGCAGCTGGTCAGTGAGACCAAGTTATCAAAACCTCCTGTTGGAGAAGCCAATCTGGGAGACACTTTTTAAGGAGCCCTGCAAGAGTTTAAACAGGTGGCACTGGAATTGTGAACAGAACAGAGATATATAGCCCCATGGATTCGAACCACAGGTTGGCCCTCTCTGAGAGCTATTCAGTTTCACTATGTCTCTGATCTGGCTATAGCGTTCACCTTCCTTTGTCAGCTGCATCACAGTTCTGTTCATTCAGCGAAACTACCAAATACATGGGAGCTTCATAAAGTGCATGGAGAAATGGAATTAAAAGATAAGTTTATGTTGCTGTAAAATTATTTTTGAGATTGTATATATGAGTAATTTTCAAACCATAATGGGAAATGCATATTATGAAACAATTAGGTGTGGATTTCAAAAAATTTTGGACCAAAATAAACTTAGCTTTTAATTCCATTTTTCCATGAACATTTTGAAGTACTTTCTTATGTCTAGAGAGTAAATATGTAAAGGGCTGTGAAGGTGTGTGACAGGAAGGTGTCTTTTGTCTGTGACTGCTGATGGCAGTTGGTAATTAAGTTACAGGTGATCTTTCACTTATTTTTGTGACCTCCTGACATCTCTCAGTTATTCCTTCTTAAACTCAAGAAGTTCTATGCTTTATGTAGGCTTGCCACTTGAATTTTAGGCCTCTTACCTGATTCTGTACTTCTTAGTTACTTCACCATTCCCAAATCTGAAAACAATTATACTATATTCTACTCCATCCCCAAACAAATCATACCACCTTGTTAGAATCTTGTTGTCATCTAATGCTCTTTGTTCATGGAAATGGATTTCTACTGATAAAAGTTGAGTGTGGGAAAGTATTTGGTGGCAGGTGGACGTTCATGGATCTTTGGTATTATATCCTTTGTCTATGTTATGGAAAAATTCCTTCAGGTTTCCTGAAATGCCTTATGTTGTAAATTTGTACCACAAATACTAAAGGGAAATAATAAAGGGGGTAATGTTTAGAAATTATTTTCTCCATTATTACATTTCTTCTCTCTGGCTATTGACTGCTCTATAACTAAATACCCCCCTCTCTGATACCTAAAGCAAGGGAACAGAAGAAAAATGGCTATAAATCTATTAAATCAAGGACATGTTGCCCAGAAGATATTTAAAAGGAAATGAATTCTCAGTGTACGCTCAGTATCTGTACAATAAAGCTAATTGGAATGGCAGTTAAGCATCTTTAACTTCTGTTGAACATGATTGTTGTGACGTGGGAGCAGATAATTCAATTATCTTCAATACCAACCATGTCCAACGACTAATGAGCCAAACCAGCCCATTAACACAGTAAAGGTATAGATTATGCAACAGATGTTTTAGGATAGGTAACTAAAGTAATTTATGAAGCAAATGGAAAAAAGAACTATTCATTGTTTCCATTAAGTAGATAATTTTGGAATTTGAAGCTATTTTATCAAGTCAAATTTGTTAATTTAAAAATACTTGCTGTGTATCTTAGTGGTAGGAGAAAACAGAAACTGAAATATTAAAAATCTATTGTTTTGTTTCTATTAACACTGAACATAAAACTATGAGAGTATACTATTTTAAAAAATATGTGTATCATTACCTTTCATTTAAGTCAATGCATAGGAACAATATTTCATATAATCCTTAAAAAAGAATGACAGAAAATTTATTTAAACATGATAAACCACAGAGATGGACGTTTAAGACAGCAGTTGAGATGCTGCATTCTGTACCAGAGTGCCTGATTCTGCTTCTGATTCCAGATTCCTGCAAATGCACAACCTGGAAGGCAGCAATGATGGCTCAAGTACTTAAGTCTCTGCCACCCTCACGGGAGGCCTTGATGGAATTTCAGCTTCCTGGCTTTGGCCTGGGCCAGCCTTGGCTGTTGTGGACATTAAGGGAGTGAACCAGCAGATGAATGATTGATCTCTGTCTGTCTCTCATGGTCTCAGTACCTTTCAGATAAAATGAAAGTAAATTTAAAAATTAAGAAAGATGATAATAAACAAATATTAAAATTGCATTTAATCCAGGAACACACCACTAGTAATTTATCATGACTGAGAAAGTACAACTAATGCAGATTTCTCCCTGTCCTTGACCATTATGGGAGTAACAAATGATAGGTAAACAAGCCAATACCAAGAGGTGAATAAAAAGTACCTTCTTGCCTTGAATGGTTCACAGTGGCTGTCAATATTCATTGTAATGAATCTGGTACCTCTGAATGTTCAAAGACCATTCACCTGCCTTTCAGTATAGATTTGAAGTGTATTGGTTATTTATTTCTAATGAATGCCTTACATACTGTATGAGGCAGGATATAATAAAGACCCATATGTGAGTGAGCAGTGAACAATGATATCAGAAAGAGAAATCAGAAGCCAGAGTTAAAAAATTTTCTGAGATTACACAACCCTTTGAAGATCTGATAAGGAGCTGTGCAACATCTCCCCAGAAAAACGTGCTTATGCAAATGGGCATGTTGTTTTGCCAATATCATGATTCTATCCAGGCATCCTCTCCTTGGATGTCCTTGAACTCCAGTTCAAGAACTCTCCATATAGAGAAAGCAAACTCATGAGATAAGATAGTTATTACATTTGAGCATTGCATTTAGCTGTGAGCTTCCTGTGAGCCAAAGTTACAAGATTAAATGCACTGGGTTACAGAGTTCCCGACATTTAAAGAAAGAAGCAGATCAGTTCACAAAGTTATAACTGAAACATATAATTTTCAAATGGAAGTGTTAATGTCATAGCATGATTTTTTACAAAGAATAATCAATTAACATAAAGGGATGTAGCATAATTTGATGAAATTCTTTGAAAATAAGCAAATGGAGGTAGAATATTGATAATAATCATATTGACTAGCATATTATATTATCCAGTGTCTCATTTCTAACCCTCCTAGAAAATAGGGAACTTTCTAAATATGCCTTTCTTTAGTTGTGTATTTGCCTACCTAGTATTATTTGATTAAAGCTGACATTCATACAAATATATTTCATGAGTACATACCAACTAAGCAGTGAGGGAAGCCTAAGGGTATAAAGAGAAATCGACCTGTGATTAAATATCTGCTATTAATAGATCATACTGTGGGAAACTTGCATGTGTATAATAGCAGATAATCACTTTAGGTGCCTACTGCTTCCAACCCTAGCATTCTACTTTCTCAATGGTGAATAAGTAACACAATGATTCTTGTTACAATTATAGGTATAGGCAGTACAGTGTTGGGGTTATAAACACTATCTTTGGATCGGTGACTGCTTTTCTACTACCTATTGGCTGTCTGAACTTGGGCAAAGTCATTTAAGTTCTCTGATTCTCAGTGTCCTCATCTGTTAAATGAGAATAAAAGCATTAATCACAGGGCTGCTCCTAGACTATGCAGAGGTCGCTGCATAGTCTAGAAATAGAAATCTTTGGTTTTTGGGTGCTCCTGGCCTGTGTAAACAAATTGAGCCATTTAAGACCAACATACTGGTGTCATTACAGCAATAAAATTTCCCATGATCCTGTGAAGGAGATACTACATGGCTAGCAGGAACAATCCACTTGCAGGGCCACTTTGCTGGAATTGGGATCTAGCCATGAGGCCAACTCCATATGTAGGAGTGCTAGAGCTCCTTGGAGGATTTAGTGCTGCAGAGTATTGGAAAGCACCCTAAAGGCACAAGGCTAGAGCAGGGGCTCTGCTTGCTAAGGTCTAAGCAAGATACTGGTCTATTTCTTAGTACATGTTGGCGATGCTTATGGCTCTTACCCTTATTATTAACAATACTCACTGCAACTCATGCCTCATCTGGTTTTCTTTCAGTGGATGGCTGCATTGACTGGTCAGTGGACCTCAAGACATACATGGCTTTGGCAGGTGAACCAGTCCGAGTGAAATGTGCCCTTTTCTACAGTTATATTCGCACCAACTACAGCATGGCCCAGAGCACTGGGCTCAGGCTTATGTGGTACAAAAACAAAGGTGATTTAGAAGAGCCCATCATCTTTTCAGAGGTCAGGATGAGCAAAGAAGAAGATTCGATATGGTTTCACTCAGCTGAGGAACAAGACAGTGGATTCTACACTTGTGTTTTAAGGTGAGTGTTATGGGAAAATCTTCGTTGACCATATAGCTAATAGTCTTTTGATCGGGGCAGACAGTGTGCATGTTTGCCTCATGTTAAACAGCAGATATGTTCTGGAATACTTGTAGCATATGTGGAACCTCAGAAAATTACATTCTATCTGTTTATTGCATAGGAAATTCTTAGCAAACTTTTCGAAAATAGGACTCTTATTTCTTGTACGTGCTTATTCAATTTAGAAAATTTTGGAATTTCTTTCCTAATCCTACCCTTGCCCCAGGACCTCAATGATTGTTTTTACATAGACAAAATTGGCTTGATGAGCTGCATATCTGGCCATGAAAATGACTTAAAATAACATTAAGGCCAAGGTCTTGCCTCTCTTGTTGATGGAAAAAAGCTTCAAATGCTACTGGGGAATCTCTTAGCACGTGAGCTACTGGTAAAATCCTTCAGAATATGCAGTGTGATTTTAAGATATTATTTTTCTGAATATTATACTAGGAGGCATTATATATATATGTATATATATAGGCATTATATTCTTCTTGTTAAGTTTAGAGTGAAAAGCCATTTGTTTCATCCTAAGTGGTTCCACTATGTCTCTTCCCCTTCCGTCCACCTCAGGGCTAGGATCCAGGATCTAGCATCTTGGATAGAAACTGGATTACGTATTGAAGTAGGTAGCTGAAATGACCTTTAAACCACTTTTCAATTCTGTCATTTTGGGAGTCTCTGATCTTGCTCACCAGGGACCTGCACTCTACTATTTGACTTTAACTTCTTGAAAATGCAGACCCTTCCTATTTTAGCTAGCTGTGGACTTTGATGCCACAGCTATGTCACTTCTTCATCAAAAGAACTTGGGAGGCCCTGGTGAGGCTTTATTGTTGAAAAGGCCAGGGGTGCAAGGGGTTGCATAAATAGAAGGTCTTCTTGATGCTTTAAGAAACACTTTTGTGTGGAGGAGGAGTGTTAGGGGAGCAAGTGGTAAGTTTAGTCTTGTGGTAAGCAAAATCCCCAGGGTCTTGGCAGAGGCAGCAAGCATTCTGATCACGCTCTTAGCAATAAGCAATATTTTCTTCTTCTTGGGAAGCTCTTGGCAAAATTGAGAACTAGACACATTTCAGCTTTAGTGACTGACACTGTATTCTCTAGTGTACTGCTACTCTTCCCCGGCTCAACTCTTTTCCATCCCCTACTCTCCTTCAAAGGTGCCATTCAGAACTGTCTTTTCTTCCCCTTACCTATTTGCTTGTTTCTTTTCACAGATTTGAAGTCTTATTTGCAAAGCTTCAGGCCACTATATACTTGTACATTTGCTAAGTTTATCAAGGATTATTGAATTAGTTATGGCTGACTTCCTCTGCTCTGCTTATCTCCTCACTGTTCATACTTCCTTCTTTCCCCTTCTCCCATCTAACCCCATTCTACTGCGCCTAACATTGTTAACAATGTAGTCTTCATCCTTATACTTTCTTGAGTCTTTTAATTATGAGAACATGTTTACTTGGGGATAGTCTCCTCATTGTGTTACAAAATGACAGTTATAGATTTCTCTCTCTTAGTAAAAATTCAAAGTGGAATTCTCTCAAAGTCAACTACAGAAATATCACTCATTCTTTTACATATATAGTATTCTATGTTGATTGATATGTATATCCAATGAGACCACAATTTAGTTATTCATTTCCCTGTTGGTGAGCATATATCTTATTTCTAGTTTTTTTCCTACAAAAAAACTGTGACAAAAATCCCTTATCAGATTTTAAGTAAACTTACATTTTAGAACAATTTTATATTGAGAAAATTATTGCTAAGGTGGTACAGAGAATTTCTGTTATTAACAACTTAATGATACATTTGTTAAATTTAGTAAACCAATACTGGTATGTTATCATCAACTAAAATCCATAATTTTTCAGATTTCCTCAGTTTTTCCTTGATTTTTTAAAAATCTATTTCAGAATCCTATTTGTGCTACTATACTACATTTACTTGTCATGTCTCCTTAAGCTCTTACTGTCTGTGGCAGTTTCTCACTTTCCTTGTTCTTGATGACTTTGACAGCTTGAGTTGTACTGGTTCGATATTTTATAGAACATTCCTCAATTGGGATGTATCTGATATTTTTCCTCATGGTTAGACTAGAACAATATGTTTTGGGGCAGAATACCACAGAATGAAAATACCATTCTCATCATATTACATCAAAGATACATACTATCAATAGGACTTATCACTCTTGATGTTGACCTTGATCACCTAGATTTGCAGAGTATTTGTCTTTCTCCACTGGTAAGCTGCTTTTTTCACCCTTTCCATACTATGTACTATTTGGGAGAAAGTCATTATTGATTCACACTTAGGGAATGAAGAGTTATGTTCAAGTTCCTTAAGAGTGATATCTCTACATAAATTATTTGGAATTCGTGTGTGTGTGTGTGTGTCTTCTCTTCCACTTATTTATTCATTTATATCAGCATTGACTCATGTATATTTATATTATATATGGGTTGTCACATAATATTGCATTATTTTCTTGTGCAAATTCTTTCACTTTTGCCAACTGGGAGTACCAGTTCCTTTTCATGGTAAATGGTATTAGAAATCAAGATTAGGATAGTAGGTGTACTCACCTCACTGCTATTGGGGTGTTGCTTCTTCTAGGTCCTCTTTGCTGACGATCTGTTTACTTTGAAACAAAGCCTTGGATTATTTCATGCAAAGTCCACCTGTGGTGATAGAATGTATTAGGGGTAGTAGAACTTCTCAATGTCCCTGAAATTCTTTCATGGAGGTGGCCCGATCTTTCAATTACCTATCATATTTACCTTTTTAAAATATCTATTGTAGATACTGAATCAGTGTTTCTAAAGTCACATTTAGGTAAGTAGAAGAGTGTGGGGAGCAATCCGGACTAGACTGAGTTACTGGAATTAAGACTTATTCTATGCATCTGCTCTCCCACAATATGGCGCTGGGAGAGAAGTAAACAGCTTCCGCACAGCTGCCTCCAGTTCAACTAATAAACTGTAGGACCTGCTCCTGATTGGAGGAGAGCAGCGTACTCGGCGTGTGGGCAGCCGAGTTGGGATTGGCGGAGGAGGACTATAAAGGAGGAGAGAGACGGCATGCACCAGGAACATCTATGGGGAACATCTAAGGGAACCCGTGCAGCCCCCGAGAAAGCCGGCCGGCGGTGTGCCGCTCCCCTGCGGAAGTGGGGAATGTGGCTAGGGGGAACTGCCCTTCCACGGAGGTGGAAGGGATAGTAGCCAACCCGGGAAGAACCAGCAGCAAACCCGGGGAAGGCCGAGCAGACGAAAGAACAGCGCAGGGTCCTGTGTCGTTCCTCCACGAAGAGGGGGAGCGACATAATGGTGCCGTGACTCGGATAGGAAACTTAGGAGGGAAGAAATGACTCGGATAGGAAACCTAGCTCGGATAGGAAACCTAGGACGGATAGGAAACCTAGGAGGGAAAGAACGGGAAGAACTGGGAAAAATACCGGAGAGAGAGACTAGCAAACAGCCTAGGGAAAAGCCGGACGAAAAAGGTGCCGGAGGAAGCTGTTGAAAGCCTAGGCATAGATTCAGATACGGACTACGGGGGAAGCTGGGAGAAATCTCTAAGGTCGAAAGCGAAAGTGAAAGCTAGAACAAACAGACTCGGATACGGACTGTGGGGAGAGGCCAGGAGAAATGAGGGAGGAATATTGTTGGAGGAAAGTTTGGGGAAACATACCGGGTAGAGAAAAATGTTAGGGAAATTGAAGCCGTGGGGGGCAGGCCAAGGCGGACACGAAAGCCACTTTGGGGTTCTCAAGTTAGCCCGGGAATAGGGGGCGAAAAGTTGAAACCAGAAGCTGAAACGTAAGCCAGATTGGGATCCGTCTGATTAGCCCGGGGAGCAAAGGACGGGAAGCCAAATCGTGGGGCGGAGACGTATGCTGGGTTGAATTCGCCAGGCTAGCCCGGAGAACTTAGATTGAATGCTAGTGGCGGACACGTAAGCTACGCTGTGTTACTCGCGGAAGCCGCCGCGTGCAGAGAGAGCACGGGGCGTGAATAGATAGGGAACGGGGCTGGCGCGAGGCCGTGGTGCAGACGCGAAGGGCGTGGAGACCGCGGAGCGCGCGAAGCCAAGCCGCGCAAAGCCGGGAAGCTGCGCAGATGAGAGAGGCGCGGGCTGAAGCGGCTCAGAGCCGGAAAGCTGCCGAGAAGCAGCCTCAGGGCAGGCGCAGCCGGGAAGCCGCGGGGATAAGAGAAACAGAAGTTTAGAAGTAAAGTGAGAGAAATGGGAATGCTGGAAGATAGAAGTAAAATGGGAGAAATAGGAATGCCCGGAGATAGAGAAATAGAGAAATAGAAAGGCCTCCCTACAACACTGCAATGTGAGAGCTTGGATTCGGTCTGCCTGATTAAGTGAGGCGATGAGCACGATGAGCACCTGCGGCGGCTAGCAGCTTATGCGCCGCAGGTCACCGAAGACAGGCACGAATTAACATCAATAAGGCCTCCCCACAACACAGCGCTGAGAAGGCTTGGATTCGGTTTGCCTGATTGCTAGGTTTTGTAAGCCCCTGCAGGCAGAGCAGAGCATGCGCTGCAGGGCACCGAACACAGGCACGCATCAGCGCCTAAAAACCTCCTCATAACATGGCGAAGAGAGGACCCGGATTCGGTTTGCCTGATAGGACTTGTAAGAGCCTGTGGCAACTCTAGCAAGTAGAGCAGAGTGTGTGCCGCGGGACACCGAAGACAGGCGCGTATCAACGCCAAAAAATAAAAAGAAAGGGGGATTTGTGGGGAGCAATCCGGACTAGACTGAGTTACTGGAATTAAGACTTATTCTATGCATCTGCTCTCCCACAATATGGCGCTGGGAGAGAAGTAAACAGCTTCCGCACAGCTGCCTCCAGTTCAACTAATAAACTGTAGGACCTGCTCCTGATTGGAGGAGAGCAGCGTACTCGGCGTGTGGGCAGCTGAGTTGGGATTGGCGGAGGAGGACTATAAAGGAGGAGAGAGACGGCATGCACCAGGAACATCTATGGGGAACATCTAAGGGAACCCGTGCAGCCCCCGAGAAAGCCGGCCGGCGGTGTGCCGCTCCCCTGCGGAAGTGGGGAATGTGGCTAGGGGGAACTGCCCTTCCACGGAGGTGGAAGGGATAGTAGCCAACCCGGGAAGAACCAGCAGCAAACCCGGGGAAGGCCGAGCAGACGAAAGAACAGCGCAGGGTCCTGTGTCGTTCCTCCACGAAGAGGGGGAGCGACAGAAGAGAAAGCAAAGGCATTTTATTGAACAGTGGCTAAAATTTAAACATAGCTAGTGACCTTATTATTATTATTTTTAAATATTTCAGATATAGAGTAGAGAGAGGGAGATATAGAGATCCTCCATCTTCTCGGTCACCCCCAGAATGGTCACAACAGTTGGAGTCAGGCTCGTCTTCCTTCCCAGCTACATCAGTAGGGAGCTGGATCAGAAGTAGAGCAGCTGGGACTTGAACCAGCACCCACATGGGATGCCAGTGTGGCAGGCAGCATCTTTATCCACTACGCCACAACACTGGCCTCTAACTAGTGACTTCTTTAATTTATGCAGCAGTACTTAGTGAGAAATTGGGTCTGATAGGGATGGGGAGAACTTTTGAGATCATCCCTTGGGTGTGTCAGGGTAAGAAAAAAATGATTTTGGAACCACAGTTCTTAATTCAGTAACCATTATTTTGGCAACTCAGAGATACAGACATGTATTCCAAATATGTGTGTATGTATGAAATAGCTAACATTTGGCTGTGAATAATGTCTTTTTCATTATTAACCACTGACTTAAAATGCATGTGAAGTGAGAAATTCAGTCCACCTAAGTGATTTTGTACAATTGCCAAGAAAGTGACATTTATAGTTAAAAAAAAATGGGCTCTTAAGTTGGCAATGTCAATATTTGCCTAACATCCCCAACTTGATACCACTTTAAGGTAATCATGAATGATTTTATGCTTTATTGAACTCATTAAAGATTGCTCTGTTGATTTCATTCTGCTTAAAAATGCAGATATGAAATCTTTAGTAGGATTATCCACCCATTGGAACCATAGCAAGAAGTTTATTCTATGTGATCTTTAGTAAGAAATTACTCATTTTAAAATTTAATGTGGTCATTCTAAAGAGTGATTAGTTGAATTTCTAAGCATATTAATGGGATAATAACAGAAGAATGGTGGAGGACTGGTAATCATGCTCCCTCTAGGTCCTCTCAGCTGATGAAGCCATGCACTGCTTCATATACAAGTCCACAGGTAGTAAAGGAGTACTTTGAAGGAAATTTTATTCCCGATGTCCCAGATGTCTTTTCATATAGGTGGACTTTTCTTTCAAGTAGGCAGTGCTGATCAAAGAATTACTGTTTCCCTATCTGCCCACCCCATCATTTAAATGGAGGTGCATTACAGGATAAAAATGATGGATGTAATCTTATTTGACAAAATCCCACATCTCACTTTCTTAACAATTTGTAATAAGGGCTGACTTAAGCTGTGGATGTCGAAAGATATGCTCATATAATCCTGAATTAAATGTACAAATTTTGAAATGATGAAGCATAACTGAACATCTGTAGAAACCTTCATATTTAGAGATAGCAATCGCTTCTTGGCCTTTTGACTAAGATCAATTGTAGCATATTTAGAGATAGCCATGACAAAATGCAGAAAATAAGTTATTGTTTCAAATCCACTATAAACATTTACATCTGCAATGAGGTATACAGAAGAAGTAAACACCTTATAAAATAGAAACACAATCCAAATATTTTTGGTTTTCAGTAGTCCTCCGAAACTTCTATGTAGTCAGCATCACCCTAATTTCTAAACCAGAAAAAGAAATGACAGAGAAGGGCCAGTGCTGTGGTGCGATGGGTTAACGCCCTGGCCTGAAGTGCCGGCTTCCCATATGGGCACCGGTTCTAGTCTCAGAGTTTTGATGATTGTTTACTGTCCTTGTCTCAACTGTTGAGGAAAAGTTTTTGTTTTTTTCTTCATACTATTTGTTGAACTCTTTACTTAGTGTAGGGTTAATCTTAGGAGTATAAAGTAAACTGGAAATAGATCTTTGTAAAAAATTAATAGTGGGGGCCTGGCACCATGGCTCAATAGGCTAATCCTCCGCTTGCGGCGCCGGCACCTCGGATTCGAGTCCTGGTCAGGGCGCCGGATTCTGTCCCGGTTGCTCCTCTTCTAGTCCAGCTCTCTGCTGTGGCCCGGGAGTTCAGTGGAGGATGGCCCAAGTCCTTGGGCCCTGCACCCACATGGGAGACCAGGAGAAGCACCTGGCTCCTGGCTTCGGATCAGCACACTGTGCCTGCCACAGCGGCCATTGGAGGGTGAACCAATGGAAAAGGAAGACCTTTCTCTTTGTCTCTCTCACTGTCCACTCTGCCTGTCAAAAAAAAAATAATAGTGGGAATAGGAGAGGGAAGAAGGGTGGGAGCATGAGCAGGAGAGAGGTTAGGGTGGGAAGAATCACTATGTTCCTAAATCTGTGTACATGAAGTGCATGAAATTTGTATACCTTAAATATTTTTTTTTAAATAGTCATTGAAATCAGTGATGTTCTCAATGTCTGAATGCCTCTCGAACTCTTTGCAAAGAGTCATTTAGTTTATTGGTAATGCCTGAAGGCATGGTATGTGCTTATTGACTTTTCAAATTTGAAGAATTATTACTATTATTATTCTAGTAAGACAGCATTATCAGATAAGTTGAGGAGGGAGATAAATATTTTAAAACAAGAAATGTAGCATATTGCTATTTTTTAAATCTGTGTGAAGGGTACACGAAGATCTTATTTTGTTATTTTTATTTTTGAGTGTGCTCAAAATGTTCCAAAATAAAAACATGAAAAGAAATAAAGTATACAATGATTTTGCCTGATTCTAATGATTCTTAAGTGATCAGACACATAAATGTCTATGTAGCATCCAAAAACAAATTTTTATAATTCTTTCAACAAACATTCATTGACTGTGTGGTATTAACTTTATGCCACACTGCAAATAAACCTCTGTCTTTAGAAAGAAAAGTGATTGTTCTAGTCTACCTTAAAGACTAAGAAATAGCTCTTATCACCTTCTATACTCCTACTCTACTCCCCACTATGGTCACCAAGAGATTTTCAAGGACAGTGAACATTTCTTATAATTCAATTCCAACTTAACTATTGATCCTTGAAAAGTTAAGTGTCAACAATTCTGTTGCCTGGGTAGCAATTTCCAGAAGAGCAGATAGTTTCTTGTCAGAAAAATGAAAGCCTGGATCTTATAGAATTAATTGACCCCAGAAAAGATCAAGATTGTACAGAAGGGTTTTGAGAAAGAAGCAATGCCTTCTCTGGTCTGTGTAAGCTACAATGAAATGAAATTAGTTATTTTTTCTGCCTAATTTCTGTTATAAGCAGGAGTCTCTAATTTTATTTCTTTTGCATCAATTGTGCATAAACACATCATCTAACCAGACAGAAATTATTTTTCAATCTTCAAAACTTTATAATCTACATGTTTATAAAATCATGGATTAGTTAAAATAGCAATAAAGTGGCAATTAAACCTTTTCATTTAATTAACAATGAATTAGATTTATCATAATGCTTAGAAATATAACCACATTGTTGTTCACAAGCTATATAACACTCAGAAATACAATTCTATTGTACATACCTATGTAATTTTACCTCCGTTCTGTATTTTTTAGAGGGAAGCAGATGTTTATGGTTTAGTCATCAGGATTACTTGTTTTGTAAAAATTAATGGGTTGTATTTGATTACTATGAAACAAAAATTGATTTCACATAGTTATTGATGAGTTGGCTAACACTGCTATTCATATATACTCTTTAGTTTCATCCATTTAATTATTACACAAACTTCAGTGACTTTGTTTTATTATTATTTTGTTCAGAATCAAAGTTTTAAACCTATTGCACAGGTTTCAAATGCAAAATCTTTTCAGGGACCAAGAAGGTAATATAGTGAGTATGGTAGGTCTCATCTCATTTCATGCATTTTATTGTTTTCCCCCCACTGTCTATTTATCTAGCTCATTCTCTCCATATTCCATCTGCAAAAATCAGTTGATCCAACATATTGTTCTCACTGATTTTCCACCGTCCTTTTCTCTCTTCCCAACTAGGATAGTTTAAGTTCAATGATATAGTATTTTAATCATTACCACCATCCACCCTCTTGTTTCTTTTGGTTCTTTATTTTCTTCATCTTACTTGCTTGTGAAAAACCACAATACTTTCTAAACTCAATTTTCTGTCTATGCTGTGCCTGCAATCCTTGCAGTTGAACTTGGCTGAAGGAAAATAGTAATGTTAATGGATCTCACTATGAATTTCAAATAGACCCTTAAAGCTACCACATAATCTTAATACATATTCTTTTTTCTACATTTTTATTTATTTTCATTTTGAAAGAAAAAAAGAGGGGGGGAGGAGAGAGAGAGAGAGAGAGAGAGAATGAGAATGAATTGATTTTCTGTCTACTGGTTCACTTCCTAAATGCCTACATCAGCTAGGGCTGGGCCACACCAGGGAGCCCAGGAGCTCTACCCAGGTTTCCCAAATGGGTGGCAGGAACCCAAGTACTTGAGCCATCATCTTCTGCCTTCCCATGGTATACATTGGCAGGAAGTTGAATCAGAAGTGCAGGAGCCAGGACTGGAACCAGGCACTCTAATATGTAACATTGGCATCCCAATCAGCAAGTTTCATCATTACACTGTACAACTGCCACACTTACTTTATATTCTGTCAATTCAGTCTCCCATCTTCCTAACTGACCCTTTTAAAAATAATTTTTATTTATGTAACATGAACAAATTTCATGTATTTCATATATATGGATTTAGGAGCATATGATACTTCCCATCCTACCCTTCCTCTCACTTATGCTCTCAACCCTCCCACCTCATTCCTTTTCTTATTCGAATCTTTAAGACAGCATACTTTTAGTTTATTTTACAATCATAAGCTTAACCCTCCCCTAAGTAGAGTTCAACAAATAGAAGGAAAAAAAAAAAAACACTGTTCCTCAGCAGTAGAGACAAGGGCTATAAACAAACAATAACCAAATCTCAAAATGTCAATTTTGCTCATATACATTATATTTTCTTCTACTCTATGAGTTACTACAAATCAGGAAAAACATCATATTTGTCTTTCAGAAATAGGCTTATTTCACTTATTACAATGATTTTCAGTTGCATGCATTTTGTTGCAAAAGACTGGATTTCATTCTTTTATATGGCTGAATAGTATTCCATAATCTATATATACCACATTTTCTTTATACAGTCATCAATTGATGAAGACTTGGTTTTATTGATTCCATATCTTAGCTATTGTGAATTGTGCTGCAACAAACCTGGGCGTACAGATAACTCTTCATATGCTGTATTCATTTCATTTGGGTAAATTCCCGGAAGTGGGATGGCTAGGTCACATGGTAGATATATATTCAGATTTCTGAAGTATTTCCATACTGTCTTCGACACTGGCTCTACTAGTTTACATTCCCACCAACAGTGGATTAGGGTACCTTTTTCCTCACACCCTCACCAGCATTTGTTTGTTGATTTCTGTATGAGAGCCATTCCAACTGGGATGAGATGAAACCTCATTGTGGTTTTGATTTGCAATTTCCAGATGGCTAGTGATCCTGAGCATTTTTTCATGTCTGTTGGCCATTTGAATTTAATTCTTTGAAAAATGCCTGGTAAATCCTTTGCCCATTTCTTAACTGGACTGCCTGTTTTGTTGTTATTGAGTTTCTTTAGCTCTTTATAGTCTGGATATTAATCCCTTATCAATTGAATAATTTGCAAATTTTTCTCCCATTTTGTTGGTTGCCTCTTCACTTTCTTGAATATTTCTTTTGCAGTATGGAAGATTCTTAGCTTGATGTAATCTCATGTGTTTTTGCTTTTATTGCCTGTTTAGGGTATTTTTCAAGAGGTCTTTGCCTATGTCAATGTCTTGCAGCATTTCCCAGTATTCTTCTATTTTACATGTTCTCTTCAAATTTCCAACATCTCTTCCTGCTTCCCATTTCGCTGAAAACTTGAAGAAACCAGGAAATAATTTGTACATCCCCCACATACTGTGTCCTCTACCTGTGTCCTCTGCCTTCCTGTTGCCATGGATGAGCTAGTCTTGCTCTTCTTTAACACCAGTCAAATCTCATGTGCACTAGGTCATCCTATCAATATTTGCCTACTCAAGAGTATCACCCGAGCAATTATCTCTCTCTCTCTCTCTCTCAAGAGTATCACCTGAGCAATTATCTAGAAAAAATCTTCTTTATTCCACTTCTGCTAGCCAGTAACCACATTCCTTGCTCCTATTTGGAATAAAACTACTTAAGAGAAAGAGTTGTCTGGTGATTGTGTTGTAGATGTTCATGTATGTCCAAACCCATTAAGCTGCATGTACATACTAAATATGTGAAATTCCTTGTGTATCAATTATATCTCAGTAAAACTGTTCTAAAAAACAAAGGTGCCAGTATTCACAGTCTTAAGTTCTTTTTCCATTCCCTTTCTATTAAATCTATTCTAATCAGGTAAGTGCCTTTATCATGCTACCAAAATGACTTTTGTCAAAGTTTCTGATAACCTCAAGATTGTTGAATCCTACAGTCAGTTTGATTTTTCAGTCCTTCTATTACTTGACCCATTCATTGAGTTTGGCACAGTTGTTTATTCCCTGATTATTGACAACATGTTCTTTACCTGACTTCCAGAGATCACATTCTCCTAGTTTTCTTACGCCATCTGTTCCTTTCCTGGCTCCTTATGTTCTTCTCGACCTCTTAATGTTAGAGGGACCTGAGAATTATAGATTCAACATTGCCAGGTTTTCTGATTGTTTTGAAGAAAAATATTTGTGTGGAATTTCCCAATTTTTACATTTTTGGAAACTCTCCTCTCCTCTCCACAAAAAGAGACCCCATACTTAGATTCAACTAGTGGGCTAATTTTCAAGGCCTGAACTAGTAGATTCTTACTCCAGCATTAACCTAGAGAATGACTGCATTATCATTTTAAACAAGCACTTTATCTGTATCAAAGTGCAGCAGAACAAAACAAAGCCTGAGGTATCACTATACCAGATTTCAAGACATATTACAGAGCTGTTAAAGCAACCTGGTACTGGTATAAAACACATGGATAAACCAATGAAACAGAATAGAAACGCCAGAAATCAACCCACACATCTACAACCAACTTATCTTTGACAAAGGAGTTAAAATCAATCCTTAGAGTAAGGATAGTCTCTTCAACAAATGGTACTGGGAAAACTGGATCTCCACAAGCAGAAGTATGAAGCAATTCCCCTACCTTACACCTTACACAAAAATCTACCCAAAAAGGATTAAAGATCTAAATCTACAACCCAGTACCATCAAATTATTAGAGAACATCAGGAAACCCTGCAAGACATTGGCATAGGCAAACACTTCTTGGAAAATACCCTAGAGGCACAGGCAATCAAAACCAAAAATGACAAATTACATCAAATTGAGAAGCTTCTGTACTGCAAAAGAAGCACTCAGGAAAGTGAAGAGGCAACCGATAGAATGGGAGAAATTATTTGTAAACTGTGCAACTGATAAAGGATTAATTTCCAGAATATATAAAGAGCTCAAGAAACTCAGCAACAACAGAACAAACAACCCAGTTAAGAAATGGGCAAAGGACTTGAACAGGCATTTTTCAAAAGAGCAAATCCAAATGGCCAACAGACACATGAAAAAATGCTCAGGATCACTAGCCATCATGGAAATGCAAATCAAAACCACAATGAGGTTCCACCTCACCCCCCGTTCATTAGAATGACTTTCATATAGAAATCAACAAACAACAAATGCTAGTGAGGCTGTGGGGGAAAAGGTACCACTGTTGTTGGGAATATAAACTGGTGCAGCCAATGAGGAAGACAGTATAGAGATACCTCAGAAATCTGAATATGACCCAGCCATTCCACGCCTGGGAATTTACCCAAGGGAGATGAAATCAGCATATGAAAGAGTTATCTGTATCCCCATGTTTACTGCTGTTCAATTCACAATAGCTAAGATATAGAATCAACAAAATGCCCATCAAATGAAGATTAGATAAAGAAATTATGGGATATCTACACCATGGAATTCTACACAGGAGTAAAAAAAAAAAAGAAATCCTATCATTTGCAACAAAATGGATGAAACAGGAGAATGTCATACTTAGTGAAAGTGAAGCAGAACAATGAATATTCTCATGGTATAGACTAGATTAGAGGAAACTTTCAGCTCCCCTAGAGTACATTTGAATACTCAGTAAGTACTGGAGTTAAATGGTGCCCCCTGTATGTGACAACTGAGTTAATACAATCTTAAGCCCTTGTGTGGTCAATATAGGAATCCTTACTGTTAGACATGGTGTATCAATATGGTATTCTGTCAAGAAGATTCTGCTGCTATAAATTGGTGCTTCTCTTCCACTTCCTTCCTGTTAGTTATGTAACTCTGTCTGTCTATCTCATGCTAAGCTCCTAAAAGTGAAGAGGACTAAAGACATGTAATGACTGAAGCATGAAAAATAACTTAAGTGAAAGTATCCACTGGGGGCCGGCGCTGTGGAGCAGCGGGTTAAAGCCCTGGCCTGAAGTGCTGGCATCCCATATGGGCGCAGGTTAAAGTCCCAGCTGCTCCTCTTCCGATCCAGCTCTCTGCTATGGCCTGGGAAAGCAGTAGAAGATGCCCCAGGTCCTTGGGCCCCTGCACCCATGTGGGAGACTGGGAAGAAGCTCCTGGCTCCTGGCTTCGGATTGGCCCAATTCCAGCCATTGCAGCTGTCTGGGGTGTGAACCAGCAGATGGAAGACCTCTCTCTCTGTGTCTCTACCTCTCTCTGTAACTCTGTCTTTCAAATAAATAAAATAAATCTTCAAAAAAAAAGTATCCACTGGATACTTCTTTGGCCTTATATAGTGCCAAGCACTATGGTGAGTCCAAGAGAAATATTTTACATATCACCTGCCTTTAGGAGTTACTAAAGAAAGACGTAAAATAGTTAGGATTCTTCTGTGCCTAACACTGTAGGACTATCTTCTACATTACTACTATTACTGTGCCATATTACTAATATATCTGGTGCTGCATTGCTTAAGTTGAATCCTGGCTTTATCACATAACTTGAGCAGTTTTTATGATTACTCAAGATCAGCAGTGGATCCCCAGTTTGTAAATGCTAAACTATTGGTTCTGACTCCAGTATCATCCTAGGGAGGGGTAGTATATTTTGGCTATGTCTCTTGCTTTCCTCATGTGGAAAGTGAAAACTCATTTGTTGATTCAACTTATGATAATTAGAGCACTTGCTTTAGGTGTTGAGTATATGCCTTGAACAAGACAAAGTGCCCACTCTCCTGTAGCTTAGAGTATAAATGACACAAGTAATGTACATTTATAAGATTATAATAAGCAATACAATAAGATTAAAAAAGGATCATGTTCTGGAGTCACTGGAGATCATCGTTAAGTTGGGTGGACAAGAAGAGCTTCAAAGAGAAAGTGACACGTAAACTGAGACTTGAATGACTAGAGGGAGCCAGCCTTGTGAAAATCCAGAAGAAAAGCGATCCAGTCAAAGCAACAAGTGCCAAAGGCTCCTGGACCAGCCCCACACAGCCATTAGAAGTATTTGGGGAGTGAAGCAGTGAATGGAAACACACTCACTCTCCCTCTCTCGCCCCTCAAACACATAAATAAGTAACAATAATCAAAAATAACTTGCCCAATGACACATGAGTAGAACATGATAGAACTGAGACTTGAACAGGTTTATGTGACTATAGAGTACACACACCTAATCTATTTGTTCTACTGTCTTCTTATTTATTACCTATTTTTGCTATTCTTTATAAGAATCTATATTTGTTCATGAAAGCAAAGGAGATATGCTTGTATATGTTAATTCCTGCCTGTATAAAGTTCTGTGGTTCTGTCTTCAGTGTTTTTAGTGTTTGACAGAGATTCTAAGTTTATGAGAAGTCAGAATTAAGCTAAAGCAGAGGTTTTCAGGAAAAGGATCAGACTACTTTTCTTACAAAGTTTGCAACCCTTTGTGATTGTTATTCAAATTCCAAACATTATACTTAGAAGTGCTTAAAGTTGTTTCCTACCCAAGATGATAGGTGGAAGAGCTTTGTGGGAGACACTTTTGTTAACATTGATTTATTTGGAAGATGGAGGTAGAGAGAGAGGATCTTCCATCCATTGGTTCAGTCCCCAAATGGCTGCAACAGCCAGGCCTGGGCCAGGCAGAAACCAGGAGCCTGGAACTCCATCTGGATCTTCCAAATAGATGACAGGGGCCCAACTACTTGGGCTATCTTCCACTGCTTTCCCAGGAGCATTAGCAGGGACCTTTTGATTAGAAGTGGAGCAGCCTGGACATGAACTCGTGCCCTTATAGAATGGTGGCATTGCAGGCAACAGGTTGACCCACCATGCCACAACATTGGCCCCAGGAGACACATTTTCAACTGCCTCTTTATTTACTCTTACTCCCAAACCCCCCACATATAAGACTCAATGAATCAATTAGAGAAGCTTATGCATCAGTGTATGACAAAATGCTGGAATGACTATTTTCAAGTTTCATAAATATGTTTTTCCCCAAGAACTCATTGCATTAAACCATTTCCCTTAAAGTTGAAATGTTTCATGGTGGAACAGAAATTAGATCATAGATCTCATTCATTCCTAACTACAGTTTTGGGGTTTTGCTTGCTTTTAGGAAAACGGATGTTTTTCAGCCAATATCATTTTAATTCTCAGACATCAATTATTCATTAAATAAATATTCATTCAGTACCTGCTGTATGAAAGGTACTGAAAAAAGCAAAAGTGAATGACTCAACTGCTTACTTCTAACAGTTTAAAAGTAGAATTAGGGCATATATGCAAATTACAATCAAATAACTATAACTTAAAGATAGGATCCCATGTGGTTCAGTAAAAATTATATCCTAGCAAACACATTCCAAAAATTAAACATATTTTCAAAGTTTCAATATTTCCTCATTTACTGTACTCCCTTGAAAAACAGCAAGGGGAGCCAGTCTGTAACCCCTGACAACACTTAAAATGATCTTTTCACATAAATTTCACCCCCAATATCTCACATGCTGCATATGTCCAGAAACCTTTTTCATTACTACTCAGTCTCATTCTCAACCAAAAAAAAAAAACCTCCTCTTGGAATGCATTCTTGGCAAGTTTTTCCTCTTTGTCTTTCTCACCCTCCATCTTTTGTATTTTTCCTAACAAAAAGCTGTCATTTCCCCTTACCAATTTAATTTAATTAAACTAGCAGTGCTCCTTGGAGGGGAGGAGAAAAATGTTCTTATGCTCTTTCTGCCCATTACTCTTATTCTGCACAATAAAAGCTGAGAGTGGAGTTGGCATTGTGGCACATCAGATTAAGCAACAACTTAGGACACCTGCATCCTGTGTTGGAGTGCTGATTTCAGTTCTGGCTAGTCTGCTTCCAATTTAGCTTCCTGCTAATACATCATGGGAGGGAGTAGATGATAGCCCAAGGGCCTGGGCCACTGCCATTCATGTGGAAGACCAGTATGGAGTTCTAAGCTTCTGCGTTCAGGCTGGCCCAGCCCTGGTTGTTAAGGGCATTTGGGAAGTGAACCAGTGAATGCAAGATCGATCTCTCTCTCTCTGCCTTTCAAGTAGATGAAAATAAATAAAGCACTAAAAAAAAAAAAAACCACCCTACCTTTAAAATTTTAAAAAGCTCACAAACTGATCTGCCATACAAGAAATCTGTAGAAGTTTCTGGATTTGGAAAACCAGTTAGCCAAAAAGAGGACTATGTTTAGAGAACAAAGAGAGGAGATAAGCCACAAACAGTAACATGATATGTTTTAAAAGGAAGTTATTTTTTGAAAACAGAGTGACAGAGAAAGAAAGTGAGAGCGAGAGCGAGAGAGAAAGAGAGAGATTGATTTTGTTCATATGTTGGTTCCCTCCCCAAATGGCCACAGAGCCAGTGCTGGCCAGGCTGAAGCAAGGAGCCTGAAACTCCATTTGGTCTCCCTCATAGGTGTCAGGGGTCCAAGTACTCAGGCCATCATCTGCTGCTTTCCTAAGCACATTAGCAGGGATTTGGATTGGGCTGAATCAAAGCAGCGCAGCCCAGATTCCAACTGGCACTCATATAGGATGCCCAAGTTGCAGGCTGTGGTAAGCACAACACTATTTTTATCATTTATTTTCTTCCACATGAGAGAAAGCGATATGTGCTATGAGAAAGGTAGAAGTAGGGGAGCAGGCCTTTGTCCTAGAGTCTAAGATGGCTGCGTCCTTCATCAGAATGCTTGGATTTGATTCCTGGCTCAGACTCTTGGCCCCAGCTTCCTCCCAATGCAGATCCTGGGAGGCAGTGGCAATGGCTCCAGTAATTCGGTCGATGTGGGAGACCCGAATTGAATTCCAGCTCTTAGCCCTTAGCCCTGGCCATTGTGGGTGACTTGGCAGTGAACCAGTGGGTGGAAATGCCCTCTCTCCTCTCTCTCTGTCTCTCCTTCATAAAAGAAAAAGATAAAATAGTAGTAGAATGCAGGGCAGAGAAAAATAGTTTGACTTACAGAATCAGTTGATGTCTGTGATGTCACATGAGAATCTAAACAGGACTTCCCAAGCAGATGAAACTATTTAAGAAGAAGGTGGCAGTGAAGCATGGTTAGGCACAGGAGAAAAAAAAAAAACAGCAAAGTAAGTTTGGCTGGAACATGGGCTTGTCAAAGCCTTTTTCTCTGTGAATTCACAAGAACTAACCCTTGCCTTATGGAGGATTCAAATATATTTTGGGATCATGAGATTTAAGATATTAACCAATTCTTAAAAAAAGAAGCTGAAAGACAACTAACATACATGTTAAATTATAGCCAGGTGGTAAGACACATTTTTAGCAGATGATGTTTCCACTGAGAAAATGTATATTTAAAGAGAGTAAATTTCCTTCTTTGCCCTTACCCTTAAGAAAGTCAATACTGCTGACCTGCATTATGCCATGCACTCCCTGAAACTAGTTTTCTCAGAGCTGGAGATGAATTCACATAGAGCCATTCCCATGTCTCAGCACTGAGAGTGATCCATGTTGGCAACACAGCTTGTTAATATTTGGCAGGTATAGGCTCTTTCTATAGCTATAAAACAGAAAAATTAAGGAGGAGGACTATGTCCTACCCTGGGACCTTGATCTCATTAAAACAAGATTCAAATTAGTACTAATCTATATATACTCATTCCCTGATCTGCTCACACTCTTCAGTGCTAAGGTACTATGTGTAATATATACTTATCTGAGCAGATGAAGATGTTATATGCACTTTAAAAAAGGATTATTTATTTGAAAGGTAGATTTACAGAGAGAGAGGGAGAGGGGGAGGTAGAGAGAGGGAGAGGGAGAGGTAGAGAGAGCGAGAAGTCTTCCATCCTCTGGCTCACTCCCTAAATGGCATAATGGCTGGAGATGGTCCAGACTGAAGGCAGGAGCCAAGAGCTTCATCTGGGTCTCCCATGTGCGTGCAGGGGCCCAAGGACTTCGGCCATCCTCTGCTGTTTTCCCAGGCACATTAGCAGGGAGCTAGATCAGAAGTGGAGGAGTCGGGACTCAAACATGCACCCATATGAGATGTTGGCGTTGCAGGTGGCAGCTTAATCTGCTACACCACAATGTCGGCCCCCAACACCTTCTAGTTTTCAATTCTATTAGTATGATCCCTTCTCAGTGCCCTCCCTTGACTGCTCAGAAGGAAAGGTGTTTGACTATGCTTCATAATTACATTTTGCTCGCTCTCAAGCAAGGGATCTCTTTTTCTTAAACTTGGTCTGAAACTTTCTCCTGAACCTACTTTACATACTGTACATACATATAGAGAAGGCTTTCTGTACATGTTGGTGGTTGACTTACTGACTGAAACCCTCCTTGGGGTTAATTTATTCATTGGGAACCTTTTTGAATATATTGTTTTACCAAAACTAGAACATAAACTAAACATAAATTTGCAAAAATTGCATATATATATATATAAACTTTTACAGGGATTTTATTTCACAATAAACAGGGATATAATTTTGTTTTATTTTAATAATACAGTGGCTATGCCACCAACACAGTAGGCAGAATCACATTCTTTCCCATATTTATTTTCAAACTTTTTAAATTAATCTCTCTAATTTTTAAAAACTTACTTGAAAGGCAGAGAGACAGAGCCAGAGACTTCTATTTGCTGGTTCACACCCTAAAGTCTGGCAACAGCTAGGGCTGGACCATGCTGAAACCAGGCAGGTGGAACTGCATCCAGGTCTCCCACATGGCTGGCAAGGACCCAAGTACTTGAGTTATCCCTGCTGCCAACCAGGATGTACATTAGTAAAGCTGCATTGGAAGCAGAGAAACCATGACTCCAAAATGGGATGCAAGCATCTCAGAGGCTTAACATTTTTTGCATTAAATGCCTGTCCCTACGCTTACTTCTGCCTTCTGCCTCCTCATGGTTCAAGTTTCTCCATTTTCAAAACCACTTCTGTTGGGACTAGCATTGTGCTGCCTGCAGCACCTGCATCCCATATGAGTACCTGTTCAAGTCTTGGATGCCTCACTTCAGATCCAGCTTTCTGCTAATACACTTGGGGAACCCTAGAAGATGGCCTGAGTATTAAGGCCCCTGCCACTCACATGGGAGACCCAGATGGAGTTCCAGGCTCTGGACTTTGGTTTTTCCCTATCCTGGCCATTGCTGCCATTTGTGGAGTGACCCAGCAAATGGAAGATCTCACTGTTTCTCTAACTTTCTTTCAGGTAAATAAATTAAAAATAAATAAATAAAACCACGTTCCGGTAACCTTTAAAAAATAGCTCCTCTGTTTACTGTTTGTTCCACTTCCTCCCTTCCCTTCATAGTCTAGAGTCCTGGTAAAGAGGAGCTTCTCCCCACTGGTTCCACATCCTTGCTTCCCACCCACTCCCCAGTCCTTCATTTGGCTTCTATCCCTGCCATTTCCCTGTACCTGTGCGAATCACAGAGGCAACACTGGATCTAGTGGACACTTCAGCTTCTAACTCACAAGGCCCATCAGCCTTTGTGTTCTCCTTCTCTGTTCATTCTTTCCCTGTACTGACTACTCCTAAGTACCACCATTGTCTTTATGGCTCCCAGCTGGTATTCATTTTGCCCCTAGTATGCATGTAGCAATACCTGGAGGTATTTTTGGTTGTCACAATTGGAATAGGGTCAAGGGAGAAATCTATTATCCAACAATGCATAGGAACAGAGGCTGCGGCTTCTGCCAAACATTGTGCAATACACAGAATAACCCAGATATAGATAGATATATGATCTATATCTATATCTGTATCTGGTCCTAAATATCAAGAGGGCTACCATTGAGAAACCTTGGCCTAGAGGAATACAAATAAGTATAATGACAGTTCTGATGAGTACAAGGCCTTTAGTAACTAGGTAAGAATACAACCCCAAAACATGTCTGTCCCAAAGGAGATGATTGAAAGAAATATCCAGCTTTTGCAGATGTCCCAGGGATATGACAGTTTCTCAGTTTCTGGGCCCAAAGATACCAGATAATATTAAGGGCTGCTCCATGTGTGTCTCAGTCTGGTCGGGTGAATCTTCTCCCCATACACCCACCTGAGGGCTGAAACCCAAGTTCAGCCCCCCTGAATGTAGTCTGTGGTCATCAGAGGGCAGAGGCAGACCATCCTCCCACCTGCCCCCTTACTCCACCCACTGCCATCATCCCCAACCTGTCCCTCTCTCTGGAAGCTGATTTCCCACTGGGATATGCCACTGTTCTACTTCACGTTTCTGAAGTCAGTGAGAGCTTAGCAGCCAAATTCCCACCCACCAGCCCCATACATTTGTCATAGTGGTGGTTTGGGGCGAGAATCCCTCAGAATGGCACTGTGCATTGGTCAGTGGTGTAGATCAGCAAACCCCCCAGGCATAATCGGCTGCTGACTCGCCTCCTTAGCAGTGGCATGGTTCCCTGTTCCGATCTGACTGTCCGTGGCTTTGCCTGATGGGGACTTGGGAGGATTCTCCTGTCATGGGGCTGTACAGTCACAGCAGTCCTCGCCTGTAGTCGGTGCTGAAATCCTCTGTATGCAGCCCTGACAGAGTCCCTTAGGAGTGGCAGATCTCTGCTGTGTTGATTTGAGTAAAACTATAAACCCAGGGCTAACCCCACGCTGGTTTTGCTTCTTGTAATACAATTCCCTCAGAACATGAATGAGCTTCCCATTCAGTTCATACTTGGGGACTCTCGGGATCCAGGAAACCCCATAGCTTGCCACACACACCTGGATGCACCGCCCCAGCCAGGCGCAACATTTTCTTTAATGGTTATTTGCAGCTGCTCTCCTGGTGCCAGTTTCTGATTTGTAAATAATCTGGTTGCCCAGAACAGGAGCTCACTCAAGTTAGCATAAAGAGAAGTGAATCTGCAAAATGGATTTTTATGTAACACAATTGTAGAAAAGTGATTGCTTTCCCTGCCACTCTCCTCATCTCTGGGGTCACAGAATCAACTAATTCCTCTTGTGCCTGTCTGCTTTCTGGAACAGGGATCCTACAAAAGACACCTGCCTCTGTATAGTCCCCCATTCTGCAGCCTCACACCCAGCACCAGGCCTCAGCTGTGGCCTTGACAGCTGTGACCCTGCCCCCAACTCCAAGTGACCCACTGCCTCGTTGTCTAAAACCACCCTGGCTGTGAAAAACAGCTCTATGTCCAGATTTCCTAGCCTGAGCATGCTCTTTGGCTCAGATAGGTCAAATGTCCACTCCTGTTCCAACCAGGTAAGGCCTAGGCCTAGGTTGAGGGAGAGGGCGATATGTGATACACATGGCAGGCCAGGGCCACCAGACACTAGGGTACGGGGACAAACACACACTCACACACACACAGAAACTGCAACAGAGCTAACATTCCAGAACACAAAAGGGGGTCATTAAGACACGGCTCTTCCCCAGCTACCTATACTCCACCCACCTCCCTTCCATTCCTTCCCTGTCCCCTCTCCACCTCTCCCGGCTCCCTCTGAAAAATCGATCTCCCATTGGGGTATGCTGCTTCTTCCATTTCACATTTCTGAATTCAAGGGCTTTGGAGCCAGATTCCCCTCCCACAGCGGAAGCACATTTCCCTCCGTGAGAAGTTGACAGCGTTACACCAGGGGCAGTCCCAGTCCCCGGGCCTGCGGAACACTGGGGGTCTTCTCTGCTGCTGGGCTTCAGAGTCTTTCTCGTCTCTCTGAGGTTCTGGAGGGTCTACTCCCTGAGCCCCCGTGGCAGACCACAGGCCGATATCAGAGGCTGACCAGTGGGGGAACGTCTGAGGTGCAGCAGGTGCTGGGACCCTGGCTGTAGCTAGGGGTGGTGTGGATGGGGCTGGGAAGGGGGGCGCGTAGGGGTATGAGAACGAGGCAGGGAGCTGGACAGGAAGAAGTGCCTGTGAGGCTGTGGGCCCTGCATTTAGGGTCCCAGAGAAATAAAACATGGCTGTCTCCACTGACCTGAGGTCTCCCTCCCTCTGCTTGCCGGACTTGTCATGTTTCCACCCCACAGCTCCGAGAAGCCTCGGGAGGCCTCCACTTCGCTCCTGGATGGCCTCCAAGGGGACAATCTCTACTTCCCTCTTCTTTCGTCCTCTTCTGCTAGTACCAGTGGCAGCTGCCGCCTCCTCCTGCCCACCCAATACTCCTGTTGCAGCCCGTCTAGCTGTGGCCAGGTCTGGCTCCTCTGTAGCTCACCTACAGGGTGCCTTCAGCTCCTGAGGAGAAATAGATGGAACAGAGATGGGTTCTGGGGGTCAGGCTCATGGTAGGGGTGGGGCTTCTGGCTAGAGGCAGGGTTCATGGTTGGGGCCGGGCTCCTGTCAGGGAATGGAGCTATCCTATGCCTGCATGGTCGGGTCTTCCTACACCTCTGCCAATTAGATGTAGGCCAGCCTCAGCTGGAATGCCACATCTTTGCATTCTATCTCCTGCTACATCTGTGTGCTCCTTAAGGTCTGAGGCCAAAGCCTGTGTAGCTGACTTATGCACTTTAGTGAAGTCATGCAGCCACTTCACCCTGCATGCATGTAACTTCCCCTGCAAAGCACATGCCCAGGGCCAGGATGCCCCAGGCACAGGCCTGCTTGGCCTCCCTGGGTACCATATTATCCTCCAGGATGACCTTGAGCTTGTCTTCCACCTATTTCCAAGACAGGGGAAAATTCTCATGATAGATCTCAGGGCCTTCCAAGTGCATGGCCATCTTCTGATTGATGATGTCTACCACCTGAGTGGTACACACAGGGGTCTTCTAGTTTCAAGGCCATGATGGTGGAGGACCTTACTTGGTTCAGTGGCTCTGCAGACTGGGATTAACCAGTTGTCTCCTTCCCTCTCCCTTAACCCCCCCACCCAGTCTCCTCCCACTGCCTTTCCTTCCCCTAACTCCTTCATCTGCTAGCCCCCTTTCTCTCTTCTTCCTTTCCTCCTTTCCCATCCCTCAATGTGATGACCCTCTAATCAGTTTATCCCGCTCTACGACCATTCCACCAAACCTCACCTTTCCTACCAGGTACCTGAGGAGCTGCAGGTTGACCAAGCATTTACCAAGCCCAAAAACTGAGGTCTTTCTCCTAAGTGCTGTGAACTGGACAGGGGTAGAGGGAATAGGGAGCCTCAGGATTAACTTTCAGGACTTTTATTCTCGAACTGTTCCAACTGCCATAGAAGGTTTAGAAGGGTGTGCATGAGGAAGTCCCCTCCCCTCCCTGGGGACAAGGGCATCTGCTACAAGGCTGATAGAAGTTGAATGCAGAAATAAACAAGCGTGGTCAGAAAAGACTTAGAACCAAGAAAACAAAACACTTGCAATCAAATTATAAATGTTTCACCCCCCTTACTCCTTACCATGAGTTTGTCCCATACCAGGGGCTGATGGGTCCGCTAACTGGAAGTGGAATGTTCTAGAACAGGAAACAGTCCCCAATCCCCAGAATCCTGTAATGCCCCCTCCTTCATAGTTTCTGTTCCACCTTCACAAATTCTGTTATAAAGTTTGGTGGACCTTTTATATAAATGGCAGCATCACAAGCTATTTGAAACTTCCTGCGAAGGTTTTCTGTCTCAACTACTTGTAGCTCAAAAATAGCCATAACCAGAAATCATATCTGAAGGCTATATTCCAATAAAACTTTATTTACAGAACAGTGTGATTTGTCCTACAGTTTGCCAACTCCTGATCTGGATTCCTAGCTCCCAAAGGTACTCCAAATCAAAATGTTCTTAAAATAACCAACACTCTTTCCTGTTAAAAACTTTAGACAAATAGTTTCTTTGAACAAAAACTTATCCAAGATTCAGACTGTACTGAGAACCAAAAGAGATTCAGAGCTCCACTCAGCAGCATGAGCTGTGAGCTTTTATGGACCATACATGGAAGTAAAGTAGAAGGTATGATCATATTGCCTACACTTTGACATTCGCCTTATTTGTGGATGTTATGATCATTTGGTTGCCTGTGATTGGCTGGAATGCAGCTGATTGTGACTGGCTGAAACTTGGCTGGCTGTTATAATTCTAAGTTAAGTTTCAGTTTCTTTATGTTTATAGTAAATTAGGTTGCAATTTGTTAGGTAGGAATTCAAAGTATGGTGACAGCCTCAGGCCAAAGTCTTTCTGCTTATTTATCTTAATGCCACCAAGAAATGATTCCCCTCATATATTATTGTGTTACTCAAGGCAGAAGCCTAAAAATCATCAACACCTACCTCTCTTTAATAACAAATCAGTCACCATGTCTTGTTGCTACTACCTCAGAAACTTCCTGGGCATCCATCTATTGCCACATAGGGAATGATCATGTTGCTTTCTAAATTATCCTTCTGTGTTTAATAGTTTCCTAATATATAATTGCTTTTTTTAAAATTTATTTGACAGGTAGAGTTATAGACAGTGAGAGAGAGAGACAGAGAGAAAGGTCTTCCTTCCTTTGGTTCACTCCCCAAATGGCTGCTACAGCTGGCGCTGCACTGATCCGAAGCCAGGAGCCAGGTGCTTCTTCCTGGTCTCCCAAGCCAGTGCAGGGGCCCAAGCACTTGCGCCATCCTCCACTGTCCTCCTGGGCCACAGCAGAGAGCTGGACTGGAAGGGGAGCAGACGGGACTAGAACCGGGCGCCCATATGGGATGCCGGCACTGCAGGCAGAGGATTAACCAAGTGAGCCACAATGCCGGCCCCATCTAATTGCTTTTTAATCTTTCCTGTGATCATGCTACTTTAAGCATAAAAATATTTGATGGCTCCATAAGACATACTCAGTGTCCTGACATTAGAATTTTGCTCCATCCTACCTTTCTGATTTAACTCTCTCCATTCTCTTTTCTCATCATTTGTGCACTCAAGAGACTAAATCATGTAGATGTAGACTCATTTTGGAATTTAAGTTTTTATTCCAATTGAGAAATTGCGACATTCATTCTTTATATTTTGTCATTGGGTTCTGTTCCATGAACTACGTTGAAAAATACAGTATTTTTTCCTAAGGGTCTAGTGTCAGTATAAGAGAAAAAATAATAATAAATAAACTTTAAAACATTATATAAGAAAGGGCTGGCGCTGTGGTGCAGCTGGTTGAACAGCTGTCTGCAGCACCAGTGTCGCATATGAGTGCCTGTTCAAGACCCTGCAGCTCTACTTCTGATCCAGCTCCCTACTAATCTGCCTGGGAAAGCAGCAGAGGTTGACCCAAGTGCTTGGGCCCCTGTACCCACATGGGAGACCTAGGTGAAGCTCCTGGCTCCTGACTTCGTTTTGGCCCAGCCCTGGTCGTGTGACCATTTAGGGAGTGAACCAGCAGATGGAAGATCTCTCTCCTCTCTTTCTGTGTTTCTCCCTCTCTCACTGTAACTGATTTTTTTTAAAAAATATAACTTAAGAAGGTGGTTAAATCTCAGAGTTATTAAACATACCACTATTTTAGCTCTCTTTAAATGCTTTCCTGTTTTATTTTTCATTCCATCTCAACTTTTATATTTTATTTATCAGCTTTCAGCGAAGAGAGTTCATATTTTGGCTTGTTCTGAAGGCTTTCTGCAGAAAGAGCATTGAAGAGATGAGGTAGAAAATGGAAGAGGGAGGATATAGGACAGATTAGAGTCATGGAGACCCATTAGGGAGATGTCACAGTAATTCAAGAAATAAACTAAGAAAGTTGAAAGTAGAGATATATGGAAGAATGTAGAAAGTCTTTTTGTAGGTAGAATTCATAGGGATGCCAGGGGCAGGAGTGAGGGAATGTCTAGGATAATTTTCAAGTCTCTCTTATGGGAGACTAAATAGATAATAGTACTGTAGACTAACAAGGGGAATGAAGAAACTGTTTGGGATGAGTTCACCTTGACATGTACTGATACTGAGACATCTGTTGGGTATCCTGATGGAGATACCCAGTATCTAGATGTTGGTATAGGAATCTAGAACCTAGGAGACATTCTATTGAGAGATGACCATATAATTAATAGTTGATATAATTCAGGTAGATAATATAGAGCAAGAAAAGTAGACGTCTGAAGACAGAGCCCTGACCTATGCATATAAATTGCTTTCTGCTACTGCCTACTCTTGTTGGTTTTATGGCTGTTAACCTTATTCCTTTGCTTTATTTTTGTTCTAATACCAGAATATCTTGTATCATATATTTTTATTCCTTCAGTGACACTTTAAACATGTACTTTGACTTGTGATCTATTGTCTGCTTATATTATCATTCTTCCATTTATGTTTATAAGACTTTTAGAAAATTTTTGGCTTAAAGATTAGAGGGGGAAGAAACTGAAGACAAATCTGTTAGAAAGTTACTTCAGTAGAACAGGTGGAACATGATTAGGGCTTGAACTGTGGCAGGACATAGAGGAGCTGTCTGATGAGGAGTTTTTAAAGATTTATTTAGAGAGAGGGAGGGAAAGACAGAGAGGTTGATATTCCATCTGCTGATTAACTCCCCACATTGCTGCAATGGCCAGGGCTGGGGCAGGCGGAAGCCAGGAGCCTGGAACTCCATTGGGGTCTCCCACATGGGTTGCAGGGGCCCCAAGGACTTGGACCATCCTTACTGCCCTCCCTGGAGTAATAGCAGGGAGATGGTTTAGAAATGGAGCATCTGGGACTTGAATTAGTGCTCTGATATGGCATGCTAGCATCACAAGCAGCTTCTTCTGTACCACAACATAGGTCCCAGGTGAGGAAAGATTTTGGAAACATAATTAGCATGACTTATTAACTAATTATACATGTGGAATAAGTATGGAGAGGTAGAAAAAAGGGTGATTTGGAAGCATCTGTTTTGAGAAACTAGGTGGATAGACATTACAAGAGAAACCATGAAATATGTTACAAGAGGAAAAGTAGACTGTAGGGGAAAGATAACAAGTTCAGTTTTGGATTGATAAATGCTTTCATCATGGTTATATTAAATCATAGTTAGATGGCTGTCCTGGACTGGAACTTAGGAGAGAAGTCAGAACTGCAGATATGTATTATAGATTTGAATGTTTTCAGTACTAAGTATGTGCTTGGGAACTTGTGCTTGAATAAAGTTGCTGGAGATGAAGATTAGGAGAGAAAAGGGAACAAAAAGTAGAGAAAGGAATCTCGAGGCCTCGGGCAGGTGATTGTTATTTTAGGGATAGACTGAGGAAGATGAATAAACAATAGGAATGCTCAGAGAAGTAGTCAGAAGGAAATATATTTTTAAATTTATATATATATATATAAGAGAGAGAGAGAGAGAGAGAGAGAGAGAGAGAGAGAGAGAAACACAAACTGCCATTTGCTGATTCAGTTCCCAAATGTCCGCAGCAGCTAAGAAAGGATTAGGCTGAATCCGAGAGAAGGAAACTCAATTCAGGTCTCCCATGTGAGTAGCAAGAATTCAATTACTTGAGGTATCACCACTGCTTTCCAGGGCCTGTATTAGGAGGAAGCTGGAGTCAGGGGCTGAGGCCCGGCATTAAACTCAGGTACTCCAAGATAAGACACAGGCATTTTAGCAGTTGTCTTAACCAGAGTCTTAAATTATAGGGAAAATGTCTACAGAAGAGGGAGAGATTTTAGAAGTAAGGAGGGGATTATAAAGTAGAAGGAAGTGGTTATTAGTTTCTTATAATGTATCGAGGTTAGGTAGGATAAGGATGAAAAATTAAATAATAAGATATCCTTAATGAAACTAGTGATAGTCAATAGACTGTTGGAGCAGAAGCAACATAATAGTGGGACACAGATTATAGTTAAATGGGTAAGTAGAAATTTTGAACATTGACAAGTCTTTCAAGATCTCTGATAGTGACAGCTATGGTGTATAGACGGGGATCAGAGAATAAATCGTGGAGACATAAGTTATGATAATTTAGTTGCTGTGACACTTAAGTTATACATTTTTCAACATGAAGACAGGGAGGATAATCTGGTATCTACTGTATACCAAGAAAGGAAATCACATGTAAAGAAAACTGTTTTTCAAATACTGTTTTTTGAAGCTTGCAATGTAACCTGGGCAATAGGGCAAAACCTTTGTGAATTCTATGTGAATAATTAGGAAACAGTATATTTACAGATACCAAAAAAACCACAGTGTGATTTAAATGAGAAGCAATGAGGAGGAGAGGAATAGTTATTAGAGCCAGTGAAATTGATTGGAGAAGGATTTCTGAAGATGAGCTATGTTATTTTTCAATGTTAATAGAAATATCAGGGTTTTCCATAGATTCATGTGAAGTTTTTGATTATGTTATTATGTGTCTCAGCATTTTAAAAACTTTGTCTTCAATCAAACAAAAGAATCAGGAATCACTCATCCTATGGTGAGGATGATGGTAGCACAGGGAATCTTTTTAATTTATCTCCATTATTTCCTTACCTTTACTCACATCCTCAGTCAACCATTGGCAGTCAAATTTTGACCAAGCTGCCTGTACACTTAGGCTGAAGATTTCAATTGCTTTCCTAGGGAAATAGGGACATGAACTCACCACTAGATAGATCTTCAATTCTCTGTTTTATGTGAATGGATTGTCAAATACTCATGTAACATATTTTTCATCATTAGATATCAGACTTTAATGCTCAACCACCAAATAAATTATAGCTTATTTTGAATTCAGAGTGAAGGATAGATATGAGCTGGATTGAAAATATTCATGGAAAATGGAATTAAAATACCATGTGCATTTTCCATTAACTTTTTGAAGACCCCTCATATTTTGCTGACAAAATTTCACCTTGAGCTAGTAGTTTACTATGTTCTGGTCCATTGGCTACATTTAAAAGTGCAAAAAGAAAACACCAAGCATCTTCGTTTGTTTTATGATTTGGCTTGGTAGTCATGAGAAAATTTAATAGTAGTGATGATGCTGAAGGAGATTCCTTTTATTGAACATTTAGTATACACCAGGCATGTAGTTATTAATTTAAATGAACTATCTCATCATTCAGATATAATTTTCTACAAATCTTCCACATTTTTGCATATTTTGTGAGGAGACTACCCCTTGTGCTGGATTATCTTTTCAAAGGTATATGTATAAAGAACTGTTTTTGAAGACAGAAATAGCGTCTTCCTCCAGAAAAAAAGGACAGATTTGCTTATAATCTTAGAAAATAGAAATATTATCTCTTTCTGGAGCAAAGGTCCTACATGCTTATGGCCAGTTATAAAAGATTTGTGTTTCCTAAGGAGATTGGAGTTTCTCTGAAATACAACCCACTGCTTCTGCAGGTGTCAACCAATGCTCATTGTATAGTCCTATGAAATTGGGGTTAGGTAAGCAATACAGATGTACTATGGCTCCTGCAATTGTTGTGAACAAATCATTAGATACTTTTGGGATTTGCAAGGAAAATATTTTGAAGTGAATATAGATAAAACTATCAAATGAATCATTTAGAAAAGATTCAACTGCATCCTGAAGCATTTTATCTATGGTTTCTGTTATGAGATATGAAACAGTTCCCTGATTCATTTGTATTCTTTTTACTATCTTAACTATGACACAAAACTTTAGATTTTGTAGTATAAGTATGCTTCTATAAATGGGAGTTAAAAAGGGATATTTGGATTTTTCATACTTGTTTTAAATCCCAAGTCTTCCTTTCCCTACAGAGAACCTAAGCTTGGTCAATATGTTCCCTTAGAATTACTTCTAGAATAGAAAAGTATAATTATAATCTACAGTAGCTTACATTAAACATTTGTAATAGAAAGTGAGGTTTATTAACAAAATTGCAAGCAGTTCTATGCTATGCACATTGACATTATTCTTTAGTTGTTATATTTGCCCATCAGGTTTTCTATTAACTTCTATTAGCATGGAAAACTACAAGTTTTTTTTAGCTGTTAAGCAATTTAAGCCTCAAGTTCTAAGAGAATCCAGGGGCTAATAGCAAGAAAACTTAGTTATAAATCACCAAATATATATCAACTTGACTAAGTTATTTGTCCTCTTTGTATTTATGCTTTACTCATGTTAGATGATATCCATATTGCTAGGCTGTTGGTAGAATTAAAGAAGATAATAGATAGGGAAGCACAGTCAACCCTCCATATCCATGGGTTCTACATCCATGGATCAACCAGCCCTGCAGATACAAACAAATACTCAGAAATAAAGTAATTGCATCTGTACTGAACATATATAGAATTTTTTTCCTTGGGATTATTTCCTATGAAAATACACAACTGCTTATCTAGTACTTCTATTGTATTAGACGTTATAAGTAATCTAGTGATTATTTAAAGTATATGAGATAATATGGGTAGGTTATATACAAACACTATGCCATTAATAAAAAGAACTATTATTTGAGAGGCAGATAGAAAGGTCCCCCATGTTCTGGTTCATTTCCCAAATGCCTGCAATTGCCCAGGGGACTAAAGCTTGAAGCTCAATCTAGATCTCCCACATGGGTGACAGGAGCTTAATCACTTGAGCCATCGCCTGCTACTTCCCTGGGTCTGCATTAGCAGGAAGCTCAAATCAAGAGCTGCATATCAAATCCAGGTTACTATAAGGTGGGATGCAGAGTTAGCCAGTGTCTTAACCGCAATGTTAAATGCCTAATATTATGCCATTTTTTTGACAGGCAGAGTTAGACAGTGAGAGAGAGAGAGAAAGATCTTCCTTTCCATTGGTTCACCCCCCAAATGGCCGCTACGGCTGGCGCCGCGCCGATCCGAAGCCAGGAGCCAGGTGCTTCTTCCTGGTCTCCCATGCAGGTGCAGGGGCCCAAGGACTTGGGCCATCCTCTACTGCCTTCCCAGGTCACAGCAGAGAGCTGGACAGAAAGAGGAACAACCAGGACAGAATCCAGCGCCCCAACCAGGACTAGAACCTGGGGTGCCAGCACTGCAGTCGGAGGATTAGCCAAGTGAGCCACGGTGCCAGCCATATTATGCCATTCTATATAAGGGACTTCAACATTGGAATATTTTGGTCTCTACTAGCAGGGGTATGTGGGGTGGGGGGATCCTGGAAACCAATTCCACACATATATCAAGAGGTACTTGAAAAAGAGTACAAATGTGTGTAATTCTAGGTCTTTGCTAGAATATCACTGCACACTGCAAAGGCCTTTTGCTTACATTAAGCCTGGATGTGTTACTTGTCATCCTCAGGATGTGAAGGAGGGCAGGGAAAGAAAAAAATGCAATACCAGTCTTGCAACACCACTTGTCAGTCTGCCTCCTCAACTTTGCACAACTCTAATTGTACCTAATGAAAGAAAAGTAACATTTTTTAGGTCCCAGTTGCAGGATGTGTTTTAAATAGCACTGGCCTGAGGCATTTTTCAAAATAAAATCTAAATAATGCAAGATTGTTAAGTAGGAACTGTGCCAGTGCTAGATTACATGGTTAATAAAAATCAACCTGAATCTCAGACTGTTAGGCAGCCTTGATCACACCTCTCCCAGGTCAGCCATGGTGACAGCAGGACTCAAACCAGGCCTTGTCTTTGAGTCCAGGGACACTGGTCATCATAAACAACTTCATTCTAAGGCTTGTTCATGGGTTAACAAGCAATTTGTCAGCAGCCACTCCCATGGCAGCTATACCAGAGAGTGAATACTTGCCAAAGGTTGTTCATGGTTAAGTGTTGGGAGGACCTAGACACTTCCTCCTTCAGCATGTCATCCATCCCCAGGGTAGGTCCACTAACCTTATTGATACCCCAACTCAATGTCAGTGCTTTTGACAGCACATGCTTCATTTATGCTTTGGAGATCTTGGGGAGTCTTGTGCCTCAAAACCTTCCCTAGAGGTCCAGGCTTTGTTATGGAAAAGCTTCCAGAATGTTTAGTGGAAGTCTTATTAACCCTTTGACCTTCAGGATTCTGGGCTTTGCATTGTAACTCATACTCATCATACTTGGAAGTTTCTAACTGCCCTAAATGCTTTCTTTTTATTAACTTCTTATTGTATATAAGTCCGTGTATACTTTTGACCACTTCAGACCTAAATGGCTCTCCAGTCCTAGATCTCTTGCCAAACCAACCTTTTCTAGACTTTTTCCTGTCAAGTAGCACTCTTAACCCAGTGATTTGTCATAATTCATTGCTGCCCATCTGTTGCTTTTATTATGTTGGTGATTGTTCATGATTATTATGTTAAAAATAAAATACAGTTGTTTCTTACCATACATATAAGAATCCTAGCAGAACCAACAATTCTAATTGTACCTAAAACTTATTGAATACTTACTATGTGTCAGTGTTTATGTATATTATTTAACTCTTTAAATGGCCTGAAGAAGTCACATATCATAATAATTCAACCTAAAAATGCAAACAATGAAAGTAACTTCTTGCCCCCACCTCGAATAGGACCACCACAAAGAAACTGTTGTCCTCATTGTTGAGATGAAAAACTGAGACTTGGAGAGGTTAAAGAACTTGAACTAGTGAATCTTATTTCAAAGCTAGTGTTTTGTTAAGAAACTATTATACTAGATTAATCCTTTACCTTAGTTTATCCTATTTTCTGCTCAGGGCTCAATTCATTTTAGGTAGTAAGCATCTTTTAGGGCATTGGACATTCTACCTGCCCATTCTATTATTGAGACCTCTGGTCAACACTTCTTTCTGTGGGGTGTTAACATATTAATGTGAAGATATATACAAAGTAAGGCTCTTTCACCTGTGTGGCCGAACACCATGGAGGAGGTATAATCAAAGCCTGTAACATGATGGACCATTTGGAACACTTTGAATATTCAGCAGAGGTGATTCTCTTCCTTCTGTGCTAGATATGTTTTAGAAACTAAAACCATGTATCTTCCCCCATTCACTGACGCTGACCTAGTCCTTCTTATCTCCCAGATGTAGCCACTGCATTACTTTATTTGCCAATATTGTGATGTTTTGAAATAGGCTAATCCTTCCTTCAGTGATGGGCCAAGAATATCTGCAAATTATACGAGTCACTCTTATATAAGGAATGTGATTTGAGACAACCTGAATCTGAAGAAAATTGTATGGTTTGCACCACATGAGTTTGACACAAAAGTAGAGCAGAGATGACACATCTCTTGAATATGTACCTTTTGATGCCACTCATGTAAATGACATTTACTGAGAACCTGCTATCTATTCGGAGATATAGTGACGACAAGAGCAACAGATGCCTTGACCTCATTAGCTTACACTTACTAAATTAACAAACATAAGAAGATCAGAGGGCGAATCAAGGGCAAAAACCAATGGTTTGAATATTATATTCAAAGAACAGAGAAAATGCCAATATGGCATGAAGGAGAATATGCCAATATGCATGAAGGAGAGAATGTTATGGGCCACATCATGTATGGCCTTGGAGGAAGCAAGGATACTTGGAAATGTTTAACACTAAAGCATTGAAAATGTGGCCAAAAAGAACTAAATTGATTAAGCCAGTCTTTGTTCCCTGAGACAAGAACAACTTCTTTTCCTCCTCCTTCTTCTTCCTATGGCTTTAGCTTCATGGAATTTAAAGAGGCTGTCCAACATTTGCAAAGAGTATGAAAATGTCTCATTTTATACCTAGTGGAAATATTTTATGCCCTTTGGCTTCTAGACACACCCACATGGAGGAAAAGAGAACAATAAGATCCCATATCTACATAGTGTAATGAGGTTGAATCTGAACATCGGATTTGGAGTGTTTTGATAGTATTATTCTCATATGATAGAGGCCTAGGCAGATTCAAGCGTGCTGACCAGTAATTAACTTTATTAGAAACCTAAATAGGAACCATTTTTACTTAGTTTGTAGACTCAGTGGGCTTAGCCATTTGTACTCCTCTATTTTGTATTATGTCTGGGATATTGTGAAATATTTATGAGTGAGTATTAAAGGATATGAATAGTACTGATAATCTGAGACCATCTTAAAATTATTGGTTGGCATCCTGATTCAATCTTTGAGGATTGTTATTACTTGGGTATAAAAGCACTTGGTTTTGGATAGTTGCCCCTTGTAACACAGCACGTATCCCCCTTTTTAAGATTCCATGTATTTATTTGAGAGGTGGAGTTACAGACAGAGAGAGGGAGAGACAGAGAAAAAGATCTTCCATCGCTGGTTCACTCCCAAATGGCTGCAATGGCTAAAGTTGGGCCAATCTGAAGCCAGGAGCCAGGAGCCAGGAGCCAGGAGCCAGGAGCCAGGAGCCAAGAGCCAAGAGCTTCTTCTCGGTCTCCCACACTGGTTCAGGGGCTCAGGCACTTGGGCCATCTTCCATTGCTTTCCCAGGCCATAAGCAGAGAGCTGGATTGGAAATGTAGCAGCCAGGACTTGAGCCTGCACCCATATGGGCTGCCAGCGCCATAGGCAAAGGCTTAACCTTCTACGCCACAGTGCCAGCCCCAGCAAGTATCCCTTAATGTTGAGAAAAGGAAATGGTCCTGAAGTACCTTCCATAAAGTAAGATTAAATACTCCCACCTAGATTTTCAGTTGACCTTCGTAGTCTTATCAAGCTGCTTAACTTTTTTCTTCATTCTTTACACTTTTCTTTTGTGTGGTTTGACATCTGGAGCCCAGGTAAAGTAAGATGGGAAAAACTTATGAAGTATACATAGGGAAATAAAGGCAGAAATTTTAAAAAGTGTGTATTTAATAAAATTCATCAAATATATTTATTGAGATCATATTACTGAGCTAGCACTGACCAAGATACAAGAAGGCAGAATTTTTATTCCATAAATACCATTATGTAATGAGTTAGTCAATTAATGCCCAATTTCTAAAGTACCTTTATGACAAAAATTCCTTATTGAAATTCATAATTTATAATGCTAATGGATAAACTCGGTTCTAACAGACTACACTTTCTTGGATTTGTTCTTCATTGGAATCCCAATTTTTTTAAAGATTTATTTATTTGAAAGGCAGAGGCAGAGGGAGAGAGAGAAAGAGAGGGAGAGATGTTTTGCATCTGCTGGTTCACTTCCCAGATGGCCACAATGGCCGGAGCTGCACTGATCCAAAGCCAGGAGCCTGGAGTTTATTCTGGGGCTCCCATGTGGGTGCAGGAGCCCAAGGACTTGGGCCATCTTCCACTGCTTTCCCAGGCCATAGCAAAGAGCTGGATCAGAAGTGGAGCAGTCAAGATTCGAACCGCTATCCATATGGGATGCCAGCACTGCAGGCGGCAGCTTTACCTGCTGTGCCACAGCACCGGCCCCAGAGCCCAAAATTTGACCCTGGCACATCTTAATAAAAGCTATGAAGGTTAATAGATAACCATTGTATAATTATCGGTTTTTCAGTATATATCCTGTTGGTTTATAAACCAATGGTAAGGGGAAGGTATTTAAACTAACATTTAAAGTGCTAGTTGGGTTGCCTTCATCCTACATCAGTGAATTATCTTGATTCAAGTCCCTGCTTCACTCCTGATTTCAGCTTCCTGCTAATGCACACCCTGGGAGGCAGCAGATAATGGCTTAAGTATTTGGGTCCCTCTTACCCATGTAGAGACCTGGATTGAATTCCTAGCTCCTGGGTTCAGCCTTGTCTACACTTGACCATTATAGGTATTTAGGGAATGATCCAGCAGATCTGAGATCTCTCTCTTTATATCCCCCTTTCTCTCTGTTTCTTTGCCTTTAAAATAGATAAAATAAAGGATACTAAATAAACAAATGATCAAATTCAACATCCTCTGGAATAATTGTTAAAGAACTAGCTAAGGGGTCAGAATTTGTGGCAATGGTTATGTTACTGCTTGGGATGTCCACATCCCATATTGGAGTGCCTGGATCAAGTCCCAGATACTCCATTTCCAATCCAACTTCCTACTACTGTGTACCCTGGGGGAAAGCAGGTGATGATTCAACTATCTGAGTCCCTGCCACTTACTTGGGAGATCCAGATGGAATTCTGGGATATTGGTTTTAGCCTGGTTCAGCTCTGGCTGTTGTAGGCATTTAGAGAGTAAATCAGCAGATGGAAGATATTCTCTCTCTCTCTCTCTCTCTCTCTCTCTCTCCCCCTCCCTCCCTCCCTCCATCTTTCAAATAAATTGAAAATAATTAAATAAATTTGTAAGAATTAAAATAAAGAACTGGCCATAGGGACAGTGTAGAAATGACTACTGTCCTAGTTATAAAGACAATTTCCTCACAGATTTTCACTATCAGATTTTAAATGTAGCAATATCTACGACTGGAAAAGAAGTCTGACTGTCTTACAGTCTGGAAGATGAATACTGATTCTCTATGGAGCTATGCAGCTACAATATAGCCAGGGATGTCCGCATTAGAATTTTATTTTATAACTTCTTGCCAGTTGAAGTAGAAAACTGCTCTGTGTCGTTTTGATGTTGTTTCAGATTTCTAGGCAAGACCCTAAATGTAAAAGTCAATACTCTTGAAATATATAGAGTACAAACAAAGTTGTAAACACCCAATAAAGCCATTTTGTTATGTCTCTGTTCTTACAGAAACTCAACATATTGCATGAAGGTGTCAATGTCCTTGACTGTTGCAGAGAATGAATCAGGCCTGTGCTACAACAGCAGGATCCGCTATTTAGAAAAATCCGAAGTCACTAAAAGAAAGGAGATCTCCTGCCCAGACATGGATGACTTTAAAAAGTCTGATCAGGAGCCTGATGTTGTGTGGTACAAGGTAACTCAGCGTGGTGTCAAATGCATTTTTTACCTTGGTCAATAGCAAGCTTGGGGATAAGGAAAAGGAGAGGTTTTATTACTATTTTTTGCTATTAGATATTTCACTGAGAAGAATCCATACATTTACAACTAAATAACTCAGAGCTATGACTCCTATATACCACTGGTTTTCATGCATTTTCATCCACAGATGTCAGGATCAACTCTACCTTCTCCAGCTGCTAAAAATAAACAAAATTTCCCCCACCCCAAATTGTAACATCAAAGGGAAAGAAGGGTAAAGATACAAATGATACATGAAAGAAATTATTTGGGAAAGCATATGAATTTTATTTCCTGTTAGGAACAGCAAAGTCTCAGCCTTATAAGTAGTATTACTTACAAAGAACAACAACTGTTATCATGATCTATGTGAGAACTACTTCACTAAATGCAAATAGGAATGGGCAATCAAGGGTTGAACAGAAGATAGTTGAATGAAGACATTGTTTACAGAGGCATTGGCATGACTGAGGATTGAGGGAACCAATAAGGGAAGAAGTTGTTAATTATCACCTATAAGCCCATAGTGCTAAGGGAGGGGAAGGAGCAGTGTCATAGGAATCTGACAAGAGTGGAGGGGTGCGGCCAACACTGTAGCATAGTAGGCTAAGCCTCCACCTGAGGTGCTGGCATCCCATGTAGGAGCCAGTTCATATCCCTGCTGCTCCACTTATGATCTGGCTCTCTGGTTATGGCCTGGGAAACCAGTGGAGTATGTCCCAGGTGCTTGGGCCCCTGCACCCACATGGGAGACCCAGAAGCTCCTGGCTCCTGGCTTCAGATTGGCCCAATTCCAGCCACTGATACATTTGGGGCGTGGGCCAGCAGTTGGAAGACCTTTTTCTCTGTCTCTCCCTCTCCCTGTAACTCTCAAATAAATAAATAAAATATTAAAAAAAAAAAGAGTAGAGGGGTGCTGTTTAGAGTTGTGGCCTTAGAGAAACCTATGAGCATTGCATATGGGGAGAAAGCAGTTGGGATAAATAGATAAATATCCAACACCCTCTTACTTCCTGCCCATTGATTTCTTGCTAGTTGCTACCCTGACCCCCGCTGAATTCAAAGAGAAGCCAGAACTTGCACATAGAGTAGGGAAGACAAGGGAAGAGAATGGCTTAGGGGAGGAAGCAGAGAATAACCACACAAACTTCTAGGTGCAATACTCTGGCTGTTAGCCTGGGGCCCAATGGTACCATAATAGGAATAAGCACCCCCATTAGCTCTGAGCCATAGCAGTTGACACACTGTACACTTACATATGGAATAGCCAGAAATGACTAAGGAAATTTTCTGCACAGTGGTATGTGCATTTTTGGAATCAAACACAAATAACAGGTGGAGCAAGTTGTTTCTATAGGCTATGACAGAGCCTCAGTTCCCAGGGATGCCTAAACTCTAAGTGCAACAGACGGCATGTACTTCAATATTTGTAAGTCTCTCCATTTTCACACCTAGGGGAGCTCACCGATAGACATCAAGAACGTGTTCAGAACTAGGACATCCAGGTCTCTATGTGAATTGCCCCCCCTTTTTTTTCCTAAAAAGATAATATTATGGTAAGATAAAAAATAACATGATTGTTGTTTATAAATATAGCATATAGATTATTTATTGTTATTATGCCATCAGAGCCCTTCTTCCTATTTATTAAGCACTTTACCATGCTCCACTGTGTTAACCTTGATTTCTACATTGTCTCACTTATGTCTCAATGTAGTCAGTGCATGGGGGACAGAGGTGGGATTGAGGGATTTGCAGACTGCCTCCACTGCTGCTGGTCTGGCTGCAATCCCAGCCCTGGCCCTCAATGCCCCAAGGGTCCATGGCCATACAGGAACCTCTCCCTGGCCTGCATCTTTCTTTGTCTGCATCAGGTCAGCATGAGAACCATGCCAGGCCCCACGAGACCTGTACCCAGGTAGTCACAAACAGCCACGGTTACAATGGCAGCACAGGGCAGCTGCTGGGCAGCCCACTGGGTGTCCTGGGATGTGGACCCTGAGCCCAGCTGCCTGTTATAGCCCGAGGCCTCAACGTGGTGGTGACCATGAATGAGCTGACCCAGCAGCCCCCCATGGTGGGGAAACCCCAGGAACAAGATAGCAAAATGGACAAAATGAGGAGGATAAAGTGAGTAGGTGGAGGGGGTCGAGGAAGCCCCTGACCATGGGCCACCACAGGGTGCTCTTTGAGAAGCAAAATGACCTGCTGACTACAATTACGCACCCATCTTTGGCATGTTTGGCATCATGGTCATAGTTACAGAACTGGAGATATCCTGGAGTGTATGCCAAGGAGTCTCTGGTGTACACTAAAGAGTCTCTGTATTCATTTGCCCTCATTCCTCATCGGCCTGTTCACCATCATCCTGTTGGGCCTACTTGTTTTCTACCACATGTATGCTCTTGAGATCGAACAGTTCATGGTAGACAGCAGGGCAGATGACTGCTGCATCACCATGACATGTGAGTTCATCTTTGTCATCTCATCTTGAATCATTGCCACCTGAACTATGTGTGTCTGTAACAGGTACCACAGCTAGCAGAAAGTGACCAGCAACTTCCTGGGGGCCATATGGCTCATTCCCATCACCTTCCTGTCTGTCAGTTATGGGAACATGGTGCCTTACACATGCAGCATGAAGGGCATAGGCCTGCTCACTGGCATCATGAGAGCTGGCTGTACGTCTGTCACTTGTGGTGGCCTGGAAGCTAGAACTTAATGGGAGTTCCACAAGGGAGACCCTGATGGAGTTTTAAGCTCTTGGCTTCTGTCTGGCCCAGCCCTGCCCATTGTGGCCATTTGGGGAGTGAACCAGCAGATAGAACATACAAACATTTTCTCTTTCCCTCTTCCCCCCATACTCTAACATTCAAATAAATAAATAAATCTCTTTAAAAAAAAAAAAAGTCCCAGAGTCTCACATATGACCTTATGTTTGAGCTGTACATCCAGCAGGAAGACCTTTAATCCCATCTAGTTGCCATCAAAAGCTGCCTGGACAAGATGGGTGCCTCCCTGTGGACCCTGCCCAGCCTTCTCACCAAAGCCCTAAACCTGCCCACACCCCTGCAAATCCCCACCCCATCCCATGAGCCTGGCCCCAGCAGCCCCCTCCCCCAACAAGGCAACCTGGAGCCCTGTATACTTGTGGCTACCAGTGGCCTCTTCAGACTTTGGGTGACAAATGCCTAAACTTGGAGATTGTGTGGTGCCTCCTCCTCGCTGTGGTCTGGGAATCTTTCTATATTAGCATGTCTTGGAGTACAGGAAGCCAAAACTGAGTTGAATGGAGTAGACTGGGGCCTGCCCCACCCAGGCTGTGCCAGCAGAGGGCAGGAGAGCCCCAAGCCTCCTCTGGTCACTTGGCCATTCGGCTCTCCCCAGGACCCTTGTGGTTGTGGAATAGTTAGGGACAGGCAAGGTCCTTGCAGGTTCTGAAAAGAACCGATATCCATAGAAAAAAAAAAATCTCATTGCAGTGTGCTGTGTGCTGGGTGCTTTTATCCTTATTATATAGAGAAAGAAAACCTGAGATTTAGGGAGATGTAACTTACCCAGTGTTATGTGGCTAATAAAGCCTGGTTATGTATTCAAAGCAATGTGACTTCAGAATTCATTTAGTTAATGAGCTTTAGCTAAACCCAGCCTGATCATGGATACTTTTTAAAACAAATTTTATTTATTTTCATTTTATTTGAAAGGCAGAGAGAGAGAGATATCTTCCCACTGCTTGTTCACTCCCAAAATACCTATGACAGCCAAGCCAAAGCCAGCAACTTGGAAATTTTTTTTAACTTTTATTTAATAAATATAAATTTCCAAAGTACAGCTGATGTATTACAGTGGCTTTCCTCCCCCATAACTTCCCTCCCACCTGCAACCTTCCTATCTCCCGCTCCCTCTCCCATTCCATTCACATCAAGATTCATTTTCAATTATCTTTATATACAGAAGATCAATTTAGTATATATTAAGTAAAGATTTCATCAGTTTGCACCCACACAAAAACACAAAGTATAAAGTACTGTTTGAGTACTAGTTATAGCATTAATTCACATTGTACAACACATTAAGGACATAGATCCTACATGGGGAGTAAGTGCACTGTGACTCCTATTGTTGACTTAACAAATTGACACTCTTGTTTATGGCATCAGTAATCACCCTAAGCTCTTGTCATGAGTTACCAAGGCTATGGAAGCCTTTTGAGTTCACTGACTCTGATCTTATTTAGACAAGGTCATAGTCAAAGTGGAAGTTCTCTCCTCCCTTCAGAGAAAGGTACCTCCTTCTTTGATGGCCTGAGGAACTTGGACATTGATCCAAGTCTCCCATGTGGGGACCCAGTACTTGAGCCATTATCTGCTGCCTTCCAGTTTGTGGGTCAGTAAGAAGCAGAATTGGAGGTGGAGTAGCTGGGACTCCAACCACACATTCAGATATGGGATATGAGCATCCCATGGGGGAACTTAACTGTAGCGCCAAATGCCCACCCCTATGGGAACTTCTGTAAGAGGCAGTGCTGTTGCACAGGAGCCAGACAGAAGAGAGAGTAAGAAGGATTTATTGGGGGCCAGCATTGTGCTGGGATGCCAGCATCCCATACGGCCACCGGTTCGCACCCAGCTCCTCCACTTCTGATCCAGTTCCCTGTTAATGCTCCTGGGAATGCAGTAGAAGATGGCCCAAGTGCTTGGGCCCATGCACCCACGTGGGAGACCTGGATGAAGCTCCTGGCTCCTGGCTTCAGCCTGGCTCACCCTTGGCAGTTGCTGCCATTTAGTGAGTGAAGCAGTGGATGGAAAAATTCTCCTTCTCCTTCTTTCTCTCTCTCTAACTCTGCATTTCAAATACACAAAAAATAAATATTTTATAAAAGAGAAGGAGTTGTTGTAACTTTATTGTTTAGTCAGAGAAGATGACTGGGCCATGAGTCAGCAGCTGGGATTAAAATCCAGGTCATCAGTTTACTAGTAGTAATCATTCTACCATCTCATCTCATCTTGCTGCTAAATTCTTTCTTCCTCTTTCCTCACATCTCTTGATATCACTATCATCATTGCATACCAGAGCAATTTACTCCTTGGAAAATACTATCTCTCATTATATTTTAGAAAATGGATCAATAAAGGTGAAGCAAATAGCTTTTACGGCCATGCCTGTAAAATAATGTTTAATATTTATGTAAAGTTTTACAACTGATAATCATAATGATATCTAACATTTATTGAGTACTTACTATATGCCAGGCTATATTTTAAGTGCTTTAGCTGTATTAACTCAGTTCTTAAACTACTATATAAGTTAGATATTATTGTCTCCATTTTATGGAACAAGTGACTAGAGATTCAGACCAGTTAAATAAGCCTTAGTAAAAGTCACACAGCAGTTTGTGACTTGCAGTTTGACTACAAGTCTTACTTTTTTGGGCATCACATGAGTACTCTGATAATGCATCAGGATTTGAAAGGAAAAAAATATTTTCTTTTTCAGCCAATGTTCTGGTGCAGTGGGTTAATCTTCCACTTGGGAAGCATGCTTCCCATATTGCAGTGCTGGTTAGAGGCCTACCTACTTGGTGCTTCTATGCAGCTTGCTTGCAATGAATATGGGAAAGCAGTGGAAGATGGATCAAGTACTTGGGTCCCAGGCTTCTGGCTTCAGCCTGGTCCAACCCTGGCTATTACAGTCAATTGGGGAGTGAACCAGTGGGTGGAAAATCTTTCTGTCTCTCTGCCTTTCAAATAAAAAAATGAATCTTTAAAAATATTTATTTTTGTAGTCAACACTTGGATAATCTACGTTGCCTGGTTTGCAGTTTGTATATTCCCCACCAGTATATGAAAGAAATGATTTTGCTCTGGCTACAGCAATATGCATAGGAAGATACATTTGTTCAGAGTTCATTGTGTTTCATATCCAAAATTATATTCTTAGAATTGTGCCTATGAACTACATTAAATCTATTCTCATTATATTAATAATAAATATAATGGGGCCAGTGTTGTGACTCAGTGAATTATGTGGTCATCTGTGACGCTGGCATCTCACATGAGCACTGGTTCAAGTTTCGCCTGTTCTGCTTCCAATCCAGCTCCCTTCTAATGCACCTGGAAAAGTAACGGAGGGTAGTCCAACTGCTTGGGCATCTGCCATACATATGGGAGATCCAAATGAAGCTCCTTTCTCCTGACTTTGGCCTTGTGCAGCCCAAGCTGTTGGAGCCATTTAGGGAATAAACCAGCGGATGGCGCGTCTCTGTCTCTGTCTCACCTTCTCTCTCTCTGACTCTGTCTTTCAAATAAGTAAATATTTTTAAAAAACTAAATAAAAATAAAAAGTTTTAAATATTCAATGTCTTAATACATGTTTTGCATGATCCTTTTTTCTGACCATTTTTTAAAATATGTATAACCTTTAAACTAGTTTCTTTACCATCTACCTTTGCCTTTTACTCACCCTCTAATTATATTGTGTTACTCTCACTTTCTCATGTCAGTTTCTGAGACAATATGCTATGATAAGCCTCTGAGGACCATCATTGCATGCCTGCTTGTAATTATGGGAAGATGGGGTGGATCAGGTGACACTGGGGGCTTGTTCATAAAGGTGACTGAATAAGTCAATCTTGACTATCCATGGACTGCAAAGAGTGTATGTAAGGGGGCTATATATCCTCTATCTGAACTTCATCAGTTAGCAAAAAGGAGAGAGGAAGGGGCTACACTTTAAAAATTCCTCCTGAAACTGTATGAATGCAGGTTAGACATAATAACAGAAGATTCAATAATGTTAATGGTTTTAGAAACATTTCAGAAATGAGAGATAAAGATTATTTTCTTTATTGAGCTAAGATGAATACCAGAATCACCTCATTAGTTACTGAGTACACTGTTGTGAAAAGATTGTAGAGTCCTTTTTATCATGTTACTAAACTCAAAAATCCCCTAATTTTGCAGGATATCAGCAATGAATCTTCAAATATACACTTTGGGGTAAAACACTCATGTATTTGATTAGTTACTTCAGTTGATAAAAGCATGGTTTTAATGAGGTCAAGACTATCAGTTCGAATCTTCCTTTTAATGCCACATCTAATTTCAGATGTTTACCATTAGTTATAGAGGGATTATTTAAGAATTATCAATAGTTCAATAAAAATTCATTCATTCACTTCTACAGCTTATCCACTAAACATATTTATTGGGTGCCTAACTTTGTGACCATGTGGAAAAGTAGGAATAGTGAACTGATGAAAGTAAACACGTATCCCTGTTCTCCTGGAGATCAATAAATGGATGGTGTTCTTAACACTTCAGGAAGGAGCTTCATCAATTAAAGCATGTAAAGTCTACCTCCAGGTTGCAAACCACAACTTTGTGTCAAATAAAGGGCAGAAGACATACCTGTTTTTTTTTTTTTTTAATTTGAAAGAGGGAAAGACAGAGAGATTTTCCATGTGCTGGTTCACCCCCCAGTTGGCCACAATCGTGAAGGATATGGTAGGCCAAATCTAGGAGTCAGGAGCTTTATCTGAATCTCCCATGTGGGTGACAGGAGCCCAAACACTTGGGCCATCTTCCATTGCTTTTTCCACGTGCATCAACAGGGAGCTTCATTAGAAGTGGAATGGTTAGGACATGAACTGACACCTATATGGATGCCAGAGTTACACGCAGCGGCTTTACCTGCTATGCCACAATGCTGGCCCCAGTATACTTGTCTTAACCATAGACATGACTGTGTTCGCAAAGGAAACATTCAAAGACCAATTAATGTTCCATAGTATATCCATATAATAGTCAATAGCAATCTTCCCCAAATCTTTTCATATAATACCACACATACATAATATGTAAAAAAGAAAAAAAAAAAACATTGTTGGGGCCAGCATTGTGGCACAGTGGGATAAACCTCCACCTGCAATGCTCACATCCAATATGAGCTCCAGTAAGAATCCTGGTTGTTCCTCTGCTGATCGAGCTTCCTGCTAATGTGCCTAGGAAGGGAGCAGAAAATGGCCCTGGTACTTTTGCCCTTGCCACCCATGTGGGAGATCCAGATGGAGTTTAGGACTCCTGGCTTTGACTTGGTCCTGCTCTGGCTGTTGTGGCCATTTGGGGAGTGAACCAGCAAATGAAAGATCTCCCTCTCCCTCTCCCTCTCCCTCTCCCTCTCCCTCTCCCTCTCCCTCTCCCTCTCCCTCTCCCTCTCCCTCTCCCCCTCCCCCTCCCCCTCCCCCTCCCCCTCCCCCCTCTCCCTCTCTCTCTGTAACTCTGCTTTTTAAATCAATAAAATAAATCCTTTTTTTGAAAAGACAATAGTTGAGCAGGAAAATAGGCAAGAACTATAAACAAATAGAAACATAAGCTATATATCACTCTTCAGCTCTCCCTATCACACACAAAAATATATGAACATTCTTCCATGTCACTTTTTTTGTTATATAGTTTTTTTTTTTATTTAATAAATGTGAATTTACAAAGTGCAACTTTTGTATTGTTGTGGCTCCCCCCCCCAACCTCCCTCCCTCCCGTGGCCCTCCCCTCTCCCACTCCCTCTCCCATCCCACCCTTCATCGAGTTTCATTTTCAATTACCTTCATATACTGAAGATCAACTTAGTATATACTAAGCAAGGATTTCAACAGGCTGCACTCACACAACTGCACAAGGTATAGGGTATTGTTCGACTAGTAGTGTTGTTTTTTAAGTTTCATAGTAGAACACATTAAGGACAGAGATCCTACATGGGGAGCATGTACCCAGTGACTCCCGTTGTTGATTTAACAATTGGCACTCTTATTTATGACGTCAGCAATCACCCGAGACTCTTGCTATGAGCTGTCTAGGCTATGGAAGCCCCTTGAGTTCACCGACTCTGAACTTGTTTAGTCAAGGCCATATCACAGTGGAGGTTCCTTCCTCCCTTCAGAGAAAGGCGCCTCTCTCTTTGATGGCCTGATCCTTCTGCTGGGGTCTTGTTCACCAGGATCTTTCATTTAGATTGTTTTTTGCCACCGTGTCATGGCTTTCCATGCCTGTGAGACTCTCATGGACCTTTTAGCCAGATCCAAATGTCCCAAGGGTTGATTCTGACCATGTCACTTTTATAGTTCCAGTTGAGTATTTTAAATAGCTATATAACAGTTCATAGGCTAGAATTACATGGGCTGTTTCAGCCATTCTTATATTAATGGAGATTCATGTTTTTTTAGATTTATTGATTTGAAAGTCAGAGATATAGAAAGAAGGAGAGAGACGCACACACAGACAGAGAGAGAGATCTTCTATCTGCTGGTCCACACCCCAAAGTGCTGGAACAGCTGGGCTGGGCCAGGCCGAGGCCAGGAGCCAGGAGCTTCTTCAGGTTTCCCATGTGGGTGCAGGGGCCCAAAGACTTGGGCAGTCTTCTGTTGCTTTCCCACGTGCATTAGCACACAGATGGGTAAGAATTAGAGCAACCAGGACCTGAACTAGTGCCCATATGGGATGCTGACACTACAAGCAGAGGCTTGACTTTCTATACCACAGCACCAGTCCCTTTTTTTAAATCACAATGTTACAGTAAACATTCTTTTAAGCATTCATATATCCTTACACACAAGACAGAAGTGCTCTCTGTCACTACTATTTTTTTAAAAGATTTATTTTACTCATTTGAAAGACAGAGTTACAGAGAGAGGTAGAGACGGAGAGAAAGAGAAGAGGTCTTCCCTCCACTGGTTCATTCCCCAAATGGCCGCAAAGGCCAGAGCTGTGCCAACCCAAAGCCACGAGGAGTCAGGAGCTTCTTCCGGGTCTCCCACGCGGGTGCAGGAGTCCAAGGACTTGGGCCATCTTCTACTGCTTTCCCAGGCCTTAGCAGAGAGCTGGATCAGAAGAGGAGCAGCTGGGACTCGAACCGGCACCCTTATGGGATGCCAGCGCTGGAGGCCAAGGTTTTAACCTGCTGTGCCACAACACCAGCCCCTGTCACTACTATTCAGTATTTTTTTGGAGATTCTGGCTGATGGAATAAAAAGTGACATGAAATTTACTATATAAATGTTGAAAAAGAGAATAATCTTAACTTTCAGGTTATGATTGAACCTTTGGAAAACTTGAGGAACTCAGCATCAAAAAATAGAGCTAATGAGAGATTTTAGTAAGGAAGATTACTAAAATATCCAAAAATTCAGTGACTCGTTTTTGCTAGCAAAATAATCAGTTAGATAAGTGAATGGAAAGATGAAACACTCATTATAACAATGACAAACTACAAAATACTTGGGGATACATTTAACAAGTATGAAAAGTAATGTATTTAAAATATAATTTTATTGAAGGATATAGAATCTGATCTGAATTAATGAAGAGTGGAAGACATTTAGTCTAATAATCAAAACACTCATTGAGGCATCTGTTTTCCATCTGATTGTCTGGTTTTCTGTTCAATTCTGCTCTTAATTCCAGTTTCCTGCTAATGATTACCTTAGGAGCCCGCAGGTAATAGCTCAAGTAGTTTAATCCCTGCCACCCATGTGGGAAAACTGGATAGACTTCCTGTCTACCAGCTTTGGTGTGGTACAGTCTGTACTATTGCTAGCCTTGGGAAGCGGGGGTTGGTGAACCAGCTGATGGGAGCTCTCTTTGTCTCTTTTTTGTCTCCTAATTTGAAAGCAGAGCATGTTTCTGCATGGAAAGATAGCATAGAATAAAAGATAAATTCTTCCCTGGTACATATCAATAATATAATTCCCTAGAATTTAAATTTTTTAAAAAGCTTATTTATTTATTTTAAAGTCAGAGAGAGAAGGGGGAGAGATCCACCATTCACTGGTTCACTCCCCAACTAGCCACAATGGGCAGAACTGAGATAGGCAGAAGCTAGGAGCCAGGAGCCTCATCCAGGTCTCCCATGTGTGTGGCAGGGGCACAAATACTTGGGCCATCCTTTGCTGCTTTTCCTGGGCCACCAACCAGGAGCTAGCTTGGAAGTGGAGCAGCTGGGACTTGAACTGGTGCCATACAGGGTGCCAATGTCACAGGTGGTGGCCCCACCTGGTACACTATAATGCCAGTCCCTAGAATTTAAATGTTATGGAATTGGACAGCATGATTGTATAGTTCATAGTACTGTATGGATGAATACCATAATGGCCAAGAAAAATTGGGCCAAAACATTATTGGGAGGGAATTAACCTATCAGACACTGATACTTACAAAGATAGCATCAGTTAAAATAGTAAGTTTAGACATTTAGAAGGTAATAGACCAGTGGAATACAGTGCAGAATACACGGGTCAGCATTGTGGCATAACAGGTTAGGCCATGCCTGTGTTGCCAGCATCTCATACAAGCATCAGTTCAGGTCCTGGCTTCTCAACTTCTGATTCAGCTCCCTGCTAATGCACTTGGAAAGCAGTGGAAGATGGCCCAAGTCCTTGGAATCCTGCACCCACATAGGAGACCTGGATGAATCTCCTATCTCCTGGCTTCAGCTTAGCCCAGCCCTGGCCAATTCTCTGTAACTCTTTCAAATAAAAATATCTTTTAAAAAAAGACAGTCCAGAAACAGATTGTACACACACAAATATACATACATACATGAGAACCTAGGGTATGATAAAGATAAGATTTCATTTTAATGTATTGGAGGGGCAATGGTGGTTTGTTAAAATATGCTATGGACATAGATGAATATCTACTTACAAAAAAAATCAATTAAATCTCTGACTCATATAATTCACATACTTCAAAAAGTTCATGGAAATATGTAATTAAAAGATAAGCTTGTTTTGGTATAAAAAAGTTTTTTGAAATCCATACATAGTTTTTTTTTTCATAATATGGATTTTCCATGAACATTTTACGGATTCCTGGTATTTAAGAAAATTCTAAATGGATTGTGAAGTTACTTCCACCTACAACAAAGGAAATGATCAATAGAGTGAAGAGACATCCAACAGCATGGGAAAAATATTTGCAAACCAACTACCTCACAAAGGATTAATATCCCAAGTATATCATCAACTTTAAAACTGAAAAACAAAAAACCAACCAATCCATTTAAAAATGGTCCAAGGACCTCAACATCCAGATCTCAAAAGAAGAAATACAAATGGCCAAGAAATATATGAAAAAATGCTCAGCATTAGTATCCATCTGGGAAATGCAAATCAAAACCATAATGAGATATCATTCAGCTCTGTGAGAATGACTAATATCCAAAAGACAGAGGGTAACAAATGCTGGTGAGGATGTAGAAAAAGGGGAACTCTTACACACTGTTGGTGGGATGTAAATTAGTGCAGCCACTGTGGAAAAGAGTGTAGAGACTTCTTAAAAAACTAGAAATAGACTTGCCATGACCCAGCAATCCCATTACTGGGCTATATCCAAAAGACATGAACACATTGTATCAAAGAAGTATCTACTCACCATGTTTATAGTAGCACTGTTCATATAGCCAAAATTTGGAATTAACCAAAGTGTCTATCATCAAATGAATGGATAAAGAAAATGTGGTATATACACACAATGGAATATTATTCAGCTATAAAAAAGAATGAAATTCTGCCATTTACAGCAAAATGGACACAATTGGAGGACATCATATCAAGTGAAATAAGCCAAGCACAGAAAGACAAATATCCCATGTTCTGCCTTATGTATGGGAGCTAAAATTATATGTATATCAGTATTGATGGAAATATATTTTTTGTGAAATTCCGTTTTATACCTTTGTCAAACCAGTGATTAAGAATATTGTATGGGGCTGGCGCTGTGACATGGCAGGTGAGGCTGCCACCTGCAGTGCCGGCATCCCATATGGGCGCCAGTTTGAATCCTGGCTGCTCCATTTCCTATCCAGCTCTCTGCTATGGCCTGGGAAAGCAGTGAAGGATGGCCCAAGTCCTTGGGCCCCTGCACCCACATGGAGAACCTGCAGGAGGCCCCTGACTCCTGGCTTTGGATGGGTACAGCTCCAGCTGTTGTGACCATTTGGGGAGTGAACCAGTGGATGGAGGACCTGTCTGTCTGTCTGTCTCTCTCCCTCTCTCTCTCTGTCTCTTTCTGCCTCTGCTTCTCTAATAAATAAATACATCTGCCAGTGCCGTGGCTCACTGGGCTAATCCTCTGCATGTGGCGCCGGCACCCTGGGTTCTAGTCCCGGTTGGGGCACCGGATTCTGTCCCGGTTGCCCCTCTTCCAGGCCAGCTCTCTGCTGTGGCCCGGCAAGGCAGTGGAGGATGGCCCAGGTGCTTGGGCCCTACACCCGCATGGGAGACCAGGAGAGGCACCTGGCTCCTGGCTTTGGATCGGCACAGTACACCAGCCACAGCACGCCAGCCCTAGCAGCCATTTAGGGGGTGAACCAGCGGAAAAGGAAGACCTTTCTCTATGTCTCTCTCTCACTGTCTAACTCTGCCTGTCAAAAAATACATCTTTAAAGAAATTGTAGTATTATAATTCTAATGATGTGATTACCTTAAAATTTACTGTATATGGGTGAAATGGTTATTTTCCATTTAATTATTGTTTATAGTCATTGTCTATATTCCCACTAAAGTCTTTTTGCTTTTTTCCTTGTTAAACTTATTATTTGGTGAAATATTAAGCCTTTTTACGGTAATGTAAATTTAAAATATGTTACCTCAAAAATTAAAAAAAAAAAAAAACAGGAGGGTGGGAGGGGGAGAGGGGAAAGGGAAGAAGGGAATATTATTATATTCGCATAATTTTATCTATGAGATATATTGACTCTATTGAAAACTAAATAAAAATAAAATAGATGTGTTTGTTCTTTTTTTTTTCTTTTTCTGGTTCAGTTCCCAGATGGCTACAATGGCTGGAGATGGGCTGATCTGAAGCCAAGAGCCAGGAGCATCCTCCGGGTATCCCACATGGGTGGCAGAGCCCTAAGCACTTGGTCCATTGGTCCATCTCCCACTGCTTTCCCAGGTCATTAGAAGGGAGCTGGATTGAAAGTGGAGCAGCCATGACTTGAGTCAGTGCCCATATAGGATGCTGGCACCAGAGATGGAAGCTTAGCCTACTATGACATAGCTCCTATCCCTTGTCCTTGTTTTTGTTCATTGATATGGTATTAGGAGTAGGGAAGAGGTCTTTAGTTGTTGTAAATTGTCTAAAAGAATGGGAATGGGTAGGTTATATATGGAAGAAGTACTGGGCTGTATGTCTCTGGATCTGCATTCTGTCACCATTCTTAACATGATCAAGTAATTGAATATCACTGAGCCTCAATTTACCCGCATATGAAATAGAAATGATACTGCCATACAGCCTAAATATGTTGTAAAGATATAATGATAAAATCATTGCTTGATATTTGCAACAACTATAGAAACAGAAAAGTTACATGCAAGCAAGTAAAGTTATTTACCTAAGGTATCTCAGACTCTAATTGGTAATTTAAGACTGAGTTCTTTTTCTAACAGCATATTAATCTGTATAATTAATAAAAAGCAAAAATTCATCCCTTTCACATGTACAGTTTGGCTTGATGTATTTTCATAAAAGTGTGTGCCAAAATAAAAATATGGAAGATTTCTATTGCTGAATATTCCACATGTACCTTTAAACCCGGTTATCTCTTCTCAGTCCCATTCCTCCGTATAAACTCATCTGTTTTTTGGGTCCTGCATTGTGGTGCAATGGGTTGCACCTGCGGACTGCACTCCAACATGCCATATGGGAGTGCCAGTTTGCCTCCAAGCTGTTCCATTTCTGATCCAGATCCCTACTAATGTGCCTGAGAAAGCAACAGAAGATGATGGCCCAAGCACTTAAGCCCCTGCCACCCACATGGGAGACCCGGATGGAGTTCAGGACTCCTGGCTATGACCTGGCCTAGCACCAGCTGTTGTGACCATTTGGGAATGAACCAGCAGATGGAATCAATCTCTGTCTCTGTCTCTCTCTGCTCTTTCTTTCTCTCTTTCTCCCCCCCATCTCTCCCTCTTTCCCTGTAACTGCCTTTCAAAAATAAATAAATCTTTTAAAACTAATTCAAAATCTTCTATTGCTATACTTTTATATTCTTCACAATATGATGTAAATTGAGTAATATGTAGCTTTTCCCATCCAATTTCTCTCACTTAATGCATTTGATATTCTGTTATGCTGTGCATTTAACAGTAGCTTATTCTTATTGTTGAGTAGTAGTTCAATATTTCAGTGAGTGGATATATTATTGCTTAACTATTTAAAAGTTAATGAAAATTCAGAGTTGCCATTTTTGGGTGATTCATAATGAAGTTGTTATAATTCTGGATTTTGACTTTATATCTTCATGCTATATCAACAAGATTTATTGTTGTTGACTTTAATAATCTTCACTCAGCAAGTATACCTTTTGTTCGAATTTAACAAGTTTGCTATTGATGTTATCTGGATATTTTTAAGAATCCAGACTTATGAGAGTCTTTAGTATATCCTTAATAATATGCAAGGGAGGGCCGGTGCCGTGGCTCAATAGGCTAATCCTCTGCCTGTGGTGCAGGCACACCGGGTTCTAGTCCCAGTAGGGGTGCCGGATTCTGTCCCGGTTGCCCCTCTTCCAGGCCAGCTCTCTGCTGTGGCCTGGGAGTGCAGTGGAGGACGGCCCAAGTCCTTGGGCCCTGCACCCCATGGGAGACCAGGAAAAGCACCTGGCTCCTGCCTTCGGATCAGCACGGTGCACCGGCTGCAGTGCGCCAGGCGTGGAAGCCATTGGAGGGTGAACCAACAGCAAAGGAAGACCTTTCTCTCTGTCTGTCTCTCTCACTGTCCACTCTGCCTGTCAAAAAAATAATATGCAAGGGAAAATACATATCAAAACAAATTAAAGGCTTTTAAACAATGTCCTTTCTATAGTCTACCTTCTATATAGCTACCAGAATGATCTTTCAGATATGAGCATCTGTTAATAGGATGTCATTATTTATAGTACTAGTCATTGTTCTCTAATGGTAACTTCTTATCATTCACAGAGCCTGACACTGGGTCAATTATGTCCATGCCTTTTTTTAAAAAAAATATGTATTTGTGTATTGACAGAGAGAGAGAGAGACAGAGAGAGAATGCACTCCAATTTTCCAATCTGCTGGTTCACTCCCAAGTGCCTATAATAATAGGTTTGGGAGGGGCAACTGAAGCCAGGAATTAGGAATGCAATCTGGGTCTCCTATGTGGGTGTCAGGGACTCAGTTACTTGAGCCATCAGCTGCTTTCTCACAGGGTCTGCCTTAGCAGGAAGTTGGGATCAGGAGTGGAGCCAGGACTTGAACCCAAGTATTCTGATACAGTTTTCAGGCATCCCAACCAGTATCTTAAGTGCTAGGCAAAACACCTGCCCTTATTTATGCATGCTCTGACTCAATTTGTAGAACAGCCTTTTGGGATGGACTACACAGTGGCAGAACTGAGGATTGAACCCTAACAGTGTACAAATATACCAGGATAGAATATAACACTTTTTGTATCTAGACTGAGCCACACTAAACAGCTCAAAACCATATTTTTTGTTGTTCTACTACATGTTTTTTTTTATCTGTGTGCTTTTATGCATATTGTTCCTTCTGGCTTATGTGTCTTGCCTGCCTAACTATATATTGTTCAAAACTCTGTTCAGATGCTCATTGTAGCCTACCTACACACCATCCCTTTGTGTATGTCCAATCTGCTATAATATATGCATATTGCAGCATTATAATTTTAGTAGTTGTATCCCATTCTCTCTTTTCCTTCTGGCTTTCTCATTATGCCTCTTATACATTTTGTAGTTGTCCCACGGTTCCTGGATATTCTGTTACATGTTTTTATTCCTTTCTCTCTTTGTTTTCCTGTTTGGTAAAATTTAGTGACATAATCTTAAAACATTGATTTTTTTTCCTCATCTGTGTCTGTCTATGCATAATCTCATCAGAAGTGTTCTTTATTTCTGTGATGGTACTTTGATTTCTAGCATTTTGTTTTGATCCTAAGAATTTCTTCCTCTCTGATTATATTACCCATCTCTTCTTGCACTCTGTCTACTTTTTCCAATAGAACTACTGATATTTTTAATTTTTAATTTAATTTTTATGGAATAATATGTGATTTAGTACATGCATATTTTGTGTAATGTTCAATCAGAGTAATTGAGTAATTATATTTATCTCTTCAAATATTTAACATTTCTATATAGTGAAAACATTGCATTATATAAATATTATCTGTAGTTACCCCACAGTGCCATAGAAACCTTGAGCTTCTTACTCCTATCTAGCTATACCCTAGTACTTCCCTCCAACCCTCTTGCCTCCCCATTCTCTGGTAACCACAGTTTTACTTTTAACTTATATGAGATTACCTTTTTTGGACTCCATGTATAAGTGAGATAATGTGATGTTTGTCTTTCTGTCTTTCTGTTCTTAGCTCATTTTCCTTACTATACTGACCTCCAGGCACATCTATGGTGTTGTGAATGATAAGATTTCATCATTTTTATGGCCAAGTAGTATTCCACTGTATATATGTACCACATTTTCTTTATTCATTCATATAAGGATGGCTGTCTAGATTGTGTCCATTTATTGGCTATTGCGAATAGTGCTATAAAAAATATGAGAGTGCATATCCCTTTTACAAACTAATTTTGCCTCTCTTGGATTTATACCTGGAGTGAGATTGCTGGGTAATATGACAGTTTTGTTTTTAGTTTTTTGAGGAACATTCATTACTTCCCACAATGGTGTACTAATTTATATTCTTACCAACATTTTGTAAGCTTTCTCTTTTCTTCAACTTGTTATTTTTTATGTTTTTGCTAATAGCTGATCAAACTGGAGTGAGGTGATAACTCATTGTTGTTTTGATTTTCATTTCCGTGATGGTTAATGATACTGATGTTGGCCATTTGTCTCTCTTCCTCTGGAAAAGTATCTGTTTAAATCTACTTCCCATTTTTCAATTGGGCTTTTTTTGTTTGTTTGTTTGTTTGCTATGGAGTTGTTTGAATTCCTTATATACTCCAGTTATTAACCCACTGTTGAATGTATAATTTGTGAATATTTTTCCTATGTTATAGATCATCTCTTCACTCCATTGATTGCTTCCTTTGCTGTGCAGAAACTCTTTAGTTTTATTAAATTCTATTTATCTAGTTTTGCCTGTGTTTACTATACTTTTGGAATCTAATCCAAAAAATTCTTGCACATTCCACTTCCTTGAAATGTTTTCTCTATGCTTTCTACTAGTAGTTTAAAAGTTTCAGGTCTTACATTTAGATATTAATCCATTTTTATTTTGTTTTTGAACATGTTCAGAGCCAGGGGGTCTAGTTTCACTATTCTGCATTAGGATACTCAGTTTTTCCAGTACCATTTTTGAAGACTGTCTATTTTTTTTTATTTAGTAAATATAAATTTCCAAAGTACACTTTATGGATTACATTGGCTCCCCCCCCCATAATTTCCCTCCCACTCGCACCCCTCCCATCTCCTGCTCCCTCTCCCATTCCATTCACATCAAGATTCATTTTCAATTATCTTTATATACAGAAGATCAATTTAGTATATACTAAGTAAAGATTTCATCAGTTTGCACCCACACAGAAACACAAAGTGTAAAAATACTGTTTCAGTACTAGTTATAGCATTACTTCACATTGGACAACATATTAAGGACAGATCCCACATGAGAAGTAAGTACACAGTGACTCCTGTTGTTGACTTAACAATTTGACACTCTTGTTTATGGCGTCAGTAATCTCCCTAGGCTCTAGTCTTGAGTTGCCAAGGCTATGGAAGCCTTTTGGTTTCGCTGACTTTGATCTTATTCCGACAGGGTCATAGTCAAAGTGGAAGTTCTCTCCTCCCTTCAGAGAAAGGTACCTCCTTCTTTGATGGCCCATTCTTTCTGCTGGGATCCCACTCACAGAGATCTTTCATTTAGGTTTTTTTTTTTTTTTTGCCAGACTGTCTTGGCTTTCCATGCTTAAAATACTCTCATGGACTCTTCAGCCAGATCCGAATGCCTTAAGGGCTGATTCTGAGGCCAGAGTGCTATTTAGGACATCTGCCATTCTATGAGTCTGCTGTTTATCCCGCTTCCCATGTTGGATCGTTCTCTCCCTTTTTGATTCTATCAGTTAGTATTAGCAGACACTAGTCTTGTTTGTGTGATCCCTTTGACTCTTAAACCTATCAGTGTGATCAACTGTGAGCTGAAGTTGATCACTTGGACTAGTGAGATGGCATTGGTACATGCCACCTTGATGAGATTGTATTGGAATCCCCTGGCACATTTCTAACTCCACCATTTGGGGCAAGTCCGATTGAACATGTCCCAAATTGTACATCTCCACTCTCTCTTATTCCCACTCTTATATTTAACAGGGATCACTTTTCAGTTAAAATTTAAACACCTAAGAATAATTGTGTGTTAATTACAGAGTTCAACCAATAGTATTAGAACAAAAAATACTAAAATGGATAAAGTATTAAATTGTACATCAACAGTCAGGACAAGAGCTGATCAAGTCACTGTTTCTCATAGTGTCCATTTCACTTCAACAGGTTTCCCCTTTGGTGCTCAGTTAGTTGTCACTGAACAGGGAGAACATATGATATTTGTCCCTTTGGGACTGGCTTAATTCACTCAGCATAATATTTTCCAGATTCCTCCATCTTGTTGCAAATGACCGGATTTCATTGTTTTTGACTGCTGTATAGTATTCTATAGAGTACATGTCCCATAATTTCTTTATCCAGTCTACTGTTGATGGGCATTTGGGTTGGTTCCAGGTCTTAACTATTGTGAATTGAGCTGCAATAAACATTAATGTACAGGCAGCTTTTTTATTTGCCGATTTCATTTCCTTTGAGTAAATTCCAAGGAGTGGTATGTCTGGGTTGTATGGTAGGGTTATATTCAGTTTTCTGTTTATAAAAGACTGTCTAATGCACATTCTTAGCACCTTTGTCAAAGATCAGTTGGCTGTAGACATGTGGATTTACTTCTAGGATCTCTATTCTGTTCTTTTAGAATATTGATCTGTAGCTATGCCAATACTATGCTGTGTAAATCACTGTGGGTCTGTAATATATTTTAAAATCAGGTAGAATAATGCCTCCTGCTTTGTTCTTTCTATTCAAGGTTTCTTTGTCTATTCATGGTTTGTTGTGGTTCCATACAAATTTTACTAGTTTTTTTTTTTTTTCAAATTCTGTGAAAAAAGCATTGGAATTTGGTAGGGATTCAGTTTAATCTGTAAATAACTTAGAGTACTATGCACTTTTTAATTATGCTGATTCTTCTAATCCATGGATGCAAGATGTATTTTCATTTCTTTGTATTCTTTTCAATTTCTGTCATTAATGATTTATAATTTTCACTGCAGGGATGTTTTATTACCTCTTTGCTTAAGTTTGTTCATAGGCATTTTATTGTTTTTTTTTTTTTGTAGTTGTTAGAAATAGGATTATTTTTTTTTAACAGGCAGAGTGGACAGTGAGAGAGCGAGACAGAGAGAAAGGTCTTCCTTTGCCATTGGTTCACCCTCCAATGGCTGCCACGGCTGGCGTGCTGCAGCTGGCGCACCGTGCTGATCCAATGGCAGGAGCCAGGTACTTATCCTGGTCTCCCATGGGGTGCAGGGCCCAAGGACTTGGGCCATCCTCCACTGCACTCCCTGGCCACAGCAGAGAGCTGGCCTGGAAGAGGGGCAACCAGGACAGAATCCAGGGCCCCGACCGGGACTAGAACCCGGTGTGCCGGCGCCGCAAGGCGGAGGATTAGCCTAGGAGCCGCAGCGCCGGCCAGAAATAGGATTATTTTCTAGATTTCTTTTTTAGATAACTCACCATTGGTCTATAACAATGCTACTGAATTTTGTACATTGACTTTGTATCCTGCAAGTGGACTGAATTTGTCCATTCATTCTAACAGCATTTTGCTGTAGTCTTTGGAGTTTTCCACATATAAAATCATGTCATCTGCAAATGATGACATTTTTTACTTCCTTCTTTCCATTTTCTTTATTGCTTTGTCTTGTCTAGTTGCTCTGGCTAGTACTGTGCTGAATAAAAGTGAGGAAAGTGGGCATCCTTGTATTGTTCCAGAGTTCATAGAAAAAGCCTTCAGCTTTTCCCTATTCAATATGGCCTTATTATATTAAGGTCTATTTCTTTCATAACTGAATTTGAGAGTACTTTATCATGAAGGGATGTTGACCTTTATCAAATGCCTTTTCCACATCTATTGAGATGATTGTAGGTAGGATTTTTGTCCTCCATTCCACTGATGTAGTGTATCACATTTATTGATTTGCATATGCTGACCAATCACTGCCTGGGATGACTTTCAGTTGATCATAGTGAAAATCCTTTTGCTGTATTGTTGAATTCATTGTCCTAGTTTTTTGTTATTGTTTTTTTAATTTATATTCATCAAAGACATTGTCCTGTAGCTTTCTTTCTCTGTTGTGTCCTTCTGAAATGGTAAAATCTCTGCTATATCAGAGACAGATTCTGATGCTTGCCCTCTTCTCAAACTATTTTGTTTTGTTTTGTTTTTGTCCTTTGATATGACTTGTAATTTTTGGTCGAAAGCCAGACATAATCTAATGATTAGGTAAAAGGAACTGAGGGAAGTAGGCCCTTTAGTGTGAGGTTTTTATATTTTTTTCTGTCTAAGAGTAATAATGGATTTACTATTTACTACAACTAGAAGCTAAATTCTTTCTAATGTCCTTCTTTTTAGCTCTTTTTCATCATTTGGTTTCCCTAGAAACTTTCTATAAATAGATCTGAGTCTAGCAATTCTTTCAGCTATAATCTACTATTCCTAGACAGGAGCCATATTGATATGTTGGTAATGTATAGAGTGAGGGGAAATTTCTACTGAGCCTTGTCTCTTGATTATGGCCTTCACAAGTGATTCTTAGCTTCTCTCCATCTCACCTCGTATTAGTTTAGACAGGAAGTCTAGGGGGGCTGAAGTTGGCTATTTTTCTTCCTCTACTTGAAGGGCTAACTGGAACTAGAGTTTTACATTCCCCTTCCCCATTTCAAAGAATAAAGGGAACTAGGATGTTTGTCCCAATTAATGGCTTCTCCAGCTGCTTCTACTCCAAGTGAGCTGTGGTTTTCTGTATTCTCTTTTAGCTCCAGTTTTGGAAGTAGTAGTTTTCTCTGTGCCTTAAATTGTATGTTGGATCCATGAAGACTTATTGATTTTCTATTTGTTCAGTCTTTTTTTCTTTGCAAGGATGGTAATGATGACTTCCAAGACCTTCACATATCAGACAGAAAAACAGAATTTGATTCCAGCATTATCATTGCAAGTTTGGACTAAAGCATTATCTCCATGCTTCCATAGAAATGTTCGTCACAATAACTTCTGATATTAATTAGCATAATAGATATATGTACATATAATCTGAAACAAGAATAATGATGGTACTGATAATAATAGAATAATGGTTAATATTTATCGAGTGAGTTTAGCATGTGATGCCTCCATGTGATACCTCATGGTACAAAACATTTACATATATTACTTCATTTAGTCCTCATAAAGTCTCAGTAAATATCTCTACCTTTTTTAAATAGGCAAATCAACTGAGATTTAGGTTTATTAAATAACATGTTAAAGAATATACAACTTGAGATTCCAAGTCAAGCATCTAAGTCTAGAACTTATATGCTTAATCACTGTGGGGTACCAATGTCAACATTAAGACTGTGAAGCTAGAAAGTGGTAGAAATAGAGATTGGGAAGGGAAAGAGTCCTTGGGGTGAGTTTTCTTCAGATTTTTGTAGAAGTGGTAGGACACAAAAGGTAAAGGTAGGTACCCAATTTATGAGTGTGCTCCTAACCATCACTTCCATTTTTTAAGTTACAGAAAGTTCAGGTTCTTTAAAGATTGTTAATTAGATATAGAGATGCCCTATGTGACAGTAAAGATTGCAGGAGAAATGAAAGAAATTGATCTGAGAGTCTGGGTGCCAGGTATTTGAACAAAAGTACTTTGAAGACCAGAAGTTACATGATTGGCGTATAATTGTGCAACTGTTTTGTGGTTGAACCTCAGAATAAGAGGAGATACTTAAATCAGTCTTCTTGATGTTCTTGCCACAAGGAATGAGTCATGTGCTGTAAATGTCTCTAAAGTAACTACAATCATAAAGTCAAACTGATTAAAAAGAACCTGTGGTGGTCGGTCCTGTAACATAGTAGGTTAATCCTCTGCCTGTGGTGCTAGCACCACATATGGGTGCTGATTCTAGTCCCTGTTGCTCCACTTCCAATCTAGCTGTCTTCTATGGCCTGGGAAAGTAATATAAGATGGCCCTAGTCCTTGGGCCCCTGTACCCCATGGGAGACTCAGAAATAGGTCCTGGATCCTGGATTCGAATCAGCCCAGCTCTGGCTGTTGCAGCCATTTGGGGAGTGAGCCAGCAGATGGAAGACCTTTATATCTGTCTCTCCCTCTCACTGTCTACAACTCTACCTCTCAAATAAATAAAATATTTAAAAAATAAAAATTACCTGTGGGCATGATGATGATATCTCAGATGTAGACTGTGAGCACATTGGTACATATTTTAGAATGGACACTCCAAGATCCATATGTGGCTGGCAACAGGTTACTTCTAGAGTCTTGCTCAACAAATGTGTCTGTTGTGTGCAGTAAGGACTTCCAACCCAGAAACTGGTGTAAAATGACATTTGCCACCCAGAAAGGTTGATAGGGAAGAAAAGAAGATGGGATTTAATGACTGACATTATGTTAACTAAGCAAGGATGTCCTTGACAAATTATTCAATTTGAGGACAGCCAGGCCACAAAATGAAGCTGCTTGTTAAACTTAGGCAACTCCAGTAAGACAGGCCCTCAGCAGAATTTTCAACGTGATGAATTTTATTTTTATAATCCCAAGGGCAATAGATATTAGAGTACTTACACGTTGAGGTCAGTGTTAGGAACCTGCTCACATTTTAGCCTTTGATGGTTTGTCTTGGCTTCAATAGGCAACCATCCTGGGACTTGAACTATTTGCCCCAAACTTCTTTGCCTAACAGTCTGTCAGAAATTAAACAGGTGTAGGCAATGAGGTATGGCAATGTTATCTCTCCACTAGGAAGTTGGGAAGTAGGGAAGAAGCAGTGACAATCATAGGCCTAGCAGCCAGTACATTAGGGAAGAGCTACTGCAGAATAATGGAATCATTACCTGGGAAACTTTTGAGACTCTATGAAGGAACCCTGACGAGGTGAGATAACCAAGAAAGTAATTATGAGAAAGGTGGGTTGATGGGAGCAGGGTGGTCTTCTATATGCAGTGAAGGGAAAGGTAATTTAAAGGCTCTTCTGACCAAACTACATATCTACCTATCTGCTAAGAATATTGTTGGAATGGCCACTTGGAAGCATACATTTACAGTGTGTTTCAGTATTATTTCAATGTATGGTAGGTATCCAATTGGTGAATATTTGTTTTTATCTGAGTATTCCATGATCACCAAGCAGAGCCGGAGTTTCTAAAGAGATATGTTCTGGTATTGGGAATGTTCAGGAATGGGAAACATTCTCTGTGTTGGATGAATATGATGTATAGTCTGCACAACAAGAATATAATGGGTAAACCTGTAACCCTCTAAGTTCTGGTTGCTCATATGGTATTTAATAGTATCCATGCAATGCAGAGTAGGAAATTGAGACCTAAAGAAGGTAAGAAAATTTTTCCAAGACCACAGAACTTGGGTGAGCTATGAATTTCAACCTGGAAATATATTTCCCTGATCCAGTTTTGCCTTTTCATCTCTATGATCTTGTCTCTAGAGGAGTGGAGAGGACTTGAAGACAAACAATATTTTCCTGAACTACAGTTTATAAAAAGCAAACAACACTCCCCATAAAAAAACTAAAAATACACAAAAAACCCTTCTTTGGTTACAAAGAATCCTTTGAGAAAGCAGCTTGGAAAGTAGTTGGGATTCTCTAGATCTATCCCAAAGAACATGTAAAGATTCTGGACTGTTTTCCACCAGTAGTTATAACTGCTATACACTGTTTAGGTTTTCCTTCCTGGTAAAGCATCACACTAGTGAGTAGGGAAAATAAAATGGTTACAACTAATTGCATATGAACTTTCCCCAAAATGACACTAGAAAATGACAGCTTTTGTTTTCAAATACATTGAGTGTATGGGCTCCTTTGCTTGCTCCCATCACTGCTATGTGGAAGTGCAGCAGCTCAGTTTTCATTTTCCTTTCCTGTCAGAATGCCCAGAGGGGCCATATTTTTGTTTAATGACCTTCTGGATAATTCTTTAGAAATCTAAGGCTATCAGAGTTAGGAGCAATGCGAAAATAATTGTGGATTATTATTGTGTGATGACAGTAGCAGCTGGGCTGCTTTTTTTTACTCTCTGGTCAGACTTTCTTCTTCATTTTCCCAGAAACCTTATATCCCAAGATTTAACTCAGAAGCAAATCTCATATAGGTGATAAACCTTGCCAGACATGGTACGTAATATAATTTCAGACAGACCCTTAACTGTTCTTCAGAAAGACCTTAGGGAGTAAAACAGCCTTATATCTAGATGCCCTCAATAGTATTACTTTTATTTACTCTCTGCCAATGTGTGTGGGTAGTTGTATTGAACATAAAGCAAGCATATGTCTTAAATATTATTCCTGGGAACCTAAGTGCTAGTTTTTAAGTTTTGTTGTCAAAACTGCTGCTAACATAAAAGAAAAAAAAATGTTGCAGTGAAAAACTAATAAATGGGCTCTCACTCTTCCAAATAATTTACACACACACACACACACACACACACACACAAGTACTCACAGCTGTGGATTGAGAGGACAGATTCTGACTTTATGTTCATGTTTAGGATGTTGTGTGTGGAGGGGAAGGATGAGGAGATGCAGACACAGCTGTAGTATACACACACTCTAGTGGGGAAAGTGGAAAGTGCTCTCATCTGCCTCACTATCAGTTTCTTTATTGCCTCAAATGAGAGACTCAGAATTTAGATGATAAAATAATTTTGCCTTGATAATTTACCACTCCCTCATTGCTATCCCTTATGCCTCTATTGATATTTATATAGAATGTGGTTAAACATTTGGGTTGAGTTGTAGACAAACTAGGACAATATCTAGAAAGTAGTTTGAGCAAACTCCCCAAAGACATAACTTCTTGGCTGAACATTCTTACATATCTGGTTATTACAATATCCTTTTCACTCTCTGGAAGTGTTACACATTCCTTTCTAGGGAAGTGCGGTCCCAGTAGCAAGATTCTCTCACACTCCTATCAGCAGAGTAAGAGTATCTGCTTCAAAACACAAATCTTATTCTATGATTATGTATCACTGGACTCAGAAAGAAAATGGATGACTTCTCTGTGTTGTTACTATGCATTTAATAATGCATGTCCTGATTCTAACCAGCTGTGTTTCTAGAAAACTCCTTAAGTCAAATTTTCTAGATACCTTACCCTTATCCACCAAATGTATCTCATGACTATAAGGAGGGGCACTCTGAAGTGTGAGTATTAGTTTTTACAATAAAGGAGTATTGAAGTGAAACAATTATAAACTCCATTGCCAATATAAAAGTATACCATAAATGTTTAATGCTTAAAGACACCCCTGGAATATACTAAATGGCTAAATAAACCACATCCCATTAGTAATCTTAGGAATCACTTCTCGGCCTTTTGGCTAAGATCAAGTATAGTAATCTTAGGAAATGTCCCTGTCAAATAGCAAGAACTCAGAAATTATAACAATGTTTAGTGATATTAAAGGTTCTAATGTACCTGTCTCATACCTAGGGAGCTTGTATGCTTTTTCTACTTTTGCAAAATTTCTCTAAAGACTTCTTGCTCTTGCAATTATGCCTTTATAGGGATTCTTAATGTGATAGAATACAAAAATGAAAGTACTAACTTGCCAGTACTGACAGAGTGATGTGAATTTTTATTTTTTACTTACTTGAAAATATTTTCTCTCCAGGAATGCAAGCCGAAAATGTGGAGAAGCATAATAATACAGAAAGGAAATGCTCTTCTAATCCAGGAAGTTCAAGAAGAAGATGGAGGAAATTACACATGTGAACTGAAGTATGAGGGAAAACTTGTAAGACGAACAACTGAATTGAAAGTTACAGGTAGGAATCGGTTCCACCAAATTGTGGCAAATTAAATTCTAAGTATAATGTGGTTTGGGAAGCAAGACTTGGTTTCAAACAGCCAACTTTCTGTGAATTTAGGACTGGCTGCAAATCAAATAGTTGGGAAGTTCACAATTGATAAATTATACTGAGTGAAAGCTACATGTGGAATATGAACAATTCATTTAAGGAATCAGGGCTCATTTGCTGTGTATCTGTTCTCTGCCTTTATGAAAAATCCTTAGCTATCCCATTTAACATTTGTCATTGCTAAATATCTCAGAAAAGATATACTGGGACCGTTTTAGAATGTTGACTTGATCCACATACAGAATCTCCTTATAGGTGAAGGCTGCTTTCAGAATGAAGTTCTTTTGGATTTTTGAAATGAAATCTTCTTGAACTGCATCCAAAATATAATTTATACAAAATTCTCCATAAGTGAGTGATGTTATTGTGACCTTTTAGTGACTTAGAACAACTTCAAGAGAAGAGCATGTGTGTATGTTTATTCTAAATCTGAGTACAAGCAAAATATAAAGGAACAACTGTACCCATAGGAATGGAGGAGATAAATTTAGGATATTCTTATGTGGTGTGGAATTTTAGCAAGTAATTTTCAGAGATATAGGGCAGAATCTAATACTATAAAGAATTTCCTCATAATGAGTGTTATGTACCCTAGGAAATGATATGACAAAAAGTTACTTAGAACTTCTTATGAACATATCATGACTAAATTTCACGTTACAAGTTGAGAGCCCCTTATATGAAATGCTTGGTATCAGAAGATTTTGGACTTTGGAATAATTACACATGCATAATAATATATCTTTGGGATGCTACCCAGTAAAATTCATTTATGTTTCATATACACATAGCCTGAAGGTCATTTTATATAATATTTTTAGTGCACATGTGCTTCTTCAGTGCAACTCATCACAGGAGACTAATGTGGAATTTCCCATTTGTGGTTTCAGGTTGGTGCTTAACAAACTTTTGGATTTGGTAGTGTTTCAGACTTTGGATTATTGAAATAGAGGTGTTCAATCTGTATTATAGATGCCTTAAGTGTATCATGATCTCACTTGTGTGTGTAATAGTTAAAAAATTAAATATATAATCAATAGAGAATAGAATGACATTTACTGGGGCAGGAGTTGGAGAATAGCAAGATGTAGGCTAAAAGGTGCATGTGATGTTTCATGTATGTAGGATGAATAAATCTAATGATTTAATGCGCAGCATGATAATGGTGGTTAATAATATTATCTCATATCCTGGAAATTTTTTTAAAGTATAAATTTTAGGTGCCTCCACGAAAATATAACTATGGGAAGATATGGGCATTTCAGTTTTCTTGACTATAGCAATCATTTCATACTAACATCATGTTATATACTTTAAATATATATAACTTAAAATGTGTGGCAATATGTATGTTTTCACATATATGCACAATACTTATATTGTGGATAAAATATGCAGTATGGTAAACTTTGAAATTAGCAAATTAGTCAAATAATGAAGTATTGCTTGAATGAAGTGGCTTATAAATGATGTACTTAGCTATTAGCTGTTTAACAATCTAATGTTGACAACAGCCAGTTGGTTAATTATAAAATACTCTTGCTAATGTTGTTAATATGTTTTTCTTCTATGCTTATTTTTGTTTGGCTTATCTTTTTGGTATAGTCAGTTAACTAATATTTATACTTGATGAGTTTAATTTCATTGCCATAATGTATATACTTAAATTTTTGATCCCTGAGATTCAATTGATTATTCCTTTTTCAAATTTCTGAAAGTTCTATGAGAAATAAAATGTAAATATACATATATTTTAGAGAAATATATATATATTTCTCATGTATATATGAAAGAGGAGTCTTCAAAATGTTCATGGAAAATGCATATTCTGAAAAACTTGTATAAATTTCAATTTTTTTGCAACAAATTTAGCTTTTAATTCCATTTTCCATTAACTTTTTGAAATGCTCTCAAATATTTACTTCATTCTCTATACCAAAAAAAAAAAAACCCAACTTTTTTTACTTTGAAGGATACCTTTGAAAGTATAAATGATTCTTCTGTTCAGAATTGCATGTCCTCTCCTTCATGAGCTTTGGAAATAGATACTGTATTGGACCAATCTCAAATAGAGAAGATCTGGTTTTGATTAGTTTATGGTTTCCTCAGCATGAACTAGGCTTCTGTGCCTTATTCATGGAAGAATATTCAATCATAGGCAATTAGACACCTGACCATTCAGAAACTTGCAGCATGATCATTGCAACCACAATCACCAGTTTTTATGACATGCTTGCAGAACACTTCTACTTAGAAATCACTTTGCAAAACTGGTAACATTGCAGCAGCATCTGACTTGGGTTTTATGTAGAACCAGAATAAAGTACATAAACACCAAGCTTCCTTTAAAACTTTCATTTAATAGGTTATGGTGACAACCCTCTTCTTCAGTTTCATTTTAGATTCTGGAAAAGCAAGCCAGAGCCACTTGTATTCTGTGTTAATTACTTGCTCTAAACTTTTGAACTCTAAATTTAAAACTTTATCTGAGTGCCTTTCAGGGGTTCTCAAAATTTATTGGACATCATAACTATATGGAAAGACCCAGGTAAGGTGAGGATGAGGATCTTTGTGTACAGATTCCCAGATCTCTCCCTCAGATTTTTATTTAGTGCATCATGAAGACAAGGGACTTGTTTTTTCCTCTGGGCATAATGCTTTGAGGAATACCAAAAGAGAGAAGGGTGTAAAATAAGGCTAAGCTGTAGGTTTGATTCTCTTGTGAGCTGTTAATTTTGTCCCTCTCACTCTTCCCACATGTACAAATGTGCATACACACACAGACACACACACACACACTAATTATCATGGGCCCTCAACCACTGAAAGCAGTCATTTATTCTCTTACCATTTAAATAAAAATTTACCGAGTATATATTACAAGCCAGGCAATGAGCTACGAGCTATAAAAAGTAATTCAAAATTTAATCATGATTATCCTTGGATCAGTGGTCATCATTCATGTGAGAAGACATCAAGTTTATGTATGTATTCTCATAGGTCAAATGTTTTACTTAATGTAGAAACAAAATGGCTTGGTGTGGAAGTTTGAGAAGCTGCTCTATGAAGGTTTTTTTTTGATAATATTACATAAATTATGCTCTGATTTCTATGTTTAGTTCTATGAAGATAATTAACACAGAGGTTGCCCTATCATAGTTCAAACAACCTGAATTATTTAAAAAAATAGCTAACTCATGCTTTTTTTGAGTTCAGCAATATATGGGCATTGGATAAGAATTTCAACATGAAAATAATAGGATTGGTTAATTATGAAATTACATAGATAGAGGTTCTTAGGAATTTGGAAAACATAACGCTGAGTGAAATAAGCCAATCCCAAAGGGACAAATACCACTTGTTCTCCCTGATAGGTGACTACTAACTGAGCACCAAAAAGGAAACCTGTTAAAGTGAAATGAACACTATGAGAAATGGTGACTTGATCAGCCCTCACCCTGACTGTTGATGAGCAACTTGATATGTTATCCCTCTTAGTATTTTTTTTTGTTTGTTCTACTTAATACTTTTGGTCGAATACTGTAATCAATACACAATTCTTCTTAAGTGCTGAAACTTAACTGAAAAGTGATCGCTGTTAAATATAAGAGTCGGAATAAGAGAGTGAAGAGATGTGCAATTCGGGACATGCTCAAGCTGACTTACCTCAAACGGTAGAGTTAGAAACATACCAGGGGATTCCAATTCAATCCCATCAAGGTGGCATGTACCAATGCCATCTCACTAGTCCCAGTGATCAATTTCTGTTCACAATTGATCATAATGATAGGACTAAGAACCAAAGGGATCACATAAACAAGAATAGTGTCTGCAAATACTAGCTGATAGAATAAAAAAGGGAGAGAATGATCCAACATGGGAAGTGAGATACAGAGCAGACCCATAGAATGGCAGATGTCCTAAATAGCACTCTGGCCTCAGAATCATCCCTTAAGGCATGTGGATCCAACTGAAAAGCCCATGAGAGTATTTCAGGCATGGAAAGCCAAGACACTCTGGTGGAAAAAAAAAAAAACTAAATGAAAGATCTGTGTGAGTGGGATCCCAGCAGAAAGAATGGGCCATCAAAGAAGGAGGTACCTTTCTCTGAAGGGAGGAGAGAACTTCCACTTTGACCATGGCCTTGTCTAAATATGATCAGAGTTGGTGAACTCAGGGGGCTTCCATAGCCTTGGCAGCTCATGACAAGAGCCTAGGGTGATTACTGATGCCATAAACAAGAGTGTCAATTTGTTAAGTCAACAACAGGAGTCACTGTGCACTTACTCCTCATGTAGGATCTTTGTCCTTAATGTGCTGTACATTGTGATTTAATGCTATAACTAGTACTCAAACAGTATTTTTCACTTTATGTTTCTGTGTGGGAGCAAACTGTTGAAATCTTTACTTAATGTATGCTAAACTGATCTTCTGTATATAAAGAGAATTGAAAATGAATCTTGATGTGAATGGAAGGGGAGAGGGAGTGGGAAAGGGGAGGGTTGTGGGTGGGAGGGACGTTACGGGGGGGGGAAGCCATTGTAATCCATAAGCTGTACTTTGGAAATTTATATTCATTAAATAAAAGTTAAAAATAAGATAGTGTCCTGTGATTACACAAGTTTTAAAAGATCTTAAACTTTTAAAAGATTATTTTCTGAATTTACCTTTTGGATTCTGAGAAATGAATATTAGGAAAACCACATGTTTTCTAAGGGAAATATTCGCTCCTTACTTCAAGTATATCCATTATAAAAAGACTCAGATATTTAAAACTGGTGAACTAAAAAGCAATCATTTGCTTTATGAAATTTTCTCCATTTAAAAACAATTTCTCATGCTACTTCTTTGAATAGCCGAAGTTCTTAGTGCATTAAAACAAGATTTAATTTAAATGTAGTTTTTGTGGAACATTTTTGTCTTGTAAATTATGACAGACCAGTGCAATGTTATTGTGAAAGTTTCTTTTTGGCTCCTTAGAGGCTGCAGATCTGTAGGGAATGGTTAATAACAACAAGATATGTGCAATAGCAATTTAGCTCATCTGCCAAAGTTGTGTATAGCTAAAAATTTTATTTCCTGTAGCATGTTTTTGGTAACTATTTTCTATTATGTAGACATTTTCTTTATTCTGATAATTTGTGCAGAGGTCTACTTGAAGAGATAAGGAAACAATTCTAAGAATGTAATGATACTTCCCTCCCTCCTTCCACCTTCATTCCTTCTTTTCTTTTTTTAATTTTTGCAATAACATGTTTTTAATTTACTTTATAATCACAGGCTTAATGCTTCCCTAAATAAAGACTTCAACAAATAAAAAGTGGAAAGCCCAGTGTTCAACAGGAATATAGACAAATAAACAATAAGCTTTTTAAAAATGGGCATTGCTTATTTAGAAAAAAAAATCACTAACCTGTTCTCTGGTGAATATGCAAATACTAAATATCCCACCTCATGATTCTCCTGATTATTGTAGAATCCTCTAGAATTCCTGAATTTTTTTTCTGGAGGGGGGGAATGTTTCACACATTAGGGATAATCTCTTCTTCCACTGGTCTCAAAATGTCACTGCAAGAGGAATTTATTCTATAGATACCCTTCAAAATTTTGATATTGGGTTTGTATTAAGCAACAGTAGCAACACAATCTGAATATACAATGTTTTTCTTAAACTGCAAATTAGGATTTAGGATCAATCTCTGGTGAATTAGTTCAAATGTGTGGCTTTAGCAAGTGCTCTTAATTCCACTTTGGAAAGTTAACTCTAGTGCATTGTTGGAAATATTATTTAGGCCATATAGTTTGTTAAGATAACTTCTGGTATGGGGAATAGCAGCTACTTACAACAGAAGGAGAAATTTCATACTCAGCTTGGAAAACAGGGCTTTGTGTGACCTTTGGCCTTTAATTCTTCCAGACTTCTCCTGTCCATGCTGAGTCACTATGGTAAAGGTGAATTTAGAAGAAACAGTGGGATGTGGCAATATGGTGGAGAGTCAGTGGACCAAACAGAAGCAGGGGTTTTCACTGAGTATTGAATAATACAACAGAAGATATTTTTAAGCCATCACATAAAATAATAATCATAGCAAGAGCTCAGAGAGTCTCTATTGAAAGGTCACTGTGTGGCACTCATATCAAGGGTGGTTACTCTTACTGTCCCCATTTTATAATAATTAGCAGAGCAAGATAACTTTTAAACTACCATCAATCACAAACCATGCAATTTCATTACCTAAATATATGAGCATTTGCACATCTTAAGAAAAGCTATAAAACTATCAGTTATAGTGTTGATCATCCTACTATAATATCCTGTTTGGACATTCACTGTTTGGTTTTTAACAATTCCCTATTGGAATTTAGATACCCTTAAAAAAGGAACACTTGACAGTTTGGAGCCTACTGCTTGGCACTTAGTGAGCAACTCTGAGATCATTGTAAATAAGACATAAAATTGAACCTAAGCTTGGGGTGGTGTCAGAAAAGAAGAAAATTGTGATGCTAGGAAAACAATGCATTAAAGATAGAATTTTCCAACTTTCATGTGTTTGTGCCACATGGCCCTATTATCATTATATTGAGAAAAAAGGATTATGATGAGGTTCACTGCAGTCATGGCAATGATTTCTAGCTAGTGGGAATAAAGCAATGGAGACATATTTAGTTCAACTATGTTACTCAGTTGGTAAAGACGAATCAACACATAAGTCAATGCCTACTGTGTGCAATGACACATTTAAGATCCATGTTGCTAAAGTGGTTCTGACAATCCAACATGGGAAGTGGGATACACAGTAGACTCATAGAGTGGCAGATGTCCTAAATAGCACTCTGGCTTCAGAATCAGCCCTTAAGGCATTTGAATCTGGCTAAAAAGCCCATGAGTGTATTTCAGACATGGAAAGCCAAGACATCCTGGCAAAAAAAAAAAAATGACCTAAATGAAAGATCTCTGTGAGTGAGATCTCAGCAGAAAGAATGGGCCATCAAAGGAGGAGGTACCTTTCTCTGAAGGGAGGAGAGAACTTCCACTTTGACTATGACCTTGTCTAAATAACATCGGAGTTGGCAAACTCAAGAGGCTTCCATAGCCTCGGCAGCTCATGACAAGAGTGATTACTGATGTCATAAATAAGAGTGTCAATTGTTAAATCAACAACAGGAGTCACTGTGCACTTACTCCCCATGTAGGATCTCTGTCCTTAATGGGTTGTACAATGTGAGTTAATGCTATAACTAGTACTCAAACAGTACTTTATACTTTGTGTTTCTGTGTGGGTGCAAACTGTTGAAATCTTTACTTAATATATACTAAATTGATCTTCTGTATACAAAGATAATTGAAAATGAATCTTGATGTGAATGGAATGGGAGAGGGAGCGGGAGATGGGAAGGTTGTGGGTGGGAGGGAAGTTATGGGGGGAAAAAGCCACTATAATCCAAAAGTTGTACTTTGGAAATTTATATTTATTAAACAAAAATTAAAAAAAGAAGTGAAACTGACACTATAAAAAATAAAGGAGTTCTGAAAGCATATAGGTAGAGGCAGAAATATATTCCCCCTCAGAACCTGTGGAAACATTATTCATCAGAACAGGATTTCCCAAACTGAGTTCTGTGGAGCACCAATTTTAAGAGGTAGTAAGAGAGAAAATGCCAAGAGATTTTCAAGAAAGTAAGGAGCAGAGAGAAGGAGGGTACAAAGGAGGAGATAAGAGGGAAGAAGAGGAGAAGGAACGGGAAAAGAAAGTTCTGTGGCAATTTATCTGGTAGGTCAAAGTTAAACAGCTTTCTCTTTTGCAGGTATCGGAGGACATAGTTGGCTATAATATTCCAATATACATTGTAATTGTCCAAAAGGAGCATATGATGTATTTTATGACATTAACTGAACTTATATAATTACATAGCCCCTTTTCCCACTCTGAGAGCATCTGAAGATGTTTTTTCCACAAACTTTTAGGAAAATCCAAGTGAATACTCAGGTTAGAACCGACTCTATTGGCATCCTACTAATGTCTATAACTTTATCAATTTCAATACTAATTTTTTGGCATTTATTGTATGTTGCAATGAAAATCACTTATTGCTTTCTATTGTTTGTCTTATTTTCTCAGCCAGCAAGGAAACTGCTGAAAGGAAGGGGGTCTATTGACTGTTTCTGTTCTGTGTCCCCAAGTGCTAAGCATATAGTAAGCATTCAAAAATTAGTTGTACCTTGGTTTGGTTGGGTGCTTATTTGATTGGTGAGTGTTTTGCTTGAGTACAAATAAAACAGCTTTGTGTTTGTAGAGCACATTATAATTTCAAAGTACTTTCACTTCTGGGATCCTACTCTGTTGCACACAAGAACAGTATGGAGTCAGCAACAAATATATTCGTCGTCGTCGTCGTAGTAGTAGTAGTATTTGTAGTATTTAGAAGAGTAAAATACGGCTCAGAGAATTTAAACCATTCGTCCTGGGATGTCAGCTTGTGAATTGCATGGCTGGGACTCCCCATCTCTGAGTCTTAGCCCAATGCTCTTCCTACCCATTATTCTCTCTGCATTCACTTAATCCTGGGTGCTGAGCCAGAGAGGAGGAGGTAACCCCTGGAGGATTCTAAAGTTAGTAGCTCCAGAGCTCAGGTGTAGGGATCCCTGAAATAACATTTTATTTAAGAGGTTCATTTACCAATCCATTGTTTTGTCTTTAGGAAGAAATATTTATGACTCTGAAAGGTAAAGCATGTGCTGCTGATGACTGAATCCGAATCTTTAGAGTTAACCTCCTAATCAATACTTAAGTGCTCCTTTCAGCCAGGGGCGGGCATTATGTACATGAAAGATGTGGACCTTGTGTGTGAGAAAAAGAGAAAGTGCAAACTGGGCATTGCTAGAAGCTCTAGTTCAGTCCTAGCTGATGACTGTTCGTGAAACTGAGGATCTAATATTGCCAGACACTCTCATTTTTGAAGGAACACCAGAAGTCTGGATTTTTATGTGGATATCCTTGAATTGTAAAGTATGCTCTGGACAAAATAAAACATGTCTGAAGGCTGAATTCAATTTAAGGGCTGCTTGTTTGTGCCTTTTGTCTTAAAAGATCTGGCTCAGTAGGATTTTTAAACAAGCGACTGACTGTGTGGCCAGCTTAGAATCTGCTTTCCTTTTTCTCTCTCAGCAGTGAGCTGGGCCTGGAGAGCAGTTAATAGACAAACTGAGAACAGCACTCAGAAGCCGTCCTAATCACACTTTCCGATAGACTGGTCGATCCAAGTAGAGAGAGAAGGGCACAATTTATGGATGTAATAGCACAGGAGGGGTATTGACAAATTGATCACCTTCCAGAGAAGAATGATTTAGATGAGGAAGCAAGTTGGTCTCAAATGTTACAGATAAATGAAGAGCCCTGGGGATAAAGCACCCACCTGCCAGCTGCCCCGAAGCAGTAGGATGTGAAGCAATGAGAGGAACAAATCATTGGCACGTGTTCTCTCCCCTTCACGTTCTCTCAGAGCAGCCAGTTAACATCTGAATGCATGCGTTCTGATTATCACACAAAAATGGATCTGGTCTCTACCTGTTGTGTGAGTTAATCAGGAAGGACCTCAGCAGTCAATAGTTCTTGCCTGCATTAAGGGAACATTCACATGACTGACTGTGCATTTCATAATTAACTGTTCTTTTGCACATTTGCAAGTACAGAAATCTCAGGACCAAAACTGGCTTACACAAGCTCCTTCAGCTTCTTAACCTTTCCTTCTAGGCCTCCCTCTCCCTTCGCAGATGACCCTGGCATTTCCTAGTTTGCCTCGATAACCGCAGTTGGCATCTTTGCCACTTATCTGGCCCTTTCAAATGTTCTAATGTCCTGTCTTCTCTGAAGCCCATCTCCTCAGATCGCCTTGATTTCTGCTGGGGCTAATCTAATGCCTCAGTGAGCTAAAGAATTCATGACTGATACCAAGGCCAAAAAATGTTTTCCTTCTCAGCTAACAGATTTGCAATTTAATAGATGTTTCAATTCTGTAACTCATAGGCATGACTAATGGAGGGAATTTCTGGAAAGTTTTCAGGGGCTAGGAAGGCCTTTCCCAGAGTGTCACAATCCCTACTCTACAGGTGGCTGCTTGTTCTCTCTAGAAACAAGGCTAACCCTGTTTATGACGTTAGGATACCAGAAGGAAAAATACCCTGCTTAAAATTACTGGGAAGGAGGGCTCCAAGAGTCAATCTAGAGATTCATTTTTTTCCCCCTTCTGCCACTCTTATCTCTCCTTTATATCACTGATTTCAATGTCTTTGTCCTAACTTTTTTTATTTTTTAATTTTTTTGACAGACAGAGTGGACAGTGAGAGAGAGAGACAGAGAGAAAGGTCTTCCTTTTGCCGTTGGTTCGCCCTCCAATGGCCCCCACGGCCAGCGCATCGCGCTGATCTGAAGCCAGGAGCCAGGTGCTTCTCCTGGTCTCCCATGGGGTGCAGGGCCCAAGTACTTGGGCCATTCTCCACTGCATTCACGGGCCATAGCAGAGAGCTGGCCTGGAAGAGGGGTAACTGGGACAGAATCCGGTGTGCTGGCGCTGCAAGGCGGAGGATTAGCTTAGTTAGCCGCGGCGCCAGCCTGTCCTAACTTTTGACACAGGACTATCTGTTAACCCCATTGGTAACAACAAAGGCCAAAAAGATTATTAGTTCCTATCATAGGAATATGTTTATGGCTTCTTTCTATGCTCTATAAGGAGATAAACAAACACTTAACACTGTCTTATTTCTCTGCAATGTTGGAGACTGTGTGAACATGCATTTGTGTAGGTTTGTTTCACAAGCAACTGTTCAGGAGACCAGCTTTGAGAGCGGGGGGTGGTGAGCAAGTCAGAGTATAAGGCAGCAGGAAATGACGAATGTGCCCTATCTAGGTCAGTTCCACTCTGATGGCTCACTTCTAGCACCTGAGGTGATCATTGACCCCTTGGATGGTTTCTCTACTACCGAGTTAGGACTGAGATAGGGGGTCCTTGGTAAGGGTTTGCACTGTAACTCCTAGGTATACAGGCCCCTGACTTCCATGGGCACAGATTTTCCTGGATCCATTATGTTTATCTGTGAGAGTCTCAGCTACCTGTTCTCTCCCATTTTGAAAGCAGTGGTTTGAGCAAGCTGAGAACATTCTACCAAGCTATGTTTCTGTAGGAATGAAAACTAGGACCTTAGTATGGAGGGAGATCAGCCATGAACTAAATGCAATACAGTCAAGCAGATGCTCAGAAAACTACCATTTATTGAGTCAGGCATTGTACTTAACAATCAGTCAAAGCTTGCAACAACCTCAGAAGTTTGGGAATATTCCCTCTATCTTTTAAGGAAAAAATGGAGAGTCGGAGGGGATATCTGTCTATGACTACGCTTCTAGTAAGTGTAGAGACAGGATTGGAACCAATGTTTGTCCCAAAACATTGCTCCTAAAGCACTCCGCTATAAACCACAGGCATGCATGGATTTCAAAGATACTTTGCAGGCTGGCACCATGGCTCACTAGGCTAATCCTCCGCCTGCGGCGCCGGCACCCCGGCTTCTAGTCCCGGTTGGGGCGCTGGATTCTGTCCCGGTCGCTCCTCTTCCAGTCCAGCTCTCTGCTGTGGCCTGGGAAGGCATTGGAGGATGGCCCAAGTGCTTGAGCCCTGCACCCGCATGGGAGACCAAGAGGAAGCACCTGGCTCCTGGCTTCGGATTGGTGCAGTGTGACGGCCGTAGCGGCCATTTGGAGGGTGAACCAATGGAAGTAAGACCTTTCTCTCTATCTCTCTCTTTCACTAACTCTTCCTGTCCAAAAAAATATTCTTTTCAGCAAACTAGACTTCTCTTTTAATTCCAATTTTCATGAAATTCTTGATGGACCCTCATATCTGGATGATTCTTTTTTTTTCCCTTTTTTTTATCTTTTATTTAATGAATATAAATTTCCAAAGTACGACTCATGTGTTACAATGGCTTCCCCCCCATACCATCCCTCCCACCCACAACCCTCCCCTTTCCCACTCCCTCTCCCCTTTCATTCACATCAAGATTCATTTTCGATTATCTTAATATACAGAAGATCAGCTTAGTATACCTTAAGTAAGTATTTCAACAGTTTGCTCCCACACAGAAACATAAAGTGAAAAATAATAGATGATTTTTTTAAATGATGATGAAATCAGATCAGACCTATTGTCATGTTTAATCCCAGTGAGAGTCAAGTTGGGAATTGATAATTTCTTTCTTTTTTTTTTTTTTTTACAGAAGATCAGTTTAGTGTACATTAAGTAAAGATTTCAATCGTTTGCACCCCCATAGAAACACAAAGTGAAATATACTGTTTGAGTACTCGTTATAGCATTAAGCCTCAGTGTACAGCACGTTAAGGACAGAGATCCTACATGAGGAGTAAGTGCACAGTGACTCCTGCTGTTGACTTTACAAATTGACACTCCTGTTTATGGCATCAGTAATCTCCCCATGCACCAGTTATGAGTTTCCAAGGCTATGGAAGCCCCTTGAGTTCTCCGACTCTTATCTTGTTTAGACACGGTCATAGTCAAAGTGGAGGTTCTCTCCTCCCTTCAGAGAAAGGCACCTCCCTCTTTGAAGACCTGTTCTTTCCACTGGGATCTCACTCACAGAGATCTTTTTGCCAGAGTGTCTTGGCTTTCCATGCCTGAAATACTCTCATGGGCTTTTCAGCCAGATCCGAGTGCCTTTAGGGCTGATTCTGAGGCCAGAGTGCTATTTAGGACATCCGCCATTCTATGAGTCTGCTGAGTGTGTCACTTCCCATGTTGGATCACTCTCCCCTTTATTTATTCTATCGGTTGGTGTTAGCAGATACTAGACTTGTTTATGTGCTCCCTTTGACTCTTAGTCCTTTCATTATGATCAATTGTGAACTGAAATTGATCACTTGGAATAGTGAGATGGCATTGGCACATGCCACCAACAACAGATGCTGGCGAGGATGTGGGGAAAAAGGGACACTAACCCACTGTTGGTGGGAATGCAAACTGGTCAAGCCACTATGGAAATCAGTCTGGAGATTCCTCAGAAACCTGAAGATAACCCTACCGTTCGACCCAGCCATCCCACTCCTTGGAATTTACCCAAAGGAGTTTAAATTGATAAACAAAAAAGCGGTCTGCACCCTAATGTTTATTGCAGCACAATTCACAATAGCCAAGACCTGGAACCAACCTAAATGCCCATCAATGGTAGACTGGATAAAGAAATTATGGGATATGTACTCTTTAGAATACTATACCGCAGTAAGAAACAACGAAATCCAGTCATTTGCAACAAAATGGAGGAATCTGGAACACATCATGCTGAGTGAAGTAAGCCAGTCCCAAAGGGACAAGTACCATATGTTCTCCCTGATCGGTGACTACTGACTGAACACCAAAAAGGAAACCTCCTGAAGTGAAATGGACACTATGAGAAATGGTGACTTGATCAGCATAGCCCTGACTGCTAATGGACAACTTAATACATTATCCCTCATAGTATTTTTTTTTTGTCTGTTCTACTTAATATGACTGGTTTAATTCTGTAATTATCACACAGTTATTCTTAAGTGTTGAAATTTAACTGAAATGTGATCCCTGTTAAACATAAGAGTGGGAATAAGAGAGGGAAGAGATGTATAATTTGGGGCATGCTCAGGCTGACTTGCCCCAATTGGTAGAGTTGGATGATTCTTATACACAGGAGTTCCTTTCCTTCTTGCTTGCCTGCCTGCTTCATGCTCTTCCACATCTCATTGCCATTATGTATTTTCCACTTCTATACATTCTCTGTGAAGTTTTCACAGACAACCTTCATCTTACCTGTTCCTTTCTCTTGAATTATCCTGCAATTTTATGCAAGTGTTTACCATACCCTCTAGTTTGTAATTATCTTAAGAGATTTTCTTTTTGTAGGTTTTGTCTCGCCAGTTATGTTAATGTCCTCTAAGATCTGTTGCTTCCCATACAATGGTTTACCTTAACATTTAGACACAATATACAGAATTAGTGAGAGGGTGTTATATTTTCACATACATGATCTCATTTAATCATCTAAGAATCTTGTGAGATGTGTCATTTTAGCCTCACTTTACAGATGTGAAATTGAAATTCTAAAAGTGATTTTTCTCAATGTCCTACAGCAGTTACGGATGACACTGAAGTAGAGACCCAAGCAGTCATAATTTTACACCAAACCCGAACCCCTTCCATTAGTAAGTGTTTATAGAACAATCCTCTGCTCATAGTACTGTGATCTGATTTCATTAGAAAAATTTCTTGTATGTAGAAGGATTAAAACCTTATTCTGAACAAAATAGAGGAGGATGCTTCTAAAAGCATAGATAAATATATTTCAGTGAAACAAATAATTGATTGTAAGAGAAGAACCATGCAAAGCCCTGAAAACTTGATTTTCTTCTTGGCACTCTGTTTCAGAACCAGAAATCCATGCTGCAAATCATGAATCTGTTAGTAGCTGTATGATTTTGAGAAAATTTGTTTACCTCTCTGAACTCTTTTTCTTTTCTTTTTGAAAAAAAAAAATGGGAATTGTATGCTGGGTTGAGTTAAAGAAAACATACATTTTTAGAATAATGTCTAGAAAATGGTAGATACTCAGTAAGTCATATTAATAATTATAGTTAGTGTCATCATCATCATCATCATTGGATATCTTGCAAAGGTGACTTCGCAAGTATTTTGCAACAAAAAGTAATCTGACAAAGATGATTTACGGTAAATTGCTATTGTTAATGGTGTGTTTCATTTACTGGGGATAAGTTAAAAAAATTAGCAAGTTGACCAGGGACTATGACAAACCCAAGCAAAGAGGTATTTCAGGAAGAACTATTTTATTCGAGGAAATGCAATCATGTGGAATAATTTGTCAATTAAGGTAGAGAAAGTATTGTTGTCTTTCTAAATGATTTTTTTTTTTGCAACCAGCAAGCCATTTTAATGATGTATGAGCCAAGAGTGAAAGCTACTGAGACAAAACTGAGGTTGAAATGAGTCCCGAGGACAAGCATGTTGAGGAGACCTGCCTTTTCCTTTCCAGCAATTCCTTATGTCATTTTGATTCATCCCTACTGGTTTATACAGGCAGTTGACTGCCCTCCTTTGGCTGTCAAATAGGAAAATAATTCATCAGACCAAGTTCATAAATCATTTCTGGGTAACAGGAGTACTTTAAATAGCTAGAAATGTCTTTGTGATTTGGCACTAGCACTAGCGAGGATCTTAAAGAGCAACTGGCAACCACCAGATGCAGAAGCTGAAGAGATGAACTACTTGGTCATGGGTTTTCAGGCAAAGAAGGTTGACTCCTGTCTAGGACACATTACTTTGATCCATTCTGACAGACCTGGAAGGACATCCACTTGTGTCTGGCATATAGTAGTCAGTACATTTGTTGAATGAAATAATCCAAATATTGTATGGCTCTTAAATTCTTTGGATCAGAACCTACTCATAGTATCTGATAATTCTTTCTAGCTGTATTCTGGAGAAATGAAATGAAAAGACAATAATAATAATGTTCAGAAGTTATTGGATCAATCCTCTGAGTCTTTTTGCTCAATTTTGATGGTATGTGCACCATAACCTCATCATAAATTCTGGTATAATAGTTATACAATAAGTAATTGTGCTTAATTTTTTTGCCTAATAGTCATTTTACATCAAATTTTTTTGTTTTTTTTTTTTGTTTTTTTAACTTTTATTTAATGAATATAAATTTCCAAAGTACAGCTTATGGATTACAATGGCTTCCCCCCCATATCGTCTCTCCCAACCGCATCCCTCCCCTTTCCCAATCCCTCTCCCCTTCCATTCACATCAAGATTCATTTTCGATTCTCTTTATATACAGAAGATCAGTTTAGCATACATTAAGTAAAGATTTCAACAGTTTGCTCCCACACAAACATAGTGAAAAATAATAGATGATTTTTTAAATGCTGATGAAATCAGATCAGACATATTCTCATGTTTAATCCCAGTGAGAGTCAAGTTGGGAATTGATAATTTCTTTTTTTTTTTTTTACAGAAGATCAGTTTAGTATACATTAAGTAAAGATTTCAACAGTTTGCACCCCCATAGAAACACAAAGCAAAATATACTGTTTGAGTACTCATTATAGCATTAAGTCTCAATGTACAGCACATTAAGGACAGAGATCCTACATGGGGAGTAAGTGCACAGTGACTCCTGTTGTTGACTTTACAAATTGACACTCCTGTTTATGGCATCAGTAATCTCCCTATGCTCCAGTCATGAGTTTCCAAGGCTATGGAAGCCTTTTGAGTTCACCGACTCTTATCTTGTTTAGACACGGTCATAGTCAAAGTGGAGGTTCTCTCCTCCCTTCAGAGAAAGGTACCTCCTTCTTTGAAGACCTGTTCTTTCCACTGGGATCTCACTCACAGAGATCTTTCATTTAGTTTTTTTTTTTTTTTCCAGAGTGTGTTGGCTTTCCATGCCTGAAATACTCTCATGGGCTTTTCAGCCAGATCGGAATGCCTTTAGGGCTGATTCTGAGGCCAGAGTGCTGTTTAGGACATCCACCATTCTATGAGTCTGCTGAGTATCTCGCTTCCCATGTTGGATCACTGTCCCCTTTATTTATTCTATCAGTTAGTATTAGCAGGTGCTAGACTTGTTTATGTGCTTCCTTTGACTCTCAGTCCTTTCATTATGATCAATTGTGAACTGAAATTGATCACTTGGACTGGTGAGATGGCATTGGTACATGCTACCTTGATGGGATTTAATTGGAGTCCCCTGGTATGTTTCTAACTCTACCATTTGGGGCTTGAGCATGTCCCAAATTGTACATCTCTTCCCTCTCTTATTCCTACTTATGTTTAACAGGGATCATATTTCAGTTAAATTTCAACACTTAAGAATAACTGTGGATTAATTACAGAATTAAACCAGTCATATTAAGTAGAACAGACAAAATAACTACTAAGAGGGATAATGTATTAAGTTGTTCATTAACAGTCAGGGCTATGCTGATCAAGTCACCGTTTCTCGTAGTGTCCATTTCACTTCAACAGGTTTCCTTTTTGGTGTTCAGTCAGTAGTCACCGATCAGGGAGAACATATGGTACTTGTCCCTTTGGGACTGGCTTATTTCACTCAGCATGATGTGTTCCAGATTCCTCCATTTTGTTGTAAATGACTGGATTTCATTGTTTCTTACTGCGGTATAGTATTCTAAAGAGTACATATCCCATAATTTCTTTATCCAGTCTACCATTGATGGGCATTTAGGTTGGTTCCAGGTCTTGGCTATTGTGAATTGAGCTGCAATAAACATTAGGGTGCAGACCTCTTTTTTGTTTGCCAATTTAAATTCCTTTGGGTAAATTCCAAGGAGTGGGATGGCTGGGTCGAACGGTAGGGTTATCTTCAGGTTTCTGAGGAATCTCCAGACTGACTTCCATAGTGGCTTGACCAGTTTGCATTCCCACCAACAGTGGGTTAGTGTCCCTTTTTCCCCACATCCTCGCCAGCATCTGTTGTTGGTAGATTTCTGCATGTGAGCCAGTCTAACCGGGGTGAGGTGAAACCTCATTGTGGTTTTGATTTGCATTTCCCTGATTGCTAGTGACCTTGAACATTTTTTCATAAGCCTGTTGGCCATTTGGATTTCCTCTTTTGAAAAATGTCTATTGAGGTCCTTGGCCCATCTCTTAAGTGGGTTGTTGGTTTTGTTTTTGTGGAGTTTCTTGATCTCTTTGTAGATTCTGGTTATTAACCCTTTATCTGTTGCATAGTTTGCAAATATTTTTTCCCATTCTGTCGGTTGTCTCTTCACTCTCCTGACTGTTTCTTTTGCAGTACAGAAACTTCTCAATTTGATGCAATCCCAATAGTTGATTTTGGCTTTGACTGCCTGTGCCTCCCGGGTCTTTTCCAGAAATTCTTTGCCTGTGCCAATATCTTGAAGGGTTTCTCCAATGTTCTCTAATAACTTGATGGTGTCAGGTCGTAGATTTAGGTCTTTAATCCATGTTGAGTGGATTTTTGTGTAAGGTGAAAGGTAGGGGTCTTGCTTCATGATTCTGCATGTGGAAATCCAGTTTTCCCAGCACCATTTATTGAATAGACTGTCCTTGCTCCAGGAATTAGTTTTAGATCCTTGATCAAATATAAGTTGGCTGTAGATGTTTGGGTTGATTTCTGGTGTTTCAATTCTGTTCCATTGGTCTATCCATCTGTTTCTGTACCAGTACCATGCTGTTTTGATTACAACTCCCCTGTAGTATGTCCTAAAATCTGGTATTGTGATGCCTCCAGCTTTGTTTTTGTTGTACAAGATTGCTTTAGCTATTCGAGGTCTCTTGTGCCTCCATATAAATTTCAGCACCATTTTCTCCAGATCTGAGAAGAAGGTCTTCTGTATCTTGATTGGTATTGCATTGAATCTATAAATTGCTTTTGGGAGAATGGCATTTTGATGATATTGATTCTTCCAATCCATGAGCACGGAAGATTTTTCCATTTCTTGGTATCCTCTTCTATTTCTTTCTTTAAGGTTTTGTAATTTTCATCATAGAGATCTTTAACGTCCTTGGTTAAGTTTATTCCAAGGTATTTGATTGTTTTTGTAGCTATTGTGAATGGGATTGATCTTAGAAGTTCTTCCTCAGCCAGGGCATTGTCTGTGTATACAAAGGCTGTTGATTTTTGTGCATTGATTTTATACCCTGCTACTTTGCCAAACTCTTCTATGAGTTCCAATAGTCTCTTAGTAGAGTTCTTTGGGTCCCCTAAATACAGAATCATGTCATCTGCAAAGAGGGATAGTTTGAGTTCTTCCTTCCCAATTTGTATCCCTTTAATTTCTTTTTCTTGCCTAATAGCTCTGGCTAGAACCTCCAGAACTATATTGAATAGCAGTGGTGAGAGTGGGCATCCCTGTCTGGTACCAGATCTCAGTGGAAATGTTTCCAACTTTTCCCCATTCAATAGGATGTTGGCTGTGGGTTTTTCATAGATTGCTTTGATTGTATTGAGGAATGTTCCTTCCAAACCCAGTTTGCTTAGGGTTTTCATCATGAATGGGTGTTGTATTTTATCAAATGCTTTCTCGGCATCTATTGAGATAATCATATGGTTTTTCTTCTGCAGCCTGTTAATGTGGTGTATCACATTGATTGTCTTGCGCACATTAAACCATCCCTGCATACCAGGGATAAATCCCACTTGGTCTGGGTGGATGATCTTTCTGATGTGTTGTTGCATTCTATTGGCGAGAATTTTATTGAGGATTTTTGCATCTATGTTCATCAGGGATATTGGTCTGTAATTCTCTTTCAGTGCTGCATCTTTTTCCGGCTTAGGAATTAAGGTGATGCTGGCTTCATAGAAAGAATTTGGGAGGATTCCCTCTTCTTCGATTGTTCTGAATAGTTTGAGAAGAATTGGAGTTAGTTCTTCTTTAAATGTCTGGTAGAATTCAGCAGTGAATCCATCTGGTCCTGGGCTTTTCTTTGTTGGGAGGGCCTTTATTACTGTTTCAATTTCTGTCTCAGTTATGGGTCTGTTTAGGTTTTCGATGTCTTCCTGGTTCAATTTAGGTAGGTTGCATGTGTCCAGGAATCTATCCATTTCTGATAGGTTTCCCTGTTTGCTGGCATACAAGTCCTTGTAGTAATTTCTGATGATTCTTTTTATTTCTGTGGTGTCTGTTGTTATGTTTCCTTTTTCATCTCTGATTTTATTGATTTGAGTCTTTTCTATTCTTTTTTTAGTTAGTTGGGCCAATGGGGTGTCAATTTTGTTTATTTTTTCAAAAAACCAGCTCTTCGTTTGGCTGATTTTTTGTAATGTTTTTCTTGATTCAATCCTGTTGATTTCTTCTCTGATTTTAATTATTTCTCTTCTCCTACTAGATTTGGGTCTGGTTTGCTGTAGGTTTTCTAGATCCTTGAGGTGAATTGAAAGCTCATCTATTTGGTGCCTTTCCAATTTCTTGATGTAGGCACCTATTGATATAAACTTTCCTCTTAACACTGCTTTTGCTGCGTCCCATAAGTTTTGGTATGTTGTGCTGTTATCCTCATTTACTTCCAGAAAATTTTTGATTTCTTGTTTAATTTCTTCTATGACCCATTGTTCATTCGGGAGCATGTTGTTCAATCTCCATGTGTTTGCATATGCTCTAGGGATTCCTGAGTTGCTAATTTCCAACTTCATTCCTTTATGGTCTGAGAAGCTGCATGGTATGATTCTAATTCTTTTGAATTTGCTGAGACTTGCTTTATGGCCTAGTATGTGGTCAATCCTAGAGAAGGTTCCATGTACTGCTGAGAAGAATGTAAAATCTTTAGCTGTAGGATTGAAAGTTCTGTATATATCTGTTAGATCCATTTGGGCTATAGTGTCGTTTAAATCTACCATTTTACATCAAATTTTAACCACCTGATCCCCACTGTTCCTAAAACAAAACATGTGTTAGTATCTTTATCCTTACATTTTATACAAGTAGAATTATCTTAAATCTTCAAGATAATTCTGACCAGCATATGAAGTAAAAGGTAAAATGGATATTATGAGACAAGTGAATGAATATTTATTATCTAGTGGTGTAGTTATCAACTCTAGTCCACAAGTAATACATTTGATATTCTTTTAACACTCATCAATATCCATTGTCCTGAGTGAATTGAAGTCAAATAAGTAGAGAAAAACTAAACGTGTGATATGATATATGCTCTACTTGAGTTTGAAGTATATAGCAACAAGGAAGAAATCGAGATTAACAGAGTATATATGTGGATAAGTTCATAAGTATATATTGTAATCAATGAGAAAAAGGAAAATAACAAAAACTAATTGAGTTTGGGGAGTCTACTTAAAGCAAAATAAAATTTACCCTGGGTTCTGAAGTTTCAAAAAAAGCTATCTAGGTGAAGAGTAAGTAAAGGTATTTCAAAGAGAACATAATGCACTGATGGTGGGTTGGACAGAGGCGTCATTACAGAGATAGAGAAAAAGGAAACAGGTTCAAGAGATATTATAAAGATAGAAATGACTATACTTTCTCATGATGATTCCTAGGTTTTTGGTTTTAGTAACAGAACAGACAGTTATGTTGTTTAGTGAGATGGAAAAGACTGAGGAAGACCAGATTTGGGAGATTCTGCTTTGCCAGGGTTTATTTGAGATACTTATTAGTTACCCCAGAGAGGATATATGTGTTTGGCATTCAGGGAGAATTCTGGGCTAGAGATATAAATTTTGGAGCTGTCTGCAATGGTATATAGGGTAGAATACAATAAAGTACTAAATTGTGTGGGTCAACTGATGATTACTATAGGAGATCAATGCAAACTGTAGCTCCTAGGCCCTATGTTACATATTTTCCCCAGAATAATGACAGTGTAAGAAAGTAACTTGTCCTGGTTTTTCCAAAGCTCATCAAATTGTTAAATATCAAGCATGATGCTTGTACCCATATTTTTGCTGATGTGTGGGGATGACATCCTACATTTAGCTGACATTTGAATCCCTTGGAGTTGGAAGAATTTTACTGATGGCATGCTAAATTCAGTCACTGTTTATTGTATTTGCCAGGTAACGTGCATGCACAGCCTACTGCTGGGATACCCATCACTTGCTGCCTGCCTGGCTGCCTAGACTAGTAGCTGCCTACACACTCTCTGAATGCCCTGTTCAGAATTCTCAGTTGGAGTTGCTTTCCCTGGTGCTGTTTGATGTACATACCTTTCTCCTATTTTCTCGTTTTAATTCAATTCAAGGATTATTCTCTGAGTATTTCTCCTCTGCCAAGGCACTATACTACTTGCTGCTACATTGGTTGTGGAAGACATGCAGGTATACATGATTGTATCAGTTGACCATAAGAGATAGCAAATATCATTTTTGAAGCTTCTACAAAATGGAACATAAGTTTATCCTGTCTTATCAGACATTTTCCAATTCCCCCAAACTTCTTTTTAAAATTACTTAATTTCTTCCTGCTTGGAATTCTAGCTACACAGATTTTGATTTACTCAGTAGCGTTTGCCAGTTCTAAATAGCTTCAAGAGTGGATAAGAACTAGAAGGGACTTTGAAGTATATGAGGTACGATTACTGCACTCTGTACATGAGATAGCAGAAGCCCAGAGAGGCTAATTTATATGCCCCAAAGAAACAGCCTGGCACTAACTAAATTTGGACTTTCCCCAATACACTGCTATTTTCTACTGCTTTCTACCACTCCACAGTGTCTTTACAATTTAGTCCTGAGTCTTGCCTCAGAGGCTTTTTTTAATGCCAAATTTAATCAATGTCTTCATTATAATTGAAATATTTAAGTTGAATTAATGTAAAGCCTTCAGAGAGTTCTGCTGATCTGGTTTCTAAAATCATTCAAGCAAAACTGTGGAAGTATATGGGATTTCTGACATTTTCCAGAAGTCATTAGCTTATATTCTTCAATAACTCTCAAAATTTACGTCAAAGGAGGACAATTTTCAAGCTAACCTTGGAAGACTCTGTGTGTGTATATGTGTGTATCCTTTTGGTTGGGTCATAAGTCAATTTTCTAATCCAAAGATGTTTTGACCCTAAAAACCTCCACACTTCCTTAGTGATTATGTGTACTACAAAATCACATCACAGATGACTTCATGAACATTAAAGTGTATTAGCAGAGAAATAATAAGGAGCAGAACTGAGAAATCACTCCAACATGATGGAGTAGAAACAGCACAAGATTTGAAGGGGAAAAATATTTGATTTCATTACTTCTATCATCATTTACTAACTGAGTAATCCTGCACAAATTAATTTTCTTGGTTCTTCACTTCTACATATGTTTGTGTATCTTTACCTTGACGAATGAGTTAATGATAACTGTGTCTATGATTTTCATTGCCATTGTGAGTATTCTTTACTTTTCCTAGTACTAGTTCCAGTAGTATTATACTATTGCTATTACTAATCCCACTACCTACTTTGTGAGCTGCAAAGAAGGAAAATTTCCCCCTGTGTACACTGGCAGAATCAGTTCCAAAGGAGAAAAATCTTGAGGCAAAGTAACACAGTGATAGAACAAATCAGCTTCTAATAGCACACAATTCAGAAAGTCCAGAAACCTACTGAGCAAAAATAGTACCTTAGTTGAGTTATAGAAAATACACTTCTAGGGGCTAGTGTTGTGGTATAGTGGATAAAGCTACCGCCTGTGATGCCAGCATCCCATACGGGTGCTGGCTCATGTTATGGCTGCTCCATTTGCAATCCAGTTCTCTGATAATATGCCTGGGAAAGCAGCAGAAGGTGGCCAAAGTGCTTGGGCCCTTGCCACCCATGAGGGAGACCTGTAAGAAGCCGCCAGCTCCTGGCTCTGGCCTGACCCAGCTCTGGCCATTATGGCCATCTGGGGAGTGAATCAGCAGATTGGAGGATCTCTCTCCCTCTCTCTCTCTCTAACTCTCTCTAACTCTCTCTCTCTTTCTCTCAACTCTGCCTTTCAAATAAATAAATGTTTTTTAAAAATAATAGAAAATGGGCCGGCACCGCAGCTCAATAGGCTAATCCTCCACCTAGCGGCGCTGGCACACTGGGTTCTAGCCCCCGGTTGGGGCTCTGGATTCTTTCCCGGTTGCCCCTCTTCCAGGCCAGCTCTCTGCCGTGGCCTGGGAAGGCAGTGGAGGATGGCCCAAGTGCTTGGGCCCTGCACCCCATGGGAGACCAGGAGAAGCACCTGGCTCCTGCCATCGGATCAGCGCGGTGCGCCAGCCGCAGCACGCCAGCCATAGCGCGCCAGCCGTGGCAGCCATTGGAGGGTGAACCAATGGCAAAAAGGAAGACCTTTCTCTCTGTCTCTCTCTCTCTCTCTCTCTCTCTCTCTCTCTCTCTCTCACTATCCACTCTGCCTGTCAAAAAATAATAGAAAATGTATATTTTTTATAAATGAAATATTTGGGACAGCAATTCTTTCATTGAAGTAGCCTGTAAATTCTCTCAGGATGAGAAAATATTTTTCCCCATTGTATTCTTATCAGTTTAGAATAGTACTTGATGGAGACTTGAAAATTAAAGAATATTTGTTGAATGAATGAATGAATGAAACTATAGAGGTAAAAGTATGTATATTTTCTTGCTATTATTTCTGTGTAAGTATATTCATTCATTTATCTTTAAAAGATGCTCCTACTATCCAACAGATATTGAGCTAAATCCTGAGAATGTAGTCATAAAGTAGTCACAGACAGTTCTTACATTAACAAGCTTAAAATCTAATAGAGTAAATAGTCTTTAACAATAACAAAAAATGTGAATTTCGATTGTGAAAGTGCTGTGGAGGGAAGAGGTATATGAAATAACATAAAATGTATTTGAGGGGTTGATTTAATCACAAAACTTAGGGATGACTTCTTGGAGGAAGCTTAGTTTAAGCAGAGATACAAAGTAAAAGTGAGCATTAATTACAAAAGGAAAGACTTTTGGACAAAAGGATTAGCATGTGCCTTTGTGCTCAGTGGCAAGATTATGCTAAAATATCAAAGCTAAAATAAAGGCAACTGCAACTGTATAAGCTGAGGCTGCAATGATGGTTAGAGGTCAGATAATGCAGTGGCCTTATTCCATGCTGAAGATTTCCTTTTCATTCTGAGAGCAACTGCAAGCCATTAAAGTGATTTTAAGAAAGGTGAAGACGTGATATCATCAGATGATTTCATTGCACAGAATGATTGGGAAGAAAGGAGAAATATTTGTACTTGTACTGATCTAGGCTTTAGGGTAATAGTAACTTGGACTAGGTGGAAGTTGCGACTATGGAGAGAAGTAAGTGGATTTGAAGGATGGTGAGAAGGTAAAATCAATAGGATTTGATGGATTAGATATAAATAAGTATTTTTAAGTGATGTTTTAGGTTTCTTGCTTATCCAACTACATGGATGGTGGTGCCGTTTAGCAAGGAGTCCAGGCATGACAAGATTCACTGGATCACAGATCTTTCTATGTGCTACTATGTATCAGGTATCATGCTAGGGAAGATTTAGAGATGAATAGATCATGATTTTTATCCACAAGAAGCTCACAATCTAGTGATGAAGGACATATAGAAAATCAGCAGGCAGTCACAGTGTAATAGTGAGCTGTCTTGGTACACATATGCCAAGAGTGATGGAGGAGCCCAGAGAAAGAGAGTAGCCTAGAAAATGGGCAGGATCAGAAAACTCTGGGGTCGGGTAAGAAGAGGCCAAAGAAGAGTAATCATTGTGAAATTGGAATATTTTGGATTTGATATGCGTGAATTTGTCAGACCTGGCTAGTAGAAATTATACTTGGAAAGCAAAAAGACAGCCTCCCCCTTTTTTCATCTCTGTTTTCTTCTTGGATTATAATTGGCCAAGTGGAAACATTGGACAAAGGTTTGAGAGATACACAAGTGTCATATAATTCAGGGTCTTGGCTGCCATATGCTAAGAAGCTTTGATTTTGTCTTGTAGGCGATAGGTTGCCATCGATGAATTTTAAGTTGGGGAAGATTTCTATATCAAAGGAATTGGTGGTGACAAATTGGGAAGAGAGAAGAGAAAAGATTGAGCCAAGAGAATAGCTTCCATGTTTCCTGTGTGGGTGATTGTGTTGATAGTTAATGTCAAAGTCTCCTAGTTCCCTGACATTCCAGTATTGAGTCTGTCAGAAAAAGTGCAGGTCTCTTGGTCAGATTTGATTAGGGTTGAGTGTCGCAACACTAGAGAGGTGAATACTAAATATCCAAGTGTCTCACTAACACTTGATAGAGCTGGATTTTCCTCGAAGTGAACCATCCAAGTTCATAGAACTTCACTTTTCTAATAAGAACATTTCTCTCTTGCTGAGGCAAAAGTGGGTCAAGTGCTGGGACACGTGGCTCTGAAGGACCATTGAATGAGATCTACAGCTGGGCCCTTAGCCCTTCATAAAGGCTGTTTCTGCCTATTTAAAGCCTCTTCTAGCCTTGATCAAAATCAAAACCATTTTGAAATGTAGTGAATTATTACATTTTGTGCTGAATCACTACTTGTCAAAACCTCTTACTTAAAACAGGATGTTTGAGAACTGAGTTCATTGGAACCTTTGGACAACATTTTGTGCTTTTATCAAAAAAGAAATGAGGATATTACAGAACAAATATATTAGGAGCATATTTTTTCAATAATGAATATCCTGCTTACTGCCTTTAAAGACTTGTTTATTCATTAAATATCTGACAAAAATATGAGAGAAGTGAGAGTGAAACTTTAGTATGAAGACTTATATCAAACTGAATTGAAATGCATTTCAATCAGTAATAATGGATTTGTACCATTTATGAAACGATAAAAAAGTCACCAGGAACATAAACCCCAGTTCTCAAAAATAAGCCTTTTGTTCTGTTAAGAATTATTAATGAAGTCACTTCAATACTGGGGCTGGCACTGTGGCATAGTGGGTAAAGCCTCTGCCTACAAAGCCAGCATTCCAAATGGGCACTGGTCAGTGTCCTGGCTATTCCACTTCTGGTCCAGATTCATGTTAGTGGCCTGGAAATAGCAGCAGAAAAATTGCCCAAGTGCTTGCCACATGGGAGTTTTGGCTTCAGCCTGGCTCAGTCCTTGCCATTGCAGCTATCTGGGGAGTGAATCAGCAGACGGAAGATCTTTCCCTCTCTCTCTGTAACTCTTTCAGATAAATAAATAAATCCTTTTTTTTTAAAAAAAAAGGAAAGCAAAGAGCACTCTTTGTTTTTAAAAGTGCAGTACTTGCACCCAGTGAAATAAGTACTTGCACCCAACGAAAATATACATACATTGAAAAACTCCCTTCTACCTGCAACCCAATACCAAGATACAATGATTTTTACAGTTTCTTGGATATTTTTCATAAATATTTTATTATGTATTTTTAAAGATTTATTTATTTGAAAGGCAGAGTTATAGAGATGGAGGGAAGGAAGAAGGGAGAGAGGGATCTTCCATCCACTTGTTCATTCCCCAAATGTCTATCATGGCAGAGGCAGAGCCAGGCAGAAGCCAGGAGCCAGGAGCTTCTTCAGGATCTCTCACATGGGTACAGGGCCCATCCTCCATGGCTTTCCCAGGTGCATTAACAGGGAGCTGTACTGGAAGTAGAGAAACCGGGTCTCAAATCAGCACCCATATGGGATGCAAAAGTCACAGATGGTGGCTTTACCTGCTACGCCACAATGCTGGCCCAATTGTAATTAATATTGATTCTCAAAGGACTCCTTGGATCCCTAAGACCTTTTAATGGAATCTACCAATTGAAACCAATATTCCTAATAATACTGATGCCATTATTGACAATTTAACAAAGATGATTTTTATACTAAAGAATCATAAAATGTGGCAACATTTAGAAGATATGCATGGTTTAGTGAAGTAGTATTTTTCAGATAACAAACACATGTTGTCACAAATCAGGCATTTGCAAAAGATCCATTTAAAGAGCAATGTAGGCCTACTACATATCTTTATGGAGCCAGATTTTTTTTCATGTATATAAAGCAAAACAAGTTATCAAAATTGTATAAATGAAGAATCAGCTGTGAGAATTTAACTGTCCTCTAGTCAGCTGGGCATTAAAGTGATTTTAAAAAATATGAAATAATATTCTTCTCACTATTTTTGATTTGAAAAAGTTATTTATCCTAAAAATGTATTTTGTAAAAACAAATATGTTCTATAATAAAACTATGATAATTTATTTTAAATGAATCACTAAATATGTTAATATTCCTCAGTTTTAATTACTAATATAGTAAATATATAACTTATATAAATAAAAGCACCCTGGGATTCTTTTTAATTTTTAAGAGTAAAAGCAGTTGAGAATTGCTGCTGACATAAAAATATATATTGGTACAGTTGGTTATTACATATATCATTCTATTTGGGGGTATTGTCTATTTAACCTCCACAATCACAATAGTAGCATACTTTACAATTGGAATGACACTTGACATTTTGGACTTAATATTATTTGACTATTTATTAGTAATGATGGATTGTCACTTTTAACTGAATGCATATGGTTCTGACATATACATATGCATGTACAAAATTCTTGGAGTATAAAATTCAAGAAAATACAATTGCTGTATTACAGGGTATATGCAGTTCAAATTTGATAAAACTGCCAGTCTGTACCCCACCTTATCCTCCCACTAACCACTTCTCCAAATCATTATTTGCATAGTTTTTCCTCAAACCTTTTGCTTTTTCTCTAGCAGATAGGGGAAAAATTGTATCTCATGGTAGGTTTATCTTACTATAATTGATATTAAATATGTTTTCATATTTTCAAATTGATTACATTTTATTTTCCTGAGAACCATATGTTTTCACTACTTTAAAGAGAATCTTGGCATATTGGAACAGGCAATCTTTAAATTACTAAATATAATTCTTAGACAAAGTAATATAATCTTCATATATGGATGATGTGCTCTTTAGAAATGAGCTCAGTACTTCAAACTGTGAGAATGCTTTCATTGACATTCAGCCTCAAAACAATGACAGATACATTTGACCTATGAAAGAAGTTAGCTTGTTTACAGGACAGTGATTGGCCTGTTTGTAACATAAAACACAAACTAGAGTGCCGAACAAATGCAATTTGCAATAATAGAACATACACAAGTGATGTGCTGTTTCTTTCCCTTGTGCTTTGTGGGAAACAATGGGGAATGTTAACCCCTGAAGCTGTCACCATTCCCCCACAGTTCAGTGGACAAGTTCCTCAAGATCTTGTAGTTTCAATTGACCACGGCTCTGAATTTTTGGAGCTGAAACAAAGGAAATGTTGGTACACTATTATTGAAAACCTTGAGCTTAATAACAATTTCAAAAAAATGAGTCTATTCCATAATAGAATAGGAATGCATTTGAATTACTATTTTAGGATTCTCATCCAAATTAAATGTCAATATTTTCTTAAAAATATCACTGTATCATACTTGATATCTTTTTGAGTTTCTTGGCACAGTTTGGTTAGTAGAGGAGAAAACAAGAAATGAAATTGGAAGATAGAGGAAGAGTCACAGCCACACATAAGGTAAAATCCCCGCCTTTTCAAGGTACCCTATTTCTCAAAACATCTTTGGAAACTTCCATTGCTAATTTTCAGCAAACAAATGTAGAGCAAATGAAACAGTAGATGGCTTACTTTTATCTCTAACTGATCTGTTTAGTTGGCTGTGTGTGATGACAGACAATTTTATCTACTTTAATACACTAATGGAGAAAAGTAATTGATTGATCAGTAAATCAACCAGAGTTTACTAAATGCCTACTAGGTGCATAACCCTGTGCAATATGCTATTGAAGACATGATAATACCTATTTTCAGGAAAAGAACATGCAGGGCAGAATAGTTGTTCAGCACATATCAAGTGCTATTTTGGATCCCTTATACATGTTATTTCATGTAATGGTCACAATAACTGTGTGAAGTAGATACTATTATTTATAGTTAATTGATGTGCAGTTTAAGGCTTAGAGAAATAATTTTCCAAGGAAAACATGACTGGAAAACAGCAGATTCTAAATTGAATCCTAGGGTCTGTGTGACTCCAAACTGTATACTAATTTTTTTTTTTTTTTTGGACAGGCAGAGTTAGACAGTGAGAGAGAGAGAGACAGAGAGGAAGGTCTTCCTTTTTCCATTGGTTCACCCCTGAAATGGCCACCACGGCCAGTGCGCTGCGCTGATCCGAAGCCAGGAGCCAGGTGCTTCCTCCTGGTCTCCCATGCGGGCACAGGGCCCAAGCACTTGGGCCATCCTATACTGCCTTCCTGGGCCACAGCAGAGAGCTGGACTGGAAGAGGAGCAGCCGGGACAGAACCGGCGCCCCAACTGGGACTAGAACCTGGGGTGCTGGTGCCGGAGGATTAGCCAAGTGAGCCATGGCACCGGCCTCAAACTATATACTTTTTACTCTAAACACAATGCCTCAGGTAATGGAGTTAAAACTTATATGATTGAAATAAAGAGCACTAACATGGTAAAGTCAAACACTCTGTGGCTCTCTGTGAGTGTTGGCAGGACTCCATCCAAGGCAGACTAGCTAGAGAAGGCAGTTTTGTGATTAGTGCAGAAAAAGGGAAGGGTTTTAAAGGCAGAGGCAACAATAAACACATTATAGAGGAAGGAACAAACAGTGCATGTTTGCAGAATTAATCAGTCTAACATAAACAGGTATGTTGATGAAATTGTGAGAAGTGATGGAGATAACCCTCGAAAACCTTTTTGGTCTAGGCAGTAATGAACCACAGAAAGTTTCTGAACAGGAAGGGAGTGACTTCTGGGACAGGGCTGTAGGAAGATGTCTTTGGTAGTGGTTTTTGTGGCAGGGTGACTAGACCTGAGGATATTGAAGTAGTCTCAGGTGACGTAGGTGAATGTCTTTTCAAATAAAAGTGTTTGAAAGAGATGAACCTCTAAGTAGAATTTTCCTAGGCTTTGAATTTCTTGTCTTGGGTCAAATTGATTAACTCTTAGTGGAGGACTATATAGATGTAAAGTGAATCCATGATTTAATTGTACAAATAACAGACTAAATCTAGGTCAGTGCTTTTCAAACTGTGGGCTATGGCCCACTAGTAGGATATAAATCAATCCTGAAGATTGTGCTGGATGTGTTTTAAGTAAAATAGAGAAGAAAAGAGAAGAGGAGAGGAGAGGGGAGGGGAGGGGAGGGGAGGAGAGAGGACTTTCAATATGTTTGTTAGAGAATGTACCTGTGAAATTTCCTTTCAATTGTGTTATAAGTATGTACATATGTATATTGGATCCTGATGTAAAATATATTCCCTGTGATGGCTTTTGGTAAAAAAATAAATAAATAATTTCTCTGATCTGGAGTATATCACTGAATTAGTTCCTCCTTTTCCTTACTGCATTGATTGTCGATGTCTGCATGATTCATTTGAACATTAACAGAAAAACTTCACCACCTCTCTCTTAACTCAGAGTCCGTTCAACTCTTTCTCTAGCCCATTTCTAACCACTCAGACTAAGCTCCAGGTCTTAAGTCCTTCTACTAATCCCCACTGCCAGATTAATCTCTCTGACATTTCTCACATCACATCATTCCCCTTTTCTAAAAGATGCAATAGCCCTCAATTCATCCATTTAATATTTATGTAACAAATGATGGCTGGACACCTAGAAAATGAAGCCTGCATTCTGTTTAGTCACTTAGGCAAAGTCATTTGTATTCTTACCCTAAACTATCTTTCCAGATTTACAAATTATGATAACAGTTAGTACCACAGAGATTTCATAGATCAAATTAGCTGTATTGTTTTCAGAATACCTGAATTTTCACTCTCCGATACCTTTGTTCATGCTCTTCACCATTTATTTGATATTTGTATCTCTTAAGGCCATATCTTCTATAATCTCAGCTGGGCTTAACTGATGCTCCTCTGGACCCAACATAATACTTACTGCCACCCATGTGAGACTTACCACATGCTATTTTGGGTTATTTTAGTTGTTTTTTTCCCCTATTCTAGATTATAAGCCCTTCAGTGCAAGGGTCATTTCTGTTTATGTCTACACTGTAAAAAGTGCCTTGCACATAGTACATAGTCAATAAATAGCTGATGAAAAATGGAAAATACTAAATTCATAACACAGTTCAGTATCTTTCTTTCATTTAAGCAAAATGGCATTATCTAGTTTGGCAAAGTATTTTCCCACTATTTTTCTTGGTAGGACTAACACATGAAACAGAACAGACCAGAGGAAAGAACACTGGGCTAGGAATCAGAAGACCTCAACACTAGTCTTGGCTTTGTCACCAGAAAATTCTATCACCTTTAATATGCTATTTGATCTCTCTGGTTCTTTTGGCTTAAGGCAGTGCTCTAATAAAGTATGAGACTGATATACTTTTCTAACTCTAAAAGCACTTAATCCTAGATTATTTACTGTGTCAATTTCATTTACTTTGCAAATACTTCTTGGGTTTTCATTAAGGATACATCATTGAACAAAACTAACCATACCCTTACATGGACTTGACATTATAGTCGTAGAGACAAACAATAAAAAATATAGTGGAATATATAATTCAAAGGTAGGAATAAGTGCTAAAATAAAAATTAACAAGAAAAAGAAGGGAAGATGGGCAGGAAAGAAGGGCTCTCCGAGGAGGTGACATTTTTAACAGGATTATATGAGAAAAAAGTACTGTGGAGGAACAACATACCAGACAGAAGGAACTTCTGTGCAAAAGTAGGGTAGAGTGTATTTTGTACTTAAGGGAAAGAAATGAAAAACAGGATGGCTAAATCACAGAAGGCAAGAAGTTAAGGTAGTAGAAGCTGAGACTAGAGAGGTAATCAGGGACTAGATCATATCAAGTCTTTTCACTAGAGTAAGAAGTTAGAACATTATTCTAAGCACAATGGGAAGCTATTGGGAGATTTTAAGCTTCATATTTTAAATGATCATTCTGTCTGTTATATAAAGGGTGGGTAGCAAAAGTAGAGGAATGAGGAAGAAATACCATATAGGAAATTGGAAGCTATATAATTGTCTGTTCAAGAGGTGATGATTTTGTGTGGGTTTGTGTCTAAATAGATTTTACATTTTATTTTTATAATTGAAATATGGAAGATTGTACATGTTATTGCATATAATAGTTTTGCTATAAATAGCTACATTGTGGAATGATTAAATCAAGCTGATTAACATATACATTGCCTCATGTCCATACTCTTTTTGTCATGAGAATATTTAAAATCTACTCTCAGCTATTTTCATGTATACAATTATTATTAATTATAGTCACCATGCTGTACAATAGATCTTCAGAATTTATTTCTCCTGTCTAGAACTTTGTGCCCTTTAACCAACAAGGTGATGGTGATTACTTAACCTAGAGTGGTGGCATCAATATGTAGAAGAGTGGATAGATTTGGGGTATAATTTGAAGGGAAAATAGACACAACTTGTTAATGGGTTGGGTATGGTGGGAAAGAAGAGAAATAGGAATTAAATAGGGATGGTTCTTATGTTTTTCACTTAATCAACTGAACAGAGCTGTGATACCATTTACTAAGATGGGTAAGAGTTAGTAGAAGGGTTGAAACTGGAGATTTAATAAAGAGGTAGTTTTTTATATAATAAGTTTAAAGTGTTTATTTGATATTAAAATGGAAAAATAAAATATACCTTTGGATATATGAGTATGGAGTTTGCAAAGAAGTCACTGCTGGAGATGCAATGTTGAGGACTGTTTTATTATAATTGCTGTTTAAAGCCATGCTACTGGATGAGATCACCGAGGAAATCATCTTATTTAGGTAAGATAAAAATATACAACCCCAAGCCTGGAAGAACTTCAACATTTTCAGACTGAGCAGGGTAAGAGTCCTCAGGAGGGACGAGCGTTTGGTCTAGTAGTTAAGACATGCCATCTCATGTAGGAATGAATATTCTAGGATTCCATGTTCTACTTCCAATTCTACCTTTTTGCCAATGCAGATCCTGAGAAGCCGCAGTGATGGATCAAGTGTTTGGGTTCCTGAAACCTATTGGAAAGACTTGGATTCAGTTCCTGGCTCTCAGCTGTTGCAAGCATTTGGGAATGAATCAGCATATGAGAGCATATTCTCTCCCCCCCTCTCATAGATAGATAGATAGATAAAATAATTTTACAAAGAGTTATCAGGACAAAGTGACGAAGTTCCTAATGAGATGGAAAGAGTACCAGGAATATGGGTGTCACAGAAGTCAAGAGAAAAGAACTGTTTTGAGCTGAAGGGAATGATCAACTCTACAAACTGCCACTGAGTTTGGACAAAATGAAGACCAGGACCAGATAATTGCATTTGGTGACATGTAAACCACTGGGCACCTTCACAAAAGTTAGTTTTGATGTGGTGATGGGGAACAAAGCCTAACAAGAGTGTTTAAAAAAAGCTGGAAATTGAGCAAAGATAGACACTGATTTTCTATTGAGAAATTTCTCTGTGAAGGGAAAATTGGTAACTAGCTAAAGGAAGTTATGAGGCATTAAAGAAACTTTTTATTCATATGAACATAAATTATAATACAGAAAAGATCTCTAGAAATCTCAGAACTAGGCATAAGCCTAATATGTGCTGTTGTCATGCACATGTGAGATCTACTTTTAATAAAGTATAATTGATATACAAAAATTATATGTTTAATGAAGACATTTTGATGAAATTGGACATATACATACACTCATAGTACCATCACCACATCAAGGTTCTAACCATATTTATCACCTCCTTGTGTCACTCAATGGTATAAAATTTCAATTACAGGGGCCAGTGATGTGATACAGCAGGTCAAACTGCCCTGTGTGACACTTGCATCCCATATGGGAGCTGGTTTGAGTCCTGTCCAGCTCCCTGCTAAGGTACCTGGGAAAACAGTGAAGGATAGCCTAAGTACTTGGGTCCCTGCGTCAATGTGGAAGACCAGGATGCAGAGGCTCCAGGCTTCAGCCTGGCCCATCCCAGGCCACTGCAGACATTTAGGGAGTAAACCAGTTGATGGAACATTCTCATTCTTTCCCTCTCCCTCTCCCTCCCTCCCTCCCTCCCTCCCTTTCTCTCTCTCTCCCTCCCTCCCTGCCTCTCTCCCTAACTCTCCCTCTTCCTCCTCTTCCCCCTTCCCCTCTCCCTCCCTCCCTCCCTGTTTCTTTATAAGTCTGCCTTTCAAATAGATAAATATTTTAAAATTCTATTATATAAGATGATAAGTTCTAGATATATACTATGCAACATAGAATCTATAATTAACAACAGTATGGTGGTGTGCACTTTAAAATGTTAAGAGTGTAGATCTTGGCTCACTTGGCTAATCCTCCCCCTGTGGCACCAGCACCCCGGGTTCTAGTCCTGGTTGGGGCACTGGTTCTGTCCCAGTTGCTCCTCTTCCAGTCCAGCTCTCTGCTGTGGCCCAGGAAGGCAGTGGAGGATGGCCCAAGTGCTTGGGCCCTGCACCCTCAGGGGAGACCAGGAGGAGGCATCTGGCTCCTGGCTTCCGATTGGTGCGGTGCGCTGGCTGCAATGGCCATTTGGGGGGGGCTGAACCAATGGAAAGGAAGACCTTTCTCTCTGTCTGTTTCTCTCTCACTTTCTAACTCTGCCTGTCAAAAAAAAAAGAGTGTTTTTAACACACATACACACAAACGATCTGATTTTAATGCCTTAAGCCTCAGCAGTGACAGCTTTTATCTTTAAAATCTCTTTCCTTTTTTATTGTCCCTTTTCCTCCTTATTTCTTTCCTTTCCTCTTCCTCCCCTTTTTCTTTGATTCCTTCTCTTCTTTTTCGCTTTTTTTTTTGAATCAATAGGAAGAAAAAAAAAAAAAAACCAAAATCCCTGTTTGGAAAGTCTTTACTTCTCTTTTGAAAGCTTAGCATTTCCTCCAAATAGAAATTCTTTAGAAACCTATTGTAAAGCCATCAGACTTATGATTAAACAGTAACTGTAAGCTACAGTTGCTGGATACTAAGATTATGCTTTAACTCTGGCTAATATTCTATACTGGATGATAATTTATATAATTTATAGATAATTTATGAAGGCATAGGATATAAAATTACAGGAGAGACCTACAAGGGACATATGCTGAGGGCAGAAAGTCATTCTCTTTTCCTTAATTTTATTTATTAGTTTATTGCCATTTTTATATTTACCAAGGCTGGCAGGAAAATGAATTTATTAAATTCAGGATTTCTTTTTCATTTTGAATAATTTTGCTTTTGTTGTTCTTCAATTATAACTTGTTGGCAAGAGGTTGAAAGCTTTCTTTTTTTGTTTAAGATTGACTTATTTATATGAAACAGAGTTACAGAGAGAGAGGGCGACAAAGAGATGCCATGATTTTTAACAGCTCTTGTCTCGATTGTTGAGAAATAGTGTTTTTTCCTTTATACTATTTGTTGAACTCTTTTCTTAGTGTAGGGTTAATCTTATGAGTAAAAAGTTAACTGAAAACAGATCTTTGTAAAAATAAGAATGGGAATAGGAGACAGAGGAGGAAGGATGGGAGAATAGGTGGGAGGGAGGATAGGGTTGGAAGAATCACTATGTTCCTAAATTTGTATATATAAAATGCATGAAGTTTGTATAACTTAAATAAAAGGTTTCTCAGCAAAAAAAAAAAATCTAGCGATTTATGCTGAGTATTACTTTAATTTAATCTATACTACATAATCAAATCAAACCTACTTGTCTTAATCACGTGTTTTCTAGCTTGATTTTTCCCAGTACAGATCAAATTCGGTATCACACATTGCATTTAGCTGGTAAATCTCTTTAGTTTTCTTTAATATTAGATATTTTTATTCCTTGACCTTTAAGTTTTCAGAAAGTATAAAGCAGCCACTTTATAGAATACCCTGCAATTTGGGATTACCTGATGTTTCCTCCTAACTGGATTCAGGTTATAGATCTTTGGGATGAATGCCAGTGAAATAGAGGTTGGACCCTTTTCATTGTGTCTTATCAGAAGGCGTGTGATATGAGTTTGTCTCAATATTAGGCTAAGTTTGATAACTTGGTTAACATACTGTCCTCTACTACAGATTTGCTATTTTGCCCCATATAAGTAATTAGCAATTTGTAATGAAACATTTTGAGACCATGTATACATCCAATCATTATTAAATTTCACGAATTTACTGATAAATTTCTAGCTCCAATATTTCTTTTGTATTTATTGGATGGCATTTTGCTATACAGAAGTTTTCTTTCTCCCGTATTTATTTCATTATTTAAATAAATACAGACTCATAGATTCTTATTTATCTGACAAATTATAATTCTTTATACTCATTTTTATGTGCAAATTTTCCCACAATTGGCCAGTAAAAAATGCCCGCAATCTGGGTACCATACCTTCCAGCATGTCTCCATTCTTAAAAACACCTTCTCACTTTATGGCTCAAAAAGCTTTCAGGCTCATCTTAGGTTTTCCCTGCTCTAAGCTTGAAAATCATCCATTTCTCACCAAATTCTGGCTTCTTTTAATGAGGAATATAGTATTTAGACACCAGAATCTGGGCACTAAATGTCCTCAGTCCAACAAACTGCATAATTGTTTCTCGGCATTTTCAGTGGATAGAGTGAGAAAATATATGATTGCTTTGTATATTAAAAACTGGGATGAGCATGTGGCATAGACAATTAAGCCACCCACCTACAAAGCAGGAATCCCATATCAGGGTGCTCGTTCAAGTCCTAGCTGTTCTGCTTCTAATCCTAGTTCCTGCTAATGCACTTGGGAAGACAGTGGAAAATGGCCCAAGCAGTTGGGCCCGTGTCACCCATGTGGGACACCCCGATGGAGTTGCAGGCTCCTGGCATTGGCCTGGCCCAGACCTGGCTGTTGCAGCCAGTGCGGAGTAAACCAGCAGATGGTTCTTGGTTTCTCTCTCTTGGTCACCCTGCCTTTCAAACAAATATATAAGTTTTTTTTTTAAAGCTAGAGTTCACATTAATACCTCTAATTCTAATGAAACACCAGAAAAAGCATTCTACTTTTTCCTCTTCCGATGTTTGTAACCCCATTTCAGAAGATAGAAAAACATGACTTCCATTATTTTCTTTCTTTTTTTTAAGATTTATTTATTTTACTTGAAATTCACAGTTACCCACAGAGAGGAGAGGCTGGGGGGGGTCATCCATCTGCTGGGTCACTCCCCAGATGGCCGCAATGGCCGGAGCTGTGCTGATCTGAAACCAGGAGCCAGGAGCCTCTCCGGGTTTCCCACGCAGTGCAGGGGCCCAAAGACCCAGGCCATCTTCCACTGCTTTCCCAGGCCATAGCTGAGAGCTGGATTGGAAGTGGAGCAGCTGGGTCTCAAACCAGCGCCCACAGGGGATGCTGGCACCGCAGGCGGAGGCCTCACCTGCTAAGCCACAGCGCCGGCCCCTCCCTTATTTTCAATAGATTTACTCATTTGTTCATGACAAGAATATCCAAAAGTGATTTAGAACCAGTAACCTATCCCACTAAGATAAGTTAATTGCACAACTAGTATTTAATAATTTGTTTTCTTTAGAGTTCTTTATATTTTTAGTGAGGTAAAATTTATATGCCTTGAAATAATTTAATCTTAAATATACAATTCACTGAAGTTTAGCAAATGTGTATACCCACATCACCCCCACCCCTATTGATATTTAGACTATTTCAGGTCAGACATTTGGCCTAGAGGTTAAAATGTTAGATAGGATGCTCACATAGCACATTGGAGTGCGTGGGTTTAATATCTGGCTCTAGCTCCTGACTTCAAATAGCTGGGTCAATGTCATGTGCATGTGGGAGACCAGGATTGAAGTCTTAGCTCCCAGCTTTGGCTCAGTCTAGCTGTTGTGGGCATTTGGGAAGTAAACCAATGGGTGAGACCCAGTATGCATGTCTCTCTCTCCCTCCATGTCAAATGATTGAAAAGAACAAATTTAGAGCATTTCAATCATTCCAGAAATTTCTTTTGTATCCCTTCCAATCAGGGCACCCAAGGTTATGGTATTTTTCACCACAGATTATTTTTATCTATTCTAGAGCTTCATATAAATGAAACCATATACTATTACATATACAAATATATAGTTTGTTCTCCTTTGTTGCTCAGTTTTGTGTTTTCTATTTGCTATATATTTTCTGTTTGTTCCATCTGTTTTTTGTTTGTTCTTTTCCACCTTTCATGACTTCTTTTGGGTTAATCAAATATTTTTTAGTATTACATTTTTATTTTTTTAAAATTTTTTAGACAAACCTTAACTCTTTAATGGAGAGGACTCAGATTTCCTAAGTAGCAAAAGACTTAATAGAGAAAACAGGATGGCTAGCGAACCATTGTCATAAAATACAGAATTTTTGCTCCACAGGCCAATTCCCTAAAAGGTAATCATTTACAATGTCCTATTAAGAGCAGATTAATATTCCAAAAAAACTTTATTATTTCAACAAGGAGGACCAAATTTTGGTTTTGTACCAATGTAACTTTTTATATTATTGCTCAATTTCTCAAAAAATATATAGGTAATTCTCATCTAATTATAGTCAGCTTCATAACATGTAAAATCCCTTTCACAAGATTCCTCTTCTAGAACACTTCAGACCAAACATTCGATTTTAAAATCACCTCTTCACTTACCAAAATGCCTCTTACTTTTGTCAAATACAAAATTGTTTAAATACCATATATTACTTAGAATTTTCCTAAACTTCATCACTGTAATTTCTAGTGAAAACCTTGAAAGTAAGCTATTTTGAAGTGTTTTACACCATCAGCATTTTGTAGATGAAAACCATTTCATAATTTTCAGAAACATATTTCCTTTCAGTACAATTTTTTCATGTTTATTAGCGCACTCAAATATATATATATACTCCAAACCTACGTTCAGCAGTTAATATTTCAGCATTTCAACCTTAGAAATGACTCAGATATTTCATGAGCACCAATTATTTGATTTGACATTACTTTAAGACTTAATGTTACTGAAAAATGACTTTGACACTATGACAAGTTCATCTATAAACTTTTATCCCATTCCACCATTGGGTTGAATCAAGGAATACTTGTTCATTTTTTTATTGACCTTTCTGGTTACTTCCCCCAAGCAATTGTTAACTAGGTTGCTCATTGTGATTTTTGCCTTCTAACTTTGTAACTGGAGTAGAGTTGGCTAGTTTGGAGCCTGCAAGGCTGATGAAACAGAAGGATTCCCTGTGGTCCTCCTAACCTTTGGTAGATTTCATTTACTAACTATCTGAAAAAGGTCTTCCCCCAGATTACATTTCCAAAGGGATGACTTAGGTAATACAAGGTAGAAAATTGACATCTCAAAAATACAGAGATGAAACTTTAAATTTAAATAACCATTGTTTGCCCAAACCAGGGAAGGAGGGGATAGGTAAAGGTCCAGTTGAGCAGGAATAAACACCTTAAGCCAAGGCAGGGCTTGTTGTGCAGTGAGTTCTAACAGTAGCTCCCTACCTGATATTTCCCTTTTGAGTTTTTGCCATAAGGCCCATCAACAGAAAGTATTAATTCAGAATTATCCAATGCAGTATCATTTTTGATATTTATTTATTTATTTGAAAGAGTTACACAGAAGGAGAGGCAGAGAGAGAGAGAGAGGGAGAGAGAGAGAGACAGACAGTCAGTCAGTCTTCCATCTTCTGATTCATTCCCCAATTGGCCACAATGGCTGGAGCTACACCTACCTGAAGCCAAGGTCTCAGAATAACTCTGAAAGAAGCAGGAACCAACAGTTAGCCTTGGTCCTTTTCATCTTTCAGCCATGTTTCTTCTTCTAGTGGAAAGCTGGGAAGAATTCGAGTTATAAGATCTGTTGATTGATCTTGGCAGGAATATTTGCAGTCAGATTGCTGGAGAGACACATCTCAATGTTAATGCTTTTTTCCCCAATGTCACACAGAGTGCAACTAGAGATTCAAACCAGTGATATGACACTGTGCTAAACTATTCTTTACATAAAAGAGAGCACTTAATTACTGCCAGGAATATCCTTCCTTAAAAGACTCAGTAGGTTTCATTTGGGTTTGTAATTTTTGCAGATTTTTTTTCTGGACTTGTGAATGCAGATGATTTCATATACAGCTTAATAACATAAGTGCTTTTTTGCTCATCAAGGCTTAGGTAAATGCACTGATTCTATCTGTTGAGTTGGGGAATGGAGGACTAGGGATGCTCAGAGACCAGCAAACATTCAGATTTTCAATGCCATTCTTTCCACCAAAGGGAGATTGCTTTAGAAAACCCTATAACCATAGATTTTTATTCTTATGGCACCAGCAGGGATTATATAGCAATTCATTTACAGATAGGGATTTTATTCCAACTAAATTCTAGTCAAAACCTATGTGAATCATTGTGCCTTCCTTTATTTGAAATGTCTTTTTAATGATTTTTCTGAAAACATTGAATTATAATCTTTTACAGATCACATTTGTCGGAAAGCCTTCAGAATCTCAAATAAATAGTCTTTGATGAAGAAAAAAACAAATTCCACCACAAATATCTTTAATCATGGCAAAGTGGAAATTTACTGTAGTGTCATCTTCTATCTAAAACAAGGCCTGACACAATTTACTTCTGTTTATTTGAAAAAAAGATCACTAATAGTAGATCGTTTCCAAAGATGATGCATATCTTGACATACTCTGGGCTTTGAACAGAGTTCATCTTTTTATGTATCCGTATGTTTTTGTTGTTGTTGTAGAGGAGAAGAGAGTACAGCAAACAGGTTGATTCAGACTCTTTTGGGTCTCACTAAAAATTAGAGGCAGATGCAGTTTTATCAATACAGTATTGTCATTTATTAGGTCATTTTCCATTTGTTTCTCCTATTATTTTTATTACCAACCTAATTTCTAAAATTACTTGAGCCAGCGTAGAAAAGCATGTGAAATAAACAGAAATGGGGGCCGGCGCCGCGGCTCACTAGGCTAATCCTCCGCCTAGCGGCGCCGGCACACCGGGTTCTAGTCCCGGTTGGGGCGCCGGATTCTGTCCCGGTTGCCCCTCTTCCAGGCCAGCTCTCTGCTGTGGCCAGGGAGTGTAGTGGAGGATGGCCCAGGTGCTTGGGCCCTGCACCCCATGGGAGACCAGGAAAAGCACCTGGCTCCTGGCTCCTGCCATCGGATCAGCGCGGTGCGCCGGCCGCAGCGTGCCGGCCGCGGCGGCCATTGGAGGGTGAACCAACGGCAAAAAGGAAGACCTTTCTCTCTGTCTCTCTCTCTCACTGTCCACTCTGCCTGTCAAAAAAAAAAAAAAAAATAAAATAAAAAATAAAAAAAATAAATAAAAAAAAAAAATAAATAAACAGAAATGGGGAACAAGGAAACTAAGGATGCGTAAGTTAATAGGAAGTTAGGATAAGATCAGTAAACAAATGCAAGCCATGCTGCTGTATGCGCCAATGGAACATACAGACAAATCTCTTAAAATATACCTTGTGGTCAAGATGGGATAAAATGGGAGGGCATAGAAGCCTGTGGTATTTGCAACATTTCAATGGCCATTTAGTCTAGTCCTCTGAGGAAGAATATTGCTCTCTCTGGAAAAGGAGGAAAAGGGCAAGAGGCTGAGAGACTGCGTTCTTTCTTTTAAAATGTCAATTGTGTCTGCTTGTTGGAACAACAACAACAACAATGAAAGATGATATAGCAGAAAACAGGCAATTAACCTGAAGTTTTCTTCTCCCCACCCTCAAATCTTGCTGTGCCTAGTGAAAGGATGTTGACTTCTTGAAAATGGCCAACGACCAATAACAGGTGGAAATTCAGCCAAAAGTAAATGTGCTTGCATCCACTTGTGGAAATAGAAGGTCTTAATAAAGATAAATCTTAGTTCCTGCTTGATAACATTCTTATTCTGTTAGCTTTGGACATGTAAACTAGTCTGGCCAATGAAGTAGAAAATGACTTATTCTCAAATGAAGAACACTTCTGCCCCAACAGAAGGTAGTGATATTTTTTTTAGCTCCTACTGTCTGACTTAATGTCAGGTAAAAGAGACTTTCAAGATAGTCCTCTAAATAAGAGGGTACTTCTAAAAGCTCATGGGAAAAATGAAATTAAAATGTGAGTCTATTTTGGTACGAAAATGTTGAACTGATACATGATTTCTTCATTGTACACATTTTCCATGTATTACTTGCCCATAATTTGTACACAAAACTTCAAAAAAATTTTTGCACCTAAATGAACTTATATTTTAATTCTGTTTTCCACAAATTTTTTGAAGTACCCTTAAACATCTTGGATCTGAGAGCCTTTGTATTTGCTGTTCTTTCAGCCTGGAATGCTCTTCTATCTTGTGCCCATGTGGCTAGATCCCTCAGCACCCTTAAGCCTTTGCTTAAACATTGTGTTTTCATGGAAGTTTTTGAGCACAATGTTTAAAATTGCATTTACTGTCCTCAGTACAACCTTGCTTAATTTTTTTCTTGAGGCACTTTCCATCTTTTAACATAGAATGTACTTTACTTTCTTATTTTGTTTATTGTCTACTTTTCTCTTTAGAATATAAGTGCCGTGTGAGCAGATAAATTTGTACTACCTTTTTTTTAAAAAAAAAAATGAAATCCAGATCTCCTAGAATTAAATCTTTTAAAGGGTACATTTTAGAGACCTTTTCTAGATTGAAAATATTAACAATAGTTACTTCTATTTAGTTCCAAAACATTTTTGCCATAAAAAAGCAAACTCCATTCCCATTAAGCCATCACTTTCCACCCCCCACTCTTCTTGCCCCTGGCAACCACTAATTTGTTTTTTTGTTGTGCATTCATTTTTGACTGTATGATATTTGATGAGGTTGGTGAAAAACAGATGGAACTAACTGGGCAAATTAACTTGGTGGAATAACAAGGGTATTAAAAAATAAATATAGCTGATGATGAGCCATTATAGAAAAATCAGTTTGCTAATCAATGAAAAGAAGGCGTGAAATGAGTGGTGGCCAAGACTGTGCTCATTAGTTATTTCGCTTTAAACAGAAAAATGAAGCAAAGATTTGTAGACAATTTGTCATAAAGACATTGCAAAAACAGTTATTGATGAAACCAGGCAGGAAAAAAAAAACCAGAAATTTGGATATTTAAATGTTGCAGGCCTTTCACCCTACAGAGAAAAGGATTGGTTACCATATGGTACAAACATTGCTCCATCTTGTAAAATGAAAACTTGATGAAGACGAAATGGAAGAAACATTGAATAAAGAAACTTATTTATGAAAGAAATACAACTTAATCCACATGAAAATATTTTGACATGTTGTTGGGAAGTCAAGGTTAATTAGAATGACAATGAGTATAAAGTGAAGAAGCCATTTAATTACAAATTAAATGCAACTTTGCAAATCATAATATCAAAGAAGATACCTGCACTCCCATGCTTATTACAGAACTATTCAGAACAGCCAAAATTTGAAATCAACCTAGCTATCCATAATTGGCTGAATGGATAAAGAAAACATGATATATACAATGAGATATTGTTCAGTCATAACGAAGAACTGAATCCTGACATTTTCAGTAAAATGAAAGGAACTGGAGGATATTATGCCACATGAAGTAAGCCAAAGACAAATACTGCATATTGTCCCTCAAATGTGGAAGCTAAAAAATGAATCTGAACATAATAGTGGTTACAAGAAGCTGAGAGTGCTGGGGGCTGGTTAGAGGTATGTCAAGTAATGAATACTAGAACAGAGTTAGATATAGAGAATAAGTTTCTAGTGTTACACAGCACAATGGGGCAACTTTAGTTCACAATGACCTATTATATATTTTCTGAGCAAATAGAAGTTTTCCAAGTCTCTAGTCCTAAAGAAATGACAAATAAAAGGAAACATTAATTAACCTAAGAAGATCAGTATACATTGTACATAGGTGTTGAAATGTCACATTGTATATCACAAAAATATACAATTATTGTTAACCAAAATTTTTTAATGTTAGACATGATAATTTAACTTTTTTGTAAATAATCATTTTTATGTGGCCTAGAATCATGCCAGATGAAATTAGATTTGAGAAGTGTCATATTTACAATTAGATTTTCATAAAACCTAATCATGTTTCTTAGCATTATGATTCATGTGACTTGCAAGAATAATAAATAATAAACAACTTAGACCATTTAGAATTCATTCTACACATCCTCAAGAAGTGAGCAGCTATGTATATCTAGGAGTATGCCTTCTGTCATCTTCAGGTGCTTTATGAGGATATCCTTAACTCAATGACTTACAGACCTTGAGTGTTTCTCTGCACTGCTTTTCCATGCACCCTTCGGCACGGAGGTCTGGATTTGTGTTTAAGCCTGGAATAAATACCTCCTCAAATTCTTTTGCTTCCTTTGACTTAAGTCAGTCCAAATACCCCAATTGTATCTTTATTAAGTGTCCTCTAATTTCCTACATCAATCCCTGATATTCTCTTTGTGCATGCCTGTCAAATCAAGGACCTTGAGGCATCCCACTTACTCTTCTCCATACTCAACAATGAAGGCAGACACATCTGAGAACTTGGTCTGTCCTGTGCCTTTTCCTTCTTTTGAGCACAGGGTGAATCATTTAGTTTTCTTTTTTTAAAAATTATTTTAATTTTTAATTAGTTTTTAACAAATGTAATGTGATTTGTAGGTGCAATTCTAGGGACATAATGACATTTCTTTCCTCCCTCTTTCCCTCCCTCCTTCTCTCTCCCACCTCCTTCGTTTGCCGCCTTTTTTATTTTTTGAGATAACATTTTAAGTTTATATTACAATAAAAATGCTTAATACTTCACCAAATAAGTTTAGTAAGTAAAAAGCAAAGAGACCCCAGTTTAGTGGGACTGTAGACAGTGGATTTAAACAATAATGGAATGGAAAAACATTAACTTTACACACTGAGTGTATATGTTGAATTATCACATTGTATATGATAAATATTGTACAATTACAAAAATAATGTCAAAAACCTAATTTTGCCTTCATTGCCTACTTACAGAATTTACCTTCTACTGTTCATTGCCACTTGATCTTCCTGAAACCAGATGCACTAGAAAAATTCATGGAGGTGAGGCAGGGTAGAAGACATTTATGTAAACATTCCATTTTTAAAGTGTTTTAAACTTTATTTTTTTTTACTTATTTGAAAAGCAGAGACAGAGTGAGAGAGAGAGAGCATGAGCAAGTGAGAGACAGAGATATCCCTACTCCCTAGATTCCTGCAAAAGCCAGGACTGAGCCAGACTGAGACCAGGAGCCTAGAACTCCATCTGGGTCTCCCATATGGGTGGCAGGGACCCAACTAATTTAGCCATCATCTACTGCCTCCCAATGTGTGCATTAACAGGAAGCTGGAATAGGAAATGCACCAATGACCCAAACTCATGTGCTCTGATATGAGTTGCAGGTGTTCCAAACTTCAAATTTTTTAACAAAGCTCTATCTGCAGCAAAACTGATATGCATAGAAATTTCTTTCTTTTTTATATTAAAAAAGTTTTAGCTCCCACATATAAAGGAGAACATGCAGTGTTTGTCCTGGGCCACAGGGAGAGCTGGACTGGAAGAGGAGCAGCCAGGACTAGAATCTGGCACCCATATGGGATGCCGGCACTGCAGTCAGAGGATTAACCAAGTGAGCCATGGTGCTAGCCCTATGCTATATTTTCTTTATCCATTTATCTGATGATAGACACTCTGGTTGATTCCACATTTTAGTTATTGTGAATGGTGCCATTATAAACATGGTGGTGCAAATATCTCTTTTGATACGATGAGTTTATGTCTTATGGCTATATACCCAGTACTCAGATTGCTGGGTCTTATGGCAAGTCTATTTCTAGTTCATTAAGAAATCTCTGCACTATTTTGCATAGTGGTCTGAAGTAATTTACATTCCCACAAATGGTATATAAGAGTCCTGCTTTTTCCATATCTTTGCTAGCATTTGTTACTCTGTTTTGTTACTACTCATTCTTACAGGAGTGAGGTGATATCTCATTGTAGTTTTGATTTTCATTTCCCTGATGACTAGTGATAGTGAGCATTGTTTCATATATTGTTGACCATTTGTATTTCTTCTTTTGAGACCTGTCTATTCAGGTCCTTTGCCCATTTCTTAACTCGATTGGTTGTGGGGTTTTTTGAGTTTTTTGAGTTGTTGATATATTCTGCATAGTTTACTTATTTATTTATTTGAAAGACTTACAGAGAGAGGGAGAAACAGAGAGAGAGAGAGAGAGAGAGAGAGAGAGAGAGAGAGAGAGAGAAGAGAGATCTTCCTGGTTTACTTCCCAAATGGCTACAGTGATCAGGGCTGGGCTTGTCTGAAGCTAGGAGCCAGGAGCTTCATCTGGGTCTCCCATGTGGGTTCAGGAGCCCAAGCACTTGGAACATCTTCCACTGCTTTCCCAGGCATATTAACAGTGAGCTGGATCAGGAGTGCAGTGGTTAGGACTCGACTGGCACCCATAGAATTTCTGGGGCTGCAGACTATAGCTTTACTCATTATGTCACAGCACTGGCCCCTATGTTCTGCATTGCAACAATGGTACCAAACATCTGCTCCTTAAGCATTTACTTTTAATACACAACTCAACATTGACAGTGTCCAATAATTTTTAGTTAAAAAGCATAGTATATTATGTCAAATTTGAGGTAGCTGGATTAGAAATCACTAGAGACTTTAATCCTGGCTTCCCTGGTATTTAGCCTGGTAAGCAGGCTACTAGTTAGCCATTTGTGTCCTAAATTTTTCACCCAATTGTGTATATATATACTTTTTTAAATAGAACTAGGCTATATGTTGAAAAACACTTTGAAATAGAATTTAGAAATTTTTAGTTTGAGTATTTGCAAATATGTTTGTTGGGTCTGTAAAAATAAGAAAAAAAAACTTTCCTGTGGGACATAAACATTTAAGGGTCTGATTATTTGCATTAAATTACTTTATGGTGTGCAGGCATAATAGTTCAAACTTGTTTTTTTGATGAGATTTGCAAATTTGCAGTTTTCGCTTTTTTCTGCTCTGAGCTTCTAACTTAGTATCCCTTAAAGCCCTCAGCAGCTTCTTATATCTCTTCCACCAAAGTCTCAATACTTCGTATACCTTAAGATTTCACAGAAACCAAAGCATTTTTGAGGCATAGTAATTATGTTTTTTATTGAAACCTCCACTTGGAAGAAAAGTCTCCTTACAAAGAGATTAGTCTGGAAATGTAAACATAATCCAGATTGTGAAGGATCTTTTATGATATGAGCCTGGTTAAGAAGTTTGGATTTTTTTTTATCATTAAGGTACTAGGGAGCCACTTATAAGTTTTAAGCAAGATGTGACATCATATTTGCATTTTAGAAAAATCACTGGCTTTCCTCTCTAATACTAAAGAGAACAGTTAAGAGGCAAGAGGTGATGATGATGCCTAAACTAAAGTAGTGGCTATTAGGATAGATAGAATAAATGGATTTGTGAACTATTTGGGAAGTAGAATCAATAGAACATGGTGAGTGATTTGATAGGGGAGGGTGGAAAGGAAAGGTAGGAAAGGATGACATACAAATTTCTGATAGCATCCATTTAAATTAAACAAACAAAAAAACAACCAAGAAGGTTGTACTTTGTAACTATATTGATTTGGAAAACTTTAGTTAGTAGATCTGTTTTTCTCTTCTTTTTTTTCCAAATTTTATTGGTGAGTCTGCCAAATATACTAAGAACAGAAATTGTGAAGCAAGGTATATCTGGATTCAAACCCTGGTTCCAATAATTATTCACTGTGTAACACTGGGTAATATGTTTAATCTTTCTGTGCCTCAACTTCCTCATCTGTAAAAGGGGAATCACCATAACAGCTACCACATAGGGGTGTGATGAGAACAAAATAAGCTAATCTACACAAAGTATTTTCCAGTTTTATTGAGGTAGAATTGACAAATACAGAAAGTATACAGTATATTTGATATATGCATGAATTGTCAAATTATTACATCAACCTAATTAGCATAGCTGTCACCTCATAAAGTTTCCTTTTTTCATAATGAGAACATTAAACATCTACTCTTTCAGTATATAATACAATAGTGTTAATTATATCACCATGTTTTATCCTTGATCTCCAGTATTTATTCATCTTGCAACCTGACACTATTCTGTTATCAACTTTTCCTCATTTCTCCTACTCTCTACCAATGGCCAGTCTCAGCTTCTACGAGTTCAAGTTCTTTAGATTACATATATAAATAAGATCATTCAGGGTTTGTCTTTCGGTGCCTGAATCATTTCACTTAGTATAGTCTCTTCCAAGTTCCCTGTTGTCAAAAGATAACAAGGTTTTTTTCTTTTTCAAGGCCAAATAGTATTCTGTTGTGTGTGTGTGTGTGTGTGTGTATATATATTTATATATATATATTACATTTTCTTTGTCTCTTCATCTGTTGATGAACACTTGTCGCTCCCCCTCTTCATGGAGGAACGACACTAAACCCTGCCTAGGCTTCCTATCCAAGTCACGGCACCATTTGTCGCTCCCCCTCTTGGTGGAGGAACGACACAGGACCCTGCGCTGTTCTTTCGTCTGCTTGGCCCTTCCCGGGTTTGCTGCTGGTTCTTCCCGGGTTGGCTGCTGGTCCTTCCCGGGTTGGCTACCGTCCCTTCCACCTCCGTGGAAGGGCAGTTCCCCCTGGCCACTTTCCACACTTCCGCAGGGGAGCGGCACACCGCCGGCCGGCTCTCTCGGGGGCTGCACAGGTGTTCCCTCAGATGTTCCCCTTAGATGTTCCTGGTGCATGTTGTCTCTCTCCTCCTTTATAGTCCTCTTCCGCCAATCCCAACTCTGCTACCCACACGCTGAGTACGCTGCTCTCCTCCAATCATGAGCAGGTCCTACAGTTTATTGGTTGAACTGGAGGCAGCTGTGTAGAAGCTGTCTCTCCCTTCTCAGCGCCATATTGTGGGAGAGCAGATGCATAGAATAAGTCTTAATTCCAGCAACTTAGTCTAGTCCGAGTTGCTCCCCACAGATCCCCCTTTCTTTTTATTTTTGGCGTTGATACGCACCTGTCTTTGGTGCCCCGTGGCACACACTCTGCTCTGCTTGCTAGAGTTGCCCACAGGTGCTTACAAGTCCTATCAATCAGGCAAACCGAATCCGGGTCCTCTCTTCGCCATGTTGTGAGGAGGTTTTTTGGCGCTGATGCGTGCCTGTGTTCGGTGCCCTGCAGCGCATGCTCTGCTCTGCTAGAACTGCCTGCAGGTGCTTACAAGCCCTAGCAATCAGGCAAACCGAATCCAAGCCTTCTCATTGCCGTATTGTGGGGAGACTTATTGGTGTTAATTCGTGCCTGTCTTCGGTGACCTGCGGCGCATAAGCTGCTAGCCGCCCACAGGTGCTTATTGTCCTAATCAGGCAGACCGAATCCAAGCTCTTTCATTGCTGTGTTGTGGGGAGGCCTTTCTCTATTTCTCTATCTCCAGGCATTCCTATTTCTCCTATTTTACTTCTGTCTACCAGCATTCCTATTTCTCTCATTTCATTTCTAGACTTCTGTTTCTCTTATCCCTGCGGCTTCCCGGCGCCCGCCCCGAGGCTGCTTCTCGGTGGCTTCCCGGCTCTGAGCCGCTTCAGCCCGCACCGGCGCCCGCCCTGTGGCGGGCTCCCGGCTCTGCGCGGCTTGGCTTTGCGCGCACACCACGGCCTCGCACTAGCCCAGCGTTCCCTATCTGCTTGTGCCCCACACGCTCTCTCTGCACGCGGCAGCCTCCGCGAGTCACACAGCCCCAGCTCACGTTTCTGCCACTAGCATTCAATCCAAGTTCCCCGGGCTAACCTGGCGAATTCAACCCAGCTCACGTTTCCGCCCCACGATTTGGCTTCCCGTCCTTTGCTCCCCGGGCTAATCAGACGGATTCCAACCTGGCTTATGTTTCCGCTTCTGGTTTTAACTTTTCGCCCCTTATTCCTGGGCTAACTCGACGAATCCCAAAGTAGCTTTCGTCTCCGCCTCAGCCTGCCCCCGCGGCTTCAATTTCCCTAACATTTTTCTCTAGCCGGTATATTTCCCCAAGCTTTCCTCCAACAATCTCCTCCCTCCCTCATTTCTCTTGGCCTCTCCCCACAGTCCGCATCTGAGTCTGTTTGTTCTAGCTTTCACTTTAAATCCTAACTTCTTTCCCACAGTCCGTATCCAAGTCTATGCCTAGGCTTTCAATAGCTTCTTCCGGCACCTTTTCCATCCGGCTTTCCCCTAGGCTCTTTGCTAGTCTCTCTCTCTGGTATTTTCCTGCTTCTTCCCGTTTCTTCCCTCCTAAGTTTCCTATCCGAGTCACGGCGCCATTATGTCACTCCCCCTCTTCATGAAGGAACGACACTAAACCCTGCCTAGGCTTCCTATCCAAGTCACGGCACCATTTGTCGCTCCCCCTCTTGGTGGAGGAACGACACAGGACCCTGCGCTGTTCTTTCATCTGCTCGGCCCTTCCCGGGTTTGCTGCTGGTTCTTCCCGGGTTGGCTGCTGGTCCTTCCCGGGTTGGCTGCTGGTCCTTTCCGGGTTGGCTACCGTCCCTTCCACCTCCGTGGAAGGGCAGTTCCCCCTGGCCACTTTCCACACTTCCGCAGGGGAGCGGCACACCGCCGGCCGGCTCTCTCGGGGGCTGCACAGGTGTTCCCTCAGATGTTCCCCTTAGATGTTCCTGGTGCATGTTGTCTCTCTCCTCCTTTATAGTCCTCTTCCACCAATCCCAACTCTGCTACCCACACGCCGAGTACGCTGCTCTCCTCCAATCAGGAGCAGGTCCTACAGTTTATTGGTTGAACTGGAGGCAGCTGTGTAGAAGCTGTCTCTCCCTTCTCAGCGCCATATTGTGGGAGAGCAGATGCATAGAATAAGTCTTAATTCCAGCAACTTAGTCTAGTCCGAGTTGCTCCCCACAAACACTCACATTGATTCCATATCCTGGCTGTTAGGAATAATGCCACAATGAGCATGTATCTCTTTCATATAGTGATTTCATTTCCTTTGGATATACTTGTATAACTGGAAGTAAAAATACTGCATCATATAGTAGTTTTATTTTCAACTTTTGAGGAACCTCCATACCCTTTTCCATAATGACTCTCCTGATTTTTATTTCCATCAACAGTGTGCAATTGTTCCCTTTTCTTCACACCCTCACCAATACTTGTTATCTTCTGTCTTTTTTGATGGCTATTGTAACAGGTATGAGGTGTTTCCTCATTGTGGTATTAATTTGCCTTTTCCTAATGATTAGTGACATTGAGAATTGTTTCATGTAACATTGGCCATTTGTATTGGTTTTTTTGGTTTTTGTTTTGTTTTTGGGAGAGAGAGAGACAGAGAAAACACAAGTGAGGGATCTTGCTCCTGGAATCCTCAGGCAGGCTGACCCAATGCCTGGTCCACAGTTGGGAGGAGGACAGATTTGTAGCCATGACCATGGAGACCAGCCTGACACTGAGGTTAGTCTGGAACTGGGGTATACAGGGGCTAACCTGGAGCCTATGACAGGGGAAGAAAACTGGCACAAGGCCAAAATTCACTGAGGCAACCCTAGTGCAGGGGTCTGTCATAAAGTTGTGTGCTCAATTCCCTCCTCTTTCCTCCTATCTGTGCACTATGATGCTTAGACATGAGGGAGGGGTAATATGAGTAATGTAAAATTATGTTTCCTACTCTCTTCAGTGGGTCTTATTGCTGTGCTACATGCAGGTGCTGTCATCTCTCACCTGGATTCCTTAGCTCCTGTGAAGATATTTTCAGGCATGGATAGTTGCTTCAATTGATGTTCCTTCAAGAGGATACATGCTGGAAACTTCTACTCTGCAATCTTGCTGAGATCACTTATATAAAGCATTTAAAATGGTGCTTGGCACATAATTACTCAGGGAATGTGAGAAAATTTTTATTATTGCTACTAAGGTTATCACTACTAGTTTAGGTCAACTTTACAAATGCTACCTAAGGCTTTGTCTTCTTTTCAGTCCCTTTAAAGGGGCTTTTAGAATATGAATGAATATCATTGATTCCTTACATCCCCATAGGCACCTTGAGAATGAGATTTGGGAAGCAAGGGAAAAAAGTAGATGAAAAGTCACCTATTTTTAGTCACCTATTTAAGGTCAAAATCGTGTTTTATGACCATGTGTTATGGAGTGAGCTGGACTTGTCTACCAAAACTGATTCAGATGTCTAAGCTCTTGTGTCTTTTTTTTTTTGGACAGGCAGAGTAGACAGTGAGAGAGGGAGACAGAGAGAAAGGTCTTCCTTTTGCCATTGGTTCACCCTCCAATGGCCACCGCGGCCGGCGTGCTGCGGCCAGCGCACCACGCTGATCCAAAGGCAGGAGCCAGGTACTTATCCTGGTCTCCCATGGGGTGCAGGGCCCAAGGACTTGGGCCGTCCTCCACTGCACTTCCGGGCCACAGCAGAGAGCTGGCCTGGAAGAGGGGCAACCGGGACAGAATCCAGCGCCCCGACCGGGACTAGAACCCGGTGTGCTGGTGCCGCAGGCGGAGGATTAGCCTAGTGAGCCGCGGCGCCGGCCAGCTCTTGTGTCTTAATGTTTCGGGTTGATGGATTAAGGGTGGAGACTTGATATGATTATGATGTCTTTGAGGCGGGTCTGGTGGGAGGTATTTACATCATTGCGGTCGTGCCCTCAGAGGATAGCTCTCAGGAGAGGACGGTTGTTTGAATTCAAGCTTTGCCTAGCTTTGCCCTCTCTGCTTCCTGGCTCTCCAGGTGATCATTCCTCCACACCTGTCATGATGAGCTTCCACCAGACATGAGACAATCCCGTGATTTGGTTCTGTCTTCAACAGCCTTCTTTACTGAACAGGGGAGACCAACCAATCTGAAATGGCACTTCTTTCTTTTTTTTCCTTGAGGACCGAAAGAATTAATATAACTTCAATGCCATAGATGAAATGATAGAACGTTCAATCCAATTAATTCTATGAGGTAGCTGCTATTTTTCCATTTCTCCAATGAGGCAACTGGGGCTTAATAAAGTTAAATAATTTGGCTGTGGTCTTACAGATAGTGTTAGAGGTAGGACTCTAAATCATTCAGCTCACCATTAAGCATTAAGTATTTTAAACATCCTTATGCGCTGAGTAGCCTTAGGCACCATGGGGGATCTAAGTCTCTGATCTCAAAAAGCTCTAAATGAGAAAACTCCTAGAAATCATAGAAGCAGGGGCTAGGTTATACAGTACTAGAAAAATAAGTGGAAAGGAGAAACCATTAGGGTGTGTTCAGTCACAAAAGGCCTTTTGGAGGAGGTGGACCTGAACTACCATTTAAAGGAAGTAGATCATTTGACACTGGTGGCAAGAGAGGGAGTTATTCCAAGAAGAGGCTGAAATGGAGTTAAGGCACAGAGAACATAATGAATATCATGTGTGCTGAAAGGATCTGACCTGGTACAATGCTAGTGTTATAGTGGGGAGCAGTGGAGTATGGTCTTGTTTGGCAGGGTAAGTTAAGCAGATAGAAGGCCTTTGAATACCTCCCTTAGGAGTTTCTGTCTGCCTTAGAACTGTGTATTGAATAAGCAAATTTCTGCTTGTTTCAGACACTCTCACTATTGTTATCTATCAGGCAGAACATGAGATGCATTTGCTTTTCATAGTTCTAGTTTATGTTTATGAGGGGCATGGGACCAGATGAGTGCAGGTGTCCAAGGGGAATCATAGTCGTTGTCTTCAATGCAGTCTAAAACTCAACTGAGGCTGTCGGGAGTCTCGTGCCCACTAGCAGTACAGAAATGTTTTATTTAATATTGCAAATTATACTTTTTTTCTCATTTATCTAACAGGCTGATTTTCCTTTTAGTGCTTTTCCAATTCTAGCAGCTCCAGCTGTTGCTGTCACACTTAATAAGGACTTTGTGGAGCTTAAATACTGTGCTGCTGCACTAACTTTCCCACACCCAGCAAAGGAGCTTGGAGATGAGCTGTTCTCTCATGTTGGCTGATGTTTAGGTTTTAACCCAACAAAGGGCCCGGGTTGACCTGCAAGTGCTTCTGCTATCAGGGAGAGGGGAAGAATCAGTAAGATTAGCTCCTTCTATGCCATAGCAAGGTCACCCACAAAGCTGGTAGCTTGTCGAATTGGATGAAATGATCCAAGCTAGTGCAAAACTCCCAATGTATTAAATGTCACTGCCTGTGTTTGCAAAGTCAGACATCCGGATTGTGCCTGGTATGAGGCATTAGGCTGTGGTTCTAGAAAATTGAGCTCAAGGGCGGGAACATCATAACTTTGGAATTATTGGCATCGACATGGCTATTTTCATCTATTGTGATGGGAATGTGTTCATGAAAAAAGCAAGATGATTGTGAAAACTGCCAGGCACATGGGAGATTTAAAAAGTTTGCTTTCTTGTTACTGATGTTTTATTCCTTTTTTTCCTATTTTATGGTAATCTTTATACTAGTGAAATCAAGTATATTTGGTATCATTTAGTATTTGGCGATTTTGCTGCTGCTTTTACAACACATGCAGGTGTTCTAAAATGTGTCAGGAATGTCAAAATCTCATAAGTAAGGTGGACATGTAATGGACATAACACTATGCATGCTGAAACACAGAAGCACATAGGATTCTGATTTAGGTAGACTCAGATCCCTTAGCTGGCAATTTTAATTGGCTGTCACAGAAAAGAATGCCGGAAAAAAAAAAAAGGCAGAGCTCACACTTCTACTGACAAAAATACAAGAATGACTTATGGTTTTAAAGATAGAAGGTGGCAGAACTGAAATGTGGGGGGGTATATTTGTGGGGGGTATAGAATTATATAAGGTAAATCTTAGATTGGAGAGAACACGTTAAAATGTGAATAAAGCGATGGAGTGCTTAGTAACATAATCAAAATTTACTATTGGGATTTTAAAAAAAAAATCTATGTATGTATTTGAAAGAGAGAGAGAGAGGGAGAGAGAGGGAGAGAGAGAGAAAGATCTCCCATCCTCTGGGTTCATACCCCAGATGGCCACAATGGCCACGTCTGGGTCAAGCTGAAGCCAAGAACCAGGATCTTCTTCCAGGTCTCCCACATGGATACAGGAACCCATGCACTTGGGTTACCTTCCACAGCTCTTCCCAGGCCATTACCAGGGAGCTGGATCATAAGTAGAGCAGCCAGGACTCAAACCAGTGCCCATATGGGATGCCGGCATTGTGGGCAGCAGCTTTACCCACTATGCCACAACACCGGCCCCCAGAATATTTTTATAATATTTATTTATTCATTTTATTTGTTTGAAAACCAGAGAGAGAAAGCTTGGGAAGAGAGAAAGAGAAAAAGAGGAGAGGGAGGGAGGGAGGGTGAGAAAGAGAATGAATATGAATATTTTCCATCTGCCACTTCATTCCTGAAGTGTCCACAGTAGCCACAGCCAGGCCAAAGCCAGGAGCTGGAATTTTAATCCAGGGCTCCCATGTGGGTTGCAGGGACCCAGGTACTTCAGTCATTTCACATATTGTACTCCAGTGTATGCAAAATTAGCAGGGAACTGGAATCAGAAGTGCAACTGAAACTCTAACCTGGACAATCCAGTGTGGGATGCAGACATACCAAGTGGCATCTTAACCACTGTGTAAAATGCCTGCCCCATAGTAATAGGCTCTTTTTAAAGATATTTATTTATTTGAAAGGCAAAGTTACAGAGAGAGAAGGAAAGAGAGAGTTCTTCCATCCACTGGTTCACTCCCTCAAATGGCTGCAATGACCAGGGCTGAGCCAGGCTACAGCCAGAAGCCAGGAGCTTCTTCTGAGTCTCCCATGTGGGTGCAGGGTCCCAAGCACTTGGGCCAGCCTCTGCTATCTTACCAGCCACATTAGCAGGGACCTGCATCAGAAGTGGAGAAGCTAGGACTCGAACCAGTGCTCTTATGGGATGCCAGCACCACAGGGGTCGGCTTTTACCTGCTACAGCAGTGGCCCCAGTAATAGGCTCTTAAATTAGTATGATATAGAGAGGCATCAACATTGGGTGAGGGAAGTTGTGGGAACTGGGATTGGTAATATTTAAAGAGCAGGAAACAGAATTCTTAAATTTGACTGAGATTTTGCCCTTGGTGTTAAGAATTCCTGTTGAGGTTGCTTTAAGAATGTCAGATTTGTTAGTCCTTGATAATAAATTGAAAATTATAAAAATAAGATAAATAAATTTATAAAATCAAGATCAAAATAATTAAATTAATTTAAATCTCTTTTGTTCAAAACTGAATTATAAGCTCTTTAGCAACCATCTTTGGGATAGAGGTGGGTGGCTATTTTACTAAGTGGGTGTGGGGGAATAAGGAGATGAAAGGCTACTCACTAGGCAACCACACACGTGCTATAAAGTGGGAAGAGAGCAATGGTGCTGATGACCCCCACTGCAGGACAGGGTTTGTCTGCGGTGAGACAGAAATTGCAGTTGAAAAAGGTCTGCCTACCTCTGTGTGAGTCTGTATGCTGCGCATGTGTTTGAGGGTATGTTTGAGTATATATGGATGGGAGAATATCGAGTGATTATATGTGTGAGTGTATAAGACATCTTAAAAAAGTTCATGGACAATGAATTAAAATGTAAATTTATTATGATGCAAAACTGTTTGAAGTCCATGCAAGAAGTTTTTTAAAAATTTATGAAAACCCATGCTATTGCAAACATTAAAGGACAAAAAGGAAAGAAGCAGGAGGGGAGGGATGGAGGGAGAAAGGGAAGTGTGGTTAACTTAGAATTGTATCTATTAAATGAATGAAATCAGTTCTCTTTATATTAATAAAAATTTAAATAACTAACAACAAAAAGTCTTCAAAAAGTAAACATGGACCTAATTTTTTTTTCACCAAATTAACTTTTTAAAAAATTTTAAAAATATTTATTCATTCGAAAATCAGAATTAGAAAGAGAGAGAGGGAATCTTCCACTGGTTCACTCCCCAAATGGTGGCAACAACTAGGACTGGGTCATGCTGAAGCCAAGAGCTTCTTCTGCTTCTTCTGGGTCTCCCACATGGGTGACTGGGTCCCCAAACACTTGGGCCATCTTCTACTGCTTTCCCAGGTGCATTAGCATGGAGCTGGGTTGGAAGTGAGCATCCAGGATTTGAACCATTGCTCATATGGAATGCTGGCATCACAGGCAGTGGTTTAACCTACTATGCCAGAACACTGGCACCTAAACTTATCGTTTTTAAAAATTTTATTTATTTATTTGAGAGGTAGAGTTAGACAGACAGAAGGATAGACAGAAAAATCTTCCATCCACTTGTTCACTCCTCAGATGGCAACAATTTGAAGCCAGGAGCCAGGAGCCAGGAGCTTCTTCCAGGTCTCTACACATGGGTGCAGGGGCCCAAGCATTTGGGCCAACTTCTACTGCATTCCCAGGCTATAACAGAGAGCTGCATCAGAAGTGGAACAGCTGGGACACGAACTGGCACCCATATGGTATGCAGGCACTGCATGTGGTAGTTTATCCCACTCTGTCACAGCGCTGGCCCCTAAACTTACCTTTTAATTCCAATGCCATGAGCTTTTTGGAGAGAGAGAGAGAGAGAGAGAGAGAGAGAATGAAAATATGAATGAATTAATCACATTGACACAGAGAAAAGCTGGGAGCCATAGGCAGAAGAGGTTAATGCTAGGCTTGATTTGAACCTTCAATTATGAGCTCATTTTCTACACCTGTGCTTTATTCTAGCTTTGCACATCAAAGTGTCTGTCTATAAAACAGATCTGGAACATGAGACATGAGGTGACTGACATTTTTTATATGAGTTTTTGCATCTGAGTTGCAGTTATTACAAGGGTTGTCTGGTATAAGCAATTGCTGAATAACCAACACAGGATCTCTGTCTGGTAAAACAAGGAATTTTAAACACTTATCAACCATGAGTAGGGAGGAGGCTTGTTACCCATTCTCAGCTCAGGGGCTTGAAGGAAAATGAAAACATTGGATATTGACTGGACACCTATACATATCTAATAAGGAATAGTTTTAGGTACAAACAAATCTTTTGAGTCTATTGGACCCAATCTGTTTGGGAAACTATTATGTTATCAGCTCTCTTGGTGAAACTTAGACATAATGAATGATTAAAGCTTCTTTGAAATATCTGGAATCACCATCTGGAATCCTTTTGCCGTCATCTGACCTCTGAAAGCTACACCTGCTATAGAATAGTGTCTGGGCGGTCCATATTAACCCTTTGAGCCACAGGTTCTTAATCTATGCCTGTACTAGTTTTCTGTTGCCACACAACAAATTACCAAAAACTTAATGGATTTTAAATCACTTACTATACCACAGTTTCTGTAGGTCAGAAGTACTAGAAGAGTGGAGATGATTTTTCAGTTAAGGAGGTCACAGGCTGAGATCAAGTTGTTGGCCTGGGATGTGTTATCATCTGCAGTTTGGGGTCTTTTAAGCTCCTTCAGATTGTTGGCAGAATTGAGTTCCTTGAAGGTTATAAGAATGAAGTTTCTGTTTTTTGACTGTCAGTTGGGGGCCATCCTCAGTTCCTAGAGGCTGCTGTGTTGTCCTAGTTTCTTGAGTGCCTCAATCAGCAGTTCCTAAATTGTGTTTTATTTTGTTTGCTTTCTTCCAGCCCAGCAGGAGAGCATCTCCTTAAATCTTTAGTCTTTTAAGATTTCTACTCATAAGGTCAGGGTTAAGTATGGGAATAATCTCTCTTTTTTGTTAACTCAAAGTCAACTGATTATGAGTCTTAATTGCATTTGCAAAATTTCTTCACCTTTGCAATTATAACGTAGTGTGCTTTCTTATTTGTTTTTTAATTTACCATTGAGGAAACATCTGTGACTTTATTATATTTGCCTGACTATGCCTCCACTCTCCTTCTCCATCTGGCTGTCTATCACTTTTCAACCAATGGCAAGGAGTGTTTAAATCAGATAGACTTTACTCTCTGTTGGGTATTAGCTGGGGATAGACAATCATGAATGCTAGATGGTTATATTCCATTTTCTATTCCCCAAATTATTTCACATGAAATTTGGAACCTTCTGGCTAGGCTATAAGCAAGTTGAGGTCAGGAATTGCATCCTGTGCTATACTCTACCTAGCACTATATTGCCCAAACAATAATCTCTCAATAAATATTCGGAGAATTCACTTTGATTCGGCAAATGATTTTGAGGTGGTGTTGTGTATAGAAACTGTAACAAAATTACAACACAATTCTGAGTGTCAGGTTTACAATCCAATGAGTATCAGATAATCACAACACAAAGTTTGCAATGTGATGCAACTAGGCTAATAACAAATGAGAGGTATGAGCAAAGTGGTCAAATTCTTTCTATGAAGCCAGCATCACCTTAATTCCTAAACCTGAAAAAGATGCAGCACTGAAAGAGAATTACAGACCAATTTCCCTTATGAAAATAGACGCAAAAATCCTCAATAAAATTCTCGCCAATAGAATGCAACAACACATCAGAAAGATCATCCACCCAGACCAAGTGGGATTTATCCCTGGTATCAGGGATGGTTTAATGTGCGCAAGACAATCAATGTGATACACCACATTAACAGACTGCAGAAGAAAAACCATATGATTCTCTCAATAGATGCCGAGAAAGCATTTGATAAAATACAACACCCGTTCATGATGAAAACTCTAAGGAACAGGCCCTTTTAAAACTGCTGGAGGGTGGGCAGGGAATCAGGAGCAGCGAATCCCATTAGGATGGGGGTGGAGCTTGACAACAGCAGTTGGGCCCTGTGGCCACCTAGCTTTCAGCAATGGCAGCGGGGGCTAGGGCCTAGGATGTAAATCAGGGTGTAGATCACACCATAGATAAAACTGCGCCAGTTTCCTAACAGTATATCCATATCCACTATACCAGATATATGTACCCAGATTTATAAACATGGCTATGAAAGCAGGAAGACTGTTGTGCCGATGTTTAAAATATTGGCAGCCTTGACCACTTCACTTCAGATGTCCATTGAATAATGCCGTTTAGCTCATTTGACAGTTCTGCCTTTATAAATCTTCCTCAGGAGCAAACTATAGGAAGTGATTAATTCAATTTCTTCTCTATACATTCCTTTTAACATGGATGTGTAATATATGTTTTAACAATTTTATGAAGGTATAATTTAAATACCATAAAATTTACCTATGTTAAATTTGCAATTCAGTGTTGTTTTATAAAATTTATGTAACCATATCACATAGTCCAATTTTATTGTACTTCCATTATCCCCCAAAGACCTGATACTCATTTGCCATTGGTCTTCATTTTTCAGACTCAGGCTTCAATAATCTACTTTCTGTCCCTAAAGATTTACCTTTATTGGACATTTCATATAAATGGAGTCCTACAATAAGTGGTCTTTGATGTGTGGCTTCTTTGACTTTACTGTAATGTTTTCAAAGTTCATCCGTGTCGTAGCATGTATCACCATGGCATTTTTGTTGTGACATATGACTTTATGCCGCAGTTTTTTTCCATTCACCAATTGATGGATATTTGCATTGTTTCCACTTTTTGGCATTCATGCACAATGTTGGAATGAACATTCAGGTACAGATTTTTCAATGAATATGTTTTCATTTCCTTTCTTTTCAGTATATGTGTATAAGTAGAAACACCAGGTCAAATGGTAAATAATTTTCAAATTTTAAGAAAATAACTGAGCACCAATAAGGAAACTTGTTGAAGGGAAGTGCACAATATGAGAAACAGTGACTTGATCAGCCCTTGTCCTAACTGTTGATGAACAACTTAATACTTTATCTCTTTTTAGTATTTTTTGTTCTACTTAATACTATTGGTTGAACTCTTTAATTAACACACAATTATTCTTAGGTGTTTAAATTTAACTGAGAAGTAATCCCTGTTAAATATAAGAGTGGGAAAAAGAGAGGGAGGAGATGTACAATTTGGGATATGCTCAGTGGGACTTGCCCCACGCAATAGAGTTAGAAATGTGCCAGGGGATCCCAATTCAATCCCATCAAGGTGGCATGTACCAATGCCATCTCACTAGCCAAAGTGATCAGTTTCAGTTCATAATTGATCATAATAATAGGATTAAGAGCCAAAGGGATCACATAAACAAGACTAGTGTCTGCTAATACTAACTGATAGAATTAAAAAGGAGAGAATGATCCAACATGGGAAGCGAGATACACAGCAGACTCATAGAATGGCAGATGTCCTAAACAACACTCTGGCCTCAGAATCAGCCCTTAAGGCACATTCGGAACTGGCTGAAGAGCCCATGAGAGTATTTTAGGCATGGAAAGCCAAGACACTCTGGCAAAAAAAAAAAAAAAAAAAAAAAAAAAAAAAAACACCTACATGAGAGATCTCTGCAAGTAAGATCCCAGTGGAAAGAATGGGTCATCAAAGAAGGAGGTACCTTGCTCTGAAGGGAGGAGAGAACTTCCACTTTGACTATGACCTTGTCTAAATAAGATTGGAGTCAGCGAACTCAAAAGGCTTCCATAGCCTTGGCAACTCATGACAAGAGCCTAGGGAGATAACTGACGCCATAAACAAGAGTGTCAATTGTTAAGTCAACAACAGGAGTCACTGTGCACTTACTCCTCATGTAGGATCTCTGTCCTTAAAGTGTTGTTCAATATGAAGTAATGCTATAACTAGTACTCAAACAGTACTTTACACTTTGTGTTTCTGTGTGGGTGCAAACTGTTGAAATCTTTACTTAATATATACTAAATTGATCTTCTGTATATAAAGATAATTGAAAATGAATCATGATGTGAGTGGAATGGGAGAGGGAGCAGGAGATGGGAGGGTTGCGGGTGGGAGGGAAGTTATGGGGTGAAAAAGCCACTGTAATCCTAAAGCTATACTTTGGAAATTTATATTTATTAAATAAAAGTTAAAAAAGAAAATATCTATTTTCCAAAGTGGCTGCATCATTTTACATTTGTAACAATGATATATGAAGGTTCCAATTTCTCCACATCTTTGCCAACTTTTGTCATTATGTCTTTTTGATTAAAGCTATCCTAGTAGATGTGAAGTTTTATCTCATTGTGGTTTTGATTTGCATTTCTCTGAAGACTAAATTGTGTAGAGCATCTATTAATCATGAATGCAAATGCTTACTTTTGTTACATTGATCTCTACGTCTGTTCTTCTGCCAATATCACATTGTCTTAATTACTGTGCTTTACAGTACCTTTGAACTTGGGAAGCTAAATCTTCTTTCTTGTTCTTTTTCAAGATTGTTCTGGATTTTCAAGGTCCTTTACACTTCCATGTAAATATAAGATTAGCTTGTCCATTTCTGTAAAAAAAAAAAATCTTACTGGGATTTTGATATGGATTGTCTTGAATTTATGGGTCAGTTTAATAACTATTGCCTTAATAATTTTGAGTCTTCATAGACATATAATATCTTTCTATTTGTTTAAGATATTCTTTACTTAATGTCTACTTCTTAAATGAGTAAACAATGAAATTATTTCTACGAAATAGTGAGGTTCCAAATTTTGTTCAAGGAAAGGCCGTGTATATAAGGAAAGACATTCCTGGATGATAGGTAAGCATAGATTATCTAACATTTTTAGAGAATTTAACCAAAGTTGAGTGATAGTTTAATTCATTCACCCATTTAGTAAGTAAAACTATATTAACACTTAATCCCACATTAGGCCATATAGATTTTAAAGGGACTATCTTTCCTGTTTCCAATAAGTTTGTAGGTGAACTAGGGAGACAATTAGTAAAACAAATTGAATGATTACTGCAATGAAGATGTTGTCTAAGTAGAAGCATAAATGAGGGTATTTGTAAATCTACTTGGGAGAAAAGAAGAAAGACTCTATAGAACAAATAATAACATTTGAACTTGGGCTAAAGGATGAGTAGAAATTTTCCATCTGAGTTTGTTTTTCCTGTGCAAGTACATATTATTCCAGATATTCTGAGAAGCAGATGCCAATTTGAAATTAAACATGCAAATATTTTATTATAGGAAATTTCTGTGTGAGAAGATAAAATGGGAAGAGATCCAGAAAAGACTGTGACAGTCATCAAACTAAAAGCCAATCTGATCTCAAGTAAGGAAGGATATAAGGAAGATAGGATGTCATTTTCCTAGAATTCCCTGTAGCCTAAAGAAAGTTTGACAGGAAGATTTGACAGTAAGTCCTCAAGGCAAGGTCAGCCAACAGTATCTTCTGTCCCTCAGGAATGGGCCTGTCTTTTTGACCTGGTCATGCTTAGTCATTAGCTAGAAGAAGCCTGAGGGATACATGACCTCAACACCAGAGTGCTGATGAATTTTAGTGTACAATGTCTAGAACCCTTGGTCAATGATGCTCCCAGTCTTTGGAGGTCTGTGAGGTGTGTTCTTATGACAGCCATAGAACATAAGCAGTGATTTTTCCATGAAATTCGATTCTACACTATCTCTAATACTATGCAATATGTTTTTTTTAAATATTTATTTATTTTACTTGAAAGTCAGAGTTACACAGAGAGAGAAGGAGAGGCAGAGAGAGAGAGAGATGTCTTTCATCCACTGGTTCACTCCCCAATTGACTGCAATGGCTGGAACTGTGCCGATCCGATGCCAGGAGCCAGGAGCTTCCTCTGGGTCTCCCATGTGGATTCAGGGGCCCAAGGGCTTGGGCCATCCTCCACTACTCTCCCAGGCCACAGCAGAGAACTAGATTGGAAGTGGAGCAGCCGGGACTCGAACTGGCCCCCATATGGGATGCCAGCACTGCAGGCAGCAGCTTTACCTGCTACTCCACAGTGCTGGCCCCTATGCAATATGTTTCCTTAGAATCAGGCTGTCCCTCTGTTCATGCCCTTGGCTGAGTCATAATTGTCCCTAGAAGTAGCAAATGAAATATGACTGTACCTCACCAACATTGATTATACTTTATTTAATATCTAGAAGTAGGTTCTACTATGTAATTGATCTAATTACATAAGAGATTCCTTCTAATTATCCATATGCTTCTTGTTTCTTGTTAAGGGAATAGACTGAATGGAAAGTGCATACTAGCTGGTGGAAGGGCTAATTTCAGAATATGTGGACTTTGTCCTTATTGAGATGAATATTATATTAATAGTGAACTTAAGAAATTAAATAATGAGGGGCCAGCACTGTGGCTCAGCAAGTTAACGCCCTGGCCTGAAGCGCCAGCATCCCATATGGGCGCCTCTTTGAGACCAGGCTGTTCCACTTCCGATGCAGCTCTCTGCTATGGCCTGGGATAGCAGTAGAAGATGGCCCAACTCCTTGGGCTCCTGCACCCACATGGGAGACCCAGAAGAAGCTCCTGGCTCCTGGCTTTGGATTGATGCAGCTCTGGCCATTGCGGCCAATTGGGGAGTAAACCAGGGGATGGAAGACTCTCTCTCTCTCTGCCTCTCCTCTCTCTGTTTAACTCTGACTTTCAAATAAATAAATAAATCTTTTAATAAAAAGAAATTAAATAATGAGCGTGATCTTGGAAACAACGTATAGGTAGAGTAAGGAGGCTATGAACAGATATATTTTCTATAATAGCCACTTCAAAGGCAGTACACCTTCTTTATGTAAGTGGGAATTGTGATTTGAATTAGCAAATGTTGAGAGAGAATAATTTCTCAGCTTTGTTTTTATTTTCTTATTGTTTTAAAAATTTATCTTCTCTAGGGGGTGACCTACCAAAGATACCTCTGCTATCATGTGATTTTAATTTTTTCTTTCCATTATGACATCTTTTCAGCCTCCAACAGAGATAAGAGGTGAGTTGTGAAGTAGAAAGTTTTCTTAAATCATGACAGTGAAGAAAGTCAATCAAATTTTACAACTATGAAAGAAGTAGGAGTACTGTTTGGGACAAATAATTTACTTTAATCTAAATGGTGTACCTGGTCCCTTTGCAAAATTCTTTTGTGAATCTAGGAGAAAGTTATGGCAGTCCTCAGATTAGCCTGTAGTCTCCAAAAAGTCACTGTTATTTCAAAAATAGTATCAATATTTTTTGAAAGGCATGAGGGGAACACACCAATTTAAATATGAATATGCTCTACTTTCTGTGATTTCAATTGTTCTGATTCTATTTTAGTTAAGAGCAGCTCAATTTTTTGTGGCTCTAGCCCATCCCAATATACTTGTATAAGCTCTCTTAGGTAGATTGTATTAAGTAAAGTTTTACCAAATTGAAATGAAGAGGTTTTAATTTGTTATGATTTTGCCATGAGACCGGGGATGTTAAGTGTAGTAATACGTCTGTTCCTTCTTTGTTTGCAACTGCTTGCTTCATTTTTGGCTTGATATTGCCTGTTACAAGCATCAAAACACTACTGAATTTGTTTGAGATTTATATAGCTAATTATGATTGAATTATTGGGTAGTTTTTATCACAAGCTCTCTTCCTAGCAGGTCACTGCTGCCACAGCAAAGGCTATTTTTTTTTCTTTGTTGATTGCATATAGGTTCATTCATTAGAAAATATTTGGCTATGGATTCTCATTTTGAGCTCATTAATCAATAGAATTGATATATTGTTGAAATTAGCCCAGGCCTGGAAGTGTTGGCATGTGTCCATTTGTTGTTTCAAGTCAACACAGTTAGAATGTGCTCATGATGCATAGAATAATATGCAGAAGAGTAAAAAGCAAGAAGAGGGGGAGCTATAGAGATTACCTGGTCCAACTGTCCATATTTTTCCAGGAAGGAAACTCTGTATGGCTCACTCATCTAGCAAGTAAATAGGGGCAGAACTCTCTTGGGTCTGAATTTATACCTACAGACTCCTATTCCAGTGCTAATTATATTTCTGGCTCAATTTCTTAAGTAGCCTATTTTAAAGTGAATTTATCACATAATGGGTACTTTACATCAAAATTGAAATTGAACAATAGCTTAACTAGGCAACAGTTTTTGTATTTAAAAAAAAAAAAGCTAAGAGAAAGTTGAGTAAGAACAGGGTGGGACAAAAGCTTTCACATGTATTATAGAAAACTGAGGTCTATTTTCTTGGGGATGGTTTCAGGTTGTTGATTATGAATTCAAAGCACCTGATTTGGAACCAAATATCTGGGCCAGTATCATCCTGTGTGTGTAGCTTTTAATTACTTGAAATATGAGTAGTCCAAATTTGAGATATGTAGTAATATAAACTACACAATGGATTTCAGAAAGTTAGAATAAAAGAGAATGTGAAATAGCTCACTAATGTTTTAAATAATATACATATTTAAATTATACTATTGGTATATATCACTAAAATTAACTTATATACTAAAATTAATTTTACCACTTTCTTTTTGACTTACTTAATATGATTACTAGAAAATCTGTAATTATATCTAAGATTCACATTATATTTCTATTGGACATCACATATTTAGATTGCTGCTATCTAAAGTACGGTCATCAACCAACAACATTGTTCTCTTACAGGTGCTCAGAATGAGTGCAAAGTGTTATGTTTCAAACAGAAACTACTGAATTTGAGTCTGCATTTTAACAATATTCCTAAGGTGATTTCTATACACATTAAAGCTTGATATAAACTGATCTAGCATGTTCATTGCTAGTTCAGATACCTCCTAGTTTTTCATGAGCTTTTGTTGGAGCTCCTCTGACCTGATATATGGCAATTAGAGCCAGGCCACCCAAGGCATGCAGACTATGATCTCTTGTAGGATAGTAAGCTGCCTTTTTATGTGCCCCCATCTTCTGATTTCAAAAGCCCTACTTTCTTTTCATACCAAAATGATTCTTACTTATAAATCAGATGGTAGTGAGGAAAGGTAGTGTTTCTAGTAGACCAGAGATGAAAAGTAAAAATACTGTTGATACTAAGATCTACCTCTTGCTCAGATAGCTCTCCTGGTTCCATAACAAAACAGTGAACTTTGCATGTTATATTTACCTGTGGTGTTCTACTGGAATCTCAATACAAGATGTCAAAATAAGATTTCCCATCTTGGCCGGCGCCACGGCTCAATAGGCTAATCCTCCACCTAGTGGCGCCGGCACACCGGGTTCTAGTCCTGGTCGGGGCGCCAGATTCTGTCCCGGTTGCCCCTCTTCCAGGCCAGCTCTCTGCTGTGGCCAGGGAGTACAGTGGAGGATGGCCCAAGTGCTTGGGCCCTGCACCCCATGGGAGACCAGATTAAGTACCTGGCTCCTGCCATTGGATCAGCGCAGTGCGCCGGCCGCAGCATGCCAGCCGTGGCGACCATTGGAGGGTGAACCAACAGCAAAAGGAAGACCTTTCTCTCTGTCTCTCTCTCTCTCACTATCTACTCTGCCTGTCAAAAAAAAAAAAAAAAAAAAGATTTCCCATCTTACCTATAAAATATGATTCCTTTTTCACTTCCTCTCATGCTGGGTGCTACCATTTACCTACACACCAAAATGAGACCTGGAAGTCATAATTAACATTTTCCTCTCTCACTACTGAAATTTCCCGCAGACCTGAAATCCAATTGCCCATTTAGTGTAGTACTGTCTCAGTTCTCTTTCTTGAATATGTTCTTTTTTTTCTACCTCTACTGTTTTAATTCTGAGTTTTTTAATTAGATCTTTACCAAATTATTAGCCTCCTTCCTAATCTCCTGCCTCTAGTATTTTGCCTTTCTAAGCCATCTTCCACATTGCAACTATTGTGACCTTTATTAAGTACAAATGTAACCACGCCTTAAGTCCTTTGATGATCTAGTAACTCAGCCTTATTGTAAAATAGGGCTATTAATAGTGACTTTGTTCAAGATTTGTTATAATAATTAAGTTAATTTACATAAAGTATACAGAACAGTGCCTAGTACATAGTAAACGCATGTAACTATTATCTTATGCTTGTTATCCAAGGATTTTGGCGACATTTGACCTCCACTAATGTTTCCATTGAAAGAAGGGTCATATCCATTTATTTTTCCCATATTTATTTCTTTTTTTTAAATTTTTTTTTATTTTTTTAATTTTTGACAGGCAGAGTGGACAGTGAGAGAGAGAGACAGAGAGAGAAAAGTCTTCCTTTTGCCGTTGGTTCACCCTCCAATGGCTGCCGCTGCAGCCGGCGCACCGCGCTGATCCGATGGCAGGAGCCAGGAGCCAGGTGCTTTTCCTGGTCTCCCATGGGGTGCAGGGCCCAAGCACTTGGGCCATCCTCCACTGCACTCCCTGGCCATAGCAGAGAGCTGGCCTGGAAGAGGGGCAACCAGGACAGAATCCGGCGCCCTGACCGGGACTAGAACCCGGTGTGCCGGCGCCGCAAGGTGGAGGATTAGCCTATTGAGCCACGGCGCCGGCCTTCCCATATTTATTTCTTATAACACAAAAAGCATTTTGTAGCTTGTGCATGCCCCCTTATGGTGTTTGTGCTGCCTGGAATACACTTACTTTATATTTGTGCTTAGAAAACAATCCTACTTCACATTTCATTTTTTGCCTAAGTAGGTTCCTAGCTTCCAAAGCTCTGTTTTGTTGACAAACCTTTACCTATACCCCACGCATATATATTTAAATAGATTTTTGAGCTATGATTATCTAACATTAGAAGCTTATAGATTCCATTTGATAAATGCATGATGCTGCCCAAATGGAATGTGTGGCAATATTTCAAATTTTGTTCCCATGAACATTCAAGCCAAAGTAACCAAATCTTTCCCAGACGGTGAATTGAGTGGACAATTTTTGTAAACAGAACAGCAGGTGGCCTCCTAATTTATCCAAACTCAAAGAAAAAAGATTTATTTGTGACCTCCGAACAGACATTGCCTGCTGGGGAAGAAATTCTGATCAGTTTCCTTACACATAAATGTTGAAAGCACCATTACTTGGTGTGTTTCTTCTGTTTTATTTGAAATAATTAATTCCAGCTAGAATTACACACAGAACTTGCTTTACGAAATGCATCTATTTTAGTAGAGAATCACTTCCAATAAAATATTATCATAAAGGCACCAAACAAACCTGGAATTTAAGGAATCTGATAGAAAATTCTAACATAACACCTTCTAACTTAATGTTTCATTAAGTGTGCATTCTGGAAATCTTCATTAGCATCCTTTACAGGTGCCTATTAAACTTCCAAATTCCTAACCAGACCTATGAAACAGAATCTCTGGGAGTGGGTCCAAAACTGTGCATATTTAACAAGCACTCCCAACCCTCCCTGCCATTCACACCCCAAGCAATACAGATGCACATCAATGTTTGAGAACCACTGGGTAAAGGCTTCAATTTGGTTCATCTGTGTTTGCTGCTGGTTCCCAACAGGAACCTTCAGCTATAATTTATTTCTATTGCTATGGTGATTCTTTGAATATTCATTGCTCCTTTCAGCCTGCCTGTCATAGCTTGTGCTGGTTCTACTTCTGATTTATTGTCTTTCTTTTGTTCTCTTTCCCATTTTCATTGTTTAATTTGCCTTTCAACTTTTTCTACACAAAGATGCTTTTCTGATCCCTCCTAATGGTAAACACTCTTGCTAAACACTTAGTATATACCACTCATGAAATCTTACACACATTGATTTCTGCTCCTAGTGTTTCAATTGGCATCTTAGCCTTTTTTCTCTGAGGATAAGCCTCAGTGTTTTCTTCACCATTCAAATCCAACATGTACTTGTGACATACAAGGAAGTTACAGGAAAACCATGCTTCACACAACAAAAATATTCAATAAAACTTGAAAACTTTGTTGGAAGACCTAAATATATGTGGAAGTTTTCTTAAAGTGAAATATTGGCATAATGTAGCGATGCAACTGAACATGTTAAGATGAATCTTGAATCAAAGGTATGACTAATTTCTAAGTTGGTGTGGCTTAGTCTAGTAAAGCTTAAAGATAAAATCTTCTAACCCAGCCTATGCTGTTCAGACTTTGTTCCTTTGCTTCCTGTATTTTAAGGGCTTAGAAGTTGCCCTAATTCTGCCAGCTGATGATTAAACTAACTCTGAGCTAACTGTTGCAACAGTATGACACAGAACCACATCACAGTCATAGAAACAACTCCACTCAGTGGGTTTTCCTGAAGCAAAGGGAAAGGGGAGTGCTCACTTCCAGAGCCTTTCTTGTTCTTTAAACAACCACAGCATTGCTTTAGCTCCTAGCTCCTGGCCTAGTTCATTTCAAAGTTAGAAAAAAGCCATGGTATTGAACCAAGGCATAGTTCAGGCCCAGGACAGATATTTTAAATGAATGTCTGAGGTATCCAAGCAAGCGAGGGCACAGACACATATACATGAAACCCATTTATACTGGGTACAAAAACTTAAAATCTTTCCAGGCAACTACCTTAAATAACTCAAATAGCTGGATCCGTTTTTTAATAAAATTTGTGCTGATTTGATACAACCACCTTTGAGTTAGGACCAGAAGGGGTAGATTATGGTGAAAGGGCTGAAAACACAGGATTCCCTGGAAAGCACAGCTTTAATGTTGCCTTGCTGTAGCAAACCTTTTACATAGTGAATTTTGGTTTCACTACACAAAACAAAAACCATAGGTGGGAGAAGTTAATGTCCTTAGTTTGTCTCTGGAGACATCTTTTTCCTCTAACAGAATGTTTGCCAATAAAATGCACACTCAAATGAGTACAATGATTGATTAAGATGAAATGTTTCTCATTTAGAACTTTCATGTTGTTGTGAAGAAAATTTCTGCAGCCTTTCACAAACCTTGAAACTGACTCAGTTATGCAACTGGTAAATAGCCACACATTTTCCACGTTGAAAATACAAGTGATTAGAGTATTTGGCTCAAAAGAAAATGGTTGTCATTCAAGCAGATTTGTTGAGCCTTACAGCCAGATAAGAAAGTTGTAAAATTACAACATCACTCATACTTTCCAGAGTTTTAATTGAGATCTAAGTTGTTGTCAGTAGCTAAGATGCTCATGTCCTTGTGAAAAGATCTCTGATGTTGCCCAATTTTCTTGCCGTCTATGCTATGGATTCTTCAAGGCATCACTCAGTGATTCAATGCATCATTATTGTATGACTGTCATGTGCCAAGCACTTTGATAATCTTTCAAGGCTCTGCTACTCCTTAAAACTATCTCCTGCTTGGTATCCAGAGACATTGCCTTCTCCAGGTTCTGCTCATTTGTCATGGCTGCTGCCTTCTCTTTATTTACCTCTAAAACATGGGTTTTTCCCAGAGCTTTGCCCTTCATTCTTTTCTTTTTCTACACTCTCTCTGGGTAACTTTGCATATTCAGCATGATATCTCCCTTTCTGGTCCCTAAAAGCTACATCTTTCACTCTGGCTTCTCTCCTGAATTCCTGATAGGAATTTCCTGCTTCCTTCCATGGGAAAATGCATCTTGAATACCCCAATGGTACCTGAATCATGATCTGAACCACACATATTATTCTGCCTTACCCCAACCCCCACCTGCAAATCTGCTCCTTCATATTCATATGATTTATTGGTAAAATGATACCAACATATTCCCTGTCTTCCAGGTTAGAAACCTAGACATTTCTAATCTCATTAGTTCCTTCCCAACACACACTGGATTAGCTTTCACAGCCTAATTCTATCTTTCCTGTGTGTTTTCCATTCCTACCTCAAACACCTAAATTTATACTAGTAATAATAAACTGGCAGCACACAGGACATATATGTTTTTTCAACAGCACAATGCTTATTTTTTTTAATGTAACAGCCTCTGAAATGGACAATGCTTCATCGCAGCTCTATACCTTGTGGTGCTAAGCCAGCTCCTTTTATTTAATAAGTGTTCAAAAAATATCTTCCACTAAGTATCTTGTCAAATAGCTTATAACCTGGCTGGAAAAACATCAAATACATGTGTTTTAATGGTTTAGTAATTACCCAAAGCAGACTATAAGAAGAATATCATGATACGTGGAGTAAGCAATTAGCTTTCTATGTGGTAAGATAATGGCAATTACTTTGGGAGTAATCAGACAGGAATTCATGGAGGAGAAAATATTTGATCTAAGCTAGGAAGGATGATCAGAGTGTATAGAATATGAAATAAACTTTATTGTGATGTTTATTAAATAAGGACTCACAAATACTATGGGAATACAGAGGTTAAAGAGGGAGAATGGGCACTTACTTTGCTCCAACTGCAAACAGTGGAACAAATGAGGGGGGGGGTTGTTACTTGATTGAAAGTGGTATTTATGAAACTGATAGAGGTGTTACTTTAAATGGTGATATATATATTTCTGATAGTATCAATAGGCTCATATAGACTTAGAACTTTCAATAAGCTTGTCTGATAAATTTATAAATAAAAATGGATTTTAAAAGAAAATCAAGAGTGTTTGGGGAAGATCTTGGGAAATTAACCATGCCTTTCTATCATGTGCTTGTTTCTTATAAATATAATGACACAATAGCAGACTGGACGGTACCTGCTACAGGCAAGTATGGAAGCCATGTTTTTGATACACCTATTATCAACACTCTCTACCAGTGTAGGTTGGATATGTGGAAGGCTTTGACATAGTTCTTGTTACTACCAGAGTAGTAGCTAGAGGTACTCATATAATCTTTGCTGGTGAAGAGGTCAGCCTGTAAACAGTTTACAGAGAAGGACCAGGCCTTATTTCTTTGTCAGGCACCTAGAATAATGCAACACACATAGAATCCATTTCTAACCTCCTTTTGATGGATTTCCTCCAGCTGAATATAAAGGTTCAGTGTGTGTTCCTTGGAGCCTGAACTTTTGTCTAGGCTCAGACACAGATGGCACCTGCTTTCTGCCTGTCACTCTTATATCACATTCTCCTCTCCAGAGCCTGTGGTGCTCTATTATTTTGGAAAGTGCTTGTAATTCTATCATCATAGCATTACAGACTGATGCTATGGTGAAGCCAAGGAGAGTGAAACTGTAACTGCCCTACTCCAGCTGGACCCAGTAATAGTGTGTGTGAAAAAAAATAAGGCTTCTGAAGGATGTCCTTTTCCATCTTTCTCGTTTTGTTATTTTCTCACACAGCATTATTCACTGTCTTCGACTACTCCTACAGCTGATTATCCAAAGCATTTTAACTATCTGTTCATTTAAAACAGAATAGGGCCGGCGCCGCGGCTCAATAGGCTAATCCTCCACCTAGCGGCGCCGGCACACCGGGTTCTAGTCCCAGTCGGGGTGCCGGATTCTGTCCCCGTTGCCCCTCTTCCAGGCCAGCTCTCTGCTGTGGCCAGGGAGTGCAGTGGAGGATGGCCCAAGTGCTTGGGCCCTGCACCCCATGGGAGACCAGATTAAGTACCTGGCTCCTGCCATTGGATCAGCGCAGTGCGCCGGCCGCAGCGTGCCGGCCGTGGTGGCCATTGGAGGGTGAACCAACGGCAAAGGAAGACCTTTCTCTCTGTCTCTCTCTCTCTCACTATCCAGTCTGCCTGTCAAAAACCCACTTCGGCCAGCACGAATTCTAGTAGGTTAATTCAGCAAGCAAGTATTTTTCTTAGCTATTTCTCTTGGATACTCCACTCTGTCATCTGCCATGTTGTTTCCGTATTGGAAAGTTTCCCATAACATATAGAGCAAGATTTGCTAATAAAGCCCTCAAATTAATAGCTGCTCTCAGGTTTTAGTTGTTTTAACTGTCTTTCCAGATATATTTTCAGAATTTTATAATTCAGAGTCAAAGTCCAAACATAAAAGCCATCACAGGGAAAAATAAACCAACAAGTACCTCCACAAATGCCTAAAATAATTACATCAATTCAAGAAACAAGAATAAGGAAGATACCATGACACCCCCAAGGGAACACAACAACACTTCAATACTAGAATGTGAAATGCGATTGAAGAAATGCCAGAAATGGAATTTTAAAAATTGATTGTAGGTTTACTTAGAAGTAATCAGAAGCAAGTCCATGAAGGAAAGAGATCTGTACATGATATGAAATAAAATTTTTCTCATGAAATTGAGATTTTAAAGAGAAATCAAAATAAAATATTGGAAATGAATAACTCAATAGAACAAATATAAATGGTGGAAAGCCTTAAAAACAACTAGTGAGGCAGAAGACAGAATATCCAAGTTAGAAGACAAATCTCTGGAAATTTTATGGTCAGACAAAAAAAAAAAAAAAGAAATTAAAAAACTAAAAAAAAAAAAAAAAAAACAGTGTTGGAGATCTATGGGATACCATAAAATGACCCAACACATTGGTCTTAGGGGTTCCTGAAGGTGTGGAAAGAGAGAATGGATTGGATTAGAAGGCCTTTTTAGTGGAATAATAACAGAAAACTTCCCTAATTTGGAGAAAGAAAGGAACGTCCAAGTACAGGAAGCACATAGAACTCCTAACAGACAAGACCAGAAAAGATCTTCACTATAACACATTGTAGTCAACTCTCCACAGTAAAACATAAATACGAGATTCTGAAACATGCATGAAAGAAATACCAGATTACTTTCAGAGGATCTCCAATTAGAATCACAGCTGACGGCCGGCGCCGCGGCTCACTAGGCTAATCCTCCGCCTAGCGGCGCCGGCACACCGGGTTCTAGTCCCGGTCGGGGCGCCGGATTCTGTCCCGGTTGCCCCTCTTCCAGGCCAGCCCTCTGCTGTGGCCAGGGAGTGCAGTGGAGGATGGCCCAGGTGCTTGGGCCCTGCACCCCATGGGAGACCAGGAAAAGCACCTGGCTCCTGGCTCCTGCCATCGGATCAGCGCGCTGCGCCGGCCGCAGCGCGCCGGCCGCGGCGGCCATTGGAGGGTGAACCAACGGCAAAGGAAGACCTTTCTCTCTGTCTCTCTCTCTCACTGTCCACTCTGCCTGTCAAAATAAAAAAAAAATTTAAAAAAAAAAAAAAGAATCACAGCTGACTTCTCATCAGAAAGTCTACAGGCTAGGAGAGAATGGTGAAATATATTCTAATCTTAAGAGAAAAAAAAAAACTGTCAACTCAGAATACTGTACCCTGTGAAGCTATCATTTATGAATGAAGGTGAAATAAAGACCTTCAATAACAAACAGAAATTGAAAGAATTTGTCACCACCCATCCAGCCTTGCAAAAAATGCTTAAGAATGTGCTACACACAGAAACACAGAAAGATGGTCATCACTATGAAAGAAGGTGAAGACAGAAAGTCTCCCAGGAAAGCTACAAAGGGATTACAAAGTAAACAATAGAATTATTGAAAAATGGCAGGGTCAACTTGTTACTTATAATAGTCACCTTGAATGTAAATGACCTCAACGCTCCAGTTAAAAGCGATAGACTGGCTGAATGGAAAAAAAAACCTTCTGTTTGCTGTCTACAGGAAACCTATCTCACCAATGAAGACACATGTAGACTGAAAGTGAAAGGACAGAAAAAGATATTCTATGTTAACAGAAACCAAAAAAAAAAAAGAGCTAGTGTAGCCATCCTAATATCAGACAAAATAGACTTTAACACAAAAACTCTTAAAAGAGACACTGTGCAATGATTAAGGGATCAATTCAACAGGAAGATGTGACTATAATAAATGTATATGCATGAACTTACAGGACACTTGGCTATTTAAAAGAAATGTTGATCGATCTAAAGGAAGACATAGACTCCCATACAATCGTAATGGCAGGGGGGACTTCAATACCCCACTTTTAACAATGAACAGAAAAACCAGACAGAAAATCAGCAATAAAACAGCGGTTAATCAACACTATAGACCAAATGGACCTAATGGATATCTGTAGAACTTTTCATCCTACAGTTGCAGAATACACATTCTTCTCACCAGTGCATGGAACTTTCTCTAGGATAGAACACACGCCAGGCCAGAAAGCAAGTCTCAGCAAATTTGAAGGAATCAAAATCATACCATGCATCTGCATCTTCTCTGACTACAGTGGAGTTAAGCTGGAAATCACTAACTCAAGAATCTCTAGAACATCTGCAAACACATGGAGAGTGAACAGCATGCTCCAGAATGAACAGTGGATCATAGAAGAAATCAAAAAGAGAAATCAAAAAACTATTGAGGAACAGTTTTTAAATAGTATTGTTGAACTCTTCACTTAGTATACAGTTAATCTTCTAGTGTATAAAGCTAATTGAAGATAGATTTTAGTAAAAAATAAGAATGGGAATAGGAGAGGGAGGAGGAAGAATGATGGGAGTAGGTGTGGGAGGGTAGGTATGGTGGGAAGAATCATTATCACTATGTTCTTAAAGTTGTATTTATGAAATGCATGAAGTTTATATGCCATAAATAAAAGGTTTCTGGGGGGAAATAGTGTGTGAAACATTTGGAAAGGAACTAAAGGGGAGACGGTGGGGAAGTTGAGGTGATATTAAGTATATGTATGAGGATAAGGGGAGACCTGTTTTGCACTAAAATATCAAAGCTCAAAAATCATTGAAAAATAGAAACCCTTGATTGTTCTGATCATAATGCAATGTTATCTTCAATAGGCATTTAATCTTACACCAGGCTGGGCACAGGACAGATTTGTTATCTCAGAGATCATTTGTTCTTGCCATACAATCCAGCAATCCCACATCTGGGTTCATACCCAGAAGACATGAACACGTTGTATCAAAGACATACTTGCACCACCATATTTATAGCAGCTCTGTTCACAATAGCCAATATGGAATCAAACAAGGTGTCCATCATCAGATGAATGGATAAATAAAAGGTGGTATATACACAATGGAATATCACTTAGCTATAAAAAGAATGAAATTCTAACATTTGCAGCAAAGTGTATGCAACTGGAGGATATCATGTTAAGGTATTACTATGCTCCTAAATCTGTATATATGCAATATATGAAATTAGTTCACCTTAAATAAATTTTAAAATTTGTAAAAAAAAAAAAAGATAGTTGGAAACCTTGGATATTTTGAGGCTATTTTATGTTTTAATTTTCAATCCTCTGACTACTGAAGTTGATTTCAAATAAATTTGTGAATATTAAAAAATGGAAATAAGCTGGAAACAGGAAGACAAATATCACATTTCCTACCTTATATGTTGAAGCTAAAATTTAAAAAAAAATGAGAAAGAAATGCCTGTGTATATCAGTATTGTTGTAAATATAGTTTGGTTAGACTTTGTTTAAAAATAAATAAATTGAATAAATAAATAATTTGCTGAAAAGCTTAAAGGAAACCTAGTGAGGGAGATGTCTAATTAGAATTAAGGGAACCAGGAAGGATAACAATCAGATGTAAAAATGGTGAAGAACCCACATTGCACAAAACCAGGTTGCTTGATTACTTCATATTTTAAGCTAGAGTGTATACCAGTTAATGTCATGCTAAGACTGGGGCTGTGGAGGCAGTGTACTCTAAGTACAGGTAAGAAACAAGTGCATTATGTGTAGAGCTGTAGTAAGTCCGACCAAAAGTTGCTGTGTATTTTATTATCACCATTTGCCATTATAAATAACACAAGAAATACTAATCAAAAAAGACTCTCCTGCTTCAGGTTGGACTGCTTCTGGCACTCTCCCATCTCCTAACTATACCTCAACAACGCACAGAGAAAAAGAGGAAAGGAAGGAGAAAAAAGGCAGAAACGGTGAGAGGCAGGGGAGAACGCGAGAGCAAGAGAGAGACCCGTTTTACCTTACCTAGTGTGCTATTGCTTACTTAGTCTTCCATGTCAGTTCCTCCTTTTCTTGCTGTTTTCTCTGATCTCTAATCATTGAAGTATCCTAGGCTTAATCCTTGTATTTACATTTTTCCTGCCTTTATTTACTCTTTTAAGTGATTTCCACATGCTAATGACTCTATATTTGCACATAGAAGTCTTAAAAAAAACCCCTCCAATGTTACTTTCCAAAATTGAATTTCTGGTATTTCCATAAAACCCACACACAGTCTTCTCCATCCCAGTTGATGTGAACTTCATCCTTCCTGTTGGTTACACTAAAAATCTTAGAGTCATCCTCATTCTTCTTCTCTCACAGAATACAGCTAATCCCTCAAGGAATCATTATGACTCTATGTTTAGAATTATTCTCTAAGCTGAGGACTCCTCATTCGCACTGCTACCGTCCTGGTCTCAGCTGCCACTATCTCTTGCCTCATTTACTAGGAAATCCTCCTGACTTGTTTCCCTGCTACACTGAGAGTAAAAGCTGAGGCTCAGCTTCATCTCCTATTAGCCTTTCCTTTACTCCCTTCTCTTTGGCCACACACAGGATGTAGCTCAGCATTAAGCTGGGATGTTTCTTCCCCTGTAATGATCTTCCACCATGATACCTGCATGCTTAACCCCCTTGTCTATTTCAAATCTTTCATCCAATGATAAAAGTATTGGATGAAAGCATCCACTGAGGCCTATCCCGCTCTACTTGTTTAATATACAACTTTTCCTCACTCTCCCTGCCCCCACTCTTTGTCTACATTACCCTGAGCTAGGTTTTTATTTTTTCAATAGCATTTACTACTTTTTAATATCCTATGAAATTTACTTATTAATTTTGCTCATTGGTAATTGTCTGTCCTCACTAGTATACATGAGTTTATGTCCTTTTTTTTTGTTCATTCACATGTTTCCAGTGCCTAGAATGGTTCCTGACTGATTTACGAGTTCAGCGAATCATTGTTGAATGAATGAGTTTTATTTAACTATATCTATATAAATACTTATGAAGGTAACCTGACTGCAATTAGAGAACACCAGGTCTGTGGCAGAGCTAAACATCACAATCTGGTACTTCATGACTGATTTTCTTGTGCTCTGAAGTGTCTGGATGTTTGTGTGCTATCTTCTTTAGATTAGAACCTCATTCTTGACAGACATTCAAAACACGTGTTCATACTCAACTGTGATCCCTTATTTTCTGCCAACCTAGGTAAAGCATGTATTTTAAGAAGAATTTCCTGAACTCAACAAACATCACTTACTCTGATCCCCTCTTACACACTTTGCACACCCAATTTTCATCCTTGTATTGCCATTACTGAGGATTATTCTGAACGTAATTACAAAGGACTCTTTTCAAATCAGCTTGATTGTCGACAAACCCTCTGAATCATTCAAATATTTCTGGTGAGAACACAGGAAGGCAAAATAGACAGTCACCCAGAAAGTTACCTGAATTAGCTTTTAATTAACTGCCCATTGAAGGCATGATAACTCATCATCTTCAACTGGCCTGTAAACAAGATACTACCTTGCTACTTTGGTTTCTGTATAAATCAAAAGTATTTTTTATATAAGCCTATAAGATCTTCCACTAGCTACATGACAAATGTTAAAAATGGTTATCTCCATCTGGCAGGCAGAGAATGCAATTCCATCATTTCTTAGAAAGGCATATAATGAAATATTTCATTACAAATGTTTTTAATTATCTGATTTTTTTTTCTTTTCCATCATAACCCATGGTTTTCTCTCCAAATTTCCTTCACAATTTTCTTAAAGGAAAGCCTGCTTATGCTTTGAGCCACAACCAGTACAATGATCCCCAGAGGCTTTTTGCTGAGGCCAGGGGAAGATAACCAGGCAGCTTCCTAGGGCAAAGTACAACGGGATAGAAGATAAAACCTCAGAGCCAATTCATTCCATTATGCTTTAACCATTAATGAACCAGGCAAGCAGGCAATATGTATTTATGGATCTGGACCAATAGTCAAAACTGACAGGATGTAACTTTCTTGGAAAAATATTGAAAGTACCAATTTTATAGTAAGATTAAATTTATTTCTTATTTATTTCATCTGAATTAAGGCCCAGAAGACCATTTATTGATTGATGTGAGTAAAAATAAGAAGAAACATATTGCAATTAAATTCAACTTGTAAGTCCAGAGGCCCTGGAAATTTAGTCTGACACTATATTACCTTAGAGGATACATATTGAGAATTCCAAATCCATGATAGGGAGGACTTCATTTCTATCCTTTCAAGGTCTAATACATAATGTTTTATCTTAAAAGAAAAATGGGAAGGTATAGCAATTGGCTACACTTTGAAACCTAAACAAAAGGTCTGACATACCTACTCTGTTGCGAAAAAATGAGGCAGGCTGGCATTATGCCAGCAATACCAGCATCCTGTATGGACACTGGTTCATGTCCCAGCTGCTCCACTTCCAATCCAGCTCCCTGCTAAAGCCCTGGGAAAGCAGTGGAAGATGGCTCAAGTGCTTGGGCTCCTGATGCCCATGTGGAAGACCCAGATGAAGTTCCTGGCTACTGACATCAGCCTGGCCCAGCCCTGGATATTAGTAACTTTCTGGGGCATGAACAAACAGATCTAAGATTCCCGCCCTCCTCTAACTCTGCCTTTTAAATAAAAAAAAATATGTAGGTGAATATTTTTCTCTAGTTGGAATACCCACAAATCAAAGCATTGGATCAAAGGGTGTAGTTGACTTATAAAATGATATTATAGTTTAAATTTGGTTTTGCAAAAAGTTGTGTATGTGTTAAAATATGTACTTAAAATTTAACAGTGCTTATTTCTGCTAATAGATCTGCAAATAATTTTCTTTTTTGCTTTTCACTATTGCCAAAATTTTCTACAACAAATATATATCCCTTTTTAAATTAAGAAATGATAACAGGACAAAATCAAAGTAAAATGTAGTAGATTTGAGTATCTGCTTTGCTACTTTCTGTTTCTGTGATCTTAGGCAAGTATTTTTTTTAATTATTTTTTTAACTTTTATTTAATGAATATAAATTTCCAAAGTACGATTTATGGATTACAATGGCTTCCCCCCCATAACGTCCCTCCCACTCGCAACCCTCCCCTTTCCCACTCCCTCTCCACTTCCATTCACATCAAGACTCATTTTCAATTCTCTTTATATACAGAAGATCAGTTTAGCATACATTAAGTAAAGATTTCAACAGTTTGCTCCCACACGGAAACATGAAGTGAAAAATAATAGATGATTTTATAAATGATGATGAAATCAGATCAGACCTATTGTCATGTTTAATCCCAGTGAGAATCAAGTTGGAATTGATAATTTCTTCTTCTTCTTCTTCTTTTTTTTTTTTACAGAAGATCAGTTTAGTATACATTAAGTAAAGGCTTCAACAGTTTGCACCCCCATAGAAACACAAAGTGAAATATACTGTTTGAGTACTCGTTATAGCATTAAGTCTCAATGTACAGCACATTAAGGACAGAGATCCTACATGAGGAGTAAGTGCACAGTGACTCCTGTTGTTGACTTTACAAATTGACACTCCTGTTTATGGCATCAGTAATCTCCCTATGCACTAGTCATGATTTTCCAAGGCTATGAAAGCCCCTTGAGTTCTCCGACTCTTATCTTGTTTAGACAAGGTCATAGTCAAAGTGGAGGTTCTCTCCTCCCTTCAGAGAAAGGTACCTCCTTCTTCGAAGACCTGTTCTTTCCACTGGGATCTCACTCACAGAGATCTTTCATTTAGGTTTTTTGTCCCCCCCCCCAGAGTGTGTTGGCTTTCCATGCCTGAAATACTCTCATGGGCTTTTCAGCCAGATCCGAATGCCTTTAGGGCTGATTCTGAGGCCAGAGTGCTGTTTAGGACATCCGCCATTCTATGAGTCTGCTGAGTATCTTGCTTCCCATGTTGGATCACTCTCCCCTTTATTTATTCTATCAGTTAGTATTAGCAGGTACTAGACTTGTTTATGTGCTGCCTTTGACTCTTAGTCCTTTCATTATGATCAATTGTGAACTGAAGTTGATCACTTGGACTAGTGAGATGGCATTGGTACATGCCACCTTGATGGGATTAAATTGGAGTCCCCTGGTATGTTTCTAACTCTACCATTTGGGGCAAGTCAGCTTGAGCATGTCCCAAATTGTACATCTCTTCCCTCTCTTATTCCCACTCTTATGTTTAACAGGGATCACATTTCAGTTAAATTTCAACACTTAAAAATAACTGTGTATTAATTACAGAATTAAACCAGTCATATTAAGTAGAACAGACAAAAAAACTAAGAGGGATAATGTATTAAGTTGTTCATTAACAATCAGGGTTATACTGATCAAGTCACCGTTTCTTATAGTGTCCATTTCACTTCAACAGGTTTCCTTTTTGGTGTTCAGTCAGTTGTCACCGATCAGGGAGAACATATGGTATTTGTCCCTTTGGGACTGGCTTATTTCACTCAGCATGATGTGTTCCAGATTCCTCCATTTTGTTGTAAATGACTGGATTTCATTGTTTCTTACTGCGGTATAGTATTCTAAAGAGTACATATCCCATAATTTCTTTATCCAGTCTACCGTTGATGGGCATTTAGGTTGGATTTTAACTTCTCAGTGCTTCAATTTTCTTGCGTGTAAATTAGGATAATAGTGGTATATACTTCATAAAGCTGTTGATCTCATTTGTATGGTATGATTATTAGTGAGTTAACCTGTGCAATGTGCTGGAAACAATGTTAAGCAAATGATAAACACTCCATGAATGTCAGCTACCATTGTTAATTGGGACTAGAACAGCAATGAAAGCCTCCCACCTCTTGTATTGATCATCCTCTCTGAAATGCTCATGTTGAGAATTCAGTGTAGTATAGTCCATTCATAGGACAAATATATTTTGACTTTACAAAAGACTTGAAGTGATTGGGAAAGACAGCCTCTGAAGGTCAGAGCCGTCTGCCATCCCATGTGCATACACTGTACTCTCTGCTCTCCAGAAGAGTGTTATTGAAGGAGAAACCCGGATATCCAGAGAGCTCTGCTTATGTGCTACAACTAGTCGTGACTTAGACAAGATTTTCAAAGACAATCTTCACATATCTTGCAGTTTGATCTAGAATAGCACTGTCCTTAAATACAATGATGTGGAGGGGGATGGCGCTGTGACGCAGTAGGTTAACCCTCTGCCTGCAACGCTGGCATCCCATATATGGGTGCCATTTCTAGTCCTGGCTGCTCCTCTTCTGGTCCAGCTCTCTGCTGTGGCCTGGGAAGGCAGTGGAGGATGGCCCAAGTCCTTGGGCCCCTGCACTCACATGGGAGACCAGGAAGAAGTACCTGGCTCCTGGCTTTATATCAGTGCAGCTCTGGCCATTGCAGCCATTTGGGGAGTGAACCAGCGGAAGGAAGACCTTTCACTCTGTATCTCCCTCTCACTATCTGTAACTCTACCTATGAAATAAATAAATAAAATCTTTTTAAAATTTATTAAAAATATAATAATGTGGAAAGGCAGCAAGATGGTCATATAGGGAAACCCAGCATTCACCTCCTTTTCCGTAGAGAAGACCCAAAGCAGCTACTTCAAAAGTGAGTGCCTGAGAAAGAGGAACTAAATATAGTAAAGGAATGGTGGGAGCACAGTAGGACAGTGATAGCAGGTATAGCACCATAGAGGAACAAAGACAAACCAGCAATATCTGACGCCCTGGCTATAAGACCCAGAGTACGCCCTATTGCAGGGGAAAGGGTGAGCATGAGAATATCAGTGGACTTCATCTGTGTGAATCTCTTTCATGGGTAATCATTGATAGACAGGAATATAGCCACCACAGACCAGCTGCTCAGGAAGGAGAGTGCCCTGGAGAACTCACAGCTCCTTTGCTTCAGGGAAGGAAAATGTGTCATCCCCTCCCAACCCATCAGAGTAAGAGCTGTAACAGTGAGGCACCATCTTGAGAGTAGAGTCAGTGTTGTAATCCACACTGTGCTAGGAGAAAGAAGCCCTTGCCTAGCTTCTCCCTGGGGTCCTCAAAGACATTCCTGTATTCTAGCAAGGTAGTCTGAGCCCCACAGTTCTGACTGGGCCCAACAGAGCAGCAGTGACCCCAGGGCCTTAGCCCATACAGTGTTTTGCACTTTAGTGGTCAAAGGGAGTAGGGCAGTTGGGATAGCCAGCACCTAGGATTCTGGAAGTAGGAGGAGGGTGCTCCATCTGAATCAGAGGCCATCCTCTTCCTAATTGCTTCTCTTCCTCGACCACTTGAAACACTACAGATTGAGGCTGGAGCCTGTGAACATGGGGACTCAGTCAGGGTTCTTATGCCCCTGCCCAGTCTGCCTACAAAGGCTCAGAGCGCTCTGTATCAGAGTACACAGTAGGAAATGTATTGGTGCTCTAGATGGTTCACACTTCTGACTGGTTAAAGTTCACTGGGTCTGTACCCGCTCTGAGCAAGTGCATCAGTCTATTCCCTCTGGCCCAGTGAAGGGCTGGGAGACTAAACTCATACCACTCACTTCAGCCCACTGCTACTCTGCTGACAGTAGCTTAGAGGTTCTATACCATGCCTATCTTGGGTGTCACTCTGCACTCTTGCCCCTTCCACCACAGTGTATGGATCTCTCTGGCCCCAGCAGGTGCACGCCCTTGGGGCTGTGGTATATACCTATGTGACTCGCCTAGTCCAATAACATCTTGCCCACTGGTACTTGGACCTGTGCTGTCCCTACCATGTCTAACACAGGACATTGCTGTTGCTTGCTTACTAGAATCTCTGACTCAAAGTTTATGTGCTTTACCCAGGTCCCTCATGGGGCTTAATACACTAGCCCCTCCTGTGGAAGCTACCAGATTTTTAAAAACATATGATGATATGCTTGGCACAAATCTCCCTAATTCTCATTTGTTGCTTGGGCCTAAGGATTCTGCATCCAACTTAGCCCAGCAAGCAGCTCATGGAGAATGGCCCAGGACAGGTTTTCCTGCTGTCACAGACCCAAAGTCCCTCTTGGATATCCAGCCATCCTCATAGCATTAATGGGACATGCCTCCTCCCCACAGCATTAGTGCTACCCTGGGAGCTGTTAGATCATCCAGCTCATGGAGTCAGCACTGATCCTACAGCTCCAGCATTTGACTTGGATACTGGCTGGGAATCTATGTGCCAGGCAAAATATATCTACCTTATGAGGACACTATCCTATTTCTGGGAATTTATCCAAGGAAGTAAAGTCGGCATATCAAAGAGATACCTGCATTCCCATGTTTATAGCAGCTCAATTCATACTAGCATAGATATAGAATCAACCTAGATATCTATCAACTGATGACTGAATAAAGAAAATGTGGTATATATACAAGATGGAATATTACTCAGCCATGAAAGAGAATGAAATCCTGACATTTGCAACAAAGTGGATGGAACTAAAGATCCTTTTGCTAAAGTCAGGCCCAGAAACACAAATGTCATGTTTCCTCTTATTTGTGGAAATGAGTATAGGTAGTAAAAACTTGTGTGGATGTCATATTATTTGGTATATTAATTATACCAGGTGTATGACAATATACCCTTCTCTCACCACACTGTGATCATTGTGAGGAATCTCTCACTTTGTGATACTAATATCCCTGTTTTCAAGAAAAAGCAGTGTGTGTGTGTGTATATATATATATATATGTGTGTATATATATATAATACTTACATATGAAGTGAATATGGAAAAGTGTTAAACTGTTAGATTTAAAAATTAAAATTAAAAACATATGATATGACATATAAATCTGAAAAATTGCAGAAGTAGATATGCTTGACACAAATATCCATAACTCTCCAAGGTGGATTTCTCAGAAGAATTCTCTAGCTTCATCAAACACTGTAATATGGAATATCTTGCCTAATGTCAGACATACCAAAGATTTAAAAGATATAGCAGATCAGTAAATATAAACATGAGAACTAAGTTTCATTTTTTTAAATTAAAAATTAATCATCTACCTAGAGGCCTACATTTAATTCTGGAGAATAACATATATACATTTTTCAGTAGATGTAAGAAGCCTATCCTTTTTTCATAATCATCTCTATTTAATATCATTATCAATAATCTACCTCATGCCTTTTTATTTCTCATAATATATAAACAAACAGGTATACTATATTTAGAAGCTCACTATATGAAGGATCATCAGAGAGAAGAGTTCATGAAGTGAATAATTATTATTTTATCTCTTGGTTGAGCTTAGAATTTTCATATTTTTAAAACAGCATATTTCTACTATGTCACATGGATGGTGTATTCTTAACATGAGCCTTCCTTTCCCTTCTGAGATGCATGGCAGTCTTTATTAATCCTTCTCATCCTTTAATACTTTGAAGAAAGGAAAGTAAATACCATCTAGTTATCTAGTTTTCTTTCATTTCAAAGACTCTGTAGCATATGTAAAATGGGCACCAAATCAATATTTTTCCAATTAAAGTCTTCTTGCTCTGAGCATGATAATGGGATTTTAGCCCATTCACTGAACAATGTATTGTTCCTTATTTCTCCAGGTGTTACTGTCTTCTTTTCATGTCCAGAGATATGCCACAGAATGTATCCTCAAGATGAAGTTAGGAATTTAATTTGTCTAGTCCTGTAACTCTCAAATTAAAAGACACTAACTACTGATGTATGCGAGTCATGGAATAAGCACAGGGATTGATGTAAGTGATTTATCTCTGTTTCCATTCCAGAAAACAATATGAAAATCACACCAACAATGTAACAAGAAGGCATTTGAAGCTCAGGGCATATCTGCTGTCCCACGTGGCAGGCTCCAGTAAGGAAATTATTATCTGGGCCATTAAGGGCAGGAGTTTACGTGATATCAATGATAACACTTGAGCCCACTCTAAGCTTTTCTTTTTCTTTTTTTTATTTAAGATAACCAAATTTCATGTAATTCGTATATAGATTTAGGAACATCACACTATTTCTCACCCTTCCCTCCCTCCTGTCCACACTCCCACCCTGCCTCTTCCTTACACTCTTATTCCCTGTCTTAATTTTTACAATGATCTACTTTCATTTTACTTTAATATAAGATTAACACTACACCAAGTAAATAATTCAACAAATAGTAAGAAGAAAAAACACTGCTCCTCAACAGTAGATACAAGGGCTGTAACAATCATTGAATCTTAGAATGTGAGTTTCATTCCTATACAGTACATTTTTGGTGCTCTATTAGTTACTGCAGATCAAGGAAAACATATGGTATTTGTCTTTTTTGGATTGGCTTATTTCACTAAGTATAATGGTTTCCAGTTACATCCATTTTGTTGAAAAGATAGGCTTTCATCCTTTTTTATAGCTGAGGAGTATTCCATAATGCATATGTACATATACATTAATACATATTAATATATTAATATATATATTACAATTTCTTTATGCAGTCATCAATTGATGGACATCTGGGTTGATTCCATACCTTACCTATTGTGAATTGAGCTGCAATAAACATGGGGGTACAGATAATTCTTTCATATGTGATTTCCAGGAGTGGGATTACTGTGTCATATGGTATATCTATTTTCAGCTTTCTGAGTTATTTCCATACTGTCTTCCCAAATGCTTGGACCACTTTACATTCTCACCAACAGTTGATTAGGGTAACTTTTCCCAACATCCTCAGCAGCATTTATTGTTTGTTGATTTCTGTATGAGAGTCACTTATGCCGTATTTTGCCGATGTAGTGCTATAAAATTTTGTGTTTTTTAAAACATTTCATCTTAAACAGAAAGTACTGAGTACAAAGCTTGTGAATGAACTACCTCTTGCTTAGGCATAATAAACTGCAATTGTATTTGGAAATGTAGTTTAAGAACTCCCATAAACCAGGAGTCAATGATTCCATGTCCCAGGAAAATAAAATGAAATGAAAAGATTTGAGTAATATTGAGAACTTTAAACACACAATGCCGTGGATGAACTTCAGGCATTTTTATGTTTATTTCTATGAGCAGTGATTGTTTTTGGTTATAAAAATGGGAAAAAGGAAAACTACTAGAGTGTTCAGATACTCACTTCCCTGTACTAGTGTAACCTATGAAGAAACAAAAGTTCTGCCTATGAATAAGCTCTAAAATCTATCAGAAAAGAAACTGCTCTCATTTTCGTTGTCACTGAAGAGCCTTCTGCCAAATGGAAAAGTAGGTATACTATCTGAGGCTACATTTTGTGACAGCAGGAAAATAGGATCTGACTTGAAAGGTCTTGAACAAGACTGTCAAGCCTTTGTGATGCTGGTTTTGGGGGACAGGACTAACATCAGTGTACTAAGCTAGTTGGGGTACATCAGGCTTTGGAAAGGACTGTTAGATTTCCTACATGCAGTTTGGCCTCTGGATATCAAAAACATAAGAGGGCAGGAAGCACTCTAGTTCAAAGGCAGTTTTTCTAAGGACTTTATATATATTTATATATAATTTATATATATTTATATATAATTTCACATTGAAAATATTAAATGTGGCAATTTTTTTTCTCCAGGTTAAATTGTTGAAAGGGCCAATTTTAAATAGCCTTCTGCACTTTTAGCAGATAATTCCCAGATTGTCCTTGGTGAGAAAGAATGCTAGCTGCCAAATCCAGGAGGAATGTGAATGTGGAATTGAGTTTGAAATAAACTTATTCCCAATTGGCCCTTTCATAGAATGCCATACACGCCTGCTAGTCAAGTGAAGCAGGATCTTTTTGAAAATTCATTGATGTATATCCGTGTTGTTTTCCCCAAACTCTTCTTCATAGCACCCCCACATACTTCCAAGTACCTGTAAAGGTTTTATCTTTATGTTCAATTATAGTTTCTGACTCTTGAGCTAAATATGAATCCTTAGTCAGTTGTGCACATAGTATAAAGTGTAATGGTCTCTGGGATCTTTGGACTACTTACTATTTATGTGATATTAGTAAAGAGAATTTAAGTTCTCTGAGCCTCATTTTTCACACATGTAAAGTGGGACTAATGATAGCACCTACCTCAGAGGATTTTTTTGAGGATTAAGTAAGATAATTTATGATCTGGAGAAAAACCAGATCATACAATAAAGATGTAATAAATAAATATTTAAATAAAATGTAATAAATGCATTCTCTTGTAAACTTCCAAACTAGTATATTCTGCTTTCCTTTTGTTACTGTTGTTGTTGAAATATTGTAATCCATTCTCCTTCTCTTGCTCATCCTCCTCCTCCTTCTGTCCCTCCCTCTTCCTCCTTTTCTTCCTCTTCCTTTTTACTTAAGTCAGTATCACTTTATAAGGGCTACCTGGTCAAGGTTGGTCATAGAATCATGCCTCTAGGCCACTTTTTCCAGATAGCATCACTTTTGGCAGTCTGAACCACATAAATCTTGGTTGGAGTGGAAAGAGACTGTCTTGTGCATTGTAGGATGTTTAGCAGCATCCTTGGCTCCTACTCACCAGATATCAGTAGTACTTATACCTCCACCAAGTCACCAAGCTGTGCAAGCAAAAATGTCTCTAGACATGACCAAATGTCCTCTGGGGAGCAAAATTGTTCCCAATTGAGAACCACTACTCTAGGCATTCTTCGTTTTAATAATGTCCACAAAAACTATCTCCCATTCTACCATCTATAAAATTGTTGCTCTTCCTTAGCCCCCCTCTAGTTCCATCTGGAAATTTGATCTTCACCTTTGAACTCTCCTTTTGGTTGTCAAGGCCCCCTGGTATTTGCCTTAATTTTTTAGCCTAAATCCTATTCTCTGCCTTATTGCAAACCCGTAACTCTTTGGCAGTCAGTTTATTTATTTGACAGATAGAGTTAGTCAGAGAGACAGAGAGAAAGGGCTTCCTTTCATAGGTTCACCCCCCAAAATGGCTGCTATGGCTGGAGCTACACCAATCCAAAGCCAGGAGCCAGGTGCTTCCTCCTGGTCTCTCGTGTGGGTGCAGGGGCCCAAGCACTTGGGCCATCCTCCACTGTCTTCCCAGGCCACAGCAGAGAGCAGGACTGCAAGAGGAGCAACCAGGACTAGAACCCAGCATCCATATGGGATGGCGGTGCCGCAGGCAGAGGATTAACCAAGTGAGCCATGACGCTGACACCTGGTAGTCAGTTCTGAACATTAATTAGTGTGTCTACACTAACATGTTTTTCTTCCCAGCTTTGGGCTCCCTGTGCAAATCTGCCAATCCCTAGACCAGTGATGTCTTACCAGAGCCTTTCCTTTAAATTTTTGTGTTTATGGGGGCCGGCACTGTGGCGCAGTGGGTTAATGCCCTGACCTGAAGCGCCACCATCCCATATGGGTACTGGTTCAAGACCTGGCTGCTCTACATCCAATCCAGCTCTCTGCTATGGCCTGGGAAAGCAGCAGAAGATGGCCCAAGTCCTTCGACCCCTGCACCCATGTGGGAGACCTAGAAGAAGCTCCTGGCTCCTGGCTTCGGATCAGCACAGCTCCAGCCAATGTGGCCAACTGGGGAATGAATGATTGGATGGAGGACCTCTCTTTTCTTGCCTCTCTTCTCTGTTTAACTCTGACTTTCAAATAAATATTTTTTAAAAATTCTGTGTTTAAAAACAACTTGAAATGAGGACTCTGGAGCAAGATATCCAGCTATCCCAATGGCTGACTTAGGTGATTAGGTGATTAGGGATTAGGTGATGTAAAATATACTCAGAACACTGACGGTCATATAGTAACTACCATGTAAGTTTGAACTATTATTATTATTATTCTCATAAAGATTCCCATGTGAAAAATATTAGCATAATGTTAATTAATCTCCAGGTCGCATTTCAGTGCTCCAACAGGCTGCCAACCTTTTGTTCCACAGTACATATTGAAAATTATAAATATTTTCCCTCAAATTAACATAAAAGGAGGAGGCTCTGTCCACCCGAGAATCAAAAAGATCAATATCTCAATCATGTGCAATCTATTTGTGACATGCAGTAGTCCACAGCACTCTGCTTTGAAAGTGTCACACAGGACTTTTCAAAATTAAAGGAGAGGCCGGCTCAATAGGCTAATCCTCCGCCTGCGGCGCCGGCACCCCGGGTTCTAGTCCCAGTCGGGGCGCTGGATTCTGTCCCGGTTGCCCCTCTTCCAGGCCAGCTCTCTGCTGTGGCCAGGGAGTGCAGTGCAGGATGGCCCAAGTGCTTGGGCCCTGCAACCTGTATGGGAGACCAGGAGAGGCACCTGGCTCCTGGCTTCAGATCAGCGTGGTGCGCTGGCCACAGTGGCCATTGGAGGGTGAACCAATGGCAAAAGGAAGACCTTTCTCTCTGTCTGTCTCTCTCACTGTCCACTCTGCCTGTCAAAAAAAAAAAAAAATTAAAGGAGAAAGGTTCCAAATGATGGCCCTATTCGAAATTCCAGTTCTCTCTCTCTCCCTCTCCCTCTCCCTTTCTCTCTCTCCCTCCCTCCCCGTGTGTGTGTGTGTGTGTGTGTGTGTCTCCCTCTCTGTAATTCTTTCAAATAAATAATTTTTTTTGACTGGCAGAGTTAGACAGAGAGAGAGAGAGACAGAGAGAAAGGTCTTCCTTTTTCCGTTGGTTCACCCCCCAAGTGGCCTCTATGGCCAGCGCCGATCTGAAGCCAGGAGCCAGGTACTTCCTCCTGGTTTCCCATGCGGGTGCAGGGCCCAAGGACTTGGGCCATCCTCCACTGCACTCCTGGGCCACAGCAGAGAGCTGGACTGGAAGAGGAGAAACCAGGACAGAATCTGGCACCCTGACCGGGACTAGAACCCCAGGGTGCTGGCGCCGCAGGCGGAGGATTAGCCTAGTGAGCCGCGGCGCAGGCCTCAAATAAATAAATTTTAAAAGGAGGGTGGTCGTACTGTTGTGCAGCAAGTTAAGCCACCATCTACAGTCCTGGCATCCCATATGGGCACCAGTTTGTGTCCTGGCTACTGTACTTCTGATCTAGCTCCCTGCTAATACACCTGGGAAAAGCAGCGGAGGATGGCCCAAGTCCTTGGGCCCCTCCACACTAACAGGAGACCTGAATGAAGCTCCTGGATCCTGGATTCAACCTGCTCCAGCCCTGGCCATTACTGCTATTTAGGGAATGAACCAGTAGATGGAAGATGTCTGTCTGTCTGTCTGTCACTCTCTCTCTCTCTCTCTCTCTCTCTCTCTCTCTCTCTGTGTGTGTGTGTGTCTCTAATTCTAACTTTCAAATAAATAAAGAAATCTTTGAAATTCTAATTTTGGTGCTTATCATCCTAGCAACTTTGAGGTATATAGGCCTTGCAAGTTTACAGCTATCCTGTGCTTTCCCTCTTTAAACAATTTAAAACAAGGAGACTCACCTTGTGGTGCAATGGGTTAGTGTGCCACCCACAATGCTGGCATCCCTTATCAGTGCTGGTTTGAGTCTCTCCTGCTCTACTTCTAACCAGCTTCCTGCTGTTTTGTCTGGAAAAGCAGTGAAGATGGCTTGAGTGGTTGGGCCCTGCTGCCTACTTCAGAGACCCAGATAGAGTTCCAGGCTCCTGGCTCTGTCCTGGCCTAGCCCTGGCCATTTCAGCCATTTGGGGGAGTGAACCAGTAGGTGGAAAATCTCTGGATTTCCTCTCTCTTACTCTGCCTTTTAAAGTAAATATTTTTTATAAAACAGTTAAAATAAAGACAAATTCTGTTGAATATCATGAGATTTTAACATGTTTACATATGTTGCTCAGAATCCAGCAATTCTCACAAATGTGGAGGTATAAGAATTAATCCAATATTAGAGAATGGTATTTCCAATCAAATTTCATATGATACCCCACTCTGTTTTTTTTTTAATTTCTTTTACAAAGAGTTGGGGCAAAAATAGCTCAGGATATGGAAAAGAACTCTTTTCTCTGATTTTCTGTTTGAGTCCTATGGCTTTGATTTATGGCATGATAGGACTGTTTTTCATTTGTGACCTCTCCAAACACTGATTTTATACAACTCATTAGCATATGCTTCTGCAGTATGATTCACCCTATTCAAGCAATTGATTCCTTGATCTATTCAGCAAAATATAAATAATATACTGTCTTCCTCTGAGAAACATTTGAAATTGTGGTTTAGATATGTTGAGCCAAAAAAATAAATTGAATGAACTTCTTGAAAATTGTCGTTGAGGAAAAATGATACAAATCAATCTTCTGAGGTAACACAGGGCTAAAGAAGCCAACCTTTCCAGTTGAAGTCTGACTTACACAGCAAACTATAATCCATTCTGGAATCTGTGTCACTGGACATGTTTATTTGAATTTCTATTTGCTATTATCAGTGTCATAATTTATGCCTTTGTCAGTTCATGCCTCAACTTTGGACTGCTTGTTTTTCCTCTTCCAAGGTCTCCCATGTAACTTCCTAAAACATAGCTTTGATGGTATCATTTCACTCTCCCAAAACCTTCAATGGTTTCCTACTGCTTGATGAATACAGTCTCAGGAATCATAGAAATCCTAGCATGTCAGCATTGGAAGGAATCCTGGAATATAATTCATTGGTTGCCAAACTCTGGTCTCTGGAGCAGTGTCAGGAGTTTGTACCAGTGCTCACTGGAAAAGAGCAATAAGGACAATGAAGTGAACAGTCCATAAAACTAAATCCTCTTAAAACTTCTATAGTATCTTGTATTTTTGTTTTTGAAATATCCTGTATGAAGTGACAATATTAATTGATAGTAGCTTTTGCTGGTTTACTTGTTGTTTTGAACATCCATACTTAGTAAAATGATGTTGGCAAGCCTTTGATGCATCCTGCCCTACTTTTTAAATTTCACTGATCCATGAAATCTGAAAGTCTGGGAGCCACTCACTTCATAAATGAGAAAATTGAGGAATGCAGGATAAAATATCTTCCCTAAGGCTGTACTGATAGTGGCAGTGCTGGATTGCAAACCTTCATGTTAGCCCCAAGTCTTTACCATGATATTCAAAGCCCTCTATATTTCAATCCAAGTATGACTTTGCATCTCTATCAAGAGGATGCCCTAAAAGAAACCCTCTGTTCTAAACAGTCATGATCTCTCGCTGTTTCTTTAATGTCCTTGTATTCTTTCACTACCTTACCCATGCTCCTATAATCCTGCCTGTATTCAAGTGCTATCTCTTTTTACAATACTTCAATGTCAGAAGGAATCCTTCTCTTTTCTGTGCAATTGTAAGTTTATGTTATTTATCAGGGCATCGTATCTTGTTATGGATGCCATCTTTTATGACCTGTACCCCCTCCTACATTCTCCATGTTAGTAGATGATGTTACTATCTACCCAATTACTCTTGCTAGAGACCTTGAATCATCCCTTATCATTCTCTACACCAATATCTAATTAATCATGAAGCACTTTCATCTTTACCTCCCAAATTCATTCTGCATAATCCACTTTAATCCTTTCACTGAACTATTGCATGGGTTACACTCTGTCTCCTTGTCCTGCATTACAAACCATTCTATATACTATCAGCCACTCTGAGGTCTAATACCTCTCATTGTGAAGTCCTTCAATTGTTTTCCATAGCCTTTAAGATGAAGCCTAGAGTCTTTAACATATTGTACCAGATCTCTAGTACACACACATCTTACTGCTCTAGTCTTATCTCTTGCTACTCTTTGCTTTGATTCAGCCTTATGAACTTACAGTTCCTTGAATACATAGTTCTTACTACTGCATGTTTTTGCTTGCTGGCTTTAACTGTCTGTCACCTCTCTGGATCTTCACATATACTATATACACTTCCTGAAACACTCCACTCTGGGAACAATTCTGTAAGGTCTTTGTTTCAAATGGGTGCCCCATTGCACAGTGCCATCGCCACATTCTATTGCAGTTGTTTGTTTAATCGATTTCCTTTCGAACCTGACCACATTAAACAGAATGTCAAGGATCATATCTCTGGTGTTCACTACTGTATTCTAGTTCTTAGCTCTGGAATGTGATAAAAACTCAATAAATGTATCATGTATGAATTGAAGTCTCATGCTATATTTCCTCTTACTATGTTGAGACTTGCATACTTATGTTGTTTCCTTGATTTGATTATAAATTCCTGTAAGTCAAAGGTGGTCTTATGATTTAATACCCTTTTACAGCACCATACATATTATATTGCTAGTAAATACTTGGTAAATTCATGATTAACCTAGTTTTTTCTTTAGGGTACTGGTAATGAAGTGTAGCCAGGGTTAAAAAATATAGTACATGTTTATAATAAACCTAGTATACAGGACAAACAAATGGGCTATACAATCTAAGAATTTTAAGCTGATCCTAGCACTATTTATAACCTTATATTTTAGGTGCCCCTACCATAAAATATTAATACTTCACCTGTTTAAAATTAGAAAATATTCTGTAGCTTCATCAAGGTAAAATATGATTTTGTATGGGAATTTGTTCCATTTCATGGCAATAAAAATATAAAAATCTTAGCATGACCCAGGATGCCTGGGCTTGTGTGGGGGGTGCTTTTGTTTGTTCCTTTCAGGCTGAACTCAAACTGGAGTTTCTAGGAAGCTGTTTAGGGTGATAGCTTTACACTTAAAATCATTTACTTAATTTTTTTTTGAAACTTTATTTATTTGAAAGGCAGAGTTATAGAAACAGAGAGAGAAGGAGAAGGAGAGGGAGGAAGGGAAGGGGGAGAGAGAGGGAGAGAGATATTATCTTCCATTTACTAGTTCACTCCCCAAATTGCAGCAATGGCCAGTGGTAAGCCATGCCAAAACCAGGAGCCTGGATCTCCATCTGGGTCTCCCATGTGGGTGGCATGGGACCAAGCATTTGAGCCATCCTCCACTACTTTCCCAGGTGCATTAACAAGGATCTGGGTGGGAAATGGAGCAGCGGATACTTAAACTGGCAATCATACGGGATGCCAACATTAAAAGCAGCAGCTTAATACACTGAGTTACAAAGTAAGCCCATGAAAACCATTCACTTAAACCATCCAAAAGTCAGAACTTTTTTTTGCTGGGATGTTTTATACATTGAAGATTTATTTTATTTTATTATTTATTTATTTACTTTTGAGAGGCAGAGTGAACAGTGAGAGAGAAAGAGAGACAGAGAGAAAGGTCTTCCTTTTTCCGTTGGTTCACCCCCACAATGGCCGCTGCGGCCAGTGCACCACGCTGATCCAAAACCAGGAGCCAGGTGCTTCTCCTGGTCTCAGCTTCTTGTTTACTGACTTACTTTTAATACTAAGATGTCATCAGTCATAAATACTTCATATTGCACATACTGGGCGTTAATCTCAATTTCTTTTATACTTCCTTGTATGAATCATAGTACCTGAGATGTTCATCAAAATAACTCATGAGGCAGGAAGCCTCTTTTCAGTATTTTGTTTCTAATAGACTCAACCAACATGGATAACATTATTTGTTAAAAGTGAGCACAACATCAGCAATGGTAATATTTATTTCAAAGATTTCCCTCAAGCCTTGTTCACTTTACCATATAAGGGCTCTCCCCACTCAAACTATTTGGAATATGATTTTTCTTTTAAATAACCTATCTGAATGACAGTCCATTGTATATGACAGAGGGCAGTGCCAGAAGACATATTAAGCTCAGGACTGGGAATTGTGACAAGCTTCAGTGCCCACCCTCAAAGAAGTCCTCCCTAACCTTGCAGTGTAAGCCAGTGCTCCTCTCTTCCCCGTTTATGCTGCTATATGAAACCTACTGGCCATGGCAAAGGATTCGATGATGTGAGCGAGGGAAAAGAAGAAGGAATCAAGAATGTGTTCATCAGTATAACCCCAAAATTATTAACTGGCTCATGGTAGGATATAAGCAAATATTTGATGAAAGAATGAGTAGCTGGGAATAATATACAATTTGGCACCCTAATCCACAATATACAGACTATAAAATGGGATCTTGTTTACCACTAGATAGTCATGAGTAAGTTAATACCATATTATTAGGCATGAGAAAAACCTTAGTTTCAATCCTGATTTCACCATATAACATTAGTAAAGTTACTTAACTTCTATGAGCCTTGTTTTGTCTGCCTATAAAAAGGAAATGGTCTCATGCCAACCCCTCAGCTTGGTGATGAGGATTAGATGAGATAATACATGTAATGTACTTAGAACAGTACCTGGCACAGAGTATCCTATGGAAGGCAGTTTTTGTTGTTATTGTGGTATTGTTAGAATATAATGTACTTAAGTATCTGAGAAATTGTAAAAAATACAACAATTGATAGGATAAATATTATAATGGTCATACTATTATATTATTTAAATTAAATTGTTTTAGTACAATGTTTATAAGGATAAAAATTTCACATTTTAATACTGGGAACAGCTTGCTAATGTTAACTGCAGTAATTGTCTTAAAATGTTTGACATAGATATAGGATATCTTAACATTTAAATCAATAAATTATTGGCTATTGCTCTTATCATTCATGTAAACTTCCAGAAATTAACAAATTAAAGGATTTATACTAGCCCTGGTATTATGCCCCCGACCCCAAAATCAGGATAGGTTAGCATAGGATGTGGATATAAAGGCCATCCATCTGGTTTTTGCTTTCTTTAATGAAGCATAATTCAGATTCATTCAAGGACATGCTTCTTTTCATGAATCTGAGATTCAGTTTCTAAAAGTATATATACATATGTGTAGGGGTGTGTGTGTGTGTGTGAGAGAGAGAGAGAGAGAGAGAGAAAGAGCACGTGACTGACCGACCGACCAACCGACCTAGGATCACCAAGGATAACAGTTGAAAAAAGTGCAGTTTAGACATTAACGCAGGTGGCAATTGGTAACAAGACATTGAACAAATTTTAAGTCTAGTTCTATCAGTTCTATCTTATGAGTTTATATTTTCATTTAACCATATGTGTTTTACTAACACACATCATTTTTCCTTTATTATCTCAAGTTTTATATCAGTATGCTGTGACTGGGTACACAGGAAAAATGAAATATTCTTTTTTTAAAAAAGATTTATTTTATTTATTTTAATGACAGAGTTACAGAAAGAGGTAGAGACAGAGAGAGAGGTCTTCCATCTGCTGGTTCACTCCCCATATGGCCACAATGGCCAGAGCTGCACTGATCTGAAGCCAGGAGTCAGGAGCTTCTTCCAGGTCTCCCATGCGGGTGCAGGGGCCCAAGGACTTGGGCCATCTTCTACTGCTTTCCCAGGCCATAGCAGAAAGCTGGATCAGAAGAGGAGCAACCAGCACTAGAACGGGCACCCATATGGGATGTTGGCGCTTCAGGCCAAGGCATTAACCTACTGCGCCATAGCGCTGGCCCCAAAATAATATTGTTAAAACTCATAGTAAATGAAAGCTTGTTTCAAACCCATTAAAATGGATTGCTTTTTAAAATATTTGTGTATTATTTATTTATTCAAAAGACTGAGTGACAGAAATGGAAAGACTAAGATAGAGATCTTCCATGTGCTGGTTCACTCCCTAAATGGCCACAATAGCCAGGACTGGAAAAGGCAAAAGCCAGGAGCCAGGAACTCCACCTAAGTCTCCCACATGAGTAGCAAGAACTCAATTACTTGAGCCACCATATGCTGCCTACCCTGGTGCATTAGAAGGGAGCTGGATTAAAGCAGAGCATCCAGGACTCAAACTGGCACTCTTACATGAGATGCCAATATCACAAGTGGTGACTTAACCTACTTTACCATAATCCTAGCCCCTGGCTTGCTTTTTACTATTTGCTTAGCAAACCAATAAAAATGTCCAGAATCATATGGTAATTCTATTTTTAGTTTTTGAGGAACCTGTTCATTCTTTTCTAAAATGGCTATACTAATGTTCATTCCCAGAAACAGTGTAGAAGAGTTCTTTTTTTCTGCATAGTCAGCAACACTTGTTATCTGTCATATTTTTGATGATAGTTAATTTAAGAGGTATGAAATGATACTTTATTGTGGTTTTAATTTTGTATTTCTCGATATTAGATATAGTAAGCATTTTTTATGTTTCTGTTGGGTAATGGATTTTTTAAGTGTGCTATATATACACAGTGGAATATTGTTCTGTCTTTTAAAAACACCAGAAAATTTTGTCATTTGAAACAGCATAGTTAAACCCAGAAATTAACAGATTATGTGAAATAAGCCAAGCACAAAGAGAAGAATACTATATGATCTCGCTCACATGTGGAATTTGAAGATGTCAGATTCATAGAAGTAGAGAGTAGAATAGTAGCTGGAGGGAGGGATGTTGATGAACAGGTACAAAATTACAGTTAGATAAGAGGAATAATTTTTAATAGTATATACTAAGGTGAATATGAGTAATAGAAATATGTTTCATTTTTGAAATTGATGTAAGATGATTTGAAATGTTCTTACGACAAATAAATGATAAATATTTGAGATGATGGATATACAAATCACCCTGATTTGATCATCTGTAATGTGTATGTATGTATGTATTATATATATATGTAAATCTAGGAGTCAGGAGTAATGTTCAAATCAGACTCCTTAGGGTACTGGGCAAGTTTTATAGGTTAGGTAGGAGGGGCCTGGTATGCAGAAATGCTGCCAAGGTAAATTCTTATTGGAGGATCTGGAATCAGTCAAGTCAGCTTAGTACTATCAGGTTTTAGTGGCTTTCCTGAGAATGCAAAAATTTAAGGAACAGTCTGATAACACTTTCTACATCATTAGGCATGCAAATATGACTTAATCATTACGTATTACCTTAGCAACCTAGGATAAGCAGGTTTGCTGGTCTTCTTCCATGCCTACAATTTTCACTAAGGCTGAACAGTACCTGCCCATGCCTAATAGGAATATTATCAGAGAGTGAATCAGTAAGTTCAAAAGAATGAGCCTCTTCTTGATTTCTTTTAGGCTTCAGGATCTGTAACCTATGTCAACTGGATTGATTTTTATTATTTCATGCCTAACCTTCATACTTTATTACAACAAATAGTTATTGAGTCTTATTGTCTACTACTCACTGTTCTAGATGGTATAAAGAAAGGCAAAATCCTTGTCTTCAAAGTGTTTATATTCTGGACAGGGAGATAGGTGTCTCCTAACAAATATATTTCAAGTTGGAGATGGGTGCCCTAGAGAAAAATTAAAACCTGGTAATGCAGATGAGGAATCGAGTAGTGTGGAGGCGTGTGATGATGTTTTCGATAGGATTATCAAGAGAGACTTTTGGTAAGATTATTGGACAGCAGAGGATCTGGTGGAAGAGAAGTGAGCCATGCAGATATGCTGGAGCAGAGCACTATAGGCAGAGCAAAGGAAGAATAAATGTGAAGGTCCAGAGGCAAGAACACGCCTGTTATATCTGAAGACCACCAAAATCCATTTAATGAGGTGTTATAATATTTTCTCAAATGAATCACCAGTGATAGAACCCTTTCCCAAAGCTGACTTTGTGTTTCTCTCTAGGGCAGTTTTGGCATAAGATAAAAAAGCTAGAGAAGAGGACCCATAATGGGGAAAAATAATGTGTTTGCAGCCAACTCATGAAAATGAAATAAATGAGAGGGATTGCTTAATGACTACCAAAGCAGTTCCATGCAGGGCTCTTATAGGGAGTAGTGGTGTGACCTTCTAAAGGCTAACTTCTGGGTGCAGGTGTTGTGGTGTGACAGGTAAAGCCAACACTGGCAATGCTGTTGAAGTCCCTGCTGCTCCACTTCCAATCCAGCTCCCTGCTAATGCAACTGGAAAAGCAGCAGAAGATGGCCAAATTGCTTGGGCCCTTGAACCCTTGTGGGATATCTGGATGGAGTTCCAGGCTCCTGGCATTAGCCTGGCCTAGCTCCAGCCATTGAAGCCATTTGGGAAATGAACCAGCGGATTTCTTTTTTTATGTCTCTCCCTTTCCCTGTCACTCTGCCTTTCAAATAAATAAAATGCATCTTTACAAAAATAAAGACTAAGTTCTTCTCTTCCTCTTAGGTGGTAGGTACAAAATAGAAGATCAGTCAAGAGAGCATGTGACCTCCAGTGATGTAAGAATTGTTTGGAGGTGGCAAGAGGGTAGTTGAAGTCAATCAACAGGTGAGAAATTTAGAGAGATAAAGAAGTTGAATTGAGCAAATCCAATTATTTTCAAGCTAAACAAAGGGTGTGGATTTTATAGGGGTGAAACAACTCTAAACATGCTTAGCTTAGCTGACATGTTTTAAGTCCTTTGCATTAATAATAGGATCCTAGAGACAAGTGTGAACTTGATGTTAAAGTGAATAAACCTGAAAGTGGTTTCCTGGGGAGGAGTCATTGGTGCATTCAGTAACTTATTGTTGTGCATATTTATATTCTGTCTTATCCCATGAAGGAGTTGAAGCAGGTTACAGAGTAATGTATATAATACACAAGATAAAAAGTAATGAAGGATATCAGGAGTAAATAATAATAATAGGAGAAATAAGATAAGGTCAACTTAGGGAAAAATTGATGTTTAAATTGCTTGCCATGTCGAGAAACAAGCCATGCATATTTAGTTCTGTGATTTCAAGAAACAGTTGGAAGAACCCGTGCAGTGATTAGTTTTTTGATATGGAATTACCATGAGATAAAAATTTAATTAGAGGTTCAGTAGAATGGAAGAAAATTATGTCCTTTCTGTGACTGTGGAAGACAAACCCTAAGGTGACCTCCAAAGATTCCTCTCCTCTTTGTGTGCATGCCTCTGTGGAATCGCCTCTGCTTGAGTGTAGGCTCACCCATTACTTGCTTCCAACCAATAGAATACAACAGAGGCACTGGATTGTCTTTGGGGAAGTAAGCCACAATGTTGTTAGAGTGCCTATGGAAAGGACTATATGGGTAGAAACAGCCTGTGGCTTCTAGGCTCAGAGAGCTGCCCTTGGCTGACAGGCATCAAGAAAATGGGGCCTCCATCCTACAATCACTTGGAGGTAAATTCTTCCAACAACAAGAATGGCCTTGGAAGAAAATATTTCCCAGATCAAGTCTCTAAGGAGACTTCAACTCCAAACAGCTATGTTGTAGTCTGGTGAGACCAGGGAATAGTGGGTCTGTGTAGAAGGAGGATAAATAGGTCATGTGCATCTTTAAAGTCCTTGGAAGACCTTTCCTCATATGTAGAACTCTGCCTTAACTTTTGTGATACTTGAATGCAGCAAACTAAATCTTCTGGAATAGGGTCTGTTGTCTCCCACACGGGAGTCTCCTCGATGTGATATCTTTCCACTCTTTTGCACTTTGAACACTTTAGGCTTTTACTGAGTATGTAATTACTGACTGCTAAACAATAATGCCATTTGCTGGATTCCTTTATCACCAGACACATAATCATCTGTTCAAAAACAATTATGCAAGATTCTCATTGATCTTCAGAATGTCTTTAAAGCTTTTCAACTTATAATTAACACATCTACTTGTCGCCTTTGCTTTAGCACATGTGAAACAGAATGGTTTCCCTGCTGTAGCATTTTCATCATTCCCAAGACTTTGCTGTAATCTTTGAAAATGTGAAGGTGGATGGATGCTTTTTGTTTTAAAATTTAGAGTGATAAAACCCACAGCTAATGTTCAAGAGTTCCATTGAGTTTAAAAGGAAAATAAAGGCTTTTATTCCAAAGTAATACTTTTTATCATGCAGGAAACTGATGGAATTATTTAACTATGTCAAAGCAGATAATAAAGTTTTAAGACATATTTTATAATTTTCACTATTATATGCTACATGAAAGGCTAACATTTTTTTGTTCCTTCCCAGCCTAAGGGGGTAGGAACTTTTATAAGCTCTACCTTCCAGGAAACCCAAGGTTTTATCCTCAACAAAAAATGACCCTACACTCTTATAAATGAGAGAAAGCATTTTAACTAAAAAAGACTATTATTTCACTAAAATATTGTTCATGCCTTCCAGTCTCAACACTCTAACCAATGTCTTTTGGAAACAGGCAAGTTATCATAATAAACAGAAACAAAAAAAAATCAAATTAAACAATTTGCTCAGGGAATAATCAGCATGATTTGTGGCCATGAATGATTAGTTACTTCATTCAGATGAGTTACAGTCTTAAAAGTCAGGAACGGATCAACATGGGGATTTGTGTGGTTTTATTTCTCTGATGAGTATGCATTCAAATTCCCCCAAATCACTGTAGGGGTAGAAATATCTCTTTCTCTATCCTCTTAGGTTCAGTAACTGAGGCCTACAAATTAAATAGACAAAAGGCATATTAATATAGGAGAAAAGGTTAATTTCACATGCAACATGGGATATTCACAAGAAATAAGTAACTCAAAAAAGTGATTAGATTTGAGACTGCATCAATAAGCTTTTCGTGACTACAGCTAAATACTCAAGACAAACAGAGGTTGATTTTGACTCATGGTTTTTGTCAGGAAAGAAGAGACAGAGTATGAAGCCACAGTCAGACAAAGTTTATTTAGAAGAATAAAGCCTGGGGGAAGGGCTCATTCCAAGATGAATGTAAGATGAATGTAAGGCAGAGTTGCCATCAAACACACAGCAGAGAGAGAGAGCACCTTCCCTTACAGACTGGCAGTTTATATACTACAAAGTGGCAGGAAGAGGCTTGGGGGTCTGAGCTAAAGCTGGGCTGCCTGAGACAGAGGGAGAGCTCGGGCTAGTTCTAAAGGTCCTGTGAGATCCCAGTGTGAGCTCAGAGGGGTTTGGGCTGAGACTGAGGCTAAGGCTGGACCCTGGGGCTGAGCTGCTGAGTTGCAGGGAGAGAGCTTGGTAGATGTGGGGAGTGCTCAGGCTGGTAGCTGGACCCTTCAGATAGTGATGTGTCCAGCCATCCAGGCAGGGCAGGGCTGGTCAAGGCAGGGGTAGGCCTGCATTAGCAGCGAAGAGAAATGTGGGTCTGCTTGCCGTTATGTAGGTAGGTAACAACATGGATCTAAGGCATTTTGTCCTTGCTCCATCAGTCTTGGAGGTTCATAGTCTAAAATTATGTAGTCCCATTGGTCTGATATCTGACAATGGTAGTAGAGTGTGTGCAGTGGAAGGATCATATAGCAAACCAGGAAGCTGGGAGAGATGTGGAGCACACTTATCTATGTCCACGTCATCTCTCCTTATAAAACTATCATGATTCTATCATGGATTATCTACCCCAACAATCTAATCCAACATATTTAATTCCCAAAGTTCCTACCTTTAGACACCATAATTGGGTGAAGTTTCTACTGTTAATACATTAACCATTATGATTAATCCACTCACCAATAACACAAGATTTTGAGGTACTATCCTGAAGCACACGGGCTTTTGGAAGACACCCAAAATAATATCCAAACCATAACAAAAGCTGACCCATCATTTTTTAAAAAGTGATACATTTTGTAGAAATGACAAGACAAAGGGAAAAGTGTTTTATCTTTTAGAAGTCGTAAATTATGGGGAAAGTATGTATGTGCGTGTGTGTGTGTGTGTTTGTATTATATATATATGGAAAACCATTGTAAGATGAGGGATATTTTAGTAAGTTGTATTTATACATATTCATGTAGGTGTCAATTTTCATGATAAAAGTTGGTCTCCTTTTCTTGATATGGAGAGGTGAGGGAAGATACCTTCTCAAAGGGAAATTTATGCTTTTATATAGAGGACGGGGCAGAAAGTTACTTCTCTCTCTGCTATGTTTTATTGCTTTCAGATCAAAATAATTCTTATGCGCCGGCGCCGAGGCTCACTAGGGTAATCCTCCGCCTGCGGCGCCGGCACATCGGGTTCTAGTCCTGGTCGGGGAGCCGGATTCTGTCCTGCTTGCCCTTCTTCCAGTCCAGCTCTCTGCTGTGGCCTGGGAGTGCAGTGGAGGATGGCCCAAGTGGTTGGGCCCTGCACCCGCATGGGAGACCAGGAGAAGCACCTGCCTCCTGGCTCTGGATCAGCGCGATGCACCGGCTACAGCGCACTGGCCGCAGCAGCCATTGGAGGGTTAATCAACGGCAAAAGGAAGACCTGTCTCTCTGTCTCTCTATCTCTCACTATCCACTCTGCCTGTCCAAAAAAAAAAAAATAATTCTTATGCAAAAGCAGGAAACTTGAGAAACTTTGGGTGTGTCATATTTTGATCCACTTTTTTAGTAAAGTCTCAATGTGTTGGCCTGAATATATTTCCCACAAATTCATATGTCTAAATTCTAACACCTAAAGTGATGGTTTTTGGAGGTGTGGGGCTTTTGAGAGATGATTAGGTCATGAAAGTAAAGTCCTTATAAATGGGATTAATGTGATTTTAAAAGAGGCCCCAGAGAACTGCCTTGCTTCTTCTACCACATGAGAACACAGTAAGAAGGCACTATATGCATCCAGAAAAGGGCCCTCACCAGACAGTAAGTCTGCTGATGCCCTTAAATTGGAATTCCCAGTCATCAAAACTGTGAGAAATGAATTTATATCATTTATAAGATACTCAGGTTATGGCATTTTGCTATAGTAGCCTAAATGGATTAAGATAAACAATATCAAAAGTTGTGAATCTCTGTTAACCAGGATTTTTTTTTTGGCAGTATATCATTATGTCAAATGGATTTCAGAGTTCCTGTCAATAGAATCAACAAGTTCTACCATGCTTTAGCCCCAATGCATATAAAATTTGGCCAGCATTTTTCCTGTTTCCATGCACAGAATTTCCCAATAAGTATTGGTTCCCTTGTTCATAATCCTGGGATCTCGTGTCATCTTCAATTAGGAAAAAAAAAAAAAGGCATCAGCACAACAATGAATTCAATAATTCAATATAATAATTACACTAGTTGACATCTTTAGAGTTTTTCCTGTGTAACAAGCATTTAGTTCTCAAAGTAATCCTATACTGTAAACAATTATCATTTCTTTTTTTATATAGAAAAAATAAGGTTTGGAGATGTTAAGTAACGTGTTCAAGGGCACATTTGTCTGCTGTTGTAAACCTTTGGGAATGAACCAGTGAGTAAATAATCTTTCTCAGTCTCTCCCTCTCTGCAACTCTGCTTTTCAAACAAATAAAATCTTTAGAAAATGAAAATAAATAAAAATTACTTCCTTTAAGAAGCTTAAATTTGTGTTGCCACAACTTCTCCCCACTAGACTTATTTCTATTCTTTAGGGCCACAGAGAATACACTTATTCGATTTCTTTTCTATTATCAATCCTCTTAATATCTGAAGAGAACTATCGGCTCTAGATGTTTCTTCACTTATGCTCAAGCCCCACCTCATTCAGTGAGGTCTTTCCAGTCATGGTTTTCAGGTCCTTTGTCATCTTGGAGAACTCCTCCAAAGTAATGCTGTAATCTGCTAGCATCCCAGATAGAGAAGATAATTAATATACAGCATACACAGCAAAAAAAAAATTCTACTTTCATAACAATTTAGTTTCTTTTAGGTTTAATCTGTACAAGTTATTTTTGCTCTTATGGAGACTAGTGGTGTTGTGTCCTAGAAACAACTGAGTCACGTTCTCACTGCTTTATACCTGTTACAGACTGTTGAGGGTAATCTTCACCTTTAAGTCTTTCACCAAATTTCAAGCATCTCATTAACTCAGTGTCAAATTAGCTACTTACCTCTAAAAAATTACCTTAATCAATAGAGGCAAGATTAATAACAAGTTCTCTTACTGTATCAATCAGTATCAGAATATTTAGTGAAAAGAAGCCTGCTAAGTCATTCTGGGCATACTGCCTGAAAATCTGTTCCATCCTGACAGGGTCAGTGTCCCAAAGGGCAGTGAATCTTACACCAAATGGCCTAACAAACAACAGCTTGCACCTGCCATATTTTTCAGAGTATTTCAGAAAAAGGCAAAAGTCATCATTCATTCCTTGAAAATATACTTGGCATTCTGTGAATTAATCAACTCGTTTGAAGACAGTGTTAACCATTTATTGCCATATTACTTTTGAAATGACTGACATCTTCCCTCACTTATGAGGTATTAGGAGATAGCTCAGCTTGTTGAAATTTATCCCCAATGATTTTAATTACAATATTCATAATGTTCTTTATAACCTAGCACTGGGTTACATAATAACATTGATTGTTCTCTAGTTGTTTTATGTGCACAAATCTTTGTGTTGCCAAATGTTTTGTAAGTATTTTGAAACCAAGACTTATGTCTTCTACTTCTTTTGTGGTTTTTATTTCCATCCAATAACTAGTACAGTAAGCACTTAATAATTACTTCTGAACAAGGCAAGATCTGCATGTGGGCTGTGTAGGTTGGCTCTGTTCTAACTTTCTGGCTTGTGCCATTAACCCCCACCCAGCTTTCTAGGAAGACTTCAGTCACATGGGGCCTGAGCTGGATAGTTTAGATGATTTAAAGAAACCAGATCTTGCTGCTAGGGGAAAAACAAACAGACAAACAGCTAAAGTTGCTATAGTACTGCTCAGATGTGAGGCATCCCAGCTCATCTTGAGAATAGCTGGTCCTAGCAAGTTTAGGCTATACATGTACATTAACATGCTCTTTTTGGACCATTGGTAATGTTCACAAATTGGGCCAAGTGCTCCCCCAAGTCATGGCTTACATATTTTCTTTGAGAGATTTACTCTTCCTCCTGGCAAGTATTTTTTCTATTTCCTTCCTATAAGAAACATGAAATTTGTCTCTGGTCATGAAGATTTTATATTAACCTATTTTCCAATCTTTATGGAAGAAAATCCTTTTTTCTGCTATCCCTGCTTTGATTGGCTAAAAAAATGGCAGCAACTTTTCTCTGGTGCTTCTAAGTCAGCTACTCAGCATTTCTCAAATTATTTGAGATTTTGTTGTTCTTCATGGTAGAAAATAACCCTTAGATTTTCTTTTATCAGAAATTATTGCTACTCTAAAAGAGCTACTGAGATGTTTCTGGTCTGAGTATTAAAAATTTAAGTACCCCAACCATTCTTTTCCAAATTTTATCAGATGTAGGTCTATAAAGAAAAAGTAGTTATTGATTAAACAGTTTTTTTTTGGGGGGGGTCTAAAAGTCCTGTTTTATAAAAAAAACTATAGAAATTTCTGGCAATGAAATTTGCAGTAATTTTGTTTTGTTTGAATTATCTGTATGCTTGTTGTCAAATAGTGGGCAAAGTAACTATGCCATTAGTCATTTGATATATTAATCTATCAAATTTTGTATATTAGTATCAGTGATTTAAATGTGAATATATTTAACAAAATTATATATATATATAACAAAGTATATATATATATAACAAAGTATATATATAAAACAAAGTGTGTGTGTATATATATATATATATATATATATACCACAAAACACTCAGGGAATGTAATATTGCAGGTAACAGAAGTCTGTCTTGCTTTGAGAAGCCACCAGTGTTAACATAGTTTAAATTTCCCCAAATTACTATACTTACTTGTGTTGTCTATATATTCTTTTTTCCCTTTTATACAAATGAGAATAAACTTGATATGAAGTTCTATACTTTGTGTCTCCTCTCTATAATTTTTCTTAGGGATTTCATCTTGGCTTATGTTAATCTAATCATCTTTTTCCCCAAATGTTTTTTTCATTTATTTGCATGGCAGAGAAATAGAATGAGAGAGAGAATCACCCATACAGACAGAGCAACCATCACTGGTTCACTCCTCAAATGCCTGCAGCATTTGAGACAGGGCTGGGGCTGAAACTAGGAGCCAGGTATTCAATGTAGCTCTGCTATACTGGTTACAGGATCCCAATTAATTGAGCCATCACTGCTGCCTCTTAGAGTCTGCATTGGCAAGAAGCTTGAATCAGGAGCTAGAGTCAGGTATTTAACTCAGATACTCTATGTGGAATGTTGGCATCTTAACTAGCATCTTAACTTCTATGCTAAACAGCCACACCAATCATCATTTTAAGCATAGAATTTTGCTACATGGATATTCCACCATATATTTTACCAGCCCCCATCCCATTGGTGGACTTTTAGATGTGTCTTTGAGTATATGGAAGCAATCATTTAAAAATTTTAAATTTTAAGGCTGGCACTGTGGTGTAGCGGGTGAGGCTGCTGCCTGTAGTGCCAGCATCCCATATGGGTGCTGATTCAAGTCCCGGCTGCTCCACTTTGATCCACCTCTCTGCTGTGGCCTGGGAAAGCAGTGGAAGATGTCCCAAATCCTTGGGCCCCTGTGCCCACATGGAAGACCTGGAAGAAGCTCCTGGCTCCTGGCTCCTGGCTTTGGATCAGCCCAGCTCCGGCCATTGCAGCCATCTGGGGAGTGAACCAGCAGATGGAAGACTCTTTATCTCTCTCTGCCTCTGCCTCTCTGCAGCTCTGTCTTTCAAATAAATAAATAAATCTTTAAAAATTTTTAAAATTAAAATTTTAAATTTTAAGATTTCATATCGTTTTAAAATTTTAATTTTATTTGAAAGGTGTTAAGCATAGAAAAAGAACTGAGAGAGAGAGAGAGAGAGAGAGAAGAGAGAGGAGAGACAGAGAAAGAGAGATCTTCTGTTAAGTGGTTTACTCTCCAAATGTTTTCAATGGCCAGAATTTAACCAGGCCAAAGCTATGAGCTAGGGACCCAATCTAGGTATCTCAGACATAATTGGCAGTAACCCAACTACTAGAGCCATCACTATTGCCTCCCAGGGTCTGCATTAGCAGGAATCTTGAGTCAGGAGTGGAACTACACTCTGATATGGGATATGTGCATCCTGAGTGATGTCTTAACCACTTTGCAAATTTTCTGCCCCAGGGATAATCTTGAATATTCAATTACTCAATGCATGTATTTGCCCAACATAGAGAATTGACTCCTCTTTACTCTGAACTTTCTTCCTTGATAATTGACATTATGCCAGTTGGGAAAAGGAGTTAATTCTGTAAGTATTGATGAAGGCTTATGCTTTATACAGCATGGTGCTAGACATTGTCATACATTAAAAAGTTATGGTAGCTGGTGCTGCAGCTCAATAGGCTAATCCTCCGCCTGCAGCGCTGGCACACCAGGTTCTAGTCCCGGTCAGGGAGCCGGATTCTGTCCTGCTTGCCCCTCTTCCAGTCCAGCTCTCTGCTGTGGCCCGGGAGTGCAGTGGAGGATGGCCCAAGTGGTTGGGCCCTGCACCCGCATGGGAGACCAGGGGAAGCACCTGGCTCCTGCCTTCAGATCAGCGCGGTGTGCCGGCCGTAGCACACCGGCCGCAGCGGCCACTGGAGGGTGAACCAATGGTAGAGGAAGACCTTTCTCTCTGTCTTTCTCACTGTCCACTCTGCCTGTAAAATAAAAAAGTTATGGCAAAATTACAAAATTCTTTCCCACACATATTTTAGAGTTTAGAAGACCAGAAGTGATAATAGGAGAGGAGATATCCTAAAAAAGGAGCTCCAATGGGAAATTATTAAGGTACTCATTATAAGCAGGGAAGCTCCCAAAGTGGCAGCAGACTGTGTGTGTAGCCAGTTCAAGAATTTCACATTTGGAGGGGCCAACATCATGGTGTAGCAAGTAAAGCCACCATCTGCAACACTGGCGTTCCATATGGACGCCAGTTTGAGTCTGCTCCACTTCTGATTCAGCTCCCTTGTAATGGCCTGGAAAGAGCAACAGAAGATGGCCTAAGTACTTGGGGCCCCTTCACTCCCATGTGGGAGACCTGGAAGATGCTCCTGGCTCCTGACTTCAGCCCAGGCCCAGCCATTGTGGCCATCTGGGGAGTGAACCAGCAAATGGAAGATACTCATTTTCTCTCTCTCTCTCTCTCTCTCTCTCTCTCCCTCCCTCCCTCCCTCCCTCTCTCCCTCTCTCCCTCTCTCCCTCTCTCCCTTTCTCCCTTTCTCCCTCTCTCTCCCCACTCCTTTATCTCTAACTCTGCCTTTCAAATAAGTAAAATCTTTAAAAAAAAGAATTTCTCACTTGGAAAATGACCTGCCTTTCTGGGACACTTGAGTTTAAACAGAAACTTGAAAACTGTGTACAAATTTTGGAGTCCATAAGGTTGTTTCCATCATTGAAAAACAGCTTTATAAAAAGTAATCAAACCTGAAAAACAAAACACTACAAAAATTGTGTAAAAAATACTATTTTACTCATAGAAAAACTGAATAACAACCTTTCCAAAGTACACAGATATGAACTTATCTACACCGTATACATGCAATGATATGACTACTCTAATTCATTTTCAAAAGGGCATCCTACTTTTTTTTCTGGAATCTGCTGCTTATAAAATGATAGTCTCCTTTTCAGGGAAGCAAAGGGAAAACATAATAGGATTTTGATTAATTATTAATCGTTGAGATTTTAGGTAGAGAATATATTCTTGATGTTTGAAATATTGTGCATAGAATCTGATATAGTAAAGCTTTGAGAAAAGACACAAATAACCACTTTTCCTTTATGAAGAATGCTGCGTTTTACTTTTGTTCTTTAGCATTTATTTCCAAACTGGAAAATTAAGGACTTTTGAAAGATGAAAAAGGCACAGATTAGAATCCAATATTTTGGTGCATCAAAAACTTGTGTGATTCTTCCTTGTGCTAACACAATAATTTGAGTAAAATGATATAGTGATTAAACACATTTGGGGAAAGCATGCTGTGTGGGGTATTCAGAATTCTGGAAAACGTGTTTTGATAGCAGAATGAATGAGCAGCTTTCACATAGTATATGTAGTTAAGATGAAAGCAGGAAATAAGAAAAAGTGTCTTTCCTGTACCAGATTTTGTATCTGAACTGTAAAACATTTAGTGAAATTTATTTTTTCATCCCAATATTTCTGTCAGCCCTTCACTTCTTATTGTCTGTAAGATGCTCAACAACCAGGAACCTCTGCTCTGACATTTAATAAAATACTAGCTATGTCAGCTACTCAATAATGTACTGTTTCCCCAATTTTCTATTTTATTAGGTAAATATTTCTTGAACAGCTACTATGTGCAAAGCATCACAATCGATATTATGGGGAATTCAAACTTAAGAGGCAGTCCACTGGTCATAGAAACAGAAAACTTGCCTTCTAATCTTAGCTTGGTCACTTACTAAGTAAGTATATGACCTAGAGATTCATTTCTTGTTTCAGAGCCACGGCCCTGGATTTGATCATCTCTGAGGTACCTGTCAACCACAGTGTAGTTCAATGTGATGAGTAAAACAGTTTGTATCCCCTAGCAATGTTGGGTTTTTATGTGGGGTAGAAACTAACACAGAAACAGAATCAGAATGGTATTGGTAATTTCAAGAGAGTTACAAGCAAAATGATGTTGGGTTTCAAAGAAAGAAGCTATCATTATCCATGGATGATATCATTGATGGCATTCTGGAGGGAGTGGCCTTAATGGGTCAGGTTTATGATAGTCAGAAATAGGAGTCAAGGGAATTACTCTGTTCCTATCATGGACTTTTCCTTTTTTGGATATTACTCTGGATTTGTCAGTAACAACGGAAAAGTGACAGAAAATCAACCTTTGAGAGATTTATATCATTGCATTTTTGAAGTTGTTGGCCAATGAGTATAGATTGGAGCTGTAGATAATAAAAATAAAAGGAAGATGATGGATGGGAAGAATAGGAAGGGATCCTGGAATGGAGCTCTTCAACAAATGCCAATAGCAATTTATTTTGTATAGTGCTTAACAATCTGCAAAGTACATTGATATCACTTCCAGGATATATGAATATGATACAACTGTTAAGAGCATGGCTTGGACTCCAACAGAACTGATTTTATATCCCAGCTCTGCTGCTTACCAATAATGTAACCTTGGATAGTTACTTGATCTCTTGTGTCTCCATTTCCTTATTTGTAAGATAGAAATAACAATTGCCTTGTGAGATGGCTGCACAGTTAAAATAAGCATATATATGTATGTATATATAGCACTTAGCAAAGTGACTAAAATATAGAGTGTACTCAATAATGATAACTATGAGTTACTAGGTAAGGTATTGTTATTCTCTTTTAACAAAAAGTCAGAATTGAAGTGCTGTGATTCTGTGTCATGCATTAGAATCCAGTATTCTTTGTATTATCCTGGTGATTCCCAGCCTGAGTTTTCTGCATACACCCTCTCACAGGGGGATCTGTGAAGGTAATACTGAGAGTCTATGACTCATTTTCAATATTTGAAAGGAGCCTAACAGAGAGTATTCATTTACTTTTGATAAATTACACAACCTGACTAAAATGTCAAGTTTCTTTGCTTTTGCCTGAAATTATATCAAGTCATTTTGGTAAAATGGGCTGTCTCATGGTTATGGGAAACTGATTGGCAGCTATATATGTCTGTGATGAATAGAAATGGGGAAAATGAATTTTATTTATAAAATGTGATTGATCTGGCTTGGGAGAGCATGAAGCGAAACTACACATAAAATGCTGTCTTTTTGCTGAAATGAATGAGAAGCACTGTATTGTACTACTCTTCCTCTGCCTCAGGAGGGGGCAGGGATAAGAAAGGTAGAAAGAGAGGAAGTTATGGTCAAATGAAATTTCAGAGTTTGAGAGTTTACAGGTAGGTTGTTTTCATGTAATAAGTGTGCTTGGAATGAGGACATGACTTGTGGTTTCCTCCTATGAGAAGGACATAAGGAAACTGCGTCTCAAAGAAAGGTAAGGAATCAGCCAAATGGACAATAGCAACTGTGGCAGAGCCAGTATTTCAATCCAGTCTTCTCATTCCCTGTTCCATAGCTCTCCACTTCAAAACAGTGTCCACGATGGCATTTCTGCAGGCCTGATTTCAATATTTACTTGCTCTGGTCAGAGAGAGAAAACACTTAATAGAGGATGAATGAGATGCAGTTAGGGACTTACAGAGAGCTAACATACAAAGGTCTCTTTTGTATTGAGTGACCAGACAGTACAGGTCACCATCTCCTAGTCTGAAACTATACTAAGAATTCTCTGGTTCAGCTTTACTCTGCAGACTTAATATAAATACATCAGATGCAGAAGAAAGAAGGGGATGAATAATAATAGTAGCTTTCATTTACTAAATGCTCATCTAAGGAATATTACTCATGCATCTCTATTTAGTGAGTCCCTACTGTGGGCTAGATACTATTTAGGAAGTGTTATGGTAATGAACCAGAAACAAAAAAGTCCCTACCCTTGAACAGCTCACATTTTCTCTGTTTTTACATGGATTACTTCAAAACAACCCTACAAGTCTGGTACTGTTATTATTCTCAATTTACAAGTGAGGAGGTGGATACAGAGTTAGTACTTGCTCAAGGTCGCACAGCCAGAAATACTAGATTAGGAAGTTGAACCAAAATCTGTAGGACACCCAAGTGCATGTGTTTCTATGATTGTCTTCTAGTTTTATTCTCCACCAAAGATTTTTATTCTGACATTACTCTCAATGCATTTTTCCACTCGTGTCCATTATTCCTTTCTATCATAATGTTGGAAACCTGCAAGTCAGGAAACAAAGAGAAGCAAACTGCCCTCATATGCAAGAAGCTGTTTGAGTTTAGGAGGTCCTTTAGAAGGCATTTTATGAGAGTAAACATTTGTTGACTATTTACTTTGTGTCAGCCAGTATACTTCTAATTCTCTTAATACATTTAATTCTTACAGCAGCCTTATAATGTAAGTACTGTTATTATCATCTCCATTATCTAGATGGGGAAACTACAGCACAGAGAGGTCAAAGAAATTATCAGAAATCCTCAGGTTGCAAGTGGCAGAAGTGAGACTAAAACCCAGAAATTCAGTTTCCAGAGTTTGTTCTTAGAGTCACAAGGGCTATATTTACAACATAGTAAGTAGCACCATAAGTGATACAGGTGTTTTTTAAAAAAAGTCAAGTGTGAGAAGAAAAGAGAATACATAAACTAGAGCAGTAACATGAGAACAAAAGAGGGTATGAATGTAACAGGCATTTTAGGGAAGAAGCAACTAGGTTTGCTAAAATATCAGATTTATGTGACAAGGAGAGTGGTTGTTGCATCAATAGAGATTTTTAAAAATTCTAAATACATAAAAGATTGAGAGGAAAAAATAATTTGGTTTCTTTTTTAAAAAGTTTTATGTATGTATGTGTGTATGTATTTGAAAGAGTTACACAGAGAGAGAAGGAAGAACAGAGAAAGGGAGAGATCTTCTATCCTCTGGTTTACTATCCAGATGGCCACGATGGCTAGGGATGGACCTAGAGTTCCTCTAGGCCTTCCACATGAGTGGCAGGGGCCCAAGTACTTGGGCCATCTTCCTCTGCTTTTCCAGGCCATTAGCTTGGAGCTGCTAGGAGCCAATGGGATGCCAACATTGTAGATAGTGGTTTCACCCACTATGCTATAAGGCCATCACAAATAATTTTGAGATTGAGTTAATGGCAAGATGTATAGGTAGGAAGATCTAGTAAGCAGGTAAAATAAGGGACTGAAACTCAGATATGAACACAGAGTCAGATTATGGAGGCAGAAGAGAGGTATGGAAGTATTTTGAAAAGTTTGTGGAAAAATAGATTTAAAATAAAATCAGTTTATTTGGATAAAAAGTTGAAGTCTCTGCACAGTATTTTTCATAATGCATATTTCCATAAACTTAAAAAACCCTCCTATGAAGAAAATTGATATTGAGAACCTAGAAGAAACAAAGACATATGCCAATAGAGGTTTTTTTCCCTTTTCTTTTGCCGTTATGTTATTGCAATAAAATTCAACTTAGATCTGACTTCTTTCACGAAAGGATGTTCCTTTGTTTTCTCAGACCTTTATCTTCCAATATAAAGCCATAAGAGGATACAGACTCATTGAAGAAAGGAAGCAGTTAACAATGAGGGCCTTTAAGGGAAGAAAATTTATCATAGACTCCTATTGTAGTCTAAAATATGCTTTTTATACATTTTAAAGATCTAGACAGTTATTGAATTAGTTTTAGATAATCAAATGTATAATTTGTTACATATACCATACACACACACAATACTTACTAGCAAGTGAAATATAAATAAAACCACAAAAGTAATATACTTAAAAGTGCTTTTAATTATTTAGATTTTAGTGAAATGAAAAATCACTATTTGAAATATGACTATGCAAAGAATAAGTGCAAGTGCTTTTGAGCTGCACATGACTGGGCTACTTTGTGCCATGAGGTGTTTCACTTTCCCCACCACACTTTATCATTTGGATTATACTGTACCATGACAGCTTCTGGTTCTCACTTGACATGAAAGCATCATTTATATCCATACTGTTATATATTTAGTACTACTTGGTGCCAATACAATTGTAACTGCTATGCAAAAGCTGAAACTTAAATCATGTGCCAGTACCCAAATATGAGGCAATCACCTAGAATTTCCAAATAGATTTTATTTTTGTTGAAACACATATACAAAAATATTCTCATACAAATGATCTCTCCTCCCCACTACCACCCTCACCCAGTCCTGCCAAGCCCTGAAAAACTTAATTCTACCTAAATTTATTTTTTAAACTAATAATTTATTTATTTATTTATTTATTTTTATTTAGTAAGTATAAATTTCCAAAGTACAGTTAATGGATTACAATGGCTCCCCCCCCCATAATTTCCTCCCACTCACACTCCTCCCATCTCCCACTCCCTCTCCCATTCCATTCACATCAAGATTCATTTTCAATTATCTTTATATACAGAAGATCTATTTAGTATATATTAAGTAAAGTTTTCATCAGTTTGCACCCACACGAAAACACAAAGTGTAAAATACTGTTTCAGTACTAGTTATAGCATTACTTCACATTGGACAACACAGTAAGGACAGATCCCACATGAGAAGTAAGTACAAGTGACTCCTGTTGTTGACTTAACAATTTGACACTCTTGTTTATGGCGTCAGTAATCTCCCTAGGCTCTAGTCATGAGTTGCCAAGGCTATGGAAGCCTTTGAGTTTGCCAACTTCGAACTTATTCCGACAGGGTCATAGTCAAAGTGGAAGTTCTCTCCCCACTTCAGAGAAAGGTACCTCCTTCTTTGATGACCTGTTCTTTCCACTGGGATCTCACTCACAGAGATCTCTCATGTAGGTTTTTTTCTTTTCTTTTTTTTTCTTTTTTTTTTTTTTTGCCAGAGTGTCTTGGCTTTCCATGCCTCATGGGCTCTTCAGCCAGTTCCGAATGCCTTAAGGGCTGATTCTGAGGTCAGAGTGCTATTTAGGACATCTGCCATTCTATGAGTGTGCTGTGTATCCCGCTTCCCATGATGGATCATTCGCTCCCTTTTTGATTCTATCAGTTAGTATTAGCAGACACTAGTCTTGTTTGACTCTTAGACCTATCAGTGTGATCAATTGTGAACTGAAATTGATCACTCTGGCTAGTGAGATGGCATTGGTACATGCCACCTTGATGGGATTGTATTGGGATCCCCTGGCACGATTCTAACTCCACAATTTGGGGCAAGTCCGAATGAGCATGTCCCAAATTGTACATCTCCTCCCTCTCTTATTCCCACTCTTATATTTAACAGGGATCACTTTTCAGTTAAAATTTAAACACCTAAGAATAATTGTGTGTTAATTACAGAGTTCAACCAATAGTACTAGAACAAAACAAAGAAAAAATACTAAAATGGATAAAGTATTAAATTGTACATCAACAGTCAGGACAAGAGCTGATCAAGTCACTGTTTCTCATAGTGTCAATTTCACTTCAACAGGTTTCCCCTTTGGTGCACAGTTAGTTGTCGCCGATCAGGGAGAACATATGATATTTGTCCCTTTGGGACTGGCTTAATTCACTCAGCATAATGTTTTCCAGATTCCTCTATCTTGTTGCAAATAACCGGATTTTGTTGTTTTTGACTGCTGTATAGTATTCTATAGAGTACATGTCCCATAATTTCTTTATCCAATCTACTGTTGATGGGCACTTGGGTTGGTTCCAGGTCTTAGCTATGGTGAATTGAGCTGCAATAAACATTAATGTGCAGACTGCTTTTTTGTTTGACTCTTAGACCTATCAGGTAAATTGGGTAAATTCCAAGGAGTGGGATGGCTGGGTTGTATGGTAGGGTTATATTCAGGTTTCTGAGGAATCTCCAGACTGACTTCCATAGTGGCTTAACCACTTTGCATTCCCACCAACAGTGGGTTAGTGTCCATTTTTCCCCACATCCTCTCCAGCATCTGTTGTTGGTAGATTTCTGAATGTGAGCCATTCTAACCAGTGTGAGGTGAAACCTCATTGTGGTTTTGATTTGCATTTCCCTGATTGCTAATGAGCTTGAACATTTTTTCATGTGTCTGTTGGCCATGTGGATTTCCTCTTTTGAAAAATGTCTATTGAGTTCCTTAGCCCATCTCTTAAGTGGGTTGTTTGTTTTGATGTTGTGGAGTTTCTTGATTTCTTTGTAGATTCTGGTTATCAAACCTTTATCAGTTGCATAGTTTGCAAATATTTTTTCCCATTCTGTCGGTTGCCTCTTCACTCTCCTGACTGTTTCTTTTGCAGTACAGAAACTTCTCAATTTGATGCAATCCCAATAGTTAATTTTGGCTTTGACTGCCTGCACCTCCAGGGTCTTTTTTAGGAAGTCTTTGCCAGTACCTATATCTTGCAGGGTTTCTCCAATGCTCTCTAACAATTTGATGGTGTCAGGTTATAGATTTAAGTCTTTAATCCATGTTGAGTGAATTTTTGTGTAAGGTGAAAGGTAGGGGTCTTGCTTCATGATTCTGCATGTGGAAATCCAATTTTCCCTGCACCATTTATTGAAAAGACTGTCCTTACTCCAGGGATTGGTTTTGGATCCTTGGTCAAATATAAGTTGGCTGTAGATGCTTGGATTGATGTCTGGTGTTTCAATTCTGTTCCATTGGTCTATCCATCTGTTTCTGTACCAGTGTCATGCTGTTTTGGTTACAACTGCCTTGTAGTATGTCCTGAAATCTGGTATTGTGATGCCTCCAGCTTTGTTTTTGTTGTACAAGATTGCTTTAGCTATTCGAGGTCTCCTGTGTCTCTGTATGAATTTCAGCATCATTTTTTCTAGATCTGAGAATAATGTCTTCAGTATTTTAATTGGTATCACATTGAATCTGTAAATTGCTTTTGGGAGAATGGACATTTTGATGATATTGATTCTTCCAATCCATGAGCATGGAAGATTTTTCCATTTCTTGGTATCCTCTTCTATTTCTTTCTTTAGGATTTTGTAATTTTCATCGTAGAGATCTTTAACGTCCTTGGTTAAGTTTATTCCAAGGTATTTGATTGTTTTGTAGCTATTGTGAATGGGATTGATCTTAGAAGTTCTTCCTCAGCCATGGCATTGCCTGTGTATACAAAGGCTGTTGATTTTTGTGCATTGATTTTATATCCTGCTACTTTGCCAAACTCTTCTATGAGTTCCAATAGTCTCTTAGTAGAGTTCTTTGGGTCCCCTAAATACAGAATCATGTCATCTGCAAAGATGGATAGTTTGAGTTCTTCCTTCCCAATTTGTATCCCTTTAATTTCTTTTTCTTGTCTGATGGTTCTGGCTAAAACTTCCAGAACTATATTGAATAGCAGTGGTGAGAGTGAGCATCCCTGTCTGGTACTAGATCTCAGTGGAAATGTTTCCAACTTTTCCCCATTCAATAGGATGTTGGCAATGGTTTTTTCATAAATTGCTTTGATTGTATTGAGGAATGTTCCTTCCATACCCAGTTTGCTTAGAGTTTTCACCATGAACGGGTGTTGTATTTTATCAGATGCTTTCTCTGCATCTATTGAGATAATCATATGGTTTTTCTTCTGCAGTCTGTTAATGTGGTGTATCACATTGATTGTCTTGCGCACATTGAACCATCCCTGCATGCCAGGGATAAATCCCACTTGGTCTGGGTGGATGATCTTTCTGATGTGTTGTTGCATTCTATTGGCGAGAATTTTATTGAGGATTTTTGCGTCTACGTTCATCAGGGATATTGGTCTGTAATTCTCTTTCTCAGCTGCATCTTTTTCCATCTTAGGAATTAAGGTGATGCTGGCTTCATAAATAGAATTTGGGAGGATTCCCTCTTTTTCGATTGTTCTGAATAGTTTGAGAAGAATTGGAGTTAGTTCTTCTTTAAATGTCTGGTAGAACTCAGCAGTCAATCCATCTGGTCCTGGGCTTTTCTTTGTTGGGAGGGCCTTTATTACTGTTTCCATTTCCGTCTCAGTTATGGGTCTGTTTAGGTTTTCGATGTCTTCCTGGTTCAATTTAGGTAGGTTGCATGTGTCCAGGAATCTATCCATTTCTGGTGGGTTTCCCTGTTTGCTGGCATACAAGTCCTTGTAGTAATTTCTGATGATTCTTTTTATTTCTGTGATGTCTGTTGTTACATTTCGTTTTTCATCTCTGATTTTATTGATTTGGGTGTTTTCTTTTTTTAGTTAGTTGGGCCAATGGGGTGTCAATTTTGTTTATTTTTTCAAAAAACCAGCTCCTCCTTTGGCTGATTTTTTTGTAATGTTTTTTTTTTTGGATTCAATCCTTTTGATTTCTTCTCTGATTTTAATTATTTCTCTTCTCCTACTAGATTTGGGTCTGGTTTGCTGTAGGTTTTCTAGATCCTTGAGATGCATTGAAAGCTCATCTATTTGCTACCTTTCCAATTTCTTGATGTAGGCACTTATTGATATAAACTTTCCTCTTAACGCTGCTTTTGCTGCGTCCCATAAGTTTTGATATGTTGTGCTATTTTCTTCATTTACTTCCATAAAATTTTTGATTTCTCTTTTAATTTCTTCTATGACCCATTGTTCATTCAGGAGCATGTTGTTCAATCTCCATGTGTTTGCTTATGCTCTGGGGATTCCTGAGTTGCTAATTTCCAACCTCATTCCTTTATGGTTTGAGAAGCTGCATGGTATGATTCTAATTCTTTTGAATTTGCTGAGACTTGCTTTATGGTCTAGTATGTGGTTAATCCTAGAGAAGGTTCCATGTACTGCTGAGAAGAATGTAAATGCTTTCTGTGTAGGATGAAAAGTTCTGTAGATTTCTGTTAGATCCATTTGGGCTATAGTGTCATTTAAATCTACCGTCTCCTTGTTGATCTTCTGTCCTGTTGATCTGTCTATTTCTGAGAGTGGAGTATTGAAGTCCCCCAGTACTATTGTATTGGGGTCTAAGTCTCCCTTTAAGTCCCTTAACAAATCTTTTAAATAAACCGGTGCCCTGTAATTAGGTGCGTATACATTGATAATCGTTATATCTTCCTGTTGAATTGATCCCTTAATCATTATATAGTGCCCCTCTTTGTATCTCTTAAAAGATTTGTGTTAAAGTTTATGTTGTCCAGTATCAAGATGGCTATGCCCTCTCTTTTTTCATTTCTGTTGGCATGGTATATCTTTTTCCAGCTTTCACTTTCAGTCTGTATGCATCTTTGTTGGAAAGATGTGTTTCTTGTAAGCAGCAAATAGATGGGTTTTGTTCCTTAACCCAATCAGCCAATCTGTGTCTTTTAACTGGAGAGTTCAGACCATTAACGTTCAATGTGACTATTGATAAGTGGTGACTTTGCCCTGCCATTTGCCAAAGATATTTTCTAATATATGCTTTGAATTCCCTGTGATCTTTTGCTGTGAGGTTTCCTTCCTATACCTTCTTTCATATTGATGACCGTGTTTTTGCGTTTCTGTGTGCAACACATCTTTAAGAATCTTTTGCAGGGCTGGACAAATGACGACAAATTCTTTCAATTTCTGTTTGCTATGAAAGATCTTTATTTCACCTTCATTCACAAATGAGAGCTTTGCAGGATATAATATTCTGGGCTGGCAGTTGTTCTCTCTTAGTACCTGGGCTATGTCTCGCCATTCCCTTCTAGCTTGTAGGGTTTCTGATGAAAAGTCAGCTGTGAGTCTAATTGGAGATCCTCTGCGAGTAATCTGACGTTTCTCTCTTGCACATTTTAGGATATTTTCTTTCTGTTTCACTGTGATGAGTTTAATTACAACGTGTCATGATGAGGATCTCTTTTGGTCATGTTTACTAGGGGTTCTATGAGCTTCCTGTACTAGGATGTCTCTGTCCTTCTCCAAACCTGGAAAATTTTCTGCTAGTATCTCACTAAAAAGGCCTTCTAATCCTTTCTCCCTCTCCATGCCTTCAGGAACTCCTAGAACCCGAATGTTGGGTTTTTTAATAGTATCCTGTAGATTCCCCACAATATTTTTTAGATTTCTGATTTCCTCTTCTTTTCTTTGGTTTGACTGTATACTTTCCTGTTCTCTGTCTTCTTTTTTTTATTGTTCTTTATAATCTAAACGGTTATAATTTATTTTTTTATTTTTTTATTTTTTTTAACTTTTATTTAATGAATATAAATTTCCAAAGTACGGCTTATGGATTACAATGGCTTCCCCCCCATAACGTCCCTCCCACCCGCAACCCTCCCCTTTCCCACTCCCTCTCCACTTCCATTCACATCAAGACTCATTTTCAATTCTCTTTATATACAGAAGATCAGTTTAGCATACATTAAGTAAAGATTTCAACAGTTTGCTCCCACACGGAAACATGAAGTGAAAAATAATAGATGATTTTTTAAATGATGATGAAATCAGATCAGACCTATTGTCATGTTTAATCCCAGTGAGAGTCAAGTTGGGAATTGATAATTTCTTCTTCTTTTTTTTTTTACAGAAGATCAGTTTAGTATACATTAAGTAAAGATTTCAACAGTTTGCACCCCCATAGAAACACAAAGTGAAATATACTGTTTGAGTACTCGTTATAGCATTAAGTCTCAATGTACAGCACATTAAGGACAGAGATCCTACATGAGGAGTAAGTGCACAGTGACTCCTGTTGTTGACTTTACAAATTGACACTCCTGTTTATGGCATCAGTAATCTCCCTATGCACCAGTCATGAGTTTCCAGGCTATGGAAGCCCCTTGAGTTCTCCGACTCTTATCTTGTTTAGACAAGGTCATAGTCAAAGTGGAGGTTCTCTCCTCCCTTCAGAGAAAGGTACCTCCTTCTTTGAAGACCTGTTCTTTCCACTGGGATCTCACTCACAGAGATCTTTCATTTAGGTTGGTTGGGTTTTTTTTTTTTTTTTTTTGCCAGGGTGTCTTGGCTTTCCATGTCTGAAGTACTCTCATGGTGTTCTCTGTCTTCTAAGTCCGATATTCTCTCTTCTGCTTCACCCATTCTGTTTTTAAGGTTCTCTAATGTGTTTGTCATTTGATCTATTGAATTCTTCATTTCATTATGATTTCTCATCACTATCACAGTTTCATATTCTACCAGTTGTTTCATTTCATTTTGATTCCTCCTTAATATTTCACTTTCGCAAGAAAGATTTTCTATCTTGTCCATTATGGATTTCTGTATATCAAGAATTTGTTTTTGAGAACTTCTTAACGTTCTTATCAATTTTTTGATATCCGCTTCTAGCATTTCTTCTATCTCATCATCTTCATAATCTTGAATTGGGGTGTCTTTTTCATTTGGGCGTGTCATAGTGTCTTCCTTGTTCTTGTTACCTCGGTTTTTGCGTTTGTTGTTTGGCATATTGGAGATACTCTTTGGTTTCTTCACTGTGGTGTTTTTTCTTGTTATACTATGACTCTAGATTAAGTGGACTGTCTGCTTTTGATGGAGCCTTAGAGGCTTGAGATGGGTGTGTCCTGAGAACTCTGTTTGGTTCCTCAGGGTTAAGGGTGTGCCAAAGGTGACACTCCCAGGTTAGGCATGGTAAATCTCTCTCTCTTTCTTTCTTTCTTTTTTTGATTCAAAAGGGAAGTAACTCCGCACAGCTGAACAGAATTGGAGGTAGTTAGCAGGCGAATGATATACCCACAGGAGCCAGAGATCGGAAGCTCTTTCCCAAGGACCACACAGGGAATCTGTTCTGCCCTCAGTGTGGGCTCAAAGTCTCCTTCAGTCTCCCACTGGGTTGCCAAGGTTACCGAATTGTATCGTCTCTGGAGAGTACTCACGTGAATTCTGTGAGTTCTCTCCCCCACCGTCTCTTTTTTCACAGTCTCAGTTCAGTAGCACCACTCATTCACTAGGTCCTAATCTCCTGTTATTTCATCCCCCCCCCCCGCCTCCAGAGTCAGGTTTTTATGCTAGGCTCAGGGCCGATGCAGTCCTGAGGTCTCCCTGCTTATGACGTATGTCCAAGATGGCGCCTGCTCTTTGTCTTGCTCGCCTTTGAGAGGTGGGCAGAGGGAGAGAAACTCGTGTCCGTATCGGTCACTTTTTTTTCCTTTCTCTTCTAGTTAGCCTGCTGAACTTTTGCCCACGGGGTTTCAGGCCTCTTTACCTCTAGTCTCCTCTTTCCGCTTGCCTGCAGGTGTCTCGGGCTATTGAGGTTCGGCTCACCTCGCGTTCCAGCGCTGGCGTGTTGAGTCTGCCGCTGGTGTCCCGAACTCTTCCTTGAACCTGCAGTATCTACACTTTTATTAAACTGTCTCTCCCCGGACTATCAGTGTGCTCCCTTCCTATTCTGCCATCTTGCCGCTCCTCAATTCTTCCTAAATTTAATCCTGCACCTCCCCCCCCCACCATATGGGTGTGTGTGTGTGTGTGTGTTCAAATAATGAAAGTGAGTTTTAGAAGACGTGAGACCTCAACCTAACTCTGCCGCTATCCTGTTATGGGTCCTTAAATTGCTTTGCTTCTCTGAACCTCAGTTTTCTCATCTGCAAAATGGACATTAGGGAGGAAGAGACTAGATGAACTACCTAATCTCTATCATCTGTTCTGTCTCTGAAGTCAACCATTGTTTTGAGATTCAGAGTAGAATTTGCATGGAATTGTATTTTAACACCATGGACCTTAATTCATTTGCCAAGATGGAGCATATCTCCAAATTGATTATAAAGAATATTCATTTTGCTGCTGTTCTGGACCTATAATAAGAATTTGTTAACCTTACTGTCTGCATATGTTTTATGACAACTCTTCCATATGCGTTTTTGTAAAACTATATTTAACTTACAGAGTGAGTATTAACCTAATGGTTAAGACACCTGTGTCTCACATCAGAGTGTTGGGCTTCAATTACCAGTTCTGGCTCCTGACTCCATCTTCTAATGTAGACTCTGGGAAGCACTGATAATAGCTCTGGTAATTCCTGCCACCCAAGTAGGAGACCTGGATTGAGTCCCAGATCCCAGCTTCAGTCCCCAGCCTGTCTCAGGGCCTCTGTGGCATTTGGGGAGAAAACCAGCAAATTGGAGTTTTGTGTCTCTGTATCTTTGGAGTTAGTTCCTTATTAGGGTCAATTGAGATTGAAAACTTGAGATGTAAGCTTGTATTTCATTATAAATAAGGAAATTCCTAGCACATTATCAGCAATAATTATTGTCTCTCTTAAATTTCTCTCTCTCTCTCTGACCCCACTCTCTCTTTGTCTCTCCTTCCCCCTCCCTGCTTCTCTCTCTCTCCCTCACATATAAATAATTTAAAATGCATCTAAGTTAATCAGTATGAATGGACAGTTTTGTTATATTTTATTTATATAATCAGAATAATCAGGACCATTTCCTTACTGTAAAACATATTAAACTGCTTATAAATGAAACCTGGTAGTTATAGTGTATAATTATTTCATATTGACATAGAGATTCCTTTTAATATTACAGAATGAAGGATTTAACATTTGTGATACATTTTAAAACATTAAGACTGTTTCAGCCTCTAAAGAATTTAGATTACTTTTTAAGACAGCAAATGAGTGCCTTTAGTACATTAGGCTTTGAGTCTCCAGAACACAGATAATTGAAGAAAATAGGCTCTTTTGTAACAGCATAAATTAGTAACTGACCATGTTAGCTGCTATAGTTTGCCTTTCTAAACAAAGCATTTAGAGTATAAATGATCATATGAATACCACCAGAGGTTTTAGGTCAGAACATATGCTTGAAAGAAAGTATTTTTCACTAATAATGACTTACAGTTAATACCATTAGCAAGAAAAAATAAATTGTTGTGATCATAGATTTTCTACAAACGTTTTAAAAAATTGGCATATTTACATCTTTTAATGGATAGATCTTTATGAGCTACAACTTAATATCTCCACGTTATAAAATCAAGCTAGTTTGGCAATTAGAAAAGAAAAAAGAAGAGAGAGAGCAATAAGCACACTCTGGGAAGGGGCTGATTCAGTAATGATCTTTATCATTGAAAGTCAGAGAAGGCTTGCATCTCTCAATCTCTCAGTCAGTGACTGATTTGCTCTTTGAAATCACCCCTTAATTAGGACAAAATCTGCATTTTTTTGGCTATAGACTTATCAAAGGTTTTTGCATATCTCTCTTATTCACAGTTTAGCTTTATTCAATACAACCTGATTGCATCTTGTTGTCATTTTGTCTTGATTTGTTTTATATCCTATTACATAAAAGGAGTACTAATCTTTGGAGTTAGTTCCTTATTAGAGTCAATTGAGATTTAGAACTCGAGATGCAAGCTTGTAATTTTGATTATAAATAACTGATTGCAAAGGAATTCCTAGCACATTATCAGCATAAATTACTATCTTTTAATTTTAGTATGTTTTTAAAATATTCTCACAGAAATGGTTTTCCTACTACTTCATTTTGGTAGAATATTATTTTGTGCCTTCCTACTTTATTCTTAGTGTGGAGTCCAGGAGATACCACTTACTTAATAGTGCTATAATATAATTTTATTACTGTTGGCAATTTATTAAATAATTTGTAATGTTAAAGTTTTTCTTATATAAAGTGCATGATCACATTGAGTTGGATTCTTTGAAATTCCAATTATAACTTTAGTACCAACTAGCTATTGTAGTTCTGGCCCAGTTTACATATAACCCAAGAAAAGATATTGCCATTTATTGACCTCCTCCTCACTCTCTTTATAGCCAGAAGCTGGGCATTGCATTTCCATTCTCCCTAAAAGTTGATTCATTTGAGTCCCTCTCCTAATTACTGAATGCTACTGTTGTGATGGCCTGAATTTGTACAGTTGTTATATGACAAGCACCATTGCACCATTCAGAAGCTGCATGTGTCATAGAGATGTTTCCTCAGGATAATTGTACTCAATTTTTCAGGGCAAGAACTATCATCAGAGATAGGTTTGACAACCAATTACTCATATTGTTCTTGAAAAAAAAAAGGTCTTCAAATAAATCCATGAAAGCAAGGTTTTTCATAATGTTTCCTTGTCCCCCTCCTCTGTTTCTCTGCCCCTTTAACAGTCAGATACTCAAATAAGATGATACTACTCTCTTTCCAAAGTACAAATATAGGGGCTGGTGTTGTGGTGTAGTGGGTTAAGCCTCTGCCTGTGGCATCCCATTTGGGCACCGGTTCAAGTCCCAGCTGCTTCATTTCCAATCCAGCTCCCTGCTAACGGCCTAGGAAAGCAGTGGAAGGTGACCCAAGTTCTTGGGCCCCTGCACCCATGTGGGAGACCTAGAAGAAGCTCCTGGCTTCAGATCGGCCCAGCTCCAGCCGTTGAGGTTGTCTGGGGAGTGAACAAGCGGATGGGAGACCTCTCTCCCTGCCCCCCTCTCTCTCCCTCCTTCTTTCTCTCTGTAACTCTGCCTGTCAAATAAATAAGTCTTTAAAAATGTAAAAGAAATACAAATATAATCAGATCACTCTATTCTATAAAACACTTTCTCGGCTCCCTGACACCATGGCTTTGTGACCTGGCACATAACTCAGATCCCACCATTCTCTACCTCCCTCCTCTCATCAATTAAGAGTCTCTCCCTGTTCACAAGCCAGCACTCTAATGATATATAAATATGTATATTTTTATATCCTAGATGGTAATAAATATGCTAAAACATCAAAATTACTCATCATCTTGCACAGTACCTGATAAATATAATTGATATTTAACAAATGTTGAATACATGAATGAAAGCTTAAATGCCCTGAGGGAAAATTTAAGACAGTCTTTGAATATGATTGTATATATAGCCTCCATCATCCTCTCTATCTGCTTGGATGAGAATTCCATTGAATTATTAGGTTTTGTTTTAAAGCAAAGCATAGTAATATTGCTTTACAACACAATATTCCCCCACTATCTTATGGCCCTTCAACTTTTCTTAAGATTTATTTATTTATTTGAAAGAGTTACAGAGAAGGACAGGGAGGGGCAGAGAGAGAGAGAGAGAGAGAGAGAGAGAGAGAGAGACACTTCCAGTCTTCCATTTGCTGGTTCACTTCCCAAATGGCTGCAATAGCCAGGGCTGGGCCAGGTCAAAGCCAGGAGCCAGGGACTTGGATCTCCCATGTGGGTGTGGGAGCCCAAACACTTGGGCCATTTCTGCTGCTTTCTCAGGCACATTAGCAGAGAGCTGGATCTGAAGTGGGGCAGCTGGGACTCAAATCGGTGCCCATATGGGATGTCTGTGCTGCAAACAGTTGCTTTACCCACTGTGTCCCAGAGCTGAACCCACTCTTTTACATTCTTAAGGGAATTTAGTCTATTAGTAACAGAAAGACATTTCTTAGGGCCTTCCTTAAGCAAATTTCATTCGTTGCAATTCTGTATGAGGGACACATCCATACAGGGTTAAACTCTCCATGGCATAAGTTTTTGCCTGTGATATATCCAGGGTGACAAACTAGCTTTATAAATGTGCATTCCAGATGGTTTTCTTCAGTTAAGTCTACTAGGAGACCCAGTAACAAAAATTGAATGTATAAAATCAATAAGAAAAGAAAATATAAGATGCCATAAATTTAAGACCTGGAATCACTCTTAGTAACCACATACTCATGTTTTACATTAGACCATATGAAATATTTTTATAGACTTTTTTTTTTCTGTTTAACTCTTAGGGTTGTTGGGAAGGACTCTGTGAAGTAGACAAAGCAAGTAGTTATTGTCATCCCTGTTTTATACATGAGGAAACAAGCTTGTGATATTTTCTTCATTTATTTCAACCAATGTAGTTGGGCTTTAATTATCTACGATAATCCAGAGTAAATAATCATTCCATAGGGAACTCCAAGAAATTAAAAAAATATCTAAGGAGTGTCAATCAGGAGCACAACTTTGGTTAATTTAAAATGTGTTGTTCTGCAAAACCAAGCCACTAGACTTGAAGAAAACTTTGTCTGAAGATGTGAAAGATAAAGATTAACCAGGTCCTATTCAGCTATTACTTTGAATACTTAATAAGGAGAATCAGAAGCCAGTAGGGTTTTATTTAGTTGTCCATTTAGGATCTGCCATGGGCTCCAGTTCAAAGAATTAATTTGAAATATTCTTAGGAAGGAGAAGTTATACAGAAAAATCTTTGAGTTACTCTTCTCAAACACACAAAAAACCAGAAGGAATGAATTATATCTTCTGATCTTGAGCTCAATTAACATAAACTAGAGATAGATCTAGATTAGATACACTCATGTGGCAACTTTACCAATATTTGAATTACTGAATTGTCACCAAAATGTGTATCAAGTATTTTTCACATTTAAGACAATGTGCAACGTGCCACAGTTCTTGGGAGATGAGGAACTTTGACAATGATATATTTTTAAAGGCATAAATGGCATATTTGTGAGTTATGAGCCTTATTCTCAGTAGTCCTAATAATACATTTATCCCTCTTAGTGAAAGAGTCTCATAAATCAGCCATGGCAATGGTATGCATATATATATATATATATGTGTGTGTGTGTGTGTGTGTATACACTAGTAGGAATACTATATATATACTATATATATATAGTATTTACATTAGTTGTGCTGAAGGCTTGTTGAATGATTGAATGTGTTTGCTTTCTCTAACTTTCGAGGTTAACAAATGTTAGTATATACCTGTTGGCTCTATTTATTTAAGTGTGATTCTTCTTTTCATCCACTCCACTTTAAAATCAGGATATATGATGCAAAATAATTAGAGCTGATACACTAGTTAAGAAGAATTCTCTAAGATTTTGATGATTCTATGAGTATTTCAAGCCAATCATTAAAAAAATATTGATGTGAAAGGCAGAGAGATAGAAACACACAGGGAGAGAAAGGGATGGAGGAAGAGAAAACAAGTGCAAGTTTTCAATTGCTGGTTCATTCCTCAAATTTCGGCAATAGCCAGAGCTGTGTCATTTTAAAGCCAGGAGCCTGGAATTGGATTTGATTCTCCTGTGTGGGTGGTAGGAGTCCAATTATTTGATTCATCATCTGCTGCTTTCCCAGGCACATTAGCAGGGAGCTGGACAGGAAACACAGTGCCTAAGACTTGAACCAACACTCTGATATGGGCGACTTAACCTGATGTGCCACAAGGCCAACCCCTAAAAATCAATAAATATATTTTGAGTGTGTGTATATATATATATATATATATATATATATATATATTACATAGAGCTAATCTCATTCATTTTTTCAAAGCTACTCTTTGAGGGAATTATTATTAACCTCTTTAGATAAGAAGACTGAGGCCTGAAGAATTCAAAGATGTTGTCCTTAATCAAAAGATCTTTGGGCTGATTTTGTGGAACATAAGATTAAGCATCCACCAGCAACAATGGTATTCCTTAACAGAGTGCAAGTTTGAATACCAGTTGTTCTGCCTCTGATCCAGCTTCCCACTAATGTTCCTGAGAAAGCAGAGGAAGATGGCCCAAATACTTGGGCCCCTGCCACCCTTGTGGGAGACTGGGATGGAGTTTCTGGCTCCTGGCTTCAGCCTGGCCCAGCTTCAGCCATTGTGGCCATCTGGGGAGTGAACCAGAAGATAGAAGATCCCTCCCTCCCTCCCTCCCTCCCTTCCTTCCTTCCTTCCTTCCTTCCTTCCTCTCTCTCTCTCTCTCTCTCTCTCTCTATTTCAAATAAACTGATTCTCTAAAAGAAAAGTTGATAAGTCATTTAATGGTTCTGTGCTCTCCTAAACAAATTAAATATTCATATAACAAAAATCACAGCATTATATGTTCACATGAGATGATGTTGGTGAAATAGTTTTTGCATACTCTAAACTACCACCATGAAAGATTTTTTGTTGTTACCTAATTTTGCTAGCAGTGCTAGATTGTCTAGTGGGCAATATAAGCCTGTGCTAATGCCATTAGCAATACAGAGATATTATAAATTTTGATGAATGTTAAAGCATGTAAGTAGCCATGATATAAAGATGTTTTTGAGTTTGCTAAAACTTATTTTACATTTTAGAATTGTTTTCTTTGAACTGCTTATCTTTGGGGATATGGGCTTTTCAGAACTTAAGGTCCATAAATGTCTTCATCTAGCTCCTTTAGTTGAATTTGTAGAGGAACTGGGAATTAATTTATCCATTCAATCATTCACCATTTCTGAAGCTGACAAAGAACTGACTTTTCTTTCTTTTTCAAATTCTTGTAGCATCACTTTTCTTTGATAGTTCACTGTCATTACATTACTTCAAGCCCCCATCATGCCTGATTTAGACCATTGTAGCTGCCTCATAATTAGTCTCACATTTCTAGTCTTTCTCTTCTTCTACCCTATTTAATTACAAATGTGCCTTACCAAAACTCTGCTTCTCTTATTCAAGAAACTGTAAAGAATTCCTATTGCTTACCATATCAAGACCAAACTCTTCTGCAATTGTCTTCAATATCTTTCAAATACTGACTCCTTCCCACATATCAACTATCCTTTTCTCTCTTTCCCTAGCCTGTTCTGGTAACCCAATTTTCTCACTGTTTTCTATACCAAGCTGTGTTAATTCCTGCCTCTAAGATTTTGCTCTTGCTGTTGCCTGGCACATAACATTCTTTTTCTATTTCTCCATTTATCCAAATTCCAACCAGCAACAGTCAGCCTCAGGTCTCAGTCTTCTGTGCAGTCTTTTCTATTATTTCAGGTGATGTGCAATTGTGCTTCCTCTGATTACCCTATTATAATTTTAGCACACATTTTAGTTATTAATTGTTATCCAATTATCTTATATATTATTTGTCTATATAATCACACAGTGATTCCAAGAAAGGATAGCAGACTACTACATAGAAAATATTTAATAAATAAATGTTATTGGCTTATTAGATAGGCAGTATGAAGACTCTGAATTTAACAGTACCTAATGTGACTATTTGGAATTAGGAACAATATATAAGGTGGCTTGAGCTTCTTTTTAAATTCATAAGTATATGGGCCAACTTTAAACACTCAATTTTTGGCAGTAAAGAAGCTACAAAATACTTCTTCAAATTAGTCAATCTGCCCTAAAGTTAAAAATATTCTTATATATAACCTCATGTAATGATTGTAAAGAAAATGAGAAATTTTTCTTCAACTCATTTTAGAGACAGAAAAGTAGACCTGAGAAGGAGATTAAATGGAGGAGAGGTGTATAATTGGGATCATTCATTAGAAAAAAAGTTGAAAAACAAACAGCATTTTAGACGTATAATTCCCCAAGAGACATGCTATATCTTGAGTACATTCAGTAATTTATAAATAGTACAATGTGGTTGTGTCATTGGCAGTGGCTGGGTTTCCTTGGTTCATTTTTCCTGACCAAGTAATAAAGTTAAGAGAGAGAAAAGCGATGGAAAAGCAAAGGTTTATTGAAGTATGTTCTAAGAGAGGAATGGGCCAGTAGAGAGTGCATGTGGCTCCTGTAGGGATAGTAAAGCAAAATTTATTATGGTACAGTAGGCTTCAAGAGAGGGACAGGCCAGTCAAGAGAGCGCATGGCAACTTTTCTTCCTGCTTTGGGACTTCTATCCCTACAGTCTGAGAGCCATTGACTAGTGATGTGGCTATGGTGCCAATGATTGGCATTTGTGATAAACATCTGGAAGTTGCACACATTTGAACTCTGTACATATGGCTACAAACTAGACTTTTCTGCTCTGGGTGAGCTCCCATTTTATCTGGAGACTTTAACTATGTTAAACCGCGAAGTGGGTAGTCTTTGGCAGGTATGGTAGAGAACTGGGTCCTTGGATTCTCCCTGGAGGAGGGTCTTGTGGCCCCACCTCGGTCTCTCATGTCTAATTATGTGCCTGACAATTGGAATGTAAAGTGAGTTCAAGGTAAGTACAAATTGGGAAATAGAGGATGTAATATGAAAAACACCTGTGTGTCCAAAATAGAGCCCATCACATTTAGTATCCCCTTGCCAACTCCTTTTATTTTCTTCTCTCAGTGATTGCACCACCACATATCCAGTTTCTTAAGGCAAACATTCAGCTCTCATGCTTGACTCCTCCTTTGTCCTTTTCCTTCTTACACAATCACACTCTAAATTCTGCTAAGTGTGCATCTAAATCAAACCAGGAAATTGTTGGAAATGCAAATTCAGAGGCCAGACATCAGATTCTGAAAATGAAACCCTGAAGATGCAGCCCAACTCTCCATTTTAACAAGTTCCCCAGGGGATTTTTATGCATTCACAAGTTTGAAAGCTGCTGCTGAAGGCAATGAGGAATCTTTGAGAGACCTGAAGTAGGGAAGTGATCTGGTAACATATGCATTTTAGAATGAAGAAGCTGGATTGCAAAGGGGTAAAACTGAAAGTAACTGGACTAGTTAGTAACATACAAAGAAATCCCTAAAAGTGATATAGAAGGGCCGGCGCCGCAGCTCGCTAGGCTAATCCTCTGCCTGCGGCCTGGCACACCGGGTTCTAGTCCCGTCGGGGAGCCAGATTCTGTCCCGTTGCCCCTCTTCCAGGCCAGCTCTCTGCTATGGCCCAAGAGTGCAGTGGAGGATGGCCCAAGTCCTTGGGCCCTGCACCCGCATGGGAGACCAGGAGAAGCACCTGGCTCCTGGCTTTGGATCAGCACGGTGCGCCAGCCACAGCGCGCCGGCCCCAGTGGCCATTGAGGGGTGGACCAATGGAAAAGGAAGATCTTTCTCTCTCTCTCACTGTCCACTCTGCCTATCGAAAAAAAGTGATAGAGAAGATATTTTTATGAGATATTATATACAATGTTGAAAACTCCATGGTGGCTGGATAGAGGTTGCCAGAATTCATCTCTTTTTCCATAGAAAAGAAAAATCCAAAAAATAAAAAAATAGCTGCATTTTGAAATGAGTTTCCAATGCAGACTCCAGGAACTGAGCAAGGGAGACACAGGAACCCTGGACTACATGAATACCTAGGATTGCAGTATAGAGAGAAGAAAAGAGAGCACCAGCAACTGCAACCCCAGTTCCATGACCAGGGCAAATATACATTGCAATAGCCCCAGTAGACTCCATCTCTACTGAAGCCAACTGCCAGCAATCTTAGAAATAGAGGTGATCACAGACATCACAGGCTTATATCCCAGCAAAGAAAGCTACCTAGGGTAAACTCAGTAGCTTTGTTTCAGAGAAGGAACTCATGATTCCTCCCACCACCATCCTCAGTCCCACGTACACAGGCTGTAACAATTTGTAGTCATCCTGAGAAAGGAGTCACTGTCAGAATTCATACTGCCCTATGGTACAGAAACCCCTGCATCTCCACATTCCTGGGGCCCCACAGACATTCCACCAAACTAGCATAAAGGACTGCAGCTTCACCAACTGTACAAAACCTAACAGTGTAACTTTGACCTTAACACATGAACTAATGAAGTACTCTGCACTACAGGGGGAAGATGGTTCAGCATATAAGGGTAGCCCTGCTCTAAGGACACTAGAAACAGGGACATTTGTTCCCATGCAATAGGGAACTGTTCCCCCTAAACCTCCAGAACAGGTGCTGCCACTGGAACCCATGAGCTATTGCCAAGATTGTGAGCTCTTGCAACCCAAGCCCTGCTACCACCACCTCTGTCTGCCTCTGGTAGCCATACATCCCTGTCAAGATCATAGGTGAGCACTCCCATGACACTATCCCCTATCCCCACCAGAGCTGTCACCCCAGCCCTATCTATGCTGGGACCCATGCAACCCCACCAGGACTGAGAATAATCACATAGCCTCCCCACAACCACTACCATCAAGTATAGCAAAAGAAGTTATAAGGAGACTATTATACAGTGTTCCACTAGAGCTAAAGCCAAAGTAGCCTGCCAGATAGACACCCAAAGGCATATCTTCAGCAAAAAGGATTTCACCATGAAAACTACCTTTTAAGAGTCATAGAGACAACTGATATTAATGTAGTGACACAAGAAGTATGCAAACACGAGATAATATCATGCTTCCAAAAGAACACAAAAAATATACAATTCTTTAGCAACAGCCTCTAAAAAGAGGAAATAGAAATGCCTGGTAAAGAATTCAAAGAATGATGATAAGGAAATTCAGTGAGATACAAGAGAATGCAAACAGGTTAACAAAATTAGGAAAACAATGCATAATATAAGTGAAAAATTGAACAAAAACAGAACTTAAAAAGTCTTGGAAATAAAGAAATTCAATAAGTTAAGTAAATTAAGAAGTATTGAGAATGAAGAATTCAATAAATTAAATAAAATATATGTTTGAAAGCCTTCACAACAGTTAGGTCAAGAATAAAATTATAAAATATCACAATCAAAGAAAAAAGTATAAAAATATTTTCTGAGCTTTGTGAACACCAATCAATGAACAAGTATTCAAATTATTCAGATTCCAGAGAAAGAGAAAAGGGAAAAGACATAGAAAATCCAATCAATGAAACAATAGCTGAAAATCTCCACCGTCTTGAGAAAGATATGGGCATTCAGGTACAAGAGGCCCATAGGACCCCTTGTAGACATGACTGAAAAACATCATTATTACAACATACATATTACAGTATTATAATTAAATTGTCAAGTGTCATAGGAAGTGACAAATTAAGGCCAGTGTCCCATGTGGTGAAAGAATTCAGCAAAACAGAGTAAGCAGAATTAGATTTATTGAAAACACTGCAATGGAGCAGCAAACAGGCAGGACAACTAGAAGCTGATTATTGCTACCATATGCTGCAAGGGAGCAAGAGGCAAGCAAGACAGATTGAACTACTATCTTGGAGGTATACTTGAAACTGCAGTACTATATGTTAGTTTGGGCATTTTTCATGTGATCCAACAGGTTTTCCCAAGTAGATGATTTGCATTTCTGGATGGAACTGGGGTGCCAAGGACTTTGCCAATGGCCTGGGGCAACCCTCCACAGAAAGTATAACACAAAGAGAGAATTCTAAAAACTGCAAAATAAAAGCACCAAGTCACTTTTAAGAAAATCCCCATGAGACTACTATCAGATTTCCCAGCAGAAACTTTACAGGCAAAGTGGGAATAGAATGGAATATTCCAAGTTTAAAAAAAAAAACAGCCAAGAATACCCAACATTCATTACCTTTAGTAATGAATGAGAAATAAAAATTTTGCATAGGAAAGCAAAAAATGATGGAATTCATAACCAGCAGATAGGCCTTACAAAAGATGATTAATGAAGTCTACATCCAAAAACAAAAGAAAATTGGCCGGCGCCGCGGCTCACTAGGCTAATCCTCTGCCTTGCGGCGCCGGCACACCGGGTTCTAGTCCCGGTCGGGGTGCCAGATTCTGTCCCGGTTGCCCCTCTTCCAGGCCAGCTCTCTGCTGTGGCCCGGGAGTGCAGTGGAGGATGGCCCAGGTGCTTGGGCCCTGCACCCCATGGGAGACCAGGAAAAGCACCTGGCTCCTGGCTCCTGCCATCGGATCAGCGGGGTGCGCCGGCCACAGTGGCCATTGGAGGGTGAACCAACGGCAAAGGAAGACCTTTCTCTCTGTCTCTCTCTCTCACTGTCCACTCTGCCTGTCAAAAAAAAAAAAAAAAAGAAAATTGTCTAACAAATGAAAACATGTGAAAGTATAAAGCCCACCAGAAGAACAGATGCATAAAAGAGAAATAGAAAGAGTCAAATGTTATCAATAAGGTAAACTATGAAGCAATAAGGATGAGAAGCCACAGAAGAAAACAACAAAAATATTAAAGCAAACAGAAGAAATTTTATAATGACAGGACTAAGTTAAGGCTATTATGAGTAATTACTTGACTACAAATGAGCTAAATTGAAAGTTCCAAATGAGTTGAAAGATACTGAGTGGATTAAAAAAAAAAAAAAACAAGGTTCATCAATTTGCTGCCTAGAAGAAACTCAGTTCATCAGCAAATGTACACAATGACTGAAAGGACTGAGATTAAAAAGATGGAAAATGATATTCCATGCAAATGGAACCAAAAGTGAACAGCAGTTATAGCTGTCAAAATAGACTTTAAGAGAAAAATCCTCGAAATAGACAAATTAGGTCACAATGAAATGATCAAGGTATCAGTTCAGTAAGAAGATGTAACTATTATAAATATATATGAGCCTGAGGCCAGAGTACTCACTTTTATAAAGCATTATTAGATCTAGAGAAGAAAAAGGCTGCAATACTTTAATCATGGAAAACTTCAAAACCCCACTTGCATCAATAGAAGATCTTCCGTACACAAATCAACAAAGAAACGAGAGTTAAACTGTATTATAGACCAAATGGACCAAACAGACATTTAAAGCCATTTCACCTAACAGCTGCAGAATAATAGGGGTCTTTCAAAAGTTCATGGAAAATGTCATTATGAAATAACTATCCATGGATTTCAGTTTTTACACCCAAACAGCTTTTAATTTCATTTTTCTACAAACCTTTTGATGTATCCTGGCACTACAGAGCTACAGTAATCAAAACAGCATGGTACTAGCAAAAACAAAACAAAAGAAAAGGTGGCACGTGGACAAATACAACAGAATAGAGAAATCCGAAATAAATCCAGGGCCAATGCTGTGGCAACAGCAGGTTAAACCACTGTTTGTGATTCCAGCATCCCATTATAGGTGTGTCAGTTCAAGTTCCACCTGCTCCACTTCTGATCCATATCCCTGCTAATTCACAAGGGGAATCAACAGATGATGCCCAAGATGGAGTTCCAACCTTCTAGTTTTAACCTGATTTTGCCCTGGCTTTTATGACCATTTGAGGAGTGGATCAACAGATAGAAGTTCTCTGTTTCTCTCACTTTCTCTCTCCCTGTCTCTTTCTATCATTCTCTATCAGTCTGCCTTTAGAACAAATAAATCTTTACTTAGTATATACTTAGTTGATCTTCTGTATATAAAGATAATTGAAAATGAATCTTGATGAAGAATGGGATGGGCGAGGGAGTGGGAAATGGGATGGTTGTGGGTGGGAGGGAGGTTAAGGGGGGAAAAGCCACTATAATTCAAAAGCTGTACTTTGGAAATTTATAAAGTAAAAGTTGAAAAAAAAGAAAAAAACTGAAACTGACAAAAAAAGAAAAGAAACTCACATTTCTACATTCAAATGATTCCCAACATAGTCACCACAAACACGCATAGGAGAGATGATAACCTCTTCAATAAATGGTGCTGAGAAAACCATATCCATATGGAAAAGATAAAAGCTATATGCCTTTCCCCACCTCTCACCTTATAAAAAAGTCAAGTCACAATGGATCCAAGACTTAAATGTAACTTCTGAATCTATGAAACTACTAAAAGAAAAAGTAGGGAAACAATTTAAGAAATCAGTATAGGGATTTTTAATAAGACTCCAAAATCTGACAAAGGATTAATATTGTCTCCTTTTAAAAAGATTTATTTATTTATTTGAAAGGCAGAGTTATGGGGTGGGGAGCAGAGAGGTGGGGAAGGAGGGAAGGAGAGAGCTTTTATCCACTGGTTCACTCCCCAAATGGCCACAATGTCTGGGACTGGGCCGGGCCAAAGCCAAGGTCCAGGAGCTTCTTTTAGGTTTCTCGTATGGGTATAGGGGACCAAGCACTTGAGCCATCCTCTGCTGCTTTCCCAGGCCGTTAGCAGGGAGCTGGATCAGAAGTGGAGCAACAGGAATACAAACAATGGCTGGCTTTAACCATTGTGCCACAATTCAGGCCAATATTGTCTATTAATGCATTTGCCTCTCTCAATTAAATTGAGAACTCAAATGAACAGACACTATCTTCTTTGATCCCTAGTGTATAGGGCACAATACATGTTCACTGGGGGAAGGAAAACCATTTTTCATTTTCTTTGGATGCTACTCCTTTCCTTTCATTAATGTTTTTTATTTCCCTTCCAATTTTCTAACCACAGCTGTATTTATATTTCACTGTATATTCAATTGCTTGAAGAGATCTCATCAATCCCAGTTTCTCTTTTGAAGACAGAAGAAGCTTAGTTGTAATGAGATCTTTTATTTTCCGGTTAGTGCTGAGAAATTAATTATATCATCCCTGGATTCCTGTCTGCCTTCCCAATGAACTATAGTAAGTAGAATTGAATTGGCTTTGAGTATTATTTTTCAACATGCTCTATATACTTGATAGATGCCATTTCACATAGTCTTCTTTTTATTTTTTATCTTTTTTTTTTGACAGGCAGAGTGGACAGTGAGAGAGAGAGAGAGACAGAGAGAAAGGTCTTCCTTTGCCGTTGGTTCACCCTCCAATGGCCGCTGCGGCCGGCACACTGCGGCCGGCACACTGCGTCCGGCGCACCCTGCTGATCCAATGGCAGGAGCCAGGTACTTATCCTGGTCTCCCATGGGGTGCAGGGCCCAAGTACTTGGGCCATCCTCCACTGCACTCCCGGGCCACAGCAGAGAGCTGGCCTGGAAGAGGGGCAACCGGGACAGAATCTGCCGCCCCGACCGGGACTAGAACCCGGTGTGCCGGCGCCGCAAGGCGGAGGATTAGCTTAGTGAGCCGCGGCGCCAGCCTATTTTTTGTCTTTTTTACTGTTTGAATACTAGTTTTGCCACTAATTTGCATAGTGCAACACATTAAGGTCAGAAATCTTGCATGGGGAGTAAATGCACAGTGACTCCTGTTGTTGATTTAACAAATCATATAGTCTTCTTACCAGGCCTTTCTCCAACCCTCCAACTTCACAAGCTTTCCATTTTCCTGCACACTCAGTTATTATTCCAGTAAAACATAATCCTTTTTGAATACTTTCTTGGTCTGCTAAGAGCTTTAGAAGTTTTTGATGGTGATTTCCAAAGGCATCAGAGGAGGTTTTCTTTGTTTTGACTTTGTCAACAGTCGTTTGCTGAAAGATATAAACAACTTCACAGTAAAATAGGGTACATTACACATAAATTGAAGCAGGATAGGTATTTGTGTCCTAAGAGAAAAATCTGATCTAAAGATATATTTGAGTTTTTCATGTATGTAATTAGGAATGACCATTTAAAATAGCAGCAGAGATGCCCAAGAGCCCAATTTCCAAAGTAGTAATTTGCTATATTTATTTCAAAGTAAGACTCTATTGCTAATTTTAGGGGAGAGTTTGGAAATGAACCAATATGCTTTAAGATTTGGGTGTTTAATTTTTAACCCTTCCATACCTGCTTTAAAACATCCTAATAGTTATTTGTGGGTGAATTGCATCTTAAATATAAGGGAAGAAAAGCTATTTCCTTTTCATTTCCTTTCTGCCGCAAGGTGAAATAGAATGTCAACTTTTATGAAAAGAATATTAATCTTCCTCTAGGGCAAGACTGGTTTTCTAATCTCCCATCTCCTCCATAGTGCCTAACACAGTGCAGGGAAAACAACAGAAACTCAATACATACCTGTTGACTTGACCAAAGTTTACAGAAACAACATTCTGTCTTTAGCTCCTCCTTGAGACTATCTATGTCAATGCTATATTTAGGAAACAGGTTCTTATTTAAGTCTGGAGACAAGGATTATAACTGCGGAACAGATGTTCATTATAGAAGACATGCATATTGAACAAAAATTCAGAAAGACAATGAGGTAACTTATATAATCCTCAGAAATCCCCCTAGAAAGGAGCACACGAATAGGAGGCTGGTCAACTCATCATCATCTCTCATCTGCTGTGCCATTGGCACCCCCAGTGTTTAGGATTCCAATTCTGTGAGTAATGTTTTATTCCTCAGCCTTCTTTTAAAATTACAAACTTTAGAAGACATTCTATTACATCTATTAATGTCACTTGACTAGTAGTCTTCTGAAATTAACTTTAGATTATGAGTGCTATATAAGTAAAAATCAATTTAAATGTTACATTACCTATGAGGCAGTCTCTGCATTCCATTCCTATGCTTTTTAGAGATCCCTTTTTTATGCTCCAAAAGTGCTCAATACTTCTCTCTACCATAGCACTGATCACCCTATAACATAACTGCCTATTTTTTGATCTGTTTTCCCTATATTGAACCATAGGCCAGAACCATTTCCCTTTATTTTACCCCTTTCAGTAGTACAAAGTCCAGTATATATTAAAATATTCAATATGTGTTTGTTACGTGAATGAATGCTTGATGCTCCAAGATAGCCAAATTTGCCAACCTGCTTTCTTTTTTTTTTTTTAAAGATTTAATTATTTATTTGAATGACAGCTACAGAGAGGCAGAGGAAGAGTCAGAGGCAGAGAGAAATAGAGAAAGAGAGCGAGAGAGAGAATCTTGCATCTGCTGGTTCATTCCCCAAATGGCCGCAATGGCTGGAGCCATGACAGTCCAAAGCCAGTAGCCAGAAGCTTCTTCCAGGTCTCCTACGCGGGTGCAGGGGCCCAAGGATTTGGGACATCTTCTACTGCTTTCCCAGGCCACAGCAGAGAGCTGGATCAGAAGAGGAGCAGCCGGGTCTCAAACCAGCACCCGTATGGGACGCCAGCACTGCAGGCGGCAGCTTTATCTGGTATGCCACAGCACTGGCCCCCCAAAAAACCTACTTTCAATGCCTTAATTACCCTATTTTAAATATCCAATTCTATTCATTCATTTGTAAGCACCTATTATGTAGCAGGAACTGTGGATATAATAGTGAATATAATAAAGATCCCTACTCTTACAGAATAAATAGTTCAGTGAAGTAGGCAGATACATTATTACGCAAATAAACATAAAATTACAACTGTGGTAAGTGTCATACGGAGAGCTACATAGTGCTGTGAGAGCTAATAATGGGGCAGAGTGAAATGTTGACCTCATCAGGAGGAAGTGATACTTAAGCTGGCATCTGAAAAATTGGCAATACCTAAGTAGAAAATAAACAAAAAATATTCCTGGACCTGAGAGCAGTGTCCTTGTGAGGCTATATCATTGGCAGCTATAGGAGAGATGAGACTAGAGAAGGAAGTGGGTGCTAAGTCATGTATAACTTTATAGGAGCTTTTGTGTTTTTCTTGAAAGCAATAGAAAACATATCCTACCACATTGTTTGGCCTCTGTGTTGTTCTCTAACATTACAAATCATAGTCTTTATGCTTCTAATTGCATTCTTCTCTACTTATATTATAATCATCATTCTTTTCTAATAATTCAAATCTTATTTGTTCTTCTGGTCTAGGTCAAGTTACTCCTTGATTGCTTCAGTCTAGAAAGAATGAGCTTTCAAGGTGTATAGCACAGATTTGTATTTTTCATATACTCATTATGAGAGCCCTTTTATTATTGTATCTTCTATTTTCAAAATGGTCTCACACGTGACTTTTGGCTCAAGAGACCGTGTAATGTTTGTCTTCTGACTCCCTCTTAAATGTTCATAGCCAAGTGCTTTATTTATACAACATTCCCAAGATATATTGAGCCATGGAACCAGATAAAAACCAAATCTTGAAATAGATTAAAGAAATACTGTGATACAAATGTTCTTGCTGATGAAAAAAAGCAAACCATTTGAAAATTAAAAATAGTTACATCAAGTGGCTTTATTGGTTACATAATGGCAATTATTTCACTAAGTTGACTTTTCTTTCCATTACATTCATCAATCAGCATTTTGCTCATTCACAAAAATATATTGAATGCATATTATTAAGCTTCCACTGTGTATGGATTAAAAATATATGTAACGTGGTCTTGATCATTGTCTTACTATGTTCTGTGATACTGGGTAATTTATGAAGAACAGAAATGTATTATCTTGCAGTTCTAGAGACTGGAAAGCCCAGTATCAAGGATCTGGCAGATTAGACAATTCGATTCCAAGATGCTACCTTAAACACTGCACCCTCTGGAGCTGAGGAACACCTCATTCTCACATAACATAAAATGGGAGGGCAAAGAGAAAAAAAGGTGCCAGCCTCAATCCTTCATAATTTCATTAATCCTGGCCAGGAGGGCTCCCATGGCCTCATCACCTCTAAAACATGCCACTTCTTGATAATGTTACATTGGCAATTAAATTACAACATGAGTTTTGAAGAGGACAAGCATTCACTATAGCAACCATCACAAAGCTCAAAAGGTGGAATCCAAATCTATTAAAAATAAGCTCATTTCAGTTGCCAAAAGATTATATGGGATTGGTTGACTGTCACAATCCTTAAGCAGTTCACAAATGGTGTATTTCATTTTCATAGAAAATACAGTCTCATCATAAGATTGGAAATACAAAGTCTGGATATTTTAGGATACATCCAACATTAAAGTAATGCACCAAAAAAAAAAATAATTTCCTCAGCAATTGAACCTCTAGGCCGTTGTGTAGGTAATATGAAAATGAGAATTTTGTAAAAATAACAACTCATCCATATTTTCAATAAGGCCAGGCAAATTAGCCTCTGATTGTGAGGAAATTGAGAGCTAGGACTCCCCAAGGTTGATGGCTCCTTTTCTGATGTCATTCATAAATTATGAAGATATCTGGAGATCAACATCATAAATCAACCACTGGTCATTAGCTTATCTTTTTAAAGGAAAGTTTTGGCCGAGAATATCGAATTCTGATTATGCACCCTGAATCCTAGAAATTACTAAAACCTTTGTCCTGCTGGAGAGAATACTGCAAACCACTTATTCTATTAATTAATATGCATTTATAAGCATCCTGAAAGGTAATAACAAAAGTTAAATACTTGAAAACAATTCTGCTCCCCTAAACTGACATTTCAAGAACAGTCTCCCTAAAATTAAATATTTATTTTCTTTAGTTCAGTGGGGGAAATTTAGGGACTATTTCCTAAAAATCTCATAAAGAAGCAAATAATAAAACTTACAAAAATGAAGGTAAAATTTACTCTTTTTAAAAAATCCTTAATCATTGAATTTCAAACAGCACGGGGTCACAAGGCATTACCTTAGAAATTTTTTTTAACTTTTATTTAATGAATATAACTTTCCAAAGTACGATTTATGGATTACAATGGCTTCCCCCCCATACCGTCCCTCCCACCCACAACCCTCCCCTTTCCCACTCCCTCTCCCCTTCCATTCACATCAAGATTCATTTTCGATTATCTTTATATACAGAAGATCGGCTTAGTATACATTAAGTAAGGATTTCAGCAGTTTGCTCCCACACAGAAACATAAAGTGAAAAATAATAGATGATTTTTTTTAAAATGATGATGAAATCAGATCAACCTATTGTCATGTTTAATCCCAGTGAGAGTCAAGTTGGGAGTTGATAATTTCTTTTTTTTTTTTTTTTTTTTTTTTTTTTTTTTACAGAGGATCAGTTTAGTATACATTAAGTAAAGATTTCAACAGTTTGCACCCCCATAGAAACACAAAGTGAAATATATTGTGAAATTTTCTAAAGAGTATACTACTGAGCATGCATTTGCTGTAGTAGTTAAGATGTCACCTGGGAGGCCAACAACCCACATCAGAATCCCTGGGTTCAAGTCTTGGCTCTGCTTCCTATTCCAGCTTTCTGCTAATATGCACCCTGGAAGACAGTAAATGATACATCAAGTGCTTAGATCCCTGCCACCCACAAGGGAGTCATAGATTGAGTTCCAGTCTACTGAATTTGACCTGGCCCATTCTCAGCTGTTGCAGGAATTTGGGGTATAAACCAGCAGATGGACGATTTCTCTCTGTCTCTTGGTTATTCAAATAAAAATAAATAAATAAATAAATAATTTTAAAATAAAGGGCATTTTATCCTGCTATGATATACTACATTTGTTTTATTTATTTATTTATTTATTTTTTTGACAGGCAGAGTGGACAGTGAGAGAGAGAGAGACAGAGAGAAAGGTCTTCTGTTTTCCGTTGGTTCACCCTCCAATGGCCGCTGCGGCCGGTGCACTGTGGCCGGCACACTGCGCTGATCCAATGGCAGGAGCCAGGTGCTTCTCCTGGTCTCCCATGGGGTGCAGGGCCCAAGCACTTGGGCCATCCTCCACTGCACTCCCGGGCCACAGCAGAGAGCTGGCCTGGAAGAGGGGCAACCGGGACAGAATCTGGCACCCCGACCGGGACTAGAACCCGGTGTGCCGGCGCCACAAGGCGGAGGATTAGCCTAGTGAGCCACGGTGCCGGCCATGATATACTACATTTGAAATGCTCTGATTAATGATTGCAGAAGACAGAGCTTCTGTAAACAGATATCTCAACTTTGAATACTTTCAGCAAGATGGGAGTAACAGTAAAACTTACTTTCCCAGCCAATTTTCAAAGCACATATACATTTTATATGTGAGGGGAATTATAGGAACATATTATTGAAGTTATTCCCTGGATGAATTTATTTTAGATATCTTCTTTGTTCATATAATTTTATGTCTCCATCATAGCAAATGTACTATCATATGATGAAAATGGGATTAAACAAAACCACTGAGAATTTGCTTTGTGTTTTTTTCTGGAGGACAGACAGTGACCCAAATCATAGGCTGCTTTGGCGTTGATTAAAGTTAAATTCTTGCACAGATTCCAATTCTGAACATATGTCTCAAACTCTATGTGCTCTTGTTATGGTGCATTCAAGATATTTTATGATAACAGATTACAGTAGGTAGCAATATGCTTTGTTTTCTACAAAGGGATGAGTCAGTAAATTGTTCTACTTAACGGTTAAAAGACCAGCTCAAGATGCAAATACATCCCAATAGCTCTAAATCCCATTGTAATTCTTCCTAATTTAAGGCATTTATGAACTCATAACAGAGGTTCAAGCTGTTCATATTTCTAGCTTATTTTATTTATCTTTCTCTTATTACCTGTTCCATTCAAAGCTTTGCAAATCTTGAAAATCTTACAAATGTTAAAGGAATGATTTCATCAATTAGAGTGCCCTGCAAAACAGTGGAAAGAATAGAACCATGATTTATTTGATTTTATTTTTCTTTCTCTGATTTTTTAAACCAGCAACTTCATCTAGTCATATTACAATTAGAGAGTTTAAGTTTTTTATTTGGACTCTGTGTTTCAAAGCACCTGTTCAGCCAGGTAAGGAGAATGCATTTTTATTTTTTTACAATCAAGGATTTGGTGAAACACTTCAAAGGCAATGTAACAGTTTTCTTTCCAAATGCCTTCTAAGAATGACTACCAAATGCACTGTTTATTAAAGAGATCCAACAATGCCATTTTCCTGGTCCTTTGCTACCAAGTAAATGACATTTTGAAATATTATTTTTTTCCAGCATATGAAAGACCCACCCAGCCATTATATAAAATGAGGAAACTCCTCTTGTTGTGTTAACATCTTCAATCTAGTCTCAGGGAAGCTGTTTTATGAGATTTACTGGTACAATTTGGTTGCAGATGCTTATGATTTATAGAAAAGCTCATGGAAACAGACAGAATCTGTATAAAGAACCAAAACAAAAACAAAGGCATTAGGTAACTCACATGGGGTGCATGTCACATGCATCATGTTTTTGTCATTTTGGTTTAATGCTAATGTCTTGGGGCGTGTTTGGAACTCCTGTTATGTGACCTTCAAATGTTTGTGGAGTGTATCAGGGTCAAATTCCCAGGAGGCTTATCGTATGATAAGGTTTCAGCTACTCTCCTTCCCAGCCTGAGAGATTTGAAACTTTCTCCACAGCCTGGACCTAACAGATTCTTGCAAACATCCAAATTTCCAAAAGAACATAAAGATTTCAAATCCTACTGTGGTTAAGCTCTTTCTTCCCTTATTTGTTAATGTTAACCAACTAATTTTTCTGTAGAAAACAAAAACGTATTGTTGCCACTCTGATGTTTGCTGGCAGTGTTTTAGATGGCAAACTTCTAATGGCTATATATATTGTTTTGTGCATCTCTCCCCTATAGCACCTCACACAGTGCTAATTATATTTATGTTTATCAAAGACTTATTAGTGGATTGGTCCTTGTGTCCTGTCACTTAAGTAGTCTTATACATTATGTTGAAAGATAAATAGAGCTGGACATTTTTCTTCCTGCCTCACGGTCCTCTAACCACAGAGATATGAGCCACCTAGTGACGAAGCTTCAGAAAGAAGAGCAACCTGTCAGCTGCATCCTTGTCTGTCAGAGCAGGAGACTGGTAGAAGTGACTTTCCCTAGTCCATGTTCATCTTCCCACTTCTCCTGTTCAACCTTATAAAACATCTAAACTAGAGTAATGCACTGTCCTCACTCTTTTTCCAAGACCCTGGGTGACCTCATCTCAACATCATGGACTAGAAAATTAGTTTTTGTTGCAATGATTTTTAATATGTAATTTGTTATCACTGTGAGATGGTGTTTTCTTCCCTGAAAAAGTTTTCTTCTCTCTCTGTACTTTTAGCTCCTCTTCCATTCAGGAATAGGAGCGAGTATGCATACATATTTCCAGAAAAGACAGCAGACATGATGGTTGATAAAGATGGTGGGGGTATCTTGATCTCAAAGCTTCAAATTTTACATATTTATATTTAAGTGGAACAGCAATTACATGGACTAGGATCCTACAGTTTCCAGTGCTGATGATTTGTCATCTGAATAGGATTTCTTTCTTCATAGCTTTAGAAGATATTAAAAAAAAAGTGCTCTTAGTATGTATTCAATCTGCACTACTAAAAAAGGAAAGGAAAAGGAAAAGGAAGGAAAGGGATGGGAAAGGAAGGGAAGGCGAAGGGCAAGGGCAAGGGGAAAGGAACAGAAAGATGCTTTTAGTTTACAGAATGAAATAAAATATATTAATATTTTCCCCATAATTTCTTAAAATACGGTTCATTGCTAAACAGACACCTAGATGACATGCTACCCTAACCAATAAATGTTCCGCAGCAAAATTTATATGTCCACAGTCAAGCAAGTTTTTTTTGTTTGTGTTTTGAAAGCATTCTAAGCCAGTCATATGTGTACATCATTTTTACACATGGTGTTATATTAGACCTAAGTAGAAATATATTTGTTTTTGATAAAGGATATGTGGTTTGTGTGAATGTCATTGCAATGTGTTGTAGTTAGGGTTAGTTTTTGTGGATGTGTTTACTTTGATATTTGGAGTTTCAAAACTTTGAAAATTGTTTTGGTTCAGAATAATAACAAGTAAAATAAAATCAACATGATTTTTTCACATAACTGTACAGATCTTACACACTGAACATATAAACACTCAAACACTTGTTTATTTACTCCTAGGTTTCACTTTGATTTGATCTAAAAGCTAAGATTAATAGTGATATAAATTTGCATTCCTATAGAGAAAGAAATCATTGAGACCACTAAAATTAAATATCTTACATTAGCATCCTATAATTGTCTGAGTAGTTAGGAATCTTCAGAAAATAACATAAATTAAGAACCTTTTATAACGTAGTATAGCATTTAACTGAAGCATGGAAAGAAATTTATAAGTGGTGCGGTTTAAATGTTGGATATATAGCTACCATTTAGCTTGCTATATGGTCTTGGGCAAATTATGTTTCTTCTAGAGCCCTTAATGCTATTATCTGTAAAATGCAGTGTTACAACAGATCATTCTAAGTCACAGCCCAATACCATTTTTTTCTTATAACTGCTACAAGTTTTATTTCACAAATCTCTCTTTTGAAATGCTTGGATAGTCTATAAGCATATAATTTAAAATGTCAAGTGAAACTTTATGTTTCTCTTTATTACCTTTCTTCATAGCTTTAATTTTTGAGTATCTTCACTTTTAGCTGTTGAAGCTGATCAAATTCATTTCTGTATATAGAGAAATCGTTGAAAACATATGTAAATTTCGGTATAAATTACCACTGGCCCTTGAAAATGGCCTATCGATTAGATATTCTTACAAATTCTATTCTTTTAACAATGGGGTTTTAAAGACCCTGCTATGTCCTTGACATTGTTTTAGGAACAAGTGATACAAAAGTGACAGATAAGACTTGTTCTCTTACAGAGATCATACCCTTTGGGAGAGAGACAGAAATGGAGAAGAAATATAACACATGAAAATTCACTAGTGACAAATACCATCCAGAGAAACATCATATGTGATGTGGTAGAGATTGATGAGATGGTTTATATTAAGTAGAAAGGGAAAGCTGAGGTGTAAATGCCACAAAGGAGCCATCTACCGGAAGATGAGTGGGGAAAACATTCTAGCCAGTTATGGGGATGCTCAAGGCAAAAATGAGCTCAGCCTATTTAAGGAACTGAAAGAAGATTAGTAAAGCTGAAGATTAGTGGGAAAAGTAGAGAACGGAAGGAAATGAGGTCAGAGAGGTAGTCGGGGCAAACAAGCTTTGATATATTAAGGCACTTTAAAAATTTTGTGGAAAAGTGGAATTAGAAAGGTTTATTTTGGTGCAGTTTTTTAAAAATCTGTGTATATTTTTTTTTACACTATATGTTTTCTGTGTCTTTTGAAGAGCAAGTGTGTTCCCAGAAGATGGAGGCAGAAGTGAGAGAACCAGAGATAGTAGCATGAGAGGTAGTTGATTTCATCCTACTGGCTTTGATGATGGAGCAATGAGACTATGCACCAGGGACACAAGTGGCTTCTAGAAGCTGGAAAAAGAAGGAAATAGATCCTTGCCTAGAGCTTCCAGAAGGAACACAACCCTAATGACACTATGACTTTACCTTATTTAGACCCTTGTCGGGATTCTACCTACAGAACTATAAGATAATACATCTATCTTATTGTTAAGCCACTAGGTTTGTGGTAACATTTTAGAGCAGCCTCAGGAAATTAATACTTTTTATTTCACTCGCTCGCTCCTCTCCAATTTATACACGACACACCAGTCATGGTGAAGTTTATAGGCATGCATTATCCAGTGTAGTAGCCATTAGCCACATGCCACAAATGAAATGTGGCTGGGCTGAAAGTGTATAAAATGCAAATTGGAATTTGAAGACTTAGTATAACAATGTCAAATAGGTCACTAGTAATTTTTATATAGACTTCATATTGAAATAATATTTTGATAGATTAAATAAAAACAATATTAAAGTGAATTTCACATGTTTCATTTTATTTTTTATTGTGGATACTAGAACATTAGAAATTTGTTATATGGCTCACATCATATTTCTATTATACAGCACTGACATAGAAGGCAAATAGAATGTTATCATTTCCATATATAAAATTCTTCAATAGGGGCACGCATTGTGGTACAGTGGATAAAGCTGTTGCTTGGGATTCCCACAGCCCATATCTGAGTGCCTGGGACTAAGTTCTACTTCTACTTCCCATCTAGATTCCTGCTAATGCATTTGCAAGGTAGCAGATAATGGCCCAAGTATTTGAGTTTCTGCAACACTCATGAGAGATCTGTATGGAGTTCTTGGCCTCATCATCTGTTGTGGGCATCTAGGGAGCAAACCAGCAGATAGAAAAGTCTCTCTCTTTCCCTCTCCCTCTCCCTCCCTCTCCCTCTCTCTCCCTCTGCCACTCAGCCTTCCAAACAAACAAACATTGTTAAAAAAGTAAAATACTTTGATAGCTTCCCATTGCACAGGGAATATACTTTAAACTCTTTAATAATCTTAAGCCACAGGGTCCTGTATCATCTGGCTTCTGATACCCGTCTAGCTCCACCTATTGCCTCTTCTACCCTATTCTAATTGGCTAAGCATGCTTATGCTTAGAGCCTTTCCAAGTGTTGTTCATTTGACCTAGGAAACTCTTCATCTTGCTCTTCATCTGAGTTAGTACTTCTGATCCTTCTCTCGCTGCTCAAGTATACTCAGAAATACCTTCTCTGACATCTCACTGTAAAATGGGCCCATTATGTTTCTTCATTCATAGTGCCCTGTTATTTTTCTTAATGACACTTTCACAAATTGTGATGACAGATTTATTCTTATTTTCTTTGCAAATGATAATCTCAATATATATTTTATATACTTAAAGCTAGGCAAAGCATATATGCACAGTAAATACTTATTGAATGAATGTAGAATTACCAAGTAGGGTAATTCCGATATAAGCACATTGTAAACTATAATGTACTATACAGATATAGCAGCCTTATAATAATAGTAATAGGAAGAGAAAAATAAAGATGGGGAGAGAAGAAATTGAAGTAATTTTAAAGTCTCTGCCTTGCATTAGTTTTTAAGTAGATTTCCCCAACATCTTGAATTACATCTTCAAACCTTTTGGAATAAATAGCATGATAAGTAGCTTTATTCTATTTCCTTGGGTTAAAAAATTATTTTCATAGACTTATTTTAGTTTCTTCTAAAGAAAGTTAGCTAAGCTGTTTACTACTGAGTCAAGTTCCCACTTGCCATCTCTAAAGTGTAATCTTGATTTCCACAGCAGAGGGGACTGAGAGTGCAGAAAGAAAAGCAAAAACATTATCAGGATTGCTATGGTTTGATCTTCTCCAAAACTCAAGTTGGAATTTAGTTGTCACTGTGACAGCGTTAAGAGACATGGGTCTTTTAAGAAGCAATTAGGGCACAAGGATTCTGCCCTCATGAATGAATTGATGCTGTTATCCTGGGAGTGCAGTAGTTATCATAGCATCGGCCCTCTGGCAAGTGGGTAAGTTTGGCCCCCATACATTCTTGTCCTCTTCCTCGATGCTATGATACAGCACAAAGGGCCTCTCCAGATGCTCTTGAACTTCCGGGTTTCCTGAACAAATAAACCTGTCAAATAAACCTCTATTCTTTATAAATAATCCAATCTGTGGTATTCTGTTATAGCGGCAGAAAATGGATCAAAACAGGGATATTTAATCAAGGGCTGTGATATAATAAGTCAGAGCACAAAGTGATCAATGACAAACGTTCTGTCATCCATTGGTACTTTCAGTTTCCTACTTGCCCAGTCTCTTCTGATCTTTGTATCTCATAATTCATTGGTGATTTCAACAACTGACAACACCATTCACAAGAAATTTTTGATTAAACTCAGTCAATGGAGTTGATCTGGCAGGCAAGGACGACCACAGTGCAGAAAAGGCTTTACAAGATATTGTGATAGGGGCCCCCTGCCATCCATGTGGGAGACCAGGAAGAAGCTCCTGGCTCTTGGCTTCAGATCTGCACAGCTCTGGCCATTGCAGCCATCTAGGGAGCGAACCAGGGAATGGAAGAATTTCTCTCTCTCCCTCTCTCTCTCTCTCTCTACCTCTATACCTCTCTACCTCTCTATAACTCTGCTTTTCAAATTAATAAAGAAATCTTTAAAAACAAAATAAAACATCTATTCTATTGTAAAAAAAAGATATTATGAAAGGGAGGAGGGAATGAGTCAGAGTCACTATTTTCTGGCTAACATAATAAATTAAATATGTGGGAAGCTAAACTTTTGGGAGATTCAGGAAGTCCCAAATAGATCTGAAGTCATTTGCACCTACAGTATTAAGACCTTGTGAAATTCATCACATTTAAGAGAGCAGATTGCAATGGTAACAAATATTTGCACATTCTGTCAATCCACTATTCTTGTTGTAGGTGAAGTCGTCCAGAGATATATATCCACTTGAGACTGTTAGTTTGGAATAACAAAGTGAAATAATACATTCTGTGGTGTAATGCTCAGCAGTATTGCTATAAACAAGTATAATTGCATTGTGTTTTCCTTATATTTTTTTCTAATAATAAATTTACTTTTCCCTGACAAAGAGCTTAAGTTTCACCTTTCTTAAATGACCTTAAAGTAAAATTTCCTACCTTTGTACCTTTTCAAAAATGCTTTTTGACTTAAAGTTAACCTTCTCATTAGCATTTTAGCCAAAAAAATCTACCTTGTTAGTAACACAGTACATTCTGTATTTAAATAAGAATATTGTAAAAGAGCAACATAAAAATTACTTACATTAGAAAAGTTGTTTTTCTGGGTTTTGTTTCTGTGTTTTCCTTAGGAATAATCTCTCTATAATTTAGACAATGATCAGGACCTCTCTTTTTGAAGTTAGTGAATTAATTCTCAAGACACCATGATTAGAAACAACACTCTGCCTTTAATAAGAATGTCCTAATGTGATATTTGAAAAATAATACCCTGAAAATGATGCTTTAAAAATCAGGGTTGATATGCTCATTTCTGATCTGGAAAACCAAAGGCGTACCAAAACTTTTTTGCTTCTGTTCGTGGAATATATATAAAGTCAGAATTTGTGTCAACCTTGAAGAATGGCAGTGTATCATTGTTACATGGTCTTATTTAATAAGCCACAATCAGTAAAGTCCTGTTCTTGAATACTGTATAACTGTTTGCCTTAGATCAGTCTCTCTCTGCTGCAACTTCCTTTTTCACCCATATACACATATCTGTTTTATCTCTGCCAAAACACCCAGAGTGTCCCCACCTCTGCCTTTGTACCTTCTTTAATTGTGATTTCTTCAATCTGACTGAGTTCAAATATTTTATTTTGCTACATACTAGATTGTGGCTTGTCAACTTCCCTAAGTTCTCTGTACTTTAGTATCTGAACCTGTAATGTGGTACTAATGATGGTACTACTTTATAAGATTGTTAGGAAGTTCAAAACCTTATGTAAAGTATTTGGACACAATGCAAGTGTTATAGATAAGGTTTTTTTTACTTTAAAATACATTATTAATGCTACTTTTTTTTACTATTAGACCTATACAAATCCTGTATTTGTTAAAACAATGCTTTTTAAAAAAGATTTATTTCCTTATTTGAAAGGCAGTGTTAGAGAGAGACAGAAAGAAAGATCTTCCATCTGTTGGTTCACTCCCCAAATGGCCACAAATGGCTGGTGCTGGGCCAATATGAAGCCAGGACCCAGGAACTTCTTCAGGTTCTCCCACGTGGGTGCAGGGGCCCAAATACTTGGGCCATCTCCCACTGCTTTCCTGGGAGCTGGATCAGAAGCAGAGCAGTCAGGACTTGAACCAGTGCCCATATGGGATGCCGGCACTGCAGGAGATGGCTTTACCTGCTAACCCACATCACTGGTCTCAGAAACAATTTTAAAGCATCCTTCTGCACATAGCCTTCCTATATTTAAGCAGAAAGATAAGAGTGTTTACTCCACCTTTTTCTTACTTTCATTTGCTTTTCATTCTTCTGATAATGAGACTGGCACTGCTAACAGTAGCATGTCTCTGGCTAATATAACCCAAATGCTAAAAGCAGCATATTAAATGCAAAGCAGAACATTAAACCTGGTTCTTTATTTACTCTTCTATTTCCTCTTAAGTCCAGGCAACTAGGCCAGTGTTTCTTCCAACTTTGTCCTTTCCATTACCCCAGCTCTTGCCAACCGAGCTCAGTTTTGCAAATTACGGTACTGTCTTTATCTTTTCTTCTGTAGTTAGTTCACCTCATTTGAGATCCATGAGTATTAATAAGCACCTAGCCTTGTGCTAAGGGGTCATGAGATGAGGGAGAGTTCTTAAGAAATAAAAATCAGGAGGCACTGCCTCTTCTTTTACCTAACAGTAAATTAGTTTGTATGAGATTTATATGAAGATATGAAAAAATTCTGCAAGAAGGATGATATGATTAATTTGGTTTACATTTATCACACACTGTAATTATTTGTTTTTGTGTTTTATTCTATCACTATCATATGATTTCGTTTAGGGTAAGGCCAATGCCTCTGTAATAGTGTCTATGTGCTTATTCTCTAAGCACGTAGAAGATACCCAGAAAATGTTTATAGAATAAGCAAATGAGAGGATGTAAGGCTAAGACTTGGATTTTATCCTCAAGGAATGTACATTCTAATGAAAAAGACCACTTGAGTACATAAAGAATAGTAATATCCCAGCCTACCATTCTAGTTTCTTCTTGCCCCCACTCCCCAGTGTTCCCTGTTGACAGAGAATGTGAAATGCTTACACCTCTCTTCTTCATTTGTAAAAGTAGAACATTAACAGTATCTTCTCAGTGAAGTGTTCTCTGGGTCTCTTCCTCAAAAAGAATAAACCCTTCCCTCATAAGCCCATCTGGAGCAATATTCATATACTATCTTAGTACACTGGACATTATGCCATAATTACATATTCATCATATTTTCAGCTCTGATATGAACTCCAAAAAGATAAGGATTTCATCCAATTCATCTTTAGTATTCTAAGGCCAACAGCATTGTCTAGGGTATAGTTAGTGCTCAACACTAGTTGGATGAAGAATGAATAAACCAATGACTCAGTGAACAATTACGGCAAATCCCCTAAAACAACAGAAAAGATATTAATGATTGTTAAATTGTGTATTATGAGACCAAGTGCCAAGTTCAGTTTCTCCTTTTTCTTGGTTAAAGTTCTCCCCACATCATTCTCACTCCTCTTTTACTTTTGTCAGTTCCTATATTTTCTGTGTGTCCCTCACTTTCTGTGTGTCAATCATTGTTGCCTGTTATTATAGTAGATTCCATGAACATCCAGCTGAGGTGTATGTATAGAAACAAAACAAAATAAGGTGAAATTATATCACCTGAAACATTAGCATACATAATTAATCATAGGATGTTCTGGTTAATTGTATATTTTGATTTTTTTTTTTTTGGACAAGCAAAGTTAGATAGTGAGAGAGAGAGAGAGACAGAGAGAGAAAGGTCTTCCTTTTCCGTTGGTTCACCCCTCAAATGGCCACTGCAGCCAGCATGCTGCGCTGATCCAAAGCCAAGAGCCAGGTGCTTCCTCCTGGTCTCCCATGCAGGTGTAGGGCCCAAGGACTTGGGCCATCCTATACTGCCTTCCTGGGGCCACAGCAGAGAGCTGGCCTGGAAGAGGGGCAACCGGGACAGAATCCGGCGCCCCAACTGGGACTAGAACCTGGTGTGCCGGCGCCGCAGGCGGAGGATTAACCAAGTGAGCCGCGGCGCTGGCCTAATTGTATATTTTGATTAATCCTTTTGCAGGGAATAGTCATTGACTAATTTCCATGGAATTAGAATTCAGTAATACATACTCATCATCAAAGTTATACTAAACATAGTTGGATCTTTGATATCACTTAGTTATCATCACAAAAATAGATTGATTTTATACCTGATTACTTTAAAAATTCAGAAAACACATGCTAAATTCCATTGTAACAATTGATAAGGATATGTTTACAATGTGTAATTATTCATGGAAATTGATTTTTTTTAACATCCTCAAACAAGTGAACCAATATTCATATGTTAAAAAGCCATCTGTTATAAAAGGAAATTTTACTGTACTTACTAGTGCATCTTTTGATGGAGTTTGGTCTGTATTATCAACCCTATATTACTTTATAAGTATGACAATATGACAATAATGGTATCTTTTGAATGTGTAAGGTTTATATTTAGGTTCTCCTGATTTTCTAAGAAGTAAATGTACTTTAGAAGGAAATATTTAGTATAATAAGGATTTTACAGTCACTGTGTACATGGTTACTTTGAGTATTTCCATTCATTCCATATCGACCAAGGATTCCACATCTGACTATTTCTGTAAGCCTTCTCCAAAGCCAGAATTCCACCGAATTAGAAGTGGGGATGTTGTTGTTTTCCATAAATAGACTTGCATTCTACTATATTTTGGGCAGATGATCACAAACACATCCACATGAGAAGGCAACAGATGTAAAGAAAGTGTTATATTTATTTCAAACCCAGAGAGCAATGCAAGTATCGCAGCAAATTTGTGCCAACAATTATATATATTCTTTTGCTGACAGCTTGCTCTACAAAGCTGCTGGAGTGCAGAATCAGCAAGTTGGACCCAGAGGCAACTTCAAACTGATGGATAATATTTGATTCAGTAAATGAAATCAAATAGGAGTTTTAATACCAGTTACAACTTCTTTCATCAGACATTTCTTCATTTTTGTCACTCATTTTTTATTTTGTAGACTATCAATTGGAATTAATACAAAGTGCTATCTGCAGGGGTTTTTAGCTTTTTGGAAAGCAAAACCAGTTCTGAATGGAGGGAGTAGTAACAGATGCATGTTTGTTACTGATAAAGGATCATATGTATGATACACTGTTTTGGAGTTCCCTTCATATTAAGAAAATAGATGTGAAATGAGAAAATTAAAACTAGTTTTTTTTTCTTTTGATTACAATAAGTAAAAGGGAAATTGGATTTGAGAGGGATTTTAAAGCTATTTGGTTCACTGATTCTAAAACATATCTTCATATTATAAACCAAATAAAAGTACTTTTAAAAAATAGTCTTAGGTTCCACTCTGAGATTTTGGTTCAGGAGATATGAACGTTTTTACTGAGTCCTTTCAGTATAATTAAATCATGCATTATTTCAGAACTACTGATCTAGTGTAACTCCTTATCCAGTGTGGATTCCCCCTTTCCAGAATCCTTAAAATGTAGTCATTCAATGACTCAACGGAGCCCATTCCATTGCTGGACAATCCTAATTGGGAGAAGATTATTGTATATTAAACCAAAGTCCTAGAAATGCACACTCCCAATAGTGTACATTCAGTGAAATGAACTCTTCTCAGACAGGTAAGATGGCCTATCAAGGACTCCTTTTGATCAACTCTGTCAAGGCACCTAGGTAGTATGCAAATCAAGAAACCAAATTATAGAATGGGTGTTTGTCATAAAATTAAGATGTCATTTGGGATACTATTTAGGAATGCCTGCTTCCAGTCAATTCTGGCTTCCTGCTAATGTGTATTCCAGGAGGCAGCATATTAGGGCTCAAGTAGTTGAGTTCTGCCACTCAGATTGAATTCCTGGCTCCTGGCTTTGGCAAGGTTCAGCCCTAACTGTTGCAGGTATCTGGGGAGTGAACCAGTAGATGAGCTCGCTTTCTCTCTCTCTTTGAATAAATTAAGTAAATTAACAGAATTATACAATAGACAAAATTATAATGTAAGTTATATTTATTAAACAAAATATACATAGGTTTGTGCCCCTTAACAACTATGCCCTATTGGATGGCTCACTCAGCAGTGGCTTCCATTAAGTTAATCTTGGTTGAGTATTTAAAAGTAAGATTTGTCACGTTAATGACAGCAACAATTCATTCAGTGTTAGGAAGTTTGAGAACTTTAACTAAAAACCCCATTACCTATTCCAGGGTATCAGATTTACAAGTGAATTTAACTGCAGCCTCGGGCTGTTTCTGGACAGAAACGTTCCCATTTCTAAATGTCCTGAAGAGAAAAAGGCCTGAGAAACCTGTGCCAAGATAATCATACCTGAGAGTAAGAATAGGACACAATTAGGGTAGGAAGTGAGATGATAAAGAGGATTTCTGTTGAAACTGGGGGCAAAGTACAGTGGAAAAGCTATTTAAACAGTGAACAAAGGGCCTAACTATGTAATGACAAGCCTTTTCTATCTACCCTGTCTTCCCTCCTGAGAAATCTTATCTCTTACTTAGCCTGGTTCACAGACTTGCTACACCTCATGATCCTGTGGGACACCACCCAGAGGATTCCTATTTTGTTGGCCAGCTGGGCTTAGAGGAAAGGTTGTTTACTCTGGGTTTCTATCCAAGTGAGCCACCAGAGCAAGGTCAGACTTGAGCGAAATCCAGGGCAGCCAGGAGTCTGCCCTGACAGATAAACCAGCATCTTCACTTTCAGAATGCAGCCAACCTGGACTAAGGAAGTTTAATTCCCACTGTGCAGAGGGGGAGACTGTCACAATCCAGACCCCTAAGAACAACTTTCCTTCTAAACCAAAGAGGGGTGAGGCTGAGTAAAGAAGGTTATCTGGTTCAAGCTCAAAATATCTCTTTGTACTGAATGCAAGGAGGGAGGCAGATGTCACCTTCTAAGTAAGCACCTGGCAGACCTCAAGCTAGGTACAGGAAGAATAAGAAAAATATGGGGGAGAGAACAAAAAGGGGAGTAGGGAAGAGCCAGGAAAAAGGAAATTGAAGATACTGGAAACAGAAAGAGATTTAATTAAGTAGGTGGGAGCATCCCTCCCTTCTGCATCCCCCAACCCCTTGGAATTGTCACTACTGTAGCTGCTCTTTTCCCTTATTCTTGTTGTTATTTCCTGAAGATAATTTCTATGGATAGAATTCAGAAAGTTTGAAATTCAATGACACTAACCAGAATTGCATTCAATGTAACTGCTATCCCTTTCTTTTCTGTTGCAAGTTTGTGTGAGCAAGCCCATTATGTATTGGAAGGGGAGCTGACAAGAGTATGCTGATCTTGCCTCTTCTAACCCCTAATTATTCTCCAGTGATCCTTCTAAGACTGGAGTGAGGTTTTGAATTTTTTTTATGTTGGGGAGCTAGAAAACAAAGGAGTGAAATTCAGCTGTCTCTGAGGTCACCAATAACTTTCCAGATATAAATGAGCTTATTTCAATAAAAGATGTTATAAAACCCAACAGCAACAAAAGAACAACAAAAGCCTCACTAAGCCCGAAGACCCCTGCAAGGAGATGGAATTGATTAAAGGAGCTCCTTCTCCCTGTTATTCTCTAGAATAGCACTTGTCTGTTTGTGCCATAGCCTTGTTTGTTTTTCATGTTATTTTTTCTGTTTTTTTTTATGTATTGTTTGTCTCCCTTCCAGTAGAATGTCACATCTATGAGGGTAGAGATTGTTGACTATTTTAACCTTACTTTGTAAACTTACATGACCTAGAGTACCCCGACATAGCAGGCACTCAATAAACACTTATTGAATGAATGAATGGTAAAGCCCATGGGTAGCCCTATAGGAGAGATCCAGTCCACTAGCCTATGGTGACTTGTGTTGTCTAGCCCCTGGCTATGATTCCAACCTTAAAGTCTACTCTCACCCTGGCCTTTGAATTCCTTTCACACACATAGTCTACTTACCTGAGGGTGGTGTCACACATGCCATTTCATTTACCTGGTACCTGAATTGTTCTTTGGGTGGGAAATCTATCATTCCATTCTCATTCTAATCAAAGTAACACCTCCTTGACTGTCCCACGTAAATAATATAAATAGTAACACTCATCCCTTGCCATTCTCTCTTGTTGCATGATGTTCATAAATTTTAAGGCACTTTTTGATAATTTGTTATTTTAAATTTATTTACTTCTTTGTTTTCTGCTCCCTCCAATTGTGATAGTCATAAGGACTGAGATTTTGTCTGCTTTTACTCAACTCTGTATCCATCCCCAAAACTTAACATAATCTTTGCTACAGAGTCAACAAATAGGAATACTTCAAAAGTTTCATGGAAAGTGGAATTATTGTTTTCTAAATATTTATTTATTTGAGAGACAGAGTTACAGAGAGAGAGGGAGAGAGAGTTGGGAGAGAGAAATAGTGATCTACTCTGCTGGTTTACTCCCCAAATGGCTGCAATGGTTGGTGCTGGGGCCAGACTGAAGCCAGGAACTTCATCTGGGTCTCCAACATGGGTGCAGTGGCCCAAGCATTTGGGACATCTTCCACTGCTTTCCTAGGCACATTAGCAGAAATCTGGATAGAAAGTGGAGCAGCTGGAACTACAATCAGTGCTCATATGGGCTGCTGGAGTTGCACGTGGTGACTTAAACTCACTGAGCCACAATGGCAGCCCTGCAAAGTAGAATTAAAAGATATGTTTATTTTGGTGCAAAAAATTGAAATTGATGCATAATTTTTTCATAACATGAATTTTCCATAAACTTTTTGAAGACCTATCAGATGCATGGATTTAATGATTTTTACACAAAAGTAAATTTCTCTTTTTCATTCTGTTTTCCATTAATTTTTAGAAGTACCATCACATTTGGTGATTGAATGAGTAACAGAGTAAGTAAGTGAATTAATAGGTGAAATAATATTCCTCCCCTCCCACTGCATACATGGCATCCTGAGGTTGGGTAATTTTATGATATTTTTGGCATAAGCATGTACTTTAAGCCCACATTAGAGGATCCCTTGGGTTAGGAAAGCCAGGATAGCCCCAGTTACACATCAATGATTTGAAATGAAGATTTCAAAAACATCGTATATCAAAAGGAATAAATATAAAGAAAGGGACCACACTTGCTTTCATTTTTTATGCTCAGAATAGTTTGAATGTAAAGCTGATTTTCCTGTATAAATATACCAGACTTGAAGCAATATACTATGTTATTTTTGTCACAGCAGTAAATTCCCTAGCAGGTGCCACAAAGTCCTTCAGAAACTTAGCTAGCTGTGCCTAATAAGGCATTTTAATCAGGTTACCTTGGATTAATTGCTATCTGGGCTCCATTCTTCATCTTGCAGGATTGAGAGACAGAGGGTGCAGGCTTCTGGTCAGTTCTCCTAGTGCCAACACTAGGCTGTCTCCTTCTCTCCTCTGGTTCCTCTTGTTCCAGAACTCTGTAACACCCTATGACTTTCAGCAGCTATTGTCTTTGCATCTGAGACAGACATGTGTCCAGTAGGAGCATTTATATAACTAGGCCCTGAGAGAGATCTTTCCCAAGTGGAGCCACCTCAGTGATTTTATTTACCTTAGGATTTATCACTTCCTTTTTTGAAAAGGCTAGATTTAATTTTATGTGAGTGGCAGAGTTAGGGAGGGATGGAGGGAGGGAGAGAGAGAGAAAGAATGTGCTTCCATCCGTGGGTGCATTCCCCGCATGGCTGTGCTGTAGGCAAGTATATAGGATAAAATTGATCAGGTCTGTGAGCTGGAAGGCCATGCATTCACCATGCCCCTGTGTGGCCTCATGCCCCTACCTGGCCACACCTGGGTGCCCACCTGCCAATCAGACTAATCAAGTACTCCCCTTTGGAAGTGGATTAAAGGCCTGGGACACTGTGGGCCCAGCCTTTTTGGACTTTTGCCTCTCTTGCCATTGCAGGCACTTGCTGCCCTGCACCTCCAGGACAAGAGAACTTTGGGCTACCTGCCCCATGCTTTCTGGTCTACATGCTCCTCCACGTGGCTGGTTCCCGGTTCTAGGTATGAATCCAGATTTCTCTCTCTCTTAGATAGGGCCCTCACTCTCCTAGGCATTTCTCTAAATAAAAAGTTTAAAAACTTATCATGCCACCTTTTTTATTTATGTCAGTATTCAGAATTCTTCTTTGAATATTAAGTAAGAACCCACAGTCTTATTAATATTCCAAATTATTAATAAGCACCAGTAACATATATGGCACCCCAATACTCCAGTAATATTTGGTACCCAGGGTGGGACTTCTAAGGGGTATGCCTCCGGTAACAGCTACAATAGAAAGGGCTGAGCCAGGCTGGAGCCAGAAGACAGGAACTTCATCCAGGTCTCCCACATGGGTGGTAGGGGGCCAAGGACATGGGCCATCTTCTGCTGATTTTCCCAGGCCATTAGCAGGGAGCTGGATTGGAAATGGAGCAGCTGGGGCACAAGCAGGCACCCAAATGGGATGCTGGCATTGCAGGTGGCGGCTTTACCTGCTATGCCACAACGCTGGCCCCAGGATTTATCACTTCTGATCTTCCATCCTTCCTAGTAATGTCATGTCTATGGAGTTATGTTTGTAAATGCAGATGTGTGTACTGCATACAGACCTTGCTGATTTGCAGCACCTGGCACCAATCCTTGTGATTAGTAGACATTCAGCAAGTATTGTTTAATTGAATTTGATCCAATCTGAAAGCCTATCAATATAATTAGATGCAGTAGAATGTAAATCGACAGTCTTCCTTGGAAAGATAGATCTTCATCCCTTTGGTATTTTGGGAACTCCCTTGGTATGGACAATTGTCGATGAGATTTAGATTATGGTTTAACTAGTAACTGCTGGCCTATATTAGTAATAAGAAGGGACATTTAGCAAATTTTAGCTCAGCTTCTTATTCAGTTTCTATTGAAGTCATCTAAAATAATATATGTACAAAATAATTGTGACTAAATGGAGGTTTAGAACATTCCACAAAGGTTTCTGGTTTAAAATATTGAAAAAATATGTTCTCAATATATATAAATTCAAAACAGTATATAAGAAAATTGAAAAGAAATTCAGAATCATGAACAAGATATTTTAGTTACTATTACAAAGTAAAATTGAATCATACAGTAGCATCTATGTTTATTTTCAGAAAGTACTATAAAAATGAAGGAAACAAGAACATCTAAAAGAAAACATCTACAAACTATTTGATGGACTATATAAACTGAACCATCAGTATTTCCAAAGGCCTGAAGTTTTTCACATATAGACAGTATGATCTAAAATTTGAGTGAATTGTAAAAGCCGCCCAGTTCCATACTCCAGGGACAGAAATAAATATGGTAGCTTTCCCTTTCTCTGTTGAAACCGAACACTGACTCTCGGATTTATTCACATTCTTAAGTCAAGATTCTGCTGACTCAGACTTTAAACTCTGCTCAATACCATTTTCTTTGACAACCTTAGAAGCCATTTCCTTCAGAGTTCCTGATAACATCCTGCTCTGTCTGAAACTCTCTTGTAGGTCTCCAGGAATCATCTGACTCCATCTCTACTCTACACCTCCTGCTCTTTTCACTCATGTGGCATAGAGAAGGGGCTTTGTTCACCTTCCCTATTTACCATATGAAAGCATCCAAATAATATTTGTGGTTTCCAGGATAAACAATTGAGAGACAGCAGAAAGAGTTTTAAAGCAGACTTTCAAGATTTATTTAGTCGATACTAAATCTGTGGTGTATCTGTATAGTCTCCTGATCTGGGCATTTTAGGAATATCGTGTCCTTATAGAATTAGCCATTCATGTAGCTTGGCCCACGTTCACTTTCTGACTTCCAAGATCACCAGGATTTATGTAAAATGGGTATAGAAAAGTTATTTGCCTTGAGAACTCAAATCTGACAGAGACTTGGAAATTAGATAAACTATCTTTGTTTTTTCCTCTAAATCTGAAAAACCTGTGAATTTTCTTCCTTTTCCTGAAGGCAATGTGCCGGATTAAATGGAGACATGTTCTGCCCCAAAGACAGTATCTTGAGAACATCCAGAAATAACTTGATCTGAAATGAAAGCCATGCCAGACTTCACTGAAGAAAGCTTTCAAATATAAAAATAAGATTAGAATAAAAACGAGAGTCCTGTACCGAATACTACTTTTAAACACAGAAATCGTTCACCACTTGGTAGTTGGTGTAATATTATCCAGATTCTAAGTAAAAAATGGAATTACATAAATTAGTATATTGATCAACAATTGCAAAGATTAGACTCATTATTAATGAGTTGTAGCTTAACCTCAACATCGGCAAAATGCTGAATGTTCAAGGGATAAAAAATTAAGATTTCTGTTACATAGCTCTAGGAACACCATAAAAGTGTTCAATCATTCTGGCAGATAAAGGATACTGCAGGTATCCCTCATTGTCAGAAGATTTAATTCAGAATCTACACTTATCAAATTTAGTGACACTATAGAATAGTTTTCAAAATTCAATATGCTTCAGAATCAACTGTCATAAATGATAAAATGCGGATTCTTTGGCCCTTACCAAAGAACCTCCCTCATTCAATAGATTTGACATTGGCTAAGAAATCTTCATTTTAACAATCAAGACAGGTAATTCTAAAGCTAGTTGACAACAGACTACCTTTGGCAAATAGTGACCCCGTAAGGAAGGGGTCTGCAAACGTTTTCTATAAAGGACCAAGTGGTAAACATGTTCTGCTTTGCAAGTGGAACAGCCTGTCATGACTGTTTAAAAGCAACCATTGACAATAGGCAAACAAATGGGAATGATAGCATTCTAGTAAAGCTTCATTCACAAAATAAAAAGGCCTCAATCTGGATTGGACCCATAGTGAGCAAGGTTTTCAGACCTGTAGTCAAAAGAATGAACTCTTCCTACAAACCTAAAACCTCCAGTCTCAGGTTCTATTTTTGGAGCCGGTATATAGTTTATAGTGGGGAGAAGCATGGTAAAAGCAGACCCATTTACGATTGCAAATACCAAATATGGAAGAGTAAAAATTCCTTGTGCTGTATATACAACCCCCAGTTAACCAACATATTCTCTTATGATTTGTACAGAATTCATATTGATAATTTTAAAACCCTCTATTATAATAGTATGAGGCAACAGAATTATCCAAGCTCATTTTGATAGAACAAAAACATAATACCTGATATTTGTGCTGCCATTTCTACTTCCTATACACTGACAGACTTTGACAGCCAGTTTTAGTACTCTTCCTTCTGAGTACATTCATGGCCACATAATTTCTGTCAAAAAATCCATATATTCATTATAAACTGACTCGAGTCGGCACATGAGATGAAATCGTACTCTTTCCTGAACTTTTACTTAGTATGGAGTTAATCTTATGTGTATAAAGTTAAGTGAAAATAGATCTTAGTAAACAATAAAATGGGAATAGGAGAGGGAGAAGGAAGAAGGGTGGGAGGGTAGGTACCATGGGAAGATTCACTGTGTTTCTAAAATTGTATTTATGAAGTGCATGAAATCTGTTTACCTTAAATAAAAGGTTTCTGGGGAAAAATATCTTTTGATGCATGATCTACTTCTGTACTGAAGAAAAGGATCTAAAACTTGGGACATGTCTAAGTCTCACTGTTGTATTTCTGCCCTAATAGTATTGAACTTTCCCATTGACTCAACATAAGGTTCATAGAATATGGATGTATTAAACTGCATTGGAGTATTCCTTCAATCTGAGGACTGATGTTTTCTGAGTTCTTAAATTTATAATAATTTCTGCTAAAATATTGCTACTTTTTCTGTTTAGTCTTCTAAATTCTTGCTGTATTTATCTTAGAGCTCTAAATTTTCTTTGAAATATACACTAACCGAAATCTCCTTGATATCTGAATTCACTTAATATCCATATCCATATCCACATTCTATATGTGTCTGTTTTCTCCTGGTTTGTATTTTGTATTATTTTGACAATATTGTTTTCTTCACATTGTCCATTCACTTATTTTTGAGGACCAAAATTATACTCAAGTTAAATACATGCCATTTTCTAGTTTTAATTTAATTAAGAATAAATTGTATCTCCCAGGTTAAAAAAAAAGTCATCCCCTAATAAAATAACCTTTATATATGATATGTTAATTATCTATGGGGCCAGCACTGTGGCACAGTGGGTTAATGCCCTGGCCTGAAGCCTGGCATCCCATATGTATGCTGGTTCGAGACCCGGTTGCTCCTCTTCTGATCCAGCTCCCTGCTATGGCCTGGGAAACCAGTAGAAGATGGCCCAAGTCCTTGGGCCCCTGCACCCGCGTGGGAGACCTGGAAGAAGCTCCTGGCTCCTGGCTTTGGATCGGTGCAGCTCCAGCCATGGCGGCCAAATAGGGAGTGAACCATCAGATGGAAGACCTCTCTCTCTGTCTCTGTCTCTCTGCCTCTCCTCTCTCTGTGTAACTCTTTCAAATAAATAAATAAATAAATAAATGTTTATTCTATTGAGAGACACATAGTATTGTTTCTGCTATAAATCTATATAATTCTGAGCCTTACCTAATGGACTTCCTATACATAAATACCTGTATGTTTAATTGATTGCTATCATTTTCCTGTTACAATATAAAATTTGAGAACTATGCCTAGTTTGTCATGTTATACGCTGAGATCACTTCAGAAACACTTGTCACCAGGTTTATACAGAATATTTCCTCATTAAAATATCAACATTCTGGTGACTATGATAACATTCATGCACTGAAATCTTCTAATTGTTATCTAGTTAAAGGACATTTGAAACCATAAGAAGTTAATGCTGTTGGCAATGTGCAAATTGAAGAAACTTGTGGTTGACTTTCTGTTCAGATATCTATAAAACTATGGCATATTGTTTGAAATAGCATTTTAGATGTATTTGGGTTATTACTGTTAGAGAATTATTTGGCTAAATAATCAAAATGTTTGCTTACTAAGTAGTTTAATGTGGTTTATGGGATTAAATGGACTCTGTTGCACAGTGTAGTACTGTGTAGTACTCACGGAGTTGTATGCTAGTTATCTTAGTAGAATTTATTTAGTAAAACTTGAAGAAAAATTACCATTTAACAAAGCAAAGCAATTTTCACAGCATTTGTAATTCTGTCCTGGTGCATAAAGTCTACATGTAATATGACTATTCTAAATTTTTTTTTTTGACAGGCAGAGTGGACAGTGAGAGAGAGAGACAGAGAGAAAGGTCTTCCTTTGCCGTTGGTTCACCCTCCAATGGCCGCCGTGGCCGGCGCACTGCGGCCGGCGCACTGCGCTGATCCAATGGCAGCAGCCAGGAGCCAGTTGCTTTTCCTGGTCTCCCATGGAGTGCAGGGCCCAAGCACCTGGGCCATCCTCCACTGCACTCCCTGGCCACAGCAGAGAGCTGGCCTGGAAGAGGGGCAACCTGGACAGAATCCGGCGCCCCAACCGGGACTAGAACCCGGTGTGCCGGCATCACTAGGCGGAGGATTAGCCTAGTGAGCCGCGGCGCCGGCCTATTCTAAATATTAAATGAGTTAGTAGGAAGTGCTTTATTATTGGCAGGATTGGTTATAAGGAAGGATTTGATCTGAAATTCAAATTGAATTAGATTAAAAGCTAAATGCAGATGCCTAATGCAGTTCTTCCAGGTGGCTTGCACCAAAATTTTTAGGATAGGACATTATGTAAATGAGAATTTTCCCATGGCCTGTGACCTGAGAGGTAATTTCCATAAGACACCCAGCTTTTAACCTAGTAAATTTGATAGAGGCTCAAAAGCCACAATGAATCAGCTGGATAGTGGCAAATGTTTATATCTAGTATTGGTGTTTCAGCATGAAAACATCTCTGACAGACAAAATACATTCTCCAGGCTTTTCCTACAGGCCTGTGTTAGGCCTTGGGGAATATGATCTGAACCCTGATATTTTCAAATCTCCATAACAGAATCTGACGGTGTTTATTTTTAACCAACTTGCTTCCCTTAAAACACGGAAAATCTATTGCAACTACTCACCAAAATTGTCAACAGCTTTAGGCGAGAGAGGACATTTGTTAGAGGCTTTAGGGAGAGCTCTCTCCATAAATAGCATGCACCCAACCTTTGTAGCTCTGATGTGCGTCTTCGCAACAGATAAGAATCTGTATATCCTAAGTATTCTCTAGTCTTGACATTTACCAAGAACATATAGGAAATAAGGAGAGTTTATCAGTGAGTGTAGAATGAAAGGCAGGAAACCAGTATGAGTTATAAAGAGAGAAGAGACAGTGGAAAAGAAATGTTTGTGCAGAGGGGGTCTTGTAAAAGAAAGAGTTAAAGCATCTGCAATGAAAGCTTTAATATATTATAGGAAATCAGACCCTCGCCCAAAGTGACCACAATTGTAAACCACTATTGATAAATTCAGTTTCTCAAACCAATAATTCTCATGTTCAAAGATTTGGCTAGGAGGATTAGCCACTAGAAAATTTGAGTAGTAGATTCAGTGTCCTTAGTCTGCCTTTTCTTCACACCAAAATGTTCCTACCACAACTATCACAATCTGGTGCTCAGTATTCTCCCATGCATTCAACCCTCTTCTCTGGAAAATCACAACATCTGCAAAATATTTAGGGAACTCGTTCATTCTAGGATGTTAATGATGGGTGAAAGGGCTCAATATGTTGCCTTTCCCAAGGGTGTATGTCTTCAGTCCAAGAAACAATCTATTTGAGCAATTTTGTATGAGAGAATTTCAAAAAGTTGATGGAAGTGGAATGAAAAGATAAGCTTATTTGAGTGCAAAAAATTGAAATAGATGAATGTAAAATGTACAAGGGAGGGAGGGAGTTGCAGCACATAGCATATTCAGTCACCACTTGGGATGCCTGCATCCCATATTAGGACGCTTGGGATCATGTCCTGCTGCCAGTTCCAATGCAGCTTCTTGCTAATGTACCTGGGAGGTAAAAGATGATGTCTCAAATACTTGGATCCCTGCCATCCATTTGGGAGACCAGAATGGAGTTCCTGGCTGCTGACTTTGGCCTGGCCTAGCCCCAGCTGTTGCAAGTCATCTGGGGAATGAGCCAGCAGATGGAAGATATCTCTCTTTCTTCCTCTCACTCTTTCATTGCCACTCCACCTTATAAATAAATAAATAAGCAAGCAAACAAATAATTTAAAAATTTTCATGGAAATGCATATTGTTGAAAAACTGCAGGGATTGCAAAAGTATTTGCAGCAAGATAGAGAGAGAGAGAAAGGTCTTCCAACCACTGGGTCACTCCCCAGATGGCCACAATGGCCGGAGCTGTGCTGATCCAAAGCCAGTAACCAGGAGCTTCTTCTGGATCCCTAACACAGGTGCAGGGGCCCAAGTGCTCAAAACGTCTTCTACTGCTTTCCCAGGCCATAGCAGAGAGCTGGATCAGAAGAGCAGCATCTGGGACCTGAACCAGGACGCATATGGTATGCTGGCTCCGCAGGTCGACAGCTTCACCCGCTATGTCACAGCACCAGCCCGAAGATAGTTATATTTTAATTCCTATTCCACAACCTTTTTGAAGTATGCTCATACAAAATTGCTCAAATAGATCACAGAAGAGATACTAATGATGTAGCAGACTTTCTTACTGTCACTGTCTAGGCAATTGACCCTTCCTTGTTTAGTTACAGCAATATAGGTAGGAAAGTTGAGAGAAGCTGGCTCTCCCAGTGTTTAATCCAACACAATTATTAGGCTCTTTTTTTTTTTTGATTTTGTTTGGTTAAGTTTGCTTCTATTTTTTTTCTTTGAAATGAGACTCTGATAAGAATGCTGTAATGCTATAACTAGTACTGAAACAGTTTTTTACACTTTGTGTTTCTGTGTGGGTGCAAACTGATGAAATCTTTACTTAATGTATACTAAATCGATCTTCTGTATATAAAGATAATTGAAAATGAATCTTGATGTGAATGGAATGGGAGAGGGAGTGGGAGATGGGAGAGGTGCGAGTAGGAGGGAAGTTATGGTGGGGGGGAAGCCATTGTAATCCATAAACTATATTTTGGAAATTTATATTTACTAAATAAAAGTTAAAAAATTAAAAAAAGAAGCTGCAGCACAAAAAAGAGAGAGAGAGAGAATCCTAAAAGACTTATCCCGAGATGTTCTAAAGAAATGATGTGTATCTTATGTTTTGTTTAAGATATTTTTTTAAACTTTTATTTAATGAATATAAATTTCCAAAGTACAGCTTATGGATTACAATGGCTTCCCCCCCCCCATAACGTCCCTCCAACCCGCAACCCTCCCCTTATCCACTCCCTCTCCCCTTCCATTCACATCAAGATTCATTTTCGATTCTCTTTATATACAGAAGATCGATTTAGTATACATTAAGTAAAGATTTCATCAGTTTGCACCCACACAGAAACATAAAGTGAAAAATACTGTTTGAGTACTAGTTATAGCATTAAATCTCAATGTACAGCACACTAAGGACAAAGATCCTACATGAGGAGTAAGTGCACAGTGACTCCTGTTGTTGACTTAACAAATTGACACTCTTGTTTATGGCATCAGTAATCACCCTAGGCTCTTGTCATGAGCTGCCAAGGCTATGGAAGCCCCCTGAGTTCACTGACTCTGATCATATTTAGACAAGGTCATGGTCAAAGTGGAAGTTCTCTCCTCCCTTCAGAGAAGGGTACCTCCTTCTTTGATGACCCATTCTTTCCACTGGGATCTCACTCACTGAGATCTTTCATTTAGGATTTTTTTTTCCCCCATAGTGTCTTGGCTTTCCATGCCTGAAATACTCTCATGGGCTTTTCAGCTGGATCTGCTGGCCTTAAGGGCTGATTCTGAGGCCAGAGTGTTGTTTAGGACATCTGCCATTCTATGGGTCTGCTGTGTATCTCACTTCCCATGTTGGATCATTCTCTCCCTTTTTTATTCTATCAGCTAGTATTTGCAGACACTATTCTTGTTTATGTGATCCCTTTGGTTCTTAGTCCTATCATTACGATCAAATGTGAACAGAAATTGATCACTGGGACTAGTGAGATGGCATTGGTACATGCCACCTTGATGGGATTGAATTGGAATCCCCTGGTATGTTTCTAACTCTACCGTTTGAGGTAAGTCAGCTTGAGCATGTCCCGAATTGCACATCTCTTCACTCTCTTATTCCCACTCTTACATTTAACAGCAATCACTTTTCAGTTAAGTTTCAGCACTTAAGAATAATTGTGTATTGATTATAGTATTCAACCAAAAGTATTAAGTAGAACAAACAAAAAAAATACTAAGAGGGATAACATATCAAGTTGCTCATCAACAGTCAGGGTGAGGGCTGATCAAGTCAACGTTTCTCATAGTGTTCATTTCACTTTAACAGGTTTCCTTTTTGGTGCTCAGTTAGTTGTCACCTATCAAGGAGAACAAGTGGTATTTGTCCCTTTGGGATTGGCTTATTTCACTCAGCATAATGTTTTCCAAATTCCTCACAGGGATCACTTTTCAGTTAAAATTTAAACACCTAAGAATAATTGTGTGTTAGTTACAGAATTCAAACAATAGTACTAGAACAAAAAAATACTAAAATGGATAAAGTATTACATTGTACATCAACCGTCAGGACAACAGCTGATCAAGTCACTGTTTCTCATATTGTCCATTTCATTTCAACCAGTTTCCCCTTTGATGCTCAGTTAGTTGTCGCCGATCAGGGAGAACATATGATATTTGTCCCTTTGGGACTGGCTTAATTCACTCAGCATGATGTTTTCCAAATTCCTCCATCTTGTTGCAAATGACCGGGTTTTGTTGTTTTTGACTGCTGTATAGTATTCGATAGAGTACATGTCCCATAATTTCTTTATCCAGTCTACTGTTGATGGGCATTTGGGTTGGTTCCAGGTCTTAACTATTGTGAATTGAGCTGCAATAAACATTAAGGTGCAGACAGCTTGTTTGTTTGCTAATTTCATTTCCTTTGGGTAAATTCCAAGGAAACATAACAACAGACACCACAGAAATGAAAAGAATTATCAGAAATTACTACAAGGACTTGTATGCCAGCAAACAGGGAAACCTATCAGAAATGGATAGATTCCTGGACACATGCTATCGCTCCCCCTCTTCGTGGAGGAGCAACACAGGACCCTGCGCTGTTCTTTCGTCTGCTCGGCCCTCCCCGGGTTTGCTGCTGGTTCTTCCCGGGTTGGCTACTGTCCCTTCCACCTCCGTGGAAGGGCAGTTCCCCCTGGCCACATTCCCCACTTCCGCAGGGGAGCGGCACACTGCCGGCCGGCTCTCTCGGGGGCTGCACAGGTGGTCCCCTTAGATGTTCCCCTTAGATGTTCCTGGTGCATGCCGTCTCTCTCCTCCTTTATAGTCCTCCTCTGCCAATCCCAACTCGGCTGCCCACACGCCGAGTACGCTGCTCTCCAATCAGGAGCAAGTCCTACAGTTTATTGGTTGAACTGGAGGCAGCTGTGTAAAAGCTGTTTTCTTCTCTCCCAGCGCCATATTGTGGGAGAGCAGATGCATAGAATAAGTCTTAATTCCAGTAACTCAGTCCAGTCCGAATTGCTCCCCACACATGCAACCTACCTAAATTGAACCAGGAGGACATAGAAAACCTAAACAGACCCATAACTGAGACAGAAATTGAAACAGTAATAAAGGCCCTCCCAACAAAGAAAAGCCCAGGACCAGACGGATTCACTGCTGAATTCTACCAGACATTTAAAGAAGAACTGACTCCAATTCTTCTCAAACTATTCAGAACAATCGAAAAAGAGGGATTCCTCCAAAATTCTTTCTATGAAGCCAGCATCACCTTAATTCCTAAGCCGGAAAAAGATGCAGCATTGAAAGAGATTTACAGACCAATATCCCTGATGAACATAGATGCAAAAATCCTCAATAAAATTCTCGCCAATAGAATGCAACAACACATCAGAAAGATCATCCACCCAGACCAAGTGGGATTTATCCCTGGTATGCAGGGATGGTTTAATGTGCGCAAGACAATCAATGTGATACACCACATTAACAGGCTGCAGAAGAAAAACCATATGATTATCTCAATAGATGCCGAGAAAGCATTTGATAAAATACAACACCCATTCATGATGAAAACCCTAAGCAAACTGGGTTTGGAAGGAACATTCCTCAATACAATCAAAGCAATCTATGAAAAACCCACAGCCAACATCCTATTGAATGGGGAAAAGTTGGAAGCATTTCCACTGAGATCTGGTACCAGAAATGGATGCCCACTCTCACTATGCTATTCAATATAGTTCTGGAAGTTCTAGCCAGAGCTATTAGGCAAGAAAAAGAAATTAAAGGGATACAAATTGGGAAGGAAGAACTCAAACTATCCCTCTTTGCAGATGACATGATTCTGTATTTAGGGGACCCAAAGAACTCTACTAAGAGACTATTGGAACTCATAGAAGAGTTTGGCAAAGTAGCAGGGTATAAAATCAATGCACAAAAATCAACAGCCTTTGTATACAGAGACAATGCCCTGGCTGAGGAAGAACTTCTAAGATAATCCCATTCACAATAGCTACAAAAACAATCAAATACCTTGGAATAAACTTCACCAAGGACGTTAAAGATCTCTACGATGAAAATTACGAAACCTTAAAGAAAGAAATAGAAGAGGATACCAAGAAATGGAAAAATCTTCCATGCTCATGGATTGGAAGAATCAATATCATCAAAATGTCCATTCTCCCAAAAGCAATTTATAGATTCAATGCAATACCAATCAAGATACCGAAGACCTTCTTCTCAGATCTGGAAAAAATGATGCTGAAATTCATATGGAGACACAGGAGACCTTGAATAGCTAAAGCAATCTTGTACAACAAAAACAAAGCTGGAGGCATCACAATACCAGATTTCAGGACATACTACAGGGCAGTTGTAATCAAAACAGCATGGTACTGGTACAGAAACAGATGGATAGACCAATGGAACAGAATTGAAACACCAGACATCAATCCAAGCATCTACAGCCAACTTATATTTGACCAAGGATCCAAAACCAATCCCTGGAGTAAGGACAGTCTATTCAATAAATGGTGCTGGGAAAATTGGATTTCCATGTGCAGAATCATGAAGCAAGACCCGTACCTTTCACCTTACACAAAAATTCACTCAAAATGGATTAAATATATTTTTTGAAAGTGGAATTAGAGAGCATTCAATGAGTTCAAAGCAAACCCTGGAATATAGATACCAATTTTAGAGTGTCATTCAGGTCTTGAGAAAGCTAACAAAACCCAGGTAACCCATAGCTAAGTCAAAGGACCAATTTGTTGTTTCTAAATCAAAATTCTTACTCATCAAATCATTTTCTCTACTCAAACAATTATTTGGCAGTCATTATAATAATTGACTTTTTTCTCTTGGTGACAGATGAGAAACTAACACTTTTAATGTTACAGGCAATGCCTGAGCATGAATCATCAAATCAGCTTGAATTTTAACATACAAAATTATGCTTGTCTTTAAAAATGGCTTGCTTATTGATTTAGAAGATACACTTTTATTATTCTTTGTAATACTTCCGCTGAAGTCAAGGTTTAATCTAGTCCAACTATGCTTGGTTATGAAATTAACACACATGACTATATCTGGGCACAATATAGTGACAATATATAGTGACAATATCTGGGCACAATATAGTGGGGTTTTTTTTTGTCCCCATGAAGGTTATATGTGTACTCTATAAGAGTTGAAAATCACCAAGTATTTGCCTAGTCCCATTTATCTTAGTTTATTAAACACTGTTTCTCAGCCAGCGCTGCGGCTCACTAGGCTTATCCTCCGCCTTGCGGCTCTGGCACACCAGGTTCTAGTCCCAGTCGGGGCGCCGGATTCTGTCCAGGTTGCCCCTCTTCCAGGCCAGCTCTCTGCTGTGGCCAGGGAGTGCAGTGGAGGATGGCCCAAGTGCTTGGGCCCTGTACCCCATGGGAGACCAGGATAAGTACCTGGCTCCTGCCATCGGATCAGCGCGGTGCGCTGGCCACAGCGCGCTGGCCGCGGCGGCCATTAGAGGGTGAACCAAAGGCAAAGGAAGACCTTTCTCTCTGTCTCTCTCTCTCTCACTGTCCACTTTGCCTGTCAAAAAAAAAAAAAAAAAAAAAGAAAAGAAAAGAAAAAAAAAACTGTTTCTCAAGTGGCAAGAATCCCTATTTCATTTTATTAGAGCAAAATAAACAATCCTAAAAGAATTCCAGGTTTGTGTTAGTTGCTGTATCTCTAAGATTAGGAAATCGGGTGAGATGAATATATGGCACCATATATCTAATAATCCTTCAAGCACTAAACTAAACAGCTATGAATCTATATTTAGAACTTGTTCCAAAACAATAATGTCTAATATTTGTCAGTCCTCTCAAAATAAATTAAATTTATCCTTGTAATTTTCCTACTCATATGCATATTTACTACTTTCCCACTAAGCTATGAGAATATAAGCCTGAGATAGACCATCCAGGATTTATTATCCTTATTTTAGAAGAAGACATCGTAAACTTGAAGAAGTTTTATGACCAAGGTTCACGCTCATGGAACTGGGTTATAATACTAAATATTTTGACTTAATCTGGTAATACTTCCATCCTACCTTTTGTGTACAAGTACATGGACCACACAGAAATGCAAAAGTTAATGATATGCATATGGCACCAAAAGCATGATTCATTTAAAAAAAATTGACATTTGATTTCACCAAAACTTTAAACTTTGAGTTCTAGTGTTTTGGTGCAGCCAGTTAAGCCTCCACTTGCAATACCTGCATCCCATATTGGAGTACCGGTTTGCATCCTGCCTACTTGGCTTCTGATACAGCTTCCTGCTAATACATCTGGGAAGGCAGTAGATGATGGCCCAAATACCTGGGACCCTGCCACCCATGTAGGAGACCAGAATGGAGCTCCTGCCTCCTGGCTTTGGCCTGGCCAGCCCTGGATGTTGCAACCATTTGGGAAGTGAACCAACAGAGGGAAGAGTCTCTCTCTCTCTTTCTCTCTCTCTGACTCTCCGTTCTCTCTGTTGCTCTTTTCAGATAAATAAATGAGCCTAAAAAAACTTAAAACTTTGCCTGTGAAAGATACTAGTAAAATAATGAAAAGACAAGTTGCAGGTGTGAGAAAATATTTGCAAATTACATTATTTAACAAAATGTGAATCAAACATAAATAAGGAACTCTCAAAACTGAATAAGAAAACTAACAACCCAATTAAAAGTATTTCAAATAGGCAATTGCTCAAAGAAGACATACAGATGGCCAAGAGGCAAATAAAAAGATGCTAAAAATCATTAGTTATCTGAGAAATGCAAATTAAAACCAGAATGAGCTACCATTAACACCAAAATAGCTAACATTTGAAAAAAAAAAAAAACCACTGACAGTATTAAGTGCTGACAAGGATGTGGAGCAACTAGAACATTTATACACTGGGAATGCAAGATGCATAGTGTTCTGAAAATGGTTTAGTGAGTTCTTAGAAAGTTAATTATATATAACTCAGCAATGCTCAATGAAAGTTCATATTTTCACCAAAAAAATCTATGGTGCATTATAAAAGCACTGTTCATAATTACCAAAATCTGGAAACAGCCTAAATGCTCTTTAACAAGTGAGTGGGTAAGGAAACTGCTGCATCCATACAATGAAATGCTGTTCACCAATGAAATGAAATAAAAAACTGATACATATGTGAGTCTGAATGGATTTCAAATGCATTAAACTGTGTGAAATAGGCCAGTCACAAAAAGTTACATACTATATGTTTCCATTTAGATTGTATTCTGAGAAAGGCTAAATTTTATGGAGACAGAAAAGATCAGTAGGGACCCATAGGGTAAGGGTGGAGAAAGAGACTGACTTCAATAGCCAGCAGGAGGCAAATCTCAGGGGTGTTAATATCTTGTTTGTAGTGGTTGTTACAGTCATCTGTGTATGTGTTAAAACTCATAAAACTGTAATTGAAACATGTTCAAAAGATAATTATTACACATAAATTCTGATAGTAATTCCAAAAATTTAAAAATAAGTGAGGTTTGGATTTAGCACACTACACTTTTCATTTGCTTTTATCAGCAACATTCCTATAGGCATTTAGTCTTCCCTCATTTCCTTCTCTCAGCTTTGCAATTTTTTTTTTTTTTTTTTTTTTTTTTGACAGGCAGAGTGGACAGTGAGAGAGAGAGACAGAGAGAGAAAGGTCTTCCTTTTGCCGTTGGTTCACCCTCCAATGGCCGCCGCTGCAGCCGGCGCACCGCGCTGATCCTGGCAGGAGCCAGGAGCCAGGTGCTTTTCCTGGTCTCCCATGGGGTGCAGGACCCAAGCACCTGGGCCATCCTCCTCTGCACTCCCTGGCCATAGCAGAGAGCTGGCCTGGAAGAGGGGCAACCGGGACAGAATCCGGCGCCCCAACCGGGACTAGAACCCGGTGTGCCGGCGCCGCAAGGTGGAGGATTAGCCTATTGAGCCACGGCGCCGGCTTTCAGCTTTGCAATTATTAATTGATAACTAATTCATGTAAGAGATTGAATGACTCCTAATAGCAACACATGTTTCCTCTAGTAGAAGAATTTTCACTGGAGCGGGTCATTCAAGGCTGAAGTTCAAGTAATGCATCTGTAACAGTAGGTGGGTTCCAAGCATCAGCCTGTGGATAAAGCATTTATTAGAGGGAGGTAGAAGCAAATTATCCTTCTTTTCATTACTAAAACTAAGTCATATCGGCTTCATTTTTCACATTTTATTTTGGAGGTTTTAGAAGAATATGTTATAGCCTATCGATACTATGCTTAATATATAGGTAAGTACAGGCCCCTCCTAAATACTGACTATGCTCAGATCAGAGACAGAAGTCTTAGATGGGACAATGAAAGTAAGTTTCTTGAAATTTTAACTTTTTTACCATCATAATTGCTATTAGTTTTTAACATATTCAATGTGATTTGTAGATGCAATTCTAAGAACATAATAGTATTCCCTTCCTCCCTCACTCTCTCCCTTCCCCTTTTCAAGCATTTCTTTCTCCCTTTCTTTCTTTTTTTGGGGGGGGGGGATTTTTAGATAGCATTTTAAATTTACATTGCAGTAAAAAAGGCTTAATATTTCACCAAATAAGAAGTGTAACAATGGGTCCAGCCTTGTGATGTAACAGGTAAAGCCATCGCCTGCTGTGCCAACATCGTATATGACCATCAGATCCAGTCCCAGCCGCTGCACTTCCCATCCAGCTCCCTGCTGCAACACCTAGGAAAGCAGAAGAGGATGGCCCAAGTGATGGAGCCCCTGCACCCACATGGGAGACCCAAAGGAAGCTCCTGGCTCCTCTCTTTGGTCTGGCGCAGCCCAGGCTGCTGTGGCCCTTTGAGGAGTAAACCCATGGATGGAAGATCTCTCTCTCTCTCTCTCTCTCTCTCTCTCTCTCTCAATATGCCTTTCAAAAACAAAATAAATTTTTAAGAAAAAGAAGTTTAACAAGTAAAATGAAAAAAGACCCTAGTTTAGTGGGAATATAAGCAATGGCTATAAACAATAATTAAATGGAAAAATGACCATTTCAGCCATATACAGTAACTTTTAAAGAAATCACAGATCATATAAACTATAATAGTACAAGATTCTTTTTTTTAAACTTTTATTTAATGAATATAAATTTCCAAAGTACAGCTTATGGATTGCAATGGCTTCCCCCACCCCATAACTTCCCTCCCACCCACAACCCTCCCCTTTCCCACTCCCTCTCCCCTTCCATTCACATCAAGATTCATTTTCAATTCTCTTTATATACAGAAGATCAGTTTAGCATATATTAAGTAAAGATTTCAACAGTTTGCACCCACATAGAAACACAAAGTGAAAAATACTGTTTGAGTACTAGTTATAGCATTAAATCTCAATGTACAGCACATTAAGGACAGAGATCCTACAATGGGAGTAAGTGCACAGTGACTCCTGTTGTTGACTTAACAAATTGACACTCTTGTTTATGGCCTCAGTAATCACCCTAGGCTCTTGTCATGAGCTGCCAAGGCTATGGAAGCCTTTTTTTTTCTTTTTTTTTTAAACTTTTATTTTATGAATATAAATTTCCAAAGTACAGCTTATGGATTACAATGGCTTCCCCCCCATAACGCCCCTCCCACCCGCTACCTTCCCCTTTCCCACTCCCTCTCCCCTTCCATTCACATCAAGATTATTTTTCGATTCTCTTTATATACAGAAGATCATGATTCAACAATTCTTAACAAAACCTTAACAAATCCCATCAGCAATATATAAAGTGGTTAATATACCACAATCACATAGGCTAATTTCAATGATTAAAAATTATTTAATATTAAAAAATTAATGTCATTCACAATAATAACAGACACAAAGAGAAAAAGAACTACATGATCATCTCAATAGATGCATAATACTATTTGAAAAAATTTAGAATCTCTTTACGATAAAATTTCAAGCACATACATAACATCTAAGATAATCTGTAGTCAGTAGCATACCATATTTAAAGGTGAAATATCTAATGCCCTTTTCTAAAGAGTATAGAACTACTAAAGCAAGGATATCTGTTCTTTCCACTTTTATTCAACATTGTACTGGGAGTTCTAGACAATGCAGCAAGTAAAGATAACAGATAATATAATATAAAAAGGAAGAAATAAAATTACCCAAACTTTTAGAAGAGGTAATCTTATGTGCAGAAAATCTTGCAGAATATACCAAAATAGCTACTAGAATTACAAGAGTTTAGCAAGTTTGCAGAATATCTAGTTATTGTACAAAATCAATTATATGTCCACGTATTAGCAACAAATAACTGATAACCAAGACCAATATAATTTACCATAGTGTTAAAAACTGTGAAATTTTTAAAGATGAAGTTAGCCAAGGATATATAAGACCTGCACACTGAGAACAAGAAAACAATGGTAAAAAAAAAGTACAAAAATTAAAAAAAAAAGATATCTATGTGCATATATTCAAAGACCCAGTGTTATTGAGGGCACTTCATCCAAATTAATATAGATTCAATGAAATCCCAATCAAAATACCTGGAGGGTGTTTTATAGAAATTGATAACCAAATTCTAAAACTTATATGGAATCTGGGAGGACTTAAAATGGAGAAATGTAAAATTGAAGGCTTTATATTACTTGATTTAAAGTCTTATAATAAAATTGCAGTAATCATGAGAGTGTCACATTGGTGTATGGAGAGACATATCTGAAAGTACAATATTTTAATTACTAGGAGAAAATATTTTTTTTCAGACCTATTGTCATGTTTAATCCCGGTGAGAGTCAAGTTGGGAATTCATAATTTCTTTTTTTTTTTTTTTTTTTTACAGAGGATCAGTTTAGTATGCATTAAGTAAGGATTTCAACAGTTTGCACCCCCATAGAAACACAAAGTGAAATATATTGTTTGAGTACTCGTTATAGCATTAAATCTCAATGTACAGCACATTAAGGATAGAGATCCTACATGAGGAGTAAGTGCACAGTGACTCCTGTTGTTGACTTTACCAATTGACACTCCTGTCTATGGCATCAGTAATCTCCCTATGCTCTAGTCATGAGTTTCCAAGGCTATGGAAGCCCTCTGAGTTCTCCGACTCTTATCTTGTTTAGACAAGGTCATAGTCAAAGTGGAGGTTCTCTCCTCCCTTCAGAGAAAGGTACCTCCTTCTTTGAAGACCTGTTCTTTCCACTGGGATCTCACTCACAGAGATCTTTCATTTAGGGTTTTTTTTTTGTTTTGTTTTGTTTTGTTTTGTTTTTGCCAGAGTGTCTTGGCTTTCCATGCCTGAAATACTCTCATGGGCTTTTCAGCCAGATCAGAATGCCTTTAGGGCTGATTCTGAGGCCAGAGTGCTATTTAGGACATCTGCCATTCTATGAGTCTGCTGAGTATCTCACTTCCCATGTTGGATCACTCTCCCCTTTATTTACTCCATCAGTTAGCGTTAGCAGGTACTAGACTTGTCTATGTGCTCCCTTTGACTCCCAGTCCCTTCACCATGACCAACTGTGAACTGAAACTGATCACCTGGAACAGTGAGATGGCATTGGTACATGCCACCTCGATGGGATTGAATTGGAATCCCCTGGTATGCTTCCAACTCCACCACTTGGGGCAAGTCAGCCTGAACATGTCCCAAATTATACATCTCTTCCCTCTCCCATTCCCACCACCATGTTCAACAGGGATCACATTTCAGTTAATTTTCAACACTTAAGAATAACTGTGCATCAATTACAGATCTAAACCAGTCATATTAAGTAGAACAGATAAAAAAACTACTAAGAGGGATAATGTATTTAGTTGTTCATTAACAGTCAGGGCTATGCTGATCAAGCCAGCATTTCCCATAGTGTCCACCTCACTCCAATAGGTTTCCCTCTTGCTGTTCAGTCAGTCGTCACCGATCAGGGAGAACATATGGTATTTGTCCCTTTGGGACTGGCTTATTTCACTCAGCATGATGTGTTCCAGATTCCTCCATTTTGTTGCAAATGACTGGATTTCGTTGTTTCTTACTGCGGTATAGTATTCTAAAGAGTACATATCCCATAATTTCTTTATCCAGTCTACCGTTGATGGGCATTTAGGTTGGTTCCAGGTCTTAGCTATTGTGAATTGAGCTGCAATAACATTAGGGTGCAGACCTCTTTTTTGTTTGCCAATTTAAATCCCTTTGGGTAAATTCCAAGGAGTGGGATGGCTGGGTCGAACGGTAGGGTTATCTTCAGGTTTCTGAGGAATCTCCAGACTGACTTCCATAGTGGCTTGACCAGTTTGCATTCCCACCAACAGTGGGTTAGTGTCCCTTTTTCCCCACATCCTCGCCAGCATCTGTTGTTGGTAGATTTCTGCATGTGAGCCATTCTAACCGGGGTGAGGTGAAACCTCATTGTGGTTTTGATTTGCATTTCCCTGATTGCTAATGAGCTTGAACATTTTTTCATGTGCCTGTTGGCCATTTGGATTTCCTCTTTTGAAAAATGTCTATTGAGGTCCTTGGCCCATCTCTTAAGTGGTTGTTGGTTTTGTTTTTGTGGAGTTTCTTGATCTCTTTGTAGATTCTTGTTATTAACCCTTTGTCTGTTGCATAGTTTGCAAATATTTTTTCCCATTCTGTCGGTTGTCTTTTCACTCTCCTGACTGTTTCTTTTGCAGTACAGAAACTTCTCAATTTGATGCAATCCCAATAGTTGATTTTGGCTTTGACTGCCTGTGCCTCCTGGGTCTTTTCCAGAAATTCTTTGCCTGTGCCAATATCTTGAAGGGTTTCTCCAATGTTCTCTAGTAACTTGATGGTGTCAGGTCGTAGATTTAGGTCTTTAATCCATGTTGAGTGGATTTTTGTGTAATGTGTAAGGTAGGGGTCTTGCTTCATGATTCTGCACGTGGAAATCCAATTTTTCCAGCACCATTTATTGAATAGACTGTCCTTGCTCCAGGAATTAGTTTTAGATCCTTGATCAAATATAAGTTGGCTGTAGATGTTTGGGTTGATTTCTGGTGTTTCAATTCTGTTCCATTGGTCTATCCATCTGTTTCTGTACCAGTACCATGCTGTTTTAATTACAACTGCCCTGTAGTATGTCCTGAAATCTGGTATTGTGATGCCTCCGGCTTTGTTTTTGTTGTACAAGATTGCTTTAGCTATTCGAGGTCTCTTGTGCCTCCATATAAATTTCAGCATCATTTTTTCCAGATCTGAGAAGAAGGTCTTCGGTATCTTGATTGGTATTGCATTGAATCTGTAAATTGCTTTTGGGAGAATGGACATTTTGATGATATTGATTCTTCCAATCCATGAGCATGGGAGATTTTTCCATTTCTTGGTATCCTCTTCTATTTCTTTCTTTAAGGTTTTGTAATTTTCATCGTAGAGATCTTTAACGTCTTTGGTTAAGTTTATTCCGAGGTATTTGATTGTTTTTGTAGCTATTGTGAATGGGATTGATCTTAGAAGTTCTTCCTCAGCCATGGCATTGTCTGTGTATACAAAGGCTGTTGATTTTTGTGCATTGATTTTATACCCTGCTACTTTGCCAAACTCTTCTATGAGTTCCAATAGTCTCTTAGTAGAGTTCTTTGGGTCCCCTAAATAAAGAATCATGTCATCTGCAAAGAGGGATAGTTTGAGTTCTTCCTTCCCAATTTGTATCCCTTTAATTTCTTTTTCTTGCCTAATAGCTCTGGCTAGAACCTCCAGAACTATATTGAATAGCAGTGGTGAGAGTGGGCATCCCTGTCTGGTTCCAGATCTCAGTGGAAATGCTTCCAACTTTTCCCCATTCAATAGGATGTTGGCTGTGGGTTTTTCATAGATTGCTTTGATTGTATTGAGGAATGTTCCTTCCAAACCCAGTTTGCTTAGAGTTTTCATCATGAACGGGTGTTGTATTTTATCAAATGCTTTCTCGGCATCTATTGAGATAATCATATGGTTTTTCTTCTGCAGTCTGTTAATGTGGTGTATCACATTGATTGTCTTGCGCACATTAAACCATCCCTGCATACCAGGGATAAATCCCACTTGGTCTGGGTGGATGATCTTTCTGATGTGTTGTTGCATTCTATTGGCCAGAATTTTATTGAGGATTTTTGCATCTATGTTCATCAGGGATATTGGTCTGTAATTCTCTTTCAGTGCTGCATCTTTTTCCGGCTTAGGAATTAAGGTGATGCTGGCTTCATAGAAAGAATTTGGGAGGACTCCCTCTTCTTCGATTGTTCTGAATAGTTTGAGAAGAATTGGAGTCAGTTCTTCTTTAAATGTCTGGTAGAATTCAGCAGTGAATCCATCTGGTCCTGGGCTTTTCTTTGTTGGGAGGGCCTTTATTACTGTTTCAATTTCTGTCTCAGTTATGGGTCTGTTTAGGTTTTCTATGTCTTCCTGGTTCAATTTAGGCAGGTTGCATGTGTCCAGGAATCTATCCATTTCTGATAGTTTTCCCTGTTTGCTGGCATACAAGTCCTTGTAGTAATTTCTGATGATTCTTTTTATTTCTGTGGTGTCTGTTGTTACATTTCCTTTTTCATCTCTGATTTTATTGATTGGGTCTTTTCTCTTCTTTTTTTAGTTAGTTGGGCCAATGGGGTGTCCATTTTGTTTATTTTTTCAAAAAACCAGCTCTTCGTTTGGCTGATTTTTTGTAATGTTTTTCTTGATTCAATCCTGTTGATTTCTTCTCTGATTTTAATTATTTCTCTTCTCCTACTAGATTTGGGTCTGATTTGCTGTAGGTTTTCTAGATCCTTGAGGTGAATTGAAAGCTCATCTATTTGGTGTCTTTCCAATTTCTTGATGTAGGCACCTATTGATATAAACTTTCCTCTTAACACTGCTTTTGCTGTGTCCCATAAGTTTTGGTATATTGTGCTGTTATCCTCATTTACTTCCAGAAAGTTTTTGATTTCTCTTTTGATTTCTTCTATGACCCATTGTTCATTCAGGCGCATGTTGTTCAATCTCCATGTGTTTGCGTATGCTCTAGGGATTCCTGAGTTGCTAATTTCCAACTTCATTCCTTTATGGTCTGAGAAGCTGCATGGTATGATTCTAATTCTTTTGAATTTGCTGAGACTTGCTTTATGGCCTAGTATGTGGTCAATCCTAGAGAAGCTTCGAATAGTACAAGATTCTTAACAATTGGTTTGACAAAGGTATAAAACAAAGTTTTAAAAATTATATTTACAGTTATATACAAGCATTTATTTTTAAAATTTTAGCTCCCACATGTAAGTGTCCAGCTTATTTTACTCAACATGATGTCCTCCAGTTGTGTTCATTTTGCTACAAATGGTAGAATTTCATTCTTATATTTTAGCTGAGTAATATTCCACTGCATATGTATCACATTTTTTTTTTGGCAGGCAAAGTTAGACAGTGAGAGAGAGAGACAGAGAGAAAGGTCTTCCTTCTGTTGGTTCACCCCCCAGATGGCTGCTGCGGCTGGCACACTGTGCCGATCTGAAGCCAGGAGCCAGGTGCTTCCTCCTTTTCTCCCATGTGGGTGCAGGGCCCAACCACTTGGGCCACAGCAGAGAGCTGGACTGGAAGAGGAGCAACCAGGACAGAACCGGTGCCCCAACTGGGACTAGAACCTGGAGTGCTAGTGCCACAGGTGGAGGATTAGCGTAGTGAGCCACAGCGCTGGCCTATATCACATTTTCTTTTTCCATTCATCTAATAATGGATACCTTAGTTGATTACAATTTTTGGTTATTGTGAGCAGTGCTTCTGAAAACATGATGGTGCAGGTATCTCTTTGGTATGTTGTGTTCAAGTCTTTTGGATATATACCCAGTAGTGGGATTGGTGGATCATATGGGAAATCTATTTCTAGTTTTTTAGGACATCCTCATGCTATTTTTCACAGTGGTTGCACTAATTTACATTCCCAACAACAGTGTATAAGAATTCCCCTTTCTCCACATTCTCACCAGCATTTGTCACTCCCTGTGTTTTGGGTTTTAGCCATTCTGACAGCCATTCTGACAGGTTTTGGTTTGCATTTCCCTGATGGCTAATGATGTTGAGCACTTTTTCATATATCTTTTGGCCATTTGGATTTCTTCTTTTGAGAACTGTTTATTGAAGTCCTTTGCCCATTTCTCAACTGGATTGGTTGTGTTTTTGTTGTTGAGTTTTTTAAGTTGCTGATGTATTTTGGGATATTAACCCCTTTGTCAGGTGGTTTGCAAATATTTTTTTCCCATGCTGTTGGATGTCTCTTCACTATATTTATCATTTCCTTTGTGCGCAAAAACTTCTGAGCTTGAAAAAGTCCCATTTGTTTAGTTTTCCTTTCATTGTCTGTGCTTTGAGGGTCTTGTCCAAGAAGTCATCCCCTACATTATGTCTTGGAGTGTTTCCCCGACATTTTCTTCCAGAAGCTTCATAGTCTCAGCTCTTAAATTGAGGTCTTTGATACATCTTGAGTTGATTTTTATATATGGTGAGGTGTATAGATCTAGTTTCTTCCATCTACCTATATGCATCCAGTTTTGCCTTACTCCACTGTAAGGTCTGAGGACTATGTCAAAAGTCAGTTGGCTGTATGTATGTGGATTAATTCTGTTCCATTGATCTATGTATTGGTTTTTATGCTAGTACCAAACTGTTTTAATTACTAGAAGTTTGTAGTATGCTTTGAAATCAAGTATTGTGGGCCGGCGCTGCAGCTCACTAGGCTAATCCTCCACCTAGCGGCACTGGCACACCGGGTTCTAGTCCCGGTCGGGGCGCCGGATTCTGTCCAGGTTGCTCCTCTTCCAGGCCAGCTCTCTGCTGTGGCCAGGGAGTGCAGTGGAGGATGGCCCAAGTGCTTGGGCCCTGTACCCCATGGGAGACCAGGAAAAGTACCTGGCTCCTGCCATCGGATCAGCGCGGTGCGCTGGCCGCAGCGCGCCGGCCGCAGTGGCCATTGGAGGGTGAACCAGCGGCAAAAGGAAGACCTTTCTCTCTGTATCTCTCTCACTATCCACTCTGCCTGTCAAAAAAAATATATATATACAGTTTGTTGTTTCATTTCAGTCTTCAAAGGGAATGTAATTCTGACATGGATGAAAGCTGAAGTCATTATGCTCAGTAAAAAAATAATTCATCCACAAAGAATATGCATTCTATAATAACTCAGAGGTACCTAGAATTATCAAATGCATATCAATAGAAAATAGAATAGCTGGCGCCGCGGCTCAATAGGCTAATCCTCCGCCTTGCGGCGCTGGCACACCGGGTTCTAGTCCCAGTCGGGGCACCGGATCCTGTCCCGGTTGCCCCTCTTCCAGGCCAGCTCTCTGCTGTGGCCAGGGAGTGCAGTGGAGGATGGCCCAAGTGCTTGGGCCCTGCACCCCATGGGAGACCAGGAGAAGCACCTGGCTCCTGCCTTCGGATCAGCGCGGTGCACCGGCCGCAATGTGCTGGCCGCAGTGGCCATTGGAGGGTGAACCAACGGCAAAAAGGAAGACCTTTCTCTCTGTCTCTCTCTCTCTCACTATCCACTCTGCCTGTCCAAAAAAAAAAAAAAAAAAATCAAGTATTGTGATGCTTCCAGCTTGATTTTTCTTGTTCAGGATTACTTTAGCTATTCTGGTTCTTTTTCAATTCCATATGAATTTTAATATTTCTTTTTCTATTTCTGTAAATGATGTTATTAGCATACGGATATGGATTGCATTAAATCTGTAAATTGCATTAGGTAGTATAGACATTTTAATGCTATAGATTCTTCCAATCCATGAGCAATGAACATCTCCTTTTTCTTTTATTGATGATTTCTTTCATAAGTGATTGATAATTTTCATCGTAGAGATCATTCATTTCTTTAGTTAAATTTATCCCTAAATATTTGATTTTTTGTGGCTATTGTGAATGGAATTTCTTTCTTGATTTCTCTGTGAATTCATAATTAGCATATACAAAGGCTACATTTTTATATTTTATTTTTTAACCTGCAACTTTGTAGAATTGGTTTATCATTTCTAACAGATTTTTGGTGCAGTGTTTAGATTTTTCCATGTACAACATCATGTCATCTGTAAACATGGATAACTTTAATTCTTCTTTTCCAGTTTTGATGCCCTTTATTTCTTTCTCCTCCATAATTGCTCTTGCTAAAACTTCCAGTACTATATTGAAAAAGAGTGGTGAAAATGGACATCCTTGTCTTGTTCCAGATCTGAGTGCAAAGAAATCATTTAAAATTCTGAAACTATACAAGATCTTTTATATATATATATATATATATAGTCACTTTTTAAGAGTAGAACAACTATATTTGCATATAAATTGCTTCTTTAAAAATTATCTATTAGTAAGAGTATTTTTATATATTATATTATATTTAAACTAAAAATGTCAGGCAGTAATTCATGTATTTTTATTTATTTATTTATTTGAAAGAGTTACACAGAGAAGGAGAGGCAGAGAGAGAGAGAGAGAGGTCTTCTATCTGCTGGTTCACTCCTCAATTGGCCGCAATGGCTGGAGCTGTGCCGATCCAAAGCCAAGAGCCAGGAGCTGCTGCTTCCTGGTCTCCCATGTGAGTGCAGGGGCCCAAGGACTTGGGTCATCTTTTACTGCTTTCCCAGGCCACAGCAGAGAGCTGGATCATAAGTGGAGCAGTCGGGACTGGAACCGGCACCCATATGGGATGCCAGCACTGTAGGCGGCAGCTTTACCCACTACGCCAGAGCACTGGCCCCTGTAATTCATGTATTTTTTTTATTTGATAGGCAGAGTTAGACAGTGAGAGAGAGAGACAGAGAGAAAGATCTTCCCTCCATTGGTTCACCCCCCAAATGGCCACTACGGCTGGAGCTGCACCGATCCTGCTTTTAGATTAACCCAGCCCTGGCTATTGTGGGCATCTGAGAAAGGCAGTTTCTCCCTCTCCCCCTCCCTCTCCCCTCCCCACATATCTCCCCCTCCCCACATCTCTCCCTCTCCTTCTCCCTGTCCCCCTCCCTTTCCCCTCCCCCTCCCCACATCTCTCCCTCTCCCTCTCCACCCCCTCCACTTCTCTCCCTCTCTATCCCATTTCAAATAACATTGAAAAATAGCAATCCTGGGTATAGTTTTGGGGTGTGGTTTTGATGCCTCTTGGGATGTCCCTATCTCATATTGAGTCCCTAGATTTGAGCCCCGGCTCTATTTCTGATTGCAGCTTCCTGCTAGCACATGCACTGGGAGGTAGCAGGTGATGGTTCATATGTACTTGATTCTCTGCCACCCACATGGGAGACCTGTACTGAATTCTTGGCTCTTATTTTGGGAATGGGCTAGGCCTGGCTGTTGTGGGCATTTGGGGAGTGAACCAGCATATGAAAGGTCTCTGTCTCACTGCCTTTCAAATAAATAAAAAGGAAGTAATAAAATTTAAAGCAATTTAATCCAGAAATTTCCTTAAGGAGAACAGCAGTAAAACAAAGTATTACCATGGGATAAAAGAGATAGTTGAGTGGTTGAATATTTAGTCACAGCCATTAACTTTCATTTTGAATTACTTTGAGCAATGGAGTTTTTTTCCAGCATGATCCTTGAGCAAATGAATGGTTTGGATAAGAGTTTACTGTTAGAGTTTAGAAGCATGAGATAGGTAATACAGTATCAGAGAGGCAGGTAAAGCTAGTGAAGAAATAATATCAACTTGATTAAGAGTATAACTTATCAAAATTAATAGCCATATAAGCATAAATATTCCCATTTTATCAAAATAAAGTGGCCATAATCCATTTAAATATTAAAGTTATCAGCTCCTTGTTCTTCTAGGCAATCTAAGTTCTACTCTCCAACTTCAAGCAACTTCTACCTTCACCCAGTCCTTTTAACTAGGAAAATGCCCAAGATTAAATGAGGAGTTTAGCAATGGCTCAGAGGTGAATGCCTGGAGACATACTGACCTGGCTAAGTATCAGAGAATGGGTATGTGCCAAGAATTAAGGAGAGCTTTGGCTAGGAACAAGAGGAAGATCATATTAGCATAGGCATGAGGTCTTTTTTGAAAAAAGAATTTATTTGAAAGTCAGATATACAGAGATAGAGGGAGAGACAGAGAGATAGGTCTTCAATCTACTGGTTCACTCTCAAAATGACCTCAATGGCCAATACTGAGCCAGTCCAAAGATAGGAGCCAGGAGCTTCATCCAGGTCTCTCATGTGAGTGTCAGGGGCCCAACCACTTGGGTCATCTGCTGCTTTACCCAGGCACATTAACAAGGAATTGGATTGGAACTGGAGCAGCTGATTCACAAATGGACGCCCAGATGAGATGCCAGCATCACAGATGACAGCTTTACCTGCTCTGCCATAATGCTGGCCCCAAGACATAAAGTCTTGAAACAGCCAGCTCTGGTTAAAGAGATTAGGGACATTAAATCAGGAGGGAATTGGCAAAAAGAGGTAAAAGACCAATCATAACCCAACAGAATAATTATTGATTATTCTTAGGTGTTTAAATTTTAACTGAAAAGTGATCCCTGTGAGGAATTTGGAAAACATTATGCTGAGTGAAATAAGCCAATCCCAAAGGGACAAATACCACTTGTTCTCCTTGATAGGTGACAACTAACTGAGCACCAAAAAGGAAACCTGTTAAAGTGAAATGAACACTATGAGAAACGTTGACTTGATCAGCCCTCACCCTGACTGTTGATGAGCAACTTGATATGTTATCCCTCTTAGTATTTTTTTTGTTTGTTCTACTTAATACTTTTGGTTGAATACTATAATCAATACACAATTATTCTTAAGTGCTGAAACTTAACTGAAAAGTGATTGCTGTTAAATGTAAGAGTGGGAATAAGAGAGTGAAGAGATGTGCAATTCGGGACATGCTCAAGCTGACTTACCTCAAACGGTAGAGTTAGAAACATACCAGGGGATTCCAATTCAATCCCATCAAGGTGGCATGTACCAATGCCATCTCACTAGTCCCAGTGATCAATTTCTGTTCACATTTGATCGTAATGATAGGACTAAGAACCAAAGGGATCACATAAACAAGAATAGTGTCTGCAAATACTAGCTGATAGAATAAAAAAGGGAGAGAATGATCCAACATGGGAAGTGAGATACACAGCAGACCCATAGAATGGCAAATGTCCTAACAGCACTCTAGCCTCAGAATCAGCCCTTAAGGCATGTGGATCCAGCTGAAATGCCCATGAGAGTATTTCAGGCATGGAAAGCCAAGACACTATGGGGGAAAAAAAAAACCTAAATGAAAGATCTCAGTGAGTGAGATCCCAGTGGAAAGAATGGGTCATCAAAGAAGGAGGTACCTTGCTCTGAAGGGAGGAGAGAACTTCCACTTTGACCATGGCCTTGTCTAAAAATGATCAGAGTCAGTGAACTCAGGGGGCTTCCATAGCCTTGGCAGCTCATGACAAGAGCCTAGGGTGATTACTGATGCCATAAACAAGAGTGTCAATTTGTTAAGTCAACAACAGGAGTCACTGTGCACTTACTCCTCATGTAGGATCTTTGTCCTTAGTGTGCTGTACATTGAGATTTAATGCTATAACTAGTACTCAAACAGTATTTTTCACTTTATGTTTCTGTGTGGGTGCAAACTGATGAAATCTTTACTTAATGTATACTAAATCGATCTTCTGTATATAAAGAGAATCGAAAATGAATCTTGATGTGAATGGAAGGGGAGAGGGAGTGGGAAAGGGGAGGGTTGCCGGTTGGAGGGACGTTATGGGGGGAAGCCATTGTAATCAATATTCTGCACTTTGGAAATTTATATTCATTAATTAAAAGTTAAAAAAAAGAGAAAAATCTGTTTGGGAGTGACTTTAAGATGTGAGTTAGGGACCAAGAGGACATCCATACAGCTTTCACTCCTATCAGATAGGCTGGTCTGTAACTAATTCCAACACAGTTGACTTAAAATTGAATCCTTGGCCAGCGCCACGCTCACTTGGCTAATCCTCCACCTGCGGTGCCGGCACCCCGGGTTCTAGTCCCGATTGGAGTAGCAGATTCTGTCCCGGTTGCTTCTCTTCCAGTCCAGCTCTCTGCTGTGGCCCGGGAAGGCAGTGAAGGATGGCCCAGGTGCTTGGGCCCTGCACCTGAATGGGAGACCAGGAGGAAGCACCTGGCTCCTGGCTTTGGATCGGCGCAGCGCACCGGCCGCAGCATGCCAGCTGTAGCGGCCATTTGGGGGGTGAACCAACGGAAAGGAAGACCTTTCTCACTGTCTCTCACTCACTCTCACTGTCTAAATCTGCCTGTCCAAAAAAAAAAAAAAATGGAATCCTTCAACACATTCTAGTGGCAATATTGTGGTGTGTTGCTGTGGCATTCCTTCTCTCCCATTAATGGTCAAGACTCCAATGTGGCTGGTGCCACGGCTTACTAGGCTAATCCTCCACCTTGTGGCGCCAGCACACCGGGTTCTAGTCCCCGTCGGGGCGCCAGATTCTGTTCCGGTTGCCCCTCTTCCAGGCCAGCTCTCTGCTGTGGCCCGGGAAGGCAGTGGAGGATGGCCCAAGTGCTTGGGCCCTGCACCCCATGGGAGACCAGGAGAAGCACCTGGCTCCTGCCTTTGGATCAGTGCGGTGCACCGGCTGCAGCGCGCCAGCCATGGCGGCCATTGGAGGGTGAACCAACGGCAAAAGGAAGACCTTTCTCTCTGTCTCTCTCTCTCACTATCCACTCTGCCTGTCAAAAAAAAAAAAAAAAAAGACTCCAATGCAAAGATAAATAAGTGAGCCTAGGTTCATATAGAGGATTGTTTCTCTGGTTGGTTAGTGATTTGCCTTCTTCCATTTGTGAACTTGAACTCTATCTGTTCTGCATATGATCATGGCTTGGCTATTGGCTCGGCTAAATGATCTTATGATCAGCTAAGTGATCACTTATGATCTTACTTCCTTTTGCTTGTATCTAATTTTCTTCAGATCCTGCTTAGATGCTGTGTTTCTGAGCTAAAAGTCCTCCCATAAGCCCGAATTGTCCTTGCATGAATGTTTTGCTTTGCCATTTTTAAATTGTATTCTATGATTTCTATTAATTCTATGATGGCTCAGTCAAAAGTTCCCAAGTTCTTTCCCTTAGCAATATAACTTGCTCAACAAGAAAAAATGAGGCAAAGATAATGATAAAAAAAATGATACTAAGTAGGCATTATATCCTATATACCATTTTGTGTTTTATTCCACAGGTAACAAGAACTATCTTTTCCTACAAATGATTTTTTCGTATGGGTCAGAGAAAAACATGCTGTACAGGATGGATAATTGCTGTGGCCCAGAGTGGTATTATGTAGATCTGGAAAGGAGCCAGGCTCAATGAGGACAGAAAATGCCAATGAGAATGGGATAGCAAGTTGAAATCTAAGATTATCTTATGTAATGAAAAATATCTGGTGAGCTTAGCTGAGTACTAAATTAAATCTGATTTAAAAGATGGTCTTGGGCTTTAGGAACAAGAACCCTCAGGTATATTCCCCTGTTGGAAACTATTTGTGACTGCAGAAACTGTGTGAGGGCTGCCTGGGTGGATGTCTTTCAGAGCTAAATTGAAAATACAGACTCAGGTGGAAAAAGTCATGGACGTTTACCTTTCAAAATAAATTCATATCCCAACTCAGCAAACATCCCCCAAAATGACAGTATGTGAAAGGTTGTCCCCTTGGAAAAAGAATTCAATTTTGAATTACCTACACTATAGACCTTGAGAATTTTTAGTCACTTTGTCCAATGAGAAATGGAGATGTTTGACTTAGTGACAGATGATCTGCCCAACAGTGTTTTCTTTCTTCCTTGCTGCTTCAATTGTATATTTAGTGAATTAGTTGTGATTGATGATAGCATTTTAAGCACTTGCTAGTTTTTCTGGTAAAAAATGGCATATTTTAACTATATTAATAGCTTTGGGTTTAAGTGTAGCACAATATGTTTTCATACCCCTTCAATAGTGAAGCTACAATTTATACAAATGGATTCATTCTGTCTTTAGCCCAAGCAACTTTGACAAAAACATGTCATTTAAAGTAATGTTGCTCATCTTTCAGAGATGTAAAAGCTGAAGTCTACATTGCTTTGATATGAAATAACTTTGGAGTTTTGAATGCCTGGCAAAATCTGTATATGCCATGAACAGTAACTTAAGGGGTTTGTACAGCTGAAGCCAAATGTGCTCTGGAGGAAAAGAAAAATCTCACCAACAGTTGTCATATTCATGTAAATAGTAGTGCGAAAGAAACCATTTTGTTTAGAAAAATCAACTTCTCTAAAAAGAAACTGGATGGGGAACATTCCAGAAGTTTCAAGCCTGCTTAATATAATTGTGTGCAGTGTAAGGTGTTAGTAATTATAGCAGACTAGAAAACTGCTATTGTACCTCAGTACTATTTGAAGTCTTATGTACATCAGATTTAGTGTGTACACCTGAAGACTTCAAAGAACTGCTATAAACTGTTATTTCCTACTTAGTCTCTCCCTCACTGAAAAATTGTAGTTTATACTCAGTAACTATCACCACGGAGGAGAAAATGCAAGCGATTCCGCACATAGTCTCTTTCAGTGTAACTGCCACATGACCATATTGCATGGATCCTAGTGTTACACCAATGCCAATAATTATGTTTTGTAAATGGAGAACAAAGAGAACTTGGAAAATTAATTGATAAGAGATGGAATCACTGCTTAGTACTACTGGAGAATGGAGTATTAACTTAAGCAGCTAGGCCTTAGAAGTGAATTCTTGCGGGCCAGCGCCGCGGCTCACTAGGCTAATCCTCCGCCTAGCGGCACCGGCACACCGGGTTCTAGTCCCGGTCGGGGCGCCGGATTCTGTCCCGGTTGCCCCTCTTCCAGGCCAGCTCTCTGCTGTGGCCCGGGAGTGCAGTGGAGGATGGCCCAGGTGCTTGGGCCCTGCACCCCATGGGAGACCAGGAAAAGCACCTGGCTCCTGGCTCCTGCCATCGGATCAGCGCGATGCGCCTGCCGCGGCGGCCATTGGAGGGTGAACCAATGGCAAAGGAATACCTTTCTCTCTGTCTCTCTCTCTCACTGTCCACTCTGCCTGTCAAAAAAAAAAAAAAAAAAAAAAAAAAAAAAAAAAAAAAAAGTGAACTCTTGCTATTTCTAGTATTGAATGAACCTAGGGTTTTCTTGAAACATGCCAGTTCTAAATATTATACTTACAAAATTCAAGTCATTCTCTCATTCTGACCAACAGCTTTCAACTGAGGTATACTCGGCTTAATAATGTCAAACTAAGACATCACTGGTTCATGAAGACATGTAAACATGACCCTGACTAATGAGTGTGCCAGCAGCTTGATCTTATTTATAGGAAATAGCTTCCATTGTGTTCTGTATCTGGTATATGTATCGTTTGTGAAGTTGATTGAGTAAATGTATGATCATATCCATATCTTTGCTATGTCTGTCAGTGGAGCCCTTGCCTGGTACCTCCTCAAGTGTAGGGAAAGAAAAGTCACTCAGGAATGAGAGACAGGGTTATTTTGAAATTGATAGCTACAGAAGGATATTTACCTGATACTTATAATTGTACCTTGGTACAACTGAAAATGTGGCTTCAGGATGTGTGTGAAAAAGTGTTACAGAGGGGCCGGCGCTGCGGCTCACTAGGCTAATCCTCCGCCTGCGGCGCTGGCACACCAGGTTCTAGTCCTGGTTGGGGCGCTGGATTCAGTCCCGGTTGTTCCTCTTCCAGTCCAGCTCTCTGCTGTGGCCCGGGAGTGCAGTGGAGGACGGCCTAAGTCCTTGGGCCCTGCACCCATATGGGAGACCAGGAGGAAGCGCCTGGCTCATGCCTTCAGATCAGCGCAGCACGCTGGCCTTAGCGGCCATTTGGGGTGTGGACCAACGGAAGGAAGACCTTTCTCTCTGCCCTTCTCTCTCTCTAACTTTGCCTGTCAAAAAAAAAAAAAAAGTGTTACAGAAGAAATTTTTGGAGCCCATGACTGTATTTGCATTCGTAATCATATACTGGAGGACTTTTCAAAGGACAATCAGGAGATGATTTCTGTAAGTTCCTCATTATCAGTTGGTGAAAGTGCTACCCATCTCTTTATTGAATACAGTTAAAGGGAATTTCAAACCTAGATTTGAAGTACACTGTTAGTATTATCACTCTTACACACAAATCATTTCATTTCTAGCATTCATAAGTAACAACTGCAAATAAAGGTTTGTTATTATGAATTGGAATACATAGACTGTTCAGTCTTCTTATCAAACAAAAAAGCAACCAGCTTTTCTATTTCCCTGATCCTAGCTTCAGTCAAATCCATGAAGTTCAAACTCTGTTTAATCACTTCAGTACTACCCTCTATCACTGCCCACAATGTTAGCTCCTTATTATTTCCTAGCTTGGCAGCATGTTTTTTAAAAGCTGCCTTGGCAGCTCATGACAAGAGCCTCGGGTGATTACTGGCATCATAAATAAGAGTGTCAATTGTTAAATCAACAACAACGGGAGTCACTGTGTACTTACTCTACATGTAGGACTTCTGTCCTTAATGTGTTGTACTATGTGAATTAATGGTAAAACTACTACTCAAACAGTATTTTATACTTTGTGCATCCATGTGGGTACAAACTGTTGAAATCTTTACTTAGTATATACTAAGTTGATCTTCTATATATAAAGATAATTGAAAATGAATCTTGATGAAGAATGGGATGGGAGAGGGAGTAGGAGATGGGATGGTTGCAGGTGGGAGGGAGGTTATGGGGGGGAGAAAGCTGCTATAATCCAAAAGTTGTACTTTGGAAATTTATATTTATAAATAAATAAAAAGCTGTCGCTTGCATCTAATGGCCCCAAATGACACCAACCTCCCACTTCATGCATGATTACTATTTCTGGCTCTGACAGAGCACATATAACACTCTGCCCAAGTTTCCATTATTAACACCCCCATCTTTGTAGTATTTATCTACCTGGGCCCCCTAATAATGTGCAGCAGAAGCTCTATGTGCTGGTTGGTTTCCCATTTGCCCATATGATGGATCAGGTTCCCTTGAGTGAGGGCAAAGCATCTTCATTTCAGTGGCTAAATAATAAACCTATGAACACTTTATATGTAGTGTCTTCATTGGCTTGACAACTTAAACCTTGTGTTTTGTTGTGCTGATTTCTAGTTAAGTCTAACAACCAGTCAGCAACCTGTTAAATCCCTTCAACTCGTGGTAAATGTAGGCTTCACCTGTCTGAGGACCGGCCCCAGTTGTGCCATTGTCCTCACTGAGCACTTTATAAATAGTTTCAGTGAAGAACTCTGAGAGGAAGGAGAAAATTTTTTGTATCAAAATATTCAGTGCATATTTCTGGGGGTTTTCCAAGAGTGAATATTTGTGAGGAAAAGCAACTTTGCTTAACATGGAATAATAATCTGTTCCATTTACATAAATCTTCACGTAGCACATTCACACACATTACTGGATTTGATTGCTGCGACAACGTGGCGAGGAAAGAAGGTTGGCTGGATGTTGTGATTCTTATCTTACAAATGAAAAAAACAATGTTGTCATGGACACAGATGTAAATGAAGAAGGCCAAAAGTCAGTCCTAGATTGTTCTAAGTTTTGTACTGTTTTGCTTGACTCACGATTGTCAGTGGTGGTATTTTCGTTTTCTAAACTGCAATTAACTAATTTATTTCATCGCTCACTTGTATGTCTATGTCCTTTCATAGTGTGCTCTCAGCCCATAATGTCATCTCCCTTTTCTCTTAGGGCTACCTCCTCCAGGAAGTCTCCAATTTATGCATTGTCCACTCCCTTCTCAGAACTTGTACAAAATTCTGGTTTATACTCTTAAATCTAGCACTTTATTTTTGTCCCCATATATTGCATCCAAAGTGAATTATAATAATGAAAGAAAAGCTCTTTTCTTTGTAAAAATGACCTTCGAACCTCTCTATATATGGGCCTCCCCCCCCCATTCCCATGGGCTTATCGTATGGCCTGTGCTCAGACCATATTTCTCTATCCAGATAATGCCATATTTATCTTTTGCTCTGTTTTCTTGCCTCCCAGATGGGGATAATAACAATTATTTTACAGGACTGTGAGAGTTGACTAAGAATTAGTACAAAAGTGCCTGACATTGTTTCTAACACATGGTAAGGCACTCTAAAAATGATAGCTGTTAGGCATGGGACAGATACTAAAGAGTGTGAGAGAAAGGAGAGACAGTGTTTTAAATCTCTTTTAGCCTTCTTAGCGATTCCCTTTGGCTTTAGGCATGCCTGCATTTCCACTGTTTCCTTCATGAACAGCTGTGCTTTGATTACATAAACATTCTTGTTTCCCAGATTAGTCTATCCATAATAACATCTGTGAAAAGATGAGGTATGTGTGTAAGCATAATATCTATAAAGAGAGGTTAAAAACCACTTCTGCATTCATATTGTCTGCTGGTACCCATGTCATCAAATCCAATTTAATGCTGCCTCTGCATGTGCTGAATGAAAAATACCCAGATATTTAGTGAATTACTCATTAACCATATTCAATAGGGAGATGGGTAGAATTTTTCCCCACTGATAATCAGGAACTTACAGACATTATCTCCTGAATGCCCTTTGAAAAATTCTCCAGTATATAATTACTAATGCAAATATAGTTATGTGGTCTAAAAAAAACCCCTGTGTGACCCTTTCAAATGCTTCCTGAAGCTACATTTTCAATTGTACCTTTTTGCTATAGGAGGTACTTAAAAACTGTGCTTCATCGCTGGCAAAATCTCCAGTGTTGAATCCTTCTTGTTATAATAAATAATACCATTGAAAAACTTTTGCGTCAGCTGGGGACGATCTAAACTTGATTTGCTCATTAAAATAAGGGATGGAAAATCCAGTTCTTATATAAAAAAAAAAACAGCTTTGTGATTATGGCCAGTTTTAGAACCACACTGAAATGTTCTTTTACTTGAATATTATTAAAGATTATGTCTCTATTTATAGTATTTCCATGTATCTGTCTAACTTTCATACTTGGTAATTTGGGTAGTACAATATACATATGTGATTTATAATAGTCTACTGGTGTCAGTATTTTTTTAATTTTTATTTACTTTTAGTTTTTTTAAACTTTTTAGTGTATTAAATATAGTTCATAGATACAATTCTTAAAATGGTATTCCCTTCCTCCTTCTCCCCGCCCCCATTTTCTTCTCTTTCTTTCTTTTTTTTTTTTTTTTTGTTTTGAGATAACATATTTTTATGCAGTCAAGGGCTTAATGTTCTACTAAGTAGGAAGCTTCACAAGTGAAAAAGCAAAAAGATCCTGGCTTAGTGGGAATATAGGCAAGGGGTATAAACAATAATCAAATAGAAAGATGACCATTTCACCCATGTATAGTAAATTTTAAAGTAATTGCAGATCATTAAAACTATAGTAGTATGGGGCTGGCAATGTGGCCCAGCAGGTTAAAGCCCTGGCCCGAAGCGCTGGTATCACATGTGGACGCTGGTTCAAGACCCAGCTGCTCCTCTTCCAATCCAGCTCTCTGCTATGGCCTGGGATGGCAGTGAAAGATGGCCCAAGTCCTTGGACCCCTGCATCCACGTGGGAGACCCAGAAGAAGCTCCTGGCTCCTGGCTTCAGATCGGCACAGCTCCAGCCATTGTGGCCATCTGGGGAGTGAACCAGCGGATGGAAAACCTCTCTCTCTGTCTCTACCTCCCTCTGTAATTCTACCTGTCAAATAAATAAAATAAACCTTTAAAAAAACTATAGTAGTATAACATTCATACACTGTGAACAAAGGATAGAAATCTAACTTCCATTTAAGTCCCTTTGTTTTTCACATGTTTAAATATCACTGTTGTTGATATCAAGCAGTGTTAAAAGTTTAGTCAACAAATATAATTAATACAATTGATGAGAAAAAACTTCCATTGAATATACTCATATTTTTGCCCCTTTATTTTTTTTTCTTCTGCCTTCCATATCCTTTTAGACTCTTTCTTTTGTCATTTTCTATCTGATGAATTTTTTTAGTCAATCTTTTAGGAGTAGATCCAGTAGCAACCAATCCTTTTAGTTTTATTCCATCTAAGAATGTTTTGGTATCACTTATTTTTTTTAAGATTTATTTTATTTAGTTGAAAGAGTTTCAGAGAGAGAGAGAGAGAGAGATCTTGCATTAGCTGATTCACTTCCCAGATGTCCACAACAGCCAGGGCTGGGCTAGGCCAAAACCAGCAGTTAGGAGCTTCTTCCCAGTCTCTCATATGGGTGGCAGGGACCTAAGCACTTGGACCATCTTCCACTGCTTTCCTAGGCCATTAGCAGGGAGCTGGATCAGAGCTGGAACAGCCAGGACTTAGCTGGCACTCTATATGAGATGCCAGCATTGCAGGCAGAGTGGCTTTACCTGCTATGGCACAATGTCAGCTGCTTTCTTTTATTTCTAAATATAGTTGCCTAGTATACAATTGAGAAGTTTAACCAATTTGGGTAACTTTTCAACATTGTTTCTTTCAATAAACTTTGCACTCCACTCTCTTTCTCTTCTTTTTTTTCCATCATTCTGATGATGCCTGCTTCAAAATTCTTTTCAAATAATTCCAATATACATGTTTCTCTTGTTGTAGTAGTACTATCAAAGACTTATTTTTTAATTTGACCTCAATTAATGTTATTTATATTATTCTTACTTATTTGGAAGGCAGAGAGAATTAGAGAGAGATAGAGACAGAGACAGAGAGATCTACTCACCTGTTGACTCCCCAAATGCTTTGAAGAGCTGGGGCTGGGCCTGACTGAAGCCAGGAGCCCATAAACATTCTGAGTCTCCCGCACTGAGGGCAAGAACTCAAGTACTTGTGCTATTATCTGCTGCTTCCCAGGTGTGCCTTAGCAAGAAACTGGAATCAGAAGTGGAGCTGGGACTCAAACCCAGGTAGTCCATTATGAGATGTGGACATCCCAAGTGGCATCTTGACTACTGTACCAAATGTCCACCCTTCTAGGTCTTATTTAAATCCTTTCCTTTGGGTACCAGTGCTGTGGCATGTGGATAAAGCCTCTGCCTGCAGCGCTAGCATCCCATATGGGTGCCGGTTCAAGTCCCAGCTGCTCTGCTTCCAATACAGTTTTCTGCTATGGCCTGGGAAAGCAGTAAAAGATGGCCCAAGTCCTTGGGTCCCTGCACCTGCGTGGGAGACCTGGAAGAAACTTCTGGCTCCTGGCTTCGGATTGGCCCATCTCTGGCTGTTGTGGCCATTTGGGGAGTGAACCAGTGGATGGAAGACCTCTCTCTCTCTCTGCCTCTCCTTCTCTATGTAACTCTGACTTTCAAATAAATAAATATATAAATATTTAAAAATTTCTCCTTAAAAAATAAATTCTTTACTTTAGCAGGTACCTGTTTAGGTTTAGCATCTATGTGCTTTCCTTTTGTAGGTTTTAGTTCCAATAACCACAACTTTGGTACGTTTGGTTTATCTTGAGCTGAAGAAATGAAAGCATATATGTGCACAGAAACTTATAAACATACGTATATAGAAGTACTAATCATAATAGCCAAAGAAGAAAACAGCTCAGATGCCCATCAATGAATGGTTAGAAAAAAAAAACGGTATAAACATCCAATGGTGTTTTTTTCAGTAATAAAAAGGAATGGCACATTGATACATATAAAAGCCTTAACATATAATGCTAATATATTACATTCACAATTAAGAAACCATCACCAATAAACTTTATTACATGTTTATCATCCCCAAAGGTAATCATTACCCATTAGTAGATCTTCTAAAGCATTTTTAGGCAATTATATATCTTTCAGATATGTGTGACTTTCTCAGTGCCCACAGCATCTTTGAATTTTTCAAAGCCCTCCATGGATATCTCATTGCCCAGTTTTTCTTTTCAACATATTTTAGTCAGCCTCATGTTACTTGTAGTTAATAATGCCACCCTTTGCAGCTCTGAAGTTAAACAACTGACTGTCAACATTTCTGGCAAATTCCCTGAGGAAGAAACTGCTCATCAGATTGCAGAATCCATGCTTTGAGAATGAAGCTTTTCATTGAACTTCCAGACAGGTCCTATACTGGTATGCCTCCAAGGGTGAGAATTTTGGATGGCCCCTTACTCATTCTGTCTCTACCAGTGGGTGCTAGGCTGTGACGTTTCAGGTTATTGGTTTCTAAGGCTGCCATGGCGCTGGGTTAGGGCAAGGTTAAAACACTGCAAACCTTACTGTTGTTACTGAGATTGAGCAGTTTTACTTTTTTCTGTTTTAAACATTTAATTTCAGCATTTTTCTTAAATACTCACTGGATTGTTGCAAGTCTTAGTTTCCAAAGTTCTGAAAATGTCGACTTAGAAGTTTTTTGCCAGTAATTTTGCTTTTTTTTAATATTTAACAGCTTTATTGAGATATAATCCATATGCTATATAATTCCATCCACTTAATGTGGAGAATCTCATGATTTTTAGTATATTCATAGAATGGTTTAACCATCACCACAATCTATGTTTATAACGTTTGTATCACACCAAAGGAAATCCCATAGCCATTATCATTCACTATCCAATTTCCCTTTACCTTTGCCCTTGGAAGTTACTCATTTATCCCCCCCCCCGACATTGTCAATGATTATTTATTTATTTATTTTGATGCAAAATCATTTATTTAATTTTTAATAAATAAAAATTTTATCTTTTTAAAATCCCATGTTAACGTGATATTACTACAGAGAACAGATTCAATGTAGTTCATAGATACAATTTTATGAATATAATGATACTTCCTTTTCCTCCTTTCCTCTCCTTTTCTTTCTTTCTGTTTTAGTTTTTGAGATAATGTATTTTTAATTTACATTACAGTCAAAAGCTAATGCTCCACTAAATGAAGAGTTCAACAAGGAAAAAAAGAGGGGCCTGCGTTTTGGCATAATGGGTTAAGCTGACACCTGAAATGTTAGCATCCCATTTAGGTGCCAGTTCGAGTCCCAGCTGTACCATTCCTATCCAGCTCCCTGTTAACATGCCTGGGAAGGCAGCAGAAGATGGCCCAAGTTTTTGGCTGCTGCACCCACTTGGGGGACCTGGATGAAGCTCCTGGCTCCTAGCTTTGAGTGGGCCCAGCCCTGGCTCTTGAAGTCATTTGGGAAATGAACCAGCAGATTGCATTGATCTCTCTCTCTCTCTCTCTCTCTCTCTCTCTGTAACTTTGTAAAGATTTATTTATTTGAAAGGAAAAGTTACAGAGAGGCAGAGGCAGAGAGAGAGAGAGAGAGAGAGAGAGAGAGAGAGAGTCTTCCATCCACTGATTTACTCCCCCAAATGGCAGAAATGGCCAGAGCTGAGCTGATCTGAAGCCAGGAGCCAGGAGCTCCTTTTGGGTTTTCCACGTGGGTGCAGGGGCCCAAGGACTTGGGCCATCTTTTACTGCTTTCCCAGGCCACAGCAGAGAGCTGGATAGGGCAGCTAGGACTTGAACCGGCACCCATATGGGATGCCAGCAAGGCAGGCAGTGGCCTTAACGCTACACCACAGCGTTAGCTCCATATAAATAAATCTTTAAAAATATAATTAAAAAGACCCTAATTCAGTAGGAATTATAGGCAAAGGTTATAAACAATAATAAAATGGAAAGATGTCCACTTCTCTCATATACAGTAAATTTTAAAGTAATTGCAGATCATTAAAATTATAGTAGTATGATTCATAACCATTGGTTTGATAAAGATATAAAACAAAATTTGACAAAACTGTATTTGTGGCTATACTGATATACACAGGCATTTCTTTTCTTTTTAAAGAATATGCAGTATTTGTGTGTCAGCCTTATTTCACTCAATCTTATATCTCCTGGTTACATCATTTTGTTGCAAATGGTAGAATTTCATTCTTTTTTTATAGCTGATAATATTCCATTGTGTATATACACCACATTTTCTTTATCCATTCATCTGATGATGGACACCTTGGTTGATTTAATATTTTGGCTATTGTGAGCAGTGCTGCTATAAACGTGGTGGTGCAGGTATCTCTTTGATACATTGTGTTCAAGTCTTTTGGGTATATACCCAGTAGTAGTTGCTAGATCATACAGCAAGTCTATTTTTAGTTTACAAAGAAATTTCCACACTGTTTTTCACAGTGGCTGCACTAATTTACATTCCCAACAACAGTGTATAAAATTTCTACTTTCTCTACATTCTCCCCAGCATTTGTTACTCTGTCTTTTAGAATTTAGCCATTCTAACAGGGGTGAGTTGGTATCTCATTGTGGTTCTGATTTGCATTTCCTTGATGGCTAGTGATGTTTAGCATTTTTGCTTTCAGGGAGGAGTGGACTTTTCTTTAAAAATGGTTTATTTATTTATTTGAAAGGCTGAGTTACAGAGAGGTAGAGAGAGAGGTGTGTGTGGGGGGGGGGTCCTTCATCCTCTGCTTTACTTCCCAGATGGCCACAATGGCTGGAGCTGCGCCGATCCGAAGGCAGGAGCCAGGAGCTTCTTCCAGGTCTTCCACACAGGTGCAGGGGCACAAGGACTTGGGCCATCTTCTACTGTCCTCCCAGGCCACAGCAGAGAGGTGGGTGGGAAGTGGAGCAGCCGGGACTCAAACCGACACCCACATGGGACACAGGCACTGCAAGAGGAAGCCTTGCCTGCTACACCACAGTGCTGGCCCCAGGAGTGGACTTTTGATAAACTTACTTCCTTATTCCAAAAGTGCCTTTCAGATAAATGGCTTACTACATTAAATTCAGCATACAAAGAATTTTTATGTGTGTGTATCTATCTATTTGTATCTATCTATCTATCTATGTTTGTATATTCAGCTCTCTCAAATATACACATATAGATGCACATAAGACACAAATAGGTAGCTTATTCATCTACTTGGTATACCTTCTCTTTGTGCATTGATTGTTGAATTTGTATTTTTTTCAGATTTATTTATTTGAAAGGCAGAGTTACAGGGAGAGATGGAGAAATGGAGAGATAGGTCTTCTATCCAGTAGTTCACTACCCAAATGGCTACAATGACCTTGGCTGGGCTAGGCCAAGGCCAGGAGCCAGGAGCCAGGAGCTTCTTTTGGGTCTCCCACATGGGTGTGGGATTCCAAGCACTTGGGCCATCCTCCGCTGCTTTCTTAGGAGCATTAGCAGGGAGCTGGATCAGAAGTGGAGCACCTAGGATTTGAACCAGTGCCCATATGGGATGCTAGTGCTGTAGGTGCCACAACACTGGGCCCTGAATATTTTATTTTATCTTATTTTAATTGTTCATTTGAAAGGCAGAGGGATGGGGGCGGGGGTGGGGAACAGATATCTTCCATCTGCTGGGAGTGCCCTAAATGGCAACAATGGCTGAGGCTAAGCCAGGCCAAAACCAGGAGCCAAGAGCTCCATCCAAGTCTCCCATGTGGATGATGTGAGCCCAAATTCTTGGGACATCATCTGCTGCTTTCCCAGATGCATTATCAGGGAGCCAGACTGGAAGTAGGGCCGCTGGGACTCAAACCAGTGCCTGGAGATGCTGGCATTGCGGGCAGTGGCGTATCCTGCTGTACCTTAACACTGGCTCCTTGAATATTTATTTTAAAGACACATTATGTTTATAAAATCTTTCTGATCCTCATATAAAGGTCAGCCTCCCTTACTTATATATAATAATCCTTACATCTTTGTTTGGGTGCAATATTCCTGAACCCATCTTTCTAGCTGACACGTACAAGCAGGATCCAAAGAATAGTAACACAACATTTCTTTAAGTTACAAGGCAAGTTGCAGTAACAGTAGAAAATCTATTAAAATGTATTTAGCATTCTCTTATGTAGAAACTAACAAAAATCCAATATTAATTGCATGAGTGTTTGTGGTATATTAGTGTGTGAGCCTAAGTTTTTCTTCAGATAAATAAAACTTGATTTTCAAAAGCCTATACATTTTTTTCCAGTTTGCTTTGCTATCCTAGCTAGAATCTTAATCCAAATCAAGCATTCAAGTTCAAAAGTACTAGGGGTCTTCAAGATGGAAAGTATACATTATGAAAAAAAAAACTATACATGGATTTCAAAATTTTTGTGCCAAAATAATTTTTAATTCCATTATTTTTAAGAGCAGAATGTTAGAGAGGAAGAAAGTTGTGGGGAGCAACCCGGACTAGACTGAGTTACTGGAATTAAGACTTATTCTATGCATCTGCTCTCCCACAATATGGCGCTGGGAGAGAAGTAAACAGCTTCCGCACAGCTGCCTCCAGTTCAACCAATTAACTGTAGGACTTGCTCCTGATTGGAGAGCGGCGTGCTCGGCGTGTGGGCAGCCGAGTTGGGATTGGCGGAGGAGGACTATAAAGGAGGAGAGAGACGGCATGCACCAGGGAACATCTAAGGGGAACATCTAGCTGAAGGAACACCTGTGCAGCCCCCGAGAGAGCCGGCCGGCAGTGTGCCGCTCCCCTGCGGAAGTGGGGAATGTGGCCAGGGGGAACTGCCCTTCCACGGAGGTGGAAGGGACAGTAGCCAACCCGGGAAGAACCAGCAGCAAACCCGGGGAGGGCCGAGCAGACGAGAGAACAGCGCAAGGTCCTGTGTCGTTCCTCCACGAAGAGGGGGAGCGACAGAAAGTGAATCTTCTATCCATTGGTTCATTCCCTACCTGCCTTCAACAGCAGGAGCTGGGCCACGCTGAAGCCGGGAGCCAGGAATTCCATCTGTATCTCTCTCATGGGAGGCAGAAACCCAAGTACTTGGGCCAGTATCTACCACCTCCCAAACACATTATTAGGAAGCTGGATAGGAAGCAGAGGTGAGACCCAATCCCAGGCACTCTAATATTGGATTCTGGCATCCCAAGTGGTGGCTTAACTTGCTGCACCAAAATGCCTGCTCCTCCATGAATTTTTTGAGGTATACTTGTATTTAAAAAAAAAGAGAAGAGATATGCACTCTTTAATCCTCACTGAGAAAATTAAGTTGATAAAAATGATACCAGCCTGATGTGAATATATCCAATTTATCAATAAAATCCTGTATTTCAGGATTTTATACATGCTAGGTTAAAATGCTTCTATTCTCCTTGGAATATTATAGAATCCCTGGCTAGTATTTTGTCCAACAGTTCTATCACATTTTCTCAGTGCCAAGGCTGACATAATGTCAAAGACATCCAAGTTAAGTCGTCAATGCTTGCAAATTCCCTGATTCAATTCCTTGTGCTTCTTCGGTCACAATCCACAAACAAGCAGGTAACCCTACTCTGTCTGAGACTCTCCAAGTGACCACACAAATGTTTTAAGAACAGGAAGTCTTATTTAAGAAAGGAAGCAAAATTGCAAGAGGGACTAGATCCTTAATCTGAAGAATTGTGATTATGTCTTTTTGTAAGACAAAGGCTACTGGTGCTCTCTTGCCACCCTTCATCTCTCCCCTTTACTTTCCCTTCCTTCCTCCCTCTTCCTTTTTCTCTCTTCATCTCTCTTTTTCCCTCCCTCCACTCCTTGTTTCCTTTTTCTTCCACTTCCTCTCTCCATCGCTTGTCCTTTCATTTCAGGCACATATGAACTGCTTCGTTTTACAATGTGTCTCTCAAATATGGAGTATTAATCATATAAGCCCATAAATTATGACATGCTGTTCATCTGGGAATTTTTCCAAGTAAGGAAGGTTAGCAAGCTACAGATGAGCTGGCTATAACCCTTCCACTCCCTTCAACCTTAAATGAAGCAGAAAGAATCTATCACTAGAATATCATGATGCTAAACATACTAAAACCATTGAGAATGTTTATTTACCAGTGAGTGAGAAGAGTTTATGTAGTCTCTTCCATCTTCATGTAAAAAAGAAAGTTTTTTTTTTATTTTCCTGTTTGGAAACAATTTGTATCCAATAGGTCATCAATCTTCACATAGATATATAGCTAAAATTCAGTTACCTATCCATCTGAACCAAATAGCACATGGCGATACAATCACCTACCCAGAATAAAGCCATGGCTGTCTACGTACAAAAGCAATGTAGTTAAAATTAATCATTTTAGAGAGGCACTGGATTAGGTCTGTGCTTTGTTATGTATTTACTAGTTTTCTTATGGATAAAATGTGAATTTCCTATATTGTATTGAGGTGGTTCTGGTTGAGATGATTAAATGAAATAGTATATGCAAAATGCCAAATACTATGACTGGCATGCGGTGAGCACATAATGATTATTGCTAGATGCTGCTGACATTCAAGAATTCCAAGGGCCCAAAGTGCTGTGGATGCTCAAATGAAGCCACTGTACACATTATAGATTCTTTCTGTAGTGTCTGCTGTCCTTAGTGCCTTCTAGCATGATTAGTCCCAATTCAGCTCCACTGTATCTAGGGAAAGCATTTTGTCCTGATGTAATAAAAGCTAGTGCTAATGACTTTTCCCTCATGGACAGTTTCCTATAACTCTTCTATCTTCACCAAAATCTACTTGGGTTACAATTCCTATTTTACAAATGATAGCCTACTGGCTTGAAATGGTAAATGCAATTTCCAAAGAGAAATAGTTATGCCCTAAAAAAATTCTGAACATAAGTCCCTATATCTCTGCATAAATTAATCTCAGGCTGCTTTGCTTTCTGTACCCCTGAGGTTTCAGGCTATCTGAAGAGTCAGCTTCTAGCTTCTCTTAAGCAATCTGTATATAAGAAAATCACTGAACCTTCCATCAGAAGTATTTCCTTTCATTTCAGCAATCCTGTCTGTCATAAATCCACTACAATAGAAATAAAGTGATGAATGATAACAGAGTACAGTTTAATAGTGAGAAAGGAAGCAGAGGTGAACTATAAGCAGGAGTTATGCAAATGCTTAATGCTACATACAAAAGAAAGAAACAATTATATCTAAGTGTGTTGAATATGTGTAGTTTATAAAGTACAACTCCTTGAGCAGGCATGTGGCATAGCGGGTAAAGCCACCGCAGCCTGTGATGCTGGCATCTCATATGGGTGCTGGTTCATGTACAACTGTTCCACTTACAATCTAGCTCCCTACTAATGGCATGGGAAAGCAGCAAAAGATGGCCCCTGCACCCATGTGGGAGACCTGGATGGAGTTCCTGGCTCCTAGCTTCCACCTGGCCCAGCCCTAGTCATTGTGGCCATCTGGGGGGAGAGAACCTGCAGATAGAATATCACTTTCACTCTGTCTCTGTAGCTCTGACTTTCAAATAAATAAATAAATCTTTACAAAATATACTGAAGTACAACTCCTTTAGTAAGAAGCACTCTGCATATATTAAAGCTGTTGTTCTTTTGGTTGCTAAATCAACAAGACCCTGGAAAACATCCACCTTTATTTGTACTCTTGGTTTACACAGCTCTCCCTCCCTTTTTCCTCCTCCCCTCTACAAATCTTTCCTGCTACATCATTTGATTCTTCCTGCCTAGGGATAGTCCTCAAATTATCTCATTACTTGTTTCTTGGTGCTATCAAAATTTGGATTATTAAGGAGCTGTGTGAGGCCTTGTTTTCTGATAATGAAAACACAATGGCCATCTGCATGGAGATTAATATCTCACTTGGGGTTATGTAATATTTTCTTCATTCCATTCCAGTTGCAGTCCTCTTTCCTAATTTTTCAAAATGCCACTGCAGCCCATTTCACGAAATTGCAAAGTAATCTGACGGTGATGAATCACTTTTAGAAAGAGAAAATTTGCTGAAGCTATGGATTTGCATTCCCCATGTCATTTTAGTCAAAATGAGAAATGCTTGGAATTTATACATAAACAGCATTGTACTTTGGCCTTATTTATTATAGAAGGCTCTTGAAATGGCTGCTGGTTTTAATTACATTTTGCCATTGTGTGAAGAAACAGTGTCTCCTTGTCCTTTGCTATTGCTATCAGTTTAGGACTTTAAGGAATAGTTTGTTTAAATAGCTATTGAAAAAGGGTCAGAATGATTGCTCTCAGAGACAAATCAATGAATTCACATTCTACCTGGCAATTCATCAAACTAGGGCCTCTGAGAGAGGCAGCCCAATTGCTTTAACATCAGTGCTTTCCCTCACTCTCCTCCCATTCTTCTCTTCCAATATAATTCTTCAGCCCCAAATCAAAATTAAGAGGTTACATGCTCCTGCCCCAGAACACGTGGCCCTTTGCTCAACTCTGCTCATGCCGCTCAGCCTTGCTTCAAATCCCTAGAATACTCACCTGATCTGCCAGCTGTGACCCTGATCATTTCTCTTCCCTCTGGTAGGTGTCAGAAAGACAGGCTTAGAGTGAGATCCCAGTGGAAAGAACAGGTCATCAAAGAAGGAGGTACCTTTCTCTGAAGGGAGGAGAGAACTTCCACTTTGACTACGACCTTGTCTAAATATGATCAGAGTCGGTGAACTCAGGGGGCTTCCATAGCCTTGGCAGCTCATGACAAGAGCCTAGGGTGATTACTGAGGCCATAAACAAGAGTGTCAATTTGTTAAGTCAACAACAGGAGTCACTGTGCACTTACTCCTCATGTAGGATCTCTGTCCTTAATGTGCTGTACATTGTGATTTAATGCTATAACTAGTACTCAAACAGTATTTTTCACTTTGTGTTTCTATGTGGGTGCAAACTGTTGAAATCTTTACTTAATATATGCTAAATTGATCTGTACATAAAGAGAATTGAAAATGAATCTTAATGTGAATGGAAGGGGAGAGGGCGTGGGAAAGGGGAGGGTTGCGGGTGGGAGGGACGTTATGGGGGGGAGACATTGTAATCCATAAGCTGTACTTTGGAAATTTATATTCATTAAATAAAAGTTAAAAAAAAAAAAAACAGGCTTAGTTCTCTCTCTCATGTCACAACATCCTTACGTTCAAATCACTGGGTAATGTTCTTGCCTGGGTAGTTCATTCTGTGAAGTATGATTATTTCATCTATGAAGAGATAAGAATCTCACTAATTTGGTATGCTTGGGGTGGGAGAAAGCATCACTAATTTTTTGTATTGTTTTTGCTTTCTGTAGCAGCATGTTGACCTTTTATGGCATGTGTATGTGCTTGGGTATTTTTTTTTTCAACCAATATTGAATCAAACCACAAGCCTCCCTCTTTGACACACATCACAAGCCTAGATAACATACTGGGCAGGCATTTGGTATAGTGGTTTAGATGTCTATATCCCATATTAGAGTGCATGAGTTTTATTCCAGCTATGCTCCCAATTTCAGCTCCCTACTAATGCACACTGGAAGGCAGCAGATGATGGCTCAAGTACTTTGGTCCCTGTCACCTATGTGGGAGACCCAGATTGAGTTCCTGGCTCCTGGCTTCAACCTGGCCCAGCCCCAGGCATTGCAGGCATTTGGAGAATGAAGCAGTAGATGGCAGATGGACTCTTTCTCTCTCTCTCTTTCTCTCTCTCCCTCCCTCCCTCCCTCCCTCCCTCCCTCCCTCCCTCCCTCCCTCCCTCCCTTCCTTCCTTCCTTCCTTCCTTCCTTCCTTCTTTCCTTCCTTCCTTCCTTCCTTCCTTCCTTCCTTCCTTCCTTCCTTCCTTCCTTCCCTATCTTCCCCTTCCCTCCCCTCCCCTTTACCTCAAATAAATACAAAAATAAAAGAATTAAAAATACACACATATATGGCCGGCTCCGCACCGCAGCTCACTAGGCTAATCTTCCACCTTGCGGCACCAGCACACCGGGTTCTAGTCCCGGTCAGGACGCGGGATTCTGTCCCGGTTGCCCCTCTTCCAGGCCAGCTCTCTGCTGTGGCCAGGGAGTGCAGTGGAGGATGGCCCAAGTACTTGGGCCCTGCACCCCATGGGAGACCAGGATAAGTACCTGGCTCCTGCCATCGGATCAGCGTGGTGCACTGGCCGCAGTGCACCGGCCCCTGTGGCCATTGGAGGGTGAACCAATGGCAAAGGAAGACCTTTCTCTCGGTCTCTCTCTCTCACTGTCCACTCTGCCTGTGAAAAAAAAATACACACATATATGTATGTGCTCACATGAAAGATATGTAAGCACGCAGTCAGTAGTAAGTATGATGAGTCAAAGAAAGCACCTTATGTTTTGAATTTTAGGTCGGGACTTAAGTATACAGGGTAATACTTATGTTGAAAATTTTCAGTTTAATAAGAAATCTATCAATAAATCACTGTTGACAGGTTCTTAGTGTCTGGTTCTCTATACAGAGAATAATTTGAGATAGTTTTATATTCTAGTCCTAGGCTGATCCTATTCATTATAGTTGAGCATTTCTAGCTTCTGCCAGACCATTTATAATGCTTTGCTAAAATAGTTTTTATACTCCAAATCTGATTGTACATTTCTTGAAGTCAGAGACTGTAAAATTGTCTATTTCTTTAAAGTACCTAGCACAATGCCAGACATATAATAGAAATTCAGTAAAGAACTTCTAGAAAAGATATCATCACATTATGATATGGCACTAATCTTTGGGAATTTCTATTTTAATTTGTGAAGGGTATATATTGGACCAATGAATAAGATAGTAGTAACTATTTTTACTCCAATTTATTGAGCATTTATTATGTGCCAGGTATTTCATGCATATTATTGCATTTAATCCTTGTAACAGCCCTATAAGATAAAAACTGTTATTTTCACTTACTGGTGGGGAAACCTAGGTATAGGGTGTTTAAATAGTTTTCATAAAGCCATAAAGCTAATAAGTAATGGAGCTGGGATTTCAACCTGCATCTGCCTAGAAAGCCTTCTATCACTATTGTATTGACAACTTGTTATTAAAAGAAAACCCATTACTGTGAACTAATTTCATACTCATAGTCTCCAGTTCCCCTTCCATCTAGAAAGACGCCAATATAGCATTCACTTCTTTTTCAAGTTTCAATCCTGAAAGAGATCCATTATTTTCCTCATTAGATTTGACTTTAGAAAAGTTTAATTTTTTACGAGCAAATAAAGGAAACAGTATTAAAAGTTCTTCAAATAAAAAAGATATATTCACATTTTGTACTATTAATCCATAGAAATCTATAGTTATGGATCTTGAGAGTCAGATATTATTTTAAAGTAGGTTATTAGTTTTAAATTATTTTTGATTTTTTTTTTTAGTTTTCAATTTTTTCAATTTTTTATTTTACTTTTAATTAATTTTAACAGATTCAATATGATTTGTAGCTATTAAGTCCAAGAACATTATGATATTCCCTTCCTTCCTCCCTTTCTCCTACCTTTCTTTTTTAGCTTTTTTTTTTAAGATTTATTTATTTATTTGAAAGTCAGAGTTACACACAGAGAGAAGGAAAGGTAGAGAGAGAGAGAGAGAGAGAGTCTTCCAACCAGTGGATCACTCCCCAGATGACCTCTATGCCTATGCCAGAGCTGCGCAGATCCGAAGCCAGAAGCCAGGAGGTTCTTCTGGGTCCCCCACATGGGTGCAAGGCCCAAGGGCTTGGACCATCTTCAACTGCTTTCCCAGGCCACAGCAGAGAGCTGGATTGGAAGTGGAGCAGCCAGGACTCAAACGCACCCATATGGAATGCCAGCACTGCAGGCAGCGGCCTCACTCACTATGCCACAGTGCTGACCCCAATTTTTAGCTTTTGAAATAACATATTTTACATTTGCTTCATAGTAAAGTAAGTAAAAAGGCTTAAGGACTTCACGAAATAGGAATTTTAACCACTAAAAAGCAAGAAGACTCTAGTTTAGTGGTAATATAGACACTAGCTATAAATAATAATTGAATGTATAGATGACCATTTCACCCATATACAATTTTTTGTCAGTTATTCATGATTTCTTCAAATTATATAGAATCAATGACAATGTAACATCTAAATATTTCCTGTGTGGTTGCAAGATAATAAAGTTCATTTAGATTTTAAGCCATTTCCTCTCAACAGTTTATGCACAGGAATAATTTTATACAGATTACAATACAAATAATCATACACTAAATTTCTATTAGAGTACAAAAGTATAATGAACCAATGGAAATAGACCAATTTGTATTTTATAGGAAACCCCGAAAACTCATTGGAAGAATTTCTTTTTTTTTTTTAAACTTTTATTTAGTGAATATAAATTTCCAAAGTACGACTTATGGATTACAATGGCTTCCCCCCCATACCGTCCTTCCCACCCACAACCCTCCCCTTTCCCACTCCCTCTCCCCTTCCATTCACATCAAGATTCATTTTCGATTATCTTAATATACAGAAGATCAGCTTAGTATACATTAAGTAAGGATTTCAACAGTTTGCTCCCACACAGAAACATAAAGTGAAAAATAATAGATGATTTTTTTAAATGATGATGGAATCAGAGCAGACCTATTGTCATGTTTAATCCCAGTGAGAGTCAAGTTGGGAATTGATAATTTCTTTTTTTTTTACAGAGGATCAGTTTAGTATGCATTAAGTAAGGATTTCAACAGTTTGCACCCTCATAGAAACACAAAGTGAAATATATTGTTTGAGTACTCGTTATAGCATTAAATCTCAATGTACAGCACATTAAGGATAGAGATCCTACACGAGGAGTAAGTGCACAGTGACTCCTGTTGTTGACTTTACCAATTGACACTCCTGTCTATGGCATCAGTAATCTCCCTATGCTCCAGTCATGAGTTTCCAAGGCTATGGAAGCCCTCTGAGTTCTCCGACTCTTATCTTGTTTAGACAAGGTCATAGTCAAAGTGGAGGTTCTCTCCTCCCTTCAGAGAAAGGTACCTCCTTCTTTGATGACCTGTTCTTTCCACTGGGATCTCACTCACAGAGATCTTTTGCCAGAGTGTCTTGGCTTTCCATGCCTGAAATACTCTCATGAGCTTTTCAGCCAGCTCCGAATGCCTTTAGGGCTGATTCTGAGGCCAGAGTGCTATTTAGGACATCTGCCATTCTATGAGTCTGCTGAGTATCTCACTTCCCATGTTGGATCACTCTCCCCTTTATTTACTCCATTGGTTAGCGTTAGCAGGTACTAGACTTGTCTATGTGCTCCCTTTGACTCCCAGTCCCTCCACCATGACCAACTGTGAACTGAAACTGATCACCTGGAACAGTGAGATGGCATTGGTACATGCCACCTCGATGGGATTGAATTGGAATCCCCTGGTATGCTTCCAACTCCACCACTTGGGGCAAGTCAGCCTGAGCATGTCCCAAATTATACATCTCTTCCCTCTCCCATTCCCACCACCATGTTCAACAGGGATCACATTTCAGTTAATTTTCAACACTTAAGAATAACTGTGCATCAATTACAGAACTAAACCAGTCATATTAAGTAGAACAGATAAAAAAACTACTAAGAGGGATAATGTATTAAGTTGTTCATTAACAGTCAGGGCTATGCTGATCAAGCCACCGTTTCCCATAGTGTCCACCTCACTCCAACAGGTTTCCCTCTGTCTTCCTTAAAATATACTTGACTTTACTTTTTAATTTTAATTTATTTATCTGAGAAGTAGAAAAGTAGAGACATTTATATATGGAGAGAGAGAGAAAGAGAGAGCTTCCATCCACTGGTTTACTCCTCAAATACCCACTGAATCTGAGATCAGAAACTCAATCCAGGTCTCCTGTGTAAGTGGCAGGGACCCAATTGCTTGAGCTATCACTGCTGCCTCTAAGGGTCTAAATTATACTTTTATTTTATAGACATTGAGATAAATGTATAAGGATGTTAATATTCTTCATAAATGTCAATATCATATAAAGATGGATCCTATATTTGTGACAACTAATGAATTAATTATGATTAGGCCTGCTTAGCCTAGTCCTGAATTTTAACCTGAATCCGAATAGCCAGAAGGGACCTCACATAGCTATATTTGCAAATATAAGGAGTAAGGAAATCAACAGTTCTCCTACTTAGTAGATTGATAGTTCACCAAGGGAACTGCTGTCAATGTTTCAGACTGGAAACATTGACCTGCCTTCCTTGTGCAAGGCTTTCTCAAGGACAATGGGCTTTTAAGCAAATACTTCTCTATCTCACTGTATTTTTAAATCTGCTTGTGTCTGTTTGTTAGCTGTCAATAAGCCTGTTATCTTTGTTTTCTAGTTTTTCTATTTTTAAAGGCATAATATCCTTTGAGCATGCTCAGTGAGCATACTTTATCCATGACAATATTGATGTCACACATATATCTTTCTAAACCATCCAAATTGGCATATTCCAAGGATTTGTAAGGGATAGAAGTACCACTGCTGAAAGCTAGAATTGGTGATCCAAGTCACCGAGCCAAGTGAAATTTTGTCTCCTGAATCAGAAATCAGAAGTACTCAGCAAGAAGTAGGGTCCTTAGGAAGGTAACCTTTGAGCAATTGGACCCCTTGGTGGCATTACCTTTCCGAGTGCATAATTTCAAATAACTTAGGCCTTTTATTTAGCTGCTTTTCACTGTTAAGACATGTTCAGTCACAATATTTTTGGAAAACACATGCTTTTAGCATAAATGAATAATATATTGAGTTGGTTGAAAAGCACAACTTAAAACTGCTCTATCTTCTGTAGCTAATAATTCTTGGCACTGGGATTATGTTTCAGGATGGCAGAACTGGCTGCATCAGTGCTCTGATTGGTCATGGAATATTAATTGGCTACAGACATAGTGTTTAGAGCTCCAATTTAAGGTTGACAAGAATGATAGCTTTCATTTGTATGCAAAAACTCCAACTGTCCCTTCAAGACAGATGATCAGATCCTGCTTCATCCGTCACTCTTCCTTTACTTTTTAATAGAATAAAAGAAAAGGAGAATGAATCGTTTGCAAGCATGCCATGCAAAATCATCTTAAAGTAAATGGGGTCCCTATATGATTTTTTTTTACTTCTCAAGAACACAATTCTTTACTCTTCAACTGGTTAAGTGGGTGAATCGGTACATGGTGGAGCACTCTTTCATTTAAAATATCAAAAATAGTTAATTGTCTTTGAGATCCTAAACCTTCAACAGTAGTTTTTTCTAGCTTTTTATAACATTGCTTGTTAACCAAAGAGAAACAAATATGATGTAAGGTCTTAGTGAAATGAATTATCTAGTTCCATCACTTCTCACGTACTACTCAATTGCTTGAACAAGTTACCTAAAGAATATCTGATTTTATAAGAGGGCATGGAGCAACCATCAGCATAATAAAATATGTATCATGGACCCTGAGAGAGCAGTATAGTCTAACCCAGTTCCCTGTGGGTTAGGTTTAGATTCTATGACATACTACAGAAACCCCTAATTAATTTTTGTTAAAACACATATGTGTTAATTTTTTCAAGCAAAATGAATCAGGAGTTAGTCCAGTAGTTGGTTTCGTCATTACAAGACCTGCTCAGGATTGCAGGCTTTACTCCTCATGTTCCTCCATCATTTGCAAATGACTTGCATTTCAAATTTGCAAAATGTCTACTAGAGATTCAGAACTAAAGTCTATATGCCATGGAGCAGATTAATTTAAGGCATAATGTAAATTTCAAATGAGAAACAAGAACTAGGAAGAAATAGAGCATAGGGCAGGGATGCATTGGGATAGCAAATATAGAAGGCACAAAATCTAGAGCAACAGGTACTCAAATTAACCTTATCAGAATCAGCTCTGGGAGGACTTGTTAATACTATGGATTCTTACTGTGTACTCTAGATCTACTAGATTCTCTGCTTTAGTAGAGGTATCTAGAAACCTGAATTTCAACTACTCCTCTGGATAGTCCTAATAATCAGGCAATGTACTGTCTAGTATGACACTAGAAGGTGTAACAAGCAAACCTAAATGTGTATATATATATATATATATGTAAAATAGTTGAGATATGATAGAAATGTACTTTTTGCTCATATAAGGTCCTGACAAGTGTTCTTTTTTTAAAAAGATTTTATTTATTAAATATTTGAGAGGTAGAGTTACAGACAGTGAGAGGGAGGAAGAGAGAGAGGTCTTCCATCCGCTGGTTCACTCCCAAAATAGCTGCAACAGCCGGAGATGTGCCGATCCAAAGCCAGGAGCCAGGAGCCTCCTCCAGCTCTCCCATGTGGGCGCAGAGGCCCAAGGACCTGAGCCATCTTCCACTGCTTTCCCAGGCCATAGCAGAGAGCTGGATCACAAGCGTAGCAACCAAGACTAGAACCAGCACCCATATGGGATGCTGGCACTACAGGCAGAGGCTTAACCTACTGTGCCACAGCGCCGACCCCAACAAATGTTCTTAATTCAAAGACATGGACTTCTTCATTCTTGAAGTTTCACCATCCTCAGCATATGACTTCTAAGGTCACCATTATCATCTGCATCAAAATTGTGGAAGAAAAAAATGGCATGAAAATTCTTGTGTGGGGAATTTTTATGGGCCAGGCCTGAAAGTGGTTCTAATGAGTTCCTCTCAAAATGTACTTGCCAGAATTCAAGTGGTCATATATAAATGCAAGGGTGGCAGGCACATGTGTAGTCTAGGTGTGTTTTCAGAAAGAAACAGATACACACTTACTGAATCACAAGAAGTCTCTGTTACAGGAAAGTGTACAATCAAGGCTGCCCTCTAGGGCACATGACCTGTGCAGCTACACAAGATCCAATACTTAGATGATTCTATACTTGGTTTAAGGATCTGCTATTCCTGTCTTGAAATGCATAATAGTTTATGAACAAGGAGCTCTGTATTTTCATTTTGTACTGAAACTCACCAATTATTTATCTGGTCCAATTTAAGAAGACTGGCACAGAATGAGACAGAGTCGAAGGAATATGGCACAGTATAGGACTGTGGACAGTTAATAGGCACTGTACTTTAGCATGGTTCATTAATGAACCAATGTAGTTGATCACCAGAAATCCCTCTCCTTAGTATGCTGTTCTGTTCTGCATATTTTGTCGGTGACTTAGATGACGTATAAATTATACTTATCACATTGTCAGATGAGAGGAAGTTGGGAGGGACAGTTAATTCTTTGGAGGACATAATTCTTATTCAAAAAGATCTCAGTAGTTTGGAATGATGGGTTGAAACTAACCAGATGACATTTAATAGGAAAAAAAATGTAAAGCTTTTTATTCAAGTCCAAATATCCAACTGCAAAAGTACAGACCTGGGATTTTATTTGGCTAAGACTACAAGCAGGGTAACTAGGTTGCCAAAAATGCTAATTCCATCTTAGTCCACGTCACAAAAACATAGAGTCTAGAACAATAGAAGTATTGGTTTCATTGCACTTTAGATGACATCTGAAATTATTCAGTTTATTGTGCCATATTTAAGAGGCCTATTGATAGACTAGTTTGTGTCCAAAAAAGGTTGTCTAGGATGGAAAAGGGTTTTGGGAAACATGTCATCTGAAAGACAATGGACAATGGAAGGAACTGGGATTGTTTAACCTGGAAAGGGAAAGATTTTTAGAAGGGCAAGAAGTGAAATAGATCAAGAAATCTGACTGTGGAAATTAGGCATGGGTATATAAAAGGTGTATTGAGATTACTCTGTGTCACTCCACAGAGCAGAATAGGAACAATAGGTAAAACTTAACAAAAGATTAACTTTACCTGAATGTAAAGAAGGACTTTTTAAATATAATTATTCAATAGTTATGGGGCCGGCACTGTGGCGCAGTGTGTTAACACCCTGGCCTGAAGTGCCAGCATCCCATATGGGCATCAGTTCTAGTCCTGGCTGCTCCTCTTCTGATCCAGCTCTCTGCTATGGCCTGGGATAGCAGTAGAGGATGGCCCAAATCCTTGGGCCCTTGCACCCACTTGGGGAGACCTGGAGGAAGCTCCTGGCTCCTGGCTTTGGATCAGAGCAACTCCAGCCATTGCAGCCAATTGGGGAGTGAACCATCAGATGGAAGACCCCTCTCTCTGCCTCTCCTCTCTCTGTGTGCAATTCTGACTTTCAAATAAATAAATAAATCTTTTAAAAATAATTATTCAATAGTTAAAGTGATTAATCTTGTGAGACTGTAAGCCTATTACAGAAATGTTACCAAGCCAAGGCTGAATGCTTGGAATTCTGTAGAAGGAACTCATGTATTAGGTAGGAAGACTAGAGTGTAACTGTAAGATTCTGTAAAATCACATACTCTTGAAACGATGTAAATTGATTAGGATCCTATTAAACTTAACAAAGATTTGGAACCAGACTACCTAAATTCACACTTCAACCCTGTGCCTTACTAGCTATGTGACCTTGGACTACCTAGTTTCTTGAAACTTCAGTTTTTACTCCTAAAATAGAGATTATGACAGTATGTATCTCATGCTTAGAGTTATTGCATGAATTAAATGAATACATATATGTTGCATCTTAGAAGATTAACTGGCTCATAATAAGTGCTACATCACCATTATATAATATTATTTATAATAAATATGGTTTGTGATGAATCAGCCTCCTTTTCTTTAGTGAATACACCCCTTCATTACACTTACATTGCACATTAAAAATAGAATGCCATATTGGTCAAATCTTTTAAAACACTGAATAAGTAACCAAAATGGTCCTATAGATATTCTTCTCAGGGACCCCTAAGAATGAGCAAAGTACAGTTAGATTTCTAGGATTCACTACTGGAAACTGTGGATTTAGAAGGCCATTTCAAGCTTTATTTATTATATTTATAGATTTTTGAAATTTATTACTCATTTATTACTTGAGAGGCAGAGAGAAAAACAGAGACAGAGGAAGCTCCCATCCACTGGTTCATTCCCCAAATGTTTGTAATAGCCAGGACTGAAGTAGGTTGAAACCAGGAGCTAGGAACTCAGTTCAGGTTTCCCATGTGGGTGGCAGGGACCCAACTACTTTAGCTATCCTTGCTGCTTCCCAGAGTGTGCATTAGCAGAAAGCAAGAATTGGGAGAGGAGCCAAGACTCAAAACTAGGCACTCGATTATGGGATGCAGGCATCTTCAATGGTGGCTTAACCACTATGTCAAACATCAAAGTTATTTTTGTTGTTTCTGTTTTATTTCGTTTTGTTTAAACCTCATGGGCCTTTTATATACCTTATTTCATTTAATTTTTATAATAATCCTACAAGTGACACAAGGCATCTATCATGCCCATTTTGAAGATGGGCAACTTAAGCAATAGAAAAGTTACCTGATTTATCCAAGGTCAACACTGTAAATGGTTAATGGAGCCAGGATAGAAATTCATGTCTCTTAATTTGAGTTCAGGACTCAGAGACATGACACAATGATTGTGAGCTGCTTTTAGGCATTTCCTTAAGCTGATGAAATGATTTCTATTATTCCGCTGACAATTTTCCTGCTTGCTTTTCAGCAAACTTGACATCAGCCTGAAATTCCAGTCACTCAGCTTAATTTCCTTTTAGCTTTGTAGGGAATAAAGGGAGGCAATAAAGTCAGTGACTTACGGTGAGTGTTTAAGCCACATACCTACTGTTGAAACAGACCTGATAGCTCATCTATTTCCTTATGCATCATTGTAGATATATTTTTAAAGGTTTAAAGAAAAATGTGAGCCCCTTGCCAAGGTAGGAGCTGGCCATGTGAATTTTACGTCTTGATCTCTATGGACAAGTACTGTGCTGACTAATGATATTGAAAAACTGAGTTTTTGAAGTGACATTTGCGTCTACAGCCATACCACCCTGAACATGCCCGATCTTCTCTGAAGTGAGATTTGCTTTGGTGATCCTGGTGCTTTGTACCTCTGTCTGACCTGCTGTGACTTATTCCCTTCACTACCCCACCCTTGTCTTTTCAGCCTTCCTCTCCTTGTCATACCTATCTATTCTGTCATTAATTTACCATCAAGTAATTAATTGAGTTCCCTCCCTAGTGAGCGATACAGCTCAGTGTTCTCTTTAATTGGCAAATCAATAATATTTGCTAGCATTTATTGAGAACTCAACTACAAGCCAGGCCCCTGCTTAGCAGATTAGAAGAATGATCTTATTTAATTCTCACAGCAATCCTAAAACGTGGATACTATCATCATCCACAGTTATGCATTAAGGAAATGGAGTCCCACAGGGGGTTACAAATAATGATCAAGGTCACACAGTAAATGGTAGCACCTGAATTCAAACTTGGGTATTCTTATCCCACAGCCTATGCTTCTAATCACAATATTATAGAATTTTGTGACCTAGATAGTGGGGGGCAGGTGTCTCTGAAAGTTTAGAGAGGCTTTCTCTATAAAATCATAACATAAAAGCAGCCATCTGCTCTGAATTAGGATGAGATCAGTGTGATGCTGATGAACATCAAAAATATTTTCAAGGTCTTAAGAGTGCACATAAGACAGGTTTGTATGAAGAGCTTCACTGCCCCAAGAACTGAAATTCTCTCAAGAACTAGGCAGTAGCCTTTTGTTTTTCAGGCTCTTTGAGACGACGTGGCTATATGCTGTGAGCTCTCTGGCTGTCAGGCTCACGTTAAAATATTGAAGTGGCATCAACTCATAGACAGTCTGATGTGAACACTGGGGATTTGGTCACACATGCAAGTAACCTGTCATACTAAAAGCAGCAGTACACAGAGTCACTTCATGCAGCAAGATGGGCCTGTAGTGTTTGTCCTGCTTTGTAACCCCAGGTAACCACTCCTATAGATGAGTTTCCTGAAAAGCTTTTTGTTCTCTCACAAATGACCTGATGGCTTCTTCACTAAAGGCACTCAGAAAAAGTGTGTATTTGCTGTGAAGACATCCAGTTTCATCAGATCAGTTTGGCATAAGGCCACAGTAGACCTGAACAATAAGATTTCTAACTCTACTGGGATGTTCTGCAAAGAAAATATCAGTCCTGACCCAGAGATAATGGGGTTATGATGAGGGAAGGAGATATGTAGATCCTCAGGTGAATTAGGCCATGCTTGGAAGTTGCTTCCTTTAAAACCCTACACAGAGGACTGTGGTTGAATGGCTTCCCTGTCAAAGCGCTAGCCTGCCTTTGGGTATTTTATACCACTTGCTTAAACATTCAGACTCTCCTGAGCATCTGGCCCAATTTCTTGACAAAGTTATACCAGGGGATGAATGACAATTACAGTGTGGAAACGTTTATTCTATCAGTAAGTGAAGGGCCATTCTTAAAGTTGCATAGTTAGAGGACTGGTTTAGGAGGATAACTGTAAAAGGCAACACAACACTGCTTCTGGAGACTTTGATCCTAATTGGTAAAATTCCGAAGTTTTCAAATTTGTGTCAAATTCTTACTTTCCTAACCTCCCAGTTGGACTTAATGAGAAAATAATGGAAACGAGTAAAAGCTTTGTAAATTCCCTTGATTTTTTTTCTCTTTTCTTCTTCTGCATCCTATGATCACATCTTGAAATCACCTAGCTTATATTTTCTCCTTGGAACTGTAAGCAGTCATAATTGGCTTCATTTGAAAATCAATTTCAACATCATAGATCATCAACTTATATTTGATTAATTAAATTAGTGCTCATCAGTGTTGTGAAGACAGGGAACAAGCTTGGAAACCTCCCCGAGTGCTGCCATCATGTAGGGAATTAATCAAGATTTCTAAGGGCTAGGTCCTGACTTCAGTGATGAAAATGGGAAGCAAAATTATTTTCTGTTTATCTGCAGTAATACTGCATATTCATCCTAAAAAGATTCGGGACAAAGATCTCAGCTTTAAAGATAGGCAGACAAAGGTTTGAGTGACAACTCTGCCACTTTTGCTAGCTGGATAACCTTGATAAAGTTATCTAAAATCTCTGAAACTTAATTTCCTCAATGATAACACAGGACTAATAGTACTGACTTCACAGGAGTGCTGTGAGAATTAAATGAGACTAGGAGTCTACAGAATAGGAATCAGGAAATTAGGATTTAAATCTTGGTTCTGGCCCTTAATAGCCAGGAACTAGTCCTTAGGTGAGTAATTTAAACCCTCTAAGCCTCAGTTTCCTGACCTGTAACAACAACATCCTACAATTTATAGATTTTTGGTGACCATGTACTTGGCTTGCTCTCAAGCTAACAAAAGAGTTATTCACAATCCTGCAAACTTCTCTGAAGTACAAAACTGGTATGGAGGAGGGTACAATCATACTGCCTTGTGATTGACACCAGGTCTATTTTCCACTGCAGATCCAGAACTAAGTAAGTCTTTATGTTAGAATGGTCTCCATTTAGGAGGACAATTTATTCCTTAACTCTTAATATCACATCATATTTAATGCCCACAAAAAGGATATGCTGTGAATTAGAGAATTAGCCTTGACAAGAAACCTGAGACTCTAAAGAAATTGCTTATTTACCAACCATGGTTGTTGTCCTCATTAGGGACTATTAGCACTTCTAAACAACTAAACTTGCATAAGTGATATTTTGCTTTTCCTTATCCTTTTGCATTATAAAACATTCTGTTGACATACTGTGAATTCCTAATAAGTTTGGCAGCCATAAATAAACCATGAGGCAGAAAACTGAAGTATCAATACCAACACAATTTACTCAAATAATTCCCATGATGGGAATTTGCTTGAAATACATTAATTATATTCACAAACTGATTTGGTAGGATTGAGACCAGTAAAGTTCATTTCATAGAAATATGACACATAGAATGTGTATTGTTCCATCTGAGAGCTAACATGTCATATCTCTCTTCTTTCAATTCAATTTGTGTTGTCATTAATACTTGTATGGAAACATAGGGGTTTTTTTTGAATGAAAAGCAAGAAAAAAATCTTAAGTCATAGAACAAGGAATAAAGGTAATAGCACAGAGTAGTGACTATGAACTTGGACTCAAGGATGAGATCGATGTAGGATGAATCCTAGATTTGTAATGTATTTACCAGCAATATGATGTGAGGCAAATCACTTAATATCACTAAGCCTCAATTTTCTTATTTGTTACATGTTAATTATATTAGGACCTATTTTGTACATTAAAAATTTAAGAGGAGAATGAACCTGGCATAGAATGCATGCTTAATCAATGATAGCTATGGTGCAGTGGGAAAGAAATTGATCTTTCACGCAAGAAACTTGTATTTTAGTTTTCTGTTTTATCACTAATTTGCAATATGATATTGAGCATATCCATTCCTTATCTTTCAATTCCTTCACCTATCAAAATGGACAAATGAATTAGACCCCTAAGGGTTGGTATGGCTCTAAATTTATCCTCATTGTATATCTTATTATGTTCTTAGGTGTCACTATCTGGGCCAAATTTCTAGAACCTGACAGATCGGTAACTGCATAGTCAAATGATTATTTTAAAACAAGGTAAAAATTAGCCCATCTCCTATGTTTAAACTTTCATTTTTAAAAATATTTGTTTATTTTGAAAGATAATGAGGTAGAGAAGGTTGAGAGGGAAAAAGGGAGGGAGGGGGAGAGAGAGAGAGAGAGAGAGAGAGAGAGAGAGAGAGAGAGAGAATCTTCCATATGATTGTTCCCTCCCCAGATAGCTGCAATGGCCAGTGCTGGGCCAGGCTGAAGCCAGGGTCTCTCACATTGGTAGCAGGGTCCCAAACACTTGGGCCATCAGCAGGGAGCTGGAACAGAAATGAAGCAACCAGGACAAGAATAAGAGCCCAGATTAGATGGCAGAGTCACAGGCAGTGGCTTTACCCTCTATGCTACAATACCGACCCCTAACCTTTCATGTTTAATACTGATTACATCCCCAAGTTATGTGTGGCACCCAGAAATACACTACATTGTGTGATTTCTTTTAAACGAAGCACATGTGGACTTTGTTTCACATTGACATGAAGGTTTTTGGTAGTCATGTTTTAGATAAAGAAGGCAAAATCTTACTTAAGGGGAAAAAGGCAAGGGAGAAAATGAAAAGCATATAAAAAAAAGCACAAGGGCGGGGCTATCATTATAATTCCTGTTTAAGTTTCCATTTCCCCAAGGTTGTTTTCTTCTCAAGTTTGAAGTAGTTGCTTTATGTATGGGCACATTTGTGCTAAATAAATATGTTCCTCTCTGGGGAAGGTCCCTATGTCAAATAGCATTGAGGAGAAACTGACCTGGCTTTATGTTCAAGCTTTCCCAAAGCTCACGAATTGCTCAAAACTCAAATACTAGCAGAAATAAATATGGAATCTAGAGAAAAGGGCATCTCAGGGCAACTTCACAGCAGTCTTGACCATTCACCACCCCCAGGGCATAGCCACTGAATTGCAAGTCAGGACACTGAGGCAGTTCGTAGCTGTTCAGAGGAATGACTGCATGTATTTCCCTAGCATTTTAGCATCTTCCTGTTAAAAGATTGCATATTTACCCAAAAGCAATAGCCATCTTTCAGTTTTATGCTAAAAGAGGCAAATAGTTGCAATGACTTTAAATGATGACCAGAATTATTTTTGTAGGAGAAGAATATATGTTTTAAGAGCAATTTAACTCAACTATGACCTCTCATCTGTCTGACTCCAAGTGATTTCCACTAATTTTATCTTCCAGATACACATGAACCCTTATCACAGTAACAGTAACTTAATAAAGGCAATTCCTTTTCTTTTTAAAGGGGTGAAAGGGTAGGAAGATGTGGGAGATGCATATCAAATTACCTGAAGGTTCAGCCATCAGTGATTTAAAAACAAGTCTCCAAATGATTGTGGCAATCACTGGCTTTATTTTTCTCCTGAACTCATCACAACCATTCTATTATAGCTGAGGTATCTAGAGAATACAACTTCTCTCTACACGAAGTTAATAAAACAGTTCACATCGGTCTGCCTCTTTCATTATAAATAAAGCAAAAAATATTAAAATTCTGGTAAAGAAAATAAATTTTAAAAATCAATCACTGCAAGGGACAGGGTTGCCATGAAGTGAGTTAAACTGCCACTTGTGCTGCCGGCTTCACTTATTGGTGGACCAATTTGAGTCCACACTGTTTTGCTTTCTTTTTTTTCTTCCTAAAGAAAACTTTTATTTAAGGAATACAAAGTTCGTGCATTTCATAAGTACATTTCAAGAATATATTCATTCTCTTCTGTAAAAAAAAAGAAATTATCAATTCCCAACTTGACTCTCACTGGGATTAAACATGACAATAGGTCTGATCTGATTTCATCATCATTTAAAAAATCATCTCTTATTTTTCACTTTATGTTTCTGTGTGGGAGCAAACTGTTGAAATTTTTACTTAATGTATACTAAGCTGATCTTCTGTATATTAAGAGAATTGAAAGTGAATCTTGATGTGAATGGAAGGGGAGAGGGAGTGGGAAAGGGGAGGGTTGCGGGTGGGAGGGACGGTATGGGGGGGAAGCCATTGTAATCCATAAGTCTTACTTTGGAAATTTATATTCATTAAATAAAAGTTGAAAAAAAAGAATATATTCATTCTTCCCACCATACCTGCCCTACTACCTACACTCCCATTGCACCTCCTCCTCCCTCTCCCATTCTCAGTCCCATTCTCCACTAAGATACATTTTCAATTAACTTTATACAAAGAAGACCAACTCTATACTAAGTAGAGTTTGACAATGTGCACAGAAAAGGAAAAAAAAAAACTGTTCTTCAACCATCGAGACAATACTGTTCAAAGTCATTGCATTTTGAACTTTGTTTTCAATCTAGTTCCTCTGCTAATGCATCTGGGAAAGCAGCAGAAGATGGCCCAAGTGCTTGGGCCCCTGCCATCCACATGGAAGGCTAGGATGGAATGTGAGCTCCAGCCTGGCCCAATATTGGCTGTTGTAGCCATTTGGAAAGCTAAGAAGCAGATAGAAGATTTATTTCACTCTGTCTCTCCTTCTCTGTCACTCTGAATTTTCAATAAATAAATCTTTAAAAAAAAACATTTGCTATAACTGGTCAGGTGATGGAATTAATAACAGGTTGAAGTAAAAGCAAACCTTGACTTTCAGTAAATGTTGATTTAATTTTGAACTTAAAATATGCCTGGGGGGCCGGCGCTGTAGTGCAGCGGGTTGAAGCCCTGGCCTGAAGTGCTGGCATCCCATATGGGAGCCAGTTTGAGTCCCGGCTGCTCCTATTCTTATCCAGCTCTCTACTATGGCCTGGGATAGCAGTGGAAGATGGTCCAAGTCCTTGGGCCCCTGCACCCGCATAAGAGACCTGGAAGAAGCTCCTGGCTCCTGGATTTGGATCCGCACAGCTCCAGCCGTTGTGGCCATCTGGGAGTGAACCAGCAGTTGGAAGACCTCTCTCTCTGTCTCTACCTCTCTCTGTAACTCTTTCAAATAAATAAAATAAATCTTAAAAAAATATGCCTGGGCTCTCTTTCCAAAGATGTTGTTACAAAGAGAAGGAATCACTCATAATAACGCTTGTTGAAATATTAAGGAAAATAATTTTATCTGCCTTCATTGACTTCTACTAAAGGTTACCCTGATTGTCAGATGAGAGTTCAGGGAAGGGTCCTGTGGTCCAATATGTACCTGCTAGGTAATCCCCTACAAAGGAGTGAAGCCTTTTGTTCTTATTGACAGGCAATTATTCCCAAGAAATGGGCCTTATGACAGAATGTACAGATGTCTTAAGTTCATGATAATGTTTCTTTATTTTTTTTTTATTTTTTTTGACAGAGTGGACAGTGAGAGAGAGAGAGAGAGACAGAGAGAAAGGTCTTCCTTTGCCGTTGGTTCACCCCCCCCCGCCCCCCGTGGCCGCTACGGCTGGTGTACCGCGCTGATCTGAAGCCAGGAGCCAGGTGCTTCTCCTGGTCTCCCATGGGGTGCAGGGCCCAAGCACTTGGGCCATCCTCCACTGCACTCCCTGGCCACAGCAGAGAGCTGGCCTGGAAGAGGGGCAACTGAGACAGAATCCGGCGCCCGACCAGGACTAGAACCGGGTGTGCTGGCGCCGCAAGGCGGAGGATTAGCCTATTGAGCTGCGGCGCCGGCTGATAATGTTTCAATTATTACATATCTTGGTGGCCAAGAGCAGACTGGAGGGGAAAAAAAAAAAACTTTATCCAAAGTAGTGAATGCAAAATGAGAAAGGGCAAAAGAGACACATTGTCCAAAACTGGTTCTTCTTGGGTTTGTAGGTTTGAAGGATTAAGGATGATATTCAATAATCAGGATAATTGTGTATTTTTCCAGATTCTCATCTAAATTAGGGGCCTCTTAGGTTGGTAATCCTAGAAACTAAAGATTTGTAAAATGGGGTTACAGATTAAGTGACCAATGAAATATATGCATCATAATTCAGAATTAGGAACTCTATGTACTTAATTCAGAACAAGATACTCCTTGCCTCAAGCAATTATTAGCTAATTACTTAAGAAGAAAATGCTAAATATTCCAAAGAATAATAGTGCTCATGATGTGTTCAGTGCTCAGCAATTTCTGGATTTATTCTGTGTTCAAGTTATACAATCTTCAAATTAGTCAACTGCTTGGGCTAGGTTTGGCAAAGCTCCTTTCATGATTACAGGAAATGTTCAAGGATATTAACAGGATCATTAGCTCTCCCTACATCTAATTTTCTTAGTAAGGATTTCTATTTTGTCTTTTCACACGAAGGCTGTGCCTAAGTATTCCTTTCCATGGTTGTCAATTCACTCAGCATGTAAGCAGTATGTGATACTTGTGCATGCATTTTGGGGCAAAGAGTGATGGGACTACTAAGGCTCTCTTTTTAATTTGTGTGTGTGTGTGTGTGTGTGTGTGTGTGTGAGAGAGAGAGAGAGAGAGAGAGAAAGAGAGCGAGAGAGAGAGAGAGAGAGAGAATGAATAAATGAATATTTAGGTGCCTTGGAAGAGGCAAGAGCCCAGTGAACTGTTGCTGCTAATTTACAAAGACTAGTGACTAATTCCGAACTTTGAAAGTATTTGGCATTAAAATAATCATTGCTTTAATGTTCTCTAGTAACTTGATGGTGTCAGGTCATAGATTTAGGGATTTAATCCATGTTGAGTGGATTTTTGTGTAAGGTGTAAGGTAGGGGTCTTGCTTCATGATTCTGCACATGGAAATCCAATTTTCCCAGCACCATTTATTGAATAGACTGTCCTTGCTCCAGGCATTAGTTTTAGATCCTTGATCAAATATAAGTTGGCTGTAGATGTTTGGGTTGATTTCTGGTGTTTCAATTCTGTTCCATTGGTCTATCCATCTGTTTCTGTACCAGTACCATGCTGTTTTGATTACAACTGCCTTGTAGTATGTCCTGAAATCTGGTATTGTGATGCCTCCGGCTTTGTTTTTGTTGTACAAGATTGCTTTAGCTATTCGAGGTCTCTTGTGCCTCCATATAAATTTCAGCACCATTTTTTCCAGATCTGAGAAGAAGGTCTTTGGTATCTTGATTGGTATTGCATTGAATTTATAAATTGCTTTTAGGAGAATGGACATTTTGATGATATTGATACTTCCAATCCATGAGCATGGAAGATTTTTCCATTTCTTGGTATCCTCTTCTATTTCTTTCTTTAAGGTTTTGTAATTTTCATTGTAGAGATCTTTAACGTCCTTGGTTAAGTTTATTCCAAGGTATTTGATTGTTTTTGTAGCTATTGTGAATGGGATTGATCTTAGAAGTTCTTCCTCATCCATGGCATTGTCTGTGTATACAAAGGCTGTTGATTTTTGTGCATTGATTTTATACCCTGCTACTTTGCCAAAATCTTCTATGAGTTCCAATAGTCTCTTAGTAGAGTTCTTTGGGTCCCCTAAATAAAGAATCATGTCATCTGCAAAGAGGGATAGTTTGAGTTCTTCCTTCCCAATTTGTATCCCTTTAATTTCTTTTTCTTGCCTAATAGCTCTGGCTAGAACTTCCAGAACTATATTGAATAGCATAGTGAGAGTGGGCATCCCTGTCTGGTCCCAGATCTCAGTGGAAATGCTTCCAACTTTTCCCCATTCAATAGGATGTTGGCTGTGGGTTTTTCATAGATTGCTTTGATTGTATTGAGGAATGTTCCTTCCAAACCCAGTTTGCTTAGAGTTTTCTTCATGAACGGGTGTTGTATTTTATCAAATGCTTTCTCGGCATCAATTGAGATAATCATATGGTTTTTCTTCTGCAGTCTGTTAATGTGGTGTATCACATTGATTGTCTTGCGCACATTAAACCATCCCTGCATACCAGGGATAAATCCCACTTGGTCTGGGTGGATGATCTTTCTGATGTGTTGTTTCATTCTATTGGCGAGAATTTTATTGAGGATTTTTGCATCTATGTTCATCAGGGATATTGGTCTGTAAATCTCTTTCAGTGCTGCATCTTTTTCCGGCTTAGGAATTAAGGTGATGCTGGCTTCATAGAAAGAATTTGGGAGGATTCCCTCTTCTTCGATTGTTCTGAATAGTTTGAGAAGAATTGGAGTTAGTTCTTCTTTAAATGTCTGGTAGAATTCAGCAGTGAATCCATCTGGTCCTGGGCTTTTCTTTGTTGGGAGGGCCTTTATTACTGTTTCAATTTCTGTCTCAGTTATGGGTCTGTTTAGGTTTTCGATGTCTTCCTGGTTCAATTTAGGTAGGTTGCATGTGTCCAGGAATCTATCCATTTCTGATAGGTTTCCCTGTTTGCTGGCATACAAGTCCTTGTAGTAATTTCTGATGATTCTTTTTATTTCTGTGGTGTCTGTTGTTACATTTCCTTTTTCATCTCTGATTTTATTGATTTGGGTCTTTTCTTTTTTTAGTTAGTTGGGCCAATGGGGTGTCCATTTTGTTTATTTTTTCAAAAAACCAGCTCCTCGTTTGGCTGATTTTTTGGAATGTTTTTCTTGATTCAATCCTGTTGATTTCTTCTCTGATTTTAATTATTTCTCTTCTCCTACTAGATTTGGGTCTGGTTTGCTGTAGGTTTTCTAGATCCTTGAGGTGAATTGAAAGCTCATCTATTTGGTGCCTTTCCAATTTCTTGATGTAGGCACCTATTGATATAAACTTTCCTCTTAACACTGCTTTTGCTGCGTCCCATAAGTTTTGGTATGTTGTGCTGTTATCCTCATTTACTTCCAGAAAGTTTTTGATTTCTCTTTTGATTTCTTCTATGACCCATTGTTCATTCAGGAGCATGTTGTTCAATCTCCATGTGTTTGCATATGCTCTAGGGATTCCTGAGTTGCTAATTTCCAACTTCATTCCTTTGTGGTCTGAGAAGTTGCATGGTATGATTCTAATTCTTTTGAATTTGCTGAGACTTGCTTTATGGCCTAGTATGTGGTCAATCCTAGAGAAGGTCCCATGTACTGCTGAGAAGAATGTAAAATCTTTAGCTGTAGGATTGAAAGTTCTGTATATATCTGTTAGATCCATTTGGGCTATAGTGTCGTTTAAATCTACTGTATCCTTGTTGATCTTCTGTCCGGATGATCTGTCTATTTCTGAGAGTGGAGTATGTATTGTATTGGGGTCTAAGTCTCCCTTTAAGTCCGTTAACAAATCTTTTAGATAAACCGGTGCCCTGTAGTTAGGTGCATATACATTGATAATTGTTATATCTTCCTGTTGAATTGATCCCTTAATCATTATTGATCTTCTGTATATTAAGATAATCGAAAATGAATCTTGATGTGAATGGAAGGGGAGAGGGAGTGGGAAAGGGGAGGGTTGTGGGTGGGAGGGACGGTATGGGGGGAAGCCATTGTAATCCATAAGTCTTACTTTGGAAATTTATATTCATTAAATAAAAGTTAAAAAAAAGAAAAAAATAATCATTGCTTTAATCAATAAAATATTTGCCAATAATAATGGATGTGCATGGTCAACCTCACTTCTTTGCACAACTTCAGGGCATCCTATCATGTACCCCAAGGAATGCCATTCACATAGAAATTAATGTAAATATGTCCCTGGATTTGGGTAATGAGGTGATATTGCTTACTACTTTTGATATCTAATATTTACTTCTCTTTCCAGCAGCAAAGTAAGTTTCTGGTAGTGGCTCTCAACCAGAGCGATTTTGTTCCTGTTGGGACATTGAATAATATCTTCAGACATTTCTGGTTGTCACAACTGGGGGAGGGTGCTACTGATATCTTGTGAGCAGAGTGCAGGTATTCTGGTAAACATCCACCTGACAGTGAATGTTAATAATGCTGAGGTTGAGAAAACCTCCTTTTACGGGATTCTTTTCCTCATGGTATGCATGCAGTTTGACTAGGGCTGGAGCACAAAACTTTGCTGGGATTTTGATCCTTGTTCAAAGTGACGCAAGGACAGAAAAAAGCCAAACCACTTCAATCTAGTGATGCTGTATAAATGAAATCATTTTGTAATCTCCATTGCCTGGTCATCTAGAATGGACCTGGATTCTTTGCTATTCCTATTTCTAAATCTACTTCCCAAGACTTCCAGCCATCTTGAGGTACTCTTTGGATAAATTCCATTTTTTTTCTTTACTTATCAAAAGCTTGTTTCTATCTCTTGAAATTAAGAGCCCTGTGGGCACCACCCACTTTTACAGAAGGACTACTTGGGAAACTTTCTTTGGAGATTAGTGTTATGTATTCTATAATGTCAGACACCGTCTTATTTTCTGGGTTGTGTGAGACATGATCCTTTTCTATCAGGAACTTAAAAATCTAGTTGGGAAGTATAAACAAAGGGAGATTTAATTTGTATTCAAAGTACTGTATGTTATGAAATAAATGAGTGGACCAAATAAATAGTAAATGCTTCAGGGTTTGTGAAGGGGAAAAGTAGCTTAGAGTGTCATTTGAGAAGCTTGCTGGAGGATATAATATTTAAGCAGGCTTTTTGAGGACAACTAGTACTTAAGAATGGTGAAAAGGAATGAGGAATCTTAGCATTGTGGGCATGGTGAAATCAGGCAGAACTCAATTTAGATCCCTGTTTGGTTATTCAAAAGCTGGTTGACTTTGGCTGAGTTATCTGTAAAATTTAATATACAAGGGTCTTGAACACTGCCAGTGCAGGGCAAACAGTAGATACTAAGTAAATTTTAACTAAATTATAACTGTGATAACTGTTATTATTTGTTTCCAAACTTGAGGAAAAGGTTTAAGCCAAGATATAGAGTTGAAAATTAAGGCAATATGTTAATGTGGCAGATAAGGAAAGTAACTTGGCTACAGCATTGACAAAAGACTTGTGGGATAAAAGAACATTTTTAAAGCTATATTGTGGCTGCTTTTCTGTTCACAAGTGACAAGTTCAGAGTTTATCCTTTTGTGAATGTAAGAGACACCAGTTTTGAACAGTTAAATGTTATGATGAAAATAGTGATTTTGGAATGGAATCTCAGTGCTAATATTGAATGGATTTGAGGGGATCCATCTCATTGACCTTAACATATAAAGTTTAAATTTATTTCATTTGCAGAAATTAGTGAGTTGTTATCCTTCTACTATCTCCTACCTGTTTTTTCTGGCAAATCTAATTGAACAGATTAAAGTCAACAACAAAAGAAGACAATAAAAATTATAATGATGTAGGCAAGTGTTTAGCTTAGCAGTTAAGATAGTGGTTAAGCTACCAACATCCTACATTGGAGTGCCTAGGTTTGATTTCCAACTCTGGCTTCCTGCTAATGCAGACCCTGGGAGGCAGCCATGTTGTGTCAAGTAATTGCATTCCTGCCACCCATATGAGTGACCTTGATTGAGTTCCCAACTACTAGACCCAGCCCAGGTTGTTGTGGGCACTGGGGGAGTGAACAAGCAGATGAGAGCCCCTATCTCCCTGTTTATCTATCTTTGTGTCTCTCTTTTCCTCTCAAGTAAAGAAAAAATTTTAAATAATAATAATAATAATATATAACATGAAAAATGTGGTTAAATAATTTATTCAATCAAACAAATAATTCTACTGATGTCTTATACTAATTTCATGGAAGTTGAGCCACCATTTCAGTCACACTAATTGATCTAATTGTACTTGTAAATAAAAATCATTGTTTACAATTAAAAAAGAGTTAATTTGGGTATTTTCAGGAAAGATGGTGTCAAAATTATAAAACCTCACTTTAGAATGAAGCAGCTAGTAACAGTGGTAGCTTCACTAGTATATAAAGACTGGTGTCATAGTATACTCAGTAGGGAAGTTATATTTAAGGATGATTAAACAAAAGCAGCAATAGAAGGAAATAGAGAGAAGGGATTGTAGTCTGAAATGTTACTACTAAACTACATCCCTTGCTCCCATTCTTTCAATCAAAACATGAAGCTTAAATGGAAAACTCAAAGACTAGCTGAGACCCCAATTAGTTCCTTTCAAGATCCAGCATAAGTTTTCTAATACAATTCTAAGTCTCTGCTCTGTTGTTTGAGGGATTTGGGATTGAGATTTCTCCCCTTCCTTTCCCAAATAGTAACTGGGAGTTTCAGATTATATTAAAAAAAAAAAAAGAAAGAAGTGAACTTGTCTGCCCACGGCAGCATGCACTTAAACTAATCTGCAAATGCTATAATTATGCAGGGTGATGATAAATTAATCTCTGGGATAATGGTCAGCATCCACAGGAACTGCTACAGTTGCCACTTTATCATCACCAATCTTTCCTTCTTGGCCATTCCCAAACCTAAACATGATATTGGAAACTGATGAAGCGCCATGCCTGTACAGCTCATTGGGATGTGCAAGGAAAAGTGCACATTCATCCCTTTCCATTCATGGGTTTGGGGTGGGGTGGGGGAGCCTATGTGTATGAGGTTTCCTACAGGAATCAAATTTCCACTGGCTGTTTACCAAGAAGCCACTCCCATTGGCCTAGGATCTGTAGCTTAGTTAATTAGTGTGGAGTTAAAGAGGCTGAAGCTACTGACTACTGAACTCTTCTACCTATTTTCTACCAACAGCATGTTTCTGTCTTGCTGTCCATCAGGGAATGGAGGTTTTGGTCACATAAGGGACTGAATAAAACAATATAAGATACATTTAGCATCATCTCCAAATTGGCCATAATTGTAATTACTTTCTTTAAAAAAAAAAAAAAAACAACTTTTTTTTTGACAGAGTTAGACAGCGAGAGAGAGAGACAGAAAGAAAGGTCTTCCTTCTGTTGGTTCACCTCCCAAATGGCTGCCACAGCTGGTGTGCTGTGCTGATCTGAAGCCAGGAGCCAGGTGCTTCCTCCTTGTCTCCCATGGGGTGCAGGGCCCAAGCACTTGGGCCATCCTCCACTGCACTCCTGGGCCACAGCAGAGAGCTGGACAAGAAGAGGAGCAACTGGGACAGAATCCGGCGCCCCAACCAGGACTAGAACCCAGGGTGCCAGCGCCATAGGCAGAGGATTAACCTAGTGAGCTGCAGCACCCGCCTGTAATTGCTTTCTTTACCTTTCAAAGTCACTGTGTAGCTCACTTGAGACAACGTATCTGGAGGCACTTTGAAAATGATGAACCACCTGGCACTTAAAATTAGCATTAAATATTGATAAATGTGACCTCAATCATTGACATTTAGCAATAATAAAAAAAACATGGTAGGGGATGGCCTGAGTGCTTGTTCTCTGCACCCATGTGGGAGACCTGGATGAATTTCCTGGCTTCTGGCTTTGGGTTGGCACAGCTCTGGCTATTGAAGACATTTGGGAAATGAACCAACAGATGGAAGACCTTTCTGTTTCTCCTCCTCTGTGTCTGTAACTACCTCTCAAATAAATAAATAAATAATCCTTTAAAAATAAATGAAATGTAAAATTGCTGTGTTTTATTTATCTTTTACTTTAATTATATTTTGAGTACACAGTCCATGAATATTGCTCAAAGTGTCCAAAAATTATATAGTGAAGACTAAACCTTCCTTCTACTTGCCTATACGAACCTTCCCTCAACTCCAACCATTTTTAGCAACCCAGTTTCTCTCCTCACAGGAAATCACACTTAACCAGTTATATGTGTATCCTTTCAGAAAAATTCCACACCTACACAAAGAAATGTTTATATGCATATACACAGAGAGACATTTAGAGTAATAATAGCATTTTGTGCACACTATTTTGAACTTTGCTTTATTTTTATTTTAAACAGTGTATCTTGGAGATATTTTCACATCAAATGTACAAATATAACCATCTTTTAATAGCTGTATTATTATATGAAACCATAACAATTTTAGTTAACCAGTCTCCAACTGATTGATATTTAGGATTTTTAAAAAATGTTTTGCTATTATAATCAATAGCAAACAACAATGAAACTGAACATCTGATATGATTGGGTTTTGAATTCAAATATTTGAATTTTGTTTGTTCACTATGTTTCAGGCCAGATCTTTAAAAGTAAGTGTAGCACTTGTATTTATGAAATGTAGATATTGTATTTGTAGGTTTTTGTGCCAAATTATGAATCTTATTAAGTATGTACCTCTATTAGGTATCAAATGTCAAATTATGCCAAAAATCAGCTTATCTTAAAAAATGTTATTCAATTCTGTAAGAACAGAAACACTGTGGGACATTAAGAAATTTTAGCTGGAGTGACAGGCATTTGGTCCTGTGGTTTGGTTGCTATTTGAGATCCCCACGTTCCATATGAGTCCCTGGGTTTGAGTCCCAGTTCTGCATTGCATTCAGCTTCCTGCTAATATGCATGTGGGGAGGCAACCCGTGGTAACTGAAGTACTTGGGTCTCTGTCACCCATGTGGGAGACCAGGATGGAGTTCCTTCAGCCTGGCCCAGCCCAGTCTATTTGGAGAGTGAACCAGTAGATGGAAGATCCATTCTCTCTCTCTCCCTCTCTTTCAAATAAGTAAATGAACATTTTAAAAATACTTATTAGAAAAAATGAGGAAATTAATTCACTACAATTTTCCCATTTGAACAGTTGTTACTGCATCCTCTTAATTAGTTTTTTTCCTCTCCAGTCTGTTCCATGTATCAACTAGTCATCAATACATAGCACTTGCTTTGAGGTATTTTCTTGTTACAAGAATTTACAATGACACTCTCACTTGACAACCACATCATGACCAAATAAATGAGCTTGTTTCTTAGCATCTCCACAGTTGAGCCCCACGTATCTATCCAGTTTAATTAGTAATTCATGGTGCTGGAATCATAAGCAGCTGGCTCTGCACTCCATTCCATTCAACCCCTTCTCACCAGATCATTCTCCTGTAAGGACATTATGCTTGCTAAATTCTACTTCTGTGCCTTGGTTTGTGTTGTTAATCTTTCCTGAATTTCTTCTTCCTTATTCTGTGCTTTGTAAATCTTCTCCACCCCTTAAGGTTCATATGAAGATCCAATTCCTTCACAAAACATTCCCCAAACTGCTAGTAATATACCCATTACCATTTATGTATTTGAGTTATAAGGATAAGTATATACACACATATCTCAAATTCTCTAATTTTTCATTAGATTGTATTCTGTGTTCTATTCTCTGGTTTGTTACACTGGTCCAGTGTTTATAGTCCTAGACTGCAAATGGAAGACAAAGATAAAAACTTTATTTTGGGGCCAGCGCTGTGGCTTACTTGGTTACTCCTCCACCTGTGGTACCGGCATCTCATATGCACGCTGGGTTCTAGTCCCAGTTGCTCCTCTTCCACTCCAGCTCTCTGCTGTGGCCCAGGAGAGCAGTGGAGTATGGCCCAGGTGCTTGGGCCTCTGCACCCGCATGGGAGACCAGGAAGAAGCACCTGGCTCCTGGCTTTGGATGGGCGTAGTTCCGGCCAATGCAGCCATTTTGGGGGGGGGGGTGTGAACCAATGGAGGGAAGACCTTTCTCTCTGTCTCTCTCTCTCACACAGTCTAACTATATGTATATAAAAAAAGACTTTATTTATTTCTCCCTTAGCACCTAGCAAAGTACTTGGTATGCAAAAGATGCTCAACCAATATTTTTGATCAATTATTTTAATGAAGGCATGCATGCTTTATCATATGATTTTTAAAGATTTTATTTATTTATTTATTTGAGAGGTATAGTTACCTACAGAGAGAGGGAGAGACAGAGAGAAAGTTCCTCAATCAGCTGGTTCACACCCCACAAGGTCGCAGCGGCCAGAGCTGCACAGATCCAAAGCCAAGAGCCAGGAGCTTCTTCCAGGTCTCTCACATGGGTACAGAGGCCCAGGGACTTGAGCCATCTTCCACTGCTTACCAGGCCATAAGCAGAGGGCTGGATTGGAAGAGGAGCAGCCAGGACACAAACCAGTAACACATGGGATGCCAGCACTGCAGGCGGAGGCTTAGTCTACTATGTCACAGCACTGGTCCCTATCATATTGTTTTTAGAAGCTGGGTTGAAATGTAGGGGATGATTCGGAGGTTTAGAAGGTCCATGCCACCAGAAATGCCCCTTAGGTTTATATTTCATTGAGACCATTTAGCACTACAAAGAATATATGGGTATTTAACATTTCTCTGATTTATCATTTTAAGCCTGTATTTCTTTACATATAAACTTATGAAAATCACCTAAAATAGTTCATTTGTTTGATCTTGTTGGAAAATGTAGCTGTTGAAATAGTCTGTTTCTGGTGACTCAATGGTGTTCTAAATGTGCTGGGAAATGAATATCATATGGATATCATAATATCCCACATAGGAACACAATCTAATAAATGTTTACTCACCATCAAATCTGTAAACATTAAATATCATACATGATAGGATCTTTCCTATCCTGTAATTTATCTCAATTTTCCCATTACTTTCTTGCATTTTCTCTTCTAGCTTTACTCACAGACAAGCCTCCCAAGCCATTGTTCCCCATGGAGAATCAGCCAAGTGTTATAGATGTCCAGCTGGGTAAGTCGCCTTCTGGGAATAATAGATCCTAAACTTGTAACTTGTTCTCTGTTAACAGATGGGGAAAATTGCATGAACCAGGAAAGGTTTATTGCCACTGTTATTACATGCAAATCAATTTGTGTTCTGCTCATTTATAACCCTGGAGTTCAGGGCAATAGCAGTTTAAGGAAATGAGACTGTATTGTATCAAAGAATGGTAATACTAATTGGTTACACTGGGTATTAAATGTGCTGTATGACAGAGCTTTTTAGCTCTGTGATCGATAGGTCCATGGGTCCCTTGCATTGGTTATTGGTGCAGAATATTTTTTGTATATGTCCACCAAACACTCCAGAAGATAAACAACAGTCCTTCAGTACAGCCTTTCCAATGATGTGATAATATTATTTCCAATGACACAAAGCATGGCTATTTAAAGCTTGTTTTTAGGTTGAAATGTTGAATATTTATGAATCATATGGTGTTGGGAAAGTAACAAATTATGAGTGTTACTGTTGTTTTACAGACACAAATAAGAACATAAGCTGTTGAGCTACTTTCTTGAATTCCCTATCACTAATCCTTGTGATTTCAAGTACTGTAAACCTGAAACTCAGAAGCTAGGATCTCTTGCAAACCATGGCCTTTAATCTAAAGCATATTCTTTAATATTTGGGAGCTTTCATCTATTTTGGGTTTCATCCTAGTATTCTGAATTTTTTTCTATTCTAAACAAGACAACCACAAGAGAACTAAGTAAATATGCTGGAAATGTGTTAGGCTTGTGGTGACTGTATGATTTATTGAAATTTATGACCATAGTGGTACTCGCCAATTATACAGCCAGGGAGGATGAACTGGTCCCAACATTTCATTCACTTTGGAAATTTTTTACTCTTTTTTTATTTTTTTAATTGTTGGAACCTTATTTGTATCTCAAAAATGGGAGAGAGAAGATTCCATTCCTAACAGCATGCTCACTTTCTGAAATGAAATATGGTGCATTGTAGTTTTTAAATGCAGTCTAGCAATATGAGTACAAAGTTGAGTATTTTAAAACAAATAGAAGAGAAAATATTAAGTATGCTGTAAAGAGTGGATTGTAGAAATTCTGAATATTTTGTAAATAAACATTGAAATGTTAGAACGTGGCTTTCCCTACATTTCCTGTGTTATTTTGCAGTCATTGCATTTTTTGGAACTAAATCTAGTTGTAATTTAAATCTATAAATTACTAAAATAATTTGTTTCCAATTTGCATGAGATATAGGCCTGAAATTTTCAGTTTTTAGTTTGCAACACAATATGGAATAACTTTATTGACAGAAAGATGGAGACCTGTCCATTTTTCCTCCCAGCAAGGCTGCTTCTCTGAGATGTTAAAACAATCATATAAATCAGAAAAAGGAAAACAAAATCAGTCAAACCAGATCTTTGACTTTTCAAAGAGCACATGTCTAGCTAATTTTAAGTGATTTTAACTTTTCCACAGATTTATTTAGCACTGTTTATTCACAACTGGAAACCATCTTGTAAGTTGCTCTTAAACCTAAAGTTAACTGACGTTATAAGTACTATAAATGTGAGAGAACTGTGTGTCTGTGAAGGATTTGCAGTCAAAATAATGAGTTTCAAAAACTACTGGTGTAAAAGAGAAATAAAGTTAACTGGGGCTATTGGAAGACTCTGTCTACGTGTAGAAAACTGCTAAATTCAGGAAGGTAATGAAAACTTCTAGAAATTATTTACTAAAATTTTTAAAAGTTTATCAAGCACATTCGGCTTCCGACATCCTCCAACTAGAAGTAAAATTAGAACTAACAAAAATTGCAATCCAAATGGCTAAGCATATTACCAAGTTTGGGTTTCCCAAATCCTATCATTTATAATTTGAAACATTAGTAGATTGAAGTTGGCCACTTATGTTTTGATACTCATACTATCTAAATATGTTTTCCTATTTCCCACCTGCCCTTCAGAATCTGGGCTAGTCTTAGGGACATGCTTACCTAATAGAGTACACAATAAATGATGTTCTGAGATTTCAGAGACTGAATCAAAAGAAATTTGAAACTTCTGTCCCAGTCTCTTGATCTGATGTGAAACCAACATGCTTCTCAAAGCTGAGGCCACATGAAGAGGCCCAAGACAGCATGTGGAGAGAAGAAAGGATGGGAGCAGCAAATTCCCAAGATATTTTAATAAAGATATCATCTTAGACGTGAATCTGCACCCACAGCTGCCCTGGCGTATGCCATTTGCATCAGAGACACACCACTGAACCGAACTATTCTCAAATTTCTGGCTCCAAAAATATGCATGAAATAAAGAGGTTATCACTGGCCACTAAGTTAGGATAGATAACCAGAACAAATAGCAAATAGTTTCTCTAGAACATTCTCAACTGTTTCTTTTCTGAGGACAAGAATCCCACATATTGAGAACTGGCATTGTGGCACAGGGGTTATGCTGCCTCTGGTGACTCCAACATCCTATATTGGAGTGCCCATTTGAGCCCCATCTGCTGTGCTTTCAATCCAGCTTCCTGTTTGCATGCTCTCTCTCTTTCTCTCTCTCTCTCTCCCTCTCCCTCTCCCTCTCCCTCTCCTCTCTCCCTCTCTCCCTCTTCCCCTCTCCCTCTCCCCCTCTCCCTCTCCCCCTTCCCCCCTCACTCCCCGACTCACTCTCTCTTGCTCTGTCACTTTGCCTTCCAAATATAGATACATTTTAAATAATAAAGAATCCCACACATCCATTTTATGTAAAATGAGAAATGTGGGAAACTCTAAGCAGTAACTTCAAGGTAGTTTTAGAAAACCTTATCTGGAATGATTTGAGAATTTATACTCCGTCTCAGTTCTGGACACTTCTAAAGTATGGCTTCTAAAATTTCTAGTAAGTGAAAATTTTCAGTAGAAATAAATTCTTTTTAGTGTGTGGGGTTGGCATCAGCACAAATATTTTGTTGTGTCTCTAGAGGAAAATAAACATCTTGACTTTGTATTTCCTATGGTGTAATCCATTAGTCAACTGCAAGGTTCTAGAAATTTACATACATTTTTGCTGACACAGTGATGACAGTTTGGTTGTTACTAAATTGTGTTCATATTATAATACTGAAAGAAGATTAATCTTCACAAAATAACCATGTATTTTGTGATGACAAATGTATTCTTAACAAAATAATATGAAAACTACTGCTCTCACAAAGCTAAAACTGTGACAATGTATGAAATACAAAGACAAAGATAATGTGCAACATGCACACACAAATCCAATTTGGTCTTGCTATCTTCTACTTATTTTTTCTCTTTTAAGGTAAATTTAGGTTTAAATTTGAGAAATAAATTTCTATACCAGGGCTGATTCTTTTTTAGCATCAAAGAGGGACTATGTTTTCAATATTTTTTTTATTTTTTTAAACTTTTATTAAATGAATATAAATTTCCAAAGTACAGCTTATGGATTACAATGGCTTCCCCCCTATA